>NC_136067.1:317546050-319946050 GCF_964261635.1 Lissotriton helveticus | reverse complement strand
CTTAGAAGTTCAGTTCTAGAAATAGCAAATGTAAGTTTGTTAGCCTTTTACATAGTCTTGATTTGAATGACATCTCTATGTCATTGCACTCTGTCAATCCTCTTTGACATCTTTAATGTATTGTGCAGTGTGTAGAGATTATAGTAACTCCTTCATGAAGTATGTACTTCTTTTTGAAATATAAATTTGCCCAGCTGAAAAGTTTGTAATTTCATTTTCGGATTTACTACCATCCACTCTGCATCATTGTAGCATGACTATGACATATTTACCATACATTTATACTAACAACATACACCTAAGTTCTAATTTGCAGTTTGGGCAGGTCATATTTCGATGGATGTTTTTGGTTACATTTTCAAAGGCCACAGCTTTACAGTCTGGCAATGTCAAATAGAGGATTCCTTCCAAATTCATTTCACTGCTACAGGTGAATAAACAATGTTCACAATTATTGTTCCATATATAACTTATACAAATTCATTGATATTCACATCCTCTTCCTCTAATAGTCCAAGTATAATAGTTCTAGCATTATCATTAAAAACTCTTGACAATCCTGCTAAACAGTACTCTACCTTTTAGAGCTTTCTGCAGCTCTGTTTGTGTTAACATGCCTGTCCTTGACTCCATACAGACTATAGCCTAAAATGAATGTATACTTTGGATAAGAATTGACTCATAAACATTTAAAACCTTAAAGTGGTTCTGAAATAGGAGCCAGTATTGACTTGTTATGCACAGATCTAGCTGGAATTATATTATCCTCTAATTTATTGTAACAGTACATACATGTAACTTACTGTGTGGACAAGACAAACTGTTCCTCTACAAATAAGTACAGAGCAAACTGTTTCCAGTTATCATAATTTTCTTTTTCACTTTTTAAATACAAGTCAACAGGCTGTGTTTTAATCTTGTAGTGAGTGTGTCGACAACATATATAAACATGCTCTGGTTTTTCAGAGCACACTGTGTTACGTTTTGTAATCTCTTCTTCAGAGCTATCAGCTATAATACTTGAGTCCTGTTCTACAACTCCTCCTGTTATCAACTCTTCATTTTCCACAGAGTCCTGTTCTGGACAAAAGAAACGAAACTGAACATCAACACAAACCTTCCTACCTGTTTTCCCAAAATACCATACAAAAGTGCTCTATTCATTTCTCCTAGACATAAAGCTTTGTTGAGAGGTGAACAGCTTACATCCTAAAATGATGAAAGGTGCTTTGCCACACTACAACAACAACGATCTTTATTACATTTATTTTACAAAAACCATAATAGAACATGAGAGAAATATAGATAAAAACATTCTAAGATAAAAGCATACCAATTAAAATGATGTCCAGGACTATATAATAAAAGATTACCTTCACATCATGATACAAATAGCACTCACACTGACAGCACCGGATAAAAAAGGGCTATATTGAAAACAGGTAAACTCATCCGATATAAACATTAAGTAAAGAAGTTCAGGGCAGACTTGTACATAGTGCTCATCTATAAACAGTGATGTGATAAGGGGTCTTCTTACGTTTTTGTGGAAGGTGAAAAACATGGTAAAGTGCATCATGTCCTGGGCTGACTGGTTATTACAACTACATTGACATGAGCTAGAACCATAAGAGCGGCCATAGGGAACTGGTAATAAATAATGTGTTGGGTTCAAACTAAGATGTATCTTTAACAACTTAATTTGGCTTTTGCAAAAACCATAAAAGTCTGAAGGACAAGAAAAATATACATAACATCAAATCTATAAAATAAAACTCCCGCCTCAAATGATGCATTCATAAAAAATTATGGCAAAGCTTAATTAAGTAATATTTGTTAAAAAGATAAAAAACTACTTGAGCAAAGTGCAAGATAATAAAATAGCAAGAGGGGAGTACCCAACCCAGCAGCTGCAAAAAAAACCACCCACCTCTAATTAATCGCAACTAGATCTGGGCCTAACAGGGGACGTTAAAAAACTGGGAACACAAAAGAATGTGTTGCCTAAAAAGCATTGATAAGAAGATAAAAGTGGGACCCACTTGCCTAAAGTTTTACCTTTTTCAGAATCAGGATAATAAAAGTCTTCCGAGGTAGGTCTAAAAACTACAGATCATTAAAAAATGGAGCATGTCCTGCGGAGACTTACTGTCGCAGCCACAGGGCAGCAACCTCTGGCCCCTGCTCTGTCTCCTTTGATGGGCAGGAAGAAGATGGAAGGGGTCAAACCGGAACCTAATCAATAGAAAGTGATCGTAAGAGCTTACAAGCCCTAATAAATGAGGTTCAGTAAGCTGCGTAGTTCTTAACATGATAAAACTATGTACCCTGGGCTTCATTAGCTCCTGGTTGTCCCTGGCTGCTGACCTCTTTCTAAAAAAGGTCTCCTTCATCAGACCCAAATCCTCCTTACTACTTGATTCTGGGATTTAAAAAAAGGTCTGCTCTTCCCAGACTCAGGAAACACTTAGCAGTATATTTGAGCCAAAGGATATCGGAGGCATGATCAAGGGCCATGCATTCTTTTAAGATCAGTTTGTTTAAGGAGGTCCCGTTGCCAAGCCAAGTTTTTATCCATAATGAAAGAGGGAGAAAGGCCAACAGATCAGTGAGACATACCATACCTAGCTTTTCATGGACAACATAGGTGAATGTACTCTGAGGTACAGCTAAGAGACGGTTTCAAGAAGATGTTTTCAACAGTTTGTAGGTCTTCATGGGCAATATAACCTCAGATTTCACTATCATACAACACCTTGGTAATGCACTTGGCCCTATAGATCTGCAAGAGCTCCCCAATCCGTCTCTTGCCAAATCTAGAGGCAAAGTTGAAAATAGCCACAGTTGCCCGTGTAAAATCCCCTTTCTTTCTGCTTCTTAAAGGCCCCCAACTCATGTTGGCATCCAGCAGAACCCGCAAGTAAGAAAACACACTAATCTTTGGGACAGGAGTGGATCCTACCTTAAAGGTGTGGGACTTGTTCAACCAAGAACCCACTATCATCACGTACGATTTAGAATTGTTAACCAACAAATCCTGATCTTCCATAAATTGGATGAAGGAGTTGAGCAGAGTTTGCAGCCCCCTCTCAGTCCGGGCCATCAGGATGGCATTGTCTACGTACAAAAATATAAGCAGACCGCACCTTCCCACCTGTGGATTGTCCACCTTAGACTCCATTAATACCTTCGCCAAATGATTTATATATAGGTTGTACAAAAAAGGGGCCAAAATACAACCCTGCTGGAGCCCTCTCTGTATGGAAAACTGGTAAGAGACCTCGAAATCTTTGGTATATCGAACCTTCACCTTCGTGTCGCAATGGAGATCTTGTAAAAAGAGAACGATATCCCTATACACCCCGATTGATAACAATATCTACCAAAGCTTACCTATATTGACGCGATCAAACATGGAAGACAAGTCCATAAAGGCCATTTAAATATTACCAGGGAGCACAACTTTTTACTCGTTAAGTATCATAAACAGGTTCAGATTTGACTTTGGTCCCTCGTCAGCCGACCAGGACGAAAACCATACTGAACATCTGCTAAGATATTGCTGTCATCTGCCCAGCTAGATAACCTATCCAGTATAATACTTTCGGCCACTTTGACCACTGAGTCCAACAGGGACATTGGCCTATAACAGTGGGTGATGTCTCTCTTCCCTTTTTTAGGAATCAGGACAATGGTGGAAATGGATCAAGAACCTTGGGGACCTACTCTAACTTCTGCGTTAATAATAGAGGTGAGGGCCTGCAACCACAGTTCCAGGTTGGAGATATAAAGGTCAGGAGGGATCCCGTCAGGTCCGGAGCCTTGTTACAAGACAGCCCCACTATGCCCTTCCTTATTTCCTCTTCTGAAACTAATAGGGTGGATTTCCCTTCTCCCGCTCCACAGGGAGATCTTGCAGCAGGTGGGCACTAAAACATATCCTCAAAATGACTAACCCATTCATCCTCTGTGATATGAGCACCAAGGGTGTTTGCTGCATCTAATGCCAGGAAAGGGCTTTTGACAATGTCCCAAAACTTGGCTCTACTCTTAAGGGTGCTGGCCTCAATAAGCTCGCTCCAAGCCTCCTCCTTCAACGCAGCCTTGCACCTAGCGAAAGCACCTTTTTACTTCCTTCTACACGCTCTTACTAAACAGGTGTCCCTTGGAATGGTGCGCAGTTCTTCCTTAAGCTCCCTAGATGCAAGATAGCAGGTGGAATCATACCAACCCGGGGCCCAGTCTGGATGCCTCCTGGTCAGGGCCCCAAGTAAGTCTGTTATGGAGCGGGACATAACCATGAAGGCCTCAATGATAACACCTGGCTCTATCTAGTAGCCAAACAAGTCTGTAACTCCTTAGAATATTTAGCTAATAAAGTCTTGTGGAAAAAATCAGGGATTATCTGAGCCCACCTGAGCCATATGCCATCATCCGTGGCTTCCAATAATCCCCCCCCTCCTACCCGCCTGGTCTGAGCTATAGGGGGCCTACTGGCTTTGAAACAAAGAGGGATATGGTCACTGTAGGTTCTCGTTTCGATAAAGAAGTCCAAGATAAGGTAAAAAAGGGGAGTTGAAACAGAAATAAAATCTATAAATGAGTCCCTTCCATTCCCTTTAAATGTGGGGTTAATTTCCTTCCGGTCACGATCCAATTTGCCCATGGTTGATGTTAGGGCTAACTCGTTCACTATGTTGTTAAGATGATCTCCCTCGCTGGTATGTTCTAAGTGTGTTCCTGTCAAATGAGGGAACCCCACATAAATGAATGTTAAAATCTCCAACCAGCATTAGGTGCCTATTGAAACAGATGGAGGTGTTAAGGTTCCACAAAAAAAGCCCAACCGAGAGACATTACAAACCTCTGGGAGAGATGATGTAGCATTACAGAAATTCAGAAGCAACAGTTTGCATGACCCTCTAGAAAGCGAAAAAGCTTACAAACATGGATTATCTTTGGGCAACACAACAATCCTATATTTTACCATCAAAGAAACATAAATGACCAAGCTGCCTGCTGTCTGTGTGCGGTTTACTTTGTGTGGACATTCCCGTTGGAGCAGTATCTTTAGCGGTTGTCCAGCTGCTGAACCGCACTACCCCGTATCAAGGGGGTCCACGGAGCCTGTGATAAACAGAGCTACGCTGAGTGGGACAACAGGGAAGGATGAGAACGGCCAGCCTCAGCGGGGTTCATGTGGAACTTTATCGGCTGTGAATTACAAGTGCTTCCATCTGATGATTAGTATGCATGACTCTGTCTCCCATAATGCAACGCCATTCATACAGAACGCCGATTTTGGCGGGCGATTGAAACATTGAATTAGGAGGCGGGGTCAAACAAGCACTTGGAGGCTGCAATTTCCTTGACAAAGAGGCAGCTCGAAACGCGTCGGGCTGCGGCCCAAAGCCTTATCTTTCTGGTGATGCCGGCTGTTTGTACCTGCAATAAAGCCTTGGGGAAAGCTGCCTGCTGTCTGTGTGCGGTTTACTTTGTGTGGACATTCCCTTTGGAGCAGTATATTTACCGGTTGTCCAGCCGCTGAACCGCACTACCCCGTACCAAAGGGGGCCACGGAGCCTGTGATAAACAGAGCTACGCTGAGTGGGACAACAGGGACGGATGAGAACGGCCAGCCTCAGCGGGGTTCATGTGGAACTTTATCGGCTGTGAATTACAAGTGCTTCCATCTGAGGATTAGTATGCATGACTCTGTCTCCCATAATGCAATGCCATTCATACAGAACAAAGAGGCAACTCGAAATGCGTCGAACTGCGGCCCAAAGCCTTATCTTTCTGGTGATGCCGGCTGTTTGTACCTGTGATGTCACTGACCATGTCATGAACGATGTAATATATGACGTCATCAGCAGTGCATTGCGGGGGCGCAAGTTATAGTTAGCTAAACTAACTATAACGGCGGAATTTCAATGGTTTTGTATGAGAGAAATGTCCAACTAACTATAACGTCAATGAAACCTATGTTTTTTTCTGTGAATTTCAAAGTTTTTTTTAAATGCTAATTTCTAACTATAATGTCCCTGAAACCTATGTTTTTTTCAGTGAATTTCAAACGTTTTTTAAATGCTAATTTCTAATTATTTTCTTTTTTAAACCTATAGTTTTTTTCAGTGATTTTAAATTATCACTTTATTCTCAACCTAGTGAAAACAGCCGATATCCCCAGTTTTCCAGCAATAGCTTCCACAAAAGAAAATTTGCTACAAATGAGAACAACATCCAACTGTAATAATATGCAGAGTAGACGTTCCCGTGCTAAAATAACACAAAAGCACCAGTTCCCAACATTTTCAACGAGCAGCCAAATCTGAGGTGTGATCCAAAAACAGGCAATAAGCCACATTTTTAGTAGGAATCTAACATCTGCATTGTGAATGTGAAAAGGATCGCAGCCCAGACTCACATCTGAAGCGCAACATTTGTTATAGAGTTACTGATCACGCAGCTCAAACACCCATGAAGGCCTCAACACTCACTGCCAGCAGCCTCAGGACACCCCCCTCCCTACTACCACTGAGGCAGCGCAGAACAGGACAGCGGACCTTCCAAAACCGGCATGGTTCCTCAGCCACACAATACTTGAATGTTCGCTGATATGGCAAGCAAGTATGTGTGAAGGACGCAACTCACCCATCAATATTAATAATGCACACAATACCAAGTGTAGCGGTGATCTGGACAGACCTCACTATGAAGAGCACAAACCTCTCCATGCGTATATATACTGCTGGTGCTTGTAGTGTTGTGCACAATAGACGCAACCATGTTACCTCAGGCAGTGGGAAAGATCTCGGACATGTAGCTGTGTTGTCCTCCCCTGGAAGCGGAAGTGCAGTGGGCTGGTCCAACGTGCGCCACTCCAGCGTAGGAGTATGAATAAATAAGCTGGGGCTATGGGCATGGTTCACTTGTGAACTGTGAAGACCAGCGAGTCTGCCAGAGTGGCGGGCCTCACCCTGCCACGTGGCTGCCACCATGACCGTGGGCCTCCTCGGTGATGGTAGTTGTTTGTGACATTAAAATATTTTATTTGTTTATTTTATTTTGAAAGTTTTATATAGCGGGAACAAGATCCTTGCAGATATCAGAGCGCTTTACACATATATGGGATCAGAAAAGCAAAAGAGTGATTATCAGACATTTTATGCACAGAGGAGCAGAAGGTCATCAGTGGAGAGCAAAGTAAGGTAACAAGGTACATAGTTGGTCAGTCCAGACAATGTAGTAAAAGGATAGATGATGAGTGTCAAGAGTTCCATAGCTTATATTCATGTGAATTTAGCCATGAAGATCGATTTTACAGATAAGTCTGGTTTCTGGAGGGAGGGCATTCCAGATCGTGGGTGACATCCCTGAGAAGGAGCGTTTATACGTTTTTTCCTTGTGGAATCTTTGTTGTTTCAAAAGAAGATTTTCTGTGCTTCTTGTATCTTCCTGGTGTCTTTCTGAGAGTGGTGTAGTCTGCCCCGCGAGGAAGATCACCCAGTTAAGCCACCCTTTGAATGGGGCCTTGGCGGTGTCCTTCCAGTTTGTGAGTACTATCTTTGTTGCTGAAGTGAGGAGGAAGTCAAGGAGATTTCTGTCCTCTTGAATGGAGATGTCTGGTGAGATGTGTGTTGTGACGATTGTGGCGAATTTTTGCCTAAGGCTGCAGCCCACCGTTCTGGTGGTGAAGTCTAGCACCTGTTTCCAGAATTTTTTTACTTTTGTGCAACTGAAGATGAGGTGTTTTAGGTCCCCCCTCTCTATTCCGCAGTTCCAGCAGGTGTTGTTGTCCTTTAGGCCTATAGAGGCTAGGCGAGCCGGTGTCCAATAAGCTTGGTGGAGTAGCCAGAATTTGGTCTGTGCTAATACTGGGGATATGAAGTTGTGCCCTCCTCTGAACAGGTGAGAGCATCCCTTGATGCACTGCTATGTAATCCAACTGGGGATTGCCCAGCGTTCCACAAATTAATTCACATGAAAGTTTACCAGTTCATATCGTTATTTATTTCATGGTTTATTGTCATTCATCTTCTTAAATTAAACGCTCTGAATATGCATATATTTACATCAGGTCAGTCCAATGCATTTCGGTCTTTATGACCTTCATCAGGGATCATATGAGCTGAAAACAAGGCATAATAATATTTTATATCAATAACTGAAATAATATAGTATCACATACCAAGAAAGCATATATCATACTTAATTGTCTGTACGCATCAAAACAGAATGCAAATAATGTGCTCAAGTTGTAGTGTTCCAAGTGAAAAACGTACTCAGTGCAATTTAAAAACCGAAAGACCGCCAAAATGGCACCCGCTTATGATACTCCTTATGCTGGTTATTCAAACCTTTATACTACTGTCTCAAGCTAAGCAAGAGACAAAATCATGTCGAAAACCATCGCTTAGACTAGAAACTTAAACCTTTGGCAGTTAACAGGCTCTTTACGAGTGCAGGATTACTCACTTCATGTGTTTGAAACACGTCTATTTCATGCTGGTAGCTCTTCCGTAATGTCAGTGCCGGCATTAGCGCGATGCCGGACCACTTACTACGCATTTAACAGCCATCTGCGTTTGCGTTTATGCATCCGTCGTTCTCATTGGTTAGGCTCCCGATCACATGATCGGGGCCACAGCCAATGGGAGCGACACGAATTCTCCCTGTTCGTGTGGAACCTGCATGTGTATCCTAACTATAATGAAGCGGTTAAAGTGCACTGGCTAAGTAAGCTTTGAAACGATGTGAAACAAAAACATTACACTGTGTGTGAAACACCAACAAAAATATATGAAATAACATGCAAACTTGTAAACAAAACTACACAATGGAACATAGTTGTATGGTGACACTGCTACACCTATGTGCTGTAAAAAATAATAAATGACTCAAGCCTCCAAAACCTGTAGGAAAAAAACAGATACGTGTATCTGTGCCAGTTCATAATGTTCAAAGATAGCAAGTGAATTCAACGCGATCATTGAGTCCAAAAGGCTTATGAGAATTTAATAGATACATCCAACTGTTCTCACGTTGAAGAAGAAATTTATTATTGTCCCGTCCTTCAATTTTGTCGATGACTTCCAAAACTACAAATTGTAGTTGAGACACATTGTGTTTTTCTTCCTTGAAATGAGCTGCTACTGCTGACTTGATGTTACCTGTCCTAATATTGGACTTGTGCTCATGTAGTCTTGTCTTTACCTTGCGGGTGGTTTTTCCCACGTAAACCTTCCCGCAGGGGCATTTCAACATATATATGGCATTTGCAGTGTCGCAGGTTGCATTCACGCGAAGCTTAATCTGGTGTCCTTTCATGGGATGTGTTATATAGTTACCTCTAATAATGTTATTACAGTGCCCACACTGAAGGCACGGTCTAGTGCCTCTATATGTCTCTGTTTTCAGTTTCTTTTGTTTGAGCAGTTCTCCAAGATTCTTGCCTCTTGTGAAAGCAAAAACCGGCTGTTGTTCAAAACTTTTTTCAAAATCACTTTCTGCCCGTAAAATATTCCAATGCGTTCTTATGATGCGCTTGTATTTATGGCTCATTGTGGAGTATTTAGACACTATGGTCATTCTTTCTTGTTTTGACTTGACTCGAGTCTTCAAAAGTTCTGTTCTAGGGATATTTTGAACCTTGTCAATAGATTTGTTGATCAGGGCTATGGGGTAACCTCTCTTGCGAAATCTTTCTCCCATGGATTCCAATGTGTTTTTCACTTTGTCTGTCTCAGAGGTGATTCTTTTCGCCCTCATCATCTGTGAGGTCGGTAAATGGGTTTTAGGGAATCCTGGTGAAAACTTTGAAAGTGAACCGTGTTGTTTCTATCAGTGGGTTTCCTGTACATCTCTGTTTCTATTTTGCCTTGTTGCAACTTCACTTGAACATCCAAAAAGTTGATGGAAAACTTCGACATCTCCCAGGTGAGTTCTATTCTCTCATTTCTCTCATTCAATTCAGTTAGTGCCCGCTGAAGTGATTCTTCACTGTTCTTCCAAATAATAAAAATGTCATCAATGTAGCGAACTATCATTTTTAAGTTGCTGGTCCACATGGAATTACTCAAAATAAAATGTTCCTCATATGCCTTCATGTATAAGTTGGCGTATACCGGGGCGGCACAGTTGCCCATTGATGTTCCGACCAATTGTTGGTACCATTTGTTGTTGACCTTAAAGTAACTGTGATAGAGCGTAAAAATTAACAACTCCATCAGAAAGATTTGCATTTGTTCATCATATTCGGTGGTTAAAATTGCTTGTTCCATCGCTTCTATACCCGCCCCGTGGGGGATCGAGGTATACAAAGCCTTAACATCTGCTGTGCATAGTATTAGTTCTTCTGTTGCATCAATTTCCAAAAGACTCAATCTTAGCAAAAAATCTGTCGAGTCCCTAATATATGTAGCCATGTTTTGTACAGTGGGTTGCATGTATTTGTCAATGAATTGACCAGTGGCTTCATGAATGCTGTTCCTCGTAGATACAATGGGACGCAGTGGAGGGTCCCATAAGTTCTTGTGCACCTTCGGGATCATATAAAACGTAGGGCTGCTAGGATTCTCTTTGAGCAAGAAGTTTTTGGTTTTGTCATTAATGGTGCCATTCTCCCTTGCTTGAACAACCAGTTCTTTCAATTTTTTGGCGTATTCGTTGGTGGGATTCTCTTTTAGTTCAGTGTAGGTGTTAGAGTCTGATAAATGTTCTTCTAATTTAAGTTGGTACATGTTGGCATCCATTATCACTAGGCCTCCGCCTTTATCTGCTTTGGTGCAAAGGATATCTTTATTGTGTGCCAATTTTTTCAGAACATCCAAGTCCTTGTTGGTAAGGTTTCTCCTGGATTTTTTATCAAACTTAAGCCTGTTTAAATCTTGCCTCACCAAGGTTTCAAAAAGATCTAAGGTCTTGTGGCTTGTGGGAGCCATGTACGTGCTTCTTGCTCGTAATCCTTTCAGTTGATCTTGTTCCGTTGTGATAGGTTTATCGACAATGTGATCAAAAAAATAACGCAGCCTTAATTTGCGCATCAGTTTGAAAAAGCTTATGTCAAGTTCAAGTGAATTAGTTGGGGTTGTCGGTACGAAAGAAGTGCCTTTTTCCAAAACTTTCAGCTCTTGTGGCGTTAAACGGTGCTTTGAAATATTGATCACTAGGTGTTCTTGGGTGTGATTTTCTTTCTCTCTTTCTCCTTTATTTTTGTTGTGACACTTCGTGTGTTTGGAACTTCTTTTTCTCCACCTGGATCTTCTTGTAGGTCTGGGCCTACCTCTAAAAAATGCTCATCTGTAGTGTTGATACCTGCCGAGGTAGTCGGTTTATCCGTGCCTGTGGCTCCCTCTTGCCTGGTTGTTGGTCTGCCCGTTTTCTCAACTTGTGTTGCCTGCCTTGGTGGATAACTTTTGTTGGGTGGTGGTCGATTTGTCGCATCGCTTCCTGATGACGAGGTGTCTGTGAACGGAGTGTAAGGGCGATTTCTTCTTCTTTGTGCGTACACATCTGCCCATGTGTACACCTCCCCTAATTTATAATCGAGTGTGTCTCGTTTAAATTTTCTAATTTTCCGCTCATTGACTTCTTGAGTGTGGCGATCTATTTGTTCCTTAACGTCCTTCAGGGCTATGTCTAATTCATCTGCTGTCATCATTTTGGAGAGCTCTTCTGTAAGTTCGTCCATGTCTTTCGTTAGTTCTGTTAAGATCATTGAAAGTTCTTCGATGATCAGCAGGATCAAATCCAACGAACATCGGTTTAAGATGGCATACCACTTGTCCTGAAATGCTTTGGCATTTTTACAAAGAGAAGGTTTAAGGGCAATCCGTAATCCCCTCGGTATCCTTAGTGCTTTATGATAACGGATCAAAGTGCTCGCATGAAGTTTCTGATTTGCATGGCGTTTCGATATGTAGATTAACTGCTTTAGATTTTGTGCCTTGGTCCTACTTGAGGATGTTTGAGTCATTTCATCTTGAATCAAAGAATAGATTCTGGAGGCTTCCCCCTCCTGGAAACCAAAAGTGTCTGCCCTGGCTTCAGTACTCTTAGAAATCTCTTCATACTGCATCGTTTGAATGAATTAGGATAAATTACTCCCTAAATGAAACTTTGGCGTGCAGCTCGCCTCTGTGGCAAGAATCAATGATACAGAGCTGTGGCAGTTTTTAGAGGCTGTGAGCGCACTGCGATTCTTAACACTTATGATTATCTCTGTTCAATAGCTCCTCTTTTCAAGTTCAGCGTGCAATCACGGCGGCACCTCTTGCCTTGGGTGCCCTATGTAAACATGAAGTTGTGCCCTCCTCTGAACAGGTGAGAGCATCCCTTGATGCACTGCTATGTAATCCAACTGGGGATTGCCCAGCGTTCCACAAATTAATTCACATGAAAGTTTACCAGTTCATATCGTTATTTATTTCATGGTTTATTGTCATTCATCTTCTTAAATTAAACGCTCTGAATATGCATATATTTACATCAGGTCAGTCCAATGCATTTCGGTCTTTATGACCTTCATCAGGGATCATATGAGCTGAAAACAAGGCATAATAATATTTTATATCAATAACTGAAATAATATAGTATCACATACCAAAAAAGCATATATCATAATTAATTGTCTGTACGCATCAAAACAGAATGCAAGTAATGTGCTCAAGTTGTAGTGTTCCAAGTGAAAAACGTACTCAGTGCAATTTAAAAACCGAAAGACCGCCAAAATGGCACCCGCTTATGATACTCCTTATGCTGGTTATTCAAACCTTTATACTACTGTCTCAAGCTAAGCAAGAGACAAAATCATGTCGAAAACCATCGCTTAGACTAGAAACTTAAACCTTTGGCAGTTAACAGGCTCTTTACGAGTGCAGGATTACTCACTTCATGTGTTTGAAACACGTCTATTTCATGCTGGTAGCTCTTCCGTAATGTCAGTGCCGGCATTAGCGCGATGCCGGACCACTTACTACGCATTTAACAGCCATCTGCGTTTGCGTTTATGCATCCGTCGTTCTCATTGGTTAGGCTCCCGATCACATGATCGGGGCCACAGCCAATGGGAGCGACACGAATTCTCCCTGTTCGTGTGGAACCTGCATGTGTATCCTAACTATAATGAAGCGGTTAAAGTGCACTGGCTAAGTAAGCTTTAAAACGATGTGAAACAAAAACATTACACTGTGTGTGAAACACCAACAAAAATATATGAAATAACATGCAAACTTGTAAACAAAACTACACAATGGAACATAGTTGTATGGTGACACTGCTACACCTATGTGCTGTAAAAAATAATAAATGACTCAAGCCTCCAAAACCTGTAGGAAAAAAACAGATACGTGTATCTGTGCCAGTTCATAATGTTCAAAGATAGCAAGTGAATTCAACGCGATCATTGAGTCCAAAAGGCTTATGAGAATTTAATAGATACATCCAACTGTTCTCACGTTGAAGAAGAAATTTATTATTGTCCCGTCCTTCAATTTTGTCGATGACTTCCAAAACTACAAATTGTAGTTGAGACACATTGTGTTTTTCTTCCTTGAAATGAGCTGCTACTGCTGACTTGATGTTACCTGTCCTAATATTGGACTTGTGCTCATGTAGTCTTGTCTTTACCTTGCGGGTGGTTTTTCCCACGTAAACCTTCCCGCAGGGGCATTTCAACATATATATGGCATTTGCAGTGTCGCAGGTTGCATTCACGCGAAGCTTAATCTGGTGTCCTTTCATGGGATGTGTTATATAGTTACCTCTAATAATGTTATTACAGTGCCCACACTGAAGGCACGGTCTAGTGCCTCTATATGTCTCTGTTTTCAGTTTCTTTTGTTTGAGCAGTTCTCCAAGATTCTTGCCTCTTGTGAAAGCAAAAATCGGCTGTTGTTCAAAACTTTTTTCAAAATCACTTTCTGCCCGTAAAATATTCCAATGCGTTCTTATGATGCGCTTGTATTTATGGCTCATTGTGGAGTATTTAGACACTATGGTCATTCTTTCTTGTTTTGACTTGACTCGAGTCTTCAAAAGTTCTGTTCTAGGGATATTTTGAACCTTGTCAATAGATTTGTTGATCAGGGCTATGGGATAACCTCTCTTGCGAAATCTTTCTCCCATGGATTCCAATGTGTTTTTCACTTTGTCTGTCTCAGAGGTGATTCTTTTCGCCCTCATCATCTGTGAGGTCGGTAAATGGGTTTTTAGGGAATCCTGGTGAAAACTTTGAAAGTGAACCGTGTTGTTTCTATCAGTGGGTTTCCTGTACATCTCTGTTTCTATTTTGCCTTGTTGCAACTTCACTTGAACATCCAAAAAGTTGATGGAAAACTTCGACATCTCCCAGGTGAGTTCTATTCTCTCATTTCTCTCATTCAATTCAGTTAGTGCCCGCTGAAGTGATTCTTCACTGTTCTTCCAAATAATAAAAATGTCATCAATGTAGCGAACTATCATTTTTAAGTTGCTGGTCCACATGGAATTACTCAAAATAAAATGTTCCTCATATGCCTTCATGTATAAGTTGGCGTATACCGGGGCGGCACAGTTGCCCATTGATGTTCCGACCAATTGTTGGTACCATTTGTTGTTGACCTTAAAGTAACTGTGATAGAGCGTAAAAATTAACAACTCCATCAGAAAGATTTGCATTTGTTCATCATATTCGGTGGTTAAAATTGCTTGTTCCATCGCTTCTATACCCGCCCCGTGGGGGATCGAGGTATACAAAGCCTTAACATCTGCTGTGCATAGTATTAGTTCTTCTGTTGCATCAATTTCCAAAAGACTCAATCTTAGCAAAAAATCTGTCGAGTCCCTAATATATGTAGCCATGTTTTGTACAGTGGGTTGCATGTATTTGTCAATGAATTGACCAGTGGCTTCATGAATGCTGTTCCTCGTAGATACAATGGGACGCAGTGGAGGGTCCCATAAGTTCTTGTGCACCTTCGGGATCATATAAAACGTAGGGCTGCTAGGATTCTCTTTGAGCAAGAAGTTTTTGGTTTTGTCATTAATGGTGCCATTCTCCCTTGCTTGAACAACCAGTTCTTTCAATTTTTTGGCGTATTCGTTGGTGGGATTCCCTTTTAGTTCAGTGTAGGTGTTAGAGTCTGATAAATGTTCTTCTAATTTAAGTTGGTACATGTTGGCATCCATTATCACTAGGCCTCCGCCTTTATCTGCTTTGGTGCAAAGGATATCTTTATTGTGTGCCAATTTTTTCAGAACATCCAAGTCCTTGTTGGTAAGGTTTCTCCTGGATTTTTTATCAAACTTAAGCCTGTTTAAATCTTGCCTCACCAAGGTTTCAAAAAGATCTAAGGTCTTGTGGCTTGTGGGAGCCATGTACGTGCTTCTTGCTCGTAATCCTTTCAGTTGATCTTGTTCCGTTGTGATAGGTTTATCGACAATGTGATCAAAAAAATAACGCAGCCTTAATTTGCGCATCAGTTTGAAAAAGCTTATGTCAAGTTCAAGTGAATTAGTTGGGGTTGTCGGTACGAAAGAAGTGCCTTTTTCCAAAACTTTCAGCTCTTGTGGCGTTAAACGGTGCTTTGAAATATTGATCACTAGGTGTTCTTGGGTGTGATTTTCTTTCTCTCTTTCTCCTTTATTTTTGTTGTGACACTTCGTGTGTTTGGAACTTCTTTTTCTCCACCTGGATCTTCTTGTAGGTCTGGGCCTACCTCTAAAAAATGCTCATCTGTAGTGTTGATACCTGCCGAGGTAGTCGGTTTATCCGTGCCTGTGGCTCCCTCTTGCCTGGTTGTTGGTCTGCCCGTTTTCTCAACTTGTGTTGCCTGCCTTGGTGGATAACTTTTGTTGGGTGGTGGTCGATTTGTCGCATCGCTTCCTGATGACGAGGTGTCTGTGAACGGAGTGTAAGGGCGATTTCTTCTTCTTTGTGCGTACACATCTGCCCATGTGTACACCTCCCCTAATTTATAATCGAGTGTGTCTCGTTTAAATTTTCTAATTTTCCGCTCATTGACTTCTTGAGTGTGGCGATCTATTTGTTCCTTAACGTCCTTCAGGGCTATGTCTAATTCATCTGCTGTCATCATTTTGGAGAGCTCTTCTGTAAGTTCGTCCATGTCTTTCGTTAGTTCTGTTAAGATCATTGAAAGTTCTTCGATGATCAGCAGGATCAAATCCAACGAACATCGGTTTAAGATGGCATACCACTTGTCCTGAAATGCTTTGGCATTTTTACAAAGAGAAGGTTTAAGGGCAATCCGTAATCCCCTCGGTATCCTTAGTGCTTTATGATAACGGATCAAAGTGCTCGCATGAAGTTTCTGATTTGCATGGCGTTTCGATATGTAGATTAACTGCTTTAGATTTTGTGCCTTGGTCCTACTTGAGGATGTTTGAGTCATTTCATCTTGAATCAAAGAATAGATTCTGGAGGCTTCCCCCTCCTGGAAACCAAAAGTGTCTGCCCTGGCTTCAGTACTCTTAGAAATCTCTTCATACTGCATCGTTTGAATGAATTAGGATAAATTACTCCCTAAATGAAACTTTGGCGTGCAGCTCGCCTCTGTGGCAAGAATCAATGATACAGAGCTGTGGCAGTTTTTAGAGGCTGTGAGCGCACTGCGATTCTTAACACTTATGATTATCTCTGTTCAATAGCTCCTCTTTTCAAGTTCAGCGTGCAATCACGGCGGCACCTCTTGCCTTGGGTGCCCTATGTAAACATGAAGTTGTGCCCTCCTCTGAACAGGTGAGAGCATCCCTTGATGCACTGCTATGTAATCCAACTGGGGATTGCCCAGCGTTCCACAAATTAATTCACATGAAAGTTTACCAGTTCATATCGTTATTTATTTCATGGTTTATTGTCATTCATCTTCTTAAATTAAACGCTCTGAATATGCATATATTTACATCAGGTCAGTCCAATGCATTTCGGTCTTTATGACCTTCATCAGGGATCATATGAGCTGAAAACAAGGCATAATAATATTTTATATCAATAACTGAAATAATATAGTATCACATACCAAAAAAGCATATATCATAATTAATTGTCTGTACGCATCAAAACAGAATGCAAATAATGTGCTCAAGTTGTAGTGTTCCAAGTAAAAAACGTACTCAGTGCAATTTAAAAACCGAAAGACCGCCAAAATGGCACCCGCTTATGATACTCCTTATGCTGGTTATTCAAACCTTTATACTACTGTCTCAAGCTAAGCAAGAGACAAAATCATGTCGAAAACCATCGCTTAGACTAGAAACTTAAACCTTTGGCAGTTAACAGGCTCTTTACGAGTGCAGGATTACTCACTTCATGTGTTTGAAACACGTCTATTTCATGCTGGTAGCTCTTCCGTAATGTCAGTGCCGGCATTAGCGCGATGCCGGACCACTTACTACGCATTTAACAGCCATCTGCGTTTGCGTTTATGCATCCGTCGTTCTCATTGGTTAGGCTCCCGATCACATGATCGGGGCCACAGCCAATGGGAGCGACACGAATTCTCCCTGTTCGTGTGGAACCTGCATGTGTATCCTAACTATAATGAAGCGGTTAAAGTGCACTGGCTAAGTAAGCTTTAAAACGATGTGAAACAAAAACATTACACTGTGTGTGAAACACCAACAAAAATATATGAAATAACATGCAAACTTGTAAACAAAACTACACAATGGAACATAGTTGTATGGTGACACTGCTACACCTAAGTGCTGTAAAAAATAATAAATGACTCAAGCCTCCAAAACCTGTAGGAAAAAAACAGATACGTGTATCTGTGCCAGTTCATAATGTTCAAAGATAGCAAGTGAATTCAACGCGATCATTGAGTCCAAAAGGCTTATGAGAATTTAATAGATACATCCAACTGTTCTCACGTTGAAGAAGAAATTTATTATTGTCCCGTCCTTCAATTTTGTCGATGACTTCCAAAACTACAAATTGTAGTTGAGACACATTGTGTTTTTCTTCCTTGAAATGAGCTGCTACTGCTGACTTGATGTTACCTGTCCTAATATTGGACTTGTGCTCATGTAGTCTTGTCTTTACCTTGCGGGTGGTTTTTCCCATGTAAACCTTCCCGCAGGGGCATTTCAACATATATATGGCATTTGCAGTGTCGCAGGTTGCATTCACGCGAAGCTTAATCTGGTGTCCTTTCATGGGATGTGTTAATATAGTTACCTCTAATAATGTTATTACAGTGCCCACACTGAAGGCACGGTCTAGTGCCTCTATATGTCTCTGTTTTCAGTTTCTTTTGTTTGAGCAGTTCTCCAAGATTCTTGCCTCTTGTGAAAGCAAAAATCGGCTGTTGTTCAAAACTTTTTTAAAAATCACTTTCTGCCCGTAAAATATTCCAATGCGTTCTTATGATGCGCTTGTATTTATGGCTCATTGTGGAGTATTTAGACACTATGGTCATTCTTTCTTGTTTTGACTTGACTCGAGTCTTCAAAAGTTCTGTTCTAGGGATATTTTGAACCTTGTCAATAGATTTGTTGATCAGGGCTATGGGGTAACCTCTCTTGCGAAATCTTTCTCCCATGGATTCCAATGTGTTTTTCACTTTGTCTGTCTCAGAGGTGATTCTTTTCGCCCTCATCATCTGTGAGGTCGGTAAATGGGTTTTTAGGGAATCCTGGTGAAAACTTTGAAAGTGAACCGTGTTGTTTCTATCAGTGGGTTTCCTGTACATCTCTGTTTCTATTTTGCCTTGTTGCAACTTCACTTGAACATCCAAAAAGTTGATGGAAAACTTCGACATCTCCCAGGTGAGTTCTATTCTCTCATTTCTCTCATTCAATTCAGTTAGTGCCCGCTGAAGTGATTCTTCACTGTTCTTCCAAACACAGACACCTCGTCATCAGGAAGCGATGCGACAAATCGACCACCACCCAACAAAAGTTATCCACCAAGGCAGGCAACACAAGTTGAGAAAACGGGCAGACCAACAACCAGGCAAGAGGGAGCCACAGGCACGGATAAACCGACTACCTCGGCAGGTATCAACACTACAGATGAGCATTTTTTAGAGGTAGGCCCAGACCTACAAGAAGATCCAGGTGGAGAAAAAGAAGTTCCAAACACACGAAGTGTCACAACAAAAATAAAGGAGAAAGAGAGAAAGAAAATCACACCCAAGAACACCTAGTGATCAATATTTCAAAGCACCGTTTAACGCCACAAGAGCTGAAAGTTTTTGAAAAAGGCACTTCTTTCGTACCGACAACCCCAACTAATTCACTTGAACTTGACATAAGCTTTTTCAAACTGATGCGCAAATTAAGGCTGCGTTATTTTTTTGATCACATTGTCGATAAACCTATCACAACGGAACAAGATCAACTGAAAGGATTACGAGCAAGAAGCACGTACATGGCTCCCACAAGCCACAAGACCTTAGATCTTTTTGAAACCTTGGTGAGGCAAGATTTAAACAGGCTTAAGTTTGATAAAAAATCCAGGAGAAACCTTACCAACAAGGACTTGGATGTTCTGAAAAAATTGGCACACAATAAAGATATCCTTTGCACCAAAGCAGATGAAGGCGGAGGCCTAGTGATAATGGATGCCAACATGTACCAACTTAAATTAGAAGAACATTTATCAGACTCTAACACCTACACTGAACTAAAAGGGAATCCCACCAACGAATACGCCAAAAAATTGAAAGAACTGGTTGTTCAAGCAAGGGAGAATGGCACCATTAATGACAAAACCAAAAACTTCTTGCTCAAAGAGAATCCTAGCAGCCCTACGTTTTATATGATCCCGAAGGTGCACAAGAACTTATGGGACCCTCCACTGCGTCCCATTGTATCTACGAGGAACAGCATTCATGAAGCCACTGGTCAATTCATTGACAAATACATGCAACCCACTGTACAAAACATGGCTACATATATTAGGGACTCAACAGATTTTTTGCTAAGATTGAGTCTTTTGGAAATTGATGCAACAGAAGAACTAATACTATGCACAGCAGATGTTAAGGCTTTGTATACCTCGATCCCCCACGGGGCGGGTATAGAAGCGATGGAACAAGCAATTTTAACCACCGAATATGATGAACAAATGCAAATCTTTCTGATGGAGTTGTTAATTTTTACGCTCTATCACAGTTACTTTAAGGTCAACAACAAATGGTACCAACAATTGGTCGGAACATCAATAGGCAACTGTGCCGCCCCGGTATACGCCAACTTATACATGAAGGCATATGAGGAACATTTTATTTTGAGTAATTCCATGTGGACCAGCAACTTAAAAATGATAGTTCGCTACATTGATGACATTTTTATTATTTGGAAGAACAGTGAAGAATCACTTCAGCGGGCACTAACTGAATTGAAAGAGAGAAATGAGAGAATAGAACTCACCTGGGAGATGTCGAAGTTTTCCATCAACTTTTTGGATGTTCAAGTGAAGTTGCAACAAGGCAAAATAGAAACATAGATGTACAGGAAACCCACTGATAGAAACAACACGGTTCACTTTCAAAGTTTTCACCAGGATTCCCTAAAAACCCATTTACCGACCTCACAGATGATGAGGGCGAAAAGAATCACCTCTGAGACAGACAAAGTGAAAAACACATTGGAATCCATGGGAGAAAGATTTCGCAAGAGAGGTTACCCCATAGCCCTGATCAACAAATCTATTGACAAGGTTCAAAATATCCCTAGAACAGAACTTTTGAAGACTCGAGTCAAGTCAAAACAAGAAAGAATGACCATAGTGTCTAAATACTCCACAATGAGCCATAAATACAAGTGCATCATAAGAACGCATTGGAATATTTTACGGGCAGAAAGTGATTTTGAAAAAAGTTTTGAACAACAGCCGATTTTTGCTTTCACAAGAGGCAAGAATCTTGGAGAACTGCTCAAACAAAAGAAACTGAAAACAGAGACATATAGAGGCACTAGACCGTGCCTTCAGTGTGGGCACTGTAATAACATTATTAGAGGTAACTATATAACACATCCCATGAAAGGACACCAGATTAAGCTTCGCGTGAATGCAACCTGCGACACTGCAAATGCCATATATATGTTGAAATGCCCCTGCGGGAAGGTTTACGTGGGAAAAACCACCCGCAAGGTAAAGACAAGACTACATGAGCACAAGTCCAATATTAGGACAGGTAACATCAAGTCAGCAGTAGCAGCTCATTTCAAGGAAGAAAACCACAATGTGTCTCAACTACAATTTGTAGTTTTGGAAGTCATCGACAAAATTGAAGGACGGGACAATAATAAATTTCTTCTTCAACGTGAGAACAGTTGGATGTATCTATTAAATTCTCATAAGCCTTTTGGACTCAATGATCGCGTTGAATTCACTTGCTATCTTTGAACATTATGAACTGGCACAGATACACGTATCTGTTTTTTTCCTACAGGTTTTGGAGGCTTGAGTCATTTATTATTTTTTACAGCACATAGGTGTAGCAGTGTCACCATACAACTATGTTCCATTGTGTAGTTTTGTTTACAAGTTTGCATGTTATTTCATATATTTTTGTTGGTGTTTCACACACAGTGTAATGTTTTTGTTTCACATCGTTTTAAAGCTTACTTAGCCAGTGCACTTTAACCGCTTCATTATAGTTAGGATACACATGCAGGTTCCACACGAACAGGGAGAATTCGTGTCGCTCCCATTGGCTGTGGCCCCGATCATGTGATCGGGAGCCTAACCAATGAGAACGACGGATGCATAAACGCAAACGCAGATGGCTGTTAAATGCGTAGTAAGTGGTCCGGCATCGCGCTAATGCCGGCACTGACATTACGGAAGAGCTACCAGCATGAAATAGACGTGTTTCAAACACATGAAGTGAGTAATCCTGCACTCGTAAAGAGCCTGTTAACTGCCAAAGGTTTAAGTTTCTAGTCTAAGCGATGGTTTTCGACATGATTTAGTCTCTTGCTTAGCTTGAGACAGTAGTATAAAGGTTTGAATAACCAGCATAAGGAGTATCATAAGCGGGTGCCATTTTGGCGGTCTTTCGGTTTTTAAATTGCACTGAGTACGTTTTTCACTTGGAACACTACAACTTGAGCACATTATTTGCATTCTGTTTTGATGCGTACAGACAATTAAGTATGATATATGCTTTTTTGGTATGTGATACTATATTATTTCAGTTATTGATATAAAATATTATTATGCCTTGTTTGCAGCTCATATGATCCCTGATGAAGGTCATAAAGACCGAAATGCATTGGACTGACCTGATGTAAATATATGCATATTCAGAGCGTTTAATTTAAGAAGATGAATGACAATAAACCATGAAATAAATAACGATATGAACTGGTAAACTTTCATGTGAATTAATTTGTGGAACGCTGGGCAATCCCCAGTTGGATTACATAGCAGTGCATCAAGGGATGCTCTCACCTGTTCAGAGGAGGGCACAACTTCATGTTTACATAGGGCACCCAAGGCAAGAGGTGCCGCTTTGATTGCACGCTGAACTTGAAAAGAGGAGCTATTGAACAGAGATAATCATAAGTGTTAAGAATCGCAGTGCGCTCACAGCCTCTAAAAACTGCCACAGCTCTAATACTGGGGATGTCATATTTTTAGATGGGGATGCCCACAGTGTATGTAATTCCTGTTCTGACAGATTGGATTTTGTCTGGCTTTCCCAGTAGGTCGTCTTTTTGGCGTTAAGTTTGGATGTGACGGGTCGGAGTAGTTTGTGTAGAAGTGAGACTTGGTGGCCTGTCTTGTTTATGTTATCCATAAACTGGAAGATGGATGGGGTTTGTCTGTGTAGTTTTGCTTTAGTTAAGGGTGTTTTGATTGCTGGGAAATTATAGAGTTCTATGTCTGGGAGGTTGTGTTTTTTCTTTCAGATTGTTAAAAGTGTATGGCATTCCTTCCGTTTCCAGTTGTGCTGGGAAGTGAATTCGTCGCTTCCTCCAGGTACTCTTGTCTAGTGTTTTACGCCTGTATATAATCTTGTGGTTAGACCAGAGTGGCTCCCATTGCGAGTTTTTGATGCTGATTTCTAGGTTATGGTCTACCTTCAGTAGCGCTTGTTTCGTGAACTTTAGGATCGGGTTGTTGTTGAGTGCTTGTTTGTTGGCTGTAAGTAGTGCACGTGGCTCCGTGTTGTTCAGCATGGCTTTCTCTATGGCCAGCCATGTTGGCGTGTATTTTTGTATAGGGAGCAGCCAGTGCATTCCTTGTCTACCTATGAATGCTAGTTGAAACGTTTTCAGATCCGCTAAGTTGAGCCCTCCCAATTTGTTCCCCAGTCTCAGCTTACGGAGGCCTATTCTAGCTTTTTTTCCTCTCCATATAAATTTATTGATCATTAGGTCTATTTTCTTGTGGAAGTCTTCTGTCAGGTGCAGGGGAAGCATGTCTGCCAGGTAGTTGATTATAGGAGTTACCATCATTTTGATGGTGTCTATTCTGCCCCACCATGTGATGAACTTGGGTGGCCACGTGTCTAGTAGTTATGTTATCTTTCCCAGCGTGAGCTTCTCGATCAGTTCTATGGTGTCTCTTAAGCTTCTTTTAAATTGGATTCCAAGATATTTGACAGCCTTTGGTTGCCAGGCTAGGCCTGTGTTTCCTATTACTTCCCTGGTTGTGTGTATGTTGAGTGGCATGCATTCTGATTTGTCTTTGTTGAGTTTGTAGCCTCACAGTTCGGCATATGTTTCGATGGTGTGCATGAGTGCTGGTATAGAGTGGGCTGGATTGTTTGTTAGTATAAGTAGGTCATCCGCGTAGGCGGCAATCTTGGCTGTTGTGTTGTTAATTTTATCCCCTTGATGTCTTCGTTTGCTAGGGTGTCAGTGATCAGAGGTTCTAGAGCTATTAGAAACAGTAGTGGGGATAGCGGGCACCTTTGTCTCGTTCCTCTCTCTAGTTCGAAAGGGGCCAATGAGCCACCGTTTATGGTAATTTTCGCTATCGGCTTTTTGTATAACGCCATGACTTTCTTCGTGTATTCATCCCCTACGTTGTACGCATGCAAGCATTTCTCAAGGAAGTGCCAGGAGAAACTGTCAAACGCCTTTTCGGCGTCTAGTGTGATTGCGAAGGCCTGGCGGGGTGAGTTTGAGGAGTGTTCTATGACTTGGCATAGGACTATTGTGTTGTCGTGCGACATGCGAGATTTCATGTAACCTACATGCGTGCTTCCAATCAGCTGGGGTAATATCTTATTTAGTCTTGTGGCCAGTACTTTTGCGTATATCTTACAGTCTAGGTTAATTAGCGATATGGGGCGGTAGTTTTTGGGCCATTGTGGATCCTTACCTTCTTTTGGGATGACAATTATGTTGGCTTGTGCCATTGTTTCTGTTATTGTCCCTTCCTCTGTGCAGTGGTTGAAGGTTGTGGTTAGAACTGGGATAAGAAGTTCTTTGAAGTTTTTGTAGAAGGGTGCTGTGTAGCCGTCTGGTCCTGGTGCTTTGTTGTCTTTTAGTGAGTTTATGGCTATTGCTATCTCGGTCTTTTTGAAGTCTTGGCCTAGTGTTTTGGCTTCCTCTTCCAATAACTTGGGTAGGTTGAGTCTTTTTAGGTAGTCTGAGGTGCCTGCCTTGTCAATGTTGTCATCTTTTGTGTATAGTTCTTTGTAGAACTCCCTGAAGGTTTGTAGTATTTCTTTTTGGCATGTATGTGTTTTGTTGTGCTGGTCTGTGATATGGGATATGCAGTGCTGTCTCTGCTTGCGTTTGAGGTATGTCGCTAGTGTTTTCCCTGCCTTGTTTGCTTCGCAGAGGTTAATCTGTTTGTACTTTCTTAACCACAATCCCGCCCTCTCACTGAGGATTCTGTTAAATTCATATTTCTTCCCTGTGCTAGAAGGAGTTCTGATGTTGAGGTGTTGTTCATGTGTTGGGTTTCTAGCTGTTTTATGTCCTTTTCTAATTTGTCTAGCTGTGCTTTTGCCTCTCTGTCCCTCCTGGCTTTGATTTCTATCAGGCTCCCTCTGATGGTTGCTTTCAGGGCTTCCCACAGGCATTTAGGGTCGGTGTCTGTTGTGTCGTTCTCATTAATATAGTTTTTGATTGCTCTCTATATCGTGTCTTTGTCCTCCTGCTTTGCCATCGTTATGTTGTTGAACCGCCATCTGCGGGTAATGTGGTCATTGTGCCTGCCTGTTTGGTGTAGACTGATGCAAGAGTGGTCTGAGACCATTCTTGCTGCGATATTTGTGTGTTCTATCAGGTGCGTATGCGACTTTGAGATGATAATGTAGTCGAGTCTGCTGTATGTGTTGTGCGAGTTGGAGTAGAAGGTGTAGTCCCTGGTGTCTGGGTACTGTAGTGTCCATGGGTCTTGTAGCTCAAATCCGTTGAAGATATTTTTCAGAATGTTGAGGGAGGCAAAGAGTCTCGTCTGGGCGCTTGATTGTCAGTCTAGGTTGATTGAAATCCCCAGCTACAATATTCAAGTTGTGCGTTTGGTTCATTTCCAATTTCCTTGTAACCCTCTCCCAGAATGTTGTGTCATCTGTGTTTGCTGTGTAAATGTTAGTTACTGATATTGTTTTCTCTCCCCTTTTGAGTTGAGTGCACAGAAGTCTGCCTTCGTCATCCTGTTCTACCTTTTCAATCATTATTTTGGACTTAGAATTCACTATGGTAACTACTCCTCTCTTTTTCCCCACAGCTGGAGAGCATGCTAGCTGGCCTCTCCATCTCGCTTTAATCTTATTAGCGTCTTCTAATGATAGTTTGGTTTCCTGCAAGAAGATGATATCCCCTTTCGTTTTCGCTAGGGTGTCTAATATCTTTTTCCTTTTTATTGGATGGTTCAGGCCCTTGACGTTCAGGGAAATAACTTTGAGGTCAGACTGCAGTGTGTCCGTGTTACTCATTGTGATTGGGTATTAGTATCTGTACAGACTACTGCCTTCGATCCACACGGCAGACAGCAGGCCTCACAATTCAGATGTAATAGTGATTGCAGATGATGCAGTCTAGGACGCAAGACACATTGCTCCCAGTGCAGCCCTCTCGGACCACGCCTCATAGCAGGGTGCGCACATGCTGAGTGCTTCAGGTGCCGCTAACTCAGTGCACCACAAGTCATTGCCACATGGGCTTATTAAGGCAGAATTCAATAGACAAAAGATATTGTTTGTTAGTGTAGCCCCCCAGACCACGCATCTTCTCAGGGTACGTACATACCCAGTGCCAAAGTTACTACTAACTCACTGCACCATAAGTCATCGCCACGTGGCCCTATTATGGCACAATTCAATAGACAAAAGACATTGGTCCAAGTGCGGCCCCCGGACCATGCATCATCACAGGGTACATACAGGCTGAGCGCCAAAGGTACTACTAAATCAGTGCACCATAAGTCACCGCCACGTGCCCTTATTACGGCAGAATTCAATAGACAAAAGATATTGCTCCCAGTGCGTCCCCCCAGGACCACGCATCATCACAGGGTACGCACATGCTGACTGCCAAAGGTACTACTAACTCAGTGACTCACTGCATCATAAGTCATCGCCACGTGGCCTTATTGATGCAGAATTCAATAGACAAAAGACATTGGTCTCACTGTGGCCCCCCGGACCACGCATCATACCAGGGTACGTACATGCTCAGTGCCAAAGATACTGCTAACTCAGTGCACCATGAGTCATCGCCACATGGCCTTATGAAGGCAGAATTCAATAGACAAAAGACATTCATCCGAGTGCGGACCCCCCGGAGCACGCATCATCGCAAGGTACATACACACTCAGTGCCAACGGTACTACTAACTCAGTGCACCATAAGTCATCGCCACATGGCCTTATTAAGGAAGAATTCAATAGACAAAAGACATTGCTCACAGTGCAGTGGGCGCGGACTACGTATCATCGCAGGGTGCCCATACGCTGGTTGCTTCAGGTGCCACGCTGAATTTCCAATACTGTGCAGCTCTACTCAACGCCACGTGGCTGTGCTCCCTTGTTCACCACTGCCTCCTTTCTACACTGCGGTCATCAGGGCTCATAATTAAAATTTAATTTTCAGTCAGTAATTAAAGAGTGGAGTAGGCATCTAACTGCAACGTCCCTAAAACCTATATATTATCCTTTTAGTTTCCTTGCATCAAGAACTTTTTAAATATCAATTATAGTATCATGGCAGACTGCTAACAAACACTGAGTGATTCAGGACCACTAGTTCAGTGCAGCCCACTTCATGGACCCTTTATGAGACAATATTTTGTTATTTTCAACAAAATAGATTACTGCATGCATGCAGTTGATACCTCTGGTCGTTCTTATGAAGTGAAAAATGTCTCTCCAATTGAAAAAGAAAAGATAGTTCCTAGAAATGTTGAACAAGTAATAGCTGAAGAACGTCAAGGGAGCCGTACCCAGGCTCCAGTGTTTACATGGGATTGTAGTAGTATTTGTAGTATACGTCAACAATCTATTGATATTTTACTAAGAAGATTAAGATATTACAAGAACTAGATCCTTCCAAAGTGAGAAAAAATACAGGGTTGCAAGATCATTCTCTGACTTGTCGTTCTAGAAAAGTGTGTCAAAGTCATTTTCATTATTTATCAATGTTAGCAGTACATCCTTCCGAAATGCGAAAGTTAGTTAGAAGATTATACTACGTTAAAACTCCTGCATTCTGTCTAAATGAAATTAGTACCCCTCTTTTACATAGTTCAGTATTGGAAGTAAAACACATTTGTGATGATATAGAATTACGTTTCCTTGCTAGTCAAGAGGAGTGTACAGAAAATAACAGTTTGATGTTACGTGTACTTGTTGAAGACAGGATTGAAGATAATACTGATGTGAAGTTTGAAAAAGAAATAACAAAGTTTAAAGTAGTTTCTGGTGAAAATCACATCTTTGTTTGTATTTGTTCTCGACATACTCATCATAAAATTAGGAATGTAGATGTGTTTTTAAAAAGTGAAAAGGATTATAATGATGAATAGAAAGCATTTCCTGCTTATCTGTTTGTGGAAGCTCGTTTTGAGTTACGTACTGTACAATGTATTTGTAAGTATTGTTACAATAAATTAGAAGAAAACAAAATGCCAACTAGAGCTGTCCATATTGACTTAGAATTAGTTGCTATACCTCCTAAACTTACAGATTTAATACATATGAGGCCATCCTTATACAATCTGTGCACCCTTTTCAGGCTATAATTTGTATGTAGCCTAAAACAGGTAAGCTGCCTCCAACAAAGAGGTTTAACCCCTTCGATGCTCATGACGAGCTCAGCTCGTCATGCAGTACACTGATCGTGTGCTCATGACGAGCTGAGCTCGTCATGAACAATGGGAAATGATGGTCTTCAGCACAGCAGGAAAATCTCCCTAGCAGCCAAGGTGTTAAAAGGAAGAGTTGTGTATTTAAGAAAAATGTTGAAACTGTTAGTGTAGAAAGAGAGGATACTGAGCCTGTAGTCATTCTTGTTAATGGTGAACCCACAAAGAGTCGGAAAATATGGCAAGAGTTAGTTCATGTCACGAAAGTCCAAGAGGCTACATTATATCTGGTGCAAAACAATATTTACTATAAAATTATAAATGGAGAAGAAGAAGAAATGACTTTAGAAGATGAAACACATATTTCATGGACAATTAAAAAAAATAAGAAATTCATGAATATTATACAATACATCCTCTACATTCAAAAGAACTGCTAGGAGATACAATTGAATTGTTCCAGATGAAAAAAGCAAAAGGAACTCCCAAGAGTATGTGGGAAACAAGTTTGGAAGATTTCCCACAGCTATTCCCTACTGGAAAAGGGGGACGATATGATGAACGACCAGTTCAGATTCTAGCTTCAGATACCCCTGCACTGCGGTCAGCAGAGCTCACAATTTAAATTGAAACATGATTTATTTATTACAGGGAGAATTGTACTCTATGTCCTCGAACTTTGTCAAGATGAAGGGACTAAAAACATTCCTTGATGTCTGTGCTGACTACTGCCTTGGATGTACATTACTGATTGTGTGGCTCGCCAGCACCACGTATCATCGCTGGCTGAGCAGACGCTAAATGCTTCTGATGCCCCTATCTCAGTGCAGCACAACTCATGCACCCTTTCCGATACAATAGTTTGTGTATAATTTCACATCTTCTGTCCTACCTCAGTGTATCACAAGTCATAAACCCTTTACGATAGAATCTTTTTTGTATTATTTCATATCTGGTACCCGTACCTTGATGCAGCACAAATCATTGACCCTTTATGATTGATTCTCAGTGTCTGATCCAATGATTACTGTTGTACTTGTTGCCAGCACCAACCATTCCCAGAGGGTTGGCTTACAATCACCCCCACGCATCCACGACAGACGTCACTGGAAATGTGACCCTGTTAATAAAAAGGAGTCGATCGCACGTGCCCGTACCCAGTTCCACTATCTATCTAAATGTGTCCATGTGTTCATTATGTATGCAACATGCTGTCCCTGGGCCCTACTACATTACATAGTGCTCTGGACAGCGTACACAATCATTTTACCTTTGACAGTGGGGGAACACTTTAGTTATGTAACTTTGTCTCGGTCATTGTACAAGTACATACGTAGAAACTGCATCATTAGAGTACTGCAAGCAGAGTGTATAGTGAATTTATAAGTGCGTGAGAATCATCGAAGTGATTGTATAAGTACATATGTTGGCGCAGCCTAACTCCGACAATGAGCTTGTCTCAAATTGGCAGCCCTCTATGTGCCAACAACTGACACTTCTACTTTCCATGGCCCTGTATTGCTACAGCTGCAACACTCCACTGAATGTGCAATAAACATTCATATCCACACGGATGTCTCATATCCACCATCTTTCTTGTGTGGAACTATGTATGTCTATAGGGTCAGTGATTCCCAGTACCTTCCATGTTGACCATGTTGCTTTTGCAACCCGGGTGACGGCAGCACTCCAACACGGACACCCGCCCACATCACCAGCATAGCCCCAACAACCTTCTTGGGCCCGAGTGGGTGCGTTACCAGCTATTGTGGGGAGACGCAGCGTGAAAGGGGTATCTCTCACAGAAAGAGCTCTGGTATGTTTTCAGAAATGCCTCTGACAGATGCCAGCTGACTGACTGAATTGGAAAATGGCTTTTCAATGCTCATATAGTGTGACTTATGAACAGTTCGTACCCAGGCTTGCAGAGGGACGACTGCGGCCCGTGCGCTCGATTCACAGAGGCAGAACTACGAGCCGTCCACTCCCAAAGGAACAGCAGCGTACTAGCTCGCAAAGGTTATATTAGAGTCTGAAGAGGTTTATCGTATTAGCACAAGAATGATGTCAAATGAGATGTCATCAGTGATGTCATCAGTGATGTCATTTGAGATGTCATCAGTGATGTCATCAGTGATGTCACTGACCATGTCATGAATGATGTAATATGTGACATCATCAGCAGTGGATTGCGGGTGCGCGATATATAGTTAGTGCAACTAACTATATATGGAATTTCAATGGTTTTGTGTGAGTAAAATAAGGTTTTTTAAATGTTAATTCCTAACTATATATGGTCTATAACCTATGGTTTTTTCAGTGAATTTTCAAGGTTTTGTAAATGCTAATTCCTAACTATATATGGTCTATAACCTATGGTTTTTTCAGTGAATTTCATTGGTTTTTTAAAAGCTAATATCTGTAGCTGTAAAATGTATTCTTCTTTAAATCCAAAAATATATTTTATATGTTTATTAATACTTTTTTTTGTAATATTTTTTTTTGTTCGCTCCCGGTTCGCGAACCGGGAAGCTTCTTGTTAGCTCAATTTGATGCCGTGACCCGGTCCGCGAACCGGTAAACGTTCCGTTTGCGCAACTGCCGCGTTAGAAATCAACATCGTGACGCGTCGCGGAAGCGCGACGTATCACGTTGTCGCGTAATGCGTCTTATGACGCGCCGCGTTAGCGCACCCGGAAGTGCTCCGGTACGCGAACTGAGACGCGTAGCGCAGCTCCCCCGAAGCGATCCGGGGCGCGTCGCGAAAGCGCGACGTATCGCGTTGCGCGTAATGCGTCTTATGACGCGCCGCGTTAGCGCACCCAGAAGTGCTCCGGAGCGCGAACCGAGGCGCGAAGCGCAGCGACCTGGGGGCGATCCGGGGCGCGTTCCGCAGCACGTAACATAAGCGTAACAGGTCATGTGACTTGTTAATAAAACTTTTCATTGGTTCATTTCACTTTTGGTTTCCTAATGATGTAAGGCTAGGTCAGGTGACCTAAAAATAACACTTTTCATTGGTTTAGAACTATTGTTTTTCCCAAATGATGAAAACCCCTCCTTCTTTCCTCACTCTGACTTTCATCTTTGTGAGAGGAAGACCTTTTTTGATATTTGAGCAATGGCTTCATTGGTAGCTTCAGCTGGTGGACCCCCACCACCACCACCACCTCCTCATGGGAAGAGAGGACCACCTCCACAGTTCATCAGCAACACAGAGGAGGAAGAGGATGAACAAGAGGAAGAGGAGACAGAGGGACCACAGTTTTTAGTAGAGGAGCCCCGGGTTTCTCATCGTAAAACTAGCTTTATTTGGCAGTTTTTTTCAATCCCTGAAGGGCAGAAAAAAGTTAATGCTAGATATGTGACGTGCCTCATATGTAAAGAGGACTTATCTAGAGGCACCTTAAAAAAGTATAGCTTTGGCAATTACACCATGCACCGTCACATGAACAGGTGGCATCCATTAAACTACAGCCGGGCAGAGATGCGTGACCTGCAGGACAACCCACCAACTCCTGTGGCCACGACATCAACACAGGTATCTTTGTCAGGACCAGAGGCACGGGAAACCGTGCCAAACATTCAGGACAACTTTGTCCATATGAAGATTACCTGTTTGTATTGCGGTACATTACTGTCATGTGCCAATACGAGCATTAACTTAATCAACAGAGCATTTGAAAATCACAAGTGCTCTAAACGCCCCAGAAAGTAAATTTTTTTTTTGCTCCTGTTGAGCCCTTTCCAATGCCTGTTTTTTGTTGTTTCCCCTCCCAAAAAAACAAAAAAAACATAAAACTGTTCAAAAAATACAAAAAAAACAAAAAATGTTCAGAAAAAAAAAAAAATATATAAAACAACAAAAACATTTAAAAAAAAGTTCTTTTCAGAACTACCTCCCCTTTCAAAAAAATTGCTAGAATGTTTAGCACTCTGGCAAGCTGTATTTCTTTTGGTTCGCTTCCTGGTTCGCTCAACGGTACGCGAACCGGGAGCGAACCAAAATAAAAAAAAAAAAAAAAAGAAGAGTAAGTATAAGGGAAGTAAACAGAGAGTAATGTTAAAACAAAGACAGCTATAGGGTCTAAACCAGAGATACTGTTTAATAGATTTATTTACCGAAGAAAAGAGGGAAGAGGATATAATTGTGAAAAACAAAATAGATAAGGAAGTGAAAGAAAAAAAAGAGAGTAGAACAATAACAAAGAAGAGTTTCTTAGAGAATATGAGTGAATGTTCAAAATAAGATGAAAACATGTGGAATAACAGAGAGAAAAAACAGAAAGCAGAAAAGAAGAAGTAACAGAAAAAGAATAATTGAAACAGCAAAGAAATGTAAATAACATAGGGCCATATTATCAACATAGGCAATAAAAGTTTTGCAGCTTTTATCGGCAGAAATGTGTCGCTTAAGCCGCTTTTGCGGCAGAAAACTGCCGCTAAAACCACTTTTGCAGCAGTTTTCTGCCGATAAAAACAGCAATAATTTTATTGGCTGTGTTCATAATATGCCCCTTAGTGTGCTTCAACTACACAGAAAAAGCATAATGAACAAGTAGTGAAAGAGTGATCAGTCAAAGACACTAAGAGTAATAGAGACGGAGTGAGTGAACAAGAGTGAGGAACTATGAGAAGAAAGGGACTGAGAAAAGGAGTGGAAGGAGTAGAGTAAGTAGGTAATAGAGAAAGGAATGAGGGAAGTAGCAAAGGCAGGAAACTGAGGGTTAAAGAAATGAAGCTGTGGAACTAATAGTAGGTGAATGTGATAGAAATGTAACGAAAAGACTACAAAACATTTACCATATAATTGTCGTTAAATTACTCACTTTTTATTTTTATACTTTCAATCTGTGAAAGAGAGAACAAACATTTGAAAAATATTAAAACATGTATTTAAAAATTAGAAAAGACAAGGGAAAAGATTGAAGGAGAAACAGTTTTTCAACAACTTTGACACTTACAGAAGCTTCTGCTTCTCCAGGCCCCCTACACAGTCCTAAAGATATACATTTTAAACTAACAGTATCTTGATGCAGATGAAGTGAGGCCTATCTTAGAACATGGTGCTTTTTTTGCACTGCTGTTGTCTCACAAAAGTGTCGCAAGACACTAAGATTTTAAATGATTGTTTCAAGATGCCAATAAGATGTGTCCTATCCAGAGGTTTGTTTGAGGTGAGGCCTACTCAGGGTTCCAAATGAAATTTCGAGTTGTTGAAGAGAACAGAGGACATAATACATGTGAAGGTCTACCAATGAAGTAAATCATGTCCACTTCACTCTTGAACAAATGCCAGACCTCTTCTGTGTCCGTGGACAGACCTAAAGTTCATCTGCACAATGTCATTCGTAAACTTAGGAAACACAGGTGATGTAATTGAAAAATGTGGAGTTTCTTTTCCTCATTTCACAATCACATCACCTGTGTTTCCTTTGCTTAGGTATCTCATAGTGCAGATGGAGTCTAGCATATCAAAGAGTACACAAAAGTTGAGCAGTGTATACAACAATTTTGACATTTACAGAAGACTCAGCTTCTTATCTTGTTGGAGATGAAGTGAGGCCTGTCTTGCAACATGCTGCATCTTTTGCATCACTGCTGCATCGGTTTCATGTGGCACGGGTTTTTTACAGCATGACACATCTGCCTAGATGCATCAATTTGTAATTTTGTCGCCTCATAGCAAATCTTTTCCACCGCCAATGCGTCACAAAAGTGACGCACAGTGGCGCAAAAGAGGCATACACCTATCATAAATCTGTCCCTAACATTTTAAATGAATAATTCAGGATGACGATAAGGTGTGGCCTCTCCAGAGGTTTGTTTAAGGTGAGGCCTACTCAGGGTTGCAGATCAAATTTACGCTTGTTGAAGAATACAAAGGACATAATACATGTGAAAGCCTACCAATGAAGTAAGTCATGTCCACTTCACTCTTGAACAAAGGCCAGACCTCTTCTGTGTCCTTGGACAGACCTAAACTTCATCTGCACAATGTCATTCGTAAACTTAGGAAACACAGGTGATGTAATTGAAAAACGTGCAATTTCTTTTGCTCATTTCACAATCACATCACTTGTGTTTCCTTTGCTTAGGTATCTCATTGTGCAGATGTAGTCCAGCATATGAAACAGTACCCAGAAGTGCAGCACTGCATGCAACAACTTTGACACTTACAAAAGCTTCAGCTTCTGCATGCCCCCTACACAGTGCTAATTATATACATTTTAAACTAATGGTATCTTGCTGGAGATGAACTGAAACCTATCTTGCAACATGGTGCATTTTTACACGAAAGTGACCCACAGCGGCGCAAAAGAGGCACACAGCCATCATAAATCTGACCCTAACATTTTAAATGATTGTTTCAAGATGCCGATAAGGTGTAACCTATCCACAGATTTGTTTCAGGTAAGTCCTACTCAGGGTTTCAGATGAAATTTAGGTTTGTTGAAGAATACAGAGGAGATAATACATGTGCAGGCCTACCAACGAAGTGAGTCATGCCCACTGCACTCTTGAACAAATGTCAGACCTCCTCTGTCTCCTGGAACAGGCCTAAACCTCATCTACACAATGTGATGTGTAATGTTAGGAAACACAGGTAATATAATAGGAAAACTTGCAATTTTTTTTGCTCATTCCACAATCATATCACCTGTGTTTCCTTTGCTTAGGTATCTCATTGTGGAAATGTAGTCTATCATATGAAAGACTACGTAGAATGTGAGCACTGTATGCAACAACTTTGACACTTACAGAAGCCTCTCCTTCTCCATGCCTCCTACACAGTTCTAAATGTACATCATAAATGCAAACAGTACAGAATTAATTATACATGTTAAATGGTTTATTTTTGCTGTTCTCAGAATGTATCAAATTTCACTAAAAACAGTGACTTGAAGGTATTCATCATATAACAGCGGGGAAAAAAAACACAATCAAAATGATTGTGTTTAAAAAACCCATACAACATAACAAATCAGAATTCAGAACTCCTTAAAATTAACTTACTTTCCATGACGTCGAAGGATGTCCTATGAACAGCTTACACTCTGTTGTGCTATTATTACTTTCAGCCCGCCAATTTCTGAAAGAAAACCTCCATCGTTTTGAAAAATATGTTACATACAATAAATGACTTCTCGCTCTCTACCACACGTTTCCACAAGGCCAAATCATGTAAGAGCCATTTATAACTCTTGGAATTCTTGTAAGCCAATCCCGTCATTTTGTATTTCCGCAACTTTCAGAATTAAAATGTTGAAGATCATTTTCACAATCCTGGACTAGTAATATCTTACCCTTCTTGCTCACTCATGTTCTACATTTCCTATGACACTGATACTGCTTACTATGAAGCAGACTTACACTACCTCTATGACTACTACAATTATTTAATTCTCTACATCACTTTTAATCACAAAGCAATATCAAACAGTAGACAGCATTGCAGACTTACATTCCCTCTACTCCATGTTTTGATTGGCTGCTTCAATTAGCTTATAAAAAGAAACAGTTTTTCTGAACTCATTCAAAGTGCAGTTATTTTTCCATGACGTCAAGTGTTATGGTAAGAAGTTATGTCTCTGTACTACACTTATCCTCAAGGCCAAATCGTGTAGGAGCCATTAGAACTTCTTGAAATTCCTCAGAGCACATCCCGAGATTCTTTCCCTAAAATGTTGGTTTTAAAAACACCAGGTAAGAATTTTTAAGGTCATACGGCAATTTTTTTTTGAAAATTAAAACAGAATCGTTGCAGAATGACCAGCCATTTCTAGACTTTAAATAAGCTGTGTAATGTCCTGATGTTATTGAAGGACCGTCATGATATATAATTGCTGCAGTTACAAAAGTCCTTCCTGATATTGACAACTGTGAAGCCACAAAATTTTTAATTAAAGTTGTCAATTTTGTTCCATCAGGCCTACATCGTTGGAACATTAAAATGACATACTGGCCATATGTTCGTATAAATAATGTTGACATCATTTCAGATTTACATTGGCTACACTCCATGTTGTGATCAGCTGCTTTTACTAGCTTATTAAAAGAGACTGATTTACTGTCTGGCAAAGTTAAATATATAAATCTTTCTGAGTCTACACTAGTAGTACTTGATACCCTACAGTTCTCGCAGTCATGCTGCCATTGATAAGAAAGCCCAAACAGGTGATCTACATCTACACCTTCAGCATGCAATACATCAAGCATATACATTAAAAACTCCTGACAATCTTGCTGAATATTTTGAGAGAATTGTGTTTGACCTGAACATCTGTCTAACAGATTTCGAATTTCAGACACACTTTCTATTTTTGTTCTATCAGTGCTACATTTCTCTAACACAGAATTCAACAAACTGCAAAATCTTTGATCAGAATTGACCACAATCTCTTCTTTTACATTTTCTAGAGAAAACAAAACATTAACCACTACATTAGCATAGCAGTTGACACCAGAACTGTTTTCAAATTGAAAACCAACAACATCTTCAACAGAATCCTTTTTGTTTCTGCTTATAATTTCAGGTTCATCAACTTTTCGTCTTTTTGCTACAACCTCCCTAGTATTGGTCACATTTCTTCGTTTCCGGCCCACCACACGTTTCTCAAACAAAGGATATTGAGGCAAATGTGGCGCATACTCTCTTCTTAACCTATTGTATTCCTTAACACAATCTAGATCCGCACAAATGTTTGTGACATCACACTCAATCAAGTACAATCCCGATAAAGTTCTAACTTGTGACAATGCCACATATGCCATACCCTCCTTGAACACAATACTGCCAATATTCACCAATGCACTGTCTACACTTAAACCTTGCGATTTATGGATTGTCACCGCATATGCCAAGCAAACAGGAAACTGCTTACGGCGAACATATAAGTCTTTTACAAGCAAAAATCTAGCAGAACAACGACCAATTAGCTGTACTTCCTCAATGCCATCAAATTTAATTTTTAAAAATTCAATTCCATCTCTATTTCTGTATTTCACAAAATCAACAACATTACCCATTGATCCATTTACCAGACCTCTTTCAACATGTAAATTCCTTCTTAAAATTATACGGCAGTTTAAGCACACATTCAGAGTCATTTCAAAACCTGCAGTTTTAGATATAGTCTTCTCTAATGAATCCAATTTTGTTTTCAAATTCTCAGACAAAATAATTGTTGATCCCATATGCTCTACTCTGTCAATAGCTTCCAGTTTCACAATCTCTTGGTTTTCTAAATGCAACATTTTGTTGTTGAAGATGGCACATTCTGCAAGAGTTGGCATCAAACATATTCCAGATTTCTTCTCAGTAATTTTCTGAAAAATATTCTCAGGCACAACATCTTGTTCTGGATATAAATTTGACAGTAATCGTGCATGTAAAGCTTCTTTCCCATGCTCGGTCACTTTTTCAATTCTAACATCTTGTAGAATATTCTTGTAAACTTCATCCTTCGCCTGACGCATATTTTCATGCAGTTCAGCATAATTGAAGTTTAACCATATATTGACGTTGCCAATGCTCCCTAGGCACTTCCTGGTATCTTCATGCGTGAGCATTTTGAACACAGGTTGTCCTTTCACTGGTGTCAGCTGCAGAAGATCTCCGAAAACAATGATGTGTTTGCCACCAAATAACACATCATACTCTGTTTTGAGAAGTTCTTGCATTCTCAAATGCACAAAGGCAAGCATGACATTGGAAACCATGCTTACTTCGTCAATGATAAGAAGTTTCATTTTCCTCAAGATTCTTGAAACTTCACAACAAGCATCTCCAGATAGCTTGTGATATTGTAATTTGTTGTCATGCTCCACTGGCAGCATCAGTAAATGATGTAAAGTAATCCCTTTAATGTTATGTGCTGCCAGCCCAGTTGGAGCTTTAACAACACAAGACAGCGGTGATTCAGCCCTTTTCTGCAGATAAGATGCAATTGCTTTAATGAGGAAACTTTTTCCAGTTCCCGCTTCTCCACTCACGTACAGTCAGACAGGCTTCAACGACGTACATGAGCACTCTTTCTTCTCATGACTTAATCCATGATCTATTTGCTTGGTAACTTCGTCATATATTTTCCTCTGCTCAACGTTGAGTTGTCTTTCCAAGTCTTCTAAGTTAACCGCATCCTCCTGAGCATGTGCCATGGCTCTTTCCACTTCATTCATGGCAGTGGCAGCTTCATTTTCGATAACAGGTCCTCCTAGTGGATCCTGACTCAATTAAACAGAACTCTGACTGTCCTGAGAACTGTCTCTGGCAATCTCGGCTGCAATCGTTGCTTCCTGCTCGATTTCCGCATTCAACATTTCTACATATTTGGGAAAAGCAGGACATTCTATGGTCTCCTTGGCGGCAGTGAAAGAGTCTTCGTAACAGAGGAAATCTCCAAGCAGTTCCTCTTCTGCATGCCAAGGCTTGAAAAGTTGCAAAAGTGCTAAATAGAAAAACTCCTTTTTTTCAGGAGATTCGCCACTCAATTTTCGATGGTTTACCAAGTGGCATTTTCTTTGCTTGACCAGACATCCCTCACTTCCAATTACAGCATACACTCCTTTCTCAGTATCTTCTTTGATGTTCCTCTTGAATATGTAATTTTGTAGAACCTCATACAGACAAACATTCTCGAGGTGACTGCTTCGATTTGGATAATATGTATCCAACATGTTGGTCTTCAAAATGTCGGTACTGTTTGGCTCCTTTTCCGCAAAATACTCAATTTCCCGCACAGGTTTCAGAACTCGATTACGCGTTGCAGCAAGACCAAGACTCGCCCAAACGATACTCCTAGATTTGGCATAGAGACTTGCTGAAGACAACCGGTCAGAACATTCGTAAGCTCCGATTTCTCGATGCGACAACATCTTCAGACTGAAACTGTACAACTTCTTACTGAGGCTCTTTTCATGGGAAATGTCCTCCCACATATCCTTCAATTCTGTCTTTTCTTTTTTGGTGATGTAAGATGTTACATACCGAGCCACAGCCATACAGTTATCAGCCACAAACTGTATATCCATGTTAGCATTCCACATGGACAAAATCACTGGGTTGTAGTCGTTGATGTACTTGGACTCTTCGTTCCTCTTCAAATTGTATGTGTTTTTCGGTGATTTCTTCATCACATTATGTCGCAGCGAAGACATCAAACTGTTTACTCTTCCTTTAGAAATCACCGGTCGTGGAAATCCGAAACGACATTTGGTGTAGAACTTGTCCTTGTTTCGGAATTTACGACGACAGTACTTTCCACAACGATGGCTTTGGAAACGTAAAACTTTTTCTCTTAGGCTTTTCTTCTCCTTTGCATTTGGAACAGCACACGTAGAATACTGTTGTATGAAACTCATCACTGAGTGTTCTGGATCTGGTCCAAATTTAGGTGCATCCTTGATCCACAGTAGCATATGTATATGAGGAGCACCTCTTGCTTGGTACTCCTTTCTCCAGAAGAAATCCAACACCTCTCCAAGAGGTGGATTCTTCTTATTCATGATGAAAGACATCATAGCTTCAAATCTATGATTGAAGTACCTGCATACATTGACTGGATCCAAAGAGCACAGTTCTCCGGGTGTCTTGAATTCGATGTTTTCAATGTTTCCATTTGCCTCTCGTAGAAATTCAAGTAAGTCTTCCCAGCCATACTCGGCACAGCTCAGAGTGAGGAACCATGTGGGAGTTCCTAAGTTCCTCAGCATACATTTTAAATCACCATGACGACGGTACCAGTACTCATTAGTACCACGCTGACACGCCATGAGATTAATCAGGTGACAATCCAAAATACTGTCTTGGACATTGACTTTATCCATAGAGTCACTTGCCGAGATGTTTTGCATGTGTATACCACTTTTCAAGATGTGGTTCACTGCATATGACAGTCCAGACAGATCGCTTTCAAACAGGAGATGAAACAAATAGGGAATACATTGTCAAAACCTAGCATCTCCTGCATACAATCGCAAAGTCCGGTATTCAGAAGCAGGAATTTGATGAGGTCGCTCATCATATCTTCCTCCCTGACCTGTTGGAAAAAGCTGTGGGAAACACCGAGCTTCCAAACTTTCCTCCTAAACACTAATGGGACTCCCTTTGGCTTGTTTCATTTGAAACAACTCAATAGCATTCCCCATGACTTCCTTGGAATGCAAAGGATGAACACTATAATGTTCATATATTTCTTCACTAGTAGAGGGTTCTACTTTCTCAATTTGACCACCACACAAATCGCTATCCTCTTCCTCACTTACTTCCTCTTCTGCAACATATACATTCTTATAGTACTTATTATTATTTTTCAAATACAATGTTGCCTTTTTGACTTTCCTAACATCCACTAAATCTTGACATATTTTCTTATTCTGTGTCGGAACCCCATTAACTAAGATAACCAGAGGTTCCTCTTCCACTTTCTCTTCTCCAATTGTGTTAATGTTTTTCTTCAAATCTAGAGGCAAATAAACAACTCTTCCCTTTAATCCTCTCTGTAAATCTGATGGAGGCAATTTCCCTGTCTTTGGCTCCATTCTTACAATAGCCTGAAAGGGATGGATACTTTGAATCAAAATAGATTCATAAATATTTAAATCCTTCAATTCAGAAGGAATCTCAACCAATTCCAGATTATTATGAACTGCTCTAGCAGGCATCTGGTTTTGATTTAATTTGGTACAACAATAAGTACACACACGTTGATCTGATCCCAAATCAAAACAATTTTCTACCATCAAGTATGTTGTGAAATCCTTCCATTCACTATTATTTTCCCTTTCACTTTTTGCATATAAATCCAATAACTTAGTCTGATTCTTATAATAAGTGCGTCGACAACACACACACGTGAAATTAGGCCTCTCACTTGATTTCACCTGAAACGTCACAATTTCCCTCTGAAAATTATCTGTACTGGAAACCTGTACAATATCTTCCACATTACCCTCTTCTTCTTGGTCAATTTCAACATTCTCCTCTTTACTTCCAAAGTAACAATACTCAATTTCTTCACAAATATTCTTCACATCTATTTCAGAACCATGCAAAAGAGCAGCGCATAATTGTTTAAGCATAATTGCTGGACTCTTAGCATAATACAACATTCTAACTAATTTCCTCACTTTATTATGATGCACTGCTAGCATCCTGAAATGATGAAAAACACTCTGGCATACTCTCCTGGAAAGATAAGCCAGTGAATGTCCATGCAAACCTGTCACTTCTCTCACTCTGCAAGGATCTAATTCTTGCAACAACTTCATTTTCTGCTTCAAACTTTTCTTATTAAATGTCCGTACAAAATCACAAAGCAAATTGATGGAATCCTGTCGCACACTGCAAATACTACTACACTTCCAGGTGTACACAGGACCCTTAGGACGTCTTCCTAAAACCTCATTACCTAACACCTCTTCTGTCTCTGTTGTCACAAGTTTTTCTTTTTCAACTGGACAACCATCTTTCACTTCATAAGCTCGACCACTGGTGTCAACTGCATGCACCAAATCATTATCCTGGAAATAACTCTCCTCATTAAAAAATGCCTCACAACTTGAACTATGCATCCATTCTCCGGAAAAAACTTCACAAAAATTACTACGATTAACTATTCTCTTCCATCTACTATTTCTTTTGAAATCATAAATTGCCTTGTTTAGCTTCCTAATTCTATTGATTATCAAAATAAATAACTTACGTTTAATTTCAAATGCCTGATCAATAACTTTCTCAACTTTTTTTTTTCTCTTATAAAAAACCACTTTCTGTTGACCTTTCTTAATATTTTTTAACAAATTGCCAATTATCCTGTTGCGGAACATTCGTTTACGAATGTCCCTAAACTGTTGTTTCCTTCTACTATCATGCACAGAGTTATCTCTTGCTCTAGCAGTAACATTTTTCATTGGCCTTTCCTTTCCGTTTAAATTGCTTCTCTTTTTCTGGACTGAAACATTTTCTGCAGTAATACTTTTTTTACTACAAATATTTCTTATGAATGTTTTTATGGTCTTACCCGGTGCTTTCTTGGTGACTTGACAAGTTTTTTTGGTAGAGGACTGCTGCATTATTTCATGGACCTGCTGTCTTTGACGTTTTGCAGCGTTTCTAAGTCTTTCTTTGGTTGGCATGCTCAAATCTTGAAATGATCTGCAGTTGAATCTGTGGTAAAATATAATAAAAAATGTTATTAACCACTGTTACCAAACAGTAAATCAATAACATTCATCAAAAACTTAACACACTACTTGACATTTTTACATAGAACATTTTTTAGTGCATTGGCAAATTCATAATACACAAATAGCAGAAAAGAAATAGAATTCTTCTTCATTTTACCTATGTTTTTTATATGTGAATCTGATCTAATTTTATATTCAAGTCTGTTTTATTTTTTAAACACAGCGATGAGCCTACAACCTCGTATCGAGGCCGGCCGCGTAAGATGCAATTTTTGAGTGCGGCGGCAGAGCGGCATATTTTTATATTTTATTGAAGACACTAGACATAACCTGTTTTTGAAGGTGTCTTTAATTTTAAATCAAACGGTTTACATTTTTACTTTTCATTTATTATAAATTTTAAAAATAAATGTTTATAGTTCCATAGGCTCAAGCACGTCAGCTTCCCACCCTATGTCATACAATTCTGACAAATCGGCATCCTCATCATCTTCAGAATTTAAATCATCCAAGGGATCTACATCCACTGATGTTTCAATTACAAGTTCAATGATAATGTCATAATCAACTGATTGCTGATTGTCACTCATGGTTGATGTTGTCGTTATCTTTAAAGAAAGAGAACAACAATGAGATGTTGCAGAGTAAGAGACAAATCTCAGAGATTATAATAGTAAAATTGTTTAACAAGAGTAACATTTTGCAGCTATTATTTAGCCATGTCCAGCGATGCTGAGGAGGTGAGGCCTATGTCCAAGTTTTCAGTGAACAGGACTCATCTCTTCTTAACCTTGGATAAGCCTCACCAACTCTGTGTCCCCTGCTCATACTTAAATGTAAAGGGGCAGATTTATGTAAACTGGCGCATCCCCAGGGATGCACCAGTTAATGTGCACCGCTGCTCTGCCACCCATGGTGTGCCGCATTTACAATGTGGAGCACCATTGAGTGAAAACAGCACAGATGCGTCACGCATCTGTGCCGCAAAAGCAGCACATTGCAGGAATCACGTCGTAAGCGCAACATGTCTACTGCAATGCACAGGAGCAAGCCTCACATTGCATGGTGCATCACTCCTTATGCCTGTTTCAAACAGGCGTAAGGATTTGATTCAGCAATGCTATAAAGCTGACTCAGTGAAATCTTCTAAATTTCACTGTGTTAGTTTTACAGGGCTTTCTTGCAAATTAATGCATACCTTGCAACAAAACACCTATATGAAAACTGACACAGGTTTCATGTGGCACAGGACTTTACAGCATGACACATCTGCCTAGATGCATCAATTTTTAAATATGTCGCCACATAGCAAATCTTTTGCACCGCCGCTGCGTCACAAAAGTGACGCACAGCGGCGCAAAAGAGTCACACACCTATCATAAATCTGTCCCTAACATTTTAAATGATTAATTCAGGATGACAATAAGGTGTGGCCTATCCAGAGGTTTGTTTAAGGTGAGGCCTACTCAGGGTTGCAGATCAAATTTACGCTTGTTGAAGAATACAGAGGAGATAATACATGTAAAGGCCTACTAATGAAGTAAGTCATGTCCACTTCACTCTTGAACAAAGGCCAGACCTCTTTTGTGTCCGTGGACAGACCTAAACTTCATCTGCACAATGTCATTCGTAAACTTAGGAAACACTGGTGATGAAAGTGTTTTTTTAAAGCCTTTGCAGCGTTTTTGGGTCACTTTTAACATGGCTATGTAACTCAAAGAATCAAAATCTAAATTTGCCAAGCACAGGTGCGAGCATATTTACAAGGAATTTGCACCACGGGGAAAGGTCTTTTAATATAAAATGGGAAAAATAACATCAGAGACACTCAAATGCCTTATAAAGAAGCACACACCATTATGTCCTTGTCATAAATTTTAAAAGCATTCCTTTTCCTCAAAAACGATTTTCAATTCATAATTTGAAAACACTGCACATGGGGAAATGACTTAAAATGTCCTTAAGACACATGAAAGCGTTTTTGATTGCCTTTGCAGCAATTTTGGGTCATTTTTAACATGGCTATGTAACTCAAAGAATCAAATTCTAAATTTGCCAAGCACAGATGCAAGCATATTTACAAGGAATTTGCACCACGGGGAAAGGTCTTAAATTAAAATGGGAAAAATAACATCAGAGACATTCAAATGCCTTATGAAGAAGCAGACACCATTATTTCCTTGTCATAAATTTTAAAAGCATTCCTTTTCCACAAAAACGATTTTCAAGTCATAATTTGAAAACAATGCACATGGGGAAATGACTTAAAATGTCCTTAAGACACATGAAAGCGTTTTTTGATTGCCTTTGCAGCATTTTTGGGTCACTTTTAACATGGCTATGTAACTCAAAGAATCAAAATCTAAATTTGCCAAGCACAGGTGGGAGCATATTTACAAGGAATTTGCACCTCGGATAAAGGTCTTTTAATTTAAAATGGGAAAAATAACATCAGAGACACTCAAATGCCTTATAAAGAAGCAGACACCATTATTTCCTTGTCATAAATTTTAAAAGCATTCCTTTTCCACAAAAACGATTTTCAAGTCATAATTTGAAAACACTGCACATGGGGAAATGACTTAAAATGTCCTTAAGCTACATGAAAGCGTTTTTTGATTGCCTTTGCAGCATTTTTGGGTCACTTTTAACATGGCTATGTAACTCAAAGAATCAAAATCTAAATTTGCCAAGCACAGGTGGGAGCATATTTACAAGGAATTTGCACCACAGATAAAGGTCTTTTAATTTAAAATGGGAAAAATAACATCAGAGACACTCAAATGCCTTATAAAGAAGCAGACACCATTATGTCCTTGTCATAAATTTTAAAAGCATTCCTTTTCCTCAAAAACGATTTTCAAGTCATAATTTGAAAACACTGCACATGGGGAAATGACTTAAAATGTCCTTAAGACACATGAAAGCGTTTTTTGATTGCCTTTGCAATATTTTTGGGTCACTTTTAACATGGCTATGTAACTCAAAGAATCAAAATCTAAATTTGCCAAGCACAGGTGGGAGCATATTTACAAGGAATTTGCACCACGGGGAAAGGTCTTAAATTAAAATGGGAAAAATAACATCAGAGACACTCAAATGCCTTATAAAGAAGCAGACACCATTATTTCCTTGTCATAAATTTTAAAAGCATTCCTTTTCCACAAAAACGATTTTCAAGTCATAATTTGAAAACACTGCACAGCTCCTATGCAAAAAAACACCCTGTCAGTACTAATACTTCACATTTTCTCCAATTACAATTTCTCAAAGAAACAAAATCTATTTGTAAAACACTTGAGACAAAGCAACATTTTAAAAACACAACTTTCTTCATAATTTTCTCCTTAAAGCACACTATTCTCTATCTAAATAAAATAAATCTTTTCTCACCTTAGCAAATACTTTATGAGTTTCAAAACAGTCTCAGAAATACACCAATTTGTCTTCAGCAGGTCAAAAGGTATGCACTCCAGAGGCTGCAGCTATAGAAAGCACAGAAATGCTGTAATTCATCACACATATCTCTCATGTCACCCAATCAAAACTCTTCCCTCACTTTTTTCAAATCAAAACCCTTCCCCCCTCTGCCCTGTCTGCCTTTTTTGCATAGCAACCACCTCCTGGAAGACCTCTGGTGTTTGCAAGTTCACACAACAATGTTTCAATTGAACTCTGAACTCTCAGTGCACCTGCATATCCAGTGCAATCTTTCATTTAATGATTTTTTTTGACCATTCAAAATACATCTTTCAAAGAACTCATCCATGCACCCTAACTTTCTGTTTTCAGCAATCAAAATCCACCAATCACTGTTACTGCTTCATTAACACAGAAACTCCACAGTTTTTTCCTTTTTAAACTCTTATTTTTTCAACTGCCATTTCATTGCCACACTTCATCTGACTGCAGCAGAACCTTCTCTCACCATGTTTTCTGTCTTGATTGTTGGACATAGTTACATCTACTGGGCTCAGAGGTATGCTGCTAACAGAAATTTACCTAACCTCAATTTACAAGATGTGGAAATTAAGTGGTTTGGCCACAGAGGATTAAAATGTCACCAATTGATACCATTGGTGAAAACCTTAATGCATTTGCCAAAACCTGACCTGTTAATTGTGCACTGTGGAGGAAATGATTTGGGCACTTTGACTGGGGTAGGTCTGGAAATGCTTTTAAAGGACACCTTTGAGCAATTGATGGCACTTTTTCCTCAAACTGCCTTGGTATATTCAAATATATGCCAAAGACAGAAATGGAGGTGGTCGAACCAATTTTGTCCACAAATTGAGAAGTCGAGGAAGCATGTAAACAAATCTGTTTCAGCTTACATGAGAGACCATGGAATGGGCTCCATGTACAACAATAACTTGCGTTACTACATGCAAGATATCTACAGAGGAGATGGAGTTCACTTCTCAGATGAGGGCAACAGAATTTTCATTTTGAATTTAAGACTGTGCATTGGTACATACTTATAAGTACCTAAATGTACCATAAACCCAAAAGCTCTTCTCAGAGCTACCCTACATCTGATCACTCACAATTATTTTTTTACTATAACTTTTTTCACTAATTTTCAACAAAGTACGCTCCCCGGAGCGCTACCCGGTACGCGAACCGGAAGCTAACCGCGTGAAATTTTTTTTTAAAAATGTTTTTTTCCCGCACATATGGGCCTCCATAGCCACCCTCAGAAAACCTAGGGGGTCAAGATACGTCTACCGTACCCCCTTCTACCCATTCTGAAAATTATTTGCCCTCCATCTTGTATCTTAATTCGACAGAAACATAAAATGGTGGACTCCCGTAACGCTTCAGGTTCGCGTACCGGGGCGCTCGCCAGTTCGCGTACCGGTGCGCTCCCCGGGAAGAGCTCCATCAAAAAAGGTGGGAAAGTAATTTACAGAAAAATGACTGGAGACACTTTCACCAAATATAGATTAGCTCATACTACATACCAATCCCTACCATTTTCACAAATTTGATTGAAATTCCATTTAGCCATTTAGCCTGTAGACCTCTCTAAATACCGTGAGGTAAATTACTTCACAAAACACATCTGAAGTGTTGGAATTGACAACCATTTTCTACTTTTTTTACCTGACATTTGATTGGTTATATACCTGAATATATATAAAGGAAGAGAAGGAAACACAGCCATTTTGACTACTACTTCCTGGTGTACATTTCAATAGGATTTTCACTAATCACTTCAACTTCTTTGTAAAGGTAAGTTGTTATTTTAAAAACTGAAGTATATTGTCCACTATAGGTTAATATGGTAAACTTTTTCTGATAGTTATATACTATCCCTCTGTAGTAGTTATAGATTTAGATAGACTTCTCTGTTATAGTTATGGATGGAGTTAGGTTTCTCTTGTATAATTATGAATTTACTTACTTTAAATCACATACACTTTTTTATATTCCTACTTCCACTCTGATACTATACACTGCCCAAAGATAAATTCACTGATAAAAACTGCCTATCTAAAATTAATCCCATCAGTGCCCTATCTGTACTAATATTTTTTTTTTTAATCCAAATTTCAGGCAAAATGGAAGGCGAACAGAAAGTTTCATTTCAAATTGTCCTGCAAGAGAACAACCAAGAAATAATTGATCCAAATTATATAGAATTTATGGATGAAACTTGGGACCAAGAACTACTGCAATGTGTGCAATCAGTAGATGTCCTCCTTGAAAATGAGGACATTTTACACACTCAAACATTACAAGCTATGTTCAATGAAAATAACGACATTTCAGACAGTGAAATGTTAGACATTTTATTAAATTTTGAAACACAATCACAATAATAAATAATTGCTTAAAAAATAAAGAAATTAAAAAATAATCAACAAAACAAACAATCAATTAACATACAATATTAGAAAAGTCTATCATTCTTTTTTCCTTTTAGTACGCCCCCCAGAACGCTTCTCGGTTCGCGGACCGGGCGCTCCCCACGCAAAAAAACAAAAAAAAATGTTGGTTTTTTTTGCCCTGCGGGGCCTTTTTAAAGCCTCCACATCAAACCTAGGGGGTCAGGAAGGATCTACTATGCCCCCTTATGGTCATTTCCCCCTTTGTTTTGGCCTCCTCTTGTCTCTCGATCCTACCGAGAGACAAGATGGCGGCCGCTCTGGACTGTTTAGAATGTTGACAGACACCGGAGAGCCAATCATCTTCGCTACGCGAAGTTCCGTTACGCGTCAAGTACGCGAACCGGAGCGCTGCCCAGAGCGCGCTTACAGATATATATCTTTTTTTGAACGTTAATTTCTCAAAATCCACTGGAGCACATATATTGAGACCTAGCAAAGGCACATCGGGCTAACAGTCCCTACAATTTTGCCAAGTTTCGTGCAAATCCATTCAGCCGTTCGTCCTAAAAGTGAGGCCAACCGCCCTATGGAAATTAACATGGGAAAAACGTGTTTTGGGACCCCCCTTTTTCTCGGCCCCCCCTTGACAAACACCCCCCAAATTTCCAGTGGCTGCCCAGAAACAAAATGTTCCATTTTCCTGAAAAATTCAACCAATTCCGTCCACAAACGCCAAAGTTATTAGACATAGAATTTTCAAAAATCCCATGGGGAAAAAATCCTAACTATATATACCTACTGGCGATATATATATATATCATTTGAGATGTCATCAGTGATGTCATCAGTGATGTCATTTGAGATGTCATCAGTGATGTCATCAGTGATGTCATTTGAGATGTCATCAGTGATGTCATCAGTGATGTCACTGACCATGTCATGAATGATGTAATATGTGACATGATCAGCAGTGGATTGCGGGTGCGCAATATATAGTTAGTACTACTAACTATATATGGAATTTCAATGGTTTTGTGTGAGTAAAAAAAGGTTTTTTAAATGCTAATTCCTAACTATATATGGTCTATAACCTATGGTTTTTTCAGTGAATTTTCAAGGTTTTGTAAATGCTAATTCCTAACTATATATGGTCTATAACCTATGGTTTTTTCAGTGAATTTTCAAGGTTTTGTAAATGCTAATTCCTAACTATATATGGTCTATAACCTATGGTTTTTTCAGTGAATTTCAATGGTTTTTTAATAGCAAATATCATAAGCTGTCGAATGTCAAGTACGTGGTAAGAAAAAACATTTTCGTGTTTATGCACACTGATCTGCTTTGAATGCTGCCCCCCCCCCTCATTTCTATTAGGAGTACTCTCTCTTTGCAGATAGTGAAGGGTAGTTAACGCAGGCCTTTGCCCCCGTTGTAATCCGTCGTGCCTGCTTCTCTCTCCATTTGATTGATTGTTATCCAAGCATTTACTGTTTTAGAATTGGTTCTCTTTGGTTCATTCTCTATTTACAAACAAGCACAGAGTCGCAATACTCTGTTTAGTCTTTGCAGATAGCGAAAAATCGTGTAAAAAAACAAAAGGAATCAAGCAAAATCAGTAGGCCACTAATGGGATCTCTTTTTGACCTCGCTAAAATAGAAACATTAGGAACAACCCCTCATGTCAAATACGAAACTAGTGAGATGAACTGAACTCCACACCATGATGGCTGCAAGACAGCTCGGCTCCGCCACCCACCCCGCCCAAAATAACGATAAACTCTATGCAAATATTACAAATATATACAACACACCAGCAAAGTAACAGGGTAAAACATTTTATTAAACAACTATTTACATAACTATTTTATACTTTTTGTTGCCCGATCCGGCTAGCTCAATCGATCGAGCATGAAACTCATGCACTCTGATGGTTCAAAGTTTTGAGGAGTGCTTGTAACACTGTCTGAAGCCTATTTGCACTTGCTTCAGCTTCACTATTCTCAAAGTAAGTGGGGGCTGTTTGAGGACGTGACTGCATTTGTAAACAATGTGATGCGGTGCCACCCTGAACCGCTTGACGGAGGCCCCCGAGGGACGGTGTGATAGCGCGGACTCGGAGGGGGCGCTTGGCTCAGGCCCCCTCCCCAAGTCGTGTTCTCCTGGTGTGGCCTGAGATCGCCCCCGACATAGGTGGCCGGCTCCCGGGATCAAGCGGAACTTTTTGCCTTTTGGTAACTCTTCCATTCTTGACCTTGTCCCACAATCCGTTTCACCTAAAGACACGCTGTAGTGGGGCGCCCCTTTACCATTTCAGTTGCCATTCCACCCGCTTTTGCTACACTGTGCCTCTTCCGCTATTCAGCTGTTTACCGCCCGCTCTTTCGACTACAGCGTCTCGCTCACCATGTAGTTGAGTTGCTCTCACTCTTGCGGTGCAGTGATAGGCGGCTGCCACAGGACTCTCAAAAGGGCGGCCGGCTCTTCAGATTTGGGCGTGGTCCACTGAAATGGCCCGGCGACACCTTGGAACTCGGACGCTTGTCTGCTAGAGCTTGGGCTCCATTCTCGAATGCGTCCCCTCAGCCTTGAAGATTCTACAAATGTCTTTGGGGCCCCCGACTCCCGCAGGCTTCTGGTGGGGAGCGGCTAGCATGATTGCTCGTGGAATGGCCACGACGGAGCTACGAAATGGTGGTGCTCTCATGCTAACGCCAGCTTCAGTCTGAAACATCCAGAAACACTGTAGACTACCAATTCGATCAGTTCCGGTAGCGCCCCAACGTGACCCGGTAGAGAAGAACTTGCCCTCCCCTCTTTGACTGATGGTTCTTGTTGCCTGTCCCTTCTGTTGTCATTTAACAGAACTATTTAGCCTGCTGAAAGGGGTTGTGTTCCGACCGCTGGTTGGTGGAGACATTTTGACTATATTCTGGACCTGCGTTGTCGCGTAATGCGTCATATGACGCGCCGCGTTAGCGCATCCGGAAGTGATCCGGGGCGCGGCGCGCAGCGCGTAACGTAAGCATAACAGGTCATGTGACTTGTTAATAAAACTTTTCATTGGGTTCATTTTACTTTTCTTATTCTAATGATGAAAGGCTTGGTCCTATGACCTAAAAATTACGCTTTTTATTACTTTCGAACATTACTTTTTCTTAAACATATGTTATAATGTTCCAGGCTAATGTACTTTCCCGGAAAATTTACAACTGTCCTGCAAGTAAAATATATTCCTTTTTCGAGAAAAAGGGCGTTTCTTCGTCCCAAGACGGAGCCGTTGAGCAAAAGAGGGTCGGCCTGCTGTCTTAGTCGCCGATACGCCTGAATATGAGATTCTTATCGGTCACTTTATGTTGCAGGAGTAGAAAACACAACAGCCCTTGACCATTTATCTTTACTGCGTTCCTGCGTATTATACCTTTTACCCTTCATGTAATTGGACTGCTTTATTTCACTTGCCTTTTACTGATTCTAAAACAGTGACTATTATTAAAAACTTTACCAATGTAAATACTACTACCATGTTTTCTTTTAAAAACCTTTATTGTGAAAATGTCAGTATACAAATACGGGCCTATAACCACGTGGGCCGGCCACGGAGCAAACTGTAATCGTATATGATGAGTAGACATTTACACTGTAGAGGAACGTAACGGGCGGGCCATTAGGTTGCAAGAACTAAGGTGTCTAACAGTTGCGGAATCGGTGGACGTACATTTTATAATTAAAATATGACAGGGCCAGTTACAATAAAATTATCTAGATATACATTTGCGGGCAAGTACCATGGGTGACGTTAATTCGAACTTTCTTTTTTTTTTTTTATTTATTTTATTATTTTCTGGCAGAGGTAATACATACAAGGACATGACCAAAAATAAGAAATCAGACAAAATTCTTTACAAAAGAAAAAAAAAAAAAAAACAACCAAAGTACATTTCAAATCCAATTATCAATTGGTAGCCATAGCTTCCGGCCAAAAGTCTTCTTTTTGAGTCCTTTCAATTTATAAACTGCTTTATCCATTCTATAAACATTCAGCAGCTTTCCCAACCATAGCTCAAACGTTGGGGGATCTACATCCAACCATCTAGAAGTAATACAAGCTCGATAAATAGACATTCCGATAAACAAAAAATATTCTTGATCTATAGTTAAATCCCGAGAAGGAAAATAAACACCAAAAATAATAATAGTAGGATGGAGCATAATCCGTACATGTAACAAATTAGACAAAAACTTTTCAATCTTCTCAATATATACAGTAAGTTTAGGACAGCTATGGAACATGTGAATTGAGTCGGCTGCTAAAGTACCACAACGGCTACAGTTGATACCTTTTACAGCTTTCCATTTGACCAGTTTTGCAGGTGTATAGTAGCGATCTAAGGTAGACATAAAATGTTGACTCTTAAGAGAGCTATTAATTAGTGTCTTATTGCTCATCTCAAACACTTTTACCAAATCAATCCCTACGATACAGAGCTTCCTCTCCCATTTCCCGGTATGATGATCCAAATCGTTCTGGGTCCTATTATTCATTAATTGGTAGATAATACCGATACGACTGTTCTTCCTAGAGCTTTCTAGAATATCAATAGTTTCCATGGTGTCAGAAAATAAAACATTTTTTTTTTCCAGGAAGCTACGAATCTGTAGGTATTTAAAAAAATCATTTCTAGATAAACCAAAAGTCTCTTGTAGTTTAGAAAAGGACAAAAGAGACCCGTTTTGGTACAATTGGCCGAGTAAATAAATCTGTCTCATGTGCCACCGGTGAGTTACCATATCTTGAAAGATTACGGGTAATGACTTATTATCAAACAAAGGTGTATAGTAGTTCAGTTTTGGAACTATACATAGAATTTTGTTCATTTGCCTCCAGATTAAACATGCCGCGAGGACTACCTTGAACTTTGTTTTTTTATAATAGCTAGGTTCAATGACTTTCACCAAACATTGCCGCGCGTCAGTACCTAGGAGCATTTCAAAAATAGAGGGTGACATGGCTGGATCTGATACATAATCATGAAAGAGCAAAACCCGAAAAGTTTTCAGAGCAATAGCCCAGTAATACATTTTAAAATTCGGAAGCCCCAAGCCAGCACAATCAAATGGGAGAGTGCACCATTTTAGAGATCTTCTAGCACGATGGTATCCCCACAAAAACCTAGACACCATTCTATCTATTCTATTAAAGAGAGACATTGAAAAAAATAGAGGGATAGTGCGAAAAAAATACAAAAATTTTGGAAAGATCATCATCTTAATGACATTAGTTCGACCATATAATGATAAATGTAAATTATTGAATCTTTCCAACGATCTATTAGAGGATATGAGCAAAGGGTCTAAGTTTAATGCAACAATATCCTCAACCTTGGAAGATAGAGTAACACCAAGATAAGAACCAGTAATATTTAATGGGATATCAGTGGGTTTACCCGTTTCCGAGTGAATGATCTGGGTTTTTGTGATGTTTAACTTGTAGCCGGAAACCTTTCCGAACTCGTTGGCCAGATTAATTATTGTGGGTAACGCAGAGGAGACATCAGAGGTGACAATTGCAACGTCATCCGCGTATGCTAGAACTTTATGGTCTACTTCAAAAAGACGAACTGGTGGAATATTCGGTTCCAAAATAAGTCTACTTAAATAAGGTTCTAAGTATAACGCAAATAAAAGCGGGGAACAAGGGCACCCTTGTCTCGTCCCTCTCGTAATTGGAAAAAATCTTGAATAGTCAGTGCCCAATCTTATAATACCCTTAGGACCAGAGTACAGTGAACGTACCGCCTGAATGAATTGCAAGGGAAACCCCTTCCCTTCTAGCACAGTCCAAAGGAATCCCCAGTCTACTCTATCAAACGCTTTTTCAGCATCGAGTAAGATCACCCCGACTGGGGATTCCTTTGCCTGTGCCCAATCTAGAAGTGTAATAACACGTCTCACATGGTCAGTAGTATCTCTACCTCTGATGAAACCGTGTTGGATATTAGACACTAAACTGGACATTACCTGGTTAAGCCTATTTGCAAGAATTTTAGAATAGATCTTGCTGTCTGCCGTAATAAGGGATATAGGTCGATATGAACCTAATTCTTTCGAGTCCTTGTGCTTCTTCAAAAACACCACTATAATAGCGGTGGACCAGGAATCAGGTGGTTTCCCTTGAAAAGCAGAATTAAAAATCTTTACAAATTCTGGTTTCAGCATATGTCTAAATGTGCGATAGAACTCGAGAGGTATCTGATCAAATCCCATGGCTTTGCCTGCAGCAAGACTCAGAATGGCTTGCTCAATCTCATCCCAACTTATTGGACGTCCAAATAAATCAATCTCTTCACACCCCAATAATAATTGATTAGTACTGTGAAAGTAATCTGCGGGATTCAGAGTCTTATCTACTTCATTATTAAAGTCATTATACAATGTTTTATAAAACCCCAAGAATGCCTCTAAAATTCCTTCCCTACTTTCATGATAGTCACCGTTCATATCATTGACGCCCTGAATTTCATTAATAGAGGATTTCTGACGTAGCCGCTGTGCTAAAATTTTGCCGGTACGCTCACTATATTCATAACGTTCGGTTTTGAAGAGCTTAAAGTCTAATGCTACTTTATCAGCAATATGAGTCCGTAGACCAGAGCGTTCGATTACTAGACGTAATTGCGCGTCTTCTATACCAACATTATTTTTACAAGCCATCGCTAGATCCATCTCGGCTAACCTGATCTTATTTAACCTCTCCTTAAATTCTGTTTGTGTTTTTTTCTCTTAAAGTTTGCAAAACGAATTGTCTCTCCGCGTATAATTGATTTGAATGCGTCCCACACCACTGGTGGGGAGGCTGAATCGTTATTTATTAGAAAATAGTCATTGATAATAGTCGCCATAGATTGTAAATAATCCTCATCTAGTAACAAATTTCTCTGAAATGACCAAGATCTACTTGAGTTCTGAGATTCCGTAGAAACCTCGATCTCAGCAATTATGGGATTATGGTCTGAAATGACTTGGGGTAGAATTTCAAGACTAATTGTCTCCAAAAACTGCGAAGACGTAAAAAAATAATCTAATCGGGCGAACTTACAATGTGGACAAGAATAAAAGGTATATCCAGGATCTTTGGAGTACTTTTTATGCCACACATCCGTTAATCCGTTATTCAAAACCAACTCCCGAAGGGCATAATATGTTCTGGGTTTATGACCGATATACCTCCTTCCTAAATTAATGTTCCAGTCAGCCGGCAGATGAATATTTAAGTCCCCACATATTATAGTAGGTTGCGCCCAAATAGCTAGTTCTGCATTAATTGTATGAAAAACTTCCGCATCATCTAAATTTGGCCCATACATACAACATAGAGTAAATTTAGAACCACCGATAATTAATTCAGCAAGTCCCCATCTACCCCATTTATCAGCTAGAGTTTTTGAACACTTCCCAACTCCCTTTCGCATACAAATAGCAATGCCTCTTTTTATACCCATCTGCTTAGAAACAAGTAGTACATCCAAACCCAACTTATCCAAAAGTGAACGCTTATCCCACGCAATGTGAGTTTCTTGTATACATAATAAGTCGATAGACAGTGTCTGAATCATAGAACGAAACATTCCAATCTTTTTAAAGTCATTAAGACCATTAATATTAATTGTGCATATTTTCACCTTTATCATCTTTTTCTCCATATTGAAATAATGAGAAACAAAAGATTAGCAAACCTCAACAATGTATAGTCCTCGCTACTACAACTTAAATACCAACTAGGATACCGGTTAGACATTCTTGCAACGAATACCTCTGCCTTACACCCCCACCACCAAACCTTACCCTTTCCCACCCCCACCCATTTCCCCAGATCCCCTCCCCCCACCCTCCCCATTATAGGAGGCATAGGAACTATCAGTTCCTAGAACGTATGGGTGCCGTGTCCCTGGGCCATAACGTCCATAAGAAGAAAAGGGAGAAGAGGAAAGCAATTAGATGAAGAAAAAAAAATTAGAGGAAAAAATTAGAAAAATAAAAGAAGAAAAGAAAGAGGCTTATTACTCCTACTTAAAAAGAGAGGGAAAAAAGAAAATAAGTAAAGCTTCGACAAAATTACTTAAGCTGACAGCCCTTTTAGTCCTTATAAATCTACAGAATATTAACCTTATATTCTACAAGGCCTTAACATCTAATTATAATTCAAATAGAGTCCAAATATTCTTTGGCTTTGACCTCTGAAATAAAGTATTTGACTGTGTCTTTGAATACGGTCTTTAGCTTCGCTGGGCCTTGAAGAAAAACGGCAACTTCTTTCTTTTGAAAACCAGGAATCAGTTGTCTCAACCTCCACCGTTGAACTACTGTAGCCTGACAATAGTCCGGTCGTACAAAGAACTGACAGCCAAGTCCATCCGCTTTCTTATCTGGTCTCGCAGACACAAAAATAGCTTCACGGGCAAGAAAATTATTGAATGAGACCAGAATAGCCCTAGGATAATTTACTTGGCCTTGACGTGGACTCCGCACTGTGAAGGGGAACCTGTGCGCACGTTGTACTTCTCGTGTCCAATCCCACTCTACCATTTCAGGAAAGGCATCCTTCAATAGATTAACAATGAACCGCCGTGGGTCAGATCCTTCTTTATTTTCGGGGATTCCCAAAAAGCGTAAATTGCTTCTACGGGCCTGATTCTCCAAATTAATTCGAACTTTCAATAGAACAGTAATCAATAACACATCAGAACTTAATATCAATAGGGATGTCGAAATATTCAATCAATTTTCGTCCCCGCCCGCCATGTGCTTCAAAACTGCATACGTATCTCGTGATATCAAGGTTGTGCAACCAGTACACAACAAGGAGTTACGAGTCCCATTTATTCCGGCACCATTTTGGGCGAGGACGGGCAGGTCCAGGATATAGTCAAAATGTCTCTACCAACCATCGACTATGATGATGTTCATATGTTGTATTTATTAGAGTAACACTCATCTGTCCACATGAAATTAATTTGCCAATATCTAAACATGTCATTTTAATCTTTCCAAAGTTCTTCTAAATATTTGGGACCGTTTCCCTTGCCTCTGATGCTGTCAGTGCCACTTCTTTGATGAATGTACTGGCAGGTCGGGGGTTCTCCTCCAAATCTCTCTTTTATGCAGCACTATAATTAATCGGTGCCACCTCTCCATATGACGATGCATGGTATAGTTACCATAACTATATTTTTTTTCGGTTCCTCTGGAGAGTACATCGTGGCAGATGAAGCGTGTAATGTACCGGGCATTTACCTTTTTTTGCATGTAGAGGAAAGGAAAAAAAAATCGAGCGTCCGAGTTCTAAGGTGTCCCAGGGCCATTTTAGTGGACCAGGCCCAAATCCAAAGAACAGGCCGCCATTTTGAGAGTCCTGTTGCAGCCGCCTGTCGCTGTAGCATCAAGAGCGGCCGAAACTCAGCTGAATGGCAACTGAAACGGTAAAGGGGCACCCCACTACAGCAGACGAGCCTCCACCTGGGAAGGCCCGTTCACGCCGCCTCCCCCCCCCCTTCGGACACCCCACGCCGTTATTCGGAGCAGGATTGTAGGATGGCCACACCAGTGCGGCAACTTGCTAGACACCACCTCGGTGCCAACCGAATCTCAGCGCCTTGTGGTGTCTTCTATTCAGAAAATATTGTTGTGCTGCCTTCGACCTATTCGCCGCAAGTGCGCACGCAACTCAGCTGCATAGCGAGTGAAACACCAAGGGGCGCCCCACTGCAGCCGAGGAACCTTCATCTTGGGGGCGACGCACAGCATCACATTGCTTTCCAATGCAGTCAGATCCTCAAACAACCCCCACTGACTGACGCGAACTCACAGGCCAACGGAGCGCCCCACGCCGACTTTCGTGTAGGCAAAAACAATTCCCAACAGGTATTACGTAGAGACAGTTTCAGTTATGTATGCCATAGGCATTACAGGAGGAACAGAAACAAGGAGTCAATTGATTTAGGAAAGGGTGGTATTATTCACCAAGGAACAGAAAGGATAAATTCTTTCATATGCAGTTACAGTTTAAACAGCACTGTAAAGATCAGATCTTGTGACAACCCAGTGGCACTTAGTGCAAGGTGCTATATACAGTTAGTGAGGTGAATGTGCAAGTGCTTTAAAAACAGCATTGGCGACGCATTAGACAAAATATATACATCAGTTTAAGGCTCCAAAAAACAAGTTACAATCACTTGGAAAAACAATTATTTCTATAGGAGCTTTAAGCGTGGTATGCGTCATATGATTCAGGCTGTATGGTCCACGGCGTTTCGATCCCCTTTGGTCGGGATCGTCATCAGGACAGAGTTGTCGATAGGTACAGTGATTGCAGCCAAGCAGGGATGCGTGGCTGGCGGTACTCCGAGGCAAAAATGACCGAGTGCTGATCGCGGCTTGAAGTAGGACGGCTCGCGGGGTTTGGCAGCGTCTGAGTAAATCAGGGATTCAGAAGGCAATCAGGGGCTCATCTGGCGTGGCGGCTCACGGCAGTGAATGCGGGAGCAGCATTGTAGGATGGCCACACCAGTGCGGCAACTTGCTAGACACCACCTCGGTGCCATCCGGATCTTGGCGCGTTGCGCTGCCTTTGGCCCTATTCGCACATCGGTCCGCTACTGACGCCACCTCACAGGCCAACGGGGCGCCCCACGCCGACTTTCAGCATTGTAGGATGGCCACACCAGTGCGGCAACTTGCTAGACACCACCTCGGTGCCATCCGGATCTTGGCGCGTTGCGCTGCCTTTGGCCCTATTCGCACATCGGTCCGCTACTGACGCCACCTCACAGGCCAACGGGGCGCCCCACGCCGACTTTCAGCATTGTAGGATGGCCACACCAGTGCGGCAACTTGCTAGACGCCACCTCGAAGCCATCCGGATCTTGGCGCGTTGTGCTGCCTTCGGCCTATTCGCACATCGGTCCGCTACTGACGCTACCTCACAGGCCAACGGGGCGCCCCACGCCGACTTTCAGCATTGTAGGATGGCCACACCAGTGCGGCAACTTGCTAGACACCACCTCGGTGCCATCCGGATCTTGGCGCGTTGTGCTGCCTTCGGCCTATTCGCACATCGGTCCGCTACTGACGCCGCCTCACGTGCCAACGGATTTTCTACGCTTTTTATACCCTATGCCGCATAACAGGTCATGTGACTTGTTTATAAAACTTTTCATTGGTTCATTTTACTTTTGGTTTCCTAATGATGGAAGGCTTGATCAAATGACCTAAAAATAACACTTTTCATTGGATGAAAACTTTTTTTTTTCCCAAACGATGAAAGCCCCACCTTGTTTCTGGATGTTTCAGACTGAAGCTGGCGTCAGCATGAAAGCACCACCATCTCGTGGCTCCGTCGTGGTCATTCCGCGAGCAATCATGGCAGCCGCTCCCCACCGGAAGCCTGCAGGAGTCGGGGGCCCCCAAGACTTTTGTAGAATCCTCAAGGCTGAGGGGACGCTTTCGAGAATGGGGTCCAAGACCTAGCAGACAAGCGTCCGATTTCCAAGGTGTCCCAGGGCCATTTCAGTGGACCAGGCCCAAAAAGGAAAGAGCCTGCCGCCATTTTGAGAGTCCTGTGGCAGCCGCCTATCGCTGCACCGCAACAGTGGGCGCAACTCAGCTGAATGGCGGATTTTGACACAGTGGACCAAAAGCGGACGGAATGGCAACTGAAACGGTAAAGGGGCACCCCACTACAGCAGACGAGCCTCCACCTGGGGAGGCCCGTTCACGCCGCCTCACCCCCCCCCCCCCGGAGCGCCCCACACCGTTATTCGGAGGGCGGCAACTTACTGGACATCACCTTGGTGCCATCCACATTTCAGCGCGTTCTGCTGCCTTGGAACTATTCGCACAACAGACTGCTACTGACGACCCACCCCCCGGGACGCCCCACGCCGGATACCCAAATCAGTGCGGCACCCAGGCAACATCACCTGGGTGCCGTCCAGAAATCTGGACGTTGTGCTGCCTTGGGACTATTCGCACAACCGACCGCTACTGACCATTGTTCCTTCTTTTTCCCTAAAAAAGTTTAAATGTTTTTACTGTTTTTGTTTTGTTGTATATATTTATAAGTTATTAAAGTTTTATAATCCTACTACTTTGTTGGAGTGCTATATATTTTTAATGTGACACATAATTGTAAAAACTTTGATGTACAAAGAGTCATCCCTGGAATCTTCCGCTTCAGGCTCGGTCCCCTCCCCAATCACAATACAGGATGGTTTTCAGATAGTAGGAACGCGTGTGGTGTGATGGATCTCATCGGGTGGGGGCCTTGATCTACTGTAACTCCTTTGAAGAGGGGTGATTCTTTACAGCTGGGGCCAAAAACTACATCTGCAGGGCTAGCTGATAGCCTGGGACCGGCCTGGACAATCGGACACAGAGGAAGAGGAGTGTCAGAGGGTGCGGTAGTGAATAGGGCGAAAGGGAGGTGTCGGGCGGGCACAGGGTGTGATTCTCAGGGAAGAGCAGCGCAGATGGGGGGAGGTTTATTGCCCATGCATAAGACAGAGAGCGGGGGTGACCAGTGCCTGGGGGAGATGCTTGCGAGGGTGGGGAGCCATGCTAAGGATCGACAGCGTGCAGAGAGTGGGTCTGGTCAAGGCATCTAAAATGGCTGCCGTGCACGACAAAAGTGTGGCATTTGAAAAAAGGCAAGATGGCGCAGACAATGTTTATCAACACTTCCTGATTTCCTTCGAATCGAACGTTAACAGACGTTATCTCTCCCACACTACCGGTCCCCCTGGGCTTAAACGCCGAGATGGTAGGGACTGCATCCCGTGGAGATAGGCCGAGACGTCACTCAGCAGAAAAAAAAGAAAAAAAAAAGTCTATAAACATACAATAAGTTAAAAGTCAATCATTCTTGTTTCCTTGTACGAGCGCTGTTACAGATATATATCTTTTTTTTAACGTTAATTTCTCAAAATCCACTGGAGCACATATATTGAGACCTAGCAAAGGCACATCGGGCTACCAGTCCCTACAATTTTGCCAAGTTTCGTGCAAATCCATTCAGCCGTTCGATTATTATTATTTTTTTTTTTGCCCCGCGGGGCCCTTTTAAAACCTCCACATCAAACCTAGGGGGTCATGGGAGGATCTACTATGCCCCCTTATGGTCATTTGCCCCTTCGCTTTGGCCTCCTCTTGTCTCTCGATCCTACCGAGAGACAAGATGGCGGCCGCTACGGACTGTTTGGAATGTTTACAGATGCCGGAGAACCAATCAGCTTCGCTTCACAAAGCTCCGTAACGCGAAAAGTACGCGAAGTGGAGCGCTGCCCGGAGCGCTGTTACAGATATATATCTTTTTTTAAACGTTAATTTCTCAAAATCCACTGGAGCACATATATTGAGACCTAGCAAAGGCACATCGGGCTACCAGTCCCTACAATTTTGCCAAGTTTCGTGCAAATCCATTCAGCCGTTCGATTATTTTTTTATTTTATTTTTTTGCCCCGCGGGGCCCTTTTAAAACCTCCACATCAAACCTAGGGGGTCAGGGAGGATCTACTATGCCCCCTTATGGTCATTTGCCCCTTCGTTTTGGCCTCCTCTTGTCTCTCGATCCTACCGAGAGACAAGATGGCGGCCGCTACGGACTGTTTGGAATGTTTACAGACGCCGGAGAACCAATCAGCTTCGCTTCACAAAGCTCCGTAACGCGAAAAGTACGCGAAGCGGAGCGCTGCCCGGAGCGCTGTTACAGATATATATCTTTTTTTAAACGTTAATTTCTCAAAATCCACTGGAGCACATATATTGAGACCTAGCAAAGGCACATCGGGCTACCAGTCCCTACAATTTTGCCAAGTTTCGTGCAAATCCATTCAGCCGTTCGGGCTAAAAGTGAGGCCAACCGCCCTATGGAAATTAACATTGGAAAAACACGTTTTGGGACCCCCCTTTTTTCTCGGCCCCCCCTTGACGAACCCCCCCAAATTTTCAGGGGCTGCTCAGAAACAAAATGTTCCATTTTCCTGAAAATGTCAGCCAATTCCGTCCACAAACGCCAAAGTTATTAGACATAGAATTTTCAAAAATCCCATAGGGAAAAAATCCTAACTATATATACCTACTGGCGACCGCCAGTAGGTAATATATTAGAAGCACTAACTAGACCTCACATATGACATTACTCATGACCTGTTCTATGACATCATTTATGAAATCACTGATGACATCTCAAATGCCCTTATTGATGACATCACTGATGACATCATCCAAGCTTTTTTGTACACATTGCTCTATAAATGGGTATAGCTTTAGAGCTCTAAATGGAAGTACAAAATAACTACGAAGGATATTATCCATGATAAATGCCATCACAGAAACAACTTCCTTAGCTGTAGAAAGTGGGGGTTGTGTACCACATTGAGCCTATGCTATAATCAATCAATCAATCAATCATGACATTTGTATAGCGCGCTACTCACCCGGAAGGGTCTCAAGGCGCTGGGGGGCGGGGGGCTGGGGTCCGCTACTGCTCGAAGAGCTAGGTCTTGAGATGCTTCCTGAAGGAGAGGTGGTCCTGGGTTAGCCGGAGGTGGATGGGGAGGGAGTTCCATGTCTTGGCTGCCAGGTAGGAGAAGGATCTTCTTCCGGTGGTGGCTCTGCGGATGCGTGGAACGGCGGCGAGGGCGTGGCTGGTCGACCGTAGCTGGCGGGCGGGCGTGTAGAAGGTCAGGCGGTTGTTGAGGTACTTGGGTCCCAGGTCGTGGAGAGCCTTGTGTGCGTGGGTGAGGAGTCTGAACGTGATCCTCTTGCTAACGGGGAGCCAGTGTAGGTCTCTCTGGTGGTCGGAGATGTGGCTGTGTTGGGGGATGTCCAGGACGAGTCGTGCGGAGGTGTTCTGGATGCGTTGGAGTCTTTTCTGAAGTTTGGCTGTGGTTCCGGCGTAGAGGGTGTTTCCATAGTCCAGTCGGCTGGTGACGAGTATCTGTCTTCCTGGTTTCGGTGGGGATCCATCGGAAGATCTTTCGGAGCATGCGCAGGGTGTTGAAGCACGATGATGAGACGGTGTTGACTTGTCTGGTTATCGAGAGGGAGGAGTCCAGGATGAAGCCCATGTTACGAGCGTGGTCCATTGGCTTGGGAGTGGTGCCCAGGGCAGGGGGCCAGCAGGAGTCGTCCCAGGTGGAGGGCGATGACCCCAGGATGAGGACTTACGTTTTGTCTGAGTTCAGTTTCAGGCGGCTGTTCTTCATCCACTCTGCAACGTTTTTCATTCCTTCATGTAGGCTGGTTCTGGCGGTGGCAGGGTCGTTGGTGAGGGAGAGGATCAGCTGGGTGTTGTCATACACTTCGTGGGTAGCATAGTTCACCTTTACAAACAACCACAGATATATGGGAAACCCTCATTAAATACGGTGTTCAATCTGAAAACACCTGTTCAGTGCAAGCCAAGTTCCTAAAAAAACTGAACGTCTATTTAAAAAACAATTCCAGTGTAGGGACAGCTTTTTTCTGTATGAAAACACCTGACAGTCACCAAAGCTACACTGAGAAATGAAGTTGATATAAATAGAGAAGTGAATATTGTAAACAGTATTTACTCTATGGAGAGAGTTTATTCTGTACCAGACTATTTGCAGTCATTGATACTCTCATGACAAATATACTACAGAGCAATAAAAAGTATCTGCTAGGCACAGTGTAATAACCAAGGTATGAAGGTGTTAAAGGTCATTCTACCTGCAGCCTTCCTACTGTGGTAAAACTTTACAGATAAACCATCTTCTGAAGCAAAGGAAGCACCTATACATAGTTTAGTACAGTCTTCTATGTTCAGTAAAAATTGTCATGCCGAGATCATTCTGTCTAATAATTCATAATTCTAGGCTTCATACAATACTTACTATGTAGTATGGGGAATCTTTACCCTGTGGAAACCTTTTCTGCAGTACCAAAAGACTTGTGTGGAACATAATGAATGCAAGTCAATTGTCACCTCTACACAGAATTACTCTTCAATACAAACATTTATAACGTGTTCAATACTTCTGCATCACTAACTATTACTGGTGAATTTCAGTGTCTTTTTTTTAGTTCAAAACATTATTATTCACACTGACAAATAAACCTCTTCCGTGCATCTGACGGCCCCCAGCTGTCTGACGTCATGTGAGCGAAGGATGGCCGGGGGCCGTCCGAACCACTCACGCGTTGGATTTTTCAGCACCGGGGAAAAATTACGGCTGCAGCGAAGTGGTTAACATAACTATAGCAGTACTGTAACCTTTGTTTTTTCACTGAATTTCTAAGGTTTTTTGCCTATAAAAATGTATCCTTTTATCACACCTAACTATAACGTTACATTAACCTTTGGTTTTTTGAGTGAATTTGAAGGGTTTTCTAAAACTAAAAATATACTTATAAATACATAGAAACTAACTACTCCAATGATGTTTGCACTGAGATTGTTCTTCTTCTTAGTTTTTTGAACTCACATATTGAGAAATGTTCCCTGCACAGTTTTCACAGTCGTCGTATCAATTTTATATAAACTTCATATCTATATTTCAAAAATACATTGATCAGTTTTTACTATACTGTAAACTGTGTTTTCACTATGTACATCCATTTTGAAGGTGTTGCTCTCGGAGTAGACTCATGGATGGCTCATGGGAGACTGGTGAGATCATGGAGGTATACATTTTGTTCTAATATATTGTATAGAGTTCTTTTTCTTGTGTGTGAGGTATTAGTGAATGCTAATCATTAATAATTGAGTCATTACAGTATGTATATTGTAATAATTATTTTGTTTACAGACTTACTGCTCTTGTGAGATGATCACTGGATTCAAACACACTACGAGGGGGGCTGTACTTCCCGCTCAGATCGCACAATCCGCTTGCGAGATCGTACATTCGGAACTAAGGGCCACTTGTATGACCATTTCATTGAGCAACTCACAAATTGTGATTTTTTGCGATTCACAAAATGAAATGTACTATTGTATCTCAGACACATTTTGCAATTCTCAATGGAGTCGCAAATGACCTACAGCAGTAATATTCATGAGGTATGTTGCAGTTTGGGACACATTCGAAATAACCTGTAATCTCAGGGATGGTGGCCTGCTGGGGTCAGCAGACCTCCATGTCTGTGATTGCTTTTAAAAAAAAGCATTTTTTTATTTAAATGTAGCCCTTTTTCCTTGAAGGAAAACAGGATGCATTTAAAAGGAAATAAACAGTTTCCTTTCTATATTTTAAGAGTAGTCAGTGGTCCATGGGACCACTCACTGTTTTTAAAAATGGTTATGCTACCAGACACAAAGGGGAAGGGATCATCTGAGGATCCCTTCACTTTTTTGACTGGCTTACCACCTACTGGAAGTAGGTGGTAAATTGCAATTGTTTTGCGACCGCATTCCGTAGAAAAACAATCAAACATCCCCCTGCGACTCGCTATTAGGAAGGGATGCCCGTGGCATGCCCTTTCCTAATAGCGACTAGCAAACCCTAATTTGCAAGTCGGTAATAGCTTACTGACTCGCAAAATTGTGTTGGTACATGGCAAACACCGTTTTAGCAGTCGCAAATAGGCCGCATCTCCATTTGTGACCACTAAAAATGGTTGTAAATGTGGTGTGTCCACATTGCATTTTGGGTAAGTATAGGGGAGTTTTACCCAAAAAAGTCACTGGGGACCTGGGTGCTACGTAGTATACAAAAAGAAGGGTCCCAGTGAACCGTTACATATTCATCACATTTATTCACAAAACATTAAATATATATACTCATCAGAGCGCATTGCTAAATTAATCACAATGAGCTAAATCCACAATACATTTGTAAACAATAATATCTACATATTCATCATAGTGCCCCAAGGAAAGAAAAGAAAGTGACGTGATGTAGTGAAAAGGAAAAAGAAATATGCAAAAAGGAATAATACGACCATAAGTTACTTCAAAATTGACATACAAAAATAATGATTGGCTTCAGAACCCAGAGCCAAAAATTGGGATCACTAATATCCAAAAGTTCAACATTCATCATGTATATGACGCTAGTATTCATTATCCGAAATAGGGACCGCGTCAACTGATGTATGAGGGAGTAGCCGTCGTCGTTCAAATCTCTTCAAAAACTGCATATTCTTGTTAAGACATGTTCCATGAGACACCCCTTCAAAATTAAGTCTCGAGGTACCCAATATCAATTGAATGGTTTCCACTGGTCTTAACAAGAATTTGCAGTTTTTGAAGAGATTTAAACGACTTTGAAAGCGTCCTTGTAATGACGAACCTGCCGGATTGCTTGAACTGAAGCTTTAGTTTACCATCGTGTGGCAATTATACATTCCACCCACCATGAAGACCTAGTGTAACCCTGGGTTTCACGTTTTTGTCCTGATGAAGACCCCGGTGTAAGGTGCCAACCACGCCTACAACTGTTGTTTTGGGGTCGAAACGTCGACGGCCACTCCCTCATACATCAGTTGACGCGGTCCCTATTTCGGATATTGAATACCAGCGTCATATACATGATGAATGTTGAACTTTTGGATATTAGTTATCACAAATTTTGGCTTTGGGTTCTGAAGCCAATCATTATTTTTGTATGTCAACTTTGAAGTAACTTATGGTCGTTTTATTCCTTTTTGCATATTTCTTTTTCCTTTTCACTACATCACGTCACTTTCTTTTCTTTCCTTTGGGCACTATGATGAATATGTAGATATTATTGTTTCCAAATGTATTGTGGATTTAGCTCATTGTGATTAATTTAGCAATGCGCTCTGATGAGTATATATATTTAATGTTCTGTGAATAAATGTGATGAATATGGAATACAACCGTTACCACGCATCTTTTACCACGAAGTACTGTTACAACGAAACCATTACAACGCAAGGGTATTTACAACGCATGTATTTACAACGCATTACACTACAACGCAGCTACTATTACAACGCATACCATTACAACGTAAGTATAGGTAAGTTTATCTTTTTTTTAAAACATTTATTAGGGGTATTGGGTTTGGGTTTTGGGGTACAGGGGTATTTTTAGGTTTCAGGATTGGGTTTGGGTTTTGGGGTACAGGGGTATTTTTAGGTTTCAGGGTTGGGTTTGGGTTTTGGGGTACAGGGGTATTTTTAGGTTTCAGGGTTGGGTTTGGGTTTTGGGGTACAGGGGTATTTTTAGGTTTCAGGGATGGGTTTGGGTTTTGGGGTACAGGGGTTTTTTTAGGTTTCAGGGCTGGGTTTAGGTTTTGGGGTACAGGGGTATTTTTAGGTTTCAGGGCTGGGTTTGGGTTTTGGGGTACAAGGGTATTTTTAGGTTTCAGGGTTGGGTTTGGGTTTTGGGGTACAGGGGTATTTTTAGGTTTCAGGGTTGGGTTTGGGTTTTGGGGTACAGAGGTATTTTTAGGTTTCAGGGTTGGGTTTGGGTTTTGGGATACAGGGGTATTTTTAGGTTTCAGGGCTGGGTTTGGGTTTTGGGGTACAGGGGTATTTTTAGATTTCAGGGCTGGGTTTGGGTTTTGGGGTACAGGGGTATTTTTAGGTTTCAGGGTTGGGTTTGGGTTTTGGGGTACAGGGGTATTTTTAGGTTTTAGGGATGGGTTTGGGTTTTGGGGTACAGGGGTATTTTTAACATATATATTTACAAATTAATAAATAAAAATTAATATAATTAATTAAAATATTTAATATTAAAATAATAATTTATTAATAAAAAAAATATTACTAATAATTGCATTATTTTAACATATTATATACTTACCTATACTTACGTTGTAATGGTATGTGTTGTAATAGTACCTGCGTTGTAGTGTATTGCCTTGTAAAGGTATTCATGGTAAAGAGTCCTGTGTTGTAAAAATTGCGTGGTAATGGTCTGCGTGCTAAAAGTATGCGTGCTAACATCATATATCCGTTGAATATATATCGGTTCACTGGGACCCTTCTTTTTGTATACCATATTGCATTTTGGGCCTTTTCCTGTCACGGGTACTAGGCCTACCCACACAAGCGAGGTACCATTTTTATTGGAAGACTTCGCAAAATGATGGGTGGGTGAAATTTTGTGGATCAATGCAGATTCCAGAACTTTCCATCACAGAAATGTGAGGAAAATTAGTTTTTTTTTTACAAAGTTTGAGGTTTGCTAGGCATTCCGGGTAACAGAACCTGGTGAGAGCCCCACAAGTCACCCCATCCGGAATTCCTCATGGTGTCTAGTCTTCAAAATGTATAGGTTTGCAGGGTTCCCTAAGTGCCCGCAGATCTAGGGTTCGAAATCTTCAGCTAGGCACTTTGCAAAAAAAGAGTCAGTTTTCACTGTAAAAATGTGGTATGTACATGTTAAGTTTTGGCCCATTTCCTGTCGTGGGCACTAGGCCTACCCACATAAGTGAGCTACCATTCATATCAGAAGACTTTGGCGAATGCGTGGTGGGTGGAATTTTGTAGATCCATGCAGATTCAGAACTTTCCATCACAGAAATGTGAGGAAATATGTTTTTTTGACAAGGTTTGAGGTTTGCAAGGGATTCTGGGTAACATAACCTAGTTAGAGCCACACAAGTCACCCCATCCTGGATTTCCCTGGATGTCTAGTTTTCAAAAATGTATAGGTTTGCCATGTTTCCCTAGGTGCTGCCAGAGCTGAGGTTCACAATCTACAGCTAGGCACTTTACAAAAAAAGAGTCTGTTTTCACTGTAAAAATGTGGTGTTTCCACGTTGCATTTTGGTCCGATTCCTGTTGCGGGCACTAGGCCTACCCACACAAGTGAGGTACCATTTTTATTGGGAGACTTAGGGCGACACAGAACTTTAGAGCAACTGTTATTACCTATTGACTTTCGATGCATTTACGCCTTCCAAATGTAAAACAATGTGTTAAAAAGAAGACACTTTGAAATATGTCCTATAATTCACATGCTAGTTTGGGTACCCAAAACTTCAGAGATGTGCAAATAGTTACTATTTCTAAACTCTATATTATGTGCCAATTTTGGAAATACATAGGTGCCTTTGATACCTAGTTCTCACTCTTTTTATTTTACCAAATTATTTGCTATATACCAGGTACACAATGAAAAACCATTGCAAGACTCTGCTCACTTATTGGCTCTAGGTTCCTCGGGTTCCTGGTGAACCTACAAGTCCTATATATACCCACAACCAACCAGAAGGGTTCAGCGGATGTAACGGTATATTGCTTTCAAACATCTGTCATACTTAGAAGAAGTAACAGGTAAAAACGCTGCCACAAATGGCTGTTTTTGTCAACTAATTTTCAATTGATCTTAATTTCAACTGTTAGTTTCTATAAGTATTGTGGCTAATTTCTGGATCCCAGAACCCCATAAAAAATAACCATCTAGTCATCCCAGAACATATCTCTTACAGACTTTCCCTTAAAAACAAGCACCACAATATAAGTTTCTACTAATGGAGTGTAATGAGAAGTTATCTACTCTTTTTACTATTCACGATCCAGCAAGAGTCCCACAAGATCGTAAAAATTATATAGTTTGTTCTCCACAGTAGTTATCCCTTAGACACCTCCTGTCTAAATCAAGGGTAACAGAATGCCTTTTCGCTGCCCCCTTATATAGCTTTTTTATTTTATTTCCACAATATCTCCAATTTTTCACAGTAAACAGTAATGATGTCTTTTTTATTTCTCACATTCCAATTGCCAGCCAATCAGAGTGCTTACTCTTGTGGGACTCCTGGGGGCTTCTAGCTCTTTTGAGAGTATGAAGGCTCCATTTTTTAATTTGTGCTCTCGCGGGGAGGCTAAAATGAAGCTGTCTCAGTTCAAACATATATTAATTGGCCACCATCTTTGCGTGTGTTTTCACAATAGGTAGTAATCCTAAAATGTATCCATCTCCACTGTTAATGTCAATGCCGATCTCTGATGCACCAATACAGCACCTCAGATGGATGGAAGGCATCACACATTTATTCATATTTACTCATGCAGAGGGTATCTCAGTCCTTTCAATTGTACACACAAAATGGGCTGCCAATTCCCCAAAATCTATCCCTTTTCCGAACAATTGTTGTTGTACAAACAAAGTTCCCCTCACCACAACCGCAACTTGGGAGATTTCGTACATCTTTCTGCAGGTATCAGACACAATCCTAACATTCTGAAGCTTGTATAGCTTCTGACACTGTCACAGAATAAATGCTTGTTGCCCCCAAAAGTGGCAGTTCAGGCAGATTGCAATTTGTCATTCCAAAACAGTTCCATCTCCTCTGCCTAACTCAGGACGGGTACTTGTATCCATAAACAAGAGGATGGACTCTTGTGCAAATACAAAAAAGAAAGTTAGAGCACCCTCTGGGTCAATCTGATATTCCTTAAGGTAGACACATTTCGGCAAACCATGCCTTTCTCAATGCCTCAATTTAAATGAAGTTGGAGCTGAACTTTGGTAGGCCACTTGCAGAAATACGTTTGCAGTAGAAGAAAATACGTTTTTAGGATGCTGTTATGTCTTCCCGTACGTATGCCAGTTATTTCCATTGTTATGGATCTGGACATAAAACGCATTGATCACCAGGCTATATTAAGACCACTGTCCTTTTGGGTGTGACTGTGGACTACTGTAGAACTTGTAAGCTACAAAGAGGGGCTAGAAGGGATACTAAGATATGACCACTGTGGTAGTCTCCAGTGGGTCAAGCATGTGAGAACATGGTTCTACAAACTTGGATTGAACCATTTTTGGGAAACACCTGCCCTATTGACACAGCCCTCACAACATTTTTAGCATACATGCAAAATTGTCTATCCCATAATTCTGATAATGGCATATTGACTACACAATTCCTTCTTACAAAATCTCTTCCAGCCTTTGAGCAATTTCTTGATGAAATTCAACCTCACTTGGACAAATCGCTGTATTTGAATTTCCGTTATGGTATTCTGCAAGCCAAATCTAATACAGCAAAATGGTGTTTGAAATATTATGACAATAATGATGATCACTGGCTTTTATCTAATTACAACACACAAGAAAATGGTTATCACATACATTTCTTCTGCCCAGCATATGCCCCACCAAGGCGAAAATGGATCAAACCGATTCGTTGTAATTTGGGAGTGAGGTCCTGCACTGATGTGACTAAGGGCCATATGTATCATCATACCCTTTTGCGATTCCTAAATAGCGATTTTTAAGGAATCGCTATTTAGAATTCGCAAAATGGTATGTATGAAGAAATTCGCTATTTTTTAGCGTTTCCTTAAAATTCCTTAATTGCAAAATTGCTAATCGCAAGTAAGGATTAATTTCCCATTCATTTCTATGGGCCAGGAAGCCCATAGGAATGAATGGGAAATTATTCTTAATTTGCGATTCGCAATTTGCTAATCGCAAATTGAGAATAATTTTAAGGGTGCAGGGGTGTCTCAAGAACACCCTGCTGCACCCCTGAAAATGACATGTGTGCGCATATGGCGCACATACATGCCCTAAGGGCATGTATGAGCGTCACATGGCACCATTGGATTTTCAAACAAATGTTTTTTTAATAGAATTCGCAACTTACCACCAACTAGAAGTTGGTGGTAATTTGTGAGTCCTTAAGGACATTTTGGAATGTATTTTTTCCTTGATACATTGCATTTAAGGAATCGCAAAATTTGCAATTCCTTAAATGCAATCGCAAAATAAGGAATGGCAAATTTTGCGATTCCTTATTTTGCACCCAAATTGTATGATACATAACATTTAGCGAAAATGGTTTCACAAAGGCCGAAATTCTGCGAATTTCGGCGTTTGTGAACCCATTTTGCCTTGATACATATGGCCCTAGAATACTAAAAACCAACACCTCGCAGAGAATTGTTTCTAGTGTCAGCAGATACCTGTTTGCAGTCAAATTATTGAGGGGGAAAAAGGCATGACATTTTTAAAAGACCCATAACTTTTTTTTATATATATATATATTGCTTGTTTTAAATCAACACAAGCACTTTCTTGCACTAGAACTTTATATCCGCCCTGCATTCAATGCAGAGCATTTTTTATGTAGCTTCTTTAGATAAGTATTGTGCTGCGTCAAGTACCCATATGAACTATTATAGCATTTGCACTTTATTCTCCAACTATGTACTGTACTAAGCACCTTTATGCATTGGTAAGCATCTGCACTTTATTTGTCAGGTATAATGTATGTAGGAAGCTCCAATTTTTCATAAATCTTTGAATGTAATAATGTTTTAATTAGCAAATTCAGTGTTTGAATGTACTGGATCAGATCCATTGATTGTCTGATATCTTTCTTATTCTAATTTAAGCATAAAGACCACTTTAAATGTCCAAAGACGCAATTGAGACTGTCATCCATCTAAATTGGGTTTTTAAGATGTGTTCTTTTATTCGTATGCTTCAATTGTTTTTATCTTGTATCTTTTATGGTCTTTTACACCAAATAAAGATCATTGAATTGAATTGAAGTTTCCCTCATTTTGCCCATTTTATATTTGGAACATAAGTTGCTCCTATTGGAGGAAAAATGTGGCAAGTGTAAGTGGACTGAAATCCAGCAATCTCAGTTCAAATACATATTAATTGGCCACCATCTTTGCGTGTGTTTTCACCATTGTTATTAATCTTAAAATGTATCCATTCACACTGGTAATGTCAATGAAGATGTCTAATGCACCAATACATCATTACACCACAGATGGATCGAAGGCGTCACACATTTAATCACATTAACTCACACAGAGGGTTTCTCAGTCCTTTCCATTGTACTCCCTGAATGGGCTGCCACTTCCCCAAAAGCCATGCCTTCTCCGACCAACTGTTGTTATATAAACAAAATTCCCCTCGCCACAACTGCAATTTGGGAGCTTTCGCACATCTTTCTGCCCGGAAGTGTTGGCAGCCATCTTGGGACTCGGACTCAGCCAAGTCCTAAACAAAAACATTTTTAAAAAAGAGAAGGGGGCCAAAATGTTTTTTGTTTTTTTTTCGCAGTGAAAATTGTGACAGATTTGCTCATTCTTAGTGAACTTTTAAAAAATAAACATGTGCGTTCTCCCGTGCTTGTTTAAACACAGGTCTCTGGATGGGCCAGGTCCCCAGAGCTAATTTCTATTTTAAATAAGGGGATGTGGGTGCAAGAGGCCCCCCTTCACTTGGCCAATCTTGGCCCAAGGGACCACACCCTCCCCGGGGCAGGCTGATTAAAAAAATAAGTGAAGAAAGGCCGCACAGCTCTCCTCCAGAGATGAGCCCTGGGGATCACTTCCTCCCCAGGGCTTTATTTAAAAAAATTAGGGGTCCTTTAGGAACCCCCCTCCATTGTCTGTAAGGGCCTCAGTGGACCACAACCTCCACAGAGCCATGAATATAACAGAGAAAGTGGGGGTGCACGGCCCCCTCCCAGGCTATGTATGACACAGGGATCATCTCCTCCCTGGGGCTTTCTTACTTTTTCTGAACTATTTTTAATGCTTGGTTTATTAAATCATTGATTTTATTTGTCTGTTGATAACTCACTGATGTGTTGACAATAAAAACTGTAATTTTATCTTCAGGAATGGACTTTTGCCCTTAAATTACTGTTTAAGACAAGCAGTTACGATTGCCTAGGTTGATGTTTTCATATATGTATTTTTCCCTGACCTAGGAGTTGAAATATATTTTTTGCTCAGGGGGTCCTTGTTTGATACACCATTGTTACCCACAGCTTGTCTTTGTAGGGCTGTTCCTTGTTATATCAGTTTTTGGCTGAGAGATCAATAGTGGTTCTTCTGTGCTCATTGTTCTGGGATACCATTTAATAATTATAATTTACCTCTTCCCTTTCTGTTTTATCTGCTTAGTATGGCTCAACTTAAAACATTTGGGTTTACGGATGAAGAATTTGCCCTTTTGGTAGGTAACTCATGTTCATTTGGTAGTACATCTAACGATACTTTCCATAACCAAGATGACCTTAAACAATTAATAGACTTAAAAAAGAAATTAAGAAGGATGAAAGCCCACGGGGAATTTATGCTTGCATATCTAAGATCAGGCATAATACCGATCGGTCTTCGTATACGCAACATCCCTGGGCTGCTTGTTCATCATCGTGCCTTCTTGGAGAAGTGGAGCATGATTGCGAGCAGGTGCTCGCGGGATCTAATGATCCTGATAGTGGAAACTGCGAAGGAACTCGCAGTAGACATTAAAACTTGAAGAAAAAATTAGGAAGGCCGGAAGCGTAGAAGCGGCCCTTAAAAAGTTGGAGGAATCAAATAGAGAGTTAGAATCCTTCGCGAGCTACTTAGAAAAGCGTAAGAATGATACATTAATGAAGGACAAAAGATTCTACTCTATAGAAAATACATATCTGTACCTAAGAGTGGACTTCTATAAACAGAACGACTATGTTGACGAGAATAGGAATCAACAACAGAGAGTCAACACCTTCTCGGATACTTCTGATTCCGATGGAGATGGTAACGAAGCGTATTATGAGCCGGAAAGTAATTTTAACTCTGCACAAGCCAAACGTAATCAGACACAGCCTTTTTTAGGAAACCGTGGGATGAACCGGGGGCGCCCGAAAGTGCGCTTTCAGGCGCAGAACAGGGGAGGCTACAAGCCTCAACATCACTATCAGCAGGAGGAACCCCAATTTGTCAGGGAAACTCGCAGCCGCCAATATTGGAAGGCAGGGATGTAATTCCCATTTTTAATTTATCAAAGTCACACTTAGATGAACATAGCATTAGTTCACTTTCAAAAGGCCTTTCTTTTTTTACACATTCTGGTGCAAATATATTCGAATTACATAGTGACATTATTTCATTTTTTCGCAAAAGACGCCTAAAAAAAAATTCTTTGCAGGTGAAAGTTTGGATTCTACTTCCGACTATGTCAGAAATCTGTCCCTCCCTCCACCTTCAGCCCGTCATTAGACCAACTAGGGCCTGAAGTAGCAGCCTTTGAACTAGTGGTTTTGAAGAAAATAGAACAAGCAGTCAGGTTTGTTCCTAAACCACTTTACAACTTAAACAAGAATGAACATGACGCTCTCAAATCCCTAGCCACTAATAACATGATCACTGTGAAAAGCAGCAATAAAGGTGGTGGAATCGTTGTTATAGACTCAGGAAATTATGAACAAAACATGCTTAGAATGCTGGATGACCCTGTCTTTTATACTAATATTAGATCTAATCCAATTAATAACATCAATAGGGAGATTGGGTGTCTGACTATTCAAGCAAAGGATAGAGGGGCTGTTACACAAAAAGAATATGACTATCTTAATTTCAACTCTGGAAAGACAGCCTGTATTTATGGGCTACCAAATATGCATAAAGATCTTGTGAATCCACCCTACAGACCAATAGTTTCGACTATTGGTACTGCAACAGAGCCTTTATCTAAATATGTAGATTTCCACCTTTGCCCCTTTATCCCATATATTACTTCAAATATTAAAGATACTGGAGCGATGATTGGAAAAGTGGAGAACATTGACTTCAATCCAGAGAGAGACCTTTTGGTCACTCTGGACGTAGAATCTTTATACAGTAATATCCCCCTGATTGAGGCAATGGAAACAACCGAATGGTTTATTGACTGACATGAAATACCATGCCCTAAGACCTTTGTACTTGCTTGTCTAAAGATAGTACTAACTGAAAATGTTTTTGAATTCGGACAACGCCTATATCGTCAAATAAGAGGTGTAAGTATGGGTGCATATGTAGCCCCATCTGTGGCTAATATTTATATGTCTTTCTTTGAAGAGAGATACATCCACAATGAGATTGCCCCATTCTACGCGTCTGTCTCCCATTGGTCCAGATATATCGATGATATTTTCTTTGTCTGGACTGATGGGAGAGAGACTTTGTCAGAATTTTTATCCTGGCTGAATGCTGCAGAACCGAATCTCAAATTTACAGCCCACATAAGTTCTGACAGGGTAGAGTTTCTTGATATTATGATCTTTCATGACAAAGGAAGATTAAAGGTAGATCTATTTGTAAAGACAACAGCAAGGAATATGTTGCTACATTTCCAGAGTTTCCATCCCCAAAAGCAAAGTATCCCCTTTTCCCAATTTTTGAGGGTAAGGCGGAACTGTACAGACCTTCGTGATTATGATAGATAGGCTGTGGAGATAAGGAAAAAAGTCTTGGAGAGGGGATACCCTCACCAGCTGGTGAGGGACTCCCACAAGAGAGCAAGATTCTTCGACAGGGACTATCTTTTGAGATCCAAACCGAATAAAAAAAGCCAGCAATTAGTATGTGTCACTTGCCATTCCACTCTCGATGCCAAAGTCAAGCAAGTAATTAATTCTTCTTGGCATATTTTAAATAGTAATTGTACCAAGGAACAGAAATTAGAGAAACCTGTATTCGCCCACAGGCGTAATAAAAATATAAAAGATCAGATAGTCCACTCAAGATTTATGGGACAGTCTAACCAAGGAATTGTGATGCAAAAATCCATACATACTAAACAAGCAATTAAGGGCACATTTCAATGTTCGACTTGTAAGTCTTGTTCCAACATTCTAGAAGGCGAGACCTTCATTCATAATCGACATACTGTATCTGCCATGAATATGTGGAATTGTAGAACTGCTAATGTTATCTATTTTATTCAGTGCCCTTGTTCTCTCGAATACGTTGGCGAAACGTCACAATCTATACAAGTGCGTCTGACAGAGCATCGCTCTGCAATTAGAACAAAGAAATTACTTTCACCTATGGTGAAACATTTCTTAGACTGCAGTTATAGCCCAGAAAGTTTCAAAGGGCGTATACTGGAAAAAAATCAACATGCCCGATACTAAAGGTTGCGAGCGGATCCGAAAAAAACGTGAGGTTTTTTGGATCTTCACTCTTGACACCTTTAGGAATGGATTAAATAGTGAGATCCCTTGGGAAAACGCGATTATATGATGTGAGGGAAGAAAGAGAAAAACTGATTATTTTGCCATGACGGAGATGTCTCTGATGTAGGCATTACTCGTTATATAAATTTCGCCGCCATCTTTGACCATGGATATGAGAAATTTATTATATTGACTGTATGAAGTGAGTATGTTAGAGTCACCGACAAGAACAACAGTTAGAATGGTGTCTTATATGTTATCCGTAGAATTTTCTTTATTTATTCCATACTTTACAACTTTGGAATGATCAGTTTTATTATTTTTTGGCCGTTTGCCCGTAATGTAGGGACTAATATAATTTTTTTTTTTTATTATGACTGACAAAGGGAATCTATGATACCACCTTCTGATTATTGTGGTTGATCTTGCGAATAGCGACTGAATTTATGATCGAGAGCTGCTGCATAATACTTAGTAACTCTTTATTATTCGCTTCTAGTTTGAGGCTTATTTATTTAGCGAGTCCTATTTCTATTTTTATGTTGCAGCCTACGTACATATGACGGAGTTTGTCATGAGACCGTTACTTTCGGTACGTGCCAATTAGATTGTGAATATTTAAAGGCTCAACCGTAAAGCGTACATTGATATCACACCGTTACTCTGACCATCAGGACGCGAGGTCCCGTATTGTGTGGCTAGCCTCTGCGTCTACACTCCTTGTAATTCTACCGCAGGTACTTGTAGATATTCGCCTGACATCCGTTTACGTAAAAAGGAAAACCCCCCCCTTTTTTTTTCCATCAGTTTTTTTTCCCGATCTCGTATGATATCTCGAGATTAATTCTTTATATTTGTAACTGTGAGATATTATTAATATGGCCGTTTTTAATTAATTCCTTTTCGATTATTTTCGACAAGGTACTTATCTCTCTTTCCTTTAATTATCCAATAGCTCGGCTAATCCCATATCAATGAACGAGCGCGGGGGCAAGGCATACATACATTCAGATTCAGGTAACTGAAGCAAATGCTACTGAGCACATACTGTTGAATCACTTCTTTGTTCACTTGTTTGACACACCCGCTATTATGTCCATTATAGATCTTTCTATCAACTGATTTTTTACCCGAGTAATTTCGTCGAACTGAATTCGTATCTCCTTCTGATATCACATTCTGCCCGAGTTTCGCCTTTTAAGAAAAGGAACATCATTTTCCTTTAGGTAGGTACTATTGGGTACAAGGATTGTAGCCTCTAACAACTTACACACGCAACTTCTAGAATTGGGAATTACCGCTACTTTACCATAGTGAAAGTTTTGTTTCTTTCACTTTAAGGTCTCCCATAGGTGTTGCATCCTTTGTACGAATATTGCACAATTATCAGAAGGCGAACCTGGTGAAGAGAATAAATTAGGTAACCATTTTCCTAAATTAGTTATTACGTTCTAGAATCGGAATGAGATTAGTTCGTTCTATTTGAAGTTCTAGATTTCGTGTGACATTGTGCGATAGTGAGAGCGAGGTTTATAGTGAATTTTGATATTAATGTCTACAGTCATTATATAAACTCTGAGACTCATACCACATCTTTATCATTGACAGAAATGGAATTTTGAACCCGTATACCTATCAGAAATTACCCACATTTGTTGCCTCTAATCAAAATGAGAAAATATATCAACTATTTACCTCTTACAGAATAAAGTAAGTATTTGTGATCTGCACTGATACGGATTAACAGGTTAACAGGTTAAAAGCCTCTCCTATAGGTAGTCTCTTTAAACAGGTATTTTAGCCACATTTAAACCTGGCGACATATATGTATTCTATCTTTATATATTGCTAGCCCTGTATCATTTTAGGTGTGAAACTAGTCCTTATATCCTCACTACCATTATGAATTTTGCCTTAATCAAAATTGTCTCTGAACTTTGCTATTAATGCCTAACAAATTCTTAGATTGTCTGGTTCCCTTTCTTAATGAGCACAGAAATCCATAATTTGAACTCATGTGTATTTATGAGTTAGACTTGTCACAGATGGGCCCTTGACCAATTCTCTTAAATGTTGATATATTAGTTTTTATGTCATATGTTGCATTGTAATTGAGCATAACGACATCTGAAAGATGAAATATGACCATGATTATTTTCTGTTGAATTATATGTTTTTTTCTTGATTTTAACTTGAAGTGTATGTTGTTTATTGTTTAGGTAATCAAGTGGCTTTTCCTGAAGAAGGCGCTGGTCCCCGAAACGTGTGTCGATTATTTATTATTGTGCCACATATATTTTTCTTTTATACCCCGTTAGATTTCCCCTTTTTTCCTTTGTATATTTATTGTTTTTTATGTTGATATTTAATGTATAGTTCTTTGAACTATTTTTAACGCTTGGTTTATTAAATCATTGATTTTATTTGTCTGTTGATAACTCACCGGGAACAACCTTTATAACGCAACTTTTAGCACACAATGCTATTACAACGCAGACTTTAAAACGAAAACCATTACAACGCATTACACTGGGGGGGCGCTCTAGGATAGGGAATAGTTTTAATTTACTATCCAACACCTTCCCTAGTGTCCACGGGGACTGGTGTTGGAATAGTAAATTAAACTATTCACTATCCAGCACCCCCCAGTGTAATGCGTTGTAATGAAATGCGTTTTAAAACATGCGTTGTTACAGCATGCGTGGTAAAAGCATGCGTTGTAACAACGTACATCCTAACTCACTGATGTGTTGACAATAAAAACTGTAATTTAATCTTCGGGAATGATCTTTTGCCCTTAAATTACTGTTTAAGACAAGCAGTTACGATTGCCTAGGTTGATGTTTTCATATATGTATTTTTCCCTGACCTAGGAGTTGAAATATATTTTTTGCTCAGGGGGTCCTTGTTTGATACACCACGGGCTCCCTTCCAGAGCCATTCTCAGCCCTGGGAACCACCACCTTCCCAAGGCAGGCCCTTGAAAATGAAGGGAGGGGAGCCTTGAGCCATTATTGGCCCAGGGAATGCCACCCTCCAGGGCCTTCTCCCGTTCTTCCAAGGTACCCACCCTTGGGTGATTGCAGTTTCCTTTAGCTTGGCAGAAGCTTTGACAGTTCCCACCAAGTGAGAGCAAACTGGAAGTCTGTTTACACTGGGCAGGAGCAGGAAAACAGCTCCCGCTTGCTGGGAGTGGACTTTACATCTATTTTTGCAGATGGCAGGAAAACAGATGGAAAATTTGCTCCAACACCCATGGAGAGGCATTTTTTTCTGCCCCCGTATGGGTGCCCTGGGTGGGTTCCATGGCACCAATCATAAGGAAGCCAGGCCCCGAGGGATAGGGTACGCGGGACTGAAATAAGCCCGGGGGCCTCACAGTCCCGCCATTAAGTTTTTGCCAGGCTCCAGGGAATGTGCTCCCCGTGGCTGAAATCAGGCCGGAGGCTTGAGGGGTGCGCGGCCTCCTTTCACTTGTAGACAGCAAGGTTTGTCCTTTTAATGACCCTGAGTATACATATACCTCAAATCATCTGCAAGTTCCTCTCGTTTGGCCCAGCCCAATTTTCCTTAATAGTATGAAAGAACGTCCTGCCTGTTCCCATATTGATGGAGAGTATAGCAAAAGGTCCCAAGCATGTTTCCAGCTGATTTTGGTGATGTGTTCCTGATGTTGAGGAATACAAGGACATCTGCACTAAACAAAGAGGCCCTAACATCATATAGTTAGGAGGAAATACCCTTGTTTGTTGGAGATTCACCTCTTTCTATTTTCTTCATGTTCTCTTGATGAGGATTTATGTTATCACAGATTTCTGGATGAAGACGCTGCAGGAACAATAACCTTTTCCCAAAATTACATACACAAAAGGTCACTGGAGAAATTACACAGTTGTAGTGTAGGTTATGCACCATACATGTAGCCAACAAGGTAGCACTTACAAAGTAACCCATAGAAAGTATTCCAGTTAGGTAGACATTTTCGTCATAGATGTGAAAAACTTAGGTTACATTCTGGCCCTGATGTTCATTTCATGGAAGCACTTACAAATATAAGCATAGCAATTGGCCTAGTTGAAGCTCTACTTCTGGAAATCACAAATGATCCTAATGTCTTATGATTGGCAAAGGCAAAGCAAGTGTGTTTCCTATCGTATTCCACGTTGAAAAACAATCTGAAATCAGTAATGGAAGTGAATGCATCATTGATCTTTTGGAGCGCAATCTGATCTGTAATGACTGTGACAAGGGGTTTCTTTCTTGTCTTGAGAGCATAGTCCATCGTTCTCTCCTTTAATTACTCTTAGTATGCAAATGCTCAAAATTATCTGCAAGGTCCGCCCGTTTGGCCCCACCCCATTTTCCTTAGTAGTATGCAAAGGTCTTCCCACCTTTTCCAACATTAGGGGAAGCTTACCAATAGGCCTCTGAGTTTCTTTACCGATTTTCTTGATGCATAGGAATTTTGAGGACACCCACACCAAACAAAGAAGCACTTGCTTCATATAGTTAAGAAGGAGGTTCCCTTGTTTTGTCGAGAATCCCCTCTTTGTAGTCGTGTACTGTTCTCTAGACAAGGATTCATGTTATCGCTGGAAAGGAAACCCAATTGCGGGACCGGGCACCTACAACGATGTAGCTCGGCTGAGCGAGAAATGTCTCTGCATCCTCGGCAATTACGGACCCCAGCAAGAATCAGGAAATAATTGTGTGTCCTGCTCCTTACCCGCCTATAATGTTCCTCTCCACATCACGGGTTCTGGAAATCGTGATCAAACACAGAACGGACTCTGAGAAATCTGAGCTATACATTTGACAACCCTTGCGGCAGCAAGGTCTTTATGAATTCATAGCTTCCTGACAAAGGCTCAAAGCCGAAACATGCGTAGAACACGAACCTTTAGCCATGTGCATGTTGTTTTGTTTTCTCATTGATATAAAATATTATGTTCAGATCCTATTTAGCTATTCTACCTGGTTAATCTTAACAATATACCCCCCTTGATTTATGTAAATAATATACCTAATATTGTGACAGAAAATTGTCTATTATTGAGTGAAGTACATTAATGAATGCAACACTGTATATAAAGGAATGGACAAATATAAATATATACTAAATATTAAAGTGCCAAGAAGTATAAAATTACAGTCTTCACTAACTGCCTAAGGAACTATGGCAATGTTCAACACGGTATGAATGGGGGAGTATGCATATAGAATACATCAATAATTTAGAAAATTTGAGATATGGATTCAGAACAAGACTGTGTGTTTAGTGTATCATGTACAAATATGTAATTATTGAGAATCAATTTGTAATAATCCTGTATTAATAAAGGTTTTTGAAGATACAAATTTTATCTGGATTGCATTTATAACTTTCCCAGGAATCTTTGAAGGTTCACTAGTTTAATAGGTCCCTAAGTGTTTTTCTGTACAATTTATGACCCAGAAGTCTCGCCATTAACCCAGTCTATCTAGCAACTTAAAGTGCCCCAGTCGCTATCAGCTGGTATTCAACAGCATTAATGGAAAATGTCTCACTGCTGTTCTCGTAATCTTTCTAGAACCTTGGATCCCCTGCTAATTCTTGACAGTTCCCTTGTGTTTAGAGTTTGGGTGCCTGAAGGTTCACTTGGCACAGTCACAGTGATGGTGGTTGTGAGGGATACTAATAGATCAATGATGAGAGGGGGAGAATCATTGGGCACCACATTGCTTCTGAGCGCCTCCATGTTGTCTCTGAGAGAGGCCAGCAGTGGAGTCTCACCTCCCAGTTGGAGCCATAGTAGGGAACTTTAGATGATAAACCCTCCTATATCCCATGTAAGCGATTGGAACCTTTATTGCATTAAAAGTTTAGACAAATGTAAGCATATAAAAAAAGAGTTAATTGGAGGATGCCATTCTCACCAGTAATCAACAGTGGAAGAAAGATAATATGTGACCTGCATCATTGTAAACTATCTCATTATCTTGAATCATATCACTGGACTGTTGCCATGTTTCTCAGTGTCCGGTAACTTCTTGCTAACGTTGCTCTAGTGAGGTACCAGTGTGTACATAAATACATACATACATTCATAAATGATATAACACCCCAGGCCCTGGGAATCAAGCTGCTTTTTTTAAGCTTCAACCGTTGGATGAACTTTCCATTTACATACAACCATTCATGGCCAGTTATTCATATAGTGAGATCACAAAGATATCACCAACAATTTATAACTCATTGAGTTAAGACATTTTGCATACCAGTGGGAGTACTGTAAGCTATATTTTTTATCAATTAATGAAGATTTCCATTGCCACTTAATATACACATTGCACAAACCCCCCTTACAATGGTTGGAATTCACAAATATATCTTGTGCACATTTACTGCAATCCTAACCATACATAAAATATGTATTCTTAGTTTTAGAAAACTAAAAGTAATTATATTTGTATCCAATTGTTGTCCCTTAGTCCTTATTCCATAAAATGAGTTGTATAACTTAGGTTCCCAGAATAAAAACATTGTTATCTTACATTCAAAATCCTAATTCACTGAATGAATAGTAATATAAATATCAAAGTGTAATGTGCCCATAATATGGTAGAAAACCCAACATGATAATTTTGACCAATATCTACCATATTACACTAAGCCAAGGTTCTCAACTCATTGGTGAACATCTTTTGCATTGCCCAGTGGAACAGAACTAGCTTTGGATTGACTTTCAATTAGGTTTTGGTACTAGGTGAAATACCAAGATTGCTCTGGTGAGCATCAGAGAAGAACTTGCACCATCTGTTGATCATGAGCAGACATAAATATTGATCCTTTTCAACTTTCAGTCATAGAATAATGTATTTTAATTTTCTTCGCCAGCACTATGTGCTGTACCTCAATTTATTTTCGTCCTGTCAAATGAGTATCACCAAGTAAAACTGTGGTCCCACTGATCAAAGTCAATCAACATCATGGGTCAGCACTATCTCTCAATCTATTAAATCCCTACATGTTAACCCTGGTTGACCTGTTCAAGAAGTTCAGTTTAGGTTAACATATGTATGTTTATGATACCCAGACTCATATCAAAAAATCCGGCAAACCAGGTGTGTTCTGAAAATATAGGGACTGCCAAAAACTGGACGCCTTATAACAGGTTTTGCTTATATACATCAAAAACGAAGGGCCTGATTTACACTTTGACAGAGACAATTGCATCTGTCTGGATGACAGAACATTACCTCTTCCGTCCTAACGGTATACTGTCCATCAAATTTTGAGATGACCTGAAGCCTAGCTGTCACCTTTGTACCTCGAAGGGAACAGCCATCTTGGTGGTCCCCTTTAAGGTATAAAAACAGTTTGGTGGATGGCAGCCATCGGTTTTAATGTGGCCGTCCACCAGACTTTAATTTTTTATCAGAATCAAACATAACATGATTCACCCTAAATAGTGGGCAGTGCAATACCCTTCTGATTCACCCTAAATAGTGGGCAGTGCAATACCCTTCCTCCGACAACACCTACTTTGTGGGGTCATTGAAGGCCGTTTTCCGTCTGCTGAACCAATAGGAGCTCCTTCGATGGAAAGTTTAGGGTCTACTTGTCTCTGAATGAGGTGAGTAGACCAAGAGTTTTGTGTGCAGGGTACTCTGTTGTAGTTGCGATGGTGTACCCTGTCTGCCAAACTTTTAATCTGGCACTAACTTTCTGTTTCTAGGGTACAGCAGGCCCATATACTCTCATTCTACTGGTAACCTTCTTTGGGCAATGTGAGAAAGTGGATTGTTAGTTGAAGTGGATGATACCCCACAGCCCAAGGTAATAATGTCACTATTCTTGTGAAGACCAGTAAAGGTTCCTGTAAGTTAAACCTGAGCTTAACTCCTGGCAGCTGCGGAACAGAGTAGACAGGCTTAAATTAAGAAAATGTGTAAAGCATTTTGAAGTGCAAACACAGTTAAAAAGTAAAAAACACAACACAATAAAAACCCCACTCCACTGTACACAAACTATTACAATGTACATCATGACACCAAAATTACAATAATCCAAATGGGGGAGCTTGAGATATGACTTTTTAAAGTTTTAAATAAAAATAATGCCAAAAAGTGCAACTCACCAAATGGCCATGCTAGACCGGAGCAAGGAGAAAGTTTAAGACCGACCCTGATGGTGCGGAGGTTGGATACACAGGTCAGGTTGGTCCCAGTCAGAAACATACCTTCAAATCTAGAAAATTGTCAAGAGGGCTATGGCTGTATGTTACATCCGAAGACAGCTTGTTGACGACACGTTGTTGAAGGATGAGACTCGTTAAGCTGTCAGAGACGGCAGGAAAAGCTACGACTTCAATTTTAACAGGTCAACTTTGTAGTTTAAACCAGCACTGCCAGATTACTGATGGCAGGCCTGTGATTATGTTTTGCAATGTCACTTTAGTGGTGGCAGAATACGTTCTGCAGTCCACCTGGGGCACTTAACTTGCAGACACCGGGCACACGTTGTACCATACTCAGAAGGTATAGGAAAGCTAAATGAGCCAGTTGGGAATATAGCCAATTTTTAAGTGTTTTAAGGGTCAGAGCCTGGTTAGCAGAGCCCAAGTGTACAGAATCTAAAACCCAGCAGCATCACTCCAAAAAATGGGAGTGATTATGCAAAAAGAAGCATTTTCTTACAGGCCCACTGCTATGGAATGCAGCACACATGAAGAGAGCAAAAATGAGGAGAAGCTAATAATTTCTCCTCTTTGCGCCATTCCAACGCATGGTATTCCATGGCGTTCATTTTTGGCACTGCATCAGCCATGTAAATCTAGGGAAGCGTCAAAAAGCAATGGATGTTGTGGTGTAACTCCACAGCAACATCCAATGGATGCCCCTTTGCTGCAAAGGGCTGCCGCAGAAGGGGCATATTTCAAAGGTGCCCTTAAGCCATGTAAAATGGCTTCAGGCCACCTTGTAAATATGCAAAATGGCGCTGCGCCACCGGAGCTTGAAAAGGAGTGGGCTTGTAAGTATGCCCCTGTGTTTTTTGAGAATACCTAAAAATATTCATTTTGCGATGAAAAAGATTAGTACATCTGTCGCAGCCTAAATGGAAGCTAGGACTGCAAGCTACTCCATGTGGGAACACCCCCTGGTTTGAGACCAAGCTCACATTTACCTTTATAGACCTCTATTTTCAATCCGCATCACATCACGCATTTAAGTAATATGAAGTTTCATAGAAATTAAGTTCTTTTTGTAAGATTGTACATGATTTATAACTTTACATGATATACAGAATTGTTAATAATAAATAAAATAGTGTTAAAACCGGTTCGCCTTTGAACCCCATGTATGCTAATCTACTCAGAGAAACATTTTCGTCATATGCAGTCAGGCTGCCCAGCCAAGCACAACTTAATAAGGGCGCACGAGCATTTTCATTAAGGAAAGTAAATTCGCAAATTGATCTCGGCTCGAAGACAACAACTTTCCAGCTGAACTTCAGAATACATCAAGAAAACGCTTTCCTTTTTGTATGATTTCATTTTCTCTAATCATGTTTAAACTCCTTTTTTATTACAGCCAATAATGAAATGGCAAAATAAGGCTTCTCAGTGTTCAGGAGAATTTATCTTGCCCTTTTCATCCTGACCGTAGCAAATGCTTGTTCTCTATTTTTACTTTGCAGGATTGTAAATTCACCCTCCTAAAGGTTCCTCTTTGCTTTTATAAGGTTATTTTACCTAAAACTGCAGCCTGCTTCATACCAGTGCTCTACCAGCAAATCACCAATTGCATCCAAAGTGATGGAGCCATTCTGATGTTCTTTATGCAAATTTTTTTTTCTAATGTTTACAATCAGTCATTTCCAGGACACGGCTTTACCTGGGTATTATGCATTTATTATTTAAAAGGTTTTATATAGCGCTGGCTGAACCCAAGAGTATCAGAGCACTTTACAGGATTAGGTAATACAGAATTGGAGTATAACTTTTATACATATAAAAGTCATGAAACAAGGCACGCAATGTTCCCTTTAATAGAGTAACAAATATAGGAGGTAATAGGTGTGGAAGAAAACAAAGGTTAATTATTGGATGGGGGGAGGAAGAGAAAGTGTAGGGCTAATAAGTAGGGAGAGCGGTAAGGAGGATGAAGGGGGAAGAAAGGTATCTATGCCAAGAAAAGGGGGACAAGATGGTCATAAATTAAAGAGTTTGGTGGATGGGGGAAAGGGGGCGAGACAAAAGAAGAGAGAAACAATTCGGTCAGGGCAGGGGGTAAGAATAAGTATCCAGTGACAATGTAATTAGGGACCCCAGTATTTACTGAGAAGGAGCCGTTTGAGGTCTTTTTTGAAGCTGGGGTAGGAGGTGTTGCATCGTAGTTCTTTAGGGAGAGCATTCCATACCGCAGGCGCGTTTCCAGAGAAAGAGCGAGACTGTGTAGATTTCTTTTTTAATAAGGGTGGGATTAGGGTGAGAGCGTTAGTGCTCCTCATAGTTCTAGCGCAGCCCGATTTGTGGAGTTTATCAGAGAGATAAGATGGGGTGATTTGATGGAGGGCTCTGTGCGTGATGCAAGCAGTCTTGTAAGTGGATCTGCCTTCAATAGGAAGCCATTTGAGGTTTTTGAGGACAGGGAGATGTGTTCAAACTGCTTACAGTCAGTAATAAGCCTGGCAGCAAGGTTAAGAATGGATTTGATAGGGGTTAGATGGACATTAGGAGTTCCAGAGAACGTGGCATTACCGTAGTCGAGTCTAGCTAAGACCAATGATTGTACCACTGATTTAAAGTCATCGGCAGGAATAAAGGGTTTGATTTTTTTAAGATGGTGGAGTGTGAAGAGAGCGCCTTTGGCCGAATTTTTTATATGGGGAGCAAGACTGAGGTTCTGGTTGATGTTGATGCCAAGGGATTTGACTGAGTTAGAGATGGAGAGAGTGCAGTTAAGAGCTTTAATGTCAGAGATCCAATGTAGGATAGGGAGAGAGTTGTTTTTAGGAGAGAATAGAATGATTTATGTTTTTTAGGGTTAAGTTTTAGGTGGTAGTGATGGAATCAGAATTGAATCTTAGTCACGGCATTGTTATGGTGCAAGACATCGGCATGGGAATAAAGTTGGGTGTCATCAGCATAAAGGTGGTAGCTGATTTTCGATTGCTTAAGAATGAAGGTGAGGGGTTCCATGAAGAGGTTGAATAGAGTGGGGGAAAGAATAGAGCCTTGGGGGACCCCCAAGGAGACCGGCAGAGGTTTGGAAAGTCAGTCATTGACTTTAATTTGTTGTGTTCTATGTTGGAAAAAGGAGGTGAAACTTTTGAGAACAGTGCCATTGAGGCCAAAATGGTCTTTGAGAATGTTTAGTAAGGCGGCATGGTTGACAGTATCAAACGCTGCAGAGAGGTCAAGAAGAATGAGAAGGGAAGATTCACCCTTGTCTAGAGAGTGGTGGATGTCATCGACGATGTTGAGCATAGCTGTTTCCGTGCTGCAGCCCTTTCGAAAGCCCGATTATAAGGCATCCAGGAGGTTGAATGAGTTGATGTGTTTGTCCAACTGGAGCAGGGCGCAGCAATTTTCCAGGGCCTTAGAAAGGAAAGGAAGGTTAGAAATAGGGCATAGATTATTTAAGTCATTGGGGTCCGCTGTGACGTTTTTAGTGGTGGAAGTAATTTGTCCTAGTTGAAGGGAGGCAGGGACACTACCGGTGGCTAGGGAGGAGTTGATGATAGTGGTCCAAAAAGGAGCAATGATGTGTTTAAGGTTCTGAACAAGATAGATTGGGAGGGGATCTTTGGTATGAGAGGAAGCTTTAAGCTTGGAGATGATGTTGAAGACATCCTGTTCCCAAACTGGACAACAATTATTCCAGGATGCTTTGTTTTTTAGTTGGGGGTGATGTAGTCAGGCTCATAATGGGTGTCAGAGGGGCGGAGTTGGGAAGAGTCCAGGGAAAGGGAGGGAGGAGACTTAGATGAAATGTTAAGAAAGGGTGATTGGCTATGAGGGAGGGGCTTTAGAGTGAAGGATTAATCAATCCTATTGATTTTATCCGAGGAGAAGCTCGCAATTTCTTCACATCTCTCAACTGTAGCTATAAGTTTGGGGGGGCTGAGGCAGTTTGGCTTTTGACAATCCTCAGGTCGGTTTCTTGCCCGGTCAAGTTGTGAACGGAAGAATGAAGTCTTTTCATTAAAGATGTGTTTTTTGTAGTTGGCTCTTGCGAATCTGAGGAGGAAAAGATTTGAGGGGGAAGGCTGTTGCCTCCAAGAGCGTTCAGTCTGCCTAAGAGCGCATCTTTCACAGTTGAGGTCGCTATTGAACCAGGATTTGGAGGGGTTATGTTTCAACTGTTTTAATTTGGCAGGAGCAATTTGGTCAAGTACGTCAACGATAGACTTGTTGTAATGTTTTGTAAGGCCACTAGCACTTTGAGAGGGGGGAGCGAGGCTTAGGTGAGCTTTAATTTGTTCCTCGAATTCGCCTGGAGGAATAAGGCGGAGATTTCTGGTCAGCTTTTTTTGGTTGGAGGTATTTGTGTAAGGTGGGGGTACAAAGCTGTTGATCGTAAAGAGGATGAGGTGGTGGTCGGACCAGGCAATGGGGATGATGTGGGAGAGAGAGGCCAGTTCCTTGCTAGTGATGATAGCGTCAAGAGTGGCACCTTTGGAGTGTGTTGGAGAATGGCAGAGCTGTTTCAAGTCATTGATATCAAGTAAGTCATTGATAAGATTAACCGAGGGATCGTCATTTTTATTCCAGTGGAGATTAAAATCTCTGAGAAAGAGGTTTCTGGATTTAGAAATCGAGGATTGAGTCAGAAAATTAGACAATTCTTCCACAAAAGAAAGAGGGTCACCAGGGGAGTGGTAGATGGTATGTAGGCGATTAGGGGGTGATCCCTGAACTATAAGATCAGCACCAAGGAATTCAAAAGTAGTAAGGACAGAGTGCTGGGCAGGTAGAAGTTGGAGTTGTTCTTTATAGATTATGGCGAGTCCCCGGGATTATCCCCTAAAAATACCCCTTTTGAATGGTGAGTAGCGTAGGCGAATTAGTGTACTACATCAATCCCCGCATGTAACCCTTATCCCCACACCTTTTTAGGGGCATATTCTCAAGGAACTATCGCCGAGTTATCGGCACTTTATCGCAGCCAAAGTCGCGATAAATTTATCTCCCCATTCACAAGCTGGTGCTAACAGACCATATCAATAGTTTACCCATGACAGCAGCCGCAAAAAACATTGCCACAGATGACCCCAGCAACTATCGCTAATGACATGCAAAGTAGGCGTTCCCGTGCCAAAAGCCGCGACAACACCACTCCGCAACATTCTCAATGACCAGTCAGATCGGCGATAAGATCACAAAACATGTGATAAGGTGTGTTAGCAGCAGATAATGAATACCTGTCTGACCTGGTGTAAAGTTGGATGACAGCCAGCATCACAAAAGGGAGCCCAGCCCAGAGCCACACTAGAAGGGCAACAGATGCCATGGAGCCACTGATCGTGCAGGCTGAACACCAAAGAGGGCCACAACACCCACCGACACCACCCCAGTACCACCCCCCAACACCCCTCTGGTCCCTATCCCGGGCATCCCCCACCTCCCCCGGACCAAGATATTGCATATCAATGTCACAAAATCATAAACAAAAGCATTCACCTGATGTCACATCTATACAACAATCAACATACATGTGAGTACAGAAAATCTGATTTATTTATTCACCATGAAAGTCCAAACAAAATATCACATTCAAATTTGTCTTCAAACAACTATTTTGAAGAGTCATGGTGGGGCATCCCTGGACAATCTGTGAGTCACAGCCTGCAAGACAATATCCAAGATAAGAAGGTGTGTCAGGCACTCATCAAGGGACAGAGAGAGAGAGAAAGAGAAAGAAATAAAGAGAGAGAAAGAGAGAGACTGACCAAGGAGCGCAAGGCCAATTGGGCCCTTTGCTCATTCAAACATGCCAACCGCTGTGTGTGTTTCATAATTGGTGCACCACAAATTACAGGCCTAGCATCAAAGTCAGCTTGAAGGCCACATCACATTTAAGAAATGCAAGGAGTAGTCAGACTAAAATTTGGTATGAAAGGTCTTTTGTCTCAACACACAAGGCAGAAGGACAATCGAACCTCCGACCTTGGTCCTCAATGCGGCTGGCACACCCTGTGTGAGATGCCACACAAGCCTCTGACGACTCCCACACCACAAACTGTACTAATGAAAGACCAATGTGTCCACACCCCACACACACTTGTCCCTGCATGAGCTACACCTGCAAGGGATTCCCTTGACACATTGGTTTAAAACATCCCATACGTCCAAAGGCTGCACACACATTCGATTCATTGTCCAGAGCTGTGGCATATCGTCCACCGAACTGCCGCCCATCTGAGGATTGCAGGTGATACGAGACCAACAAACACAATGCCAGGCATTCCCGGGCACATGCAATACCCCTGTCACATGGAACTGTACCGTGCATGAACGTTGCATCTGTTGGAATCTGTGCCAAAGGCAGTGTTGCAAATCAGTTTCCGTCTTGCCTATGTCACCTGCGTCCAGCCCTGGTTCCACTATCGATCATGCACATTTGATTGGCCCATGGAGGTCTGCCTATCCAACGCAACAGTAGCTGAATTGGATTATGACATGACAGTGTGCCCCCTGTTGCCCCACGAACAGGAGTGTCACCGGGATACCCGTTCATGGGATGCACTTATCTTTGGTGTAAGGGCTGGCAGTTGTGCATAGGAGATTGCACAACTCCTCGTGTGCAGTGACCACAATGAGGCGCTCCCCTATTGGTCTGTGTTGTGGATTGGTGAAACGCGTGGACTGAGCACATCTGCCCAGACCAGTTAATGGATTGGCTCTCCCTGGTGTTCCTTGAACTCGACAACGATGTACTCTTGGAACAGATTTCCCATGAATCTGCGCTCGCATTCATGGATGAGTAACTACATTCCTGCAGGCACATCAGATTGTCACGCACAGCACAGGTCCCAACACCTTGTTGCATCTTATGGATTGCTCACATATCCCACCACAACAGTTGACATGCCTGCCTTCGTCTGGACTCAAAATGCATGTGCGTCGAAGTACGTGTGTGTACATACACCTGTGCAAGGTGATGCAGTTTCATGGGTGGAGCAGCACAGCGCAGTTTGGAAATGTTCCCAATTCGGACATACTGCTGGGGGGAGAGTACACACATGGCAATGTACCACAACATGTGACCTTGTCGGACCCTTTCACCTGAACTTTAGCGCAGTCCGGTGGTACAGCACAATGCAGATCCCATGGGCAGTGAGTCATGCCCCCTCACACGGGGCAATGAGCAGATGCCAAACATCACGTGACTCGCCCAGCAAGGCAAGATGGGCTGAGACCGTTGCCATCCGTAATGATTTGTGTACATTTTAGCCTCCTCATTTCTTGCACCTCGACATGTTCTCATGGTGCGTGTAAGTGTCTTAAGCATTTCCCTGCATGTTGTGGCCGTTGCCTTGTTCGTACTGACACGCACATGCCAATAAAGTCTACGCAACTTCACTAGTGTCCAACTGTGATGAGTGTTGATTAGATTGACAAATCGTGTGCCTCAATGAGCATCGTCAGTACACCAGGAGGGACCGACTGACGCATGCACAATTGGAGTGGGTCCCTTTTGACAGCTCCACCTCTGTGAGCCAGACATTGTGTTTGGGATATTTGCTGGCAGACCTGTGCACTTATGTATCTTCAGCAATGTGAGTATGGTGTCCAACCTCTGGCCATGTGGAGCAATTTTATACATCAAAACAGACTGTGTCCACACAGATGTGTGTGTGTAGGTATGCATAGTGACGTTCTGTTGTCACATGTGATGGAAGACACCACTTCTGGCCTGCTACCGATTTTGTCATTTCTACCCACAGCCCTATTTAATACATGGACGTGTGCCTACATTGGGGGGGGGGGATTCTTGTTCATGTGCAATGAGGCCACAGCTAGTTAACACCTTCACAGTTATATAATTGGCCATGTGGCTCAGGGTCAAACACACATTGATGTCATTTACAAGGGTGTACCTTCTTGTGCAATCAATGTCCCTAAATCCATCCATACTTTCATACTTGAGTGAACATAGACATGACACATCTGTATGATTTCAAATGTTTTATTCACATTCGGGTGAATGCCGAAGCTGGCCATGCCAAGCCCACATTACATGGTAGCCCAGTGGTGGGTCAACCAGAGTCCTTTGGGGATTGAAAAGTGAATTGGAAGAGGGAGAGTGCAGTCCGCAGCAGGATTGCTGTGTAATTGGCAACCAGTGACGATATGGCAGTGCATGTCAGGGTCCAGGTGAATGTCGCAGAGTGTTCCGGGGGTCAGTGGGAGGTGTTGTCCCAGGGCATAATGCGTAGGGCTGTACCAGGCAGGGACAGGCCACATGGCGGGGATGGATGCTACTACCTCCTTCCTCACACAGTCATTACCGTTCAAATCGTACTCCTCTGATACTTCTTCTGTGTCCAGTGAGTCTGTTGTGTGTGGTGGTGTAATGGCTGCATCACTGTGTGCTACTAACACATCAGGGTGTGAAGGTGATAGGGCTGCATCACTGTGTGCCACTGACACATCAGGGTGCGAAGGTGATTGGGCTGCATCACTGTGTGCTACTGACACATCAGGGGTCAGAGGTGTGTGTGTGTCGAAGTTCCCACTGCAGTTATCTGGGACAGGCTCAGTGGCAGCAGTGGCAAGATGAGGAACTGCAAGGCATGGAAGATCCCAGCTACGTCTCACGGGTGTTCAGCCATTGCAGCCATTGTTCCAGCCTGCATCTGCTCCAGGCTCTCCATTGTCCTGCGCATCTGTGCCAACACTGTGCTATCATTGCTGGTGCCTGTCTGACTAGACAGTTCTTGTATCCGAGTAATAGCCCCAGCGATGTCAGCCTAGGATTGTCTGGGAGCATGGTATAGACAGTGGGTGTCGGTTAGGGACTGTAAGTTGTCCCTGGTGGGACTCAGACACCGATGTATGGCATCGAGTTTGGCTGCCACGAGCTCAAAACCCACCCACAGCTGATCAGCCATCTCTTCCTGGCAACCCAACACATGGCGTTGGAATTCCATGTGTTGTTCAGGGGGGTCCTGGGAGACAGCCGTGGTGGTGTGTGTTTCCTGCTGTTTGGTCTGTGCAGGGGGTGGGGTCACCTTGAGGCAGCTGGGCTGCCCTGGTTCTGGGGGTGGGGTACGGAAGCTGTCCATTAGCCGTTGGAGGGTGTCTGAGCATACGTGCAGGTCGTCCTCTTCATCATCACTGATGAGATTTGTGGTCTGCTCTGCAGTAGGTGTTGATTGTCCCTCTGCAATGTAAAGGGGAGATGCAGGTTAACATAGTGTCCCATGTATGTTGACGCTTTTTAGATATTTATATACAGACTGCATGACAATGTACATTGTGGCTGTTTTGGTGGAGCTGGCTATTTGATGACCGAGAGTGGAAATTTCGACTACATGATGGATGTGTGGTTGTACTCGTACATTATCATCTCACAATCTCCTGCAATGCCAGATGTGAGTGGCCAGTTACTGTGCACAAGCGAAACCTGTTGTGTCCTCTGTCCTGGGGTGCAGGTGTTGCACTTTGTACCACATTGCAGGCTTGGTGGCCCATCAATATGTTCCCTCCGTCTTGTTCATCCCAGATTGCGAAGAACTTGGGGGTCAAGATGGATAAGGGGCTTACGTTGAAATCCCAGATTCTCGGGGTGTCAGGGATGTGCTTTGGCCTCCTTAGGATGCTGCGGAGGTTTCTTCCTCTTTTGTCTGAGGAGCACAGGAAGCTGACTGTGCAGGCCCTGATCGGCTCTAGGCTAGATTATTCGAACGCTCTCTACTTGGGCCTGCCAGAGTATCTGCTACAGCGGCTCCAAGTGGTGCAGAATGCTGCTGCGAGAGCTATCTTTGGCTTGAATAGACGTGCCAGTGCAGCAGGCTTGCTGCAGACTTTGCACTGGCTTCCAATCCGCAAGCGGATCGCCTTCAAGGCTTTGACCTTGGCCTACAAGGCCCTCCATGCGGTTGGAGCAAAGTACCTCTAAAAGAGACTTGCATTCTACCACCCTGTTCGTTCCTTGAGATCGGAATTTCTGTTCTTGGCTGTGGTCCCGCGAGTGAAGAGAGCTCGCCTGGGAGGTCGCTCCTTTGGACTACTGGCGCCACAGTTGTGGAACTCTCTGGGGCTCACACTTCGGGGAGCCACCAGCCTACTTGCCTTTAGAAAAGGTCTTAAAACCTGGCTGTTTACCCAGTAGGCTGCATATATTTGGTTTGCCCTCTTTATCGCTGTCTCCTTCTTTTTTTTAACTGTGTTATGTTATTGTACTGTAGTCCTCCTTACTCAAAGCGCCGGGACACTCTTTTTGAGTAGCCGTGCGCTATACAAAAGTAAATATAACATAACATAACATAACATAACATTGCCGTCAGTGTTGATGTGCTGGGATTGCTATGTGTGTGTGCTGCATTGTGGGAAAGTCGCCCAGGCAGCTCTGCTTTAGCGGCCCCTTATCCCTTTAAGGTGGTGTGCCTTTAAATTGTGTGCAATTCGGGGGCTGGAATCTTTGTGACTTGGGTCATTTGTCCTCTTGGACAGATTTTGTGATCTTGTGCATTGTTTGTCTGCTGATGTGTAATGTACGTCATGGGTTGTAGGTGCACGTGGATGTGTCAGAGTGTGACCTGCTCCTTTACTGATGTGATCCACACTGAGCCACTTCAATGTCGAATCGTGCACCATGTCAAATATTTTGACTGCAGCCATGCTATCGGTCGTGCAGTGTCACTTGCATAGTCAGTGTGGCTCACACAGCCACTGATTTTCTGGATTCTGCTTATGTGCTTGGATAGTTTGTGGCATTGGTGATATGGAGGGGCCCCATATGTGCACATTGTGGATGGGGCCCTACTTGGTGTTTCTATGTGTGCTGCAGGGTACCAATGGTATCAGGGACATGTTCCACTATCATTGTGCGTGTGCAGTGTGCTACAGATGATAGTGCATGTGTGCCATTGTGAATCTCCCCCGTCACCCAGTCCCTGGTTGTTATTCACATTGTTGCTGTTGGGTCAGGTCATATCGAGCTTTGTCCAGACCCCCAACTCCTGCCACAGTCTCCACACTGGTGACTGTGGACACCATTTCCTACAGCTTATCCAGCTCCTCCTGTGGTGCAGGACTTCCACTCCATTCGCCTTTGCTGCCTTCCTGTTGGCAGCCAGTTTCTGTTTGTTCTGGCTTTGCACATCATGCCAGTGCCTTTTGACCCACTCCATTGACCTCCGGGACGATCCGACTACATTGACATTGTTGACCATGATCTGCCATATTTCCGTTTGTGTTGCCAGTGCCGCAGTGGAGGTGACGAGCAGTTGTTGGTAGAGTTCTGTCACCTCCGTGGCGATGATCCCGTCTTCCTGCTGACTGAACCCCATCTTCCTCTTACTCTTCTCCTTGTCCTTCGCCAAATACTGGTTCCTGGCTGGTCATCCGTGGGGCTTGTGGGGTTTGGGTTGTCCTCTGCTCTCGGTCCGGGTGCATCCATGCTGCTACACAGGTTGCTTTGGTTTTGGTGTATTTTATTTTTGTTGCCTTTATAGTGCATTTTCCTGCATGAAGCGTGGTAATTGCAGGTCTGTCGCTGGCTGTCCTTGATTTTTGTATCGCGATTTCAGGCATAGCAACTTTTTGGCATTAGTGTTTTGCATTTTTGTTTTGCGCCATGTTAATTTTTACATGGTCATTTGGCGCATTATCCTGCTGCTATCGCATGGTGCTACCGGGTTGGGAATTGGACGTTAAGACGGTATTATTTTCTCGCCATACACTGCCATATGCAATGTTACATTAAGCTAAATTTGCGATGTTTATCACACGTTCTTGTGAATTTGCCCCTAAGAGTTTCATATTGCGTGAACTAGATGGGAAGGTATCAGAGCGCTTTACATAAGCGCCAGTTGCTTTACAGATGAACACATTTATTTTTTTTGTTAGGCACGGCCTGGGTAGACTAAGTGATTTGCGCAGAATCACAGGAGGTTGAGCGTCTCTGCCGAGACTCGAACCCAGCTCCCCAGCTTCAAGGTCGACCGCCCTAGCCATTGTGCCACGAGTTCTGCGCCAATAGTCACCCACAGTATTCCTACATGTGAAAATACCACATACGTTAATACCACAGGTCTCATAATGCTGATGTGGGTGGTGACTCTACTCACATCCGGGCAGAGCCCACTCATAATGTGAGAATAAGAAATGGAGGGCCGCCACCCTACAATCATTTTGAGGTTCAGGAAAAGTGCAATGAGGCTGAATGCCTCTGAACTGAATCCTACTAAATGTTTTTGAATTCAAGTTAAATTATATTTGGGTCACTTTCACAGGACCTCCATTCCAAAACATGCTGGGGAACTGGCAAAACCTCACTTATGCAAATTACCCCCCTTAGACATTTCGCCATTCAAAACTTAGTGAGTTGGAAACAATGTCAGAAAATTGGAAATTCTAGCCACATTCAGGTGTGCTAATCCCAATTCCAGACCCAATGTGCCATCTTTTAGGGCACACTCAGAAACAACTGGGAATACTGCACTATTCCTCCAACCCAGAATTAATGATATCCTCCAGGATTTGTCACTTATAAATCACGAATAGCGAATTACTATGACCAAGCAAGTTGATTTAGAACCCATAGTGTGATATTTAGACATGAAATTAATATAATACTTTCTCAACCTGATCTTAACCCCTGGCAGCTGTGGCACAGAGAAGAGGGCTTAAATTAGGAAAATGTGTAAAGCATTTAGAAGTAAAAATACAGTTAAAAAGTCAAAAACACAACACAATAAACATCCTACTCCACTTTATACAAAAAGAGAATACTACAATGAAAAGCATGCCACAAAAATGACAATAATCCACAAGGAGAAACTTGAGATATGACATTTTAAATAAAAATTGTGCCAAAAAGTTCAAAGCGCCACTGGCTGTGCTAGCCCAGGTCAAGGGGAAGGTTTACGTCCAACCCCAAGGGTGCACCGGTTGGATACACAGGTTGGGGTTGGTCCCAGTCAGAAACATATATTCACATTTAAAAAATGATCAAGAGAGTAGAGTCCTCAGTGGGCTAGGGCTGCATGCTAGATACGAAGATGGCATGGTAAATAAAGTAGGCAGAAAGCGGTGTGTAGGATAACACACGTCTGGTTAGCATGCTTGCTTTAATTGGAGTGTGGTGGAGTTGAACTAGGACATCGATCCCTTCAAATGTGCTCAGTTACCAATAAACTTTTAAGCAATTGTAATTTGATCCTCACATCAGAAGGCGAATACGTTTAAACCATTCATCATAATCGCCTGTGCACTCTAATCCTTATGCCTGCATGTCTGCCACCTACCGCGGTATAACGAAAAACGAAGAGCAAAAGGAACACTTCCCATGTTCATCCTCAGCCATGTCACGAAGAAGGCTTTCAGGAACGTGAGCCGATAGATGGATATTCTGCGTGTGTCAGGGTTCCCCTGGGGCGACCTGTCTCAGTGGTGTTAAGGTGAACTTTTCACTTTGTATCATCGGCCTGTCACTCACCGCAACACCCCCGACAAACGGAGAAGCCTGCTGGTAGCCGTCCCGGACTCACTTTCGCTGCAAGTCATATATTAAAATCACAAAAGATTGGTTCAAATTAGCCATGTTAGCGGTTTGAATATGTGGCTGCCGATGACTTTACCAGTACAAAAAGAAACATAAAAATAAGTAAAGAGAATCAAATTGACATTTCCTTATTACAACCGAGAGGCTACTAAACTTTATCTGTAATCCGTTATTTCTGTGCATTTGCTGTTGACATAATGCATAGTAGCTGGGTCCAACATTTTCTTAATTCTGCTGCTTGCCCTGGGTCAAGTTGTCTATCAGCAATCTGCCTTTCATTACATCGGCCTCAATGGCTTATCTAATAGTGCCATCCCTCTGGCAACAAAGCGCTTAGTACAGGTGCAACAGCAGGAAATTTAAATATATGATAAAAATATCTTCCAGAAGCTAGAGGATCCACCAAGAATCGCAGCAGCTTTGGCAACTAATTTCCATTGCTTATGTAGGAAATTATCTTCCTTTTGACCTTGTACAGCTCACCTTTAGTGGGGCTCAGAGTTGTCTGTCACTTGACCGGAATTCCCTGACATGCTGCAGTATCTCAGATAGTTAGGAGTCTGACCGCATACAGCCTTGTTGTTTTTATAAAGTTCACCCTTTATGGCTGATAGCAAACGCATGGCACTCACGGCATGAGATATATGCTCTATTAGGGTAATGCCGACCACTGGTTTTAGAGTAAGTTTGGATTAGCAATGGTTTCTCCCTGAAGTACTAATCAGGAGAGCATTAGAATAAGCTAGTTTTAGCCCAATATTTGCTCCTGCTGTTTCCCCACAGCTCTCATTGTCTAGTAGCCCGCAGACTTGCCGCAACAGTTTCAGGCTGAAGTAGCGACTATTGAGCCGGCCTGGCTATCCACAGGCGTAAATTCATCAACAACTATTTTCAAGGTCTTAAATGTATCTTTTATTGGGGCAGTTGTATCAACAATTTGAATGGTCTTAGAAACTCGCCATGCCCCCTTCAGCACATGGTCAGTCCTTAACCAGAAAAAGTCTGTCTTGTCTGTAAATACACTGTGCAAATTCTCAACCGTAAACTGTAGGGCAGTGTGATACATGTTATTGATTTTGCCCAGGTAGAAATGGAGAGATGATCAGTATCTTGTTAGTATCTTGATTCTTGTCTGTATGTCTAACAAGGAAGTCTCAGCACACCCATGTAGGAAGCTGACTTTCTATATAGTGTACTAAAATGAAGTACACTGTGCAAAAAGTCCAGGAAACCCTTACTGGTTTACAGAGGCTTGATCAAACAATCCCAAAGTGCTCTATTTTGTGGTTGTGTGGTTGGCAAATTTGGGCTATCAGAGGGGAGTGTTGAGCATTTGTTGTACCCTCAGAGTCAATAAATGAGACACACCTCAAGAAGAAATTCAAAACCACTTTGGAAAAATAACATAGATTTTAATATTAATTTAGACACGAAGATCACTGGAATCAGATGAATACTTTTGGAGTTATTGTCTTTACAGAAAATCAGTAGAATAGCAAAAGCTGTCAGAATCGAGGCATGAATCTTGAATGCTGTAATGTTATCATATGGGAGAAACACACACTGTATAGGTATACTTGCAAACAGTTGTTAGGGTTGATCCCTTGGACTTGAGGTGCTTAGGTGCCAATGTCCATAGAACCATCAGTAGTTTGCTTTTACCTGCCCTGTTGTGTACAGGTGATACAAAAGGGGATGATGGACGGAGCGTTTGAGCAAATCAAACACTCACCCCCAGTCAACTGATCTGGGTTTAATCCATCACCATTCTTTAGCCCACTCAGCCACCCCAGTTCAGACATGGCTATATGCAAATCAGTCTGACCGTGTGCCTCATGGGAACAGTCCAGCCCGAACTGCTAAGCCATGTCTTCCCTGGACCGGAAACAAGCATCCTGGGACTGGTTTCGGATTCATAATCCTCATCAGCCAGGCTATCTTGAATCCAGTGGCCAAGTGAGCAAGGGACTCACGTCTTAGCATACTCTGCCACACTTAGGGTGAACAAAGCGATACCCCCTTTTGTACCGCTTTGGCCGCCATAAGTGTGGCAGGGTATGCTCAGACGTGAGTCCCTTGCTCACTTTGCCACTGGATTCAAGCAAGCTGGGCTGAAGATGGCTGGAATGCCAGAAACCGGTCCTCGGAAGCTTGTTTCCGGTCCAGGGAAGGCATGGCTTGGCAGTTCGGGCTGGACTGTTCCCATGAGGCACAGGGTCAGACTGATTTGCATATAGCCATGTCTGAACTGGGGTGGCAGAGTGGGATAAAAAACGGTGATGGATCAAACACAGATCTTTTGACTGGGTGTGAGTGTTTGATTGGTTCAGATGCTCTGTCCATCACCACCCCCTTTTGTACCACTTTGGCCGCCATAAGTGTGGCAGGGTGTGCTCAGACATGTGTCCATTGCTCACTTTGCCACTGGATTGGAGCAAGCCGGGCTGAAGACGGCTGGAATGCCAGAAACCGGTCCTCGGAAGCTTGTGTCCAGTCCAGGGAAGGCATGGCTTGGCAGTTCGGGCTGGACTGATACCATGAGGCACAGCGTCAGACTGATTTGCATATATCCATGTCTGAACTGGGGTGGCAGAGTGGGCTAAAGAACAGTGATGGATCAAACCCAGATCTTTTGACTGGGTGTGAGTGTTTGATTGGTTCAGAAGCTCCGTCCATCACCACCCCCTTTTGTACCGCTTTGGCCGCCATAACTGTGGCAGGGTATGTTCAGACGTGAGTCCCTTGCTCACTTTGCCACTGGATTCAAGCAAGCTGGGCTGAAGACGGCTGGAATGCCAGAAACCGGTCCTCGGAAGCTTGTTTCCGGTCCAGGGAAGGCATGGCTTGGCAGTTCGGGCTGGACTGTTCCCATGAGGCACAAGGTCAGACTGATTTGCATATAGCCATATCTGAACTGGGGTGGCAGAGTGGGCTAAAGAACGGTAATGGATCAAACCCAGATCTTTTGACTGGGTGCGAGTGTTTGATTGGTTTGGATGCTCCGTCCATCACCACCCCCTTTTGTACCGCTGTTGTGTACAGGTGCAGAGGGGCTGGTGGCGATGGTAGCCTCATGCACTATATGGTAAAGTCGAATAAGATACCCATAACAAGAAAAAGGCTGAAAATGGGGACTTCGGAACAAGAACTACTGAACGCAAAGTGGGGCTTGGCTCTTGAGGGTTTCAGAAGCAAGGGGGCAACATTGGTTGGCTAGGCTTTGGGCTGTGTGGCTCAGGTGCAGAGGGATTTTATCTGGCGGGTCACTTGCATTGGAGGCTCTCACTTCTTGGGTTTGATCTGATGTTGGGGTGCAAACAGGACAGCAGGGCCACTCTTGGTGCATGCCTCAGTGATGCTGATGTCACTCATTGGTAGGTCTGTCTTGGCAGGGTTGGTGTCCGGACTGGACACTTAGCAAGCATTAGCTGCTGCAAGGGCTCCTGCACCCACGGTATTGGTACTGGGGGCTCCTGGAGGTCTACCTTCTCAAAACTTGCTGGGGAGACAGAGATGACCTCTGGGAGCCCTGAAGTCCTTCTTCTGGGGTGCTGCTTCCTCTGTGGACCTAGTGTTTGGCAGATTGGTGCACCGAGCGGAAGCAGTTGGTGTCTACAGACTTCAGGTAAATGGCTCGTCCACTTCAAGGGAGATGCTGATTGTTGTAGTGCTGGCAGCCCACCAACGTTTGGGAGGGGGCACAACTGCTTGAGGAGTTGAGTCCTTGCACTTGTCGGGAGAGCAGCATGCAGGCAGGGTATGGCACCAGTTCTGGAGCTGGTCCACAGTTCTTGCATTTGCTGCTCTTCTTGATCCTTCTTCTGTTCCCAGTAGATGAATCTCAGTTCCTGTTGTCTGGGAGTCACCTAAATACTGAATTTAGGGATATTAAGGTGAGTGTAAGGTAGTACCCAATCGGCAACTTGCCCCTGGGGTGACTACACCCAATATATGACCACTACTTGTGAGGAGTGAGCATAAACCTGACCCAGAGTTCCTAGTTCCACTAAATAGAATTTGGTGGAACCCTTCTTAAGTTGGTCACCTCAGGTAGCCCACCTTAAGGGTGTGACTAGCCTGAGATTGAACATTCCTTTTGACTTGCTTATTTTCCTGCCTGTCCTGGTGCCAAATGAGCCTAAATTGCTAGCCATCCTGCTGGAAGGAGGTGTGATCACCTTCCGCCGGATCAGGCATTGTTCCTGAACTCCAAGAGAACAGGCTCTCACCTACAGGGGGTTAGAAACATGTCTGTGTAGCAGGCTGGTCTATACCAATCAACCAGCACACTAAGAGACTAGTAGGATTTAGGGGGGACATCTAACGTGCCCTCTGGGTGCATGTCAGGACAAATCCGATACTGGAACCAGTATGGATTTGTCAAGACAAGGTGTTTGATATCAAACACCATTATTTTCAGGGAAGCCATCATGTAGCTGGATAACTCTTATTGAACAGTGCCCAGTACATGTACTTAAAAAGGGTCCCTGATTACTTGAAACATCTACCAATGGAACTAGATGTCACAGGGGTATATTTGCTCCCACAGATGTGTCCTCACACCTGCTGTAGGGGTGACTTAATTATATTCCATGCAGTGCCTGTAGGCATAGCCCACAGAGAGGGTGCATTGTCATGTTTTTACAGTGGTTTGCATGACTTCACCCAGCCTGCATGGCTGTCTGCATGGATATGAGTGCAAGTCCCGTAGGCTGTCAAAATCATGCTGAAGCCCTTGGGGACCCTCTTTAGAACCCTTACCCTAGGTACTGGGGCACCATTTACTAGGGACATACAGGGGTGCTAAAGTCCATGCCAATAGGTTTAACAATTGAACACATAGTTTTTTTAGGGAAAGAGTACTGGCACTAGTGACTGGTTACCAGGGACCCAGTACATATCAGTTAAAAAACATCAGTATCAGTGGCAAATAGTGGTGGTGACCATTTCACAAAGGGGCACTTTCCAACACCCCACCAGCCAGTTCTAAAAATATTCCTTAAAACATGTTAGATTTACTGATGTTCTTAAATTTGCAGTATTGCAGCATTCTCAGGTACTTTCAGTAAGATGGGGATATTTGAAACTGGTCCAAAGTTTTTTCTTATTCTGGTGGTCCAGAAATGCTTTTTATTAAGGGACTACGTCCAGGATGCTTTTTTCTAATTAGTGGGCATGTTTCCACGTTAAAGTATTCATTCCCAAATTGAACAATAAGGGAAGTCTGAGCTGTGTGGTTTTAAAAACTTGAGAGGAACAAGGATCAATCTCACTTTTTGTTAGATTAATGCTTTTACTACTTATCTTCTTGTTTTCTTTATGTGACACTTCCCTAAAGACTAAGGGGCATATTATCAAGGGATTTATCTCCGTTTTTTTGGCTTTAAAAGCCAAGAAAGCGGAGATAAAATTATCTCCCTATCAGCAACAGGGTGCTAACACGCAAATTCGCATGTTAGCACCCTTTTTCTCTACGCTTCCCCTTGCATCTCTAATGAGATGCAAAGGGGGCGTTCCAGAGAAAAATAATAGGAGAAATGTTGTTAAGCGACATTTCTCCTATTATCAAGGATTTCGCTAACCCTGTTAGTGATAAAAAAAGCAGCGCTAACCGCGGTTAGCACTTTTTTATTTACACCTGGTATTTTCCTGACTTAGCCATGATATCCTATGGAAGGTGATATCATGGCTAAGTTTGTGAGCCCCTATCATCAAGCTAACGCCAAACTTCGAGAGATTATCGTTGGTTTTCCAGTGATAATCTCTCATTTGGCAGTTAGCGCTAGGATTTTTATCACTTCTGAGATAAACCTTGCTAATAGCAAGTTATCTCTGCGATAATTTCCGGCGATGCTTAGCGTTAAACAATTCGTTGCTAAGTATTGTTTGCGATAAATATCGCTAATTGTTGGTACTATGCCCCTAACTTATTAAACACTTCTTCCTTATTTTCTAGATTCCACTTACCACTCCTAGGATCCCTCTTAATGGTTCCTATCCCCAACCAGTTTCTTAGTGCTCGTGATTTTTTTCTCAAAATAATTCTGTGTTGAATGACACCAATCACTTGGATACACTTACATGTTTATTGTTGGAAACAGTTCACTGGTAGGATTAGCTACAACCTGGTTTTTATCAGAACAACTGTTTTGTTTGGCTATGAAAATGGCTATTCATATTCTTTCTTTAAGCCTTTAAAATGTTTTAGTTTCTTGTAAATGACTGAAGAGTGCTGTCCCATGGATTGTTTCCACACTCATTGAGCTCTTCTGATTTTAACTTCCTTACATTACATAAGAAACAGTTATTTAGCTTTTAACTATCCAAAGTACATTATTTTCAGTATGATTGCTTCCTCTGAAAGAAGTAAGAACCTCCTTGCAATAATCATTAAAAGGGATGCAGTAACATCACAATTTATGGGCACGTATGGGTGCAGATTCTTCATATGTTCCCCTAGGCTTTTTTGTACTGAGAATCTTCTATTTCCAATAGTCGACTGTGTGTACTGGTTTGTCTCCTTCGTTGGGGGGTTTGATTCACTTAAAAAAGTATAGAGGTATGGTCTGACAAAATCAACCTCCTGTACACTAACTTTACTTGTTTTTACCCAGTAGGAAAGGATCTAATGTAATTCGCTCCTTCATTTTAGATGGAAGTGTTAAAGTCCAGCCGTTCCATCATCTCCTGCAAATCAGTTGGCTGATGGAGCCATTTCTGCTAGGTTAACCCCTTCCACGCGGAGGAAGGGGCCGCGCGTTGCGCCGCGGTGCTTGTGACAAGCCCAGCTCGTCATGCTGCACAGTGGAGCTGTGCTCATGACGAGCTGGGCTCGTCACGACTCCGACCACTTCAATAGATTGCCTGCACAGGCAGGGAATTAGCCACGCGTGGGCGGGCCGCAGCAATTATGACGAGCTCAGCTCATCATGAGCACAGCTCCACTGTGCCTCATGATGAGCTGAGTTCGGAATAAGCATAGAAGGGGTTAAGAATAAAAGACCTTGCATTTGAAATTCCCAGTTTTCCTGATACAGGATGTTTTCAACCACCCTCAAGGTTTCTTCTCGGGGAAAATTTGTGAACAGGTACTCAATGTCGAACCCCACCAGGAACTGTGAGTGACGATTGAAATATATACCTTTGATCAGATTGAGCACTTCCCTGGTGTCCTTCAAATAGGATGGCATCTACTCCACAATTGGTCACAGATAAAAATCACAGAATGTGATATGGCCATAATATGCTACCTTATCCTCATTTCTGAAAAAGAGGCAAGAGGGTAAGTAGGATAGCAAAAAGAGGGGGGATCTGCATCCTGACAAAGACCTACGACTTTGAGGGGCAGTGAGGTTGAAACAAGTTGATGAACACAGTATGCAGGGATAGAGGATATTAATAGTCCTGTTACACCTCAGCTGACATCTTTTAACCCTACCAAGAGCAGCCTGGAATAAAATAAAGTGCGCACTCTCTTAGGCAGTTTAAAACCTTTATTTAGTATTTGGAGGATCACAGTTGTTTCAGGGCTATTTATTTGCCCTAAACAAATTGTATTTGTGTTTCACTCTGAGCGTTGGTCTGCACCATAGGCGTGAAGCATGACACCATTTAGTGTGGGAGGGCAGTTATAATACCATAAAGGGCTTCTCAAGTTGAAGTGGGGCTTTTATGATTGTCCTCTTCCTTTTCTTTTGTGTGTTACAAGTGTATTTAGAGAGGACAAAAGGCAGGGTGGCACCTCTCGACCCTCTGTAAGTGTGTATAGATTTACTCTTCTCTACACATAGTTATCTTGGCAAAATAGTGTAGTTGATATAAATGCATTATCAATATTGTGATTCTCCACGCCACTTGGCCTAGCACATTTTATAAGCCAATGCTTATAGTTAGTGTTGTGTGAAATTTGCGTAATTTACGTTTGCATAATTATGTGAAATTTTGGGAAAATTAGGTGAAATTAAGAGCTATTATGCAAAATTCCAATCCATGATTTAGGGCTATATTTTAGCATGACTTGTCCTTGCATCAATTTTTCAAGCAAAGATGCATTTCATGCTAAAAATAGTGCAAAAATCTAAATTCCTGCAAACAACAGTTGTTCATGTTCTCGGTATTCACATTGTTCCCACACTCCCCAGCGATATTTTTACCATGGATGACGGTGTAATTACGCTACTGGAATAATGGTGTAATTTCAAGGATTTTTCATAACACGCATAATGGGAAATTACCCAAATTACGTGAATTACATTGGTATAATTTAAATTTCCTCCAGACCCACTTATAATCCTGTGAGGGAATAGGCAAGACATGGTTAGGGACACATTTCTGTGAAACACAAAATATTCAGGTTTACATCAGTTATCAAGTCAGAAATGTCAATACTATGTGTGTTCACTAAGCGAGTATCTATCAAAGCACATTTCAATTTAGGTTGAGGTTTTGTTTCTCCTCAAAGGACAGCTTACAACAGAGATGATGCCCATGAACTATTTAACAGTGCTCAGAGAGTGATCATCTGTGTGAAACCTAAATCATTTTTTTTAGTCCTCCTAAATCTGTCAATCCTTTAATCCTGTGTAAGAAATTGGGTAACTGGTTGAGCAGGGTGAAACCCTACTCAAGCAGCAACCAAAATATATGTCACAGTGAAACACAAGCAAACCCCAAATTGACTTATGCTTAACTTTCTGGTAGCTTGGCACAAAAGCAGCCAGGTTAAAATTCGAGGAAATGTGTAAAGTATATTTGCAGCACTTCAAACAGAAATAAATTGAAAACACAGTTTAAGAAAAATCCCATGCCAATTTAAGAAAATAGAGTAAAATGTGATAAATAATTTGACACCAAAACGACAAAAATCCAATCACCAGAACCAGAGTATGCAATTTAAAAGATTTAAGTGAAAATAGTGCCGAAAAGCACTAAGTGCCAACTGTGGTTATCTGGTTGCACTGGACTGGAACAAAGTAACAAGTTTAGGCCATGATGGAGTGTGGGCCATGATGGAGTGTGGACCGGCTAGAGGGACTGAGTTAAGCCTGCTGAATGAGAGTACTTTAAATCCTGTTTGGGGAGCGATGAGTAGCTTCGTGTTAAGGATTCGATGCAAAGCGGCGGATTGCTGCAAGGTTGCAATATGAGGTCCTAGGAGGTTGCGGATGCTATCAACAAGGGGCTTGAGATGCGAAGTCCTGCGTCAAATATGTTTGCATCATCATCCAGGAGGCCATTGGTGAGGGACTTGCGATGCAAAGGTCTGTGTCGATGATGCGTTGCACAGTGGCAGTTCCTGGGAGGCTGCGGGCAGCGATGTGAACTCCTGTGCTGAGGATGTGTCATGTAGCTGTCCTGATGCACAGTCTGGCAAGGCAATATATTGTGTGGCGGCTTCGATGATGAGTTTTTGGGAAGCGATGTCTAGCAATGTATCAGCTCACCTGGGACTCCAGATAGGATGGCAGAGCTCCTTCAGGCCCAATTTCAAGGGTCCAGGACTGGGGTGGTGCCACTTGGGAGGGCAGCATTCACAGCTGGCAGAGTACAGGTGCTGGGTTTAAGATGGAGGAAGCCTGTTCTGTCCCTGAGGCTTCTGATCAGGAGACCAGCCAACTAGCCCTTGGAGTCACTCGGGTGTTCCTGTGTTCAAGATGCAAGTCCAGACCTTCTCACTTAGGCAGGAGGGCAGCAGGCCAGCACAGCAAGGCATCTGAGTGGCAGTCCTTCCTGCAGCAGAGCTGCGGAGCAGTCCTTCTTCTGAGTCTTCCAGAAATCCAAATTAGTACTAATGAGCAGGGGTCTAAGGTTCAATATTTATACCTGGTGTCCACTTAGAAGTAGAAGAATTTCCTAGAGGCCCCCCCCCGCCCCCCTTCCGGGGGTGATTGGATTTTCCTGCCTCCCTGCCCTGGGCCCAGCTTGTCTACTGCCGCAAAAGACCAGTGACAAACCCTTTGTGAGAGTGGTCAGGCAGAGCCTTTGTGCTGTGCAAGTGTGGCATGTGGCAGCACCTCCCCATCATTAATTCAGAGGGATCCATCTTGCCAACACCTAGCTTCCTTTTCTCCCACTGTCTGGGCACAGTACACAAACACTAACTGCCAGCTACACCTAATCATGTGACCCAGGATACAGTCTGAAGGCACCAAATGGTTGAGACAAGAAAATGTCAACTTTCTAAAAGTGGTATTTTCAGAATTATGACTAAAATCCGACTTTACCAATACATGAGCTTTTAATTAAAATTCTTTAAACAACAAACTTGACTTGTTGACCTGCTCCCAATTGAATGTTATCTCTTCTTAAATGTAATACGGTAACCCAGTATTATCCTATAAGGGAGGTGGGCTTTGCATTAGTGAAAAACACATTTGGGAGTTTTTCACTAACAGGGCATGTAAAATTTAAACGTACATGTCCAACTTTTAAAATACACTGCACACTGCCCTATGGGCTGTTTAGGGCCTACCCTAGGGGTGGCTTATATGTATTTAAAAAGAAGGTTTACGCCCCACAAAAGGTTTATTTTTCCAGGTTGAAATGGCAGTTTAAAACTGCCCACACACAGGCTGCAATGCCAAACCTGAGACATATTTAAAAGGGCTACTTAAGTGGGTGACACAATACGTGCTAGTGGCATTTAATTTACATGCCCTGGGCTCATGCAGTATCAATTTACTAGGGAATTACAAGTAAATTCAATATGCCAATTGGGTGTAAGCCAATTCAACCATGTATGGAAGAGTGAGCACAAGTACTTTAGCACTGGTTAGCAGGGGTAATGTGCACAGAGTCCTAAGGCCAACAAAAATGAAATCTGCAAAAATAGGAGGGGTAAATGCAGAAAATATGGGGAAAGACCACCCTAAGGCTGACCAGTCTAACACCCTGCATTTACCTGTAGTTAATTCGGTACCACAGTGTTATCTAATATTATAAAAGATCAAAAATGTGTGCCAGACACAATGATTGTTATGAATTTTCTTTAACCTATTGTGAAACATGGCAAAGTTCAAATAGAAAAGGCTTCAATGCCTCTTTAAAGCACTCTGCGCGCATCCTGGCTCCAAAGACCAATGCTCTGGAGAACAAACCCTCCTGACAACATCAAACATTCAGCCCACAGTACAGGCCCTCATCACCTATTAGACCTATGGCAGTGATGCTTGCCATATTCACTTAGTAAACTCTGTTTCGCCTGAACAAGGACGCCCGACTCTTTACAAGCACCCTTAAATAAAATACATCACACCCATTGTGGTCCACTCCCGTGGCTGACACTGCAAACCTGCCTATTGGAAACACTGCATTATTTTCAAAGCCCTCTCTACCAAAAACCCCTACCTACCTTAGAGTCACACTTACCGACTTTAGGTAGGACGACCTGCCTCCACTGAAAGCCACTTGACATGAGGCTGTATGGTCTGTTGTACAAAACAATGAGAGAAAACATGAATTTTCCTAGGAGAGTCTCCAGTTATGGGTCCTTCGCCCCTCTATAAGATTTGCTTTTCTTCATATGAATTTCAGAAAATAACGTAAGCACTTCTCTGTAGGCTACATCCTTTCGTACTCCCAGCTCCCGAGATCTGCTGAGAGTACCACCCGAAGTAACGCTAGAAATCACAGTCTTGTGTGCAAGATGAATAATATATATTTATATATTTTATTAAACTCCCACAACGTTTTCTTAATCAAGTTCCGGGATTTTTGCATTTGTGCCTTAACCTCTAGAGAGAAATAAAATGGTGTATTCTTCTTTACAATCATTTATTTATATGTATATTTAATGCATTGCTCCTTTTATTTTTCCCAGGTACATTTGTGTACAGGTATAAATAATTTCCGTAGATGTTTCTTTTTCAAGCCATTTTGCATTTAGATAACTCTTTCTCTTTTCTACCCAGTTTATATTCTTGTTTACATTCTACAGTGTGAATGTTCCTATTTTATTTCACATGTGAGTAGGTATGTCACATAGGCTTTTCTCTTGTTGTCTGCTTCATGTTGTTTTTCTTTGGTTTTTATTATGGTTGCATTCCCTTATTTTTAAACTCAGTTTAGTTTCCTGGAATGTAAGTGAATTGTTTGGTTAGGAAATGGAATCCCAATTACTGGGTAAACCCAAATGCTTATGATTCTGATCTCAGTATTTGTTTAATCTTCCATTTTCTCTGGTTCTCTTCTTCTGTTCCACACGCTTGGATTCCGTTTTCTTTGTATGATGGCACCAACAATGATATATCACTGTTCTCAAAGTGCATAGCCATCTACATTTCTCTCCAAAAGTTTATAAAGACATATATCTACTATTTTACTGCCCTTTAAGGCCCTGTTTATTCAGAGCATATGGACCTAAATGCAATTTCTGCATAGAAATAGTCTTTTGTTTTTTCTGAAAATAACGTAATTATATTTTCTTTACTTACTGACATTGCACAGCGGAGAGAAACCACCGCAATGGAGCGCACACCGCTAGCCCCTCCTCCGGATCGCCCCTCGGGATTCTGGTACTTGTAGTTCAATAGTGGATCACCCAGGTGGGTGCAAGTCGGTACTTGTTGGACTGATGAATCTCTAGACCAGATACATGTCCCGGGTTTTTGGGTATCGCCCGAGACATGGCTCGGGTTTCGGGATAACTTCCCTCATCAGTAGAGAAATGGTTAGGGGTGGAGGACAAGGCCGCCAAACAACCGTCAATGGCCTCGATGCCCGAACCGGCACGCAGGGCAGCATCCAGGAGCCCGTCGGCTCAAAGCTCAAGGGAGCCAATTAATAGAAACCACCGCAATGGAGCGCACACCGCTAGCCCCTCCTCCGGATCGCCCCTCGGGATTCTGGTACTTGTAGTTCAATAGTGGATCACCCAGGTGGGTGCAAGTCGGTACTTGTTGGACTGATGAATCTCTAGACCCGATACATGTCCCGGGTTTTTGGGTATCGCCCGAGACATGGCTCGGGTTTCGGGATAACTTCCCTCATCAGTAGAGAAATGGTTAGGGGTGGAGGGCATCGAGGCCATTGACGGTTGTTTGGCGGCCTTCTCTTCCACCCCTAACTATTTTCTCTACTGATGAGGGAAGTTATCCCGAAACCCGAGCCATGTCTCGGGCGATATCCAAAAACCCGGGACATGTATCGGGTCTAGAGATCATCAGTTTTACAAGTACCTACTTGCACCCACATGGGTGAACCACTCAAGAACTCCATGTACCAGATTCCCGAGGGGCGATCCGGAGGAGGGGCTAGCGGTGTGCGCTCCATTGCGATTGCTTATACAAATTGGCTCCCTTGAGCTTTGAGCCGACGGGCTCCTGGACGACGCACCTGCATGCCGGTTCGGGCATCGAGGCCATTGACGGTTGTTTGGCGGCCTTCTCTTCCACCCCTAACTATTTTCTCTACTGATGAGGGAAGTTATCCCGAAACCCGAGCCATGTCTCGGGCGATATCCAAAAACCCGGGACATGTATCGGGTCTAGAGATCATCAGTTTTACAAGTACCTACTTGCACCCACATGGTTGAACCACTCAAGAACTCCATGTACCAGATTCCCGAGGGGCGATCCGGAGGAGGGGCTAGCGGTGTGCGCTCCATTGCGATTGCTTATACAAATTGGCTCCCTTGAGCTTTGAGCCGACGGGCTCCTGGACGACGCACCTGCGTGCTGGTTCGGGCATCGAGGCCATTGACGGTTGTTTGGCGGCCTTCTCTTCCACCCCTAACTATTTTCTCTACTGATGAGGGAAGTTATCCCGAAACCCGAGCCATGTCTCGGGCGATATCCAAAAACCCGGGACATGTATCGGGTCTAGAGATCATCAGTTTTACAAGTACCTACTTGCACCCACATGGGTGAACCACTCAAGAACTCCATGTACCAGATTCCCGAGGGGCGATCCGGAGGAGGGGCTAGCGGTGTGCGTTCCATTGCGATTGCTTATACAAATTGGCTCCCTTGAGCTTTGAGCCGACGGGCTCCTGGATGACGCACCTGGGTGCCGGTTCGGGCATCGAGGCCATTGACGGTTGTTTGGCGGCCTTCTCTTCCACCCCTAACTATTTTCTCTACTGATGAGGGAAGTTATCCCGAAACCCGAGCCATGTCTCGGGCGATATCCAAAAACCCGGGACATGTATCGGGTCTAGAGATCATCAGTTTTACAAGTACCTACTTGCACCCACATGGGTGAACCACTCAAGAACTCCAGGTACCAGATTCCTGAGGGGCGATCCGGAGGAGGGGCTAGCGGTGTGCGCTCCATTGCGATTGCCTATACAAATTGGCTCCCTTGAGCTTTGAGCCGACGGGCTCCTGGACGACGCACCTGCGTGCTGGTTCGGGCATCGAGGCCATTGACGGTTGTTTGGCGGCCTTCTCTTCCACCCCTAACTATTTTCTCTACTGATGAGGGAAGTTATCCCGAAACCCGAGCCATGTCTCGGGCGATATCCAAAAACCCGGGACATGTATCGGGTCTAGAGATCATCAGTTTTACAAGTACCTACTTGCACCCACATGGGTGAACCACTCAAGAACTCCATGTACCAGATTCCCGAGGGGCGATCCGGAGGAGGGGCTAGCGGTGTGCGCTCCATTGCGATTGCTTATACAAATTGCACAGCGGAGTTTTTAAAGTGCAGAAACCTCTAATTGTCACTTTAATGTCTGCTCATTTCAAATGAGCGCATATTTTTATAGCTCATTTATACACTTATTTCATTCATTATCTCACTCATCTCAATATAGTGTGTAATGTTGCCTTAACACTATCCAGTTGACCTGCATGAAGGTTATTTTGTGTGATGAATTGATCAGTTTGGATATCTCGGTCTTTCTCAGTTTATCTTATTATCCTTTGCTTCAACCTTTTCTATTGTGTTCTCAATGTAATGCTCCCAATCTACTAGCGACATTTCTTTTTCTTATTTTATAATCACCTTCTTAAGAAGCATTTCACTTCCTTCTATCCCAGATCTCTTGACTAAGGGTTAAAGTTTTGATTTGTTCTGCATTCCGTCCATCAATTGTGTGTCTTTTGTGTTTCACGCCCAAAGTGTGCCAGGTATGCCCAGATGCGGGTCCTGGGCTCACTGTCTCACTGGAATCAAGCTATACTGGCTGAAGAGGGGTGAAACGTTGAAACCGGTCCTAGAATGGTTGTTTCCGCTCCAGGGAGGACCTGGCTTGGCAGTTCGGCTGGACTGTTCCCATGAGGCACAGGGTGAAGACTGATTTGCATATGGCCAGGTCTAAACTGGAGTGGCATGGTGAGCAAAAGAATGATGGATTTAACCCAGATCTCTTGACTGGGGTTGAATGTTTTGATTTGATCTGCATTCCGTTCATCAATTGTGAGTTTTTGCTTTCTCGCCCTAAGTGCACCAGGTATGCCCAGACGTTGGGCCTGGGCTCACTGTGCCACTGCAATCAAGCTATCCTGGCTGAAGAGGGGTGAAACCCCGAAACCGGTCCCAGGATGCTTGTTTCCTGTCCAGGGAGGACCTGGCTTGGCAGTTTGGGCTGGACTGTTCCCATGAGGCACAGGGTCAAGACTGATTTGCATATGGCCAGGTCTAAACTGGGGTGGCATGGTGAGCAAAAGAATGATGGATTTAACCCAGATCTCTTGACTGGGGGTGAATGTTTTGATTTGTTCTGCATTCCGCCCATCAATTGTGTGTCTTTTACTTCCTTCTATCCCACCCTTCTGATATATTTACTTTAACACTCTGCAAGTGGCTAATCATGTTATCTACTACATTTTGGTGACAGGAGTTTTTTGTTAGATATATAGCTATTGCAAATCTATTACCTTCAACTGTTATACATGCACCCACATAGTTAACATTTTTAATATTGATGTCACTTACAAAGATGAAATTGGATACCATTTGTATTTCCTAGACCTAGTTTACAAACTGTTCATTATTACTATTTAATCTTCAGAATAAATTATGAAGATATTTCTACCATCAAAGCATGTTAATTAACATCTCCAATCTTTGTGAAGAAAAATGTTCTGTTCTAATCAACCCAAGTATAAGGCTGCCTATCAAGTTGTTAACTTATACTAATGGCGCCGACCTGTATAAGTAGGTAGCTGGCCTGGCCTTAATCAAAGTTCATTTGATGCAAAAAAAACACATTTAGCTGAGGAAAGTGAACAAATTCAAAGAAATAATCCTCTATTGCTCTGAGTTAAAGCAAAATCACAGGATGTTGAATATATGAATCAAAGCTAGAAAAAGCATTTATTTTTTGAAAGGTCATCTCAGAAAGTTTAAGTATTCATGTGCAAAAATATAAAAGTGAGTCATATCAATCACCCACATGCCACCTCTGTAGGATTTGTCAAGGTGACAATATACAATCACTGGCTCACTTTAACCAATATATCCTGCTAGACCTGGAATCCTGGTGTGGTTTCCTCTGTGTTGCTGACTTCATTTTTGTTAGCTTTAGGATTCTGGGCACTTTACCACTGCTAACCAGCTCTGTATTCTGAGCACGGTAACATTTGCTTTTCCACAATTAGCTTATTTAATTTACATATAAGTCCCTAAAAGCATTTCATGTGCCCAGGGCCTATAAATTAAATGCTACTATAAAGCTGACACTATCTAACTTAAACCATTTGGTGCCTTCTGCCTGTCCCCGGAATACATTTCCGGGGTGGCTGACAGGTGACTTCCTGTATTCCCTCTAGACAGCCACACACAAAGGCAAAGTAGGTGTGAACTAGCAGCCATCTCCATGTTGATGGGTCATCATGAGGCAGGATGGTTGGGAGGAGCTGACTCCCGCACCTGAATAGGGCTGTGACTGTCCCCACACAGAGTTGCATATCCCCCTTGTAGTGAGTCTGGGGCCAGGGCAGGAAACTCAGGACCTTATGCACTTCAACACATCTCTTTGAAGTCTCCATACGTGGGTATAAGTACTGGATCTTTGACACCATGAAATCAAAACTTTGCTGGAGCCAAAGACATTCTGTCAGGAAGAAGAGCTTCTGTGCTGCAGAAAGGACTGCAACTTTGCTAGCTGCTTTGCTGTGTTGGCCTGCTTCTTGCCTGGAGTGAGAAGGACTGAACCTGCTCTCTACATCCTTGAACCCAAGCAAGTTTCTCCTAGGGCTTGCTGGCTTCCCTCCTGTTCTTGAAGTCTGAGGGCCATCACAGACTTCCTTCAACTCTACTTCAGCTGCTGGGCTCTGAAAACTGTGAGTCCTGCCCTGCCAAGTGGTGCCAATCCTGTTGTGGGTTGTGCAGCTGTTTTCCTGCAAAAAGCGATGCAGTGATGACTTTGTGCCAGTTGGAACCGACACAATGCCCTCCAACCCAGTGCTGATCCGAGGACATCCCTGAGGAGCTCAACGATGAGTTGAGTACCGAATGTGAGGTTCGACACTGATGTAAGGCCAATACATAGGCATCCCTGCCAGGCTTGACGATGGCACATTGCTGATTCGAGGACATCTCTGCATGGCATGATGATGACATAACGTCTGCATCATAAGGTGTTCAATGACAACGCGGGACCCAACTGCGAAGCTCTACTTCGAAGCATTAACCCAACTGCATGAATCAGAACCGACGCATTGAGTTTTTGATGCCTATGCTTGCTCCCTCCAAGGTACTTTTTCAGTGGGCCCTGTGTGGGTCCTGTATCCAGAAAACCTCCGGTCTGTTTGGCCTAAAACTTTCGATTTACACCGGTCCCACTCACTCACAAAGCTGCGAGTTTTCTGCAAGAGACAGTCTGAGTAAGTATCACCGGGACTCGTTTGACCTGTATTCAATTTCATTAACTTCTAAGTATAATTAGCACATCGCCCATGCGATGTTGCCAGATTGGTTCTAACATGCCCTTGAACCTTGCCTTTCAGAATATCCTGTCTGATTCAATCAACCTTTGCTGTGAAAAGCACCAAGGATAACCTTGTAGCTAATGGGCACTGAGACGCTTGATAAAAGGTAACCCCCCCACTGTCGTCTCTTTCATCATATTTATTTTTATTATATAGAATCAGGATAATTGACTTTTTATTATAATTTCGCAATATTTCTCTTGGTCATAGACATAAATTGCCTCACAGGTTGAGCACACGCTCGCTAATCACCAAGATAATGATCACTTAAGATAATTACCCCTTCTATGAAAAAGATAGGTGAGTACTCCAGCTCTCACAGTTTATGATTTATTCTGTGCTTTACGCCTCTAGTGTCTGACGCTCGCTGTTTCTTTATTGATTCTAGAACAACGACACCACCATGGATCCTTACTGGACTGTGTAACGGATCTCCACCACTCCCCTGGATTGGAGCTTTTTGGTCCTTCTATTAACTGCACTGATCCTTGTACAGTGCCTCAGAGATGATCCTCTTAACCACCTCTTTCACCCTCAAGCTTTTCACATTAACTAGTAGAAACGTCATCGTCCCCTGTAATTGTCTCCTAGGTTGCTCCCATTTCCGTCCTGAAGAAGACCCCTTTCTAAGGAGGAATTGGCCTTTACCCAGGGTCGAAACGTCAACATATGTACCATACTCACCTGCACTGGAACTGTATCCCGTATCTAGGACAACAATGTGAAGTCTATAACTCAATGTGGATTCTATGAATGGTGTTGATAATTCTCAAACAGGTTCTAGATTCAGATAAACCCAGAGAATTGTTTCTAATTGGTTCTAATTGTTCCTCTCATTCTTCTTTATCTAATTCAGGAACACTTCATCCACCACCTTTCCCCTTGCACTCACCTTGGAGCAACTGCTCAAATTGTTCTTCTTTAATTGTATTCGCAGTTTACATGTAATAACTGTATCAACTGAATACCAAATTGTTCAAATATAAAATGAAAACTTTGAATCTAATTCTATTTTGTTGCTTTTGCATGGGTTTAAATAAGTCTTAACAAAGTTGTTAAGTAGTTTCTCTTGGAGAATTGTTCTTTCCATTTGGAACCACGTGTTTCATTTTACTTCGATTGGGATCGGCCTGAACTTTTGACTTTGTTCTGGTCTAGCACAACCAGATACCCTCAATGGGTGCTTTGGGCTTTTTGGAGCTATCTTTAGCTACGCATTTGAAATTCAATATCTTCAGTTCTACTGATTACATTTTTGTCCTTTTGGTCTCAATCTATTTATTAAATCGCAATCTATGCGATTAATCTGTGCTTAACCCTCTGATAAATTGGCACAGAGCAGTAAGGTCTAACGTAGAGGCAATGTATAAAGTATTTGGACAACACTTCAAACAGCAATAAAGTGCAAACACCACACAAAAAGGATTCCACACAAAATTTGAAAAATAGAATTTTCTTTTAATAAATGAAATTATACCAAATTACAAACCAGTAGAACAGGTTAGATTTCGAAAATAACGCCAAAAGGCAAAAAGCGTCAAGTGTAAACATCTGGTCAAGACAGACTGGAACAATGCCAAAAAATCAGGTGTACCATGACGGAGCATCAGCTGGCTACAGGGACCCAGTTAGGTCAGCTGATCAGAGTACCATAAATCCTGGTTTGCCTAGTGTTGCATGGATCCGCATCACAGATTCGTCAATCACCGGTTCCCTGATGCGACAAGGCTGCAATGCGAGGGCCTGCGTCATCATTGAGGATCCTATCAACTGGGCTTACAATGCAAAGTCTGCCGTCAAGGATGTGGCACACAGTCAGGGCAATGCATCCATTCTGAGGAGCTGCGAGGCTAGCATGTGGAGTCCATCATCGTTGTCGAGGCTGACATAGATTAGCGATGCAAAGAACTGAACCAAGAATTCATATTGCAGCTGCATTTCTGAGGTGACTACAAAAATGATTCAGGTTTTTGCGACTGGTCGAATCCACTCAGCAGTGGGGATGCTCGGGTTTGCGTCGTGCAACAAAGGAGATGCATCAGTTCTGTTATATCCATAGGGACTGGCAGAGCACCTTCAGGCCAATTCCAAGGGTCCAGAACTGGGGTGGCACCACTTGGAAGGGGAGACTCACAGATGGCAGAGTCCAGGTGCAAGGTTATTGGAAGCCTGTTGAGTCGCTGAGACTTTGGATCAGGGACCCTGCCAACTAGCCCTCAGAATCACTTTGGGTTCTAGATTCAAGAGATGCATGTCCAGTCCTTCTCACCAGGCAAGAGGGCAGCATGCAGCAGGTCAGAACACCAGGGAGCAGCCCTTCACAGCACCAGCCCAGCAGCATGGCAGTCCTTTTATCAGCGCAGCAGGCCTACTTCCTGGCCAAATAACCACAGGTCCAGAAGGGTACTGAAAAGTTGATGTCCATGGTTCAGTATGTATACCCAGTTATGCTTTTGAAGTGTTGAGAAGCTTCCAGAGGCATGCCCTGCCTTCTTGGCCCTGGCTCCAGACTAACTAAAGGGGTATGCAGCCCTCTGTGTGGAGACAAGACACAGCCTATTCAAGTGTGGGTGGGAGTGGGCCAGTTCCTCCCTCCCATCTTGCTAGAGTTGGGCCACCCAGTCCCACCTAAGCTCTACATTGTGTGTGCTTCTCTAGGAGTAATACACAAAGCCTAACTGTCAACAATACCCTGTAATGTGACCCAGAAACAGGCTGCAGGCACCAGGTGGCTAGGGCATGAAAATGCCGACATACTAAAAGTGCCATTTTACAAACTGTAATTAAAAATCTGACTTCACCATAAGTTTGGATTTTTCATTACAATTCCAGAGTCACCAAACATGAACTGGTTCCCGTCTCGAAATAACTTTATAGCATGTAATAATGTAACACCAATTTTATCCTGTGGGAGAGGCAGGCCTTGCAGTAGTGGAAATCAATTTTAGAGTTTTTCACCAGCAGACATGCAGAACTTAAAAGTACGTGTCCTACCTTTCACATACATTGCACAATGCCCTCTGGGCTGTCCAGGGTCTAGCCCCGGGGTGACTTTTATGTATTAAAAAGGGAACCTCTTTGACCTGGCAAAAGGTCTACTTTGCCAGGTTGAAATGGCAGTTCAAAACTGTGGCAAGCCTGATACATGTTTAAAGTGCTACTTAAGTAGGCGAGGCACAGACAATGCTGCAGGGCCACTACTAGCATTTAATTTACAGGCCGTAGGCATAGGTAGTGACACTTTACTAGGGACTTACACATACAATGAATATGAAAATTCGGTATCAGGCAATGTAACATGTTTTAAGCACTTTAGCACTGGTTAATAGTGATAAAGTGCACAGAGTCCTAAGGCTAACAAAAACGAAGTGGCCGATTCACAGAACTAATGTGAGACAAAATCCTAAACTTACTACTTCTGGTATTAACAGAAGGCACCTACGATTTTTGGTATTCGCAGAAATCACTTACGACTCCTAACTTTACGTCTGCAGTCGGGCCCGAATGTCCGCACCCGGAACGTACTCTCGGCACCCGGACAGTACTCTCCGGCTAAGGCAGTACTCTCCGGCTCGAGCCGTAATCTCCAGCTCGGGCCGGATAAAGTGTAATCAATGGGCTGGAATGCAATTTTTAAAAGAAGGAACATAAGGAATGTGTGATAAATGGTAGAGGAAGTCATGAAAAATAGTTTGGGCAGGGAAAAGGGTATGGCCAGACACTACATCATAACCCAGAAAAGTTAGCTCATTGCATCATGGTGCATGCAGTGCCCAATTTGCGCTCCTCTCAGTGTTGACTGAGGTGTCAACACTACAGTCAACACTAAGGGGAACGCCCTTAGTGTTGACTGTGGTGTTGAGACTATAGTCAACACTGAGGGGTGAGCAAATTTTACCTTGATATAAAGGAGCAAACATTTCTGGGTTATGATGTAGTGTATGGCCATAGCCTTTTCCCTGTCAGTGCAACCACAAGAACCCAGGTTTCAGATTTGGGCTTTTTTTAACAGGTAATGTTTTATTAAAAATAAACATGTTGTTGCCTATTCATGAAGATAAATTTGGCTGCAACCACAAATGTACGTTTACAACCAAGTCTAACCTTTTACGCCTACCAGAAATTCACAAAGCACCTCTAGATAAGTACAAATCCATTTACAAGGGCAGAGATCTCCAACAGTCCGAGTTGTCCATAGCCATAAATCAGACTCTACTCCCTTCCCTTCCTAATCATGAATTAATTTAGCACAGGGCTAGCACAACTCTGCTTCCAGAGTGGGAAATGGATCGCCCTGTCATGAACTTGATGCTGGGAGGATTTGTTAACTCTCCTTTTTGTGTGATGGAGGTAAGGGTGACTCCTCCCAGACGGTGCCACTCTGCATTTAAATATACACGACTGGTGTCAAGTGTCTTCTTAAGTGGATCCTAGTTAGAAAGAAAAAGACACGGGGTTAAAAGACCTCCTTGGCAATCTTATTGTTCTTGATTGAACATGAATAATAGTCAAGTAACATTTGGTAAGTTGGGCACAGAAGACACTCTGATATCAAAATCTGGCTGCACAGAAGTAAAAATCAAGGACAAAAATAATAGCAAGTAAGCAGTTAACTCAATTAAAAATAAGGAAACAGATGCACCTCTTTGTGCTACTTTTAGTTGAGACTTTGAGATTGCATATCTCCAATTTTACTAATTGGATGTTTGTAATTCTGATATAATTTTATTTATTAGACTTTACTGACAAGAATTGTGACTTGTTTGAGAAAAGTTCAAAGTCCCCTCAACCAAGAACCCAAATTTCTCACAGTAATTGTTTGTCTTTATTAGGGCACCCTGCTCAATTTTGTGTGTGTGCAGGTAGAGGTTACTACATATCCTATATGTCTCTCAAGTGCCATCTCCAACTAGGAGCACCAGGGCACAGTTTACCAAGAAGAGCTGTGTATTAAAGGGTATCATTTCATTCATACATTTATGTAGCTACTTATTCATCATCAAAGTGCCACAGTTTTCTATCACCCAAAGTTCACAGAGTTTACAATAGTCACTATTCACACTATGGAAGCCTCCTATGAGTGGAAAGAGAGGTGGGTAGTGCTCTTGTGCATTCAATTCCAAACAGTGGTGTACACTGCATGCAGGGATTTATAATGCCATGTGCATCCAGGTGATATGTTTTGCCCCTCTATATTCTTGGATACAATGATGTGATATGCAGTGCTCGTGTGTGTTCATTAATGCAATGCGTACAGTAAAGTATGCCGAAACATGCAGCCTTGCTGTGCATCTCAGTGTACATTGCATGCAGTGCCTGAAGCGGGTTGAAACTGGTGGGGACTATCAACAGAGCTTTGGGTAAGAAACCTGAACAGGAACCCTTTAGAAAGGTGTGGTCTATGTAATGACAAAATCGTATCTATAGGCCTAGACAAAAATTATTTCAGTTGCATACAAGACACTTCCTAGCTCCCTAAGTTCACACCAATTCCCTCACGCTACAACTTACACCCTCCCTCCATATACAGGATTCTTGCACTGCCACAGCCACCTTGCAATCCAGTCTGTACATGTAACTATCAGGTCTATAAGTGGTGACATTTACCCCTAACATGTCATGTGTCCCAGTTAGGCCTAGAGAGAAACACTGCCATTTTTACATGTACACAGGTTTCTGCCTAAAGTTGACTTCACTCTTACAGAATAACTCTTGACACATGATTGCAGCCATGGCAATACGGTTTACTTTCTTGGAAACTATACTTGCATACAGTATCAACTTTGCAAGAACACTATCATGCTACCTGGACAAAATGTACAAGGTATATACATACATTGTGCAAATGTGCTTGTTGTTTTCGTACATATGGCAACATAGCTATCTATAACACACAAATAAATGGCTACCTGATCAAGATCTCGGCCCAAGGCAAGGATGACTACCGTTATAAATAAACATCTGTTTCTGGGTGGTGACAGAGGAGCCCTTTGCTGTCATTATGAGGTCTCTCCAAGTAGATGCTTCGGCCCAGCAGCCTGCTGATATCTCTACGAGGGTGACCAGTTCCTGACCACAGCAGGGACCTATATTGTTTCCCTTCAGGTAGCAGGGTTTGGATCATCCAGTACAGGGATTCTTGGCAGAAAACACATACACACGTCCTAGACACTTAGATTAGGGGACGCATAGCAGGAGTACACCAGATTTCTATATTGTTTTATATGCTTGCATATATACATTGTTTTAGCACAATGGTGGAACTTTTTATTCTGTTCACTGTGCTAGTACTTCTAATAACTTTCATTTGATTCTGTCTATTGATCATTGCAGCACATACATTTTATCATGTTGGTTCAATACATTTTTAAAACATCCCACTGTGTATTTCTTGTATATTTCTCTGAGTGAAGGAGAGTACGAGTGACTGAGCAGAAGGGTTGTAGATCTTTAACCATGATGCCAGGGGGATCAGGGTTGTCATGTTCAGTGGTTGCCAGAACCATTTGCTTCCCACTTAGGGCCAGATTTCGATGTTGTCAGGAAGGCCATCCCAGAGTCGTCTGTAGTCGGAAGTTGCAACCGACTCATACTGAGATCCAGTTCCTACAAACAACGAAGTACGATGGCCAAAATCCTATACTTGCGGAACAACTCGGTCACTTCGATTCCGTCTTCATTTTTCGAATGAGAAGTGTTAGACCTGTCTGGATTTTTTTGCGCAGTCCCTCCTCATTATTATTTATTTTATCCCCTTTTTGCCCCTCATACCCTTACTATTTTTTGTGTCTACTACTTTTTTAGGTGTTGGTCAAGGGGATAGGTGTTCTTTTTCCCCCCATAATCTTTTACCTCAGGCCCAGAGGCCTGTTCTGACAGGAAAGTTGGCACCACCTAAAATGGTGGCCACCAACTGCCCCAACTGTCGCACCTAGAACTTGGCCATAGCTTAACATAGGGCATTCCAGAACCTTCTGGTCCATGCTGGACCATTGAAGGGCAGCCTATAAAAGGCGGAATGCGGGGCAGCCATTTTGTCTACCTGTGGAAGTCAGCTGGAGGACAGGTGGTAGCTGAGGGTGGGAAGAGGTTAGACTTGGGGTGGACCTCCTGAACTGGGAAGCTGCCTTACTGGTTTAACCCACTATTCCCCTGTTGGTTACTTGTCTTGGCCCCGCTGTGAGAAGTTGCTGGAGACCCTGGGCGCCTAGCTTGCCCCCTTTCTAACTAATAGTGGGGAAGCCCATAGGAGAAGGAGACTGCAGCGCTGCGGAGCGCAGTCCTCTGCCCAGAGACTGGTAATTGAGTTGGACTGTCCCCTTGAGCATAATTCCCTGGAGCGTCATCTCTCACCTGCTGTGGTGGAGCGCCATTGAGGAGAGCAGAAGCCAGGAGAAAACGGGCTGTTCCGCCCTTCTAAACCCCCAATTCGGTACAGGGCGAGCGGCGCCGTTGTGAGCTGAATTCAAGTGCCCTGAGGTGAGGAGCGGACTTGGGGAAGCCTTTATCAATTGCCCAGTGGAAGAGCAGCGTCAGACGATCAGCGCGGTCTCAAGAGGTGAGACACCTATCTTTCGCGCATGCCCAGTGGCGCTGTTAGGCTCCGTGAGGTGGAGCTGGATTAGTGAAGGCGGGAGCGAGGGAAGCGTCGCGCATGCCCCAGTGAACAGCGCGACCCCTTCCGGAGTGAGGAGAGCGCCGCGCATGACTGGAGGATCAGCGCGACCCCTTCCAGTGTGAGGAGAGACGCCGGGAGTCCCTCGGCGGTAGTTGCACAGAGGAGCTTCTCTCCCCCCTGCTCGAGCGCCATATGGTGAGGCGGGCGCGAGCGGGAAGGGAGATCTTTGACACCCCAGCGGCCCTCTCCCCTTCTGAAGAGCCTAAAACCCTCAGAGCCTCCCCTTTCAGAAAGAGCATCACTGATGAGCTCCTAACAGCGGGAGCGGATCAGCGCGACCTCCCAATAGCGCATATGTGTATTGCTGCGCAACCAGGCTGGTGAGGAGGCGACGCTGACTGAAGGAACATCAGCAGTGAGCTCCAGTTTCTCCCGCTGTACCACAAGTAAGGTGGGGATCTGGGGTAGTAGAGATTGAATCACGAGAAAGGAAGGTCCCACAGCTAACATACCACAAACAAGTCCATAGTGTGAATGCAGGGACAGGTTTAACTATACTGTGGTATTGAGACTGGGGGAACTCTCCCAAAGTACTTAAACATTATACAAGAAAGCCTCATTGGTTATTGAGGCAGGATAAAGTTGCCAGATTAATGAACTGAGTAATATTGTTGGTTATGATGGTTGCTTTCATTACAGAGGGGGATAAGTGAGAACTGAGTAATATTGTTGGTTATGATGGTTGCTTTCATTACAGAGGGGGATAAGTGAAGAAACTAGATAACAGTAGTTATAGAAGCCAAAGTTAATTAAGGTTGGTGTCTGATGCCATGTTCTTTTGACAATAGCTCTTGAAGCAGGTTCACATTCTTGGAGGTGGCACTACTGACGTACATGATATCCAAATGTAATGAAAGTTACTGCTGAATAGTTTACTATGAACTCAATAATATCTTCTTGTGCTTATATTGTATGATAGTTTTCTCTCCCAAAACTCTAGTGGATTGCTCTTCACTTGATTTATTGTAAAGTACTGAACTGTAAATGCTAAACGTATAAGAGAACAGAGTATATTATTTTTATAAAGCAGTACTTATTTTCCTACATTTTTGGTGTAGCGTTTTCTTTTGTGTGCTATTGCGTGGTTTTATTCTTGGGTGGACTGCAACCTTAACACTGTGCCTCTGAAGTATATGTCTTGCCCTAGGCCAGGCTACCCCAGTTCCAACATTTGGTGCCTAGCGGTGGGATTACTGACTTGGTTGCAGCTACTCACTAGTAATTCAACGCAATACACTAACCTACACCAGGAGTTTTCTCCTTGCAGCCCTCCTAATTTAAATTTTGTTTTTTCTAAATTTATTTCTGGTGGTGGGTGGAGGTTGACCCCAGGACACTTTTGGTTACTTCCTGTGTGAAAAGTTTATACTCTAGTAAAAATGGAGATAAATGTGGAAGAGCTGGATAACTATACTGTGACCCAACTAAAGGACTGGTGTCAGCAGCAAAATGTGTTTTTTAAAAAGGGTGCCAGGAAAGGCGAGCTGCTGACAAGCATACGGGCATGGGTGGAGGCTCATTCCGGGGAGGTACCAGAATCAGAAGGGAGTGACAGGGACACTGTCATTGAGACTGCCATGCTGTACCAAGCAGGAGGGGGGAATCTACCGACAGGTACCAGGTCACCTCCCAGGGTGGGCAGCAGCGTCTCGGAGAAGGGTTTAACTGAAGCCGAGCTAGAAGATAGGAGGGAGGAGAGGAGAATGAAGCTGGAATTAGCTAGGATGGATATGGAAAGGGAGGAAAGGAGGTTAGCTCATGAGCGAACCATCAAGGAGATGGACTTACAAGCTCTCAACCGTAGGTCTCCCAATCCAGACAATGGTGGCAGCGAAAAGAAAGTGGACACCAGGGAATCCAGACCCTATTTACCTAAAGATGTCATCGCTAGTTACACCCCAGGTGATGACATTGCCAAATGGTTGGCCGCCTACGAAGTTTCTTTAAGGGCTCACGGGATCCTAGAAACTCACTGGGGAGGTGGGCTGTACAAATACATGCCACCTGCTGGCAGAGACACTTTGTTGGCTCTGGAGCAGGATGAGCAAACCCACTACCCTGCCATGAAGGTGGCACTGGTGAAAAAGTTTGGACTTACCCCTGAAAGGTACAGACAAAAATTCAGGGGAAGTCACAAAATGAGTAACCAGAATTGGGTAGACTTTTTAGACTACGCCAAGAAAGCTTTGGAGGGTTGGGTCAAGGGCAGCGAGGTAAAAGACTATGAGGGGCTGTACAATCTATTTTTGAAAGAACACCTCCTCGAGAAATGTTTTCCCGAGTTGCGCCAACACCTGGTGGACAGCAAGCTGACCGATCCCCGGAAGCTTGCAGAGGAGGCGGACACTTGGGCAAGTACCCGGGTGTCCTCCAAGGGGACTGGAGGGGATTCTCAAAAAGCCGGACAGGGCGCCCCCCAGAAGAAAGAGGGAGGAGATAAAAAGAAGGAGTTCTCCAAAGGTCCCCAAAATAATTTCCAAGGTAAGGGAGCAGGTTTTACCCCTAGGGCAAACCCGCCCAGAAACCCTAATCCTGGCCAAAGCCAGCAGCCAAGGGTTCTCCACTGTTTTGAATGCGGTGGTGTTGGACATTATAAGGGAGATGTCAGATGCCCAAAGAGACCACCCCCTCCCACCGGAGGAAAGTCACCGGGAGTAGCTAGTGTAGCGCTCGGGGAGGAGTTGCCCTTAGATAAGGGGGGTGAGTGGGCGGGTGTCACCTTAGTGTCCCTGGGAGAGCGGGAGATGGTGCCAAAGATCCAGGTGCCCCCAAATACTACAAAGTATGGGCAATGGGTTACCATCAATGGCCAAAGAGGGGAGGCTCTGAGAGATACAGGAGCCAGTATGACTATGGTGAGAAGTCAACTGGTGTCTCCAGAGCAGGTTGTTCCTAATGTACTCCACCCCGCCGCGATGGCTGACGGCAGAATGGGCCACTATCCAGTGGCTGAGGTTCCCTTTGAGTGGGAAGGGGATGCAGGTTCACTTCGAGTTGCCGTAAGCCCTGCCGTGCCAGTTGATTGTCTGTTGGGGAATGACATGGAGCACAACACTTGGAGAGAGGTGGAATACCGGACGCATTCTGCGATGCTGGGTACACCTGACTGGGCCTGTGTAAGCACACGGTCTGCGACTGCCCGGAGAGGGAGTTCGCCTGGGTTGGAGCCTGGAACAATGGCCCAACCCGCTGCCAAAAAGGGTCAGAAACGGAGACAGGGACAGCCTGCTCCGGCTTCCACGCCCCATGTGACAGATCGGCCACCTGCAGTGGTAGGCCAGGAGTCCGTGGAGGGGGGAGTAGACTCTCTGGAGGACTTACCCATCCCTGCTGAATGGCACGTGGAGGGAGGTCCTACCAGAGAAGAATTCTGTAAGGGGCAGAGGGAGTGCCCTACCCTTGAGGGACTGAGGCGTCAGGCTGAAGCCCAGGCAGCAGGTGATGCTACGGGACACCACCATATTTACTGGGAGGGTGGCCTCCTCTACAGTGAACCCAAGGTACCTCTACCTGGCTCATCAAGGGCCTTGGTGGTCCCGCAGCAATACCGAGCCTTTCTGCTGGAATTGGCTCATGCGATACCACTGGCAGGACACTTAGGCCAGGACAAGACCTTTGCACGGCTTGTCCTCCACTTTTACTGGCCTCAGATGAAAGTGGCGTCCAACACATACTGTAGGACATGTGTATCCTGCCAGGCCAGTGGGAAAACAGGGGTGAAGCTAAAGGCTCCTCTGGAACCACTTCCTGTCGTTAGCACCCCCTTTGAAAGGGTGGGCATCGACATTGTAGGGCCATTGGATCCACCAACAACAGCTGGTCACAGGTTCATCCTGGTTCTGGTGGATCATGCCACACGGTACCCAGAGGCCATCCCTCTGAGGACTGTTACTGCACCTGTGGTAGCTAGGGCCCTGATGGGAATCTTTACTAGGGTAGGATTCCCGAAGGAGGTTGTGTCTGACAGGGGGACTAACTTCCTGTCCGCTTACATGCGGACCATGTGGAAGGAGTGTGGGGTGACCTACCGGTTCACCACTCCTTATCACCCCCAGTCCAATGGACTGGTTGAGAGATTTAATAAGACCCTGAAGGGCATGATAAGAAGTCTGCCAGAGAGCTTACGGAGGAAGTGGGACGACCTCCTACCTTGCTTGCTGTTCTCCTACAGAGAGGTGCCACAGAAAGGAGTGGGCTTCATCCCATTCGAATTGTTGTATGGGCACCCGGTGCGTGGGCCTCTCAGCCTGGTGAAGGAAGGATGGGAGAAGTCTCCCAGAAAACCTCCCCAGGATGTGGTGAGCTACATGTTGGCCTTCAGAAGCCAGATGGCCAAGTTGTGGAAGCAGGCTGCTGACAACTTAGAGGCCAGTCAGGCAGTCATGAAGGAATGGTACGACCAAAATGCTCACCCGGTGGAGTTGGAGCCTGGCCAGAAGGTTTGGGTGATGGAACCTGGAGAGCTAAGTGCCCTTCAGGATCGTTGGACAGGCCCATTTGAGGTGTTGGAGAAAAAGGGTAAGGCCACTTACTTGGTGGATCTTAAGACCCCGCGGCAGCCCCTACGGGTGCTGCATGCCAATCGCCTCAAACCCCACCATGAGAGGCCAGAGGTCATCCTGATGTTGGTGACTGATGGTGCTGAGGAAGCAGAAAGCGAGCCTCTCCCAGACCTCTTTTCATGTCAAGAGAAGGACGGGTCGGTGGAGGGAGTAATTCTCCTCCCGTCTCTCACTCCTGAGCAACGAGAGGATTGCCGACGGGTATTGGGGCAGTACTCTTCACTGTTTTCCCTTGTCCCGGGAAGAACCCACCTGTGTACCCATGATGTGGACACAGGAGACAGCCCCCCAGTGAAATCCAAGACCTATAGGCTGTCGGACAAGGTGAAGGCTAGCATCCATGGCGAAGTTGCCAAGATGTTAGAGCTAGGAGTGATAGAACCTTCCAGCAGCCCTTGGTCCAGTCCGGTGGTGTTAGTCCCAAAAGCCGCCCCACCGGGCACCACACCAGAACTGAGGTTCTGTGTGGATTACCGAGGACTGAACTCAGTTACCAAAACTGATGCTCATCCCATCCCCAGGGCGGATGAGTTAATTGACCGGCTAGGAGCTGCCCAATACCTCAGTACCTTTGACCTCACTTCAGGGTACTGGCAGATCTCCTTGACAGATGGAGCAAGGGAAAGATCAGCCTTCTCCACGCCCGAGGGACACTTCCAGTTCTGTGTGATGCCCTTTGGGCTCAAGAACGCCCCTGCCACATTTCAGTGACTGGTGAACCAGGTCCTCTCTGGAATGGAGGGTTTCTCGGCTGCTTACCTGGATGACATTGCTGTCTTCAGTAGCAGCTGGAGGACCACTTGCAACATTTGCAAGCAGTTCTCCAGGCGCTGAAACAAGCTGGATTGACCATCAAAGCCAGCAAATGCCAGATTGGTCAGGGGTCGGTTGTGTACCTTGGACACTTGGTGGGTAGGGGGTCAGTGCAGCCCCTGCAGGCGAAGATTGAGGCAATCCTGGCCTGGGAACCCCCCAAGACACAGACTGAGGTCCGAGCTTTCCTGGGCCTCACAGGTTACTACCGTCGCTTTGTGAAGGGGTATGGCACTATTGTAGCGCCCCTCACAGAGCTCACCTCAAGGAAACAACCTCGACGGGTAGTGTGGACAAAGGCTTGTCAGCAAGCCTTTGAAAAGTTGAAGCAGGCAATGTGTGAAGCACCGGTCCTGAAGGCTCCCGATTTCTCCAAGGAGTTCATTGTTCAAACAGATGCATCTGAACATGGCATTGGGGCAGTGTTATCGCAACTAAATGAAGAGGGCCTGGATCAGCCTGTAGTCTTCCTATCCAGGAGACTGCTTCCCCGGGAACAGAAGTGGAGTGCAATTGAGAGGGAAGCTTTTGCGGTGGTGTGGGCTCTGAAGAAGCTGCGGCCATACCTCTTTGGCTCGCACTTCCTGGTTCAGACTGACCACCGCCCCCTTCGTTGGCTGATGCAAATGAAGGGGGAAAATCCCAAGCTGTTGAGGTGGTCCATCTCCCTACAGGGAATGGACTTCCGGGTGGAACATCGGCCTGGAGTGGACCACGCCAATGCAGACGGTCTCTCCAGGTATTTTCGCCTTAGTGAAGAGGACTCCCAAGGGGTTGGGTAGTTCTCCCCACTTTCAGCTGGGGGGGACGCGTGTTAGACCTGTCTGGATTTTTTTGCGCAGTCCCTCCTCATTATTATTTATTTTGTCCCCTTTTTGCCCCTCATACCCTTACTATTTTTTGTGTCTACTACTTTTTTAGGTGTTGGTCAAGGGGATAGGTGTTCTTTTTCCCCCCATAATCTTTTACCTCAGGCCCAGAGGCCTGTTCTGACAGGAAAGTTGGCACCACCTAAAATGGTGGCCACCAACTGCCCCAACTGTCGCACCTAGAGCTTGGCCATGGCTTAACATAGGGCATTCCAGAACCTTCTGGTCCATGCTGGACCATTGAAGGGCAGCCTATAAAAGGCGGAATGCGGGGCAGCCATTTTGTCTACCTGTGGAAGTCAGCTGGAGGACAGGTGGTAGCTGAGGGTGGAAAGAGGTTAGACTTGGGGTGGACCTCCTGAACTGGGAAGCTGCCTTACTGGTTTAACCCACTATTCCCCTGTTGGTTACTTGTCTTGGCCCCGCTGTGAGAAGTTGCTGGAGACCCTGGGCGCCTAGCTTGCCCCCTTTCTAACTAATAGTGGGGAAGCCCATAGGAGAAGGAGACTGCAGCTCTGCGGAGCGCAGTCCTCTGCCCAGAGACTGGTAATTGAGTTGGACTGTCCCCTTGAGCATAATTCCCTGGAGCGTCATCTCTCACCTGCTGTGGTGGAGCGCCATTGAGGAGAGCAGAAGCCAGGAGAAAACGGGCTGTTCCGCCCTTCTAAAACCCCAATTCGGTACAGGGCGAGCGGCGCCGTTGTGAGCTGAATTCAAGTGCCCTGAGGTGAGGAGCGGACTTGGGGAAGCCTTTATCAATTGCCCAGTGGAAGAGCAGCGTCAGACGATCAGCGCGGTCTCAAGAGGTGAGACACCTATCTTTCGCGCATGCCCAGTGGCGCTGTTAGGCTCCGTGAGGCGGAGCTGGATTAGTGAAGGCGGGAGCGAGGGAAGCGTCGCGCATGCCCCAGTGAACAGCGCGACCCCTTCCGGAGTGAAGAGAGCGCCGCGCATGACTGGAGGATCAGCGCGACCCCTTCCAGTGTGAGGAGAGACGCCGGGAGTCCCTCGGCGGTAGTTGCACAGAGGAGCTTCTCTCCCCCCTGCTTGAGCGCCATATGGTGAGGCGGGCGCGAGCGGGAAGGGAGATCTTTGACACCCCAGCGGCCCTCTCCCCTTCTGAAGAGCCTAAAACCCTCAGAGCCTCCCCTTTCAGAAAGAACATCACTGATGAGCTCCTAACAGCGGGAGCGGATCAGCGCGACCTCCCAATAGCGCATATGTGTATTGCTGCGCAACCAGGCTGGTGAGGAGGCGACGCTGACTGAAGGAACATCAGCAGTGAGCTCCAGTTTCTCCCGCTGTACCACAAGTAAGGTGGGGATCTGGGGTAGTAGAGATTGAATCACGAGAAAGGAAGGTCCCACAGCTAACATACCACAAACAAGTCCATAGTGTGAATCCAGGGACAGGTTTAACTATACTGTGGAATTGAGACTGGGGGAACTCTCCCAAAGTACTTAAACATTATACAAGAAAGCCTCATTGGTTATTGAGGCAGGATAAAGTTGCCAGATTAATGAACTGAGTAATATTGTTGGTTATGATGGTTGCTTTCATTACAGAGGGGGATAAGTGAGAACTGAGTAATATTGTTGGTTATGATGGTTGCTTTCATTACAGAGGGGGATAAGTGAAGAAACTAGATAACAGTAGTTATAGAAGCCAAAGTTAATTAAGGTTGGTGTCTGATGCCATGTTCTTTTGACAATAGCTCTTGAAGCAGGTTCACATTCTTGGAGGTGGCACTACTGACGTACATGATATCCAAATGTAATGAAAGTTACTGCTGAATAGTTTACTATGAACTCAATAATATCTTCTTGTGCTTATATTGTATGATAGTTTTCTCTCCCAAAACTCTAGTGGATTGCTCTTCACTTGATTTATTGTAAAGTACTGAACTGTAAATGCTAAACGTATAAGAGAACAGAGTATATTATTTTTATAAAGCAGTACTTATTTTCCTACATTTTTGGTGTAGCGTTTTCTTTTGTGTGCTATTGCGTGGTTTTATTCTTGGGTGGACTGCAACCTTAACACTGTGCCTCTGAAGTATATGTCTTGCCCTAGGCCAGGCTACCCCAGTTCCAACAAGAAGCCTTTGGATACACAGAATGGAGTAGTCCGGAGGCACGTCTCAGTCCGAGTCAGAACACCCAAGTACGATGCGTACTTCCTATGGGCTGGATAGGTCCCCACAACCAACATGCCAGAGCATCCGGAAGGGGAATATCTCAGCTCCAAATCCAGCAAACCAGATGGTGCAGCCATGTATCCCACCTCTCACGTTATCTCCATACTCTACGTCTACGAAGAATACTACCACCCCAACCAACGCGATCATCGCAGACGGTAAGTCTGACACCTACCCATACAGAATAACACAACTACCCCACAAAAGATAACAGGAAAGAAAGAAGTGGCAAAACTACAGTTAATTTTGGGGTGGGGGAATACTTGCAGCAATATGGAGGCAATTGGGGTGGGGGCAATAGTTCGAGCAATTCAGACACAAAGGGGGCAGGGGGCTAAAACTCCCAGCAATGTCCTGCCAAAAGTGGGAGGTGGAGGTCTAACACTCACAGCAATGCAGAGTTAAAACTGTGTTTGGGGGCAAATACCCCCAACAATGTTTAGGCAAATTCTGGATTGTGGGACAAATACCTCCAGCAATGTTGAGACAATCTGGGCTTTGGGTGACAAATACTCCCAGTAATGTAGATGCAAATCTGGAGTTTGGGGTGCAAAACCCCCAGGAATGTAGATGCAAATCTGGGGTTTGGGGGCAAATACCCTCAGCAATGTAGATGTAAATATGGTTTTGGGGGTATAACCCCCAGTAATGTAAATGCAGATCTGGGGTTTGGGGGGCAAACCCCCAGTAATGTAGATGCAAATCTGGGTTTGGGGGCAAATACCCCCCGCAATGTAGATGCAAATATGGTGTCTTGGGGGCCAAACCCCCAGTAATGTAGATGCAAATCTGGGGTTTGGGGGGCAAACCCCCCAAGTAATGTAGATGCAAATCTGGGGTTTGGGGGCAAATACCCCCAGCAATGTAGATGCATATATGGTGTTTCGGGGGAAAATCCCCAGCAATGTAGATGCAAATATGGAGTTTGGGGGGGCAAAACCCCCAGTAATGTAGATGCAAATCTGGGGTTTGGGGGCCATGCCCCCCGCAATGTAGATGCAGATCTGAGGTGTAGGGGCAAATACCCCAGCATTTAAATAAGGGGCATGGGGGCAAAACCCCCTGTAATGTAGATGCAAATCTGGGGTTTGGGGCCAAAACCTCCAGCAAAGTGAACGTGAACAATGTAACTGGTGCACATGCAAAGTTCCTCAATACCTACAGGTGGAGTACATGCTGCAGGACTGTTTAAATAAACAAACACAAATGTAATTTTCCATGAAATGTATACTGTTGCAGAAAAAGTATCTGGCAACTTTGATAAATGGGCAGAGTGGGGAGGCAAGTATTCGAGGAATTGTTAAAAAACAAACAACCGCATCATCTACTAAATGTTCCATTAAAAAAGCTGTGAAATACTCAGGTGCTGAAGCGCAAACAAGACAGAACAGCCACCTACAGCAGCTCAGGGACTGTATGTGTGTGTGGAGAAGCTGTCTCAGCCTAGGCTGACACACACGATGGGGAAGCCGAACACCATAGAGCCCTCTGTATGTTGAGTCCAATCTCAGAAAGTGTTCGGCATACCCTTGGATTGGCCATGCTGGCAAATGGGCATTGGTTGCTGGGCCGATGCACCAGGGTCACCTGTGGGCCACGTTTTTGGGGCCTTCGTAAACCTCAACAAGCGACTGACTCACTTACACAGTTCCCACCATACCACTGCAATGTGGTGCCAGGATTTTCTCGGCTCGCCCGCTGTGCTGTAAATTGAGGCTGGGGTACAGCCTTTGGAGCATACTCACCTTGATGCACTGCCTTACATGCATTGACAGAGGTAGTGTCATCTTTCCCACGCAACCATCACTTTCAGGTCTTGGCAGGTGCAGGGAGATTGCATTGTATATAGGGGCCTTGCAGGGAGGCAAGTCACATCTGGACAGTCTGACCTACACTCCACCCCCTTGATCAGCAGCAGTGTGCCTTATTTAAAAAAAAAACACTTGACAGGTACAAGCACAGAGGCTAGAATAAAAGAGATGATCACAGATTGTGTGCCAATTACTTTCAGAGGGCCTGAGCATCATTGTGATACCAATAAGAACATGGGTCTACAGCATGTCGTGTATGTACAATCATGGAATGTCATCATCAGGTAGGTACACTTACCACGCTAAATACTAGGGGAAACACCCATTTTACTTTGGAACAGGAATTGCCATAACTACACATATGTATGCATCACAAAGTGAATGCATGACTCCACAACAACACACACTGAAACATCACAGGGCAACATAACTAAAATGTACTCACAATAGTATGACATTGTGATGCATCGGTGTACAGTAAAGCACAGAGGATATTGGCCCAGACTACACACATGTCTACAGACCCAGCCACTCAGTACTGATTTCAGTGTCTCAAAATACAACAACAGAGACGTGGTTGTGCCACAGTCTTCATGGAAATATTTGTAGACCAAATCCATCTTGGATTTGAAAGAAGCAAGGGTCAACAACAATGTATGATACACTCACCGTGTGTTGACCGGTGCCACTGCACACAATTCCCAATCTGTATGCATCTATGGTCATCTTTGGAGAATAATAACATAGTAGCGTTATTCCAATCGGGAATGACCTCCTCAAATGCACACCAAGCAAAAAGATTCCTTTATAATTTGTACTTTCCAATAAAGTTTTATTGAAACGTTTAATTCATTGTTGTTTTTCACAATGTCATCATTATACTTGTATCAGATTTTTAGTACAAGGCCCAATGCATTTCGGGCATTCTGCCCTTCCTCAGGGGCATTATTTAACTGTCAAATGAAAATAAACACAACTGCAATACATTACTGAAATATGGGATGTAATTTAACACATATCTTCAAAAACCTTATATCCATAAGAATCATTGTATACAGAACGTTTTGAAACGTCATGTAATTGTGTCATAAAGAATATAAAAGTGACATTTCAATGACCCGAATCTTTATCTGCTGTATACTTGACATGCATGATAAAATAATGAAGATTAATATGCATTCCTAGCGCTGTTGTTTAAATCATATGGTCATTATTCGTAGTTATCATGATTCCCTGTCAATATTTGAAAATCGTACCTTCCAGCGTTGTTGTACATGTGGCACAAATGCGATCGCAGAGATGCTAATATGATAAATGTGGTCACTCAGGAATTTACCCGAAAAATAATCGTGATACCCTTCAGGTTACGGCGTTACAAGTCTGCAAGATATATTACCGTTAGTGTGGTTACCGACATACCTGAGGTTTAACAGTTTTCCGGCAGTTGAAATTTCATACGGTGTCGAGATTCACGGACCGCGTTCTATAAAGAAGAACCCAGATATTGCTGTATAATCGGGTCAAACCATATTTACTTGCTTAAGTTACGTGTTTAAACGAGGACACACTCACCAGGTTGTGTCAATTTCATCAGACCGCGATTCTAATCTTCATGCCGGAGCGTAGGAATGGGACGGAAAGTTTCAAGAGTTCTGGATATTGCCATTCTTAACACGGAAGTGAAACTACGCGTTATTTCAAAACAGTAGAAACAAAAAAGATACTGCCGATCATGTGGACCCGGTAAAAATGTGACGTTAGAAAAACAGAGAGATCGCTAATCCCAGTCAATCAGACAGGCTTCACTAAGTCAGTAGGCACGATGACGAATATCTTGAGCATGGGCATGCTCATTGACAAAGCAGAATTTAACAAAATACCAATCCATTTCTGCTTCATCGACTACAAGGCCGCATTTGATAGCATAAACCGGAAGCTTTTGTGGTCTAAATTAAATGACTGGGGTATCTCGAGACCCCTGCTGGACCTGCTCATTAACCTGCACACAGAGACCTGGGTACAAATAAAAATAGGGGACGGATCCGCCTTGTCAAGGCCCATACAGACCAATAGGGGCCTAAAGCAAGGCTGTGTCCTGGCCCCCACGCTTTTCAACCTGTTTCTAGGCGACCTAGTCCCAATTCTAAATGGTTGTAACTCCCACGCCCCTAAACTAGGAGGGCTCCAGCTACCTTGTCTACTATACGCAGACGACATCGTCCTAATAAGCCACACTAAGGTAGGACTTCAACATCTTTTGGATGCAACACAAAAGTATTCTGGCAAGAACGATCTTACAATAAACCTGGAGAAAACCCAAACAATGACCATCAGCAAGAAAAAAAGGAAACCAACATCATGGCATTGGAATACGACAAGAATTGAAGACACTCCAATATACAAATATCTAGGAGTGAAGATTGATAAAGGCGGGCAGTTCTCGGTTCAGAGAACAAGCATACGAGGGAGAGGACTTTCACTGGCGATTTCGCTGAAGTCGCTAAATCACAAACTTTCTGGCCCCTCTCTCCTACCCTTGACTCAAGTAATCCGTGCAAAACTTCTCCCAACAATTACTTACGGGAGCGAGGCACTCAGAGGAAGGGATGCCAAGACCCTTGACAACACTATAATAGCTGCATACAGAACCATTTTTAGCCTACCCAGGCAAACCTCACCCGCCCAAATCAGGCTCGAATTTGGCATCGACCAACAGTCCCTGGCAAGGCAGGGAGCCTATATGATAGCCTGGGACAAAGTGAGGAAAGCAAAACAAGGAACTCTGAACGAACATCTGTGGAAGGAGCTAGAACAACATCCTTCCTCAGCAGCAGCCAAGTACCTCACGGGCAGCCTAGCTAATCTAGGTCTAGAACAGCTCTGGAACACCCCAACAAACCACATAACATTCAAAAAACTGGTTAAAAAATCAGTAAAATTACAATCATGGCTGCAAGACAAAGAAGCTCTCTCAAAAAGAACACATGGCTGGCTGACCCTGAATTCATACACTACTAAGGTACAACAGCGCTACCTGGCCGAGGGATACTCCAAAAGTGTCAAGATGTGCTTTTTAAGGCACAGGTTGGGCCTGCTACCTTGCACTCAAAACCTCCCACGCTGGCTCAAAATCAAAGCTGACCCCCTGTGTCGGCTATGCGGGTTGGCACAAGAGGATATGCTGCATTTGATATGCTCTTGTGAAAAACTACAGGACGAAAGGAAACGCTGGCTAAAGCATCACTTCAATCGAAAAGGGATCCGTACAAGAAGGACGGCGGTCCTTGCTTGCTTTCATCCTAATGACCCTGGCTTGAATTGCAGCTTTGTAAAATTTCTGAGGGCAGTTGAAAAGAAGATGCCTAAAAACCTAACCTACAACTGTCCCAGTTCAACCGACCTGACATCGCTCTGCTGACCATTATTACGAGCTCATGAGGACACTGAGCAATACCTCACAAATACGAAGACCAATAACTCCCTTTTAAACTTCATTGAATGTGAACTTTTTAACTCTTAATTCTTTTATAATGCAGTTTTATGCTCTCTCCTTTTAATCAATTTTATATTGCAATGGTTTTAAGTAACTATGCTAAATAAAGATTACTTACGTTAGAAAAAAGACAAAAGATCTTGTGACTATACCTCAATGTGGTAATCATTAATCACACAATACGACTGGTGCTTCAAATTAAAAACGAACGTTCTGAATAAACAAGAGAGTTAATTTGTAAATACTCCTCAATGTCAAATACATATAGTCAATTCATACACGTATCAAAAAACATTATATTACATTTTTTGGGCTAAATACTAATAAACCATTGCTGATACATGTTTGGATGGGATCAAAGAAAACTTTGTTATACTCAACAATGTCACTGTGATTACATGAATAATGTGAGCCCACTAGTCCATTTCATAATATGAAAATGTTCATATTCTCCTAGTGGAGAGGTGTGGCTCACTGGTTAGAGGCGGCAGACCTGTAAGCAGAGAACGGCCCGGGACCAGGGCATGGCCGCGGCAGGGTCGTGGACCAGGGTCAGCGGACTCGATAACTCTCGCCTCGGTGCCTACTCTAACCAGGGATCATACTCCGCAACTCTGGGCATTAGCTTGCCTCATCTCTACAACGGCCCCCCACAGACGCCGGGGATGCCTGGTTTCACCCTGGAGATACCCAGAAAGGGACCATCTCACAGGGAAAACCAGGACGGGTTCCCCAGCGGTCTACAGCGCCAGGACACTCGGGTAGAGTAACAGTGCGCTTTACAAGTATCCCACATTTACATTTACATATATTTTATAGAAAACAGTTCAGATCAATTCGGTCGTTAAGACCCTTCGGTTGTGTCGTGTTTAAGTGGGTGATCCAGAAGACTTCTCTGCGTAGTAGATGTTGCGTATTGTCTCTTCCGGGTAACAAAGGTACAGTTTCCAAAATAAAAAATCGTAACTGACTCGGAGAATGATTGTGATTGTTAAAGTGAGATGCCAATGGAGATTTCGCATTTTTGGTTCGAATATTGCTTTTGTGTTCAATGATGCGTGTCTTTATCTTGCGTTCCGTCTTCCCAACATAAACTAGGCCACAAGGGCATTTGGGGCTAGATGTAGGTAATCTGATTTTACTGATTCTTAAATACCGAATTTTACCGATTCGGCCTAATTTCTATCACCTACATACCGATCGCTCAATACCGGTCGGTAACAGCCGAAAATACAGATTTTCGGCCGTTACCGACCGGTAAACGGCTACCTACATCTGGCCCTTGATCAAGTAAATTACATTCCGACTGTCACAAGTCGCGGTGACACGTAGTTTGATGGTAAAGCCTTGGCTGGGATGTTTGATTTCTTTCTCTTTTATTATGGCGTTGCAATTGCCACAATTGTAGCAAGGTAAAGTACCTTTATGTTTTTCAGTCTGAACTTGTGCTTTCTTGTTCAACATTTCCTTAATATTTTGAGACCTTTGGAATGCAAATCTCGGAGTGTGTCGAAAAATGTTATTAAAGTCTTCCTCCAATGTTAGTAAAGGCCAATTTCTCAATATAATTCTTTTGATTTTCGTAATCTCTGTTGAGTATTTGGAAACAAATACCATTCTTTCCTCATTATTGATTTTCTGGTTGACCAACAATAATGACCGTTGATCAATTTTCTTTGTTTTTAGTTCGGCATCTTCTAGAATTCCCATTGGGTATCCTCGCTCTTTGAATTTGTCAATGCAGATTTTGGTACTTTCTTTTAATGACTGTTCTGTAGAGGAGATCCTCTTTATTCTTAACAGTTGTGAATACGGTAAGTGTCTTTTTAAAGAATGTTGGTGAAAGCTCTGAAAGTGTAATAGATTGTTTCTGTCAGTGCTTTTGGTAAAGACACTAGTCTCAAGTTTGTTTTCATTTTTCTGTATTAACACATCCAAAAATGGTAATTGGTGTGTTTGAATGTTGTAAGTGAATTTGATCCGGTCATTGACTTGATTCAGTTCTTCTATGGCTTGCTCCAACTCAATCCGTGTTCCTTTCCACAAGACGAATATGTCGTCAATGTATCTCTTGTATGTTATCAGGTTCTTTGACCAAAGATCTTTACTTAAGATGTTATCCAGTTCGAATCTGTACATGAAAAGGTTCGCATATGCCGGTGCTGCACAATTGCCCATAGATGTACCAGAGCTTTGGATGTAATATGCCTCTTGCCATGAAAAATAACTGTGGTACAATATAAAGTTCAAAAGCTCCATTATAAATATCTTCAATCCTTCTTCCATCTTAGACAACATTAAAAATGATGCGCTTGCATCTATTCCCAAGTTGTGGGGGATTGAAGTGTATAATGATTGAACATCAATGGTTCAAAGCAACATGTCATTGGTGAACTGCGCCTTTTGTTTTCTCAAGAATGGTTAAAAATGAGTTGTGTCTTTAATATACGTGGTCATTGATTGTACCAATGGCTGTAGATGTCTGTCAATATATTTCCCAATCGGTTCATGGATGGAATTAACCGTTGATACAATAGGTCTACAAGGTGGATGAGTGGGATGTTTATGCACTTTTGGTATCATATAAATGTATGGCACTAATGGGTTTGATTTGATGAGGTATTGTTTCTCCTTTTGTCCAATTACACCCAATTCAACAGTCTTGTTTATGAGGGTAGAAAGTATCTCCATGAAATGTTTAGTCGGATCTCTCTCTACTTTGTAATAGGTGTTTGAGTCATTGACATGTTCATTCACACGATTGTTGTAAAAGTCAGTATCCAATATAACAAGGGCTCCTCCCTTGTCTGCTTGATGAATGGTAATCTCTGGATTCTCTGCCATTTTTTTAAGGATGTTTTGTTCCTTAATGGAAAGGTTGGTGGCTTTAGTTTTCGGCTGTTTGTAAATTTTCTCTACCTCTTTACAAATTACTTTCTCAAATGCATCCAGGACCTTGTGGCTCACAGGGGCGATGAATTTACTCTTATTTCTGAGTCCCTTCAGAGTGTCTTTAGATGGTTCTTCCACAATTGGAATGACATTACTAAAAAAAATTCGTAATTGAAGTCCTCTCATAAATTTGTAAATGCATACTTGTGTGTCCAACAATTTAGAATGAAATGTGGACACAAAAGTGGTTCCTTTTTGTAGAACATTAGTTTCTGAACGTGATATTGGGTGATTGGAAAGGTTGATAACTAAGGTTTTTGACTCCTGGTATTTTTTGGTATCGGGTTCTCTGTTGTTTGGCCTTTTGCCTCTCCTGGTTCGTCTGATGATTTTTGACCTCTCTCTAAAAAAGTATTCCTGGTGTTATTTGTACCACTGGAGGTGGTTGGTTGTTCTTGTGTTGTGTTGCTTGCCTTGGTAGTTGGTTTAAATCTTTGGGGAATGTCATTAACAGCAAGTCAGCATCTAGCTCCTCAGGCTATAGTGTGTGCCTCAAAATATTAATCCCATTTTGAATGTTCAGATTTTGTCTTGCACAGCAGTAGGAGTACGCAGAAGTCTCAGGACGTAGCATTCACAAACAGTGTTGCTGTGTCAAGTGCACAGCTCATTGTGTAATATAAGCTGTCAGCACGGGTGAGGATGGTGGGAGGGAGTGACTCAATCAGTGACTCACCAACACAATTGACATAATCATCCTCAAGCCAGGGGATATGGGAACATCTTGTGAGGATTAAAGATGTGCAGAATGAAGTCTGCTTTCCACATTTGGCCCTGAAACACTGTCCAAAAATCTATAGAAACATCAAGGAGCCCTTCAACAAACACACATTACCATCAGGCCCAAGGGCAGTAATGACTGAGCCTAATGGGAGCCCTCATGGACACACACAAGGGCTACCCTTGCAAAACAAGATCCGAGGTACCAAAAATTAGAGAATGCAAACACTTATGGAACTGGGTGTCTAGTGCCACATGTGTGTTTACTTACAGTGCAATGTGTTTTCCTCAGCACAACCAGAGATATCATCACAAAGACTCCATCTCCCTTGCTGTCCCCATACCTCGGACATTCAAAGTCGGAATGCCAGCAATATCCATGCGTGTGCAGTGTACTGGCAAGTGTGGCAATGCATTTTGGAGTAGTCTGACCCCAGGTGGCACATCAACACACATCCATGACTTGAACATCGATTGGGCTGTACCCCTCTAAGCAATGGACTGCCATCCAATGTTCTGGAATCATGACATTGCAAATTTAGCAATTACCACATCCATCCCAGGGCAGTTTCCAAGGGCAAAAATGACAAATAACGGAATAAAACTACCTACAAAGCGTGAAACGTCACATATGCCAAAACACAACTCAGACAAGGCAAGGCTAGATGGAGCCAACTTTTCCAGTGATGCTAATAGGTCTTGCATATGTCATTGTGCTCAAAGTGGCCCTTAAAACAATCATTCATGAGCATCCATTGGTAGACAGCAAGCTGCAGACAACACATTACACATCTGCATATTTATTCAGGCAACTGTTTCTAACTGCTTACATACACAAAATCTACACATATGTACATAGCAACATTACCTCATGGCCTGCATGAACTCTTCTTGTGCAGGTGTGACCCCTCTCACATCCACCTCTAAGTACATGCTCAGAGTTCAAAACTAACATATACACCAGCACATCATAAGCCCCCTCTGTTGTTGCTGCATGGAAGAACATGCCTTCCACACAAGCTACAGCCTTATACTCAAACTCTTGAATCCTGATTCTAACAATCTCACACTGGCACGGCCCTTCTCACATTCACACCTACATGCACAGCACCACTCTTCATCACTAAGTACACAACAACTCTTATATGCATGACATGAACACAATCTATTGTACTCATCACCTCCTCAGCAGACATCAAACGTAACATGTCAAAAGACTATGCTCATCACCAGTTGAACCCTCAGTAATGCCTTGGGCTGCCTCATATCACAACATGCAGCATCATCGTCCACTCTAACATACACACTTTACACATAACATCTCACAACAACCCATTTGCATTGCTCAATGGATATGTCCTCAGCCATTCACATATCGCCACACACCCACCCTACTCTACTTAAGTTCAGATGTGTGACGTTACAACGCATACTTTTACAACGCATACCTTTACAACACATTTTTTACAACGCAACATCCATTACAACGCATTCCATTACAACGCATGCCATTACAACGAATTTTTTAAAACTACATTTACAACGCATTCCATTACAATGCATACTACCTTTACAATGCATAACATTACATTGCATGTTTGGTAAGTTTTGGATAGTGTAGGGGTAAAAATTACTATTCTAACTCCAGGGGGTGCAACAGTAGGGTAAGTGTTGGATAGTGTAGGGGTAAAAATTACTATTCTAACTCCAGGGGGTGCAACAGTAGGGTAAGTGTTGGATAGTGTAGGGGTAAAAATTACTATTCTAACTCCAGGGGGTGCAACAGTAGGGTAAGAGTTGGATGGTAATGCTATGTGTTGTAATGGTATGCGTTGTAATGACTGTGTTGTAATGACATGCGTTGTAGTGGTATGCGTTGTAGTGTCATGCGTTGTAATGCTTGCGTTGTAATGGCATGCGTTGTAATGGATGTTGCGTTGTAAAAGTTTTGTTGTAATGGTACTGCGTTGTAAAGGTTGTGTTGTAAAGGTTGTTCCCCTTAAGTTCTGCAGATTGTCATTTATAAAACACATGCATACACAGGTGCAAAAACAACATACATCAATGTATACAACACCTCACATTTAACAGTTCAGCACCCTAAATTACACAACTGGTGTATACCCTTTGCATACACTTATCCACTTTGTCACATATGACTAGTTAACCTTGTCTCACTGTGGCCCTGTCACATCCACATATGGTTTCCATGCCCTATAACCCTAATGACATGCCCAATAACCCCATTGACTTGTGCACATTAACAACTAACCTCACACATGGTAAATGCACTGTTACAGTCATATCTCACAATGGTACCACAGACTACAGATCTCTTCACCTGCCATAATCTGACCATGGCTAGCTGGATATACCCCTCTCACATCTACCTATTCCTACAATACCTTGTACAGGATTAAACCAGTGTAAAGAGCTTTCATATTATGATTTACAATACTAAATGTAACACCACTCACATTGGGTCAATGTGGGTACTTCACGTCTCCTACACAAGAACTTCCCATGAACTTAACCTATACCTTACACTCTCTGACAATAGCAAAATTGATCCTGGCTAATTTATGTAGGAGTCTCCACTCCATATCAAAGTTGGAAACATCAGTCGCTCTCACCTCTACACTTGTTTGAGTCAGCTTAGCACATGCAACATTAACCTTGCTAAACACACTGGCAGCTAGTCTTAACAACCTAAATTCCACCTCCTCCCCTGTGTGGCAACTGAGACCATGGATGTGACCCTGTCTTCAGTGGCATCTGCATGGGCCCACAATACTCCTGTGCACTCACTGTCTACTCGGTTTACCACATGAGGCACATGGCAAACCAAAAGACATTACAGCGCCCCTAGTTCAACTCTGTGTGATCTGGATCAGCGTGAAGCATAGCTCAAAAGGACACCATTGTCAGTCATGCACAAATGACAACTGACACACAAATCATATGCTCAACTACGAATGATATGTAGCAGTAAATATGAAATTCAAGTTTGGACAGACAAAACACAACATCAACATGGTGTAGCCAGACCAAAGCAGGATGGCCAGTGTGACAGATGACCAGAGTCAGCATACTTGTAATTGGCCCATGGGATACATTTTATAACACTGAGCAGCATGGCTGGGACCTAACATTGACACAATGAGCAAGCAAAACTCACCAAACTTCTGACCGCAATTGACTTTGATACATTGGTGATGGGAGGTTACTGAATCGGTTTCCACCCGATGATGACACAAACAAAAACACGAGTCGGTCACCATAACACCCAACAGCTAATGACTGATACCGAATCGGTTCGGATGAGGCTACCGCGTCCTTTGAATACTCCCCCGCGTCTTACACCATAACAACCAACAGTCAATGACTGTGACTGAATCGTTTTGGAAGTGGCTACCGCGTACTTTGAATACTCACCCGCGTTTTTCACCATAACACCCAATAGCCAATGGCTGTAGCCGTATTGGTTAGGATGCAGCTACGGCGTCCTTTAAATACTCAGCCTTTCGATCAGCGTTACAACTTGCAGCGTATGGCTCAGCCAGAATCGGTTAAGATGTGGCTATTGCGCCCTTTTAATAATGGGTCGGCAGGGCAGACACTCCTGTAATTGATGTGTTTTTGTGTATTACTTGCGTGTATAATATTTTTTGATGATGAGATTGACATTTGAATAAATATCTCACACTCCCATGAGGAGCTAATCTCGAGGGGCACATGACACACTTTGTTTGAGGCTAATACCAACATTATGACAAATCTACTCCTTTTAACCTCCTAGGCTTCATCACAGTGCCAATGAGTTTTGGGGTATATATGTTTTCTTTACATGTTCACTGCTTTATGGGACTGTGTGACCCAATGTGCATTCTGTGAGATTCCTGCTTGTAAATGTTGGGTGTGTGAAGTCATGTAGAAAACATTAATATTTGAATGAGTAGACTGGGATCTTAATCAGCCACATCAGTTTATATTTGCTATTTGAATTAATAGTGTATATTTGTGCCCCAGACTTAAGTGGCTGATGGGGTAGGTTGTGCAACACCTTCATTGTTCATGTTCTTTGTATGTGATTGTATGTGTTTGGCAGACATGGCAACATGACAGTGTCCACCCAATGACAGTGGTGTGCATGATTCATATTGTGAGACGCTGTGCGTATCATGTGTCCCACATATATGGCATTCCATGATCCAATTGTGGGTACCTACAAACCATGTAATTGTTGCAAAACAAATATGTCTTGGCCAATTTGGTGTGGAGTTGTGTAGTATGTGATGCTTGATCACATGAACCATGACAGACAGTAGAGGCTTTTTACAGTACTGCACTCTAATTGCTGTGTCACCATCCATTGGTAACATGTCTGGGAAGGGTACTAATGCTGTGATATGTATCTAGGGTCAGTCTTTTTCATAGAAATATGTATTTCCAATACCTTTATTTGTTTTCAGAATTCATGTGCAGTTTGTCTCAATGCATGTTGCTTTATGTACATTGTAAAGTGACACCAACTCTGTTTATACCCTACATATAGGCATCGCAGATGTCCTCCAGTCTACAGGCCCTTTGCCGACCTCCAGACCATGGAAGAATGGAATACTACCAGAAGATATTGTTTCACCAGGCTAAATATTGAGGACTTGTCAGAGCAGTTGGCACCGCATGTGCAGCCTTGGCGCTTATATCCTCTTACGCTGACCCCAATGGTGAAGATGATGGCAGCCTTCCATTTCTTTGCCACGGGTTCATTCCAATATACAGTGGCAACATCTGGTGGCATGTCCCACACCATGTTTAGCCATGTCTTTTGCAATGTGTTCGAGGCATTGCTACAGTACCTTGACCAGTACATTCAGTTTCCAAAACATGGAGAGTTGACATACATCAAGGGGGAATTTTTAGCTTTGGGAAGGATACCACATGTCATTGGCTCGATTGATGGGGGACATGCATTGCTTTGATACCACCACAAGCAAATGAGCAGATATACCTCAAGTGCAAACACTGCCATTCATCATGTGCAGGTGGTATGTCTGGGTGACATGTTGATATCCCACGTCTGCGCCTGTTTCCCTGGCTCGGCTCATGATGCGTATATCATGAGGAACAGTGACATTCCCCATTTGATGTCGCAGCTACAACATAAGCGTGTCTGGCTTGTTAGTAGGTGATGTTGTATGTTTATGTTGTGGTGTGTGTTGTTTATATGCCTGATAGTGCCCTGTTATCAGACAACTGAAGTCTTTTCTGTGTTCAATGTAGGAGACACTGGATACTCCAACCAGCCTTGGTTGCAACCCCAATCCGTAACCCTGTCACCCCTGCAGAGGTTCAGTTTAATGAGGCCCATGGAAGGCTAGTGGTGGAGTGGACTTTTGGCTACTGAAGACACAATTCCACTGCTTGGATCGTACAGGAGGAGCCCTTCAATATGCACCATTGAAGTTGTGTAAAATCATCACAGCTTGCTGCTTGCTCCACAACCTGGCTATAAGGAAGTAAATTCCACTGATACATGAATACAAAGACCAGCATCTGCCAGCGAGGGAGGATCCAGGTGTGGGACATGTTGCCAGTGGTGATGAGAAGAAGTGCTTAGATGTGCGACAACAACTCATCCACATCTTTTTCACATGAGTGTAAGTATGCAATGAGAGGAGGTGAACAAGTCAAATAGTTTGCTTGTGTGTTTCTGGTGTACAATGTGTATGTCTGTGAGTGTATGATAATTAACATGAATTTTTCAAGTGTAATGGTTTAATTAAATTTGTATGTTAACACATACAGTGCTAACACAAATCCTAACTAGTATTCACACCAACAAGTTTGTGCATTTGATGAAAATCCCTTGTAAATGTGATCAAATTATTCATGCTTGTCTGACTCTGTTCTATGTTTCTCCTTACCAGGGTACTTTGCATTGTCTTCTGCAGACTTGTGACCTCCCAGACCGATGATGGAGTGACAGATTCCAATATTGAACGTTATTCGAATTCTCTGGCACCACGTACTTCAGACCTGATGGTCATCTTTTGTTCTTTTTCTCTATTTCACACATTGTGATGCGATCTTATTTTGTGTGAAGGAGCCAGGTTGTATCTGGAGAATAAACCTGTGCTTCACATTGAGGTGTGCGTTGTCTTTTTTAACACATCAAAATATTAGTTTCAAACCTAAACATGTTCCACGATAATCTATTTTTGCTGAAAATGATTGTTGATTGTGCTTGCAATAGGTGCAAGTATTTTAGGCAATAGACTTCCATTGGGTCTGCAATTGTCTACGGATTGTGTGATAACCTGGTTGTGTCTATCTATCATTCTACAACAAGGTACATTCGCTCACAATGCAGTGATAACATTTATGAAGTGATTTGTTACCAATGTTACTGACACTTTCTTCTTTGTGAATTTGTGCGTCATTTTAATTTAAACAATTCGGATTCAAAGTCACAACATTAACTAGTATTTTGTACAAATTGATTTATTTTCGTGAATGAAATCATTCCACATCATGGTGGAGAGCCCAAAAAAATACAAAACAAAGTGCAGATAGAAGTTGGTAATGTTTGTAGATGAATTATTCCAAAGTTGATCCACAGTTTTTTGAGTCCTTAGTCCAACTTAGACCCTCCAGCCAATGTGGGACAGACAGTTCATTGACAGTCAACAAAGTGAATGCTTGGCACACAATAGAGGATATCAGGAGCAGGTTGTCACTTCCTAGGGGGGATGCGTAGACATCAGCCTCTCAAGGATTCTTCTTCGAACGACCCTTTCCACATTTTGCAGGGGGACCCTGATCTGCAGGCAGCAGCAGTGTGGGGGCTCTCTGCCAGAGTCCACATCCCTTCCTGTGGATTGTTCAGACGTTGATGCACCAAATGTTGTGGGAACAAAGGGAGGTGTGGACATGTTGGTGGCAATCTGGTGGAGGCAGGTGAGAATGTGCTTGTGCACCGCAGTCAGGTCATCAATTTTGGGCATGTACATTTCCATTTTTGCATAGTGGGATGCCTGCTGCTCTTGCACGGTCCTGAGGATCCCAACAACCTGGCCAAAATCTCTGGTGCAAACCTCATATGCATTGAGGATTCTGAATTGGTATGAGTGTTCTTCATCAGCAGCACCAGCTGCACGACGGAGTAGGTCCCCACGTCCCCTCCTACCCCATACCCACCCGATCAGTCACCCTTGTCATCATGTGGGACTCCTTACACCAAGGAGCATATTGTTGCATCCCTTGATGTAATAACGGATGCCCCAGTGTCACAAAGGGTTTGTGAGGGTAACCTGACAACGATACCTGTGAAGCAGTGCGTGTGAAAAATGGAAAGTGATAGTGAAAAATATAAAATTGGAGAGTATAGAGATGGAACAATTTATTAGGTATCTCTCATACTTCCAAATGTTAAAACTCAGTGCGGAAACATAGTAGTTTTCAACAAATAGCTACTATCTAGTTGGGAAGGTCGACATGTTTCAGCAGTACGGGGACTTAGTGTCCACTGCCTTCTTCAGGACCAATATTACGCTGTGTGAATAAACTAAAAATCACCCAAGTGAATAAAATCCATAGATGTCACCTGGATGACTAGGATCTGTGGTTATCTACCAGATACCTGAAAAAGTGGCGTCCAAAATGAAATAGGTTAGTGTCTCAAAAACCCACAACAACATCACAACCAACACACTTTGGTATTGGCACATGGCATCTCTGTTAATAATGCCTATATACTTATTTTTAATACTTCCAATATCCTGAAAGGTATATAAGAAGCCCGACACGAAATGTGTCACCCACTCACCTTCTTGGTAGAACATGGGTGCTGCCCCTCACCTGGCTGCGGCTCAGGTAGATAGAGCACCGCTCTATTAAAAATAAACAGATGCAGGTCATAGATATATCATATTGATTTTTTCACACGATCTACAACATTCAAAAGGGGGAGTTGCTAGGAGATAAAAACGTCTTAGGCATGTATCCTCAATAATAATGCACGTTCAATCTAATCTGCTAAGTCACTACCAGCTGTCAACAGACTCACGGTGCTATCAGGGATATAGATGTTGATTCACATCTTCGAGTATAATTACCTGGAAGAACGTGCACTACATCCAATCTTTTACCACAGTGCCAGTCCACATATCAGTGCTTGAGCCCGTTACTGTTAACATAATTTCAAGAACACCCAAACAAATGTACTCTTTTTAATTGTGCCAATCAACGCATTCTTATTTGTGTCCAATTCTGCTCACATGGATGATATTTGTTTTAGCGCTGTGTTGGAAAACAGGACTAGGCGGTGGATTAGGCTATTCTAGCCCGTGAGTAAAGAATTCTCATTGTTTATGGAAACGACGAGTAACATGTGTTTCCCATATTTTACTTCATACCTCCTCAGGTGAGCAACCAGGATACCAGTCCACAGTGTCAGCCATCTTGTAAGTACATTTCCACTCTCTATCAGGTAAGCATGGTCCCTGGGTGTCTGTTTGTACTAGGTGGGAGGAGGAGTGTTTGCATTGACTTCGACTCCCATCATGCCCTGTCCTCCACACACCTTGCCAGGCAGCCTATACAGCACACATGGAACTATGCAGTTCATGAGAGTTAATGGCAGTGTCCTGGGTAGAAGGCTGACACTGGTGCCTAGAGTTTGTGTCAAAGGGCCATGATGGTATTTGGCTTCAAGTTCAATACCAAGCAGCAGTGCCAGCCATCTTGTAAGTACACTTCCCCACACTGCCAGGTATCCATTAGCCCAGATGAGCTTTTTGGGATGATGAGGAGTGTTTACTGTCACTGTAACTCCCATCAGCCATGGCCCCCTTCCCACATAACTCATACAACACACCAGCGAGAGTGTTGTCCTGACAATGAGGGGTAGTGTACTCTCTAGATGTCTGACATGGGTGCTTGTTGTCTGAGTGTACAACAACTCCCTTCATGGCCTTGTGCTCCAAACTGCAGTCCCCAGTGTCAGGCACCTTGCCAGTACATTTCTAGTCACCATCAGGGACAGCATAGTTCCAGTTGTGCTGTTTGAGCTGGGTGGGAAGGTGGGTGTGGGCGCAGGCCGCATTGGAATTGTAGTGACAGTGAGTGGAAAGTTTCTGGCAAGATGGCTGACACTGATGCATGGTGTTAGGAGTTTAAGGCCTCCATTGGAGTTTTACTCAACTCAAACAGCAGGCTCCAGTGTCAGCCATCTTGCCAGCGCAGTTTCACTCACACCCAGGAAAGCTGAGTCACAGGTAGGATGTTTGAGATAACTGGGAAGGTGGATGTGAGCACAATGCTGATGGGAGTTCTAGTCACAGCAAACACTGGTGACTGGTGTTTGGAGCAAAAAAGCCTTGCTGTGATTTTGTAAGACGTTTGTACATGTTTGGAAGTTTTTAAATGTTCTAATCAATGGCAGGTATACGTTTGTCAATATGACATACACAACACATGCTAATTTACTCTAGAATGTTGTACCTTGGATAACAGTCATTTGTATACCAGTGTCCTTGACAGCGATGTCTGTGGATGTGTAAGTGGTAACATTAGTGTTGCGTTGAGTAGGTACTCATCAGACTCTGTTGCTCCTGGTATTACATAGACCCATTCTGACGGAAGGATGTCACGCACCTTCTCCTCCCAGGAAGTGTAGTGCACGGGTGGTGCAGGAGGGTGACCACCAGGTAGCTGTCTCTGGGCGTGTTCTCTACCCATCAGTTTTTTTACCCTACTTCGCACATCGTAGTACCTGTTCCTGATATCATCCATTGTGCTAAGGCAAGGTGCTTGACCGTTCACCTAGTTGATTATCCTGTCCCACATCCTATTTCTCTGGGACACGGGGGTCTGTTGCACTTGGTTCTCAAATAACTGTTGCTCCACCCTAAGCATTTCTTCTACAAGTACTTCCAACTCCTTATCTGTGAGCCTTTGGTAATTCCTTGGGGCCATGGCTGGGGTGAGTATCAATGTGAGGGTGATTGTGAATTGGGGGTGTGGCTAATTATCTGAATTTTTTACATTTTCCACTTGCCATTTGTGACACAAACAGACGCTGTCCAGTAACTGCATTGGATGCATCGTCATCTATTCGTGGGGTTAACCGAGTCTGATTCCTAATAGTAGTACTTTTCTTTAGCTTTTCCAAATGAATCAGTTGCTTCAGGCTTATTTATGGACGATTCAGTTGGATGGATTGCGTAATGGACAATTCGGTTGGATTTAACAGGCATTGCATAATTTTTGGTAATTTGGTCAGCTTGTGGTAGGGTCGTTCGGGAAGCATTCTGGAACCGGTTCGGCAGGAATGCTTTCCTAACGAGATCGTAATGAGCCTCTTAGGGTTAAAGAGGCTTATGGTGGCACTGCAAGCTAGCTGACTCATAGTACAACATATCCTGAGGGGGTGCATGGAACCAGTTTTGCACCATACCAACGGTTATGCTGTCTACAAATGCACAGTTCGTAGGCTTTGGTAGATCTGTGCGAGAAACACAAAAGCACAACACCAGCTGCTAGAAATGATTGTGACATGCTTGTTTGCTATTATCATGATTACAAAGAGTTTTGGCAGTACTTTAACTGCTATATTCACAACAAGGACTGTAGATTAATTGCTGCATAAATAATCATCCTAGTGAAAATATAAACATTTTGCATATTATTTCAGCTTATGTTATGCATGTATGCAGGTGCTTCATGCATCTCACTTACAGACTGCTTTAGCTATCTGGGGAGAACTATTATCATCGTACAGCACACTAAACATAACAGAGAACATACACAAACTCTCAAATATAGAAAAGAGATTTTGGATAGTTGCATTCAGCCTTTAGCTACTGTGGTTTCACTGCCTATGTCATTAGATCACACAGAGGTCTCTCTGTGTTAGTATCTGCCCACAACAATTTGAAGCTGCGAGCATATGACAAGTAGAATATCTCCTGGTTGTCAAACAAAGTCTGGCTGCTTTTTTTGTGCATAGTGCCCGGTAGACATCAGTCAGACACACTGAGGAAACAGCAAGTCTGTCCCCACACATGAGTTGCATTTATGAGTGTGGCCTTTGGAGCAAGATTTGAGTTGCACTCCACGACCATTTCTGTCATCACACAGCAGATAGAGCAAGGCAACCTCCACTGCTTTGGTACTTTGCTTATGAGTGCAGGCAATTCACATGCAAGTGACAGATAGGCTTCTAGAAGAAGCATTGGGAAAAAGTAGTGAAGTCTCTATGCTGCACTTCTGCTGTCTGTTCACCTAGGCTGAGTTTCTATCCAGGCTTGCGCTGCTCAGATGAAAGGCCAGTTCTGCTCCTTTGGCTATCAGCCAGCCCACTCTGGAAAGTCAACAGTACACTCCATGCTTGCAAAAATCTCAACAAAGGCGAATGGCAAAGCGAGGCTACACAACATAGTGACCAGTGCCCTGACCAATCTGAGAGTAGGCGGGACTCACTGTGATACTGGAAACTAAATGAGCAGAATAGTATAACTAATTTGGTATGCCTTATCTCTCTAGCCCCTGCTCTTAATACAGGCTCCAGAGGCATAGGTGGCATTGGTGGAGCAGAGAATTATTATACAAGTTTTAGAAATACTCCTTGCGGAGCAACACTTCACAATTTACACTGTTTGCCAATTAAATTAAAAAACAATGAACAATAAACACAAATAAAACAAATTCCATTAGTGATTTCACAAAGGAATACTTCAAAACTGCAAAATCAAGTGGAGATACAACATACATATATCAATTGAAAATATTACCAGTCAAGGGAAAAGACAATAAGGTACCCAATACAACCATCAAGACATATTTAAATGGAACACATTTGGGATACTGTCCAACAAGGGAGATTCATGTAGGAAATTAGTTTGCATGCAAAGGAGGATATACATTTTGAAACCCTTATTCTCCTCAATTGCTATACACTTTTTATAAAATGAACTGTTTCCCTGTTGGTGAAAATGTGTAAATTGTGAAGTGTTGCCCATCTCCACCAGGAGTATTTCTAAAACATGTATAATAATTTTCCAAATAAGGAATTATTAAATGATGTAGACCATCTTGTTTGTGATGTTGGTCTTAGTCTGTTCAATAATTGACAGCCAAATTAAATGGTCAGCTGGATATTTCACTTTTTTGTAACTTTTAGAAAGTAGGCGTTTTCTTGTTTTACCATTCTATGTGCCTCTTCCTGTTTGTGGATTGACTGTCTGGTTTTGGAGTGACAGGGGCTGGAGATGTACATTCACTGTAGACAGCCACTCAGAGCTGAGCTGAATAGACATTGGCTGCATTTAGAGAGTAGCTGGAGGAGTTTTCCTTGCAGCTGAATAGAGAGTGACTTCCTTGCACAATGCTGTCTCCATCACGTGTGGTCATACTGCACCAATAAGAACGGAACTGGTTTGGACTGGGCTCAGAGACCCTGGCATTAGGAAGAACAAAGACAAAATGGGGTATAAGTAGTGGACCATAAGCCCCAGAACTTTAAATGATCTTTGGACTCAAGAGGAACCTTTGCCAAGGAGAAGAGCCTGAGAGCTGTGAGGAGGAGTACTGCCCCTTTGCTGCGTGGGATTGGCCTGCAGTTGCTTCTTCTGCCAAGGAAAGGACAAGGACTGGAACTTTGCTACAAAACCTGCTTGAAGAAGAATCTCCAAGTCTCAGGGAGTCATGGACTTCAACACCAGCTCCCCCGAACACCATTGCTGGGAGTTCTGTCCTGCCGTGATGCAGCGACCTGCACCGAGGCCAGGGGCACCACTCATGAAGTGCACAACGCACCGCGCAGCCTGCACAGCAGCTGCAATGCCCTTTGACGCCTGCCGACACCTGCAGTTATTGGTCTTCCTGAAGCCAGCGCTTGCACCAACGCCTTCACTACCTGCGCTGGCATCCACTTATTGCGGAGCAAATAACTTATGAGGCTGACTCGACGAGTCTTCGACTTCCCATTGTCTCCCCGGAACTGATGCCTCATCTCCACGACGCTGTGCATCATCCAAAGACTGCAATCCAAGGTACTGTCATTTGGGCCAACGCTGCGCACCTTGCGGTCGGCGCCTTACTTTCGGTTATTGCCTGTCACAATGTCATAATAGATCAAGGTGGAGCTATTTGTTTGCTACACGTTCTATTTTTTAATTAACTGTTCTCAAGTCATATTTTACTACCTTCACGTTGGAATTTCGTCTTTCTACTCTTGTTTGCTTTAGATAATGATTTTTCTTTTTCTAAATTGGTGTGGTATCTATTTGTGGTGTGTTCACTGCATTAATGTATACTTTAGACATTGCCTTTCGGATAAGCAGGGGTTATCTAAAGTGTGTATCCCCCTTATCCTGACTAAAAGCAAGGGACCCTACTTGGACAAAGGTACCTACCTCTGCCAATTAGAGACCCCCGTTTTAACAATTTGCCTCTGAATCTCCAATTCAATAAAATATGTGTTTGCCAATCAAGATTGATATTTGGAACAAATGCTCGAATATTGCATTGAGTGATAATCACACTGTTGTGCTGCCACCCCAATCCCTGTTTTATTTCCAGTGAAGGAATTCATAACATCACAAATTGCCTACTTTTTCCTTGGCAGGCTAAAGTGAAAACCAATTGGTTGAAAAGTGAACATTATTCGTTTAGTCCTATAACAAAGATTGACACAACATATTCAGCTCTCTGAATCATGTGACAGTGTCTGTTTTAATTACATTGTTTTCAAATGTGGAAAATTAGCAATTTGCTCCGAATCGTTTGCATGCTATAAATATGTATGAGACGCGTGCGGCAGAGGGCATATCATTATTGATATGAAGGCCAAGCAGAGAGATGTGTGACTGCCGCGTGAAAAGCTCTTTCACACAGTGATGGGGTCGATTTACATCTGCCCTCAATCTTTGCTCTGCGGCCGCAGCCTCACCAGCCCTGACATTTCTAAGCCTGACAGAGACGGTCGTTTTATACGATGTTCCATAAATCAGCTGCAAACGATTCTGAATGCAAAAGCTGCAGCGCCTGCAAGCTCGAAACAATTTCTGAATTCAGTGTTAATGTCACACAGGCATTTAAAATGAATTAGAATAATGCATGACAAAAACAAAAGGTTCTGAATTTGCATATTTGGAGCCCGAAACCATAAATTTCAGCGTAATAAGACTACTTCGGTATAGTATTTTTCTCAGCAGTAAGAATTGCTTTTCCATTCTCTACGGGGTATTTTTTCTCTTAGGCTGCTTATAATGTTAATGGAAGCTTGCTAGTTATATAAGACTTTTGGCATATTGATTGAATGTTATGGCTTCAAGTGCCAATGAGTCTTTCCATGACTCTTAGGACATGGAAAAACAAAAACATTTTAGGATAGCGGAAAACACAAGCACGGCCTAGGAGAAGAGTCTCAAACAGGTTTCTGTAACATGTTCTTCTCAAGCCAAGGCGAACAAACATTGGCAAAGCCACAAGGTGAGACCTGAAAGTTGCCAATACATGCAAGCAGCTTTTATGATATGCCTGTGCTTGCATGAATTATTACATTGTGTAAGCATGTGCTTGCATGCATTAGCACATTAAAGCCATACTTGTTGGCTTTGCCAGTGATTGCCTTCCGATACAAGGCTTTGCTAAATTTCCCTCTTGAGTTGGCAAATCCTTGCAGTGCCAGGCTGTGGTACTTTTGGCCATTACTACGGATCTTAGAGGCATCCACTACTAGCCCTGCAATCCCAGGTACCTGGGAAATGGAAGAGAGCAGACACACTTTAATGTCTCCTTTTATTGAAATGGTAGATGGTGCAGCTTCAAAAATAAAAATGTTCATATTTACACGGGGCAGCCTGATTGAGCGTGTTTCCTTTTGGCTAAATACATATGATATAAGGAAGGATGGCTCAAAGATGCAGCGCAAACACCGAACAAAAATTGAGCAAAGCCATACAAAAGATGTCCATCTAGATCTGAAATAAAAACACACAATGAATCAGCCATATTGGGGCAAGCTTTCTCTTGAGTCCTGACAACAACATTTAAACAAGCATTAGCAAACGTAATGTGGTTTGCTTTTTTAAAATAGGCATTGGCAAAGCCAATATGTATCTGCTCTGTGTTTCCTCTGTTTTGCCAATTCTGTTCACTCTCCAAGTGGCTGCTCTGAACTTTGTAGATGGCATGTCCTGGATCAATTGATGCAATAAAATCTACACCAAGATCTCTGGAAAAATGCTGTGGCACCAAAGAAATGCAGCCAACACTGTCTGTGGGTTTAAACACACCTGACTACATCGCCCTGCTATGAAAACATTATTGAATGCCAATAAAACGGTTTATTAGGATCTTGTGCCAGTGCCTCAATGATTTCCATTCAATGGTGCCTCACAACTTCAACAAAGTTTTGCATCCTGATAGTTCTCTCTAAACAGACTCATGTCAAATGTTCTTGAATTTTTCTTGTTTTTTTCATGATATACTGTCTCTCCTAGCAATGCCTAACCTGGGCTTGCACTATCTAGCAAATCACTGTTTTCTGGTTGGTTACCCTGTGTGTTGCTTTCGATGACAATGGATAGGAACTGCTTCCTTTACACTGGGATTGCTCTTACGTGGCCTGCCACAGTCTGACAACTCCGGAATAGCACCCTGCCTTTCAGATGTACTATCCTGCCAGCACCATAGAGTAATGCTTCCATACATTGGACTAGGGATTTCAGTGGGCGGCTTAGACCCTGAAGTTCTTAAAAATCAACTCTTACATAGGTCACCATTAGCAGGGGCGGCTCTAGGCTCATGGTGGCCCTGGGCAGGGAGCGTAGGTAGGGGGCCCCGGAAGAGGGGGTCCGGGTGGGGCGGAGCCTCCCCCGGAGCTCAGGAAGGTGTTTGGGAGTGGAACAGAGCCGGAGGCCGCCAAATCCCAGCCAGGGGCCACCACGCAAATATGTATCCATCCTCAGAGGATTATTATATTAAGGATATATATTGGTGTGGTGGCCCCTGGGGTTTGGTGGCCCTGTGCAGGTGCACACCTTGCACATGCCTAAGGCCGGCCCTGCCATTAGGCTAAATATTCATGTACTTAAATATACTGGCAAAAACAATGGTCAATTTCTCAACAGTTAGCGTATAAACAATTAATGCATTTAATGCCACTATGCAATCCCTGTTTACGTTTCACGTTTTATTTCATCTTGTATTACGAGGGTGGTTGCCTTTTTTCAAGATGTGTTTGTGTAGTTTTTTCATGCAGCATATGACTTGTCCAGTGCATACTTTGATCTGAGTTGCATCCAGGTGTCTGTGTGAATTCAGGCTGTGCATTGGTGTTTAGGATGGGGCATGAATGAGAGCTTCGAAGTTGAAACATATGGTAGAGCTAGTGTCTCACAGTGCCGGTCAGAAACGGGTGCAGACTACGTGCACATTCATACCTTGGCCTCTCTGTCAAGGGCACAGAGCGGTGAGCACATATGTAGCAATTGTAATTGTGGGAAAGTGTGACATATGCCGAAGGAGGTTTTCATACATATGTGGGGCAAAAGAAGGCATAAGTGACTAAAAGAGAGACCGCAGAGGAAATTGGTGTGAAAAGGTGAACCGGGGTGTCTGAGAATAGATAGTTGGTAAAATTAAATGAAATCAAATGAAATCATCACTCTCCCTTAAAAGAACTAAAGCAACATCCACTATTTGACTAGTAAAAGAATCAGTGTCATTTATAGGACAGGTCTTTATTAAAATCGAAGATACACAGAGTCAAAGTTATAGTAAAAAAAAAAGGCTAACTAGATCATAGCAAGAAACAATGATCAGGACAAGACAGACAAGAAAGGGGACCATATAAATTCCTATATGATGTATTCATATATCTGAGTCTGACCCGATCTACTAGATTATAAATTACTTTTTTGCTTACTGCTGCTGCAGCCATATCTAGCAACTAGTCTAAGAGAGTAGGAGGATGGCAGTGTTTCCGCCTCCTCAGAATACACATCTTGTCCACTGCTAGTGCTGTGTCTATCCACCTTTTCCTCTGTTGGGTTTTCCTGTGTTGGGTTAGATCTGGAACATCTGCTTTGTCATATACAAAGGCCAATGTCAGGGAATAGTCCAACATGGTGTCACCTGCAGCATTCATGGTATTAGCTACTTCACTCCAATAGATTTGTAGGCATCTGCAAAACCATAATAAATGCAGCATGTCCCCACTTCTGCCTCCACATCTCCAACAATCCACAGACAAGGAGAGACTCAGGGGCATATGTACAAAAAAGTGGCAAAGCGTGTCGTTCAGCCAAGAAGGCTAACGACATGCTTCATCACTTTCGAAACACAGGGCTGCTCTAGATTTACTAGAGACTATAGCTGAGGCACTATATTTCGCCCTGCACATAAACAATCATTGGCGTTTTGCGGTTTCTGTGTGTGCTGCCAAAGGCAGCCCACAAGGAAAGAGCAAGAACAAGGAGAAATAAAGCATTTCTTCTTGTTTCACCTGTTTAAGACCAGGATTTCCCTGGTCTTAATTGTGGCGCTGTCTCCTATTTATGCTGCTCTTGTTATTAGGGGGCAGCGTCAAAATCAATGGATATTGCTGTAGAAAGTCCACCACAATGCCCATTGCCCACCCCTTTCACACTAAGTGTAGAATAAAAGGGGGCCATATTTATAAGGCAGCGCTAAGCCATGTTAAGTGGCCTAACGCTGCCTTGTAAATAAGGCAAAGCTCCTATTGCCATCACAACGTCACTAAAAGTGACATTGTGGTAGCAAAAGGGGCTTGTAAATATGACCCTCAGTCTTTGCCGGTTCCAATGCCTGTCATGCAGCAATCTGAAATAACTGGATTCCAACCTTGCCTTTTGAAGCCCCTGATCATGTGCCTCCAGGTATGTACCCCAGTCTTCATCTGTGTGTTGTTTGCCAAGCTTTATTTGACAATGCTCTCCTAAGTGGCGATGTTAATGCTCAGAGTGAACTTCTTTAATTTGCGCACTTTACAGGCCGGAAATTACTCTCTTGAAGTTGTCACATCTTTTGAGATACAGCAAGAGGGGAGATTGAGGCAAGCAGCCCGGGAGTAAGAGGAACCTTGAACGCATGCAATGCTTCACCTGTAGGTATCTCCATTTTTGTTGACCATCCAGATAAAACTCAGTTTAGAGTGCTTCAAATGTCTTCATTCTACCTATTGGCAGGACTTTGTCCCTTTCACTGACTGTTCTGCCAAGCATATCATGTGGCAATCTATTGTTAGTGCAATATTTTGCCAAAGGGGTGTCTAGGTGTGTAGGAATTCGTGTATACATAGTTCCTTATGTATTTGAGTCCATATCTGCATCAACTCTTGCAACAGTGGGACTGAATGATCTTTTGAGGTTGCCAAATAGTTACATAGTGAATCCGTGATGAAATCAGTGTTCATTATTTGCTTCTCTAGGCATGTCCAAGCCAGTGTTTCTTTGGTAGTGGAGGAGAAATCAGTTAGGTGGGCCAGGTGATGTGCCTTATAATAGAGGTCCATTCGAGGCAAGTGGAGACCATCTAAAGACATTGCTGCTTCAAGTTTCGAATTCGGGCGGAGAGATCGTTTGCAGCCCCAAACATAATCCTTAGTAATTTTGCCAATGAGATGAACTTTATATTGAGGAAAAGAAAGAGGTAGCATTCTAAAAAAGAAAATTATACCTGGAGCTCTGACAACCTTAATAGTCAATACCCTGCACCAAAGAGGTAAGTGGAGGCCCCTTCATTTAACAAAGTAAGAAATTGTCTTGTAATGATATCGGTCATATTTCACTTTAATAGTACATTGAGGTCTCACTATGAACACCTAGACATTGAATCTGCTGCAGAGACCATTAGAAGGGCAGCCCATCAATGACAGAGGGGCCAGCACAATAATTGAGAGGTAAGGCTTCCCTCTTGGGACAGTCAATTTTGTATACAGAATACCCAATGAAGTGGGATATTATATCAAGATCTCCTGGCAATGATTCCTCAGTCTTCAAAATAAGGAGCAGAATATTGTCCATGTAAAAAACGTAACTTCACTTCCCGTGCTGCTGTTTTTTATGACACACATACAGGATGACCGTATGTAGTCCGCCGACAAATGTTAGCACTGTTGTACAGGGTCCATAAATAATGACAAGCACTCCATATAATCTATATCTTCAGGTTTATTAGAGCAGAGGAAACCTGTGTCTGTACAGCCAGACACCAACACCCACATTCTGTACCAACAGACCTGGAGCCCACTTAGGTCACAGACAGTACATTCCACAACAGACCATAAACAGCAAGGAAAGACTATAGACTATGAACACAGTATAACACATTCCCTTTCCTTCAACATAACATAGAGAATGCAATATGTCCCCTGCATTGCCTCGACAATGGGAAACCACATGAAACATTAGGATCCATAGCATGAGAGACCATGCACCACCCAACCAGGAAAATACCCCAACCCCCAGGCAACAGGCTTACTCACACAAAAAGTCATCAAGCCATCTGGGAGGTTTGGCACACCTTCTCATCCCCCCCGAGCCACCCCTCGCTCTTCTGCAACCTCTGCATTGCCCTCCGCTGAGGTCACTCGGAACACCTCTTCCTCAACATTCTCACTGCAATCTGCCAAAGTTGCTTGGGACTCTTCACCATTCAAACATAACAAAATTGAACCTTACTCCACACCGACCTGCCAAGATGAATCCACATTTCCACCGCTTTGAAATAACATAACCCTTCTCATATTCCAGGTTTGCTCGTTGCTCAACCTTACTCAATTGTGACCCATCACCTTCACCTTGTAGGGACCTCAAGATTTAGACAAACCAGACCTCACAGCACCTGGCTTAACTTTGACCCAATCCCCCACATCAATCACACCAGCCTTGACAGGAATTGACCCTGCTTTTACTGTTGACTTGTGTTAGACTCGGCATCTTTTAGCGTGTTTCCCCTGAGTTGTTGCTTTCTGCCCTCCCGGTTTTGACTCTGTTTTTGATGGCGTAGCGTTTCTGCGCACTTTCTGCACAGCTGATCAGTGGTACAGTGCAGGTGTTCCTATAGTAAATTGTGGTTTTGATTAGTGTTTCCATGTTTGGACATTTGATTTACCTGTTAGCCCCTAGTAAAGTGCACTGCATGTGTCAGGGCGAGTGAATCAAATACTACCCAGGGGCCTCGAGCCCTGGTTGTTCCACCCACGTAAGTAGCCTAAAAACTGTAACTCAGACCTGCCACTGCAGAGTCTGCGCGCAGTTTACTATTGCCATGTCGACTTGGCCAGTCCACACACTTGCCAGTCCCTAACCTTCCCTTTTCCTACATGTCAGGCACCCCAAGGTAGGCCTAAGGTACTCCTGTGGGCAGGGTGCAGTGTATGTGAAAGGTAGGACATGCCCTGGAGTGTGTGGCATGTCCTGGTTTGCTACTGCAAGGCTTCCTGTTCCCCACAGGACCGAATTGGTAGGTTGTTTATTACATCTTATAAAGATAACTGGCACGGGGAATTAGGTAAGAAAATAAAGTTTGGTATGCCTGAACTCAGAATCTAAAGATGCATCTTTTAATGAAGGTGATTTTTACATTCTGTGCTCAGTCATCCCGTGTGCCTCTGCTGGAATGTGGATTGCCTGTATGGGCTTCGCATGACAGAAGGCTGGGGAGTAGGAGTGGCTCCAGATAGTATAGGTAGGTCAGGAGAAGGGCTGAATAGACCTGGGCTGCGATGGGGGAAGGGGAGGAGATTTCCTTGCACCTCAAATGGCCTGGTCTGCCTCTGACAATGCCGTGTCCACCTCCTGCCAGAGAAGGCAGAACTGGTTCTGGCTGGGCACAGACACTCTCTGCCTAAGAGGTCAAAGGACTTTGGGATATAAATATTGGGGCCAGACGCCTGAACATTAGAACTCTTTTGGATCAAGAGGACTGCCAAGAAGAAGAGCTGGAGAAGCTGTGAAGAGGACCTACCACTTTGCTGTGTGCTTTGCTGTGTTGGCCTACAATGGCTGCTTGTGTCTTGGTCAGTGATAGAACTGGACTGAACTTTCTGCAATATGCTTTTTGAGTTTCTCCAAGGGCTTGAGGTAGAGCTTGCCCCCGGTTCACGAAGTCTCAGGAACAACAAAGACTTCGGTCACTGGGGACTGTGTGTCTTGTGCTGCAGCAGAGGAAAAACAACCAGACGACATCCACGATGCTGCTGCCGACTCTGTGTCCTGACTGCACCGCAGAGGGCACCGCCGCAATGCTGCACCGTGACCTTGGTCACACTGACCACACTTGCTGTCGCCGCCACCGAGCGGCTGCTCGCACCTCAATCTGTAGGCACTGCACTCCACACCACCTCGCTTCACCTTGGCACCACAGAGGGCATCGCCGCAACGCCTCACCATGCTCATGGTCTTACCGATGATGCCATCTGACGCCACCACTGAGCCATTGCTTGCACTGCTACCTGTGGGCACCGCACTCCGCACCACTTCACTTCACGACAACACCTTGGTATCCCTGACAACGCTGCTCCATGCTGGAATCAACGCTGCTGCTTGCACCGTGGTTCGAAGGCACCACTCGTAAAGTTATATGAAGCACCTCCCTCATCCCACACCGCTGCCTTGGCCTACTGACGCCAGTGCCATCGACTCCAGTTCATCAGCCAACGACAGCGATTCAGCAACAACAATAACACTGCTTGCACCGTGACCTGCCAGTACCGTGACGAGCATCGCCTTCATCTCGCACCGTGACCCTGGTCTCACCCACACCGCCATCTGACACCACCACTGAGCTAATGCTCGCACGGTGACCTGGGGCCACCGCACGCCGCACTGCTGCACTTCGCACTGCAGCACCCGATGTCTGCCAATGCCAGAGCTCATTATTTCAACAGAAAGGAGCTCGACCTGCAACGCGAGTGATTTCAAGGGCCTCAACGCCCTGTATTTCTAACAGGTACTGTTTGCAGGGCTTTCCAACACCGTAGCTGGTCCCCGACACCGTGACCAGCCTGAACAGTTTGGATTCGATGCTCACGACATCGTGATAGCACCGGACAGAGCTACCAACACCAAGGAACTGCTTTTAAAACTTATTTTGACAACTGTAGATTTTTGAGTACTGTATTGTGGAATTTTATCAATTTTGGTCTTGTCTTAAAGTATATAAAAATAGTGGCTATTTTTCTAAACTGGTGTGGTGTCCTTTTGTAGTGCTTACACTGTATTACTGTTGGTTATGTGCAAATGCTTTACACCCTGCCTCTAAGATTAGCCTGACTGCTTGTGCCAAGCTACAAAGGAGGTGAGCAGGGGTTATTTTAGGAGTGTAACTCCCTTATCCTGACTAGGAAGAAGGGTCCCTATTCTGGACAAAGGTGCAGGCCCTTGCCAACTAGAGACCCCCATTTCTAACAACTTGTCACTCGCCTTCCACAACCAGGAGGGAAAAAATGTTGTGCCTGGTTTCTTGACCCTCATAATCTCAGAGGGAGACTTCCCTGTAGCTGCATTGGGCGTAGAGTGGTATGCCCACAACATGTCTTTTATCGCACCCCGCACACTAAGTCCCGCTTTACCAGCCAATTCCATGGTTCCCTTCACCAATCTGTTAAACCTTTCCACTTGACCATTGCCCTGTCGGTTATATAAAGAAGTACAAACATGTTGCACTCCTACTCCAAAATTGAGTTGCATGCCATAGTCAGTGACCAGTTTCACCGGCACTCCTTCCCTCCCAAAAATGTCTTACAGTAATGCAACAGTGGACTTAGCACTTACATTCTTAAAAAAACCCACCTCAAACCACCTTGACTTTGCATCCATCACCACGACAGCAAAATGCTCCTTCTTCTGCAATAACATGAATGGACCAATAAAGTCCCAACTGACTTTCTCCCACACTAAATCTGCATCAGATATGAGCATATGGATGTCTTGTACACCCACTGCAACTTTCAACCTCTTCTCAGAATTTTTGCATTCTACGCATTGCTCAACCCACCACTTGACATCCAAATCCATCTTATGCCACCACAAATTCTCTTTCAACCTTTTTAGCGTGAACGTTTGTCCCATGTGGCCCAAATGTGCAAATCATACCAATCTACTCCTTACCCCCACAGGAGGTACAAACCTTTCACCCCTGACAATGAGTTGGTCCTTATATACAGAAAGTTCCTCCACTACTTTAGAATAAGGTCTGACATCATTGGAATACGAGCTTTCTCTTCTAACGCACCCTTTAATTATCTTTGTTACTGCTTTAAGCTCTTCTTCCTTGTCCATGGATTCTATCAATTTCACCTTAGATACTGCACTATGCAGGTCTGCTAGCACATCTTCCACACTAGCTACTACTTCTTCCATGACCAGGTCACCGTCCACACAAAGTTTGTCAGGCAGTCAGCAACTTTATTCTTACAACTAGGCAGGTATTTCACAGGGAAGTCACACTCCTGCAACTTCACTGCCAGCCGGGCCAAGAGCGACAAACAGTTCCTAATACCATTAGGTGTTAACACTTCAAGTAATGGCTTGTTATCGGACCTGAGAATTACTTTTGAACCCCAAATAAATGTGCAAAAATGGCTTGTAGCCCAAGCTGCAGCCAAGGCCTCCCGCTCAATGTTTCTGTGAGGGAACAAGACGCAGAAGGTACAGTCCTTTCCACCTTGCCATGGAACTGTGATAGTGCGGCGCCCAGTCTGACTGCACTGGCATCTACAGTGAGCACCGTTTTACGATTGCACTGGAATGGTCACAAGATCTTGGCATTTCAAATCTCATCCTTTATTATTAAATCAAAAGCTCTTTGCTGTGATCTCCCCCACTCAAAGTGTCTTCCCTTCCTGAGCAGCTCTTTCACTGATTCAAACTTACTTGCAACATTTCTCACAAATATAGCATTGCATTCTACCATACCGAGAAATGAACGCAACTTATCGTTGTCACTAGGGGTTTCAGCACTTATAATGACACAATTTCACTTGAAATAAGATACCCTAGGTACTCTTTCTCACTTACCAAAAACCTGAACTTCTTTTTCCGGAACGTAATCATCTAATGATTTGCCCAGCACTTCACGCAAAGTGTCATTGTGTGTACCTACATTGTGTCCAAAAACTAAAATGTCACCTTGAAAAAAGATTACATTTTTGATCCCAGACAACATTTTAGCGATGAGCCTTTGAACCACGCTTGACGCAGACAACAACCCAAAGAGTAATCTGTTAAACTGGAACACCCCATTGGCAGTAACAGAAGCAGCCAGGTGTTTCTAATCTGAATGTAACATTACCTGGTGATAGGCACTCTTAAGATCTAATTTGGAAAAATATTTCCTCCCCAGCTAGTAAGAAGATAAACTCTGTGATGTTAGGCAGGGGAAAATGATCCATGACCACATTCTGATTTAAGCTGCGGAGGTCAACACAAAATCTCAAAGACCCGTCGTTTTTTTTCGACTGGAGATAACCATTGCACGGCCTCTACCAGTTCAATGACACCGTCACTAACCATTATTGTTTTTTACCTCCTCCCTAATGGCGACTGGTACTTTTCTGCCACTATGCCTCACTGGAACGGCATCTTTCTTAAAAATTATTTTGTGGGTAAAATCCCTGGCTACTCCTAACTTGTTGTTAAAAACTGGGGCAACCTCTAATAATAAGTCACTCACATCACTTTCATCCACCACTACGACCTGCTCCAGCACTCTTGGATTCACTACCATATGTAAGTGATATTGATGAGCCCAGGTCTATTTGGGCGGTCCCTCACTTGCTACACACTCTGACGGCTCTCACTAGCTACATAAACTGAGGCTGTTGTTGTCTGTACAGCCAGACACCAACAGTCCCACTCTGTCACAACCGCCCTGGAACACACCTAGGTAACAGACGCTACATTCCATGACAGACCAGATACAGCAAGGAAAGAGACTATGAACACAGTATAACAAGCACCCTGGAAGAAAAGGGAATGGTGAGTAAGGGCCCGTGCGGCCCTTCCAGCATCTAAATTCATTGCACAGGGCAAAAGCAGCCAGCAATTGATATAAATATTAGACTTCTTGTATATACTTCTCCTTGAAGCCAGTTCTGGATAAATACTGAAATAGATAGGTCATTAAACATGTTGAAAGCTTTCTCTGCATCTAGGGACACAGTTATATGGCTGTCTTGTTTATTTTTAACTTCTTGCCAGAGCAAATGAGAAAACCCTGCATATTTCGATTGGAGGAATGCCTTGGGACACAGCCGAATGAATTTTTCTTGATTAGTGCTGATATGCATTTTTGCAAGGACCTTTGCAATGAATTTCATGCTAGAGTTTTAAGCTATGTTGGTCTGTAGCTTCCATGGCACAGTGCAGCTTTTCCTGGTTTCTTAAGTAAAACAATTTCCTCCTTATTAAATTTTGGTTACAGGCTATTGATTTCGGCTGCATGTTTAAATCCTTTGCTCAGTAGTGATGCCATATACTTCAAATTCATCTTCCCCTGGAGAAATGTAGAAATATTTAATTCACATTGTCGTATTTTGGGAATTGACCAATCCCAATTTTTCCATCGATTGCTGAGCACCGCTTTCAAGTGAGTAATTCTTTTTGGCATTTTATTCTGCTTTTTACTTGTGTTTATGCTGTGTTCTAATCAAATTGATCTGCACCTGCACTTCGTACATTTTGTATCATATGTGGCCATTTCTCTGAAAAATTCTTACTCTTTGTCTGCCATCTTTTGGGCCTGTCTCCTAGTGTTCAATGTGTTCACGTGGGTGGAACCAGGGGCCAGCCACTATGCAGGAAAATTGATTTAATTCTTGAATTGACTCTTGTCCCTCCGGCAGCAACCCCCAGTATCAGTCCTGATCTTTCAGCTGCTTTAGAGAAATTTTTTTTATATTAGTTCGACTAGCATACATAGGCGTCTTAGAAACTAATGGTCTTAACCTGGTGCCCCTGCACATTAAGCTGGTGGACAATCCACACCTATGAGGAGCATTTCAGGTGGCTTCTCTAAAAACACATACCATAGCTAAACATACAGAAGAAGATCCTGATTCACAAAGGTAATCATAGTTCTGAAGTCTAACTTTAGACCTGAAGTCTTAGACTTCAGGTCCAAAGATAGACTTTAGGTCTAAACGTAGGCTTCAGATCTAAGGTAGGACTTCATGTCTAAAGTTGGACTTTAGGTATGAACTTAAACTTCAGGTCTAAGCTTACCTTTATGAATCAGGGCCAAAGTATTTAATTTATTAGAATCTGCCAAATTGGCTGGACTTTCTATATATATTGAAACTCGGCTAATGGAAGAGTCAACCCATAATATATTAGAGGCCCTACGCGATGAGCACTATTTTTCAAACAGGAATAGAACAATAATTACAAAAGAAGGTGGGATTGGAGTTGTTGTACATTGTTGCATACAAGCCTCATTATTAGAAATACCACCAACTGATGATGTCAACCTCCTATTACTAAGAATGTAGCTAATTAGCAGTTCATTAATCTTCTTACTTACTTACCATCCGTCTCACTACATGACAACCTTTCTCCAACAATTTGTTGAAAAAATCTGTTTCTCTTTTACCTATTATTCCTAGATATTATTAATTGGCGATTTCAACTACTAAGTTGATGACCTAAGGGCTGGTTCTAAAGATCATTACTTTGTTGAACCAATGGATTCTCTAAACATCTATCAACTTATAACTAGATCCATACACATCAAAGGACACTTGATTGATTTGATCTGGACACATAATGTGGACTTACCTATTATAAATGCACTTCTGGGCATTTGGTCAGATCCTTTTCTGATTCCCTTTTACATTTCCAAACTGACTCTTTCTAATCTGCCTACTATTCTTATAAATTCACAGAGGCCAGTAGCAAAGAGATAGTTTTTTTTTAAAAATTATGAATTAGCTCTTATTAGTGCAGATCAGTAAGAGAAGTATAACTTTCATTGAAGAATTTTGACAAAAATGAGCAACTTCTTCAGATAAATTTAAATGAATCAAGGACAAATGTAGTTACCTTAATAAGGTGACGAACCACTTTTATTTCTTCATATTTTCATGAGAGAAACAAATATTGGCTCCAAATACTGATGACAAGTCGAGTCCTGTTCCCCATTAAACCCCTTTCCTTTAACATTTTTAAATCACTGTTTCCCTCAATTAAAGATCCTTTTCTGAGCTCTTCGCTCAGGGTATCATATCAGACTCACTTACGAATTCAGTTTTCAATTTATTGAAAAGTCAGAGGAAAAATATCACCATGCTAAAAACCTATTGAACAATATCCTTGCTCCATTACCCAGCAACAATTTTAGAAGCTTGTGTAGCACAAGACATTTATAAACAGCTACAGACTTCTGATTTTCTTCATCTGCTCCATCAGGATTCTGTTCAATTCATAGCAAGGAATCTGTAATCTTAGTGGTCCATGACTTGAAATGGATTGATGAACAAGGCTTATTCTTGACTTTGGTGCTGCTCGATCTTACCGCTGCCTTGGACACAGTACACTACAAGATTTTCGTCGACCGTGCAGAGGATCCTCGACTTCAAGGCTCATCCTTGAATTAGAGCAACTCCTTTTTGGCAAATCGTACCCAGGGAGTTTATCTTTCACACTAAAGCACTTTTTCTAAAGTGTGTGATTCCTCAAGGGTCCTCCCCAATCCCTCACTAATTTGACCTTTACATTAAGCCTCTGATTCAAGAATTAGTATCAAGAGGATGTAGACTCTACAACTATGCTGATGATTGTTATGTCTTGCTTCGACTTGATGGAACATCGTCCTCTCAACTTGAATTCCAGAACACTATGCACCTCATTGGGAATTAGATGAGGTCCAATCACCTACATTTAAATACAGATAAAACAGATATAGTAATATTGAGTAATATTATTATTTACTGATAATATAATTGGGGAGAGGTTGTGGCCAAGCGGCTAGGGCGGTTAATCTCAAATCTGGGTAACCAGGTTCGAGTCTTTGCAATGACGCTCAACATCCTGTGATTCTGGGCAAAACACTTAATCTCCCCGTGCCTAACAAAAATTAATGTGTCCTTGTGTAACGCAACTGGTGCTCATGTAAAGTCGATCTGATACCTGATACCTTCAGGTCACGTTTGTGCTATATATAAATCCCCAAAAAATAAGGTGAATGGCTGGAATCAACTATATTGGCTCATCGAAATGGCACTGGTGCCCAAGCCTCAAACATCAGCCAAAAGCATTGGAGTTCTTGTGGACTGTAACTTGACCTTGAATCCTCAGGTTGGTGTGGTGGTATCTAAATGCATATTCATGTTTAATATGCCATGGAAAATTGCTCCTCTTCTTCCTCTGGAAGCATGAACCGTCTCTTTTACTGCCAGTGTCATTTCTAGATTGGACTATGCCAATTAAATTTTTTGGGGACTACCTAATAATATGTTTCACGGACTACAAGTTGTCCAAAATTAGGCTGCTTTTTTTATGCCAACTACCGAGAAGCAATCATGCTACACCATTGCTGTATGCACTTCACTGGTAAAATAGAGTATCCAATTTAAAACTTGCTGCCTCGTATTCAAGGCCCCAAGAGGTACAGCACCTTTTTTTATATCCAGGAAGGTGAAAACGTACTTTTCTTTACAAAACGTATGATCTGCACAGTCCAACGTTCTCATCATCCCAATATTTCGTAAAAAAATCAGTTGGATGGAGTTTTTTTCGTTAAAGGCACCCTCATTACGGAATTCTCTTTCTGACCATCTTCTCCATGAATCAAACCTCAAGTTATCTCAGAGAAACTTTAAAACATGGCTTTTCAAACAGGCTTATCTCTGTTAAGCACTTTTTCTCAGCTGCTAGTATTCTATTTTCCTATCTTCTAAGTGCCAAGAAACCATCAGTGAATGTGCGCTCTTGCACCCTCATTTATGGGGATTTGGGATAGGGTAGAGTAGCAAGTCAGCTTGCTGCGCGGCCCTACACCGCAGTGAAAGGGCAGGAATACAGTGTATTTATGCAATACCGTGCATGCCTGTCCCTTCCCCCTCCGCTGGCGCTGTTTTGGCAGCCTAGTGCCAACGCAGGTATCCTTGCATCATGCCTGTGTTGTTAGCAATATAGTTTTTGTGCAGGCAGGGGCACTTTCCTGCACAAAACAGTCCTAAGAGGCGAATTCCTCTTTCTATGTGTGCTGCAGAATCAGGCATAAGAATTAGGGCTTCCCTAGGTATAAATGACCTTGTAAATCTGGGGTAGCATTACATTCCATGGGTGTTGTGGGAGAAAACCCGCCGGAACTCCACCTGAGCGCAGAGTAAGGCAACACAGAGCTTTGAGCTGCCTTGTCTCACTCCATATCTGTAACGGGCATCCAAAGCCAGGAGTAGTGGCTTTGAATGGCCTTATAGAAATGATTTTGTATTCTGCGGCGCCAGAGCATTCACCAGAAGTGACATTGTGGCGGCGCAGGGGGCTCATAATTGCTGCTTTCAGTCGCTAACAGGTTGGGTACGCCCACTTTGCATGTCATCAGCAATAAATATTGCTGACATGCAAAGCGGGCCCCAAACCGCTGGCTATCACCTAAAAGCTGTAGCTAACCTTGATAATAGAGAGATGAAATTATCGCCGCTTTGCAGCCGAAAACGGCTGCAAAAGCTACGATAATTTCATATCGCCTGCCTTGGTAATATGCCCCTTGGTTTTAGTAATTATCTCTTCAAAATCAAGGTAGTCTAAAACCATCTTCAGGAGAGGTTCAAGTGACTTCCTGTTTCCTGACGTTTGCAGGTTGCCACAAAAACAAAACAGTGCTCTCCTGTGAATTCGTCTTCTACCAAGAGAGCCTGTTCCTGTTGAAAGACTAAAAATCATAACTCTAAAGACTTATTCCTTCGTGTCAAACGAAATCCTTTTAAAGACTTTTTGTACAGAAGATCTCTTGCTGGTTTATACCTAACATTTTGCTAATTGCCTTTGACATCATGAAACACATTCCAAAATGAGCACCCATTTCAGTAAAGTAATTACATGATTTTGCACAAACGTATGCTGCATTATATCAAATACTTGTCAATGCATTATGAAATAAATCCATTTTACGGTGCCTTCTTATCTTGCTTGGTAATTATGCTGGATGAAACAGGTTTTAAAATAGCCCATTTTAACAAGAGGCCACTGGGAGATAAGTATTGCCGCCTCAGTAATTATTCCTTGTCCTCTTGGAGTTGTTGTTATGTGTGAAAAATACCTTGATATGCAAGTAATTCACTGTGAAATTCAAGTTGAGAAAAGAGTACAGGACTCTTCAGACAGTGCAACATGGTCTAGGGTTGAGTGAGCTACCATCTATCAGGGCCTCTCTGAGGGCTCGTGTCCCCTCTCTTTTTGTTCAGGCCCCCTACTTTGGCCTGCCACCAAAGATGTTGAATATCACAATAAAAACACACAGCCACAGCCTCTTCACACATTATTTATCTTTCACTGCAAAGACGCGACTGTTTTTGGAACTCTATGAATGCTGAATATTAAATTGTTGAAAAATGTGAATTTATATGTTTTGTCCTGAAAGTACCTTCACAGAGTTTGACTACGCCATTCAGGTTGACGCAATTCCAGTGTCCTGTTTAAAAAACAAAATGTATGCGGAGGCAGCTGGAAGAATGGAGATAACGTCAAATGGATTTATGGCGTTTTGTCTGTATTTGGTCTTTTCTGGGAAAGCACAATATGTTCCTTGGCAAAATATTGCTTTTATGCTCCTGAAACGGTCAGTTTGTAGGTGCCAGCGTTGGTGGCTCAGAGGTCATGGGTTCATGTTCGTCGTCATTCTTGTGTTTCAGAAGTGAGCGGTGGGCTCGCGCTTAGTCGAGAGAGATCAATCAATATATGTCGAGGTACAGAGAGGCATATGACGTGTGCATGTTTTAGTGTCAGTTGCCTGGCAACAGCACTTGTAAAAAGAAGTGACCGCTGTAAAGTCGGTCTACGTTGACACACTGAATACAAAGGTTTTAAACCTTTCTGTTAATAGATAAGATACTCTTGTAATGTCACCTTTCGTATGTAAAATGTTATTAGTGATAGAAAATGTCAACTTTTGAAGTCAACAATTGCTAATCTTCTAAATAAATGCTATGATATAAAGGAAAGTTTAGTTTCAGTGGGAATGGCCTTTCAACCACCACAATTTAATTCTTACAGTGACATGTTAGCACGATTTGTAAGCCCTCTAAGCACTTCCTTCCAGTAACATATGTGTGAAGTACATTTCAGTTTGACATGTGGCTTCCTCTTCATCAGTCTTTCAAGTTTAACTTTATTAGTTTGTTTGGTGTGATGGCACAGGGGAGCGACGAAAAATGTTGTGTACCCCTTGTAAAATCAAGCTCTCATAACTATAACGAAAATAACAGTGTGAAGCATGACAATTAATCAACAAAATGCACTTAGACATTTTACATTACACGTGGGAAACTAATGGCTATTTGCAAAAATGACATACTAATAATTGTAAACGAGTCATATGAATATAGTGCTATAATAAACCTTTAAGCAAATAAGCATGTGTGTTTATGCTTTTAATAAAGTAATTATATGTTGCGGCAAGAGAAAGAAAATGCACTTGGTAAGTAAAAAGATGCTATCTATATCGCTTATGCTAGGTAACAACTAACTGGGAATGTTAGAATGATGGGAGGTAAACAGAAGGGCTATAATTCAAAATCCAATTTCTGTTATGCTTGTTTTCGCATTAGTTCTCATTGAGGCCTACGCGACCTGTCTGTTGAAAAATGGCTGGTGACTGAAGCGTTGACATCAATTTGAAAGAAAAGGCCTCCACGCATGTGCGCTGGTGAAAGCAGAGTAAATAGAATGGCCTGCTTGCGAAGCGAGTGATGTCAAGGTCAGCTTGGCCTAGGGCACGGAAGTGTGCCAAAGGATGCCTGCATCTAAAACCGTGTGAACGGAACAGTGATGGTGAAAAATATCAAGTTGTGTAACAAAAGGAGAATGACAAGCATAAATCGAGACTAATGCCATGGGAATATTTTGAAGATGACTTTGCTAAAAGAAAAACTGGTTTAGGCAAGGATTGAATGAGGTGACCATCACCACCCCTCTAATGGACCAATCGGAAAGAATAGTGGACCCTAAAAGTTTCAATTTTGAGTTAGATAGTTAGAGAAATAAGGTATAAAAGAGCTTGTTCGGAAGGGTGAAAAAAGAAGCTTGTTCCACAGATTTATTTTGCATCACGACATGCTGTCGGTTTGGACAATTTTATGGTGCTAGAGACTTTGAAATATTTTTGCACTTTAACTTTTGAAGGAGCAAAGAAGAATGATCGAATGCAGAGTTTTTATTTTGGAAGGGAGGCATTGAGGAGAATAGAGAGACAGATTGGGAACCTGTGTGACTGTTTTTTTGCTTAAATTTTGCTTGTCTAAATAAAAATTTAATGTTTCATTTTCTTAAATGAAGTAGATAAAATCAATTTAAATTTCAACTCGAGTCTGGTTTTAATTTTATGAAGTGTCATGACAGAATAAAATTGCTAAAGTTATAGGATTACTATGATTAAGCTGGTCTTAGTCTCCATCAACTAACTTCTACTAGATGATCCATTCACCGAATAGTGGAGTACCTTGATGTAGAGTTTTCCAGGTAACAGGTTAGCATAAGTTGAAAACTATAAAAAAATTTATATAAATGTATAAAGTATAAAACGTAGGTACCCCGCTAACCAGCAGCTCTCCTTCTTTGTCACTGATTCAGGAGTAATGGTATGTGCGTGTGTGTGTGTGTGACTCACGGTGCTATGGGCCCCACCAATAAGTAAAAATAAATTGCTCCTGGGTTAAGTGAAATGAGTATTGAAGGTTGTTGGAGAGCTCCGCTGGATCAGATTTCTTGGTAGCAGAGGATGGTTTCTATAGGTTAGTTTGGAGAATATTGATGTTATATGTTTAACACTATATGTTGAGTTTGTATCACGTTTTATGTAGTCGGAACTTTGAAGCTTCCGGGAGGTAGGAAGTTTGGTTACCCTGTATGCAGGCAGGGAGAAATGTGTGGCAAGAGAAGTCGCACTCTACATTGTTTGATTTCAAAGTGGTAACATCGTTAGGGACATTTCTGTATGAAAGTGGTAAATGTATAGCGAAGGTCATCTGTAAAATCTCAGCCTTAAGAACAGAAGTCATATGTACTACAACTTATCCCTGGTAGAGTAGCAGGTTTGTTCTCTAAGCTCGTTAGAAGGGTAAAGTAGAGGGAAGTGCTGCTTTATCGGCAAAACTTAATTCTGTGGTAGGGAAGGGGTAAGCACTGTCTACTGGAAATACAGAATTCTTGTGAGCTCGAACGAACTATCTCTTTGGTTTTAGCGAAACAGGCAATGGAAATGTGGTTATGTTGTAAATAACAAGTTTAAGTATTGTAAAATATATAAATAATGTGCTGATATATTTTGTAAAGGAGGGGTCAGCAGAAGCAGGAGTAGAAGCTGACGTGACAAGAGTCGCGCTAGGATAGGTCCATGTGACTGACATATACAGTTCTAATTGGTGTGTTAGTGTGAAGATGCACTGGAATAGGTCAGAAATTGTGTGACCTAGACTGTGCCGATTGGTGCGTTGGTGGGAGATGCACTGAGATTGGCCAGAATAGTGGTACAGATTGAAAGGAAATATACAATTGTTTTGAGATGAAGAATATATATAAAATGGATTATTACTATGAACAAGGAAATAGTTATGCGGGAAGACAATCAATTACAAATTGAAACAAGCATTGGCATAGCCAATAGGTCTCGCATTTGGGTCCTTATAAGTGTTTAGCCAGAGCTATTGATTTTGCCAATGTCTTCAAGCTGTGCTGTAGAGGACTGTGACTGCTGTGCAGCATGCTGAAAAGTTATAATAAAAAAGTGTCAGAAGCATTTTTGATACCTTATACATAACCAAGAAGGCATTATGTACAACTGAACAGCCAAATTAAAAAAAGTATTTACAGAAAAAAATTTCCTCAGTTTTCTTTTGTTCTTGCAATGCTGGCAACTTGTTTCTGCCTATTCCAATGGTTGTTTGTTAAAGCTTTTTTTTGAGGGGGCATAAACAATCGGAGGGTGAAGGTTGGGAACTAGTACCTGTATTATAACACTAGCAGCGGCCTGATGCTAGGGGAAAATCAACAGATGCCAGATTCAGAGAGTGGGCTGAGGTGGTGCTGAGTGATGCTGAGGTGGTAGTGGTGGTGGTGACTGGTGCAGAGGCGATGCTGAGGTGAATGATACTCAGGTCTGGCTGAGTGATAATGATGTGGTGGTGTACGAGTGCAAAGGCGATGCTGAGTGATACTGATGTGGTGCTGAGTGATATTGTTGAGGCACTGAGTGATGCTGTGGTGGCACTGAGTGATGCTGTGGTGCCGCTGAGTGATATTGTTGTGGCACTGAGTGATATTGTTGTGGGCTCTCTCTAGGTACTGGGATTTCCTTTGCTGCATGAGGGCACGCTGTTTGCCCTGTTAGTTACTGCAACCTCCAAGCGGAGGATACGGCTTCTGTTTTCTTTTCGAGACGCATGGCTTAGAAATGGAGTCCTCGTTCTTCTCTTAGCAGCCTGCTTTCATTATAGATTTTACCCGCGCTGCCTTGTTTTCTTCTGTTTGCACTTGGATAACAATTGAGGCATTAAAAGACAATCATGTATAGCGTTAAAGGACGCTGGATCCAAGGACTTTGTCATTTCTTATTTTTTGAACTCACAACTTTATTGAGCTCATTTCTAACAGGACACTCCTGAACGAACCAGTGCTAGTTATCTGTTTTAAAGCACCAATTTGAACGCCCCAAAGGCAGACGTATGCCTTTGATTCATATATTTAGGTGCATCACACGCTCTGCTAATTGAAAGTGCAGACTGTTGAGTTTTGCCCACATCTCGCCCATCTGGAGCAGACTGCAAGGTGGGGACTCCAAGCCCCAGAGATACTCTCGCCAGGTGGCGCTTTATTGTAGCATCGCGCTGCGCTGCGTTGGAGGCCCTTATAATCATCACAGGGCCCCCGCAGTACCGGGGGCCCGTCTGCGCCTGACAGAGGCTGGGCAGGGCATCTCCTCTGACGTGTGGACACAATTATGGGTAAGCGCAAAACAACATGCTCAAATGGCCTACCTAAGACCAAAGCTAAAATTCCTTGTAACGGTACCTCAATTATGTCTTATTTGACTAGCGCTGTTGGGGCGATCACAACGGAAATCCACAATGTAGAAGCTCAACTGGGGATGGGTGAAGGGAATGAGGATCTTAGTGCCCCCCCTCATTGCTAGCACCTTGCATTTCCGGAACTGACCATGCCATAGACTTTGTCGCGAGGGCCCAAGACTTTAATCATGGGAAAGCCACGAGATTAAACCCTCATAGGGAACAACTTCAGGTTACCACTAATAATACCCCCATGATTTCCTTAATGGAACATCAAGTAGCATCTACGAAGAAAAAAAGAAAGAAAGGAATTAAGGGAGGAGCCATAAAAAAGTCCTCGCCACTCATTCGGTGCCTGGATCTCACCCAAATGTCACTGGCAGATTTCCTGCTCGTCCTGGAAGCACATCCCCTGTTATTTCTATGACCACATTGACACTCTATTTGAGTCGTTAAGACTAGAATTAATCAACAGTATGAAATTTGGTCTAGGCGTAATTATGATGAAATTGACATGTTTTGAGAACAAACGGACAGGGGATGGTGTAGCTAGTATAGCTAGTATGACAACAAGCACTAAGAAGAATGAGATTGGTGATGGTGGGGGAGATGAAGGGGGTGAGGGCGGAAAACGATATTGTGAACCATCTTGTAGCTACAGTAGTGTAACTAAGGGAAGAGGGCCAGTCGCAGGAGGTGATTGCATCTCAGGTTTGGTCCCCCGGAATCTTGGTGAGTTTCCCCCAGGGTAATAGTAGAAATTTTGATCGGCAGGCTAATACGGACCCCCGGAGTAGAACAGACATTAACCAGATGACCAATTTGGTCAAGTCAAGTGGCCCAGCGTGTATAGTTTGGCTTCATTTGCCCCCTGAAGCTACCCGAGTAGTCGTAGTTCTTATTGGGGTACCCCCTCTGAAGGAAAACATTAGGAAAACCACAGAAGAGTTAATCCGTAAAGTTAAATTTTGGTGTTCAAAATACTCTGAGGGAGGCTTAATGGCATCATCCCATATTATCATGGCAAGACACGTTGGCTGGGTTGGCCGCTGTCCTAAAAATGTTGAGGTAAACTGTGTGGTGGTCAACTTTGGTAAGAAGCATGTGGTAGGTTGGCTTTTTGGGGAAAATCAGTCTAGGGATAGGGAGAGAATCAGAGCACTTCCATTGAGGGCGTTTTACCCGCCCAAAACTCTTGTAAGATCTAATAGCTTATTGGCATCCCCCGGGCAACATCAAAGAGGGAATGGACAGATTCAGACTAGTAGACCTAGAACTACTGAGGTAAACTACCTCGCCAGCATAACTTCTACACACCCCTTAATTCTAGGGGGGGTCAGGGGAGATGGCCATAAAAACAGTGGGGTACAAATATCAAATAGATTTGATTTATTATCTCAGTTAGATTGTAATGACTGACTAATCAGTACTCCACCTGCCCTGACCCTTGAGGATGATATACAGCAGGATCAATCTACTGACGTAACACAACCACGTATTTTGAAAGAAGCAGGCCTAATAAAAATTCTTATTTACAACAAGGGGTGGTGATGGACAGAGTCTCTGAATTAAGCAGAGTACTCTCACCCAGTCAAGAGATCAGGGCTAGATCCAACACCGTTTTTTAGCTCATTGCACCATCCCAGTTTCAGAACCTGGCTGTATGCAAATTAGTCTGTCCCTGGCCCAGTGCATCATGGGAACAGGGCAGACCAGACTACAAAAGCCAATTCTTACACTGGGAAGGAAACAAGCTTCCGGGGACCGGTTTCTGCCATTTCAGGCGGCAGTGAGATAAATAACGGTGATGGATCAAGCCCTGATCTTTGGACTGGGTAAGAGTGGTCTGCTTAATTCAGACACTCTGTTCATCACCACCCCCTTTTCTGAATCGTTTTTGGCCACTATAGGTGTGGCAGGGTATACTCAGACATGAGTCCCTTTCTCACTGCTCCATCAGGATTCAAGCAAGCCGGGCCGAAGAGGCTGAAATGCCAGAAACCGGTCCCCGGTAGCTTGTCTCCTTTCTGGTGAAGAATTGGCTTGGTAGTTTGGTCTGCCCTGTTCCCATGATGCACTGGGCCAGGGACAGACTAATTTGCATATAGCCAGGTTCTGAGCTGGGATGGGGCAGTGAGATAAATAACGGTGATGGATCAAGCCCTGATCTTTGGACTGGGTAAGAGTGGTCTGCTTAATTCAGACACTCTGTTCATCACCACCCCCTTTTCTGAATCGTTTTTGGCCACTATAGGTGTGGCAGGGTATACTCAGACATGAGTCCCTTTCTCACTGCTCCATCAGGATTCAAGCAAGCCGGGCCGAAGAGGCTGAAATGCCAGAAACCGGTCCCCGGTAGCTTGTCTCCTTTCTGGTGAAGAATTGGCTTGGTAGTTTGGTCTGCCCTGTTCCCATGATGCACTGGGCCAGGGACAGACTAATTTGCATATAGCCAGGTTCTGAGCTGGGATGGGGCAGTGAGATAAATAACGGTGATGGATCAAGCCCTGATCTTTGGACTGGGTAAGAGTGGTCTGCTTAATTCAGACACTCTGTTCATCACCACCCCCTTTTCTGAATCGTTTTTGGCCACTATAGGTGTGGCAGGGTATACTCAGACATGAGTCCCTTTCTCACTGCTCCATCAGGATTCAAGCAAGCCGGGCCGAAGAGGCTGAAATGCCAGAAACCGGTCCCCGGTAGCTTGTCTCCTTTCTGGTGAAGAATTGGCTTGGTAGTTTGGTCTGCCCTGTTCCCATGATGCACTGGGCCAGGGACAGACTAATTTGCATATAGCCAGGTTCTGAGCTGGGATGGGGCAGTGAGATAAATAACGGTGATGGATCAAGCCCTGATCTTTGGACTGGGTAAGAGTGGTCTGCTTAATTCAGACACTCTGTTCATCACCACCCCCTTTTCTGAATCGTTTTTGGCCACTATAGGTGTGGCAGGGTATACTCAGACATGAGTCCCTTTCTCACTGCTCCATCAGGATTCAAGCAAGCCGGGCCGAAGAGGCTGAAATGCCAGAAACCGGTCCCCGGTAGCTTGTCTCCTTTCTGGTGAAGAATTGGCTTGGTAGTTTGGTCTGCCCTGTTCCCATGATGCACTGGGCCAGGGACAGACTAATTTGCATATAGCCAGGTTCTGAGCTGGGATGGGGCAGTGAGATAAATAACGGTGATGGATCAAGCCCTGATCTTTGGACTGGGTAAGAGTGGTCTGCTTAATTCAGACACTCTGTTCATCACCACCCCCTTTTCTGAATCGTTTTTGGCCACTATAGGTGTGGCAGGGTATACTCAGACATGAGTCCCTTTCTCACTGCTCCATCAGGATTCAAGCAAGCCGGGCCGAAGAGGCTGAAATGCCAGAAACCGGTCCCCGGTAGCTTGTCTCCTTTCTGGTGAAGAATTGGCTTGGTAGTTTGGTCTGCCCTGTTCCCATGATGCACTGGGCCAGGGACAGACTAATTTGCATATAGCCAGGTTCTGAGCTTGGATGGGGCAGTGAGATAAATAACGGTGATGGATCAAGCCCTGATCTTTGGACTGGGTAAGAGTGGTCTGCTTAATTCAGACACTCTGTTCATCACCACCCCCTTTTCTGAATCGTTTTTGGCCACTATAGGTGTGGCAGGGTATACTCAGACATGAGTCCCTTTCTCACTGCTCCATCAGGATTCAAGCAAGCCGGGCCGAAGAGGCTGAAATGCCAGAAACCGGTCCCCGGTAGCTTGTCTCCTTTCTGGTGAAGAATTGGCTTGGTAGTTTGGTCTGCCCTGTTCCCATGATGCACTGGGCCAGGGACAGACTAATTTGCATATAGCCAGGTTCTGAGCTGGGATGGGACAGTGAGATAAATAACGGTGATGGATCAAGCCCTGATCTTTGGACTGGGTAAGAGTGGTCTGCTTAATTCAGACACTCTGTTCATCACCACCCCCTTTTCTGAATCGTTTTTGGCCACTATAGGTGTGGCAGGGTATACTCAGACATGAGTCCCTTTCTCACTGCTCCATCAGGATTCAAGCAAGCCGGGCCGAAGAGGCTGAAATGCCAGAAACCGGTCCCCGGTAGCTTGTCTCCTTTCTGGTGAAGAATTGGCTTGGTAGTTTGGTCTGCCCTGTTCCCATGATGCACTGGGCCAGGGACAGACTAATTTGCATATAGCCAGGTTCTGAGCTGGGATGGGGCAGTGAGATAAATAACGGTGATGGATCAAGCCCTGATCTTTGGACTGGGTAAGAGTGGTCTGCTTAATTCAGACACTCTGTTCATCAGCACCCCCTTTTCTGAATCGTTTTTGGCCACTATAGGTGTGGCAGGGTATACTCAGACATGAGTCCCTTTCTCACTGCTCCATCAGGATTCAAGCAAGCCGGGCCGAAGAGGCTGAAATGCCAGAAACCGGTCCCCGGCAGCTTGTCTCCTTTCTGGTGAAGAATTGGCTTGGTAGTTTGGTCTGCCCTGTTCCCATGATGCACTGGGACAGACTAATTTGCATATAGCCAGGTTCTGAGCTGGGATGGGGCAGTGAGATAAACAACGGTGATGGATCAAGCCCTGATCTTTGGACTGAGTAAGAGTGGTCTGCTTAATTCAGACACTCTGTTCATCACCACCCCCTTTTCTGAATCGTTTTTGGCCACTATAGGTGTGGCAGGGTATACTCAGACATGAGTCCCTTTCTCACTGCTCCATCAGGATTCAAGCAAGCCGGGCCGAACAGGCTGAAATGCCAGAAACCGGTCCCCGGTAGCTTGTCTCCTTTCTGGTGAAGAATTGGCTTGGTAGTTTGGTCTGCCCTGTTCCCATGATGCACTTGGCCAGGGACAGACTAATTTGCATATAGCCAGGTTCTGAGCTGGGATGGGGCAGTGAGATAAATAACGGTGATGGATCAAGCCCTGATCTTTGGACTGGGTAAGAGTGGTCTGCTTAATTCAGACACTCTGTTCATCACCACCCCCTTTTCTGAATCGTTAATAAAAATTCTTAACTGGAATATTGCGGGTTTAAGAAATAAAATGGAGGATGGAAATTGGATCACCTTTTCAAAAGATTATGATATTGTCGGGCTCCAAGAATCATGGGATGTAGATAGTTCATTATGGATAGATGGCTTTACTTCCTATTTTGAACCTGCTAGACTATCTAATATGGGAAGAGCGAAAGGGGGTTTGATTACCTTAATTGCCTTAAAGGTCTCTGTGAGTCATCGTAAATTAAACACAGGACTAGCAAATTGCTTAGTCGTAGAGATCACTCCTGTACATTGAAATAGAATATTAATTTTAATTGTTAATTTGTATAATTCTTTTGAAAGACATACAGTCACTGAACATTTATTCAGCCTTAAAACCTACCTAGAGGGCTATAAGGAAAATAAACTTACACCTTATTTGGTTATTATGTTAGGGCATTTTAACCCGTTGGCTGCTTCCGCTTTTTTGCGGCAGTGCGGCCGTTTTAAAAAACGGGCGCGGTCGCGTCGGCCTTTGGCCGACGGCAGCACCAGCGAGGTAGTGCTGCTGTCGGCCAATGGCCGACGGCAGCAGCCAAAGGGTTAATATACACTTATGTTATAGGCAATGCTGTATCTCTGATAGCTTGGGGCCCGACAGGTTTCCAGAGACACACTTTGAACACACTGCACAAGGCGAATTTCTGGAGCAAACTATAGCTGATTTGGGTCTTTCATATCCAACCAACCCATTTTATATGGATGACACCCCAACTTGAGCCTTATGTCAAAGACTACGCTGTACTGTGGTCACATTTTAGTGACCACAATCCCATATATTTAACTTTGGGGGGGGTATTGGTCTTAACTCTAATGATAAAAAACGTGCAACAATAGGAGTGGTCAAAAACACAGATCAGGGGCGTAGATTAAAATGGTGTATGGTTATCCCATAAGAATTTTGTACTAAATTGGTTGACACAATAGGGCCAGAAATAGAGTTGTGTTGTGACAGCGAGGCTAGAGATATTGGGGTTGGATGTACGACATTACAACGCATGCTTTTACATCGCTTGCTTTTACAACGCGAATTTTACAACGCATACCATTACAACGCATAATGCTTTTAGGCGCTGAATAGTGAATTGTTTAATTTACTATTCCAACTCCAGTCCCCGTGGTTAGTAGGGAAGGTGTTGGATAGTACATTAAACACATTCCCTATCCTAGAGCGCCCCCCAGCGCATTTCGTTGTAATGGTTTGCGTTGTAAAAGTTGCGTCGTAAAGGCACTGCGTGGTAAAAGTTGCGTTGTAAGTGATGTTCCCCATTGGGGTTATAATTGCCTATAAGAAAATCTGTATGCAGGTTGCACAGGGTCTCTTGTACTCACATAAAGATTATGTTAACAAAAGTGAAAGGTGGTTTGACCATAGATGCTCAGTGGCGCATCAAAATTTTAAGGGCGCTTTAAAAAATAAACCACAAGACAAAAACCTGATCACTGTCTGCAGGAAAGAATATAAATTGGCCACTAACACTCGTGAGGCAGAAATTCAAAATGACGCTTTTTGCGAATTATTGTCGACGGATGTGTTAAGGAATAGCGTCAAATTTTGGAATGCGGTGAATAGACCATTTTCTCCGAAAATAAAGGTAGCTTGCTGGAGTGTAACATCCTAGAGGAGGATTGGTTCAACCACTTTAAAGTTATTTATGGGAACCTGGGAGACACCGAACCCAGTAGTCCACTTTATGTGAGAAAGAAATATTCATTAACTATTTCAGATAAGGAAATAGGTTTGACAATAGCCCAAATTACAAGAAATAAAGTGCCAGGCCCAGATGGGGTACCTGCTGATCTTTTTATCACCAATATACCTGTTTGGTCTAAACTTCCAGCTAATGTTTTTAATACAGCCTTTAAAATGGATTTAACAGACTCTTGGTCTATAATAGTGCCAGTTTTTAAAAAGGCTAATAGAAGTGACCCTCGCTGCTATAGGCCGATTTCTTTGATAGACTCCTCAGTTAAGGTCTTAGGTAGAGTAATTTTGGCCAAACTTACAGAGTGGGTGAATGACGCCAACTTCCTTTCAAACATTCAGTACGGCTTCAGGAACAGGAGAGGCACCATTGATCAGTGCCTTAATTGACTTCTGTTGTCTGGGAAATACACAATCGCGAAGAACGGTTCACTTTACTTGGCTTTTATGGACCGCTCTTCGGCTTTCGATCGTGTAAATAGATCCAAGTTATGGCAACTATTACTAAAGGCAGGACTGGTTGAAACTATTGTATATTTTTTGGCGGACTTGCACCAAGATCTCGAAGCAACAGTCAGATTTGACCAAACAGGCAACCTAACACACAGCATTTGCATCATTAAAGGGGTGAGACAGGGTTGCATTCTGGCTCCCATTTTATTCACTTTATATAATAATGATTTTGAAATGGTTTTATCAGGTGCTAGCATGGACATTCCCCGCGTTGGTGAGAAATTAATTCCAGCTCTTCTTTATGCGAATGATGCTGCTTTAATAGCCAGAACAGGGAATGGCCTGCAGCATCTTTTATCAATGTTTGCATCCTTTATTAAATCTTTGGATCTGGATGTACATTTTTTAAAGTCCCATGTCATGAACATGGGGATAAAGGCGAAGAAATGCAAAACCTATTCCTGTGAGGGCAATAAACTTACTCAGGTGACATCATTCCCATACCTAGGAGTATTATTTGATAAAAAGGGGCACATGGATTCCTCAAATAAAAGCTAAAAGAAATGTAATGGCTAGATCTACCATTGCAGTTTTAGATTTTTCCCGTAGATTGGGAGCCAAACCGATATGTGCCATGTTAAACATTTATAGGGCGAAATGTCTTGCTATCACAAGATATGGTTCTGATCTTTGGAGTTATAGGGATGTTGGTGAGGTCCAGATAGCTGAAATTAATTTTTTAAGAAATTTGCTGTTTGTACCATCATCAACTTCCACCTATATCATACATCAAGATCTGGGTTTAGGGTTTATCTCAGACATCATAGGTATGGCCCCTTTACTTAAATGGATTAGCATCTGGATAAATCCAGATCTAGAAATGAACCGTATCATTATTCGTGATTGTCTTACACTTGATTTAGCTGAACGCATTCCATGGTTAAATTACGCAAAAAAATCTGCAATTTATTTAGGAAGACACGAGATATTTACTACCCCGGAGGAAAGGAACATTAGTACCCTTGTTAGATATTGCATGACATTTTCTCTTCTCATCATGTGCATTTGATGAATTAGATTCTGTCTTTAATATTATGTGATGTATTTGACAATGTAATATCAAGGAAATACTTTTTATTGTGTACTTATATATTTTTAGTATGCTTTTATGGTTTTAATTAACCAAATAAAGTGAATTTGACTGACTGATGCTCTGGTGGCCCTGAGTGATGCTGTGGTGGCCCTGAGTGATGCTGTGGTGGCCCTGAGTGATGCTGTGGTGGCGCTGAGTGATGCTGTGGTGGCGCTGAGTGATGCTGTGGTGGTGCTGAGTGATGCTGTGGTGGTGCTGAGTGATGCTGTGGTGACGCTGAGTTATGCTGTGGTGGTGCTCAGTGATTCTGTGGTTGCGCTGAGTGATATTGTTGTGGCACTGAATGATGCTGTGGTGGCCCTGAGTGATGCTGTGGTGGTGCTGAGTGATGCTGTGGTGGTGCTGAGTGATGCTGTGGTGATGCTGAGTGATGCTGTGGTGGTGCTCAGTGATGCTGTGGTGGTGCTGAGTGATATTGTTGTGGTGCTGAGTGATGCTGAGGTGGCGCTGAGTGATGCTGTGGTGGTGCTTAGTGATGCTGTTGTGGCTCTGAGTGATGCTGTGGTGGCGCTGAGTGATGCTGTGGTGGTGCTGAGTGATGCCATGGTGGCGCTGAGTGATGCTGTGGTGGCCCTGAGTGATGCTCTGGTGGCGCTAAGTGATGCTGTGGTGGCCCTGAGTGATGCTGTGGTGGTGCGGAGTGATGCTCTGGTGGCGCTGAGTGATGCTGTGGTGGCGCTATGGGGTCTTCACCGGAGCTATACCGCGTGCTGTGGGGATTGGGTGAGCTTACGTTTCCAGCAGCCCCTTGGGTCGGAGGAGGCTTGGAAAAAAGTGACAGATGGGTTAGGCCAGTGCGCGGGCAGAAGCAGACCCTCTGCGCCCACCCCGTACTGTATACAATGGGGGCCCCATACAAGCAGAACAGCCACTGCCCCCAACCGCCAACTCCCTCTGAGGACCTTAACCTTATTAAGCCACATTCCTTCATGCACACCACTCTTTATTCAAACCCTTGCGCCCAGCACTCACCTCCCATGCTATCTGGTTTAAGGCTTCATCCTCGGCGCCCAGCAACTGCTGCAGGAGCCGCTTCCTGCCGCTGGGGACCTGGACATCCGATGGGTGAAGCGGCGGTGGATAGTCAGGGGAGCGAAAACAGTAGCCGGCCGCACTGTAAGTGGGATCTCAGGTTGGAGAGGCCGAGTGATGGAGGAGGCAGCCTGTATGCCTTTATGCCTCTTCTCCGAGACCAACCCGGCCCTGTGTGCTGTTCCCAGACTGCCCCTTCTGAGGTACCCACATCCCCCATGAGCAGCGACTCATTGACGGCTCAGGCAGAGCAGACAGCTCCCCGCAGCGTACGCTCTCTCTGGCATGGTAACGGAGAGAGAGCAGCATTAAAACCATAGGCCACCCTTACACAATCAAAGAACACCGAAGATGTTAACGATGTGGCTTTTTTAAGATATAGCACGAACTCCGTAGGCACTGGAGCCATTTACATTCACATCATTTTTAGGCATTAGGCACATGGAGAGGAAGTGAATTTCCCAGAATCACATGGTTATGATGAGTTGAGCTCCACATCGGCACTAATATGAACAAGCGTGCGCGCGCCTACCGCTAAAAGTGGGAGGGTTGAGGGGAGTGCGGCCGAAGAGCGGGAGCGAGTCAGGGGCACCATGTGTTTGCAAGTTAATTACAAACATATGGTGTCAAAGCTCGCTCCATCAAGGGAATCGCCAAACGTGCATGCGTTGCAATTGAAAGCAATGCAACTCATGCACGTTTTTGGGGCACAAACTAAATCCGTGGCTAAAGGTCTTTTTCCTATGCAGCGCAACGGCGCTGCATAGGCGAGACCTGAAAAGCAGAACTCAATGAGTGGAGTCACATGACAGCCACACTAACTTCCTTTCAGCTGCTCCTTAACTCCATGACATCACTAAGTGCCCTAAAAGTACTTTAGACACTCCAGTTAATGAACTGCCACAACACTGAGATGCCTCAATGCGTGGTGTCTGCAGTCACATGCTCCTCAGTAGGAGTTTCAAGAGGGAGGCTTTCACAGTGAGCCGTCACATCACTTTCACATGGTTGTGTGTTGCTGTGGTGCTCTTGTTCATGCACATCTTCAAGCCCTGCAGCCACAGGTAAGGGATGAATGTTTCCTCAGGTTGCCTGGGGCCACAGGTTCTGCTCCCTCTTGTTTATTAGTGCCCTTTGACATGCCCATTACCCTTTATCACCGCTCTTTACACAATACAATAAATGTATATCCAAATTCCTCAGCAGAAGAACATTTTGTTTGCATGACCAACAAGTTTTATCTTTGAAGCACTGAATAGTTTGCACAATAATATGTACCTAATTAGTATTCTGGTTGTCTCACGTGGAGTGACTGATATTGGAGTGATCATTTGCTAGTTAGGCATAGTTTTGTACAACTACACATTACTGAGTTAACATTTCTGTTAAATTCACTTGCAGAGATGTCAGAAGCGAGGGCTTGTGGAGGCTTCCTCTCTGTCTGAAATACAGTGCACTGCTGCTGCTAGAATCTGCATTGGGGCTTGTCACAGTCTCTGCTCCATTTGAGACCCCTCTGCTATTACCTGCATTATCTCTGTGGTGGAACCTTTTTATTCATACAGTGTAGTGCAGTACTGGGCAACATAACAGTAATGCACAATGTTCAACAAATTAGTGCAGTGCAGTGCAAGACTATTTATTTATTTATTTTTATTTATGCAACTTGTAGAGTGCCCGAATCACCCCGATTGGGGTATCTCCGCATTAAGACTGCTCGTGACTAGGCCAGGGGAAGATTCATAACAGTGAGGTTTTCAGACGTTTTCTGAAGGCCAGGAAGTTAGTACATAGGCGCATCAGTATAGGCAGTTGGTTCCAGTAATAGGGGCAATATGGGAGAAGGTTTTGCACCCCATGCGTGCTAATTTGACGCAGGGATTTGAAGAAGCGCTTGGTGACTTGACCACAGGGGCCAGGACGGGGTGTATCTGACCAGCTTTTGTGTCAGATAGCTGTGGCCCATATTGTTTAGGGATTTGTACATCATACAACAGATTTTAAACGTAACTTTTTTTTACTGGAAGCTAGTGAAGTTTCCGGAGTAGCGGAGCAGATGGGGGGGGGCATTGCTCACCAAACGTGCTGCTGTGTTCTTGACTATTTGCTGTTTTTTTAAGGATTTTTCTTTTGCAGAAATCAGCAGGGCATTGCAATAGTCCAGGCGGCTGATGATCAAAGCCTGGATAAGGGTCTTTCGGGTGGCTAATTGCAGGAAGGGGAAAACCCTTCAGAGGACGCCGAATGTGTGAAAGCATGTCCCGGCATTAATGTTCGCGTGTTCCTCTAATGTTAATTAATGGTCTACTTGCACTCCTAAGTTTTTCACTACCTGCTTTGGGAAAGGGGCTGATCCTAATTTTCCCGGCCACCAGCTAGGGAAACATCTCACTTTTGCTTCTCCGAACATAATTTCTGATTTTTCAGTATTCAGTTGAAGGAAGTTTTCCCTCATCCACTGCAAGATGCCTTTTATCCCTTCCGAGAAGGTTTCTTGAATATAAGGTCTGATTTCTCAAAGGAAAGGAGAAGTTGCATGTCATCAGCGTAGGAGATGGAAATAAAGCCCAATTTCCTCAGTAGCCCTGCCAAAGGGGTAACATAGATGTTAAATAATGTAGTGCTTAGACAAGAGTCCTGCGGAACCCCCTTGGTAACTGTGGTGGTCTGTGGGCGAAAAGGGCTAAGGTTGATGGTTTGGATTCTGTCAGTTAAGAAGTTGGTCAACCATTTCAAGGCTTTACCCTGGATGCCTATGACCTTAAGAAGTTTGAGCAGGACCTGGTGGGAGATGGTATCGAAGGCGGCAGACAGGCACCAAAAGTACTGCCCGACCGATGTCCGCTAGCATTCGAATGTTATCAGTAGCTTCCATCAGCACCAACTCTGTGCTGTGCCTCGGTCGAAATCCGGATTGTGACTGGTCAAGGTGTTGTGTTGATAAGCTTTTATTCGATATGCAAGATATCTTATAAGCGAACACAGAATACAGCCAATACAAATCTATAAAAAGACATCATTTAAAAAAAGGCAAATATTAGGTGCACATAAAAGAGGTAAAAGGACATATAATGCCATGAATAAATTAGCTAAAAATACATTAAACCGCTACTGACAATCTCTTGCATCTTATCAACCAAAACTGTTTTAAAAATTTGGCTATGCCACATACAATAGGGGGGGAAGTGTCCGTCATTAAAATGCGCAGTGCTACTAAGTAACTACGTGTGCCCATATTCCGGCAGAGGGGTTTAAGCCAGAAGCTCCTGGGCTTTGCATAATCCGAGCATTCAAATAGGATATGCGTAATGGACTCTATCTTATTAGGGCAACATGCACAATAAGGGGACGTGTGGGCACCAGATTTCCACTTGGATACCAGAGCCCCTAGTGGTAACGAGCCTACTCTAAATTTAAAATACAATGCTCGATCATATGGGAGAGTAATTAGGTCCAGATAGGGCTCAAACATTACATCTTTTACTACTAAAAAAAGCAGCAGTGGACTTGCAATGATCCGGGTTTATAACTAGCTGTTCCGCAACCCAGTTCCAATACAGTCTCTTCAACACCTCTTTAGGAGGAGCCGATCTTAATAACCAACAGTCCCCCAGTCCGATTTTCTCCAAAAGTTTTTTAGTGTCACTCAGCCATCTTATTTTTGCCCAACCACCCAAGCTCATTATCTCCGCCAACCCATCAGCATATGATTTTAAATCTTCACCCTTCCAGATACGTGCCCATAGAAGGAGAGGGCGAAGCCGGGCTTGATCTTTAATGTTTTTGCAGCCTGTATCCAACAGTACTGGTACTGTAGGGGTGCTTGAAGGGATGGCAATTATGGCTTTTAAGAGCTTACTCTCTGCTGTTGCCAAGGCGTCCAGGCAGCAATGCCCCCACAGTTCAGCCCCATACAAGGCTGATGTTACTACCTTAGCCTTGTAGATATCAATTACTGGGGAAAGCGACCTCCTAGGTGATGCCCGGAATTCCCTCAGGAGGGCTCCTCCTACTCTCTTGTGGTTAAGGGCCATCTTAGCAATGTGAGGTGACCAGTTCATGCTATCCGTAATCCGAATTCCGAGGTAGTCAAATTCGGATACTTTCTCCAAGGCGACAGAGTTAAGAATAGGCGGGCGGCCGATTTTCTTTGGAGGATTTAGGACCAGGAACTTGGTTTTATCCACGTTGATTACTAGACCCTTTGCAGCACAGAATTCCTGGAAACGTGTTAACAGTTTCTGGAGGCCTTGTGGAGTCTTGGAGATCAAGAGCGTGTCGTCCGCAAAAAGCAGGGTGGGGATCCGCACTCCTCCGAGACAGGGGGCGTCGGCTGGTTCTTGCTGGAGATGTTCCACCACCCCATTCACATATAGTGAGAAAAGGGTGGGCGCCAAAACGCATCCCTGCCTCACACCCCTAGACACTGGTATTTTTTCTGTTAATTCTCCATTTCTACCCCAGCGGACCTGGGCAAAGGTATGGGCGTGGAGGCTAATGAGGAGAGACAGGATATATGGGGGCAATCCCAACTCATGGAGCACGCTCCATAACTTCTCTCGGGGGACTAGGTCAAAGGCAGTCCTTAGGTCAATAAAGGCCAAGTATAGACTGCCCTTGCCTAGCTCCACCACCTTCCACCCCAAAAGTGCCAACCTGAACACCTGCTCTATTGTCCCCATACCTGCCCGAAAACCTGCCTGGAAGTCTGATAATATTTTATTTTCCTCCACCCACTGCAAGATCCTACCAAGTATGGCTTTGCCTGCTATCTTTTGGGTGGAGTCTATCAGGCTTATTGGGCGGTAGTTCCCCGGTGATTCTCTGCATCCTTTTTTATAAATCGGGACCACTACCGCCCCCTTCCAGGAGTCTGGCACTGACCCTCCCATCATGATGTCATTAAGGAGAGCTGCAATGACCCTTCCCCACTCCACTGGGTAAGCACGCATAAGATCCCCCGGAAGGCCATCTGGACCAGCCGCCTTGCGGGGGGCTACCCACCCAATTACCTTTTCGATCTCTAAGGAAGTAAAGAGATCATAGGTATGGGGTTCGAATGCTAGTGGGGAAATCACCCTAACATTTAATTCCCCATCTGCCGGGTAGTATAAGGCCCCGAAGTGTTTTACCCAACTTTGTGGGGGGATATTACAGGGTCTTATAGCTGCCTCGGGCCTATTCCGGGAACCTACAAGGTTCCAAAAGGCCCTTGAGTCCCTACTTTTGCTGGCATGGAGTAGGTCTTCCCAGAATTTCTCTTCCCACTCCATCCTGGCAGTTTTAAGGGATCTATTGTAGGCCTTCCTTGCTACCAGTATATCGCTATGGGATTTATGCTTTACTGCCTCAACAAGCCTTATTTTGTCTACCCTACACGCATGAGTATACCAACCATCACCCTGCTTGTTACTTTGCTTGTTTCCTGACTTACTAGGAGGGATGGTAAACACGTTTGTCAAAGCCTCTACTAGAGAGGCAAAGAGTCCACTCACCCTTCCCACCCCTTCCAGGGGAAGCCCCAGGGTTGTCACTGCTTGGTTTAAAAGGGTTGAGATTTCTCCAACCCTTTCCTCGGAGAGGACCAGTTTAGCCCATTTAATGCGCCTTCCACAGAGCGAGACAACAGATTCATCTGGGGGAGCTACTACGGGGTTACTAAGACCCTTTTTCACAGGGCACCACCACTGTGCCATGGTTAAAGAAAGTGAATTATGATCACTTTCAATCGTCGGGACCACAACCATGTCCCTCACATGGTTCCAGAGACATACATCTAATAAGATGTAGTCTATTCTAGAGGAGTGTCCTGGCCTGTTATAAGTGTGAGCCCCCCCCCATCCGAAATTGTCCGTCCATTTACTGCCCTTAGATTTAGTTCAAGGCTCAGGGAGTATAGCTGTAACGCCATTTCGGACCATTTCCTAATGGGAGGAATCTCTAATACAGGGATCCCTATCCTGGAGTCCTCCTCGTCCAGGTCAAGGGCAACGTCGGAGCCCAAGGGCTCGAACGTGCAGTTCATATCGCCCGCGACCAGGGTACATGACTTATGTGGGGTTTTATTCAGGAGGGTCTCCAGGAGGGATAGTACAGGCGACTTCCTCCCTCCCTTGGTCCCTCTGGCGTAAACATTGTAGACATTTAGAACTATTCTTCCCCTTTGGTCTCTTAAAATGATATTTTGAATATCCGGACAACCTGTCTGTAGCTCCTCTGTTCTGCAATCTAAGGAGGCTGCTACCCATATGAGTAGACCGCCCGAGGGGCGTCCTTTCCCTGTTTTCGAGGTTAGGGCGAGTACAGAGTGGGAGGAAAATCCCACCCTATGTACCGGCTCCAAGCTCCAGGTCTCTTGAAAGATGCATAGAGAGTGTTCATCAACCCAGGCGTTCCAATCGGGGAGAGCCAGCTTTCTTGTGATCCCTGCGACATTCCAGCTGAAAACCTTAAATACTAGGTCCGTCACAGCTGGTGTGTCACTGGTCGCAAGAGCACTCGCGCTTGTAGCCCTGACGAAAGGGGCTTGCAAATAACAGAAATCTGGAGGAGTGTCTATGGTGGCTACCGTCCCACTAACACTTACAATTGAGCGAACGGTAGTTCGGGGGGGTGATGCTACCAATTGGTCAATTCGGTTCGCTGCTTCTTTAACAGCAACTACCTCTACATTTTCCCTGGTATTCTCCACCTCCAGTCAGCAACGCCCTGGCACCCACAAAGGAGTCGGCCCACTACCCACAAGTCCACCTGCCCAACATTTGTCCCAGTTTTTACAAGTATCGGGGGTGCTTGGGCTCTCCCGAGGCAAGATGACAATTTGCCTTGGGTAAAAATAGGTTAGGTCCACTACTTTGACCCCTGGTACATCCATGTTTTTTATAGGAGTACATATGGAGCTCACTACTCTGGGGTCTTGAAAGTTTATTATTATGCAGTCCCCCTCCTGGGTTTTTTTCCCCTGCCCTACCCACCCTACTCTACGAACACCTAAAATAATCCCATCCACACCCATAGGAATTGGCTTATTTGACTTAAGCCAGTGGATACACTTATTCTTAAGAGATTGGTGGTTCTCCAACTGGCCTTCCTTTAAGGGGGGAACATTCACCAGAACAGCTACAAATGGTTGGCAGTCTGGCGGAAGATTTACAGGGGGGATCCGACGTATGGAGTTTTGAGGGGCCACTGAGGTAGTAGCTAAGGATATTAATTTGGGGACAATTTTGGTGACCTTCCCTGTCACTAGCCCCTGGGCATTACCTTTTGACCCAAGTGTTTGAGGAGCTTTTGCTTTACCTCTGCTTGCCTGAGGCTGTACTTGTGGGAGTGGCTTAGACGTGGTTTTGGCAGTCTCTATGACTGTTGGTGTTCCCTTAGATTGGGGCCCTGCTTTAAGTGGGGACGTGTTTTTGGGTGCTGGCGCTTGCACTCTGTTAGTTTCAGCCCTATTTGGCCTTTTTTGGTGATTAGGATCTACCTGTAGTGGCAAGGAGACTACTGTAGGCACATTCCCCATTGGTCCCATGTCCTGATTATCGCTCACTCTTTTTAACTGTTTGAATGTGGTTTTGAGTGAGTAAAACCCATCAAGGGTTGATTGCTCAAGTTTGTCTATTCTAGCCCCGAGGCCCTTAACCTGGGTAAGTAAGGGCATCAAGAGACTAGTTACCCTCTCAAAAATAAATTCGATAGTCACCGAGTCGGTAACGTTGGGGCCATTTTCAGTACTAACGCTAATAGGCGATCCCTTCGGAGTGACCACAGCATCCCCCGCTACCTCGACTTTATCTTCCAGAAGCAGGGCCTTTGCATGTTTCCCACCTGGGCAGGGCTTTCTTGACCTTTGATAGAGTGCGGCCTGTCTCACCAATCTACCCTTTTTACGATAACCTGCCTTTTTTTTGCCCTCTTATTCTGGTTACATGCAGCAATTTCAGATACACTAGGCACCCCATCTGGAATTACTATAGCGGGGATTGGTGGTGTTAGCAGTGATGAGCGTGTTATAACAATATTTTGGGGCAAAGGTGATACTGGTGGAGTGGATGTACTGGAGCCACCCACTTCTTCGATGCCACTAGGTCGAAGCGCAGCCAAATGCTCCAACCTGTCTATGTTAAGCTCTATGTCAAGGAGCTGAGGGGGGTCTATGGAGCAACCCGGGAAGTCCTCGGGGGAGACAGGTTGAGCCCGCTCACAAGCCGGTGTCAGGGCCTGTGCAGCGGCACCCAAGGATGATCGTCTGGAAGGGAGGTAAACCTCAGATAGGCGGCGCTCTGACATGGCAATCTCCTTATCTATTACTGCCGCCACCCTGGTGATAAAACGGTCCATAGTTCCAATCACGGGGCTCCCACTATCACCTCCCCTCTCACCCACGTTCCTCAGCAATTTTCCAGAACGGGTTGACATGGTTGTACTCACTGCAGGTAGAAAGGGACGTGGCCCAGCCCAGCCTCTGCCAGCCCCTGACGGCCACAGACGGCCCGCCCTCTGCCCGGGCTCAGCCCGGCGACGCCCGCGCGCGACTCGCGGGGCGAGAGGGGGTGTCAGGCTTTTACTGGCGCCTCCGGGTGCTCTGGACGCGTCACGGGCGCGCCGCCGCCCAAGAGGTTGCTGGGGAGTGTGGTCCGATGACGCTGACCGCCTCCTGCAGCCTCCCGGCGTGCTTACACATCGGCCGTTTCCCTCACGGCACTGCCCGCTGGCTGGAAGTCCGGTATGTATCACGGTGTTCCCCCTCTGGGCTCCCGGGGGGTCAGGCTTTTACTGGCGCCTCCGGGCGCTCTGGACGCGTCACGGGCGCGCCGTCGCCCAAGAGGTTGCTGGGGAGTGTGGTCCGATGACGCTGACCGCCTCCTGCAGCCTCCCGGCGTGCTTACACCTCGGCCGTTTCCCTCACGGCACTGCCCGCTGGCTGGAATTCCGGTATGTATCACGGTGTTCCCCCTCTGGGCTCCCGGGGGGTCAGGCTTTTACTGGCACCTACGGGCGCTCTGGACGCGTCACGGGCGCGCCGCCGCCCAAGAGGTTGCTGGGGAGTGTGGTCCGATGACGCTGACCGCCTCCTGCAGCCTCCCGGCGTGCTTACACCTCGGCCGTTTCCCTCACGGCACTGCCCGCTGGCTGGAAGTCCGGTATGGTCAAGGTGATTCGCCTCCACCCTCCAATACAATACATTCACTCTTGGCATGAATCAGTGACAATCAAAGTACTCCCTTAATTAAATGTACAGTGTTTCCTGCTTAGAGGCTAAACAAAGAAGAAATATGTGGTCAGTACCGAAGCATTCATTAGCAGTACATGCTCATATAAGACCCGAACCACTCCACATGTGAAGGCCCTGAGTATGTCTTGCTACTGTCACAGGTAAAAATAATACAACAAAAAAATTGCCTCATTTCTGGAATGGATTCATGATACCCATACAGAATTGAATGGATAGTATTTGGGTGTACTTTTTTAGAGTAAAATTGACCCGCTTACATTGCAATGCAAGCATTTCATAGGCACCAAAATGATGTCAAAAAGCCAACATTATGAGGTAAGAAATAACGAAGAAATACATGACCTTAGAGAGGAAATAATTAGTATTAAATGAGCGAGAAGTCCTAAAGCACTAAACACAAACAACCCTGAGAACTTCCATATAATTTCAAAGAGGCTACTACTATGAAAACTAATAGTAAAAAAGGATTTTACTAGTTGTTAGATTGCATATGTGATATAAATAATTGAATATGTTATGAAACTGTGTACTTTTTAGTTGTAAAATAGTTCCTTATGCATTTCAAGGTCACCACTTCTTGGGAGACAGAATTATACCACAAACAAGGGATAGCTTCACTTGAGAGATAAACAAGGCACTAAGATGGAGCAACGTAAGTCCATTCAAAGTCATAAAGCCAACAAAAACGGATTCAGAAAACAGGAGGCTTAAGTCAAAAAGTTTGGGGATGGCCCTTCCGAGAGGCCCAAGTAAAACAGTTGGTTTCTGATCTGTTGTGAGGGCATGTGAGAAAGCCCCTTACATGAGGGAGGTATTGAGGATGAGCAGGGTTGTGAAGGCACACTCTTGGATAGACTTGAGGGCAGATGAAGGTAAAACCTTAGGGGCATATTCTCAAGCCCCTATCACCACGGGGATATCACTTTTTCTGATGTCCCAATGGCGATAGGGTCAGCGCCTTATTCTCAAGGCTGCATTAACCCACTTAACGTGGGTCAAGTCCCTGCGAGACCACGGACTTGACATCCGGTCCGCTCTCCCCGCCGGCCCGCCCGCCTGTAGCTGTAAAAGGCGCCTCCCTGCTTTACCTGTTGGGACATTCTTCCTTCCCTGTGTCAGAGGCAAAGTAGCATCTCGTTAAGGACTCCAAGCGCAGAACCGGCTTTAAAGCTCGCCGCACCCGCTCCGCGGGTGCCGCTTCGCACAGGAGTGCGTTAGCTTCCATCAACCGGCACCTGGGCATCCTAGGCGGAGGTAAGGGTGTGAGGCTAGGCGTGGGCTGCGAGTGTGCAGGGACTCCAACTCCCAGGAGTCCCTGCGAGACCACGGACTTGACATCCGGTCCGCTCTCCCCGCCGGCCCGCCCACCCGCCCATCACGCCCACTATATCAAAGTACCACACTCCCGCAGCGCGGGACGCAGCTCGGGGCGAAGACCGGGCTAAGAGCGGGCCATTTGAGGCCGTTTGAGGACTGAGAGAACTGGACTGGCCCACCCCTCTTGGCTCAATATTTTTGGTAGCTGCATTATTGACTGAGGGGAAATAGATCTATCTTCGTCACAGTGCCTTAGCGCTATGGACTCAAGGGTAACCCGTAGCAAGTCTTCCAAACGTGGGTCACTAATTAGTGGCCCCATGGATGACTTTATAACCCGCACTAACATAGCCATAGACGAAGAAATATCTAAGCTCCAAACCCGGGTCTCGCTAGAACTAGATGCCGCAAGAAGAGTGTCCCAAGTAATTGCACTTTCTAAGAAATCCTCCCTAGGCCACATAGCCACCTCTGTCACCCCTGAGCGCCCAGCCCGCCTTCATTGCATAGTCGCTCAGGCAGATGTTCACCATTCACCGACCCCGGCTACTCCCGTACCTGTCTCAGGAAGTAGGGATGAGGATATTCCATCGACACCTCTCAGTGTGCTCATCCCTGCTCCCATTGCATCTCTCTCGAATCTGTCTCATAATATCTCCAGTGGCAAACAACCAAAGAGGAAACGCAACTCTCGCTCAGCGTATTTCCGTAAGAAAGCGAAAATTGCTGTACCAAAAGATCTGTCCACAAATAACATCACAGCATTTAATGCTGGAGCTGAGTTCACCCCTAATACCAAGTCATGCAGTGAGGGACAGGGAAAAAATCCATCTGTTCCCCTCCTTAATACCACAACAGGCGAGGGCCCTAAAGTAGACGGGTTAACTAATAACAATAAAGAATTTATAGAGGTGGTTTGGGACACACTTAAAAAACTTTTGTCACCCTTGGACCTAAGACTATCAAGGATAGAAAATAACTTGTTAGAAATGGAGAAGAGCATTATTGCGTTGGCCACTCTTGGGTTGAAAAGTCTGGAAAACCAGGGCATTCTTGCAGCTGACCCAATGCCACAACCTATCGCACCCCAAACCGATATAGCTCCCTCTTCAGTCTTATCTATAATAAAACCCGTTCCTAAACCAAGGACAGTCACGGTGGAGCAAGCTCGTGTTAAACCAAAAGCTTTTCCACGAGGCTCCACACGTAACTTGCAACACCCCAAACTTGAAACATCAATTAGACCGGTTCCTAGTGAAACCCAGGTCTCTTCAGTTAAAGATAACTTTAGAGGTGGCTATATTGACCTTCCCCCAGAGGCAAACGACTATGTCGTTGTCTTGACGGGTGTTCCAACGTTAGGTAATGGCCAATTTGAAAACCACTGGTCGCTTACAAATAAAATAATGCATTGGTTGAACGTTAACAGACCAATCCCCAATGGCAACAAAAGCAGGGTATTGATGGTTCGCAGAACTCCGTGGGTAGGGCCAACGCTGAAATCCAGTCCGGGGGACTGCATAGTAGTGACCTTCGAAGATCCACACACGGCGCACCATATTTGTAATTGGCCCAGTAATGATAACTCCTTAGTCAAACCTAAGCTACTATCCTTTTTCTATCCTCCTCGACCTACCTATAATCAGGGGGACAACTGGACATTGGTCCAGCACCACCAACGGTCGAATAGGTCCTGGGCCCACAGGGAGACTCTGTCACATTGGAATGGCCTCTCCACCTATAATAGATTTGGTGGTTTAGAGGAGGTGGATTGACTCCCTGTGCAAGCAGCCAAACAACCCCGAAGGATATTCTTAACTTCGCAAAGGCATCCTTCCTTGGATTGTCCTGCCCCTGAATCTGTAATAACTCGAGTAGGACGATCCAACAACGCAAGGGTTGATGGGGTGGCAACGTTATTGGACTTAATAGCAAATTGTAACAAGGAAGATTGGCCAATTCCCCTCTGCGTGACTCCCCCTGCACTGACATCTCTTGATCAGTCGGATTCTACCTGCCTTGCCCCCTATGTGACCTCCAATTTCCAGCAAATCGAGCCACTTGTGAGGTCTTTAAAACCTGTGGGTGCGACTGTTTCTCTTGTGCCCATGTCTATTGACTCCACCAAGGTCTCTCTACCAGCTGAATTTGTTTTAAAAATTATATCTTGGAACGTGGCTGGTCTTGGTCGTAACTTTGATATCCCTGAATGGAACGACTTCCTGGAACCCTTTCACATCTGCCTCCTTCAGGAAACCTGGTGTTTGGAGCCAAGACACCGAGTGGGATTTTCCACCTTTTTTATCCCCGCAGTCCAGGAGCAAGGATCCAAAGGTCGCCCGTCAGGCGGCCTTATCATATGGATTAGTATTGCTCTGGGCTTCAGGGTAAAAGAAAGAAACACCCAATCTTTGGATCTCCAGTGGCTAACGATAACACACAAAGGGGGAAAAAGCATGGAAGTCTTTAACATCTACCTGAGGGGTGCCAAAGGCGGTGCATCCCATCTACCATCCATAGGCCTAAACCACAAGCTGGCTGCCTGCGATGCAGATTCGCATATAATGATCGCAGGGGATTTCAACTGTTGTTTTGAGCCCTTGGCCAGTGAAGACATCTTGGACACTTTTGAGGAGGACACCAGGAGAGGTGTTCCTATTTTGAATCTGGACCCGATTCCTAAATGGTCGCAAAATGCAATAGAGATCAATGCCTTGTGCATGGAGCACAATTTGCGACCAACAAATGGCCGATCCAAATCTGACCTCATGGGTGCTCACACTTATAACAGACATGGCCACACGTCTAGGATTGATTATATCATGCTTAATTACAATCTCTGGCAGCACCACCTAGATATGGAGGTTATAGTGTCGGGTGATAGCGACCACAACCCTTTGTCGCTATCCATTTCATCTCCTTGGCAGGCTGGGAGGCAAGGCTTAACTGGTCATAAGTGGAAATCCTCCCATGAATTAGTCCCCACAAACTGTAGTAGGCGCCTAAAGTGGGCAAAAGTTTTAGCCGACGATACTAGGATGGCCCAAGCAGGGACAATTTTGGAAGAAGTGGAGCCCCGGATGATCACTTTAAGCCAAACCGATAACAAGATCCTACCACTATTCACTGAGACTGCACTGGCGCTGAGTGACTTATTTATTGTTCCCCAAACCATTCGAAGGGGTCCCTTGAAATCATTGCCTAAACAGTCAGACAAGTGGTATACTCCAAAATGTCGTGAGGCTAAGAAGGAACTTGTTGTGACATTAAAGTCCAAAGATGCAGTTGCTATCAGGGCTGCTAGAAAATTTTACAAAAAAATCATAGCTGAAGCTAAACAGATTTATGATTTTAACTTTTGGGGAGATTTAGTAAAGGCCAGCACTAGGAAGGATGCCAAGAGGTTTTGGGACCTATTAAGATCTAGGGAAAAACCCATTGACCAGCAGCTAACTTGTAACATTACAGGGGGTGCATGGTTCGACCATTTTTCGCAACTGTACTCTGCTCCCTCAGGCCCAGCCCAGGTAGCTTGCCCATCCATGGGTTTTACAACTAACCTCCCGAGCCATGATGGCTTATTTACCAACTTAGAAGTATTAAGAGCAATCCAATGTATTGTCTCGAACAAAGCAGCGGGTCCTGACGGAATCCCAGGAGACCTAATCAAGAATTACCCATCTCCTTGGAGTAGATTAATTGCCTCGCTCTTGAATGAAGTGATGTTGGGTGGGGTCTTTCCTGACTCATGGAGGGGCGCTGAGGTCGTACCTATTTTTAAAAAGGGCTCAAGGGACGACCCAGCGAACTATCGTCCAATAAGTTTATTGGACTCCTCTCAAAAGGTAGCAGGAAAGGTGGTATTGGGCAGGATCATCGAGTGGGCAGACGAAAATCACATTCTGTCAGATCTCCAAGCGGGCTTCAGAACAGGAACAGGCACAATCGAGCAGACGTTCCGCTTTCTAATGATCTATTGGAAAGTGGTGGTGCTGGGAGGGGGCAGTCTGTATTTAGTCTTCATTGACTTGCGGACTGCCTTCGACCTGGTACCACGTGCACTTCTATGGAACGTCCTCGATGGGTTAGGCCTCCCCCCCTATTTGTTGTCATTGCTTGTAAAACTTCACGATAGGAACTTTGCCCAAATTAGATGGGGTGCACAGGGGGAGAAAACATCTTGTATCCCCGTGGACAGAGGCGTCCGCCAGGGGTGTGTGCTTGCCCCCACTCTGTTTTCTCTTTATATCAACGGAGTGGTGGAGCATCTTTTACAAAAACCATCAGCTGCACCCACCCTGGGTGGAAGGAAGATCCCAACGCTCCTGTTCGCGGACGATACTCTCCTAATTTCAAAATCACCGATGGGCATCCAATCGTTGCTTTCTAGCTTCCAAACCTTCTGCAATGAAAGGGGTTTGGCCATAAATATAGGCAAAACTAAGTTTTTAGTCCTTAACCCGCCAAAAAAACCTGTTTATCCCCCGGTCCTAGATTCTGTCTCACTTGATCGCGTAAAAGAATTTGACTACCTGGGTATACGCATCAGTGATACTATGAGCTGGAAGGCACACCATCAAAAAGTCTTCCTTACCCATAAAAGGGTGGCAGGTGCGCTGCTCAAGGAGCAGCGAGCATCATCATCAAAACCTATTGGGGCTCCCCTAGATATCTATAGGGCAAGGGTTGTAAGTGCGGCACTTTACGGTGCAGAGCTGTGGGGCACTCAAAGAGTTGACTCTCTGGCCCACCTCGAGAACAACTTCCATAAAGATCTAATGGGTTTGCCCCACAGCACGCCAACAATCCCATTGCTGATAGATGCAGGTACCCGGGCAATCTGCGACCAAGCAAAACTACGCCCACTCCTGTTATGGTCCAGAATCTGGAATGTGCAGGAATTATGTAGTTACGCTGATGCCTTGACCGACATTTTGTCATTACCGGGTTCACATAAGATTATCTGGCTTAGGGAGGTTAAAAAGCTGCTCTACAAATTAGGCCTAGGAGAGGCTTGGTCCAACAGATCTGCACCCACGAAAGAACAGCTTAAGAAGGTCTATTGGGCCTGGGTAGATAGTGAGAGGGCCCGAAGCACAAACCACTGTAAATCTGTAGCTCTGTTTCTGTCAGCCAAGGAGCTACCGTTAAGGGAACCTTATTTAGACATCATTCAGAGCTCAAGGGACAGAGCACTGTACATCAAGTTCAGGTTGGGGGTGCTTCCATTATGTGAGTTCACGTCTACTTGGAAACCGCCCGCTCAAACCGTACCCTTTTGCCCCTTTTGTGATCTAAGGGTAGAGTCTGTCTCTCACATGTTGTTCGAATGTAGTGTCTATGTAGACCCGAGACGTAGGTGGTTGAAGCCCCTTTGTAGAAGCCTGGGAACTCGCTCTCACTTGGAAGCCCTGCGTATTTTACGTACAGATGCTAGACCCTTCTTTTCCACTTGTATGGCAAAATTTTTGGGTTGGGCTTGGCGTTTAAGAACTGCAAGAAAACTGTTAATCCAGTGAATGAGCCCACCCACCCAGTATGCTGTTCTGGATATGAAATGTTTTTATGCTGATGATTGTTGTTAAAAATGTTTTTTAAAGATGTGTAAATGCTTTTATGATATGTTTTTATCGAATAAAGCTACTACTACTGCTTAAATTGCGTGACGGAAAAATAGCCTTATGCCACCATGGATGCGTCGCATTTACAATGCTGCGCACCGTGGAGCAAGGATAGACATATGTGTGATGCATCTTTTGACAGAAAGGCAGCGCATTTGCTGGAGTCGTGTCGTAAGCACAACGCAACTCCAGCAATGGTCAGGAATGCCTATTGTTATGTATCCAAAGTTGACGAGGCTGTTCCTAACGGGGGCGAGGAAGTGGGGGAGGGGGGGGAAAGGGGGTTGTTGGGTTGTACAGGTATCCTGGTCAAAGAAACAGTGGTGGTAAAAAGGTATTGACCTCCCACTGGGTATCCATTATGTTGGACATGTTGGCCTCACACACCCTTGCAGGTGTCATGCTTCATCATCGGCGGTTGCTCCTCGTCGGGTAGGCGGTGCAATTCCCAACGGGCTCACCTCATAGAGGGGCTCTTTGTCGGAGATCTTTTGGGTCCAACTGCCTATTGGTGAAGTGTGGGTATGGGGCCAGTAGGTTTAGTAGACAGAAATATGTGGTTAAAATGTAGCGTAGGGTACCTGAGACTATTTTATTCGGGCGGTCCCTAGTTACAGTTAAAAACGTGTATCTAGACTAGAATAGCTAGAAAAATGATGTTTCTTTATTCTAGACTAGGCTAGAGATTGGAGAGGTTGGTCGACATGTTTCTCGCTATGTACAGTGACTGCGATTCATCAGGACCTATTATTTGTTGTCTACCTTAGGAGTTGCCTAAATCAATAGTGTTGAATTGTTAATCAGCATATGGGTAGAAGTATTACCTCACTGGTGAATAGTCCTTGCCTGGAGTAGGGGACAAAAAGAGGTTATAAGAGAAAGTGACATAAAAACCGTGACCAGGTGTGGATATCAAGGCATGCTCTACCGTGTAATTGCGTGCCAGGCATGTATCCCTTTGAGAACTGGACCACATATCATGCTTGGTGTGGAGCAGTGTGGAAATACAAATCTTGTAGCATACAGGTGTGTGGCTGCATGCTCGTGGGTCATGTGGTTAAAAACATTAAAAACATTAATACAGCAGTATTCAAGTTGTTGTGATTAAAAGCAGATATTCTCAACTTACCTAAAGGTCAAGAATTAACTGCCTCATCAAAACTCGGCGGGTTGTATAGCGCGTGAGCATGCCTCTGTCATAGGAGGCTAGGAAGTGGAAGTTAAAAAATGAGGACTGGTATAGAATAGTATTCAATCATGATTATACGTAGTGTTTTAGTCTCTTTATGTATTCATTGTAGATCTATCTTCAGATAGGGAGCCCTCTGTTAAAGCTATATGTGGGGTGCCCTAGAACCATCTTATTCCATAGTCTTTGCCCAACCTACAGTGTAAAGGAGACTGAGCTAGGTATAAAACGCTTAGACCACGGAGTCCCAAGATCATACTGAAAAAGGCCATCTGTCAGTTTGTGGACTCGTCGCCTAAGTAGTAGCGCTGTCCGCATGATGTGTACAGATACGCTAATTCATGGCTCTCTGGCGAGCGTCATGTTGTATATTATGGAACCATGGCTCAGGTTGAGGGTGCCCGTGTGTTGTGTCTTGGCTCTTAAATAACAGGGCAGCCTGCAGGGATTGCGCTAACTAAAGGATAATGGAATGAATATCCCCGGCCCCTATTCTGCTTCGCTTGTGCCTTTGGCCGGCGCGCCTCGCTACATGCACTCACCTATGTGAATCCGCGCGGTAGGCTTGTGTCCTACCCCTCTTCCCGCCGAGATCGGGCTGGTGAGGGAGACCCTGTCTCTTCCGGTATTAGCACCGAATTGTTGGGGGTGTGGCCGCGTCCCTCGAGAGAGGAGGGCGGAGGTGTGGACTGATGCAGTGCGTGTCATGTGATTAGGGCAGCTAGTGCGACGGCCATTTTAAAGTGGTGTTCGAGTATGGGGACACCTATGTTAGTCTATGGCATAACCTGCGGATGGCTCCAATTGATGGGAGGGAATTGTGCGTTTGTCAACCACCGAGGGGGGGGGGGAGGGTTTTGGTTGGTTGGGGGTTGTCCTCGTGAGTTTTGGATGTGCTGTTCATATAGGGTATTGCTCACTCGTATTAGGGTTATCCCAGCCTGGACCAGTAAGGGGAGTTTGGCTCCTGGGGTGATACACATGCCTTTATAGTGTACTCCATGGGATATCTTCGTTGAGTCCCTCCCTGTCTGTGGCCAGACGATGTACCCACCGTTGTTCTTTGAGAAACAGACTACGCTTCGTGCAATTGGGACTTGCCTCTATGACTACCCATTTCAATGATTCAGCAGTGTGTTGGTGTTCTATCCAATGTCTGCACATTTTGGTGTTGTCTTTTTTGCAACGGAAGTTGCTTCGGTGTTCCGTGATTCGTGTCTTAATGGGACGAGAGGTCATACCCACGTATTGTAAGTCGCAAGGGCATTTCAGCAGGTATATGCAGTGTGAAGTGTTACAGTTAGTGTGGCCCCGTAGCTCCCATCTGAAGGATTCTGTGAGTTGGATTGTCTTGTATGTGGTTGTGTAGGGGCATACACTGCAGGACCCACATGGGTAGTGTCCCGTAACTGGAGGTAGATGCCAAAGGGTAGATTGAGTGGGTTTCCTGATCGCTTTAGGTCTAGTTTTGATCAGAATATCTTTGACGTTTCTGGACCTTTTGAATGCAAATCTTGGCAGCTCGAAGGAACAGTCCCCTGTGCTTAAAATCTGCCAGTGGCGTTTAATAATGCTTTTGATCTGTGTCGAGACTGGTGTAAAGGTGGTTACACAAGTCATAGGTTCGTTTTCACTTGGTGTCTTCCCTTTTTGTTCAAGCAAAGCCTCCCTGTTATTATTCCTAGCTCTTTTCTGTGCTTGAGATATGTCCCTCACCGGATAGCCCCCCCCCCCTCCCCCCCCCCCCCTCGGTGGTTGACAAACGCACAATTCCCTCCCATCAATTGGAGCCATCCGCAGGTTATGCCATAGACTCACATAGGTGTCCCCATACTCGAACACCACTTTAAAATGGCCGTCGCACTAGCTGCCCTAATCACATGACACGCACTGCATCAGTCCACACCTCCGCCCTCCTCTCTCGAGGGACGCGGCCACGCCCCCAACAATTCGGTGCTAATACCGGAAGAGACAGGGTCTCCCTCACCAGCCCGATCTCGGCGGGAAGAGGGGTAGGACACAAGCCTACCGCGCAGATTCACATAGGTGAGTGCATGTAGCGAGGCGCGCCGGCCAAAGGCACAAGCGAAGCAGAATAGGGGCCGGGGATATTCATTCCATTATCCTTTGGTTAGCGCAATCCCTGCAGGCTGCCCTGTTATTTAAGAGCCAAGACACAACACACGGGCACCCTCAACCTGAGCCATGGTTCCATAATATACAACATGACGCTCGCCAGAGAGCCATGAATTAGCGTATCTGTACACATCATGCGGACAGCGCTACTACTTAGGCGACGAGTCCACAAACTGACAGATGGCCTTTTTCAGTATGATCTTGGGACTCCGTGGTCTAAGCGTTTTATACCTAGCTCAGTCTCCTTTACACTGTAGGTTGGGCAAAGACTATGGAATAAGATGGTTCTAGGGCACCCCACATATAGCTTTAACAGAGGGCTCCCTATCTGAAGATAGATCTACAATGAATACATAAAGAGACTAAAACACTATGTATAATCATGATTGAATACTATTCTATACCAGTCCTCATTTTTTAACTTCCACTTCCTAGCCTCCTATGACAGAGGCATGCTCACGCGCTATACAACCCGCCGAGTTTTGATGAGGCAGTTAATTCTTGACCTTTAGGTAAGTTGAGAATATCTGCTTTTAATCACAACAACTTGAATACTGCTGTATTAATGTTTTTAATGTTTTTAACCACATGACCCACGAGCATGCAGCCACACACCTGTATGCTACAAGATTTGTATTTCCACACTGCTCCACACCAAGCATGATATGTGGTCCAGTTCTCAAAGGGATACATGCCTGGCACGCAATTACACGGTAGAGCATGCCTTGATATCCACACCTGGTCACGGTTTTTATGTCACTTTCTCTTATAACCTCTTTTTGTCCCCTACTCCAGGCAAGGACTATTCACCAGTGAGGTAATACTTCTACCCATATGCTGATTAACAATTCAACACTATTGATTTAGGCAACTCCTAAGGTAGACAACAAATAATAGGTCCTGATGAATCGCAGTCACTGTACATAGCGAGAAACATGTCGACCAACCTCTCCAATCTCTAGCCTAGTCTAGAATAAAGAAACATCATTTTTCTAGCTATTCTAGTCTAGATACACGTTTTTAACTGTAACTAGGGACCGCCCGAATAAAATAGTCTCAGGTACCCTACGCTACATTTTAACCACATATTTCTGTCTACTAAACCTACTGGCCCCATACCCACACTTCACCAATAGGCAGTTGGACCCAAAAGATCTCCGACAAAGAGCCCCTCTATGAGGTGAGCCCGTTGGGAATTGCACCGCCTACCCGACGAGGAGCAACCGCCGATGATGAAGCATGACACCTGCAAGGGTGTGTGAGGCCAACATGTCCAACATAATGGATACCCAGTGGGAGGTCAATACCTTTTTACCACCACTGTTTCTTTGACCAGGATACCTGTACAACCCAACAACCCCCTTTCCCCCCCCTCCCCCACTTCCTCACCCCCGTTAGGAACAGCCTCGTCAACTTCGGATACATAACTTTGACTGAGGGCCTTGACTAAGGCTGGACCTTCCACTCCATGTGAGTGGTAATCACGCCCTCCTTGATCGATTTGGATCACCTCCTCCCTTCTTTTGTAAACACACAGGAATGCCTATTCCCATCATGCTGAGTCACTCCTTACACCCGCTTCAAGCAGGTGCAAGGTTTTGACGCAGTGGTGTCGTAAAAGTGACACAGTGAAATCTTGTAGATTTCACTGCGTCACTTTTACGAGGCTTCATTGCGACGGATCGCCCATCCTGCATACATTATATCTAACGCAGGTATAATGTAGCACTGGACTTTACAATGTGACGCATCTCTGGATGCGTCACTTTGTAAATAGGTCACATTGTCGCGCTTTATTTATGACACCGCTGCGTCACAGAAGTGACGCACCGGCGGTGTAAAGTTGTCGGAAGGGGCTTGTAAATTTGACCCTTAGATGCTGCGATCAGGCCAGCAGATATAGAAATTGAAATATGGGCATGTTGACAGGGATGGTGGGACAGTGAGCCTGACTTTAGGATATGGATGCTTAGATACAAATGGGCTTATTTACAAGCCCCTTGCGCCACCAGTACGTCACTTTTCCCATGTTAAAAATTATGTAAAGGTGGCGCAAGAGGCTTGTAAATAAGCCCCAAACTATAATACAGACAATGCCGTACAATGGGGTTTGTTGCCCTTGGACATTGGGATTAATTAATACACTGTTAGTCAGAGGCACGTGTACACAGTCAGTTAAACAGCAAGACATCTCAATACTCTTAGAACATTTTGGGCCATATTATCAAGAAAGGGCGATACATTATCGCTGCTTTTATCGGCGGGAAACCGCCGCTAAAGCGGCGATAATGGGCTTGATAATATGCACTTGTGAATTCCCATAGAAGCCCAGGTTCTGGTGTTAACCTGTGCTTCTATGGGAATTCACAAGGGCATATTATCAAGCCCATTATCGCCGCTTTAGCGGCAGTTTCCTGCCGATAAAAGCGGCGATAATGTATCACGCTTTCTTGATAATATGGCCCTCAGTTTTATGACACCAACTTTTTTATTTAGTTAATTATAAAAATAACACTTGGACTGTCAGTTCATCAAAATTATAACCCCGATGCATTTTCTGCATTAAAACACTTAATTGTACAATTAAGTTTCAATATTCCCCGTGTTCAAATTCTATGGAGTTTTTTTTTGTAAGAACTCGAGCTGTGAAGTAATTTTCCTGCAAGTTAATGAAAATTACCATAAAACACTAAAACGTAACCAGCCTTTATTGCTCCGCCGAATGAAATGAAATCTATGAATCTAAGAACATTAGTAACAAACATGAAAATTTATTTTATGTTGATTCATAAAAGTTATTTCCCCCTGACTGCACAGAACAGCTTTAGTCTAAAAGCATTTGAAGAGATGCAAGCACAGGGGCAAGAATGAGAGGGGACACTAACAACATATGAAAAAAAGATTTCTTCAATCAGCTAATTTACATCAACGTTGTTTTTAATTCCAAGGTGCATGACTTAATAAGGATTCGGTCAATATTAAGCAATACATAAATTATGTAGTATTTTCGTCCAAATGTTAAAACCTGCTTTTTTCACAAAATAATGGTAACAAAATCAATGATAGTTGTAATGACGGCATCTATTCAGGAACTTTAAGATTCTATTACTTCGTTTCTTGTATTATATGTAAATTATAATGAAAGGTTGGCTTCATCTTTTTTTTTCTCCGGAGGGCTATTTTACCTCCTACCTTCTTTTGTGTGTATCTCTGACTGGACATGGGTGGATGAGCTGTTGTTAAATTCTAGATAGTCGTTTTAAAAATTATCTTTAATTTTAATTACACGTTTGACGTCATCGATTAATAATTGCGGCAAGTACGAAAATTACTACTATATTACCATCCAAAATTGCGAATCCCATAGATATTTTCTTTCCTGTTCTCTAGATTTAAGTGTGTAAATCAAAACACACTCTAACTGCTGCAAAATATTAACTTAAAAGGACAAGCATTTATAATGCACTAGGTCCATCATTTACGCAAGTTTAAGCTATTGGCATTGTAAATTACAATGCCTTTTATTTATGTTTTAAAAAACAAAATTAATAGGCATTGTCATTTACAATGCAAATAGCTAAAAACTTGCGTAAATGCGAGACCTATTGCATCGCAAATGCGTGTTTATCCTTCCAGTGGAAACATTCAGGAACCTATTTTTTCTTTCTGGTTTTTCTTAGTACTTGCTATTTTATCTCGCTCTCTATCTATCTCTGTCTCTATCTCGCTGTCTCTCTCCGGCTGTCTCTCTCTTCCTCTCCCTGTCCTTCTCCCTCTCCACCCACCTACTGCAATTATCTTCACCAAAACTTGTAAAATTGAGCCAATAAATATGGTTAACCACCGTGAGTTGTAAATTATATACGTACTGTGGGAAAATGCATTACTATTTTTGGTGGGTTCTACCCACCTCAAGAAACAATCACAATCCAAGGGTAAACCCTTAAAAACACTACATTTACCTGAGCTCAAGCCCCTGACAGCCATAGCACACATTACACAGGCTTAACTTAGGGCTATGTGGTAAAGTATATATGTGGTATCAAACAGTAAGAACGCCAAACATCTAAATAATACTGCCTGTTAGGACCTGTGTTTGAGTCTGCAGATCTCTTTTTAGACGGAATGATAAAGGCTTGTGTTGGAGTCTACAGAGCACTTTTTAGATATGCCTGATAAGGCCTGTGATTGAAAGTTCCAGAGCGCTTTTTAGACGTTGTATTCTGTAGAGCGCTTTTTGGATGTGGATATTAAAGGTTTGTGTTTGAAAGTTCTAGGGCATTTTTAGACGTGCCTGTTAAAGCCTGTCTTTGAGTCTATAGAGCGCTTTTTAGACATGCCTGGTAAGGCCTATGCTTGAAAGTCTATAGAGCGTTTCGATCCTCATTTTGCCTAAGTTATGTATTTGAAGAGTGACAGGGAGCTAGTGTTTCTATACTTTTGTATTTTAAATATTATAGAACACTTATGTCGACGAGTTATTAAATGTTATATTTTCCCGAATATGGAGCACTTCTATAGTATGGCATTAAAGACATTTAAAAAGTATAATGATTGCATATGTGGAACACGTGCTGCACGCCCACACAAACACAAAACGCACACAGAGACAAACACACACACAAAACACGCACACTCACACACACACAAAACACATGCGCACACTCGCAGTCTATGAACCTATTGAGACCTGAGGCGTTTTAAGCGCACAGAGAGCGCATTAAGCGCTATGGGCACTTCCAGGGGACATTTGCCTGTAGACCTTCTCTCCTCCCAGTGTAGGGACAGCGGGAACAGCTTCTAAAAGTTTTATTGTATCCTGGTGAGAAAGGTTCTCGAAGGTAGTAACATTTGAAATTATGGCGCATGCCACGCATGGTAAATGTGGAACTCCCAGGGACTGAGGGGATTAACTCCTCCAGGCCAGCCATCCTTGGCACATACCATCCGAGCGCAGAACACGCAGTTAGGCTGGCAAATTCTTAATGTACAGTCGTAAATGTACGAGTCTTGTAAAATAGAACTCTATACAGAGCCAAACAAAATTATATATCTATATATATATATATATATCTATATTACCTACTGGCGGTCGCCAGTAGGTATATATAGTTAGGATTTTTTCTCTATGGGTTTTTTGAAAATTCTATGTCTAATAACTTTGGCGTTTGTGGACAGAATTGGCTGACATTTTCAGGAAAATGGCACATTTTGTTTCTGAGCAGCCCTTGAAAATTTGGGGGGGGTTCGTCAAGGGGGGGCCGAGAAAAAAGGGGGGTCCCAAAACGTGTTTTTAACATTGAGTTTTCCATAGGGCGGTTGGCCTCACTTTTAGCCCGAACGGCTGAATGGATTTGCACGAAACTTGGCAAAATTGTAGGGACTGGTAGCCCGATGTGCCTTTTGTAGGTCTCAATATATGTGCTCCAGTGGATTTTGAGAAATTAACGTTTAAAAAAAGATATATATCTGTAACAGCGGACCGGGCAGCGCACTGGTTCGCGGACTTTTCGCGCAACGGAGCTTTGTGAAGCGAAGCTGATTGGTTCTCCGGCGTCTGTCAACATTCCAAACAGTCCGTAGCGGCCGCCATCTTGTCTCTCGGTAGGATCGAGAGACAAGAGGAGGTCAAAACAAAGGGGGAAATAACTATAAGGGGGCATAGTAGATCCTCGCTGACCCCCTAGTTTTGATGTGGAGGTTTTAAAAGGGCCCCGCGGGGCAAAAAAAAAACAAAATAATAATAATCGAACGGCTGAATGGATTTGCACGAAACTTGGCAAAATATTAGGGACTGGTAGCCCGATGTGCCTTTGCTAGGTCTCAATATATGTGCTCCAGTGGATTTTGAGAAATTAACGTTCAAAAAAAGATATATATCTGTAACAGCGCTCCGCTTCGCGTACTTTTCGCGTTACGGAGCTTTGCGAAGCTGATTGGTTCTCCGGCGTCTGTCAACATTCCAAACAGTCCGTAGCGGCCGCCATCTTGTCCCTCGGTAGGATTGAGAGACAAGAGGAGGCCAAAGCGAAGGGGGAAATGACCATAAGGGGGCATAGTAGATCCTTCCTGACCTCTTAGGTTTGATGTACCATTTTGCCAAGTTTGGTGTAATTCCGTTCAGCCATTCAGGCTGTAGACGTATGTAAATGTCCTATGGAAAATTGCATGGGGAAAACACATTTGAAAGTGTTGAAATTTAGAACCAATTAAAATGTTACTTTGGTTTTGTATTTGTGTGTGATGAAAGTTAATTGGTTATGTATATATGTCAAATGAGAGGAAACCACAGCCATTTTGTGATACTACTGTCTGAGGTACATTTGTGAGGAATTTTTGGTGGTGAATTTCTGGTGTTTGATTTACACAGTACTAACACTTCTGCTACTTTTAAAAAGGTGAGTTGTTAATTTGTAAGGGGAACTATGTTGTACACTTGAAGATAATTTGAAAAATGTTTTCTGTTATTTATTTGCAGTCCTTCTGTTATACTAAATACTTGATAAAGTTAGTTTTATATTATGTATTACTAAAAACGATAAATGAAAGTGATTATTTTTTTCTGCAATTTACAGCAAGCAATTTCAAAATAAAATGGCTCACAATGAAGACACCGTGGCAATTTCTTTTGAATTGTCCAACACATTGATTGAAATTGAGAGCACCAATAATGAAATATTGTCACAAGGAGGACATGACTTGTATGATTCCATTAGATTGATTGAAATGGACAGCACCAAGAATGAAATATTGTCACAAGGAGATGACTTGAATGATTCCACTACATTGATTGAAATTGAGAGCACCAATAATGAAATATTGTCACAAGGAGGAGATGGCTTGTATGATTCCATTAGATTGATTGAAATGGACAGCACCAATAATGAAATATTGTCACAAGGAGGAGATGACTTGAATGATTCCACTACATTGATTGAAATTGAGAGCACCAATAATGAAATATTGTCACGAGGAGATGACTTGAATGATTCCACTACATTGATTGAAATTGACAGCACCAATAATGAAATATTGTCACAAGGAGGAGATGACTTGAATGATTTTTTTGATCAATCTCTTGATGGCGAATTTATCGAGTGTTTGGAGACCATAGAGTTACAAGAATCATCATTGGAGACTTTTAATGAGGACATTGCTGATGAGGACATGTTACTAGTTCTTTCAAATTTAGAAAATTCTGAAGAATAAATTTATATTTAGAAATCAAAAATTGTTTGAGACATTATTCATTTTTATTTTTAATTTATGAGGTTGTAGCGAAGTGATTGTAGTATAAAATGAGACTTATAGTATAGAGTGCAACATTTTTATGTTACATGGTAAGTTTACTCATATTTACTTCCCTTCTGCCACTATATTATCTCCAATGTGTATTTGACATGTCTTCTTCATCTCCGGCCTCCTTTCTCTCACTGTGTGTCTCCGATGCATCTTATCGCTGGTATTTTGTGTAATTACAGAAGAGAGTAAAATAAAATAGTTCGGAACGTGAAAAGGGGGCAAAGTAGAGTACTCCTCACCCCCTAGGCCTTTTTAGGCGGTCCCAAAAGGATCAGTTTCTGCTTTCCTGAGAGATTATGGTATGAGTTCCATATACCACAATAACTTGCATTACAACATGCAAGATATCTATCTCCTATTACCAACTTTTGGAGATATTCGCGCTAAGCGCGAATATCTCCAAAAAGTAACACCTGCCCTGAGCAGTTCTTAGCCATGTTATCCAATGGGAGGTGGATAACATGGCTAAGAGCATTAGCTCGGTAATGCATGAATATCGCTGAGTTTTTAGCGATATTCATGCATTGCGGCCGTTTATTATCGCATTTGCGATAAACCTTGATAATAGTAAGGTTTATCTTCGATAATTTCTGACGATGCTTAGTGGTAAAAAATTGGTTGGTAAGCATCGTTAGCGATAAATATCGCTTAACTTTGGTAATATGCCCCAACGTCTGTTAACGTTCGATTCGAAGGAAATGAGGAAGTGTTGAAAAACATTGTCTGCGCCATCTTGCCTTTTTTGAAATGCCACACTTTTGTCGTGCACGGTAGCCATTTTAGGTGTCTTGACCAGACCCACTCTCTGCACGCTGTCGATTCGTAGCATGGCTCCTCACCCACGCAAGCATCTTCCCTAGGCACTGGTCACCACCGCTCTCTGTCTTATGCATGGGCAATAAACCTCCCCCCATCTGCGCTGCTCTTCCCTGAGAATCACACTCTGTGCCCGCCCGACACCTCCCTTTCGCCCTATTCACTACCGCACCCTCTGACACTCCTCTTTCTCTGTGTCCGATTGTCCAGGCTATCAGCTAGCCCTGCAGATGTAGTTTATGGCCCCAGCTGTAAAGAATCACCCCTCTTCAAAGGAGTTATAGTAGATCAAGGCCCACACTCGATGAGATCCGTCACACCACACGTGTTCCTACTATCTGAAAACCATCCTGTATTGTGATTGGGGAGGGGACCGAGCCTGAAGCGGAATATTCCAGGAATGACTCTTTGTACATCAAAGTTTTTACAATTATGTGTCACATTAAAAATATATAGCACTCCAACAAAGTAGTAGGAATATAAAACTTTAATAACATATAAATATATACAACAAAACAAAAACAGTAAAAACATTTAAACAACGAAGAGACCGTGGCAATTTCTTTTTAATTATCCAATAGATTTATTGAAATTGACAGCACCAATAATGAAATATTCTTGTCAGTAGCGGTCTGTTGTGCGAATAGTTCTAAGGCAGCAGAACGCGCTGAAATCTAGATGGCACGAAAGTGATGTCTAGTAAGTTGCCGCCCAGCAAATAACGGGGTGGGGCGCCGCGGGGGTGAGTGAGTCCAGTAGGCACCACAGCTATTCTTACCGGCATTGCAGAATTACTGCTGGGGACAATGCCTGTGCTGTAGCAGGGTCACAGCAGAAACAAAAAGGATTCTGTTGAAGATGTTGTTGGTTTTCAATTTGAAAACAGTTCTGGTGTCAACTGCTATGCTAATGTAGTGGTTAATGTTTTGTTTTCTCTAGAAAATGTAAAAGAGGGGGAGGCAGTCCAAAGTTCCGTTAAAAGGGCAAAGGAAAGGATCGGTGGTTTGAACTATCAGTCAAAAAGGGGAGGGGGTGCAACAATTTTTCCTACCGGGTCACACTGTGCTTTCACCGGAACTGAGGTCTGCAGGATTCTAGTAATTCAAAGTGAGGCTGGCGCCAGCATGGGAGCGCCGACGTCCCACGGATACAGTTTCGTCACTCCATGGGCGATCATGGCAGTCATTCCCCATCGGGGGTGTCTGCGGGGGTCGGAGACTCCCGCGGCTCCTCTAGAATCTTCAAGGTCGTGGAGGACTACGGTGGTGGAGTCAACCAGTGACCGGGCCATTTCTTTATGCTGGGCCCGCTCTTGCCAGGTCGACCGCCATTTTGAGAGTTCGGTAGCTACTGGCGATCGCGGGGTCAAATGAGCGGACGGGCTCCACCCTGCCGGGCGAGACGTTGCAGCATCGCCACAGTGGAAGAACCCTTTTCCGGGCGCTTGGAGCGCTGAGGGTGCAGGTGGGAAGCCTCCACTGGGGAGGCGGGAGAGGCCTGTTCGCATCGTCTCTCCCTCCCAGTGCACCCCACGGCGTCTCGCTTGAGATTTGTTATGGCCGGACCAGGCGATGAGGACGAGGGGGGGGGGGGTCGGAGGCATGTGCAAGACATCCCCCCCAGTGTTGTCGCTGCCATTATTCAAGAAAGAAGAAGTGTCTTCGGGCCGGGCTTCCGGTGGATGTCGGCCGGACGCCCCTGGCTCTGGCCCCATGAACGGGTTCCTTGGTTTATCGGCTGCAGACGGATCCTGTCGGCCTCGGCCCCCCGACCGTTGGTGGCCGGACCGGAAGAGCATGTGGCGGGACTACCTGAAACTCTCAAGGGCCACCACGGCCGGACTGGGCGAGAGAGGGGAGGGTCGAGGAGACATTCCCCCCCCTGCAACTCTTCAGCGTTGTAAAGGCAATCCCCTGGCCGGGTCCCGCTGGCCTCGGCCTCTCCTCCGGCTACACCCTACGTTAGGATCTCCTGGCCGAGGCGTGGCAGCAGGACCCGCCTTATATGGGCTGCTCCCGGCTGGGCGTAGCCGCAACCCTGCCCCACCTTGGAAGTTTCCAGAGTGGGGGCGGATGTTCTACTGACTTGCATTTTCCCTAGTCTATCGATTTTTTTGGCGTGGCAGGCGGTGGGACAGCGAGGGGTGATTTGGTTTCTCTTACTGTTTTTCTGGTCTCTCACCACTGGCATATTTCTAACGTTTTCTTGTTTCTAGGACATTAATAGGTTTTATCATTACGTTATGTTATCGTTTCTTTGTTCGTTGTTTAATAAAAGTTCATGTTCATCAGTGGCCTACTGATTTTCGTTTTCCTATTCTTTTCTTTCCAGGTTGTTTCATGCTAAAGTTTCTGTTAACAGGATACAGTGATCACTTCGTTATTATTGCATATGTCCTTTTCACTAGGGGTGCTCTCTGGTCGGGCCAGATGACGTATCTCTAGTAAATGGTCCGGGTGAAACAGGTGCATCAATCAGTGGGGAGTAGATAGGCATGACAGATTACAACGGGGGAGAAAGGTCCGCATTACGTACCCTTTCACTATTTGCAAAGATTTTCCTACGTATATTTGCAAACAGGGAATACCTCCAAAAAGAACCAATTCCCAAACAGTCAATGTTTGGGGAAACAATCAATCAATGAGGAACGAAATAGGCACGACGTGTTAAAGGTTTGCGTTACCTACCCTTCACTATCTGCAAAGGGAGAGAGAATATTCCTATTCTTCCTCGTTTTCAGGCAGAGAAGATTCTTAAGAGAACCAACTTCGAACAATTCAATGCTCGAGTCAAACAATCAAGAAGGGGTACTGTGAACACAAATGAACGCCGCTTATGTACATACACATTGGTATTATCAACAGGTTGTTCCTAATGTTTCTATTTTAGGGAGGTCAAAAAGAGATCCCATTAGTGGTTTTGCTCGATTCCTTTTGTTTTTTTACACGATTTTTCGCTATCTGCAAAGACTAAACAGAGTATTGCGACTCTGTGCTTGTTTGTAAATAGAGAATGAACCAAAGAGAACAATCAATCAAATGGAGAGAGAAGCAGGCACGACGGATTACAACGGGGGCAAAGGCCTGCGTTAACTACCCTTCACTATCTGCAAAGAGAGAGTACTCCTAATAGAAATGAGGGGTGGGGGGCAGCATTCAAAGCAGATCAGTGTGCATAAACACGAAAATGTTTTTACTTACCACGTACTTGACATTCGACAGCTTATGATATTTGCTATTAAAAAACCATTGAAATTCACTGAAAAAAACCATAGGTTATAGACCATATATAGTTAGGAATTAGCATTTAAAAAACCTTATTTTACTCACACAAAACCATTGAAATTCCATATATAGTTAGATTTACTAACTATATATCGCGCACCCGCAATCCACTGCTGATCATGTCACATATTACATCATTCATGACATGGTCAGTGACATCACTGATGACATCACTGATGACATCTCAAATGACATCACTGATGACATCACTGATGACATCTCATTTGACATCATTCTTGTGCTAATACGATAAACCTCTTCAGACTCTAATATAACCTTAGATACACTCAGTGTATACAGACACTCACACACTGCCACTCATCCATGGAGTTACTCACACACCCAGTCAGTCATGCAAAGAAACAATCTCACCTCCATTTCTTCAACTATACAGTTAAACACACCCTACTTATTGAAACATATACTAACACATATTTACTCTCTTATACAATCCCTGATACAAGTTCACAATGATCGATACAACCACTCACTCATTCAGTGGCTCTCATGCACAGTTATTTATATATGCCAACTCTCACATGTACTGTGTTTTACATATGTACTTACTATGACATGTAGCATTGAGATATCCATTCACTCATCAATACACTCATGCACACAGTCAACTGCCCATGTAGCTGTTTCCACATGCACTCTTGAACTCATACACCTAGTGAATAAACTGCTCACACATCTATGCACAGAGTCACACACCTTCCAGCCACCCCCACACAAACTCAATCTCCCATAGAAATACTTGGGTAACCAATTAATAACACATATAGCCTCTCGTATAGCTAATGATCAACACATGCAGCAGTTTACATCACAACAGACATAATGATGCACAAATTAAGACAGTTTAGTCACTAACCCATGCATTCAGTGAGACACATTTAATCACTCACTCATACAGTCAGTCACGCACCTACTAAATCCTTCATCCAGACACTTATACATCCACTCATTCTTCAATATGTAAGACATATTTTAACTTTACAGAAACATACAGTCACTGGATGTTGTCATCAGTGATGTCATCAGTGATGTCATTTGAGATGTCATCAGTGATGTCATCAGTGATGTCACTGACCATGTCATGAATGATGTAATATGTGACATGATCAGCAGTGGATTGCGGGTGCGCGATATATAGTTAGTGCAACTAACTATATATGGAATTTCAATGGTTTTGTGTGAGTAAAATAAAGTTTTTTAAATGCTAATTCCTAACTATATATGGTCTATAACCTATGGTTTTTTCAGTGAATATATATATATATATATATATATATATATATATATATATATTCACTGAAAAAAACCATAGGTTTCACACCAGTTATAGACCAAGTCATGAGTGATGTAATATGTGACGTCATCAGCAGTGCATTGCACGCGCAAGTTATAGTGAGTCCAACTAACTATAACGTGGGAATTTCAATGGTTTTATGCGAATAAAACTTCCAGCTAACTATAACTGGTGTGAAACCTATGGTTTTTTCAGTGAATTTAATAGGTTTTTTAAATGCTAATTCCTAACTATAACTGGTGTGAAACCTATGGTTTTTTCAGTGAATTTCAATGTTTTTTTAATAGCAAATCTCTATAGGTATGAAAAGTAATATTTTTTTTAACGAATTTTATATTGTATAATTATGTAATCGTTTTTTTTTTTTTTATTTTGCCCGGAGCGCTCCCGGGGCGCGTACCGGTGAACGCACGGGTAAGCGCAATGTTACGGCGCGCCCCGGGGCGCGTACCGGTGAGCGTCCCGTTAGCGCTATTCTCGCGAACGAAAACAACATCGTGACGTTTCGCGTAGCCGCATGATACGTCATATCACGCACTGCGTAAGCGCCCCCGGAAGCATGCGAGCGCATACGATCGCGTAACGTCCCGACGCGCTTACGCTACGCCCCGGGGCGCATAGCGTAAGCGCGTTGGGTCATGTGATCTGAAAATAACACTTTTCATTGATGCAGTTCAGTTTTGGTTTCCAAATGATGAAAGCCCGGATCATGTGACTTGAAAATAACACTTTTCATTGGTTCAGAACAGTTTTGTTTTCCAAATGATGAAAGCCCCCACCTTTTTTCCTCATTCTGACTTTGTCCTTTGACTGAGGAAGACCTGTTTGGAGACCTGTCTCTAATATTTTCTACTTTAAAATGGCTACAGTAGCAGCAGCAGCTGGAGCATCTGCCCCACCACCACCACCACCACCATCAAAAAGACCACCAGAAGATTACATTGGTGGTCAGGAAGAAGAAGAGGAGGAGGAGGATGAGGAGGGGACAGGGAGATTCCTCCCAGAAGACAATACCCCATATAGGCCAAAGGAGCACATAGTATGGGAGTTTTTTTCTATTCCAGAGGGCAAAAAGAAAGTCAATGCACCAAAGGTGACTTGCCTAATCTGTGGCATGGAACTTTCAAGGGGGAATCCTAATCGAAAATATTCATTTGGTAATTATACCATGATTCTACATATGGAGCGGAAGCATCCCAACAATTATGCTAGGGCAGAGGTCCGAGAAATGGCCAGGAACCCTTCTCGATCTTCAGCAAGCACCTCCCAAAGAAAGCAACCCACTCCATCGGATCCAGAGGCAAGAGAGACAATGTCTGTAATTCAACCCAAGTTTGCAAATTTTAAAATCGTATGCATATTTTGTGGGAAGACACTGCTACGGAGAGCAAAGTCTAAAACTTATACTCTGTGCTAATGATAACCACAAGTGCCCGAAAAACCCCTAATTTTTTCCAGATTTTTTTTTGCTCCAGTTGAGCCATTTACAATTCCCTGTTTTTTGTTTCTCCCCATAAAAAATACAAAAAAAAATAAAACTTCAGAAAAGCCAAAAAAAGTAAAAAATGTTCAGAAAAACAATAAAAAAATACAAAACAACAAAAAGAATAAAAAAAAGTTCTTTTTAGAACTACCTTTAATTTATAAAAATAGACCTATATTTTTAAAGAATCTCTGTCAATCTTTTTTCCTTAGGGTACGCGCACCCGAAAAAAAGAAAAAAAAAATTAATGAAGGAGTTAGCATGAGGGAAGAACACAGAGAGAGTAATGTTAAGAGAAAGAGAGCTAGAGGGAGCAACACAGAGGGATTGTTTATTACATAGTAAAAAACAGAAAAGGTGTAATAGGGTGAAAGTGAGAAAAGTAAAATGAATAAGGGAGCGAAAGAAGGGAAGAGAGAGGAAGAAGACTAAACTAGAGGTAGTAGGAGAATGTGAGTGGGTGTTGAAAGAAAAACAAAGGACAGGAAAAAATGGGGAATGAAGGGTGGTGACGGAACCGGGATAAATGAACAACGGTGAGGGAGGGTGAGAAAAGAGCAGTGAGTGTAAGTAAACAGGGGTGAAAGAAGGTGAAAAAATTGAATTAGGATAAGACATGGGGAGTGACAGAGAGAAAGGACAGAGAGAGTAAAGGAAACAGTGCCTGAAAGGGTCTGAGTGAAACAGCAAAAAAAGGGAAGTAAGGCACTGTGGGTGACTTATGGGGAGTCAGTGGGTGTAGTTGGGGGTGTGGGTGTGTAAGGTGTGTCTGTGGGTGTGGGTGTGTGGAGTATTTCGGTGTGGGTGGAGGTGTGGGTGTGTGAGATATGTGTGAGGGGTGTGTGGGTGTGGGGGGTATGTGTGTGGGATGTGTGTGTGTGTGTGGAATGTGTGGGTGTGTGTGTGTGTGAGGATTGTGTGTGTGTGTGTGTGTGTGTGAGGTGGGTGTGCGGTGTGTGTGTGGGGTGTATGTCTGAGGTGTGTGTATGTGATGGGAGGGGGATCAGGTGTGTGTGTAGAAGTGAAGTAAATGATTAAGGGAAAGGGAATGAGTGAGGGAGCAAAGGAAGGGAACAGAGGGTAAGGGAAGTAAAGAAGGGGGACTGAAAGAAGTTGAATGTAGGAGGGGAAATAGGGAAAGGGGAGTAAACATGGAGAATAAGAATAAGTGAGGGAAGCAGAGTAAAGAAACAGGAGTGAGGTTGGTTGAGAAAATATTAGTGAGGTTAAAGCAAAGGGTGATGAAAAACTACATTTTTTTACTCACACTTACCATATAATAAATGTAACTTTAATTACATTTTTTTACTACACTTTGTATCTGTGAAAGAGAGAAGAAAAAATAAGTTATAATTAGTAAAATATGTATTTTAAATTAAAAGATACAAATGAAGAGGTTAAAAAACATAACAGTGTATTTAGAAATAAAGTAAGAGTGAAGGACACAGAAAGGGAAATAAAGTAAGGTAGAAGGACAAAAAGAGAGAAAAAGAAATAGAAGGAGAGCAAATTACTAAGAGTAAGGCATATAGATTCACTGACAGAGAGGAAGAGAAGAACAGAGAAATGAACTGAAGGTAAGACAGATACTAAAACAATGTGAGTTACCAAACTAAATCAGGAAACAGTAGTAAGTAAAAAGATAATGACTGAGACGGAAAATAGTCTAATTAAGGATGCATTTAGAAGAATGAGGAATGGAAGATAACTGAGAGTAAGTGAAGAACAGTTATAGAGTGAAGGGATGAAGGGAGAGAGGATAATATACAAGGATTGAGAGAAAAGGAGTGAGGAATTTAGTAGACAGACCGACTAAGATAAAAACTGAGTGAAGTGGAGTACAATGAGTGAGCAAAGGAAATGAGTAAGGGAGCAAAAAAAGAAAGAGAGGAGAAGAGGACTAAAACAGTGGTACTGAGAGAAAATGATTCGGTGATGAAAGTAAAGAGAAGGACACTGAAAGAAAGGAAATGAGGGATAGTAATGGAACCAGAGTAAAAGAAATGGGATGAAGAACGATGAGAGAGGAGCAGTGAAGTTGTTGTAAAAGAAATGATAGAAGGTAAATAAACACAAGTGAACATAACACAAGGAGAGTGAGGCACTGAGGACATAGAGGACATAGAGGTAGTGAATGAAAAATAGAGAGAAGAGGTCAAAAGAAAGGAGCAAATAAAGATAAGCCAGGGAGAGTGGGTGATTTATAGTGATAGAGTGCGACAATACTGCTGAGTGAGTAAAGAGGAATTACTAAAAGAGCAAAGGAGGAAAATACGGAAAAGGGAAGTAAAGCAGAGAGACTGAAAGCTGAAAAGTTATGCAAGGGAGAGAGGGGATGCAGACAGTTGAAATGAGACTAAGGGGTTGTGAAAGAAGTGGAGTAAAGGAACGGGGGTGAGAGAGAGTGAGAGAAATACATTATAAGTGAGTAAAAAGAGCTGAAAGAGGATGGAAAAAGGAAAGTGAGTGTCAGACAATGGGAATACAATTTAAATTACACAATACAAATTATAGAATAACTTGTACAACATGTTACATAGTTTATTTTTGCTGTTCTCAGAATATATTGAATTTCACTTAAAAAAGTGAGTTCAAATTACTCATCATATGACAGCGGGAAAAAAACCCACAATCTAAAAGATTGTGGTTTAAAAAAAACCTTAGATACTGACAAATGACAAATGTACACTAATCTTTGATTCACTTACTTTTCCTTTAGGCCAAATAGTATATCATGAAGGTCCTTTTCTCGTTGGAAAGTACTCTGCTGTTCACTAAAAAATCCATTTCATCGACTTTCTAGAAGAAAAGCTCCAAGAACATCTGAAATATTTTCATTATTTTCATATACTCCTTTTTTTCAGTCATAACTCTTTACTCATTCCTTTACTTTTCCTTTAGGCCAAATAGTGTCAGATGTATGAGTATATTTTCAAATTAATTATTAGAAACTCTGAAATTACCGTTTTTCCGACGTTCTGAAAGAAAGGCTCATACAACATATTCACAATATTTAAATATTCGTAAAACCATCTCTGAGTCACTCATGTTCATCATTTTGTATAATACTGATATCACTTACTATGAGATCCACTTACAGTACCTATATGACAAGTCAATTTTTTATATTATCTTCATCACTTTTACTCAGAATATAATTTTAAACAGCAAACTAACCTTTATTAACTGCTCCCGTCTTCATAGGCCAATTACCTTTACTTAAATTTTGGTTCTAAAAACACTAGGTATGAATTTTTTAAGTCAAAAGGCAAACGTTGTTTGAAAGTCAAATGAGTGTCATTACACTTGGTCCAACCTTTACAACTTTTTAAATAGCATGTGTAATGCCCTGATGTTGTTGAAGGACCGTCATGATAAATAATAGCTAAAGTTGCAAAGGTTCTTCCTGAAATTGATAACTGAGAAGCCACACAATTTTTAATAGAAGTTGACAATTTACTTCCATCAGGTCTACATCGTTAGAACATTAAAATCACATATTTACCATAAGTTTGTAAAAATAATGTGGACAGCATTGCAGACTTACATTGGGTGCACACCATATTGTGATCAGCTGCTTTAACTAGATTATTAAAAGGCACTGATTTGCAGTCTGGTAAACTCAAATATATAAATCTTTCAATGTCTATTCTAGTACTACTTGATAAACTACAGTTGTCACAGTCATGCTGCCATTGATAAGAAAGGCTAAAAAGATTTTTTATATCTACACCTTCATCTTCCAAAACATCAAACATATACATAAAAAATTCCTGACAATCCTGCTGAATAATCTGTGAAAATTGATTTTGACCAGAACATATGTCTAGAAGATTTCTAATTTCTGAAACACTTTATATTTTTGCTCTATCACTGCTACATTTCTCAAACACGGAATTCAATAAACAGCAGAATGTTTGATCCCGATTTTCAACAATCTGTTCTTGTATATTTTGAAGAAAAAAAACAACATTAACCACTACATTAGCATAGCAGTTGACACCAGAACTGTTTTCAAACTGAAATCCAACAACATCTTCAACAGAATCTTTTTTCTTTCTCCTTACAATTACAGTTTCATCTACTTTTTGTCTTTTTGCTACTACCTCACTGCAATTATTCTCATTTCTTCTTTTTCGGCCTACCACACGTTTTTCCAACAGAGGATATTGAGGCAAATGTGGAGCATACTCTCTTCTTAACCTATTGTATTCTTTAACACAATCTAGATCAGCACAAATCTTTGTTTCATCACACTCAATCAGGTACAATCCTGATAAAGTTCTGACTCGTGATAATGCCACATATGCCATACCCTCTTTAAACACAGAACTTCCAATGTTCACCAAAGCGCTATCTACACTTAAACCTTGAGATTTATGAATTGTCACCTCATATGCCAAACAAATAGGAAACTGTTTTCGGCGAACATATAAGTCTTTCACAAGCAAAAATCCAGCTGAACAACGACAGATTTGTTCAATTTCCTCAATGCCATCAAACTTAATTTTTAAAATTTCAATTCCATCTCTATTTTTGTAATTCACAAAACCAACAACATGACCCATTGCTCCATTTACCAGACCTCTTTCAACATTTAAATTCCTTCTCAAAATGATACAATTTAAACACACATTCAGAGTCTTTTCAAAACCAGCAGTTTTAGATATAGTCTTCTCTAATGAATCCAATTTTGATTTCAAATTTTCAGACAAAATAATTGTTGCTCCCATATGTTCAATTTTATCTATAGCTTCCAGTTTCACTATCTCTTCATTTTCTAACTTTAACATTTTGTTGTTGAACATGGAACATTCTTTCAGAGTTGGCATCAAACATATGCCAGATTTCTTCTTGTTTATTTTCTTAAAAATATACTCTGGAAGAATGTTTTCATTTGGGTACAAATTTGAAATTAATCGTCCATGTAAAGCTTCTTTCCCTTGCTGACTTACTTTTCCGATTCTTACATCTTGTAGAATATTTTTATAATCTTCATCTTTTGCCTGCCGCATATTTTGGAGTAGTTCTGCATATTTGAAATGTAACCATATATTAACATTTCCAATGCTTCCTAGGCACTTCCTGGTATCTTCATGCGTGACCATTTTAAACACTGGTTGTCCTTTCACTGGAGTCAACTGCAGTAGATCTCCAAAAACAATGATGTGTTTTCCTCCGAATAAGACATCATAGTCTGTTCTAAGAATTTCTTGCATTCTCAAATGCACAAAAGCAAGCATTAGATTTGAGACCATGCTTACTTCATCAATGATAAGAAGTTTCATTTTCTTCAGGACTCTCAAAACTTCGGAACACGCATCTCCAGATAGGTTGTGGTATTGCAATTTGTTATCATGCTCCACTGGCAGCATCAGTAAACAATGTAAAGTAATCCCTTTAATATTATGTGCTGCCAGCCCAGTTGGACCGGTACCAACACAAGATAGCGGTGATTCAGTCCTTTTCTGCAGATAAGTTGCAAATGCTTTAATCAGAAAACTTTTTCCAGTTCCCGCTTCTCCACTCACGTACAGTTGGACAGGCTTAAATGATGTACATACGCACTCTTTTTTCTCGTGAGTGAATCCATGTTCAATCTGTTCTGTGACTTTGTCATATATCTGCTTCTGCTCAAGGTTTAGTTGTTTCACCAAATCTTCTAAGTTAACTACATCATCTTGAGCTAGTTCCATAGCTCTTTCCACCTCATCCATGGCAGTGGCAGCTTCATTTTGGATAATTGGTCTTCCTAGTGGATCCTGACTCAATGAAGCAGAACTCTGACTGTCTTGAGAACTGTCTCTCACAATCTCTGCAGCAATTGTTGCTTCTTGCTCTATTTCTTCGTTCAACATTTGCAGATAATTTGGAAAAACAGGACATTCTATGGTATCCTTCGTTGCATTAAAAGAGTCTTCGTAACAGAGAAAATCTCCAAGTAGTTCCTCTTCTGTTTAAAGAGTTGCAAAAGAGACAAATAGTAAAATTCTCTTTTGTCTGGACTTTCACAACTCAATTTTCGATGATTAATCAAATGACCTTTTCTCTGTTTCACTAGACATCCTTCAAATCCAATGACAGCATATATTCCATTATTGATATCTTCTCTGATGTTCCTCTTATAAATATATCTTTGCAGAACTTCATAGAGACAAGCGTTCTCAAGATAAGGACTTCTATTTGGATAGTATGTATCCAACATGTTTGTCTTCAAAATATCTGTACTTTCTGGTTCTTTCTCCGCCAAATACTCTATTTCCTGTACAGATTTCAAAACTCGGTTTCGTGTTGCAGCAAGACCTAGACTCACCCAAATGATGGTTCTAGATTTGGCATATAGACTTGCTGATGACAATCGATCGGAACATTCATATGCTCCAATTTCTCGATGTGACAACATCTTTAGACTGTAACTGTATAATTTTTTGCTTAGACTCTTTTCATATGAAATGTCCTCCCACATTTCCTTCAGTTCTGTCTTTTCTTATTTTGTGATGTAAGACGTCACATATCTAGCCACAGCAATAGAGGTATCAGCAACGAATTGAATATCCATGTTAGCATTCCACATGGACAAAATCACTGGGTTGTAGTCGTTGATGTATTTAGACTCTTCGTTTCTTTTTAAATTGTATGTATTTTTGGGTGATTTCCTCGTCACAGTATGTCGCAGAGAAGACATCAAATTATTTACTCTTCCTTTAGAAATCACTGCTCGTGGAAAACCAAAACGACATTTTGTGTAGAACTTGTCCTTGTTTCTGAATTTTCGACGGCAGTACTTTCCACAACGATGGGATTGAAAGCGTAAAACCTGTTGCCTTAAACTGTTTTCTTCAGACGTTTTCAGAACAGCACATGTTGAATACTCTTAAATGAAGCTCATCACTGTCTCATCCGAATCTGTTCCAAATTTGGGTGCATCTTTAATCCACAACAACATATGTATGTGAAGCACCTCTCGCTTGGTACTCCTTTCTCCAAAAGAAATCCAAAACCTCTCCAAGGGGAGGATTTTTTTTGTTGGTAATGAAAGACATCATAGCTTCAAATGTATGATTAAAATATCTGCATACATTCACTGGATCCAAAGAACACAGTTCTCCAGGTGTTTTGAATTCTATATATTGTATATTTGCATTTGCCTCGCGTATAAATTGAAGTAAGTCGTCCCATGCATACTCGGCACAGCTAAGAGTGAGGAACCATGTAGGAGTTCCTAAGTTTCTTAGCATACATTTCAATTCCCCATGACAACGGTACCAATACTCGTTTTACCACGCTGACATGCCATGAGATTGAGTAGATGAGATTCCAAAATATTATCTTGCAGATTAACTTTCTCCATAAAGTCCCTCGCCGAAACATTTTGGAGATGTGTTCCACTTTTCAGTATATGGTTTACTGCATAAGAAAGCCCAGCCAAGTCACTTTCATACAGTAGATGAAACAAATATGGGATGCATTGACGAAACCTTGGATCTTCAGCATATAATCTTAAAGTCCGGTATTCAGATGCTGGAATTTGAAGTGGTCGATCGTCATATCGTCCACCTCGACCTGTTGGAAATAGCTGTGGAAAACAACGAGCTTCCAAACTTTCTTCCCATACACTAATGGGAATTCCTTTTGCTGATTTCATTTGAAACAAGTCAATTGCATTCCCCATTACTTCTTTGGAATGCAAAGGATGAACAGTATAATGTTCATATATTTTTTCACTTCTAGACACATCAACTTTTTCAATTTGGCCAGCTGAACAATCACTGTCTTCATCTGCAGCTGTTTCCTCTGCTCCAACACATACATGTTTGTAGTACTCATTGTTTTTGACCAAATACAACGTTGCCTTTTTGACTTTCCTAACATCCACTAAATCTTGCCAGATTTTCTTACTCTTTGTCGGAACCTCATTAACTAGAATAACCAGAGGTTCCTCTTCCACTTTCTCTACACCAATTGTATCAATATTTTTCTTGAAATCTAGAGGCAAATAAACAACTCTTCCCTTTAATCCTCTCTGTAAATCTGAAGGAGACAATTTCCCTATCTTAGGCTCCATGCGAACAATTGCCTGAAAAGGATGGACACATTGAATCAAAATACACTCATATGTATTTAAGTCCATCAATTCAGGAGGAATGTCTACCAACTCAAGATTATTATGAACAGCTCTAGCAGGCATTCTGTTTAGATTTAATTTATCATAACAATATTTACAAATACGCTGATCAGAACTCAAATCAAAAGAATTCTCCACCCACAAATAAGTTGCAAAATCCTTCCACTCATAATTATTTATCTTTTCCCTTTTTACGTATAAATCAACTAATCTAGTTTGATGCTTATAATGAGTTCGTCGACAACACACACAAGTAAAATTCGGCCTTTCACTTGATTTCACCTTAAACCTGATAATTTCCTGGTCAAACTTTTCTGTACTTGAAATCTGTACATTGTTATGTTATGTTATGTTATGTTAGGGATTGCTTGTATAGCGCCTATCACCGCTGGTCTCTAAGCGCTTAACCAGAAAGAACATAACACACTGATGACCCTGGAACCTCAGTTGTTTCACCTCCTATGATGTCATGAAAGCCTTTCTGAAAAGATAAGTTTTTAGTTTCTTTCTGAAAGGTAGAAGTTGCGATTCCGCTTTCAAGGTAGGTGGAAGCTCGTTCCACAGTTGTGGAAGGAGCACGGACAGGGCCCTGCCTCATTTGGTCTTTAATTTGAACCTAGGTTGAAACAGGTTGGAGGTTGTTCCTGAGCGCAGTAGCCTCCCCGGAGTGTACCTCTTTAGACGTTGCTTAATGTACTCTGGGGCTTTCCCAAAGAGTGCCTTATGGGCCATACAGAGACATTTGAACTGCATTCGGAATTTCACTGGGAGCCAGTGCAGCTTCTGAAGCAGTGGGGTTACATGCGCGTTTCTAGGCAAAGAATGGATCAGCCTGGCCGCATCGTTTTGTATTACCTGCAGCTTCCTCAACAGCTTCTATGGTAGGCCTAGGTATAAGGCATTCCCATAATCAAGTCTCGAAATGACTGTGGCGGATACGATCGATTGCAGGGTGGAGGCAGATAAGATGGGGACTAGCTTTCGCAATTGCCTCAACACACCTATGCAAGATCCTGCCACAGCAGAAACTTGCGGGGCCATTGAGAGGTCTGCATCGATCCTTAACCCCAAGCTTTTTACCACAGAGCCAGGAGACGGAGTGGTTCCTAGCTCGGGGGGCCAGTACAGGTCACTCCAGGGATCCTCTTTGTTGCTAATCACCAGCACCTCCGTCTTATCAGCATTCACTTTCAACAGATTGTTAGTCATCCAGTTGACTGTGAATGAGAGCAGATTCCTCACTGAATCCTGGGCCTCTTTGGTGTTGTCCAGCCGGACTAAGAGCTGAGTATCATCTGCGTAATTAAAGATTTTGCAGTTCATACGCATAAGCTCCTCCACCAGTGGTTGTAGATAGATATTAAAAAGCAGGGGGGATAACGCCGACCCCTGGGGCACCCCCCAGGTCACGTCGCGGATCTCAGACAGTTGGTCTCCTAGCTGCACTCTCTGGGTTCGACCTGACAGGAAGGATTCTAGCCACTTTAGCACCTGGCCTGTGATCCCCAATTTTGCGACACGGTCCAGCAAGATGGTGTGGCTGACCGTGTCGAAAGCCGCCGATAAGTCTAATAGAATCAAGGCACAAGGCTGTTTGTTATCTGCCCTGACTCTCAACTCATCGGCGACCGAGGCCATGACTAATTCTGTGCTATGTTGGGGCCGGAACCCAGCCTGCCTGGTATGAAGGAGATGGTGTTCTTCCAGATGGCCGGCTAGAGTGCCGAGAACGTGCTTTTCTAGGATCTTGCTTAGAAAAGGCAGCTGCGAAATGGGCCTGTAATTTTTTAAGGCTGTCGTGTCTGTTCCTGCTTTCTTCAGAAGTGGGGAAACCCTGGCTTCTTTCATCTGAATCGGCAGATAGCCTGAGTTGAGTGAGTTATTCAGTAGACTCAGTACCTGAGGCTGAATGCCTGGCAGAGCCATTTTAAAAATTCTGGGAGGACATGGATCTATGCTAGAGCCTGATTTAGTTTGAGCGACCAGTTGCGCTAAGCACTTGTCGTTAATGGGAGGGAAGCTATCCAAAGTCATGGATGGCACCTGAACATTCTGGCTAGGCATCATGGTTGTGACTGTCCGTGCATTGATATCAGTGATGATGTCCTGTACCTTCTGAAGGAAGAAGGATTGAAAGGAGTCACCGTCAGGTTGGTCACCCACTGAAATTTTCCCTTCACGTTGTGTAAGTTCCCTTAGAATGGTAAATGTCTCTCGCTGAATGTTAGTAGCCTCTCTAATTCTTCCCTCATAGAAAGCAGCCTTTCTTTCCAATATGTCTGCCTTGTATTTTGAGAGCAGGGTTTTGAAATTTGCGGCGTCTGATTGAGTATAGTGGAGTCTCCACCTTCTCTCTGCCTTACGAAGGGCTTGCTTCTTTTGTTTCAGGGAGGCGTCAAACCAAGGCGCTCCTCTCCCTTTGGTTCTAGTGCTCTCCAACTGCTCAGGGACAAGTTTGTCCAGGGCGGCGAGGATCCAGGTATTTAAGATCCTAACATCCTGGTCCAGATCTATGCCATTCATATTGGGGGGAGTGAGGGAAAGCAGGGTTGAAATTAGGAGGTTTGCTTCCATCTTACTCCAGGATCTAATTTTCCTCCGTGACTTGTTAGGGGCAGCCCTCACAGGGTCGCCTGGAACCCAGCACTTTATCATAAAATGATCTGACCAGATGCAAGGGATTGTTTCCGTGATTTCGGTGTTGGGTAAAGAAGACCAGACAAGGTCCAATGTATGGCCTTTCACGTGAGTAGGACCCACCACTAGCTGTCGCAAATTAAGCAGCGAGAGATTAGCCTCAAACTCAGTCTCTGTGGGGCCTCTGGGTACCTTGTCCCAGTGGGTAATCCACATTACCTTGAATTTCTGTGTCAATTTCTACACTGTCCTCTTTTTCACTAAAATAACAAATCTCAATTTCTTCATAAATCTTCTTCACATCTAATTCAGTTCCATGCAAAAGAGCACTGTTTAATTGTTTAAGCTTAAGTGCTGGACTTTTTGCATAATACAACCTTCTCACTAATTTCCTCATTTTGTTATGATGCACTGCTAACATCCTAAAATGATGAAAAACACTCTGACTTACTTTTCTTGAAGGACAAGCCAGTAAATGGCCTTGCAAACCTGTCTTTTCTCTCACTCTGCAAGGATCTAAGTCTTGCAACATTTTCATTTTCTGTTTTAGACTTTTCTTACTATATGTACGTAAGAAATTACAAAGCAAATCGATTGATTCCTGTCGCACACTACAAATACTACTACACTTCCAAGTGTACACTGGACCCTTAGTACGTCTCCTTAAAACTTCATTAGTTAATACCTCTTCTGCATCTCTAGACACAAGTTTCTCTTTTTCAATCGGACAACCATCTTTCACCTCATATGCTCGACCACTGGTGTCAACTGCATGCACCAAATCATTCTCCTGAAAGTAACTCTCCTCATTAAAAAATGGCTCACAACTTGAACTATGCATCCATTCTCCAGAAAAACTTTAGTCCGATTAATTACTCTCTTGCATCTACTCTTTGATTTGAAAACATCAATTGTCTTGTTAAGTGTCCTAATTCTATTGATTATTAAAATAAATATTTTTTTCTTAACTTCAAAAGCCTGATCAACAATCTTCTCTACACTTTTCTTTTTCTTATAAAAAGCATATCTCTGTTTACCTTTTTTAATATTTTTTAACAAATTTAAAACCACCCTATTGCGAAACATTCGTTTACGAATGTCCCTAAATTGATTTTGCCTTCTATTCCTATACATATTATTGTCTCCTGCTGCAGTAGTAACATTTTTTTGGGATCTCTCCTTCCTCTTCAAATTTGCTCTCTCCTTCTCTTTTTCTACATTCTGTCCAACATTTTTTTTTTATCTACATATGTTCCGTAAGAAAGACTTAGTTGTCTTACCAGGAGCTTTTTTCCTGTTTTTTGAAGTATTTGTTCTTGTTGTTTTTTTCCGCTTAACATCTTTTCGTCTCCTTTCCCTTGAGGGCATACTTCCTTACTAATGAAATCTTGATTTTAATCTGTGGTAAACACATTTTTTTTTTAAAAACTCATTATAGACCACTATTACCAAACAACAAAAGAATGACAATAAGCAAACAATATAAACACTATAATGCTTATACATATGACCTTATCTCTGTTTTTTAAATATAATTCTAAAAAATTTTTTCGTGCACATGAATTGGTTTTACATTATTGACAAAGATTAGATAGTATTTGCATGATTAAAAAAATATATTTGCACATTTCACAATCATATCACCTGTGTTTTCCCAGAGTAGTAAGCAGATTGTACACATGAGGTAAGGACTGTCCTGGGGAACATAGGTGGTGAGGCCGGTGTCTAAGAGTCCACTGGACTGCACTTCTTGAAGCCTATCCCCCACTGCACTCTTAGACACAGCCCTCACCTCCTTTCCACCCCTGGACACACCTCTCTTCCACTACACTCCTCAACACAGGCATCACCTCCTATGCACCCCTGGACAATCCTCACCTTATCTGCAACCCAGAATAGACCTCAACTCATCTGCACCATTAGACAGGCCTCAGTTCATTTACACCCCTGAACACGCCTCATCTCACCTGCACCCTGTTACCATCAATTATACTCACAGATTACATAATGTTTGTCTAAGGGTCAGAGGAGGTAAGTCCTCTCAATTGCACTCATGGACACAGGCCTCAACTCCTTTGCGCCCCTGGACATGCCTCACCTCATCTGCACAATCCACTTCCTAATTTGAGGAAACACAGGTAACGTACATTTCCTCTCTCTTGCAAACATTCCTACCAAGCATTACCATAAAAATGACACAAACCAACAGCAAACAAGCTCAGTCTGCTTCCTAATCTGAGGTAACACAGGTGACATGATTGTGAAAGGTTCAAATATTTTTATGTAATCATGCACACACTATTTATTCCTTCTCAAAAATGTAAAGCCATTCATTTGCCCCAAAATCGTTTTTTGAATAACATTTTAGAAACAGAGCACATGTCCTATGTACAAGCGTTCAACTTCACTACTGAAACCTCACTGTTTCACAAAATAAAAATCCTCTATCTTGCAAATGTAGATACCAAGCATTATCAAAAAGCATAACACAAACCAACAGCAAAGAAGCTCAGAACCTAAATTATGAAGCCCTGCGTTAGTTTTGCGCTGGTGATGCGTCACTTTTTGTGACGCATCGGCAGCATAAAACATGTGCCTTGTTGCGCCATATTTAAAAAATGACACATCTAGGTAGATGCGTCACTTTTTAAACCCCTGCGCCACATTATACCTGCGTCAGGTATAATGTATGCAGAGGGGGCGTTCCCCCGTAAAAAACCTTGTAATAGTGACGCAGTGAAATCTATGAGATTTCACTGCGTCACTTTTAGAACACTGTTATGTCAAAATCTTGTACCTGCCTCACAGCAGGCGTAAGACTGACGCAAACCCTTTCACATGGGGCTTTCCCCATTTGAAAACACGCATTGCTGGAGTTGCGTCACTTTTGTGACACACTCCAGCAATGCGTCACTTTTGCGCTTACAGATACGTCAGAAATACTGACTTATCTGTAACTCCTTGCGACATGATGCGTCATACATTAAATATGACGCATCATTGGTGTCGCAAGGAGTGCGCAGTGAAAACTGACGCATCGCTGTTTTCATAAATAAGGCCCTCAGTGTGCTTCCTAATCTGAGGTAACACAAGTGACATCATTGTGAAAGGTTCAAATATTTTTATGTAATCATGCACACACTATTTATTCCTTCTCAAAAATGTAAAAGCCATTCATTTGCCCCAAAATCGTTTTTTGAATAACATTTTAGAAACACAGCGCAGGTCCTATGTACAAGCATTCAACTTCACTACTGAAACCTCACTATTTCACAAAATAAAAATCCTCTATCTTGCAAATGTAGATACCAAGCATTATCAAAAAGCATAACACAAACCAACAGCAAAGAAGCTCAGAGCCTAATTTATGAGGCCCTGTGTTAGTTTTCCACTGGTGATGCGTCACTTTTTGTGACGCATCGGCAGTATAAAACATGTGCCTTGTTGCGCCATATTTCAAAAATGACACATCCAGGTAGATGCGTCACTTTTTAAACCTCTGCGCCACATTATACCTGCGTCAGGTATAATGTATACAGAGGGGGCGTTCCCCCGTAAAAAACCTTGTAATAGTGACGCAGTGAAATCTATGAGATTTCACTGCGTCACTTTTAGGACACTGTTATGTCAAAATCTTGTACCTGCCTCACAGCAGGCATAAGACTGACGCAAACCCTTTCACATGGGGCTTTCCCCATTTGAAAACACGCATTGCTGGAGTTGCGTCACTTTTGTGACACACTCCAGCAATGCGTCACTTTTGCGCTTACAGATACGTCAGAAATACTGACTTATCTGTAACTCCTTGCGACATGATGCGTCATACATGAAATATGACGCATCATTGGTGTCGCAAGGAGTGCGCAGTGAAAACTGACGCATCGCTGTTTTCATAAATAAGGCCCTCAGTGTACTTCCTAATCTGAGGTAACACAAGTGACATGATTGTGAAAGGTTCAAATATTTTTATGTAATCATGCACACACTATTTATTCCTTCTCAAAAATGTAAAAGCCATTCATTTGCCCCCAAATCGTTTTTTGAATAACATTTTAGAAACACAGCGCAGCTCCTATGTAGAAGCATTCAACTTCACTACTGAAACCTCACTATTTCTCAAAATAAAAATCCTCTATCTTGCAAATGTAGATACCAAGCATTATCAAAAAGCATAACACAGACCAACAGCAAAGAAGCTCAGAGCCTAATTTATGAGGCCCTGCGTTAGTTTTCCGCTGGTGATGCGTCACTTTTTGTGACGCATCGGCAGCATAAAACATGTGCCTTGTTGCGCCATATTTAAAAAATTACACATCTAGGTAGATGCATCACTTTTTAAACCCCTGCGCCACATTATACCTGCGTCAGGTATAATGTATGCAGAGGGGGCGTTCCCCCGTAAAAAACCTTCTAATAGTGATGCAGTGAAATCTATGAGATTTCACTGCGTCACTTTTAGAACACTGTTATGTCAAAATCTTGTACCTGCCTCACTGCAGGCGTAAGACCGGCGCAAACCCTTTCACATGGGGCTTTCCCCATTTGAAAACACGCATTGCAGGAGTTGCGTCACTTTTGTGACACACTCCAGCAATGCGTCACTTTTGCGCTTACAGATACGTCAGAAATACTGACTTATCTGTAACTCCTTGCGACATGATGCGTCATACATTAAATATGACGCATCATTGGTGTCGCAAGGAGTGCGCAGTGAAAACTGACGCATCGCTGTTTTCATAAATAAGGCCCTCAGTGTGCTTCCTAATCTGAGGTAACACAAGTGACATGATTGTGAAAGGTTCAAATATTTTTATGTAATCATGCACACACTATTTATTCCTTCTCAAAAATGTAAAAGCCATTCATTTGCCCCAAAATCGTTTTTTGAATAACATTTTAGAAACACAGCGCAGGTCCTATGTGCAAGCATTCCATTTCAGTTCTGAAAACTCACTATTTTACAAAATACATGTCCTCTCTATTGCAAACATTCCTACCAAGCATTACCCAAAAAACGACACAAACCAACAGCAAAGAACCTCATTCTGCTTCCTAATCTGAGGTAACACAGGTGATTAATTGTGAAAGGTTCAAATATTTTTATGTAATCATGCACACACTATTAATTCCTTCTCAAAAATGTAAAACCATTGATTTGCCCCCAAATCGTTTTTTGAATAACATTTTAGAAACACAGCGCAGGTCCTATGTACAAGAATTCCATTTCAGTTCTGAAAACTCACTATTTTACAAAATACATTTCCTCTCTATTGCAAACATTCCTACCAGGCATTACCCAAAAAATAACACACACCAACAGCAAAGAAGCTCATTCTGCTTCCTAATCTGAGGTAACACAGGTGATATGATTGTGAAAGGTTCAAATATTTTTATGTAATCATGCACACACTATTTATTCCTTCTCAAAAATGTAAAACCATTGATTTGCCCCAAAATCGTTTTTTGAATAACATTTTAGAAACACAGCGCAAGTCCTATGTACAAGAATTCCATTTCAGTTGTGAAAACTCACTATTTTACAAAATACATTTCCTCTCTATTGCAAACATTCCTACCAGGCATTACCCAAAAAATGACACAAACCAACAGCAAAGAAGCTCATTCTGCTTCCTAATCTGAGGTAACACAGGTGATATGATTGTGAAAGGTTCAAATATTTTTATGTAATCATGCACACACTATTTATTCCTTCTCAAAAATGTAAAACCATTGATTTGCCCCAAAATCGTTTTTTGAATAACATTTTAGAAACACAGCGCAGGTCCTATGTACAAGAATTCCATTTCAGTTCTAAAAACTCACTATTTTACAAAATACATTTCCTCTCTATTGCAAATATTGATACCATGCATTTTCAAAAAGCATCACACAAACCAACAGCAAAGAAGCTCAATGTGCTTCTTAATCTGAACTCTCTATCTATATTGAATGAATCATAACTCACCTTTACAAATGCTTTGGGAGATTGAGAACAGTGTCAGATACACACACCAATATTTCTTTAGCAGAGCAAAAGGTATGTACTCCAGGCACTGCAACCATGAATGGCACAGAAAACCTCTAATTCTACACACATATTCCTCATGGTAACCAATCAAAAATTTCTATTTTCAAATCAACACCCTCCCCCCCCTCAGCCCTTTCTACCTGTTACCATAGCAACTCCCTCCTCACTGAGCTCTCAGGGTTAAAAGTTTATTCTACAATGTTGCAAATGAACTCAGCAAGGATGTTTGACCTATCAATAAACCAGCTTAGCAGGTGCAATCTTTCTTTCAATTACTTTTTCTTGACCATTCAAATGACTTCTTTCACAGAACACAACCATGTACCCTAACTTTCAGTTTTCAACTATCTGAATCCACCAATCATTGCTTGTGATTCAAGAGCACTGAAACTCCACAGGTTTTTTTGGCAAACTCCTACTGTTCCAACTGCCATTTCATTCCTACACTTCATCTGACTGCACCAGAACCTCCTCTCACCATGTACTCTGTCTGGATTATTGGACATAGCTACATTCACTGGGCTCAAAGGTATGCAGCTATCAGAAATTTTCAGAACCTTGATTTACCAAATGTGCACATAAAATGGATTGGCCAAAGAGGATTGAGATGTCATCAATTGATACCATTGATGAAAACCTTTCACCATCTGCCACACCCTGACCTTATAATTGTGCACTGTGGCGGAAATGACCTAGGCACTTTGACTGGGGTAGGTCTGGAAATGGTTTTAAAGGAGACCTTTGGGCAATTGATGACACTTTTTCCACAAACTGCCTTGGTATATTCCAATATATGCCAAAGACAGAAATGGAAGTGGTCCAACCAATTTTGTCCACAGATTGAGAAAGCAAGGAAACATGTGAATAAATCTGTTTCTGCTTACATGGGAGACAATGGAATGGGTTCGATATACAACAACAACTTGCGTTACAACATGCAAGATATCTACAGAGGACATGGTGTGCACTTCTCAGATGAGGGGAATAGAATATTCCTCCTGAATTTAAGATTGTGTATTGGAACCTACTTGTAGGTACCTAAATCAGCCCCAGAACCCAAAAGCTCTTTTCAGGGCTACCCTACATCTGATCACTCAAAATGATTATTTTACTCTAACTTTTTTCACTAATTTTCACCAAAGTACGCTCCCCGGTACGCTCCCCGGTGCGCATACCGTGCACTCACCCCGCAAATGTTTTGTTTTTTTAATTGTTTTTTTTGGCCTATATGGGCCTCCTAAGCCCCCCTCAGAAAACCTATGGGGTGTCTACCGTGTCCTCTTTTACCCATTCCCAACGTTGTTTGTCCTCCATCTTGTGTCTAAAATCTACCGAAACACAAGATGGAGGACTCCCGTAGCGCTGCCGGTACGCGTACCGGGGTGCGCACCGGAGAGCGCTCCCAAATTTTTAAAAAAGTTAATTTACATAAAAACCTCTGTAGAGAATTTCACCAAATATAGAATAGGCAATACTACATACCAGTCCCTACCATTTTCCCAAATTTGGTGGAATTCCATTGAGCCATTTGGCCTGTAGCCCTGTCTAAATATCCTGAGGTAAATTACATGACAAAAACACATCTGAAGTGTTAGAATTTACAACCAATTAAAATGTTACTTTCATTTTCCACTATTATTTCCTGACATTTGATTGGTTATGTACATGAATATATATAAAAAACGAGAGGGAAACACAGCCATTTTGACTACTACTTCCTGAAGTATATTTGAAAAGGATTTTCACTGAGAACTCCAGCTGCTTTCACAAAGGTAAGTTGTTATTTTGGAAAGTGAAGTATGTTGTGCACTTTAAGTTAATTTGGGAAAACATTTTCTGATAGTTATATACTATCCCTCTGTAATAGTTATAGATTGAGATAGGCTTCTCTGTTATAGTTATGGATTGAGTTAGACTTCTCTTGTATAATTATGAATTTACTTAGGCTTTATCACATACACTTTTTTATATTTCTACTTCCAGCCTGATACCATACACTGCCCAAAGATAACTTCACTGTTAAAAAATCAAAACTACCTGTCTGAACTTAAACCCAACAGTGCCCTATCTCTACTGATATATTTATTTTTTATGCAATTTACAGCAAGAAAATGGAAGGAGAACAGAATAAAATGAATATTTCTTTCGAAATTGTTATTGAAAACAACCCTGAAGAAAATATTGCTGAGAATGATGACTTTGACTTTATGGATGAGTCTCTGGACCATGAATTACTTGAATGTGTGGAAGCAATAGAATCACAGAATGAAAATGAGGACATTCCAGACAATATATTGTTAGAAGTTTTATTAAATTTTGAAAAAGAATCAGAAAAATAAATTTATATTTAATAATCAAAAATTGTTCGAGACATTATTCATTTTTATATGTAATTCATGAAGTAGTACCAAAATGATGATAATATAAAGTGAGACTTATAGTATACCGTGCAACTTTTTTGTGTTACATAGTAATTTTGCTCATAGTTACTTCCTTTCTCCCACTTTATTATCTCCAATGTGTATTTGACATCTCTTTTTCATCTCCTGCCTCCATGTTGTTTCTGCTTTCCCGACAGACTATAGTATAGATTCCATATACCACAATAACTTCTGTAACAACATGCAAATTATCTACAGAGCACACAGTCTACATTGAATTTAAAACTCTGCATTGGTACCTACATGCTGGTACTTATATCACCCACACAACACAACAACTCTATGCAGAGCTACCCTACCTCTAAGCACTTTAAATTATTATTTTACTGTTTCACTGGGTTTTCCCCATGTGTGAGTGGGGGGTGAGGTGTGTGTGGGGGATGTGTGGGGTGTGTCTGTGAGGTGAGTGTGTGTGTGGGGGGGGGTGAGGTGTGTGTGTGGGTGTAGTTGTGTGGGGTGTGTGGGTGTGGGTGGGGGTGTGGGTGAGTAAGGTGTGTGTGTGGGTGTGGGTGTGTGGGGTGTTTGGGTGTAGGTGGAGGTGTGGGTGTGTGAGGTGTGTGGGGGGGTGTGTGGGTGTGGGGAATATGTGTGTGGGATGTGTGTGTGTGTGTGGCATGTGTGGTTGTGTCTGTGAGGTGTGTGTGTGTGTGGGAGGGGGGAGGTGTGTGTGTGGGATGTGTGGGGTGTGTCTGTGAGGTGTGTGTGTGTGTGTGTGTGTATGGGGGGTGAGGTGTGTGTGTGAGTGTGGGTGTGTGGGGTGTGTGGGTGTGGGTGTGGGTGTGGATGCGTAAGGTGTCGGTGTGGGTGTGTGGGGTGTTTGGGTGTGGGTGGACATGTGGGTGTGTGAGGTGTGTGTGGGGAGTGTGTGGGTGTGGGGGTGTAGGGTTATGTGTGTGGGGTATGTGTGTGTGTGTGAGATGTGTGTGTTTGTGTGTGTGAGGAGTGTGTGTGTGGGTGTGTGTGGGTGTGTGTGTGGGGTGTGTGCGTGTGGATGTGTGTGGGATGTACTTGTAGGTACCTAAATCAGCCACAGAACCCAAAAGCTCTTTTCAGAGCTACCCTACCTCTGATCACTCAAAATGATTATTTTACACAATTTTTTTCACAAATTTTCCCATGGTACGCTCCCCGGTACGCTCCCCGGTGCGCGTACCGGGAGCTACCCCCGCGAAAATCGAAAAAAATTCAATTTTTTTTTTGTCCCGCGGGACCCTTTTATGGCCCCCACATCAAACCTAGGGGGTCAGGGGGAGTCTACTCTACCCCCTTATGGTCATTTCCCCCTTTGTTTTTTCCACCCCTTGTGTCTCGATCCTACCGAGACACAAGATAGCGGCCGCCCCGGACTGTTTGGAATGTTTACAGACACCCGAAATCCAATCAGCTTTCCGCGTGCGAACTTGCGTTACTCGCGTTACGAGCAGGGTGCGCTTCCCGGTGCGCGTACCGGGGCGCGCATATAGATATATATATTTTTTTGAACCTAAATTACTCAAAATCCTCTGGAGCACATATCTTGAGACATAGCAAAGGCACATCGGGCTACCAGTCCCTACAATTTTGCCAAGTTTGGTGGGAATCCATTCAGCCGTTCGGGCTAAAAGTGAGTCCAACCGCCCTATGGAAATTAACATGGGGAAAACACGTTTTGGGACCCCCCAAATATCTCGGCCCCCGCTTGACGAATCCCCCCCAAACTTTCAGGGAAGGAGCGTACCGCATGTTTATATAGTTTATGGCGTGTGTGAAAATATGACTTTCTATTTACTAAACCCAGCAGTTTTTTGTTTTATTTACAAACAACTTCAGTTAAATAGATATTTTTGGTGAAAGAAAGGACTGACACCCCAGTCCGTCGAGTGTGTTGGGACCACGTCAAATGGCATTCTCCTTGCTGTCACAGGCGGGTAGCGGGGACATGACCTCTGTGACGAGTGCCTAAAAGTAATAAAAACTGCAAATAAATGCTTCCCAGGACACTCCTTCTATGAAACGGGTGCTACAGCTACTAACTAACGGAGCTCAGTCTTCAACTGAGCTGCTCTTAAGGAACAAGAAAGAACAAGCAAGCGCGCCAAAAGTGGGAGGGTTGAGGGGAGTGCGACCGACAGCACACAAAGTGTTTCCCTTGAGGGAGCGAACCAGGGTCACCATGTGTTTGTAAGTTAATTTCAATCATATGGTGTCAAACGTGCATGCGTTGCCATTGAAGGCAATGGACGCATGCACGTTTTTGGGGCAAAAACCAAAGCCATTGCTAAAGGTCTTTTTCCTATGCAGCGCGTAGGCAAGACCTAAAAAAACATTGGGGTAGACTCAAGATCCCCCTCTTGACCAAGAGTGGTTTAAGAAAGTTCCAGCAGACTTCAATCCTATTTCTGTGTCAGCTGTCCGCTCTCTAAGGGCCCGATCTAGGTGGCCATTACAGGTCGGTAACGGCCGAATTCGGCTGTTACCGACCGGTAAATGGGTCATTGAGATGTAGGGGACCTTTTTTACAGAATTGGTAAATTTACAGAATCGGTAAATTTACCGATTCTGTAAAATACCGAAACGGTAATTTTACCGATTCGGTAAATATCACATGTAGGTGGCACTGCAAACAGTGCCACAGGCATTTAGGAGCGGGTATTTTACCACCCAATCCAATTGGGTGGTAAAATACAGAATCCAGATGTGCATGCACATCTGTGCATGCACACCTGTGCCATGTGACACACAGACATGCCCTTAGGGCATGTCTGTGTGCCACATGGCACACATGCCTGTAATTGGGGTGCCAGAGGGTGTCAAAGTGACACCCCCTGCACCCTTGCAAAATTTGGTATTTACCGATTTGGTAAATACCGATTCGGTAATGCCCATTGATTCCTATGGGCTTCAATGCCCATAGGAATCAATGGGCATAATCGGTAAATACCGATTCCTTCCGATTCGGTAATTATAAAAATAAAATTACCTACATCTGCCCTCCTCTTTTTTACCACTTCTTAAATACCGATTCGGTATGAATCGGTATTTAAGAAGTGGTAAAAAGATTTACCTACATCGGGCCCTAAGTGTATGTATATATATGGTATTTGTAAAGTGCTAGCATAGACAACAGGCAGCGGAGCGCTCTATTAGGGCAAAAACGAAGACACAGTCAACCTGTGATTGGCTGAGTTCTGATAGCAGACGGACACTGTTACTGCATCGTGATGTAGGCTTTTGGTGCAAAGTTGTATGTCGGATTTTTTTTCCTAAACTGCAGCTGGCTTGGGGTTGTGCTGGTGAATACAAGAATGCTGTTGCAGATCCATGGTGCAAATTCACCTCCATTTGGATGGTGTCCTGGCTGCGACTGTGCTCAGAACCGCCAGAGGTGGTAGCTTGTCAGATAAATAGTTGGGGTGCCTGCTGTGATGGCTTTGTCGATGATTCATTTGGGTTTTAATATGGCAGGCCAGCAGAGGGAAGCAGTGGAGCTCCATTATGGAATTTAAGTGGCCTCCCATTTTACATCCGAGAAAAGCAAAATGGGAATTTACATAATCTCAGCCCAATAAACACCTCTTCTCTCATTTGTTCTAAACACCTCTTTGCTCATTTGCTGTACACCCCTTTGCGTTTCTGTAGATGGACATTGGTAGGTAAGGCCATGACTAGGCTTTTGCTTTCCCTGAAACTCCATTCCTAAAGTAATCTTTACCATTGCGTTGGACTTACTTTGTACATTTATGTGAAATCCCTTGATTCAATTGTTACTGTTAAAAGTCCACTGGACATATATGTGAGTACGCTATGTGGTTCATATTGGGCTCAATTAGCTTGGTTTACACTTGTTGGACTTGGCCCTTTCTGGCTAAAGGTCCCTACATTTTTTGCTTCCCACTAGACCTTTTTGCTGACATGGTGTTGACAACTTAGATGCTTTGGGAACTTTGCCACTGCTGATCAGTGTCAAAGTGCAAGTGCTCCCTGTGTGAAGTGTAATGGTAATTGGTTGTCCATGATTGGTATGTTTGCCTGCTACAAAGACAAGAAACAAGGGTCCTTATTTATGAAGGCCTTGCGCTGCCGGTGCGCCACTTTTAAAATGAGAAAAAGTGACGCACCGGCGGCGCAGGGCCTTCATAAATAAGGCCCAAGATTTCTACTGAGATTACAGAATCCGTCCTTTGTAAATGCCAAGACTGTTTGAAAAATTATTTATGTGTTTGTGAGGAAATAAATCACTGTTTTGTAAGTATAATTCCTGTGACAGAACGTTTCTGTCATTAACTTTTGGTGTTTCTATTGAGGTAATACTTATCTGATAATTATATACAAAATATTTAGAGTGCTGTCTCTTGCATGTTTGCCTTACTAGTTCAGTCCCTAGTAAAGTGCACTATGTGTGCCAGGGCTGGTAATGCAAATGCTACTAGTGGGCCTGCAGCACTAATTGTGCCACCCACACAAGGTGGTCATCGCAGCAGCAGGTGAGGATGTTCCACTGCTACAGTACACCGGGGGTTCACCGGCCACCGTTACTACGCTTACCACAGCGTATGCCGCCTCTATTGTATTCTCACCTTCTTCGGCGGAGTCATTATTTTCAGCATCGCCAAATGTCAAGTCAAGTCAAGTTAAATCACTTTATTCGATTCATTAAAATCAGAAAAGTACACATATAAATCACATTCAATAAATACAATATTAAAACAGTGAAAGTCATAGAGAGTCCTTATGATAATTATTTACAGATTTCATATATATATAAGTCCGTAAAAGTACAGTAAAATTCATTGTTCGCTTGTACTCAGGCCTCTTAATTTCTTAGATCTTACGGCTGCTACAAGATAACTAGCCATATTAAAAATATTCCATGTATTGTGCAACAATTGCAAATACATTAAAGCAGGTTTAACCTGATGGAACCCCAGACCTCTTAAAAGTGGGATAATAAACGTTTTCCTGATTGTGGAATAATGTTTGCAAAAGGACATAAAGTGCATAGAGTCTTGGGTGGAACAGTTATCACAGTTACAAAATGCTGCCTTTTCAAGTACAGTCCATCCCTGATATGTTCCCAATAAAAGATGTATCTGATTGAACCGAAATCTAGTTAACAACCAACGGTGGTATGGTCTTGTTACTACCTTTAAATACGGTTCTATAGATGGGGAGGTAACCAGTAGGAAATGAGCTTTCACCGTGGGCGTTAATAGTTCCTAAGTCTCTCGTTCCTGGAGCCTTAGGGACAGAAAGTGCTTTTTAACCCACAATATGTCTCCTTTAACGATGGATTTGGGACTCTCATAGATTTCTGGTCACCCTAGATTCGAAAACATTACCTTTACATAAGAAAGCCACTGTATTTCGTCTCCCCTATCTAAGCTAATACAGGCTTTTAAAATACGACGGTTTACTGTTAACTCAGGATTAAGATACATTTTTAACCAGCAAACAAGGGGGGCCATATTAATCAAATCACCAACAAACCCCATTCCTAGCTCCTGGTGTACAGCAAATGTAGGGGTGGATTGAGGGATAGATAAAAGACAACAAAGCAATTTATTTTCGGCCCACGCATCGCCAAATGAATCCACGCTCCCCCGTACTCATAGCGCCATTGCGCGCTCGACGTTCCTCGCAATTCCTGACCAACCATTGGTTCTATCAACATTGAGATCCCGGGCCAGCTCCACCATACTGCTTGTCTGCCGTCACTACCCTCACTAGGGCTCCCGGCTGGGATCACTGTGAGTTTCTTTTTACACTTTGTTCACTGTTCCACTGCAATTCACAGAGCAGTATAGGCCACCCCCTTCAGGTGTCCCTGCACTGCCAGATCCTGAAGAGACCCAATACCCTGACTGGGTCGAAACGCCGTCAACAGTTTACAGAGGCGAACCAAACAGCAACATTTTCTAATTGTTTAAATTGTTGTTGGTCAATTGAATATAAGTTACATGGAGCCATATGTAGGTAAATCCCAAATGCCGATTCCTAAATATCGATTTTTAACAAATTCTACAGAATCGGTAATCAGAAATCGGTATTTGGGATGTAGGTAAAAATTCGGTAAAAAATACCGATTCTGTAAAATTCGGTAAAGAAATACCGAATATCCAAAACCGATCGGTAATACCGAATCTGTAAATACCGATTCGGTAATTTTGGATCCGGTAATGATGAATCGGTATTTACCGATTCATATTTACCGAATCCTTAAATTTGGCCTCCTTCATCTCAAATGCCTAAATACCGGTGAGTAACGGCAAGTTAACCGAATTTCAGCCGTTACGGACCGGTATTTAGCTACCTACATATGGCCCATGGTCGCCTAACTTGTTTGAAAAATTGAAACCTTACTCATATTTCACTGTAATGTCACTAGTTTAGCATAGGTTCAATTGTACTTTCACTTGGGCATGAAACACCTTTCTCTAAATGTTTAGCTTTTGTACAGTTACAATTGTTTATCTGAACGATAGTGTATAGATTGTGTTAATTATTTTGATTTCTACATAAACTATGCTAGGTTTTTGTGCTCTAACATTTCTGTGTGTCTCTGTCAGGTTGTGGATTGACTGTCTGGATCTGAAAGTGATAGGATCTGGGGAATGTCTTGACCCAGGGGAGGAGGCGAGACAGCAGCAGGCTGCCCTGCATCTGGAGTATAGGGGGGAGGAGTAGCCCCTGGAGGTGAGGAGGACTGGGTTGCTGCCATAAAACAATGGCTCCATCTCCTGCTGAGTGATTAAGGATCCAGACCCCGACTATCAAAGGAAGAAGGTGTCACTGGCAGGGAGACACCCAGAACTGGTTTGGACAGTTGTCCCCTGAGCACAAAGACTTCAAAGACATTTGGGGGTAGAACTATGAGAGCTGAAACCCCTGAACGTTGGAAAAGTGGTTTGATCAAGACTGAAAAGGATTGAAACTACTGCGTGGTCAAGAGGAACCTCTGCCAAGGAAGAAACAGCTGACAAGAATGAAGGAAAGGACTGACCCTTGCTGTGTGTTCTAGGTCTGGCCTGCAGTTTGCTGATTTAACCAAGGAGAGGCTAAGGGACTTTGCTGTGTGCTATGTCCTGAAGTAACTTGTCCCCAAGGGCCCGAGGAGAGCTGGCTCCCTGTCGTGGAAAATCAGGAACACAACAGTTTCCAGGTGTGTCCCAGCGACACTGTGTGCATGTGCATGTGCAGCCTGAGACCTTAATGAGGATTGCCCTGTTATCCTGCAGACACGGAGTCAAAGTGAGTCTCAGCGACACTGTGTGCATGTGCTTCTTGCAGCTTGAGTCCTTTGTGAGGATTGCCCTGTGATTGTGTGCACCCGTAACTCAAGTGAGTCTCAGCAACACTGTGTACGTGTGCTTTGTGCCACCTGAGACCTTCGTGAGGATTGCCCTGTTATCATGTGCACCCAGAATGAATGAATGAAGTAGTTTATATAGCGCTCAGCTACTCCAAAAGGAGTGTCACAGCGCTGTAGAATCACATAGCTGCTATCCTAAAGATGGTTTAGCTTCCAAAGAGCCAAGTTTCCAACAGTTTTTTAAAACTCATCAGATCCCTCGCTCGTCTAAGGGGCAGCGGAAGTTTGTTTCATGCCTGTGCTCCCAAGAGGCTGAAGGATTTGCAACCCCTACGCACCAGGCGAACATTCGGGACGCAGACGAGCGCCCCGAGGTTGGTCTTAGTGCCCTAGTCGGAGTGTACTAGCCAACATATCTTGTAAGGTAGCTGGGCCCTTTCCATGAAGAGCCTTAAAGAACATTACTAAGGTCTTAAACTGTATCCACTCCCTAACTGGGGCCAATGTAGTCCTTTAAGATGCAGTGTCATATGGGACCTCGGTTTGGGACCAAGTGAGTCTCAGCGACGCTGTGTGCGTGTGCTTTGTGCAGCCTGAGACCTTCTTGAGGATTGTCCTGTGATCGTGCACACCCAAAGTTCAAGTGAGTCACAGCGACACTGTGTGCGTGTGCCCTGTTGCAGCCTGAGATCTTTGTTATGGTCAGCGGCATGGACTGGCATCCTCAGGGGAGCTGTGCCGCCAGCCCAAGCCCGCCGTTGCCAGAGCGGGACCTCGAACCAACCCCATTGGAGGAGGGCCCGAGTCCCACTGCCCGGAATCCAGAAAGTCGCCACGGTGGCCCAAGTCGCAAGAAGAGGAGAGGAGAGCGAGGTTGCACCCTCCAGGTAACGTGTGTCGCCACCTGAGGCGGGGTGCGGACTCAGAGAGAGATGGTCTCGGACTCTCCCATTCTTGCAGCTCGAGCCTCTGCTTCAGCTCGTATCGCGACCTGTACTTGCCAAGGAGTGGCAGTACCGGGGCCGGAGTGCGGAGCTGCACTTTGGTTTACACCATACCCGTGTTGGGGGCATCTGTTGGCGGAAGCTGACCACGAGTGGCGGAGAGACCATCTAAAGCACCGTGATCGGTGCTGGAGTGTATTAAGCATTGCATTATTCTTGTACTATGAACTACCTGATTGTTGTATTACGCATTGCATTATTTCTGCATTACGAACTACCTGATTGTTGCATTACGCATTGCATTAGTTCTGCATTACGAACTGCCTGATTGTTGCATTACGCATTGCATTATTTCTGAATTACGAACTGCCCGATTGTTGCATTACGCATTGCACTATTAATGCATAGCGAACTACATTATTGTTGCATTACGCATTGCATTCGTTTGCATAACGAACCTCCTGATTGTGGTGTTACGCATTGCATTATTTTGACATTACGAACTGCTTGATTGTTGCATAACGAACTGCATTACTTTTACATTGCGAAGTGCCTGATTTATGTATTACATTCTGCACAGCATTACATTAGGACTGCAGTGGATCATCTAGAATTGCTCATTAATATGGCTAGAACCTACAAGGGCTGGCTGGCCTAATAACCGGCCAGGAGGAATATTACAAATACGCATATGTTGGATTTATATTGTGTGGTCTCATCGTATATCTTTTTATATAAATATATATACTTGTTTTTATGAAACTCGTGTGGAGTCCATTTGTGGTGTCATCATTGGATTACTGAGAGCGTAGTTGCAAATATTTTACCCACTTGCCTTGGAGATAAGCCTGGCTGCTCGTACCAAGCTACCAAGTGGGTGAGCAGGGGCTATCTGAGAAGGTGTCTTTCCTTTCCCTACTGTGGCAGCAAGGGTCCCTATTTGGCCTACGGTACCTACCTCAGCCAACTAGCGACCCCCAGTTCTAACACCACTGTTGAAGCAAATGCTTGCTGTTGGATTTGGCACTTTCTGCTGGGTCATCCCCAAAAGTATTGTCTTCACCCTCCTGTTTTCTACACTCGGTTTGTTGGCTTTTAGAACTCGGCGCACTGCTAACCAATGCTAAAGTGTTTGTGCTCTGTTTAAAGTATGGTAGAATTGACTTACACCCAATTAGCATATTTAATTTATTTGTAAGTTCCTAATAGTGGTACTACCTGTGCCAGGGCCCATAAATTCAATGCTACTAGTGGGCCTCCAGCATTGACTGTACCACCCACTTAAGTAGCCCTTTAACCATGTCTCAGGTCTGCCATTGCAGCCTGTGTGCAGTTTGAACTGCATTTCGTCTTGGCAAAATGAGCTCTTTATACATGTAGGTTGTCTCTAGGGTAGGCACTGCACAGCCCAGGGTGCAGGGAGCAGTGTACCTAAAATATTGGACATATACTTTTTGGTGTTACGGGTCCTGGTAGTGAAAAACGATTAAATTCATTTTCACTGATTCAATACCTACCTCTCCCAGAGGATAACATTGGAGTTACATTATTACATTTAGTAAGTGATACCTTTGATTGGAAGCAGGAAGGAAAGTCATGTCTAGTGCCTGAAGAATTGTAATTTAAAACACTCTTTAATGGTAACGTCAGATTTTAAGTCCCAATTCTGACAATGTCACTTTTAGAAAGTTGTAATTTTCTTGGCCTAATCATTTGGTGCCTGCATTTTGTTCCTTGGCCAAATGACTAGGTGTTGTTGGCAGTTGGTCATTGTGTACTACTTCCAGACAGTGAAACAAAAGGGGAATAGATGTTGTAAGGATGGGCCATCTCTGACTTGATAGGGGGCAGAGCTGTCACCAACCACACTTGCACATCACCACGACTCGACCTCAGCATACTATCAAAGGGTTTCACACTTATCTACACAAGTTGAGGCCAGGAATGGGAAGCAGAAATATTCAGACACCTCTTTAGGGGGAGGAATCTTGAAACCTCAAAGCTGGTACCAAGGATAAATAGTAGACCTTCAGACCGAACTTTTCAGTACTTCTCTGAACCTGTGGAAGAATCAGAAGGACTGCAGTGTTGTGTTGCTGCAAAAAGAACAGGTACAATGCTGCCCTGCTGCTCTGCTGACCTGCTTCATGAGCAAGAAGAACTGGACCTTCATCTCAAATACAGAGCCACCAGAGTGACTCCAAGGGCAAGTTGGCTGGCCTCCTGATCAGAGTCTCAGGAACAGAAGTGCCTCCAACCACCTTGAACCCAGCACCTGGACTCTGCCTGCTGAGAGTCTTGCTCCCTAAGAGGTGCGACCAGGTCCTGGACCCTTGGAAGCGGGCCTGATGGTGCTCTGCTAGCCCAGCTATGGCCCAAGCAGAACCCACACAGTGTGACACATGTTCTCACAGCCTTGCATCGGAACTGCTGCTGTGTGATGCACCCCCGAAGCAAGACCATGTAGCTCCTCTGAACAGCAGTTGCATGACGTATTCTCAACGCAGGACTTAGCATCACAGCCCAGTATCTTCTTGGAACTGCTGCTGCGCAACGCATTCTCGATGCATTATCTTGCATCATAGGTCCACTGCTCCCTGGAACCGCCTCTGCATGTCTCAGCCTTGATGCAGCGGCTCACATTATAGCTCACCGCTGCTCAAAGCATCTTCAACCCAGAACCTTGCAATGCTCCAAAACCAGAATTTAAGGTCCTTTGTTCACTAGGACTAACCCAGTCACAGTATCTGGTCTGCTCTCTAGCTCGGTTGACTTGATTTTGTGATTTTGTCTCAGTCCGGTGCAACCAGATAACCACAGTTGGCACTTTTTGCTTTTAAAAATTATTTTTTACCTAAATCTTTAAAATTCCCTCCAGCCAATCCACAGCATTTGCAGGTCTAACCTTAGCTGTCACTTCCTTCATTGCATTTTAAGACTTTCTTACACATGAACCAGCAGTTTTATGAAAAACATCTGGATTTTCTTCATCACTCGCTTTGGCATTGTGTTCATACTCCTGTTCATACTCCTTCCTCAATGGAATATAATGGTAATACAGTTAAATGAAACTCTTAGACTTCTGATTTTAACCATCAGGATAGAATAGGCACATTTATATCAAATGATATGCTCCAACACATAAAGCCACCTAAATTGTGCCCTTGCCCTATATTTCTCCTACATTGCTATTGTTCGATTGGAATTGGTGACTCTGAGGGATGGGGCAGGGTAGTGCTCATGACTAAAACAGTCCAATTTCAAGCTGAGCAGTGAAAGGTACCACATCTAACAGCCATTGGAAACTGTGGCCTCGACTCATGCCATCTCATAGCTGGTGGGACCCCTCCGTTCACATTGCTACCGTCACTCCTGCATGGACTGCTGAGGTCTGGCTTGTGGTAGCGCAGAATTCATTCATTTACCAGCTCCTGAAGAATTATGGCTTTAAATATGATACTTGGATAACGAAGATAGGTGTAATACTTGAAATATATGTGCCACATTCCAGTCCATTGTATTGTTCGCTCACTATGATACTACAGGCACATGCAAATCAGACCTGCTCCTGCTTGACAGTTAAAAGTCAGTATTGTGCTAGGTGGTAATGTCTCACTGCTATCTAGATTGATGCAGGATGATATGTACTACTTTGGACGTGTCATTTTGTCGTGCATACACGGTAAAATATAAAGACTTGCAAAAGACTAATTTTTAATACCGCTATGCAATTGGAAAACAAGCCAACTAAAGAAATGTACGTTTGTAAAATGCCTCACTATATTCACTTCAGTCAATTATGCTTGTGTTTCTCCCGCATTCTAATTTTTATTTTTCAAAAATAAAGGCATATATTTTGAATGCAATTTCTGACCTTTAGATTAGCTATGCCATAATGAGTGGCTCGCCATAATGCCAGATGGGCAGAGGGCTGTCCTCTATCTTTTGATATCCTTGCATGCTTGGGGGATTCCCCCTGCCTTTGAATAGAGGCACCGCCAGGGAGCCATGTTTAAATCAGCTTTGTGCATCCTTTTTCTTTCCAAGAAAATAAACTTCCAAAGTAGAAGTTTGTTTTTTTCTGGACAAAATGTAAATAGCCCCGACACGAAGGGAGCTTTTTTCCTATGCGTAAGAGTCATTTAAAATTGTCCATGTCTTTTTCCACCAAACCTTGGGGCATATTATCAAGGGGGTTTATCTCCGCTTTTTTGGCTTTAAAAGCCAAGAAAGCGGAGATAAAATTATCTCCCTATTACCTAGCTGTCGCTAACACCAGTTAGCGACTGCTAGTAGGAGATAGCGACCATCTTGGGCCCCACTTTGCATGTCAGTGATATTTATCACTAATGACATGCAAAGTGGGCGTGCCAAGATGTTAGTGACTGGAAACAGTCGCTAACATCGCTATCTCCTATTACCAACTTTTGGAGATACTCGCGCTAAGCGCGAATATCTCCAAAAGCTAACACCTGCCATGAGCAGTTCTTAGCCATGTTATCCAATGGGATGTGGATAACATGGCTAAGAGCATTAGCTCGGTAATGCATAAATATCGCTGACTTTTCAGCGATATACTTGCATTGCGGCCGTTTTTTATCGCATTTGCGATAAACCTTGGTAATACCAAGGTTTATCTGCGATAAAAATCGCCGCAGCACAGCGGTAAAATTTTGTCTCTAACCAAGCAATAGCGATAATTATCGCTATTGCTTGGTAATATGCCCCCTTGTGTGCAGGGTTAAATTGGGAAGGCAGGTATTCAGCTGGTGCATGAGGTCCAGTGCCCGAGACTTGTTGTAGGCCATTTGTTAGGTCAAGCCTAGGCAGCACGCATACGCTGTTTTCGAGATATGCTGTACTCACTTTGTGGGCTTTGAACAGTCCCCCAAAGCTTTTCATTGGTTCTTTCTTCTGCCTTTCTTAATTCCTTTCAGTTTGTTGGTGAATAATTCACATTTATACTGCCTTTTGGCTGTTTTGTTCCCGCTCTGGAGACTACTTCTGCTACATGGATCCTTACACTATCTGACAAATGTTTCGTTTTGGCATATGCTACTCTTTTTTCCGCTCTCTTCTCACTTGTTTGTATTGTTTCCGGCTTGCGTCTTTGGTGCTTGTACAGCTTCGGCAACCATCGCTGTTCCCGGGTGCCTGTGTCTTCAGTAAATGTTCAGCTTCAGTGCACGGCTCTCCTCCAATTTTACTTAATCTCCTCTTGCCCCTTCCCACCCATCACTCTTTTTTTTCAGTGTTCTGTGATTGTCAATTTGTCACACCTCCCAGCCATTGGGTAATATTTCTACTTCTTTGTTAAAAGAACTGTGGCATGGTTAGTGGGCTAGAGGATGTTACTATTGGTTCCTCACAGCCCCTAACCACATAAGGTCACCCGGAGACCCACAGTGCCCCTGTATGCATTGGGCTCACGGAGTCGAATCTTTCAACACCCCGAGCATTTGTTCTTCCAGTAAGCCCTCAGCTGGCTCTTGGCAGGGTCTGGCGGGACTGGCGGTGTTGAGAGGCCAGGAAGTAAGGCTTCCAGGCGCTTAGTTACACTCTATTCAGCACCAAAAAAGACTGTCTTCTTCCTCTGGAGACTCCCCCCCCCCAAACTCCCCCCCATCGTAATTCTGCCACTCTCTTCTGTCTCGGTCATTCGTGAAATTGGGACCAGTAAAAATATTACACTTTTCGTTAAAAAAACAAAACATCTGGCACCGGGTCGATGGTTTACAACCGTTTCTATTATTTTTGGGGTGCCTGCTGCTCAAAAGGTTGCAAAAATAGTTAATTGTTTGCACTATTTCATTTAAAGACCCTCTCAGAACGGACACATTCTCCTCAGCACTCTCACAGCACTCTCACAGCTGAGTTACAATCTATGGGCCTCATTTATGAGGCCGTGCGTCATTTTTACGCTGCCGGTGCGTCACTTTGTGTGACGCACCAGCAGCTTAAAAAAAGTGCCTTGTTGCACCATACAAAGTGACGCATCTAGGTAGATGTGTCACTTTGTAAACCCCTGCGCTACATTATACCTGCGGCAGGTATAATGTATGCAGGGGGGCGTTCTGACGCAAGAAAAGGTCATAGAAGTGATGCAGTGAAATCTATAAGCTTTCACTGCGCCACTTCCAAGACGCAAATGCGTCAATTTCTTATGCCTGCCTCACAGCAGGCGTAAGACTGACGCAGGCCCTTTCACATGGGGCTTGCCCATGTGAAAGGACACATTGCTGGAGTTGCATCACTTTTGTGACACACTCCAGCAATGGCCCACTTTTGCGCCATACAGATACGTCAGAAATACTGACGTATCTGTAACTCCTTGCGCAATGATGCCTCATACTGTAAATATGACGCATCATTGGTGTCGCAATGAGGGCGCAATGAAAAGTGAAGCATCGCTGTTCTTACGCAACGATGCGTCACTTTTCATAAATGAGGCCCTATACTCTTAGGGTCTCTCAGAAAAAGATGTATTCATCTTCTTTGCGCTCACAACTCCCTCACAGCTGAGACATGCTATGCTCTCACAGGGTCACATTCTTCTCAGCAGTCTCTCGACTCTCACAGCTGGGGTACGCTGTGCACTTTCAGAGCCTCTCAGAACTGAGACATCTCTTCAGCACTCTTACTACTCTTACTCGTACAGTGATTTAATAACTCATAGTCGACTTGGTTTTTACGCATATTTTATAGCTCTGCTTTAAAGCTCGGGTTGAAACAGTAAAGGGGATTTAAGAAAAAGCCTTCTTTTTTAGGCCTTGTCAGCACGCTTGCATTGTCCGCACACAGCTGTGCTAGGTGGAAGGCCAGAAAGTGATGAGTGCACTTGTGCAGTCCTTTGTCTGCTTCATTGGACAACTGCCAGAACTTCCTAAAACAGCATTGCACTAAGAGAAGCAGAGCTCTCTACCGACTCCAGAGAAAAACATTTATACTTGGTCAAGGCGAGTACTTTACAGGAACATGATGTCTACTTTGCCTTAGGAGTTTCACTCATGTATTTTCAGATTCAGAACCGAGAGGTTTGCCAATCAAAGGATTTATTTTTTAATACCCTTAAGGCAGTGGTTCAGTTCTGTTTGTTTCCTTGTTTACATATATACGTCTTGCTAATTGGTTTGGGCAACATTAGTGTCTGTTAATAACACCCAGTGACTCCATTTTTTAAAATGTTCGGTGTAAGTGTACTTTCTTTAGTAGGTTTAGTGGCTATTACACATTCGAAAAAATAATAATACATTAAATATGCAGATTTGTTAGTGCCAGCTTTTCAACACCTGGCGGCACAGCACCCAGGATGATGTGTTGCATGGCTAAACACTGTGTGTGGGTATCTCCCTAGACAGTCTAAATAATACATCGATATATCATGCAGTGGCCTAGCAAGTGAATTTTCAAACAAACAAAGCTAAATGCAAAAAGTTCTTGATTTATTGTATATTTATAAAAAAGCAGAGAAATATATATTAAAAACAAACAGGATTAAAAATTCTTGTATCTCAAAGTGCAGTACATAGATTGTTCAATCATGACATACAATATGCAATAAATGAATGCAAAAAAAGGCATCATAAAAAAATATACATTATTCAGGACAGTGCATAATTTTATATTATCTGGGGTGTGGCGAGATTAAGATTAATTCCGACGTGGGTTTCGGCGCTATACCTGCTCCTTCTTCTGGGGAATCGAGCCACAGATTCCTGAAGGTAAATAAGAACAATATCCATATTATTCTATCCTTAGATAGTTTGACAATCAATGCAAATCCGTTTAACAGCGGTGACACTGCAAACTTTAACAGCGGCCAGAATGACACGAAACATGATATTTGTTATAAACAAAAAAACTATGACGTGCCTTAGAGAAAAGAGAAGGAAAAGTGAATGTAGTTTAGAATATATAAGATAATATTGTATAAGGCTATATTTCTAAGTAAACCTATATTTTAACCATGTCAGGGCAACAGCGTTAATAAAAATAGCAGAGATTGCTCTATGTGTGAGAGTAAAGTGATAGAAAGAAAGAAATTGTGGTACAATGCTCAGGTTGAAGGATCACTACTATCGACAGGGTGTGGACCCAAGGAAGAGCTGAGCTTTCTTGTAGCCATGTTTCTGTTGTGAACATGGCATCTGGAGCCTCGTCTAGTAGTAGATTAAATATCTCTATCATGTGCTTAGGCAGGGAACGACAATTTAGACTGAGAAAAGAAAAAGATTTTGATTTATAAATCGGATTTTTCTTGCTATCTCTATCCTGTATGGTTCTCATCCCTACAGGGTTAATGGAGAGTGTGCAATGTTGGCAGGTAGCTTTCTCCCACCCCAACTTCAGAATACTGCAGGAGGGTTGTCTTTGGGGTCTTAAGGCCTGCAAATGTTATGAAGTATATTTAATGCGTGCGGGTGCGGACATAGATGTAATTACATCTCTTGTAAATGGTACCTGTAATAGTTCGGTGATGGGTATCATTTGTAGAGACATAGCCATAGCCCTGAGGCCCGTCCGAGGCGCGGACGGGCGCAGACGGGCTTTCCTTCTGTGGTAAATAAAATATTACCCTGTCATAATTTCTATAATTAAACAAATGCATCATGCAGTAAATGAGAGGCAGAGTCCGTGGTATCCGAGTCAAATGGCTTTATTCCAATAACTCGAGTTAAGGGAGAATCTGTTCCATCACCTCTAAGGTTCAGGAAGGGTCTTCTAAAACATTATTTTCTGATTACATATTTATACGTGCAATTTTGTACATAGGAGCGCTCGAGGCAGAGCAAGAGAAAGAGAGATAAGAGCATGTGGGCGTGCATGAGGGTGTGCACTTGATGAGTCATAGGTGAGTCATAGGTGGGTGGATACATGGAGGGGGTTGCATGGCAGGCTGGAACTTTGCCCTACTTGTGCGTGCAACTTGATCATGACGTGCAACTGACGTGTGACTGGGGGGAAAGCTGACATTCAGTCTAGTAGAGAGGCCTTTAGTGTCAGGGCGACCAGCACGTCTTGTAATATCTGATATCTTGAGTCCGGGGATGTTTTATCTGAAGCAAAGGTCGCTCATCACTAAGAGCCAGAGAGGGCATATATTTCTTCGTGCATTGCATGGGGCTGTGGGCTTTCTACGGATGCAAGTTCTGTAATTTACTTAAACGGAGACAGAAAGGCTAGGCCCTATCTTTGCAGACGGGTTCTGTTTACCTTCTTCACTGGGCAGGAATGTGATTCTGTAGAACAAGCAAATAACTATTTTGCAAAACACTGTCTTGGCACCCCTTGCTGGGCTTCTCTCTCTCTGAGCCAGAAGTATGCGAGGTCAGAGATACGTAACTGTCAGAGTGTCTGAGCCATGAAAACCTTAATTCAGAAACAGGCTCAGGCTGAACCACAAAAAGGGTTTGTCGTGATTTATTTAAAAGTGCACAATGCAAATACATGGGCCTTAAATGCTAACATAATGTTTCTTACATGGGAGACTTGATGACTGGCATCCTAATGCAGGACGTAAATGCAGAGGCCTTGTGATTCAGGCCACTTAAGGGAAAATGCATGTATGACATGCACATACATTAAACATAGGGTACACGCAGGGGACATATTGGTCATGTAAAATTTCATTTTCCTCATTCCCTCCTTGTCCCCTACGTTACCCTTCAGGACACATCTATATTCATGAGACCATATAGTTGATCATACAGCATCATTTGTTCGTCTTTAATCCTTTGTACACGTGGATGTGGAACACAGGCAGTCGCACACAGGCCGCAAATGGCCGGGCCACACTGCAGACAGAGACAACAGCTGAATATCATAAGCAGTATCATTCCTAGGAACGACAACACTTTCCATCCCCAAGCCGATATTACACCCCAGAGCCAACTGGACCAAGTCCATGTGCCTGGGTCTTGATGTATATCATGAGCAATCTTGTGGAGTCTTGTTATTGCTGCGTACACAGATGGCGCGTTATTAGGGATGAAAATGCAGCAACTAGAGCCGATCACTCTACAAGCCCCGCCCCTATCCGCCAGGATGACGTCAAGAACAAGGCGGTTCTGAAGAACAACAAGTCTCATGGCAGACTGCTCCTGGGTCAAATTCGCCAGGGCAGATGCAGTCACATTCACTACTGCTTCCAGAGTCCTTGTTAACCTGCGTATCAGTTTACTGTTTTAGACGGGACCTATGGAGAAAAAGAATCCTTTGTTGAAATCTGTATATTGCTCCCAAGCTGTTTCAGTCTGATTTGATCTCTGAGGAATCGGTCTCTCTCCTTTGTCTAACATGCTCTAGTCGTGAATCTCGATGATAATGGGATGGGGCTAGAAAGACTGGTGGCAGCAGGAACGCTATATAACATGTCCCACCCCAGTCTGGGGGCAGTTGTACATAGGCTGTCTGACCGCAAATGAAATAGGTATGGCGTGATGTTTTGAATGAAGACTGTCCTTTATTGTTAAACTCTACTATAGCTTTACACTCGCTGTGTCCCATATGTACTGAGCCTTTCTTTCTAACGCACAAATCACCTTTTACCGGTAGGACTGAAATAAATGGTGGACCTATATTTTGCATGGGCTGAGCGTTCAGCATTATAAAACTAACAGATGCATTTCCTTGCTCGTACTCTTCATTTTCTAGATCAGTTCCCTTCCTTTGGGGAAATCCGTCTTGGTCTGGAAAACATACTTCATTCATTACTTTATTCAGGTTTCCATATATCCATTCATTTTGGTATACTATGGACTTTTTGTCTAGTGAGGTCATTAAGGCAAACCATGCTCCGCACAAACCATTGTGGGAGAACGGTAAAGGGAAGAAGGGCAGAACTCCCTTCGTCTTTTGATAAGGTGGCAGTTGGCCACATACCCAGAAATCAGTCGCATTGCTGGTCTGATGAGAACGGTGTAACATTCGGATGAAAGTATTGTTACGCAGGGCAAGTCGATATGACAGTTCATGAGGTGGCAGGTCACTGAATGTATGCTCTACAGTGTTATTACGGGAAGAGTGCATATGTGAGGCAATAGGAGGAAAGAAAACATGTAGTATTAAACTTACACATATGATAACGATACACAGAAAAAACAAAATAATCAAAGAAACTATACATCTACTGCGTAATAACTTGCAGTACTTTTCTCTCATTTTGCTCTTCCTACTATTCTCGTATGTGATCTTATACATGTCAGAAATCTAGTCTAACCGATTCACCACCGAGTGGACTTAAACAATTAAACCTCGTCTGACTTACTAGATCGTAACTTAGACCTATACTCTTGCTGTGGAGTCTTTTCTAGCAAAGGCGGCGCAAGTGGCGCAAAGTCTTTAATGTCTTTAATCTTTTCAAAAGTTCCTGATTGTCCAAAGTATCTTTTGCAGTGTTGAGCGTGAAGCCATCCCTTTCTTCCTTCGATCTTTATAGCAGTCCTCGTGGTCAGTAACACCAACTTCGGCGTCTTCCAACGTGGCTCAAGGGGGCTTGATCGATCAAAATTCCGGACAAACACGAAATCCCCAGGGACTATGGCGTGTTCCTTGACCTGGGTGTTGTCAGGGAAGGCGGCAACAACCTGTGAACGACAAGAGAGTAGTGCAGACATCAAGGAAGCCAGGTAATCTGTCAGCATGTTACTGTCAACATCAGTTATTTTCTTAGGCATAGGCGTACCCCACATATTTGGCGGTCTACCGAAAACTACTTCATATGGAGATAGGCCTGTTCTGGAATGAGCTACCATACGCATGTCAAAGAGGGTAACCGCCAAGGCTACCATCCAATCCACGCCCTTGTCGGCACAGATCTTCGCTAGTTTTGTCTTAATTGTCTGATTATGTCTTTCTACAAGGCCTGCTGCTTCAGGGTGTCGTACACAATGGAACTTCCAAGTATATCCTAACAGAAGAGACACTTGTTTCATTAATTCAGAGGAAAATGGCTGACCATTGTCTGAGTAGATGAAAGAATTCGCGCACCAATTGCCTGGCAGTTGTCACAGCAGTATAATCTGGAACTGGATATGCTTCTGTCCATCTAGTTAGTGCACACACAACTACCAAGACATACTTGTAACCTCTACATCTGTCCATTTGGATGTAATCCATCCGGAGGACCTCAAAAGGGTGGTCAGGAGGATGAAATCCGCCTTGTTCCACCGGGATGCCTTTACCTGGATTGAACTGGCAACAGATCATACATGTTCGTACTTTCTGTTTCGCTGCTGCACGCAGGTGCTTGTTAAACCAGATATTCTGTAAGCTGTCTATCATTGCCTTTTCTCCCAAGTGTGCTGGACTATGTGTTGTGTTTATGATTACTTGTACCATGGAATCTGGAAGAAACCATGTGCCTTTTCCCTTTGTCATCCAACCTTGGTCAGTCTGGACCCCTCCTTGTTCAGTCCATTTCTTTATTTCATCTGTAGTGGCATGTGTCTGTATGTCAAGTACATCTTGAGAAGGATCCCTGACTGTCATACTTTTTGTCAGTAATGGTACTTCTGTCCTTGTCGTGTCTGTTGGTGTCTGGGCTGTAAGTTTAGCAGTTCGGTCTGCCAGGTCATTACCCTGGGGAATGGTGTCTGTAACTTTGGTGTGAGCTTTGCATTTCAGGATAGCTATGGCTGTAGGTAAATGTATTGCTTCCAACAGGGCTTGAATAAGCGGGCCGTGCTGAATCTTGGCCCCATGAGAGGTCAAGAAACCTCTCTCCCTCCATAGTACTCCGAAATCATGAACTACGCCAAAAGCATATTGTGAGTCGGTATAAATGTTCACTCTTAAGTGCTTAGCTCTTATGCAGGCTTGTGTCGGAGCGATGAGCTCTGCTGCTTGTGCTGACAGTGTGTCTATTCTTTGTGTCTCTATGACTTCAGTAGCAGTGGTCACGGCACATGCTGCTACTAACTCTCCTTTACTTGTTCTCATGCATGATCCGTCTACATAGAGTGTTAGGTCAGGGTCTGGAAGTGCAATATCTGTCAGGTCTTGTCTTGGTTTTGTCACTATATTCATTACTTCCACACAGTCATGTGGTGGTGCATTTACTGTACTTGAGGGCAAAAGTGTAGCAGGGTTTAGAATATTACATTGTCTGATCTCTATGTGTGGTTGAAATAATGTCAGTTCATATCCTGTCAGTCTCGCTATAGTCAAATGTTGTGTCTGTGTCCTGTTTAAGAGAACTTCCACTGCATGTGGTACCTTTACTGTCAGGGGGTGTCCAAGCACTATTGAGTCACTTTGTCTTATGGCTAGGGCTGTTGCTGCAACCGATTTCAGGCACTAGAAAAATAAGCACAAGGCTTGTGTTGTCCTGCTTGATCTTGTGTGAGGACAGATAATGCTGTTCCATCCCGTTCAGTTATGAAAAGCATGAAAGGTTTACTGTAACATGGAGTCGCTAAAACTGGCGCTTGACATAATGCTCTTTTTAATTCCTCAAATGCCAAGGTATGTTCTTGTGTCCAAGGGAGGACAGTCGAAGTGGCTGCCTCCTGTGTTGTCAATTGTATGAGTGGTTTGGCTAGATAGGCATACTGGGGAATCCATTGCCTACAGTATGAAGTGAGGCCAATGAAGGCCCGTACTTCCTTTTGTGTCTTGGGCTGTGAAAGGCTAGAAATGAGCTATGTATACGTTCTTGTGTTCTTGTGTTAGCTGTCACCCATCCTTGGACAGCAAGTGTACACCACTTGCTGTCCACAGATTTGTAACTTTGAAGGGGACACCCTGTGCCCCTTGTCAGCCAGAAAGTGTAAAACTGTCAGTGATGCATTTGCGCATTCTGGTTCTGAACGTGCTGTAATTAGGATGTCATCTACGTACTGTAGTAGAGCAGTGTTGGGAGGCATATAAATACTGTCCAGCTGTGTTTTTTTTTAATGCCTGACTGTAAATGCTAGGACTCATTGCAAGAGCAAAACTCCTGCCAATTATTCTGTTTACACTACGAGGGAAAAACTATTCATTTGCAAGCATGCCTTATCTGAAGCCAATGAAGCTTTCAGTGCTGGCTGTAAGGAAGAGCAACTTGACCCGCTCCTTATATAAACATTTCTCTGCTGCTCATCAAGTTTCTTTTCTTTTTTTTTTTCTACACTGCCTTCCCCTTCATCGTGATGTCACCCACAGGGCTGTTCCTCCACCCTTTCAAAACTCCGAGAGCTAAGAACAGTTGCCAAGTTACTGGAGAGAGAACTTGGTCAAATTGCAAGCATCCTTTATCTGCATTCGAAGGAAGCCTGAGTCAGTTGGAGGACTGCCAACAACTTGTCCGCGGAAAAGAATTGGAGTATGGCCAATAATAACAAGACAGGCACTGCTCGGTGCTCCAAGAGGGAAAAGCCCTCCCTTTACAAAATATCTTTCCCTGGGAGTCAGGCCACCTCAAGGCCGAAAAACACATTCTCTGTAATTCAAAACATATCTGTACCCAGGCCAGAGAGCTAACCAACATTCTCTAACTTAACTGAAGCAAATTCAAAACGTGATAAAAAGCATCCTAAAATCAGTAATTAATAAGGACATATTTTATTTTGTAACCTAGACACATGCTAGCATTTAAAAATAATTATATCATAAAATATTGTTACTAGCTGCAAAGGAAAAAAGAAACAGAACAACATGACATGGAAACACATCACATTTTACTTTTTGAAAATAACATGTGAAACACTATAATTTTGCATTGCAGAACCAAGATTTTCATAATTAAGTGTGCAAGCTCTTCTACTCTACCTATTAAAAGGGCCAGATTCATAATTTCCAAAAAAAACATGTTTTCTAATTGAGGTTCAAAAAACCATGTTGTCTAATTGAGTGGATTAACTGTCACACGCTATACTAAAGGGCAGCTTGTATTGGGAACAATAACAATGTATATTTTGCAGAACAAATTTTAATTTAAAAAAACAACACACGGTTGCATTATACTAATTAAAAGCACATTCTATGATGGGTCTGTTTTATATTTCCTTCTCAACCGTGAAAACATTAAAGCACCCTCCGTGCAAACCCTTATCTCAATCCGACTGGTTTATTTACAACTTACCGACCTCTGAGTCAAACACATTAAATCAAGTGTTCCAAGGCAAACCCACACAAATACACGGACACATTTGAAATAGAATGTTAAATGAACACTTCTTTACTCTCCATGCAAGATGTTACCATTCAGTCAGCAAACTGACAAAGCACATAGGCAGACCCAGCAACCAATGAAAAAGTTAAATCAAACCATCATTCATCTAAAACACTCACTGACTTTTAGTGTCAGCTCACATAACCATGCATGTTAAACAGCATGTTAAAACAAATACTGCCTTCTCAATACAAGATATTAAGTCTTCGGCAGCTGAAGCACAATCTTTCCCCAAAGACTGCAGTACATGGGAAAGTCATGAACTCATCTCTCCACGTTATCACATAACACGTACGCACATCTTCAAAACGTTTTCTCCAAGCACTTGAAAGAGATCCAGCTCTCTCCTGCCTAACGTAATGATAACATGCTCTGCACAAACCATAACCACATGGCGCTATTCACAAGCCATATTCACAAGAAACTCAACAAGTTATAATAATGACATGCTCTTCATAAACCATATTTACAAGGAGCTATTTACAAGGAACTACACAGTAAACTTATATGGCCGATGGGGACGGGCTCTTCTAGATAGGAGGAAATAAAAGCCTCTGATACTGTCGGCTTCTTTCTACATACTCTAAAGGGTACAGGTGGTGGCGTTCGCGACCTACTGGGTGTTTCTGAGGTGGTCACTCTAGCTAGTTCTTCTGAGAGGACGGGATAAATACCAGTAACGACGGCATTTCTTTCTCTATCAACCTGTTCTGTTTTGACCCGTTCCCCCTCCTCTCGCAGTTCTTTTTCTTTGGCTTTTTCCGCTGCTTGTTTAGTTCTCTCTACTTTATTAAATTCTTTCTCTGTTCTCCTATGTGACTCTTTGCGCCATAATTCAATGACATCTTTCTGAGAGGGTCTTGACTTCTTTTTCCATAACGCTTCCTCTACTCTCATAATGCATTCAGAATCCCATGTCCCCGAGACAGGCCATCTATACTTCTCCTCTAAATCTTTCATGTAATCTACCCATAAGTCTAAAAACAAAGTGGCGTCTAACCCATGCTTATTATACATAAAATGACCAGGTGTGTCTCTAGGCGGGATGTTAACTGACTCTTCTAGTATACCTTTTCTGGTCCATATCTGACGCAATTTTGAAAACAGTGGCATGTTGAAACCAACACAATGGAAACACAATACACATAGAATAGACTGAAACAATCAACAATCATTCATACTACAACATAAAAACACTAAAACAGATACAGTCTAACCTAATAAATGGAATAAAACATGTACTTGAAAACAGTTAACTATATGCACTGGAATACAGTACAACCATACCGGTCCCAAAAATGAGACACGTCTTTACCGTGCCCACGTTTACCGTGGACCCGTCTTTACCGTGCCCACGTTTTACCGTGGACCCGTCTTTACCGTGCCCACGTTTTACCGTGGACCCGTCTTTACCGTGCCCACGTTTTACCGTGGACCCGTCTTTGCCGTGTTCATATAAAATGAACCCGTCTTGAACTTTATGCATTCCCCATAGTGGTACTCACCGGGAAGCAGAACTTGAAGGCCTCGGAAACTTGATACTTGATACCACGTCTACTTCTACTTCCACGCATGCGCCATGGAACAGGTGGGCCTTCGGGACCTCGGACCTTGCTCTCTCACGGGTTGGGCTCTGGTTGGGATGATCCGCGATCCTCACCGCCTCGTGTGGACGCCTGGTCGCAGTCCGTCTCCTCCGTGGGCCTAAGGGAGTAAGCAGGAAGTCCCGCTGGCGTGTACACTTTGAAGTCCGTCACGGCTGTAGAAGGGGGCAAAGGCTGGACCTATGTCTCCGGCGTGTGGGGAAAGGGATTAGTCCCTATTCGGGCGCCAGATTAATGTGGTAAATAAAATATTACCCTGTCATAATTTCTATAATTAAACAAATGCATCATGCAGTAAATGAGAGGCAGAGTCCGTGGTATCCGAGTCAAATGGCTTTATTCCAATAACCCGAGTTAAGGGAGAATCTGTTCCATCACCTCTAAGGTTCAGGAAGGGTCTTCTAAAACATTATTTTCTGATTACATATTTATACGTGCAATTTTGTACATAGGAGCGCTCGAGGCAGAGCAAGAGAAAGAGAGATAAGAGCATGTGGGCGTGCATGAGGGTGTGCACTTGATGAGTCATAGGTGAGTCATAGGTGGGTGGATACATGGAGGGGGTTGCATGGCAGGCTGGAACTTTGCCCTACTTGTGCGTGCAACTTGATCATGACGTGCAACTGACGTGTGACTGGGGGGAAAGCTGACATTCAGTCTAGTAGAGAGGCCTTTAGTGTCAGGGCGACCAGCACGTCTTGTGATATCTGATATCTTGAGTCCGGGGATGTTTTATCTGAAGCAAAGGTCGCTCATCACTAAGAGCCAGAGAGGGCATATATTTCTTCGTTCATTGCATGGGGCTGTGGGCTTTCTACGGATGCAAGTTCTGTAATTTACTTAAACGGAGACAGAAAGGCTAGGCCCTATCTTTGCAGACGGGTTCTGTTTACCTTCTTCACTGGGCAGGAATGTGATTCTGTAGAACAAGCAAATAACTATTTTGCAAAACACTGTCTTGGCACCCCTTGCTGGGCTTCTCTCTCTCTGAGCCAGAAGTATGCGAGGTCAGAGATACGTAACTGTCAGAGTGTCTGAGCCATGAAAACCTTAATTCAGAAACAGGCTCAGGCTGAACCACAAAAAGGGTTTGTCGTGATTTATTTAAAAGTGCACAATGCAAATACATGGGCCTTAAATGCTAACATAATGTTTCTTACATGGGAGACTTGATGACTGGCATCCTAATGCAGGACGTAAATGCAGAGGCCTTGTGATTCAGGCCACTTAAGGGAAAATGCATGTATGACATGCACATACATTAAACATAGGGTACACGCAGGGGACATATTGGTCATGTAAAATTTCATTTTCCTCACTTCGGCGCTCCTTAGGCCCGCCCGCTAGACGCGTCCGCTACACGGAGGAGAAGACCTCTAATTATAAAGATTTTGCAGGCGAAGAGAGGGAGCCCGCACCACTGGTCCGCCGACCAGCGTCTTAGACACCTACTAAGATGGCCGCTATAGGTGTAGGTATAGCAGCCTACAATTCCCAGAGTCCCCCAATGGCACCTCGCAGGCCGTGCAGGTAAGGGAAAGGGAAAGAATTCAGACGCGATGTAGTTGCCCCCAAGCTGAAAGAAGCAAAGAAGATGCAAGCGGGAGATGTATAGCTTCAGAAGACACCCGGCTTTTCACCTCAGGTGTGGAAAATAAAGGTAGATAAAAAGCGAAGGAAGTGCACAAATTCACAGTAAAGTTAAAAATGACTATGTCACAATTACTTATAAAGCGCTAGTATACAGCGCAAGAGTCCTAAAAGCAGCAGTAACAGTTGCGTAATCCAGGCGCTAGCAATCAGCGCGAAGAACTGTCAGTGCCACAAGCATGTATTTAAAAACGCTTGCAGTCAGCAAAATATACAACAAGTTTTAAAATAGGCTATAAATCATCAGAGAATGCCTCCTCTACTCCGTACCCAGCCTCCGCCTCAGGTTCTGGCGGGAGGGTAATGAATCTAGAATTTAGCTTTGTTTGTTTGACAATTCACTTGCTAGGCCACTGCATGACATATCGATGTATTATTTAGACTGTCTTGGGAGATTCCCACACACTGTTTGACCCTGCCCTAGAATTCTTCATAGAATCAGGGGATCCTTGTTAACGTATGAATGGCTAAACACTTACATGGTCCAAAAGGCGAGACCTATTTGCTATGCCAGTGCTTCTTTCCATCAATGCTCAGGCCTGCTACGCTGCTCTGAGTTCGAGAGGCTGCAGCAGCCACTTCCCGACCCAGCACAGGTTATCGGCCCATTAAAATGTATAAAATGACAATTGGCCAGCCCCAGTGCTTTGTGTGCCTCCTCCCGCCCAGGCCTTAGGGAGGCCTAAGTGAGGCCTCATCACTGGAGATGCTGCTTCTGAGAGGCAGAGTTTTCACTCACCTTTGAAGGGGAAGTGGTGAGGCAACAAATGGAGTTCTGCTTTTGTGCCCTCAGTGGATGGCCACACTGATAGTCCCATTCATGGTGGCGAGGCTTCTTTGCTGCTCTGTCAATCTCCCATTTCAACCTCAGAATTTGAGCAAACCCCTGCTTTACCTGTCGATTACAGATGTGGTACTTAATGGAGAGGCTTTGCAGGCAGATGGGCTGATGGGCAAATAGGCCCTAGTGCCACCGCAGTGCAGCCTTTAAATTACTTTAGTTAAAGGAGGACCCCACAAAAGTGTTACTAGTCTTCAGAGAGCTAAAATATTTGATTACGTACTCCTTCAGTGAAACCAATAGTGCTTACGCCTGTAGCTTGATCATTAATACAGCACAGTGATTATTGTGCTGCATACTGAGTTGTATTGATATAACTAGTGGTCCTGGACTTATGTGGCAGTAAAGGGCCAAATAATGCAGCAGGATTAAGTGCATAATGCAGCAAGAAAAGGAAAATTATACCTCCTAACGCAGCAGATTTTATGAGCTTCTTACTTAATTATTTTAACACTGTTAACATTGGTTTCTGCATTGGTTACACCTCATTAGTACCAGTTTAACACTAAACTCTAGAAATAGGCAGCAGAAAGGTGAGGAGTTAGGCGTTTCAAAAGGCCTTCTACTGCGCTGCAACATGTGTTGCTGCATTTTGAATAACCTTTAAATCTTTTCAGCTAGAAACTATTTTCTTGGGTAAAATCTGCGGATAACGCGGCACCTGATGGATTATGTGACAAATGTGACAAATCTATATGCAAAATAAGCCACAGCCGCACAATTCCAACATTCCGGTTGCCATGGATATAACCTACAGGCTTCATTCTGAACAGTACCGACCCAACTATTCTTCTTTCTGGGAAAAAGGAGGCACAGTGCAACAAAATGTCAGAATATTCAGTGGCATGTACTATGTAACAACTCAAATTGCATTCACCTTTTCTTTCTTTTTCTGCCTCTTTCACAAATTCTCTGCTCTTTGACTCTGTTGCACCAATGCTTGCAGCTCACTTCTTTCGTCCTCACCGAACACATTCTGTCCTTTTATCACAACATCAACACACAGTGCTTAATCTGTGCAGTTTGTTGGTAGTGGTTGGCAACCACACTCATTTTTGGACAACAGGGCTTATTTATTACCCACAGTTTGACCAGAGTAAGAAAGAGGAAGGCAGAAAACAAGGGGAATAGAGTCATGTGAAAGCATTGAGAAAGGGAAAAAGAATAGAGAAAAATGAACCTGTGTAGTGTAGTTCCTATATTCCCAATAGGCTCTGCGCATTGGAATAACATAAACTGCAGTTTAGACGTAGGACTGAGGTCATCTAGGTCTCTACTGACTATATTAGACTTAGGGGCCTATTACAATTGCGGATTTCCCGCATCCTCCGGGCCGGCGGAAGCCACCGCTGGCCTGGAGGATGCGGGAAAACCGCCATGGAGGCTGGAAAGACCCACCGCCAAATTAGGATGGCTGGTGGGTCTTGCAATCTGTCCTCCGCTTTTCCGCCGCGGTCGCCTTCCGACCGCAGCGGAAAAGCATTAACATGGCTGGCGGTGTCTATCAGACACCGCCAGCCATATTAGGATGGAGTAGAAAGTATGCTTTTCCACGGCGCCATGGAAAAGCATACGGACCTTCACTTTGGGGGCCCGTTGCGGGCCCCCTGGGTTAAGGGGGGATGGGGGTGCACATGGGGGGTACCTATGGCACCCCCCCTGCATTTGCGTGAACAAAGCGGAAGGCACCGCGTGGTGCCTGCTGCTTTGTGCACGCAAATGCCGTGCATGCATTTTTAACATTGCGGCGGGTGCAGCTTGAAGCTGCACCCGCCGCAATGTTAAAGATAGAGGATGTGACCGCCACCCTGGCGGTCACATCCTAATCTGCACAGAGGGACCGCCGCTGCCCCTGCTCTATGGTGGCGGACGGACTCAGGTCCGTCCGCCATCATAATCGGCCCCTTAATTAGGTTTGCAAGCTAGCAAGCTCAGAGGTCACTAGAAACTTTCTCGAGTAAACAAGGAGGTGTTAACTTCCCTGAATAGACAAGAAGGGATTAGCTTCTGACAACCGCATAAACATGACAACTTTGCTCCCTCAGAATAAAGAGTATATCTCTAGAGTCGTGTGAAAACAATAGACAGCTAATTCACTCAGTCAATTGTGCATGCTTAATTGCACCAGGAGTTCAGAGAAATAGAGAGACAGGCGTTTTCAATAAAAGTTGTTATTTATTGAGCAGTCTTCTTTCTCATGCAAGAGAAATGAATTGCCACAGTTGCAATACTTATCATGAAGTAAAGTGCGTACAGTAAAAGTAGTATTATGAAATAATACTGTAAAAGCATTGATATGGTTTCTTAGCCATATGATACTTTAAAACTGATAAAATATATACATACATATAAACATTGACTAACGTACTCAACTGGTGCTTCTAATATACGCCTACCCCGGTGTACCTGACCTAAGCCTAATATGTGGGAAGGAGTAAGTAAGTTGCAGTTTAAGTTAAGTTGGTTTTTGCCAAGAATCTGAATCAAGAATTCTCCTAAGGATTTAATCAGCTCCGTACCTTGGTTATAGAATGAAGGAGGTCTTGTATCTCGTGTCTCAGGACTCGATCTCCCAGAAACCCGCAAGGGTGACTGGAAACACCGGAGCTGGATTTCTCGGCAGGAGAAAAGACAGCGTCTCTCTCAGTGCGTCAAATGGGAGGGTCGGCTTCCTTCGGCTCTCGCATCAGCTGGGCGTCGGGCAAGTAGATAGCCGCTCTGCTCCAAACCACCGTGTGTTTGCTTAAGGCAACGTTGGTATATTTATACATGAAAGGTGCAGAGTTTGACGTAAGGTTGGACATAAGACGTCACTAAGAACTGACAGTTCTTTCTGGACTCCAGGAGTTCTTGTTCAAATCAAAACAAAAGCAGGGAGAATTCCCGGGCTGCTGGAGGCTTGGTTTGTTTAAAGAACGCGTTGTACTTTCTAGGAGTCTAAGGGAGTAGCCTTGCCGTATTTGGACTGCATGGGCGATGACTAAATATGGACATGATTCTTATGCCTTTATAAGGGTATGTTTTGTCATAACCACATAAGGATTCAAAAAGGGGGTATGCTCAGACATGAGTCCCTTGCTCACTGCACCATCAGGATTCAAGCAAGCCGGGTCGAAGACGGCTGCAATGCCAGAAACCGGTCCCCGGAAGCTTGTTTCCTTTCCAGTAAAGAATTGGCTTGGTAGTTTGGTCTGCCCTGTTCCCATGATGCACTGGGCCAGGGACAGACTAATTTGCATGTAGCCAGGTTCTGAACTTGGATGGTGCAGTGAGCTAAAAAACGGTGATGGATCAAGCCCTGATCTTTTGACTAGGTATGAGTGTTCTGTTTAATTCAGATGCTCTGTACATCACCACCCCCTTTTCTGAATCATAACCACATAAGGGCATGAATCGGGGATATCTAATTAGGGTCCTAGATAGATTCACAACACCCACTCCACGTATTATGTCAATCATTACTAAATACTAAGCAATACTAAACATATAACGATGCATGTGTTTTCCAACCCACCCCAAAATACATAGATTGCATTTGAAATGGTATATGGTATATACACGAAAATTAGTATTTGTACTGTACGCTTTTCAAGCAGTAGTATCATTCAGATAATGCATATGTAAATATCAGCTGAATGAATTGAGAAAATTACATTTATGAAATGGCTCTTAATACAGAAAAGAAGGTCGAGACCATTTCATCACATATTTATACAATAATGTACATGTGCTAGAGGCTAACTCAAAATATTGTCTCTAGTGTCTCTAAATAGAAGTTCTGTTCTCTAAGAATATTTCTACTTTAAGCAGAGTACCATGTGCCATAAAAAAGGTCAATATTTTGGAAATGAAAAAATAATTTAGTTTTCAGGGGAAAAATAGTTCCAATTGTTTTCAGTAGTGTTGTTTATCAAAACTGAAGGCCGAATTCAGAGTTCAGGGAACGCTGTGTGCTCGTTGTTTTAAAAGTTATTCTCGTTGTTAGAAGAGAACATCATATCAGACAGGCTTGCGAAAAATTGGTCTACAACAGTAGGTGAGAGTTCGACCAGATTCGAAAAAGCTGAAACTGTGCATATGTGAGAGTCATTGCTATTATCGATGTCTCGATCATGAAAGCTCACTGAAGGTTGTACCTGTGTGGTGCTGCTTTCATCTCGTACTTCACCGCCACCTAATCGTAATGGTGAAGTCTCAACGAATGCCGTCATCAGAATAGGTAGCCGCTACCGAACCAAGCAAAGTATCGATATCCATAGGTACTGCTGATGGTAGTGTAAGACAAACATCCAATACGCATTCTATTCCGCATAGCAGACATCGAAGCACAGGTAGGATGCAATCTTGCCTGATTGGTCTGAATGAAAGAAACCAAGTTGTATTCAGATCTCTTAGCCGGGCCAATCCGAGGACTCTAGTGATTCGGTCTTGGTAGCGTATTTCTAGGATCGTTTCTTCCATCGTAGCTGGAGTTTTATCTGTGGCTTGGCTTGCCATCTCGAAGGATCAAAAATAAAATTCCTGCTACGAGTCCCAAAAGAAGAGGCAGGCCGCCGAATAACGAATGCACAAAATTCGGGAAGATGTTCAGGACTGCTTCAAAGGGTGCTAATAGTCCTGAAAAAATTGTCTTAAATACATGTGCGATGCCACTGGTATCAGACATGTTTATAATTTGACCTAACATTTCTACGAAATGTACGGGGCAATTTGTTGATAATAGGGAATGTATCTCTGCCGCTGTCCTTGCAACTTGCAGATCAAACGTCTCTTTGGACGAGGTTAAGGCACAGTAGTCTGTAAAAGAATGGACTTCATTCTGCTTAAAGTATCAATTCGAATAGAAGAGATATTCAAAGAAGGCCATATTGCCGCCTCCATGTCTGGATTGCCGTTTGGATACAATACTTGCATACAGCAAATGACCCTGGAAGTAACGGTTACTAGATAGGCTTTTCCTGGCACCATGCCACAACAGCTGTGGTCACTTATTAGAACGTAGCTGCCGTTGGAAAGCTGTCTGAAAACAGGCTCTATCTGTGTTGCAGGAGTGCCATGCAGGTGACATGAAAGGTTATTTGATGAACCTTTGCAGGCTCCATGCAAGTTAATAGCTTGACACCGAAGTGTACCGCTTAGTGATTTTTTACAATTGTTACCACTAAGGAATACCTATTTTTTCCCTTCACTAAAACATTTATGTGTATAAGGTAATTTCCAGGTTGATTTGATGTATCCTTTACCCAACCTTTCATACAGGCCTGCTGGTATATTCTTTTGGCAATATTTAAACTGGAAAGTTGTTATCGGAATTGTAATTGTTCCGTGTATTATCCATTCAATGACAGGTCTCTCTGACATTGTCAATGGTAATCTCTCAAGTTTTTAAATGCTCAGAATCGTATAGTCTGCTCCTTTTTGTGCCAAACTGATTTGTTTATCAGTAAGGTTAAAGATAGAAAATAATGACGTTGTGTTTAGACGCCATGGCACGTAGCCTGAACGCAGGTTTTGCAACGTCCAGCCTAGCTGTACAATAGAACGTAATTGTGACTGACCATGTTGTAACATTAGTAAGTCCTGCTCTATTATATCAATAGCAGATGATACAATACTGTCCAGTGAATAAATTCTGGAGGACAGAGTCGTTAACCCATTGTCCACTACAGAAAGTGATTTTTCCAAATTTATACGATCAATTTCTCGTATTTTTTCAGCTGTTTCAATTTGCATTACTTGCCAAGCTTCGTTGTAAGCAGCGTATATACCGGCGTATATGAAACATTTTTGACGCTGTTTGCGAGGTCCCAGTATGAAATCCCGCAAGTCAGCACCTTCTTTAAGTAAAGTGTTGCTTAATTTCAGGCAGTGTGGATATCTGTAGCCACTCAAGGCATAGTTTTCCTACACTATGGGCCCGATTCACAGAACTAACTTAAGACAAAATCCTAAACTTACTACCAGTTTGGTATTCACAGAAGGCACTTACTCATTTTGGTATTCACAGAAGGCACTTACTCATTTCGGTATTCACAGAAGTTAGGAGTCCTAACTTTAGGACACCTAAATGCCTTCTGTGAATACCGAAAGTCTTAAAATTAGGATTTTTCTCAGTTTAGTAGTAGTAAAGTTAGGACTCCTAACTTTAGGACTCCTAAATACCTTCTGTGAATAACTAAAGTCTGAAAAATAGGATTTTTCTCAATTTAGTAGTAGTAAAGTTAGGACTCCTAACTTTAGGACTCCTAAATGCCTTCTGTGAATACCTAAAGTCTTAAAAATAGGATTTTTCTCAATTTAGTAGTAGTAAAGTTAGGCCTCCTAACTTTAGGACTCCTAAATGCTTTCTGTGAATACCTAAAGTCTTAAAATTAGGATTTTTCTCAGTTTAGTAGTAGTAAAGTTAGGAGTCCTAAGTTTAGGACTCCTAATTGCCTTCTGTGAATACCTAAACTCTTAAAACTCGTATTTTTCTCAGTTTAGGAGTCCTTAAGTTAGGACTCTTAACTTTACTACTACTAAATTGAGAAAAATCCTAATTTTAAGACTTTCGGTATTCACAGAAGGCATTTAGGAGTCCTAAAGTTAGGAGTCCTAACTTTACTACTACTAAATTGAGAAAAATCCTAATTTTAAGACTTTTGGTATTCACAGAAGGTATTTAGAAGTCCTAAAGTTTGGAGTCCTAACTTTACTACTACTAAATTGAGAAAAATCCTAATTTTCAGACTTTCGGTATTCACAGAAGGCATTTAGGAGTCTTAAAGTTAGGACTCCTAACTTCTGTGAATACCAAAATGAGTAAGTGTCTTCTGTGAATACCAAAATGAGTAAGTGCCTTCTGTGAATACGAAAATGGTAGTAAGTTTAGGATTTTGTCTTAAGTTAGTTCTGTGAATCGGGCCCAAGATGTTGTAACTATCCCTGGATGTTGTCTCTGGGAATATCCTGGGTTTGGCCTGTTTTGTTTGAACCCCTGTGTTTTGTTCAGGTATCTATCTTGACAGTTATTAGTGTCTGTGGGCCAGATCAATCATTTTTTCCAATCAGGATTTGTTCTGTTTTGGTGTAAAATATGGGATACGTCTATCTCCACATCTGTAGTGCTATTACTATCAGGTATGGGCTTCGGAATAGACAGTTTGTTTAAGTCTTTTATCTTGGCTAAACCAAGACAGGTTGTCTGTTGAATGGTGTCATTCAGGAATATTATCTGTTCTGGGATCATGCAGGCTCTAAATAATGCTTCTAGACCTTGTACCTGTCAGTCTTTTGAACCCCAGATGGTTTTTGTTTCAATGTTGTTTTTCCAAAATTCAAAACCTAATGTAGACATTTTATCATAACATTTTTCAGAATAAATCAATTTAGTATTTGTCAACATTGTTTTCATTCCTGTCTTATTTAACATTTTGAAATTAAAAGTTTCTGGATCACTGTTGTTAAACCCTGAGAAGGATGTGAATTTCTCATAAAATGTTTTCGAGCTGCCTTTTGGCGGTGTTGGACAATGTTCCCATTGATTATAAGTTAAAACATTTCTAGGTTGAGCAGATTTATGCAAATAGTGATGACCATAGTGGTTAAAACAGTAAATTTCTTCATAGTTCGATGAACCCTGTAAATAATCATGTTCTGTAAATTTTGCTGACATTACTAAATCTGACATCATATTATTAATATTTTCAAAGTCCCAATCATCAGAGAAAGTACTTGGTGTCACAAAGTCACTTAAGGAAACCTTAAATTGATGTGGATATTTCAAGAGCTCAATCGGGCCATAGATTTCATAATCCGTTTTGTCCCATGCTACCCCACCGCGTATTGGATTGGCTGTGATGTTCACTGATGACAGTTCTCTTTTCTCGATGTGAGAGAATGTGTGAGGCTTTAGGACCAAGTTGATGTTCTGACTTGCTGTGTCCATTGTACTATATTTTCCATCAATAAATCTACCCAAACATAAATCCATGATGAGCCAAAGCAGGAGGAAAAGTACGCCTAACACTATCCAAAATTCAATCAGGGTGAAATCAGATATGTTTGTTTTAGTTGATGAAAGACTTCAGTCATTTTTTCTTTGAAAGTTTTTGTTGCTGGCGTTTCTTCATTTTCACTTGGATCATCAGAAAAGTCATCGAAATTGATGAAGTAGCCAGATGCAGTTCTGTCAATTGTTGGAATTGCTTCCGGATTTTCATTTGTCTCTGCATTTTTCTTAGTTTCATTAGCATAGTCTGAAGTTACATCATTGTAGACTGGTGTTTCTTGACGAACTGTTGCAATTTGGGTTTCAAGAGGCACAAGTTCCATGGCTTTGTTGCATATTCCTTTTTTGTTCACTGCAGGTTTATCAAAAGTGATTAGTCTCTCAGTTTGAACCTCTTGGATTGTAGCAAGATTTGGTCTTCTGCTATTTCTTGGGAGTCCACTGGGCCTATTACTTATTATTGGCCACATGATTGTGGTTTTACCAGGTCAATGGATACAACTCTGTTCTCCTTTTTACCAGCAAGGGGCGGTAGTACTACTGATCTTGTTCCGCTGACAGCTAAGACAGGTACTGCTTTTCTGTAAGAAGGCCCAAATTCCTTCTTCACCGCAATCTTTTCTCTGACTAGATGCCCAATCTTTGGAATCCAGACAGGTCTTGCTGGGACAGGTGGTTTCTCTTCAGTGGCCATTGGCTTTAACTTTATATTACTAAGAGTTCTTCTTGTTTCATTTAAGTCCTGTAAAACAGCCAAACAATCTTTGATATCAATGGCTTTTTCTTTTACCACTGAAGTCTGACAATCTAAGTCCTGAATTTTCATTCTAGTGCCGAACAATAGTTCGTAAGGAGTGATACCTTTTAGAGAATTTCTTGGCAGATTGTTAAGACTACGTTGGACACTTGTTAAATGTTTGACCCACCCATCACCCGAACCTAATACCCTTGCCGTTATAGATTGCTCTATGTCATGTTTTTTCTTTCCACTGCCGCATTTCCCTCAGGGTGGAAGGGAGAAGAGTACCGCAATGCAATGCCCATGCTGGTCATGGCCTCTTTGTAAGCTCGAGAGCTAAACGCAGGACCCTGGTCAGAATGTAGCATGCCAATTGCGTATGTGCCGATAAAGACTCGCAAATCTTTTATAACAGTTCTGGCGTCAGCCGAGCGCTGGGGCCACATTTTAAGTGAATCTAGTCTTAATAATTATAGGAACGCATTTCTCCGGCTGGATTTCTGCGTATAGATAGCCTGATGCTTTCTAATAGAGGTGTCCGAGATGGTGTCTGGTCCGGTTCACAACTGCGATCTCTGTTGCAGTCTTGACAATCCATTGCAAAGTTGTAAATTTGCAGGCTCATCCCCGGCCACCAGTAATCTGATTGTAATTCTTTTAGAGATTTCACGATCTCCTGGTGCCTCAGACCCTGTCCCATGTGTGCTTCTTGAATCAAGTAAGCCCTCCGGTTCATGTTTGTAATTACTCTGTCCCCCACTTCAGGGATTTGAGCAAAAGGAACAGAGTTTGCATCAGTCATGTATGTATTACTGAGTGGATAGTTGAGAGGTAATGCTGCATAGTCGCCTTTTAATGAGGTTTTTACTGCCAGCATGGTTTCTCCATCTATGTGTTTTTTCGAACGCTTTTTTGTGGCTACCGAAGCCGGTTGAACCGCTGCCGCTGTGGCTCTATTAGCCAATGTATTCCCTGCAACGTGAACGCCATCATGTTGATGACTCAGTGCATGTATCACGTGAGTCTTTTTGTAGTTCTTTCTATAAAGGAACTACTTGTTCCCAAAGCTTTTTTATGCTTTATTGTTGCACCTGTGTCATCATTGTAACCATTTTTGATCCATGTCTGCATGTCATTATTGTAAGACTGGACGCAGTAATGCGAATCGCACACTATTAGTGTGGGGAATTTGCGATCGGCACTTTCAAGCACCATCTTTAAAGATCTTATTTCAGCTCGCTGAGCTTTACAGTTTCTGAGTGATTCAGTTTCGTTCTGAATTTACCAAAGCGCCAGCGACCTTTAACAATCGCGCACGCTGCATTGTAAGTTTGTTTTCCCACAACGTAGTGTTGTGCAAATCTGTCTGTGTAAATCACACTGGTGTATTGTTTGAGAGGCAGAATCTCGATTGGCAGAGGATATTCATGTTCATATTCTAGATTTTCTAGTTTTTTCATTTTTGGATCAAAAGCGCGTTTCACGTCTTCTGCAGCAAGAGAATTTTCCCATTGTATCCATTTTGGATCTAATGCCACAGCATTTGGAATGCGTGGTCTTGTTACTGCCTCACGGGCTGATACTGCTGTTAAAACAGTTATGCTTTTGCCTTGGGCTAGGGCTCTTTCTTTTGCTACAGCAGTTTTAACCGCAGTTAGAATTTTTTCAGTAGAACGGAATTTCATTTCAGCTTGTGTGTACAAATGTGATTTGTAAGCTATTTGTACCGTTTCTCCCTCATTAGAGGTCAGGTACGTGAATCCGCATCTTCCTGGGATGACTTGGATTACAAGGTTGCGTTCATTTGCGCGTGTTTGCAATTTGTTTTAATTAACATGTCTGCTTGTAATGTTCTTAACATTTCTGTGTGTTTCTGAGTCCAATTAATTGGTTTGAAATCAGGTTTCATTAATTCATAGAGAGGGTTAACCCTCTCCGCATAATTTAGAATGTATGTTCTTCCGAAGTTCAGGAAACCTAGAATTGATTGTATGTTTTTCAGCGTGCTTGGAGTACTGCACATTTCTCTAAGAAATTGTCTGCTAGGCTTTTGCCTTCACTTGATAACTCATATCCCAAAAATAGGACAGTGAGGTGGGCAATTCGTGACTTTTTAAAGTAGAATTTATACCCTTCAGCTGCGAACCCAAGAATCATGGTGTTCACTCTTTTCAAGTGTATCTCCAGGTCGTCGTCTGTAAGATAGATGTCATCAGCATATGATAATGCCTCATCATCATACATTTGTAGTAACTCTGTTACCCTTGCTGAGAATAATCCTGGGCTATTCTTGAATCCCTGTGGGAGTCGACAGAATTGTTAGTGCGCTCCCATTGTTGAGAAAGCGGTTAAATACCGGCTTTCAGGGGCTATGTTTTGACAAAAGAAGCCATTCGAGATATCTAATGTCGTTTTATATTGTTTGCGCACGATGTTATTCATTAGTGCTGTACTGTGTGAGTTTTGTACTGCAAATGTTTTGCAGCAGGAGTTTAGGTGTCTGTAGTCAAAAACTAGACGATATGAATCGTCTGGCTTGGAGACAGGAAACAAAGGATTGTTCATTTGTGAGGTGCATGTTTCAATCACCCCCTGATATTCAAGTTGATCTAAGATCTCCCTGACTTGTTTTTTAGCTTCTTGCTTAACAGGATACTGCCTTTGTGTAGTCGGTTGATTTTTTAACTGGATTTTATGGTGCGGAGAATCCTCATCCCATCCTACATGATTTTTATATAATGCAGGAGCTTGGGCCACTGCCCATTTTCTAGCAAATGTGTATTTTTTTATGAATTGGAATGTGATTTGAGAAGGCAGGCATAATCATTTCTTCGCCATGAGGGCACTCCCTGACAAACTCTGGTGGCCAGTCTTTCTCAGCTAACAGGATATCATAGCCTTTTGAAAGGTTATCCCAAAAGAGACCCCCTACTTTCCTAGTCTTGTCCCCCTCTATACGTAATGTTATTTCATATAATTTATGGGGTTTGCTAACTCTGGTGTCTGCAGTTTCCACTTGAATGTATTCATTCGTGTCCACTGTCTCCAGAAGATTCATCAGGATCTTGCGAGCTATGGTCACTTCTGCTGCGCTGTCTAGCATTGTCTGGGCCCACTCTCCGTTTTTCAGTTGTTTCCTCAGAATCCTCGGCATGTTTTATTTTAATACTAGCTACCTTCTTCTTTGGAAATTGTAATTTTTTACTTTGATGAGCAGGTTCCTTGTCTTTGGACTTGACTTGCTCTTCTTTGTGTTCTGACCGTCCTCTTCTTTCCGATTTCTGTGAGGCAGTCAGAAAAGATCGAGAGGGACGTGTATCAATATCTTGATATCTGTCAGGTTTCCTCAATTTATCCCTATCTCTAAGGTTGTATCTTTTCTCAGAGGGCTCCCTGTGGGGAGACTTACCTCCTCTTTCTGGAGATCTATCTCTCTGTTGCGGAGACCTTCCTCTGGACTGGAACCGTTTTTCTCTGGGAGTGGATTGTTTGATTGTTTATTACCCTCCCACTTCTTTTTTGAAGTTATGAGATTATTTTTAATAAATGTTTTTTCAGGATTTTCAGTTAGTTGGGTTTTAGTGGTTTCCCACCCAAACTATCTCTACCTAGTTCTTCATAGGATTTTTCTATGATTCTGGCAAGTTCAAAAGGTTGTTCTGCTATATCTGTTTCTTTCAATTTCTGGCGGATCACCACAGATGCCGCTTCTCCTTTTATGTTGGCTAGTAATATAGCCGAGACTTGCTTAAAGTCTTTTAGTAATTTCATACCTAGAGTTAAAGCAGGTTCTGGACCGTATTATTTTGAATCTGTCTTAGTACGTCTGGTATAACCGCCATGGACGGAACACCATGTGTTTTTGTGTATATCGAAGCAAAGACTGTGCCCCAAGTGTCACTGTCCTCCACATGTGGTGCGATCCCCATTGGAAGACAGATAGTCAGAATTCTGTGTTTCTCTTGAGGTGTAGTATCAGGAAATGCCACCTCTATTTGAGTGATTTTCTGGGCTAACCAGAATGGAATCTGTTCCCGTTTAGCGGGTATTTTGCCAATTGCTGATTGTATATTCTGTGGTGTGATCGTATTTGTGTTCCCCTGGTGAGGGGTGGTCTGTGGAATTTTTATTGCTGGTTGGACTGTTGAAGTCTGCATAACATATTGGACCAATTGTCTGTGTATTTTAATTATTAGTTTTAGCTGAGCTAAGAGCTCTCGGTCTGACATCTTTTCTATGTCAGAATGTGGTATGTAACTGGCTAGAACCGGCCACGTGGCTCCTGGTCTACCTAGTGAACCGAGCCTGGTGATGTGATTTTGATGTTTTAGGGTGCCATTAAACCAGAGCAGGTGCTCTTGGTATGTTAGTGGGATTGCAACGTCCTCGAAAAGAGCTCATTCATCCGGAGGTTCCTCTATTTTGTAATAGTGGAAATCTTTTGTCACAGCGTGTGCTGCTGGAAAATGTATCCATGAATAGAATACCTCTGTCTGCCGATATTCATGGGCCTCTACCACAAATATGACTGTACCACCTCTTGGTGATAGTCCATTTTCTATAAGTTTGAGAGTTATAGTTCTTCTTACGTTTACCGGAATGATTATAGCATTCGGGTCATCATTTTGGAGATTTGTGTCATCTGCTAGGAGTTGAGCTGCTATTCTAGCTTTCTCCCTTCCATCTTCACTATCCGACATTTTTCTGACAGAAAGTTTTTGCTTGCAGAGCAAGTTTTAAGGGTAACAAAGATTAGGTGCACAATATTTTGGAACACTGTATCCTTCAACGTTGACTAAACCAAAAACTAATACATAGAATTCTCATCCTACTAAGTTCCGGTGGATATTAACCTTTTATCCACTCCAGACGTCTTTTGGAGTATTTACGGGAAAAAGGGGTCTGTGTGAAAAGCACGACTGAGTTACGCTAGAGTCTTGCGTTAGATTATCGCCTTACCAAACGTTGGGCGCCATGTAGTGTAGTTCCTATATTCCCAATAGGCTCTGTGCATTGGAATAACATAAACAGCAGTTTAGACGTAGGACTGAGGTCATCTAGACTTAATTAGGTTTACCAGCTAGCTCAGAGGTCACTAGAAACCTTCTTGAGTAAACAAGGAGGTGTTAACTTCCCTGAATAGACAAGAAGGGATTAGCTTCTGACAACCGCATAAACATGACAACTTTGCTCCCTCAGAATAAAGAGTATATCTCTAGAGTCGTGTGAAAACAATAGACAGCTATTTCACTCAGTCAATCGTGCATGCTTAATTTCACCAGGAGTGCAGAGAAATAGAGAGACGGGCGTTTTCAATAAAAGTTGTTATTTATTTAGCAGTCTTCTTTCTCATGCAAGAGAAATGAATTGCCACAGTTGCAATACTTATCATGAAGTAAAGTGCGTACAGTAAAAGTAGTATTATGAAATAATACTGTAAAAGCATTGATATGGTTTCTTAGCGATATGATACTTTAAAACGGATAAAATATATACATACATAAAAACATTGACTAACGTACTCAACTGGTGCTTCTTATATACGCCTACCCCGGTGTACCTGACCTAAGCCTAAAACGTGGGAAGGAGTAAGTAAGTTGCAGTTTAAGTTAAGTTGTTTTTTGCCAAGAATCTGAATCAAGAATTCTCTTAAGGATTTAATCAGCTCCGTACCTTGGTTATAGAATGAAGGAGGTCTTGTATCTCGTGTCTCAGGACTCGATCTCCCAGAAACCCGCAAGGGTGACTGGAAACACCAGAGCTGGCAGGAGAAAAGACAGCGTCTCTCTCAGTGCGTCAAATGGGAGGGTCGGCTTCCTTCGGCTCTCGCATCAGCTGGGCATCGGGCAAGTAGATAGCCGCTCTGCTCCAAACCACCGTGTGTTTGCTTAAGGCAACGTTGGTATATTTATACCTGAAAGGTGCCTAGTTTGACGTAAGGTTGGACATAAGACGTCACTAAGAACTAACAGTTCTTTCTGGACTCCAGGAGTTCTTGTGCAAATCAAAACAAAAGCAGGGGGAATTCCCGGGCTGCTGGAGGCTTGATTTGTTTAAAGAACGCGTTGTACTTTCTAGGAGTCTAAGGGAGTAGCCTTGCCGTATTTGGACTGCATGGGCTATGGCTAAATATGGACATAATTCCTATGGCTTTATAAGGATATGTTTTGTTATAACCATATAAGGGCATGAATCGGGGATATCTAATTAGGGTCCTATATAGATTCACAACACCTGCAAGAGTGAAAAATAGAGACAGGAAGAGTAGGATGGTGGAAGAAAGTGGGATACATTGTAACCAAGTCTTGGTTGTCTTGGTACTGAGGAACCCCACAAAACTCTGACCAAGAGCTCCTTAAAGAACATCTAAGCCCCCGAAGAAGGCGAGAGAGAGAGAGAGAGAGAGTGTGAGTTTAAACACTCTTTATTTAACATGGGCACTTTTGAGAATGTGCCTTTTCCGTGAAGAAGGCAGTTGCATATTGCCAAACTACATTTTTCTTCTCTTGTACAAAAAACACAAACCCATGTTCAAGGATTCCTAGTTTACTCCTGAAACAAAAAATTTGGTTTCCAAATAGATTTTTCAAATTTGTGAAAGTCTCCCATATTTTCATCAGTACATTTTGACCATTAGAATGTTGTTGTACCACTGCCAGTGTGATTTCTCTAACTCTTGGACAAAGTACAGCTAACCCTATTCAGGAAATATAGCTGTATGCTTCTCTTACAGAATTTGTGCTCCTAAACATAACAAATCTTTTTAACCAGGTTAAACTAGATTTATGTATGTATGTATGTACAGGTATTTAAAGAGTGGAGCCTAAGTAGATAGCATAGAGCACCAACAGCAGATAGAAGAAATAATCTGAGCGAAGGAAGAGTTTTGGGAGGAAAGGTCCATTATATTCTTAATTCTAGAGACAAAAATAACAAAGATGTTCCAGTCCTTAACTCTATTAACTTAACTCTGATTTTGTACCCTATATACCAATAAGATTTTCTTGCTTCAATACAGCATTGTTTTAATGCCCATTATGTATTCATCTTTGCTGTATGAACTGAAATGGTTCATTGACTATGTTATATGCTGTACTATTGTCTTTTCCCCAGCTGAAAGACACATATTAGACTATTTAGAGGCACTGTGCACTCACATTTATCTTAGGTAGGTGACACTGCACTTCTTCCTATGGGGACCTGGGCATCAATATGATCACAAACTATCTCTGTGGGGATCTGAGCATTAATATAATCAATCACACACTATTACTATGCAGTCTTGAACATCACTGTTATCAAACACTATCTCTATGGGGATTTGAATGTGACTATAAGTACGCACTATCTCATTACGTACTTGGATAACATTATAATCATACGCCATTTCTTTGAAGAGCTAGATACCCCTTTAATCACACCCTATCTCCTGGAGACATGAACATGACCTTAATCACACTCCATCTCTGTGGAAACATGATGATGAAAAAGAACCAGGAAATCTCAGCTGGCTTTCCCAAATGACCACATTGCAGGATCTTTGTCATCTAAATTAATGTAACTTTGTATTGTTTACTTATTCCTTAAGATGTGTGAGCACTCAGCAATGGGCTACATATCCACTTGATATGCTTTTGTTTTCTGCTGAAAAATGCATTATCCTCAAAATCCAATTTCTATGTGTCCGTAGTACACAAGGGGTTATCCCTATGTGACTAAACTACCCTGCAATTTAGGTATAGCATTGAAAACAGCCTTTAATAATTTGTTCAGGAATGTATTCAATCACAAATGACGAATTTGGAGTAAATCCTCACAAGCCTAGCAACACATGTTCAAGAATGGTTCTGTGTGCATAATGAAATAAAGCTATATTTGCACATTTGGAGCAGGATATTGTATCTTTATTTTTTTCTTAACATTTTTCTGTAATTATTATATTTTAAAACTATTAGGAAAGGTTAGTCCCCACAATGCGGGTATCCTCAAATATTCCTCACAAGATGGTAACACAGGTATGCACGTGTGTGTGTGTGTGTGATCAACACATTTTGATTGTGTTGGTGGTTTGCCCCTTTCTCTACAGGGCCAATGGAGAAATCCTATCACTTCCAACCTAGTGTCCATGCTGGGTATTTGTCTCTTCCACACAACACTCACAATATGCATCTCTCTCTTGCATTCCAGAGGCAATGAGCAGAGTTTGTCTTTTCTATCTTTTTACCATGGTAAGAGTGTGTGACTTTTTCATTAAAATTGATTAGGTCTTTGAATCTAGGGAGTATCTAGTCACTCTTCTTCAAATCTAAATTAAATATTGATTTGGCTCTCATCATTACTTCTCAACTGGTGATTTCATGCCCACAATTTCAACTATATAAATATCTATCATCCTTGATGTCAACTCGTCTTTATTGGTTTATACACAAATATAATCCATACAAATTTAATACAGTCACCATTTATTTACATTTTCGTTATCTTTCTCAATCGAATACCATTTAGTACATGGCATATCTATTAAAATATTTTTAAAAGTAAAATCCTATTGCAGTCACCCATTCTCCTTCACACATATCTACTTAGTAAGTCCTGGTAAGGGGAGACTCTAACTCTACGCAATATGAATTTCATCCACTAGTCCCATCTCCTTTCCAGGCACATTTTGAACAATGATCATCTTTGTACACACCGTTTTGGCTCATCCTTTGTTGCCTTCATCAGAATATACATATATTAGGGTCTAATAGACAGGAGGAGACTCTGAGATATGAAGGAGAGCATGGGATAATGGAGCATCATAAGAATGAGTGATGGAGAAATGTTTCATACGTAAAGAGACTTGCTTGGATTCAATCCTCTCAAAATAACATATAATGTACTAATCAATATGTTTCGTCTCACTAATAATTGCACTACACAACATTTTTAGTATCATGGGGAAGCTTGCCTATGTGCTTTTACTAACAGTAACATGAATTACTTAATATGGCCGCTGAAAACGCAGGATTTATACTGCGCATGCCTCTGCCACACTCACATGGTGTGACGTCTTTTGCTTTGGGGGAATTTTTTTGTAGCTGTGCACTAGAGTTAAGATGGCAGCTTCATGTTTCACATACTAAAGCACCTGCTGCTGCTCTAACTAAACTTTGTTCATTCTGCTTAACTATTAACACTATAGTTGAAGTAAAGTAATGGAAATAGAGTAGAGATAAGTGGTAAACAGTGCATTCATTTATTTCCTTTTCTAAATTGTTTCTCTTTGATTTTGCTGCTAGCTCGTATTTGGGCCTGGAGAATGAATTGTAACGCCAAATTGAAAACCCACACCACGCATGTTCCAGGATTACGAGAGTCCTCAAGCAGTGGCATTGAATCCATGCCAGTGACAGTGTTGCCTGCGATGCGCCTGGGAATCTAACCCTGGGAACTCTCCAGAGGAAGAGAAAAATATAAAATGTTATAAATTGTGTATCTTTTGCTACAATAATGTTGGGTGGAATAAAATCATGGGAAAGTAAATAATGGGCGGTAACAAGATCATTATTAATGAATGAAAATGATCTCATATTGGTATGATGTAATGACCTCTCCTTGCCTTTGGACCAATCAAACCAAGGGAATACTCAAATTTGTAACACAGGGGGGGTGGTACATTGCCCTGGAAAATAGTATAACTAAGGTAGGCTTAGTTAGTGAGATTGTCCGACTTGTCCGAACAGCTGACCTGTCACTGACCCAACGCATGCTATACGAGATTGAGAGCAGAGGTGCTGGTGGAGCACTCTGTCAGAAGAATCAGGAATTGCTGAGGGAGAAGAATCGATTACCCAGTCGAGGTCCGACTGTTAGCCGCAGAGAGGGGTGTGACGCTGGCGTTGCACTTAGCTGAGGGTACCTGTCCTGACCTGCATCTGTCCTGTCCTGTTCTGCATTGGTCGCACCTGTCTTGTCCTGATCTGCACCTGTCCTGTCCTTTTGGCACCTGAACTATCGGGAGTCCTGTTCTTCATCCCAGTCCGTGGCCAGGGTTGGTTTTCACACCATTCTAGGTAAATATAAATCTGTGTGGGTATGTCATTATATTGTTTCCCTTTCTCACCCTTCCCAGATATCAATGTCTAATAGAAATCTCGCAATATTTCTACAGTTCCTCACTTTGAATATTATATTCTTCCTTGAAAACTCTCTTATTAAGTTTTTATGGACTTTTGCAAATAGGAATTTACATAGATAAAGTGTTTAAAACATTCTAGAGTCTGTGGTTATTTTATGAAGGTAAATGTTATTGTTCTACCTATTATTCTAACACTCTTGGGGCCATATGTATCGAGATACCCATTTGCGATTCTCAAATAGCGATTTTTAAGAAATCGCTATTTGAGAATCGCAAATAGGTATGTATGTACAAAATCACATTTTTTTTGCGATTTCTTAAAATTCCTCAATTGCGATTAGCAAATTGCGAATTGCAATTAAGGGATACTTTCCCATTCATTTCTATGGGCCAGAAGGTCCATAGGAATGAATGGGAAGTTATTCTCAATTTGCGATTCGCAATTTGCTAATCGCAAATTGAGAATAATTACAAGGGTGCAGGACACCCTGTTGCACCCCTGAAATATGCATGGGTGCACATGTGGCGCAAATACATGCCCTATGGGCATGTATGTGTGTCACATGGCATTTTGAAAAATGCAAAAATTTGCATTTTTCAAGGAATTCGCAACTTACCACCAACCAGAAGTTGGTGGTAATTTGCGATTCCTTAAGGACATTTTGCAAATTTTTTTTACTTCATACATTGCATTTAAGGAATCGCAAAATTTGCGATTCCTTAAATGCAATTGCAAAATAAGGAATCGCAAATTTTGCAATTCCTTATTTTGCACCATATTTTGCTTAATTCATACCATTTAGCAAATTCACATTCGCAAAGGCCGAAATTCGCAGATTTTCGGCTTTTGCTTGATACATATGGCCCTTGATCCCTTAGGACTTAAATACAGGTGACAAGGATTGGTAAGTCAAATGTGTATAGGTACAAGTCCTACAGTAAAATAAAATCCTGATTGGCAAATGGTGAAGGCCGGATTACCTGTTAAAAATGTGTATGTTTATGGGTCCAGATGAGTATGGTAATTGAGCAGGTAACTCAGCGCACCGTCATGAGTGAGAGTCAGTGGAGTTTTCAGCCCGACCAATGTTACTGGAGTAATTCAAGGCTTTCTTTACCAAAACATTCTCCTAAAACTATCCTCCTCGTACTTGAAAAAATACAGATGCTTCACAAAAGGTCGCATATTGCAAATGTTGGCCATTTTTTTGAGTGCCTGGGACAATTTTTGCACCCAATCCGGCCATGCTTGCATGACGGTCACAGGCAGGGAGAATGAGTGACGGTCGACTATCACTTAGTCCACAGGGTGGACCACTTTGTCAAGCATTACCCTGGTAGAGCCATCATATGGTCTGTCAATAATAACCCCCCGTTTGCATGCTTTTAAAAAGAGCAGGGAAACTGACAGTTTATTGTTCAGGATGCAATATAACCAGAATATTGAGAGGGAGACAAAGGCAAATGGCTGCAGTATATATCATTTAAAATACAGCTCGCTCGTTGCCAGAAATACACATTTGAATATAGCCCCCATTTTTAGAGGTTTCCCTCCTAAACATCTTTAAAAGAGTATTTTTCACAATTTCCAACTCACCTCTCAGCGTTTGTACCTGCTTACATCTACAAACGCTGCAGCTTATGAATTTAATTGACAGGAAAAATATGCTGAAATAATGCTGTGGATGCATATATGAATCACAGAGGCTCTCCTAGGATTTCTGCACAGCCTCTGATGAGCTTGCAAAGCCTTTTGAAATTACTGCTTTATCAGGACTAACATTCTGGAACATCTGAAGGGATTCATATTGCATGTGCTGGTAGGATGGCTCTCAAATGAAAGGCACTCGGGTTGGAGTTAAGTGGAAGCATGGGATTGTCACACTTCATTTGCACTTGTAATTAAAACATACCACTTTGAACACTGCTTTAAATTCAAGGCATAGCATTTGAGTTGTATCAGCTGAAGCTCGGCCTCTTCAGATATAAAACCCAATTTCCTCACAAACGCTAATAAACAATACATTCGACATTTTCCAGCATGAAAACGAGAAACAATTATTTAATACAGTACAATGTCCAATGTTTAAATGCATAAAAGAATAACAAGGTATAAGGATGTGTGCTCAAGGCAGAAAATAACATTGACATGATCCTTAAAGCTGAAGTGTCACTAATGTGTATACTGACTTACGGTTAGCATCACTCTAAATAGAGAGAGGTTTTGACATACATAAAATTTGAGACGGAGTACCATGGATGGATGGATGGATGGATGGATGGATGGATAGATCTTACATTGGAAGTACATTAAATTGGTCTATACATTATTTCGTACCGTGCAATCAATGAATATAATGGAATTTCTGAGCCAGTATGAGTTGTTAAAGAGATAACATAAACACAAGAGATGACAAGGAAAACATTATTAGGAAAATATCAAGACAGAAAGCACAACTTTGAAGATAGTGACATCAAAACACAAAGGCAACTAGACACGCAAAATGATGGGACTCTTCTGCAGAATGTGATGAGTGGCCCCTGAGTCTAACACACCTCACAGATGTGCCTACTCCTAGCCGCACTTCGTTACACTTGTTGTTTGAGACTTATTTTCATGGGATGGTATTACCATATTCATGACGTACTTTTTTCAAAAAGTGAACCTGCATCATCAATACATTTGTTTTCTAGAGGAAATCCATGTCCTCCGTAGCACATCTTAATGGACAAACCCTTTAAGCCATTCATCACTGTGCATCTCTATTTTTATTCACATTACACTTAATTGTGTCAAGCCTGGTCAGGCTTGCACATTGACGGCCATACCTTCCTCACTTTAACCACAATTCCATGCTGCTATGCAGAACATTAATTACTTCATCAACTCGAATTCCTTTTGTGGCAAGGTTTTCTGCATCTATTAAACCAAATATTTTAGCTTCACAGAACTTCAGATGCCACAGTCTGGCCGTAAGTTAAACTCACGCCATTGCACTTCAAAAGATAGGAAATAATTATTGCTATATTAACTCGAGCAGAAGTGCCTTGAAATTTTGCAGCTAAATTAATTGTCCTACAGACTCATTGTGAAGCTGACATTGTTTGCTTGCTCAACACTCAATAACGGACACATTTTGAGAACTTATTTGCTTCTGTCTTCCATTCCTACAACATAAATAGTGTTACAATATAATTCATATGTAGTAGCTCAGGACTACTCCACTTCTTGGATTCTGTCAAAATCAAGACTATCTATGACAACTTCGACAACGATAACCAACATGCAGAACCTACACCTTCCACGCCCTACACCAAGCAGCCTACACTTGAAAGCTCGGCCACTCTCACCACTGAAGACACCCTGATACCATGAAGTCAATCCACTCTGGGGCACGTATAGACCCCAGCCCCCATCACATCTACCACAGATCTGCCGTCATCAGCACCCCCAAGCTTTGCCGAATCATCAACCGCTCCTTCGAGACGGCCTCCCTTCCCGACGACTGGAAATACGCTGGGGTCAACCATCTCCTGAAGAAACCCTCAGCGGACCCCACCGACCTCAAAAACTTCAGACCCATCTCTCTACTCCTATTTCCATCGAAAGTCATCAAAAAAGCAGTCAACAGCCAGCTTGCCACCTTTATCGAAAAAAAGAACATCCTCAACACCTCCCAATTCGGTTTCAGGAAAAAACACAGCATCAAAACCGCCCTTGTTGCTGCAACAGATGACATCCGCTCCCTCTTCGGCAGAGGGGAAACGGGGGCCCTCATCCTCCTGGACCTCTCCGCAACCTTCAACACATTTTCACCCTAGCCGATAGAGACCATGATGCAGGGATTCGGAACAAGGCCCTCGACTGGATCCACTATTCTTCTCCGGCAGAATGCAGCCGGTCAGACTCCCAGCCTTCCTTTCGGATCCCACACCGACCACCTCTAAAGTTCCCCAAGGATCCCCCATCAGCCCCACCCTGTTCAGCGTCTACATGGCCCCACTCGCCCCATCGTCAGATCCTACGAACTCAACATTGTATCCTACGCAGACGACACCCAACTCATCATCTCCCTATCCCACGAACCCAATGTCTCCATACAGAACTTTCAGGAGTGAATGGAAGCAGTCACCAGTTGGATGAAGAACAGCTGCCTACAACTCAACACCAAAGTACTCATCATGGGCCCACACTCCGATGCCTGGAACAACACCTGGAGGCCCCCGCCCTCGGGAACCTGCCCTCCCCCATGTACCAGGCACGAAACCTCCAAATCATCCTAGACTCCGAACTCAAAATGGATGGCCAAATCAATGCTGCCTTATCTTCCTGTTTCTACACCCTCCACCTCCTACGAAAGACCTTCAATTAAATCCCCCTCGAACACAGGAAAACAGTCAATCACGCATGCATCAGCAGCAGTATCAACTATGGCAACACTCTCTACACCGGAATCAACAAGAACCCCACCCGCAAACTCCAGAACATCCAGAATGCCTTTGCCAGACTAGTCCTCAACCTACCACGCCACTGCCACATCAGCCAACACCTTTGTACACTACATTGGCTCCCCATCAAGAAGCTTCAAGCCTTTCACCCATGCCCACAAAGCCCTCCACAACACCGGACATGCATATTTGAACTACCACCTCTCTTGCCTCGCACCCCAAAGATCCCTTCACTCAGCCCACCTCTCACTTGCCACGGTACCTCGCATCACGAAGACCAGAACAGGAGGTCACTCCTTCTCCTTCCTTGTGGCCAAGGCATGAAACACCCTCCCACTCTACCTCAGACAGACGCCAACACTCTCCAAGTTCACGAAGGACCTCAAGACTTGGCTCTTCGAAGATTCTCCGTGAACATCCGGGACCTGTGCCCCCTCCTCCCCAATCCAGCACCTTGAGACCCTCTCGGGTGAGTAGCTGCGCTCAACACTCAACACACCCATGACTGATTGATTGGTTGATTGTTTTCTGCATTATCGCAAGTGTCTTAGGGCCAGATGTACTATAAATATGGTTGTAAGAAGTTGTCACCATAGAGGATCGACGTTTTGCAACTAGTAACTTATTTTGTGTAAAGAGCTACATTCTAATAAATTGGTTCACAAAATAAGGATTTGGAGTGAGCTGTAATGCAATCTACTTAATTAGAAGTAATTTGATAAATTGCAAATTGGGGCTCACCTGGATAGGCCACAATCACATGGATAGTGACTTGTAAAGGTCAGCAAGTCACCATCTTTTATGTATGTAGGTATGAATGCATATGCAATTTTTATAAAGCAAAACCAAGCCACAAGATAGCTGCGATTTCTTTTATATAAAGATGGATTTTTTTAAACAGACCAATTTACTTTACAACAAGCATTGGCATAGCCAATAGCTCTTGCTTTTGGGACCTTATAAGTATTTAGTTATGCTGCACAATATCCTTGGTACAACAACATCAACTGTTGCATGGCTAAACACTTATAAGGTCCCAAAGGCACGACCTATTGGCTATGCCAATGCCTGTTTTTACACGTTAACATTGTCTGGACAAAGGTTCCATCTCATTACTAACGTAGCAGATCCACAATAAAACGCCATTGGTGCAGAATCACATTATTTGAGTGGCCCTGCTTAACAGTTACAATTTCAGCTCTCAGCAGACTGCTAAACTTCTCATTATTCAACCGTGGGTTCAGAAACCATCTGGCATACGTTCTCTTTCCCTTTAACTGCCTCTTATGAGCAGTTTATTTCCATGCTGACGTCAGACACTGCTTCGAGCTTACTCTGGATCACTTTGGAAGCAATGGATCTCAAACGCTTCAGTCTGCCGAGCTGCCTATGTCTCCTCGCGCATGGAAGAGGGCCAGGAGCACTTAGCAGGGCATGCAAGGCCTGGATGTTTAGACTTGCACAATAATCATGTGAGCATACGAGCGCGTGCTGGCAGGCACCTGTTGACGCCCCTGACAGGCCATCGGACTAGGTGTGAGCAGTAAAACCACCCGAAATATAAAAAACTCTAGTGCAGGGATGAATTAATTATATAGTGTTGCCTCAAGGCAGCTCAGATAGGTGCAGAGGTCCTCATGTACATATTGTGTATAAAACAATTCCTACATGGCCTCCTCTCGTTTTGTTTTCTTATTTATTTTAAAAGCCTTGCGTAATATTAGTAGGTCAGATGTGACAACCCGGACTTCTACAAGTATGACATGTGGTAGGCATTTATATTCTGTAACATAATCCCATTCAGCATTGTGGACAATTGTAGCTGCCAGCGAGTATCTCTGGGTACATTAAAATTTAGAGTCAGTCTCTATAACACCAAGGGGGAGATGTACTATTTTATAGTGCAACACGGCGCACAACCAGTAGTCGAAATATGTTAAAACAAGCAAAGGGGTCAGGGGTGGCAACCGCGGCAACGGATGAGGAAAGCCCGCGAGTGGTGCACGCACGATTCGGAGAGCGAGTAGTCCATCTGTTTTCAATTATCGCGCCCGTGTCTGGGCACTATAATTCATAACAGATGCCGCCCGTGTGGGTAACCGCAAGCATTAGGGCATGGGCGTCAACATTGGGACAAAAAGAAGCCTTTGGCCAATTGCGTGTTGTCGTTTTACAAAGACGCACGCAAAGGCCAATGGAATATCAGGACTTCGAGCACAAGCTTGCTCTCTCATGCTCGAAGTGCTGGTCAGCTGCAAGAGGCCCTCTCTGTAGAGCAGTGCATGCGTGCTGCGCTAAGGCTCAACCTTAAACCGGGGGAGCTTTAAAAAAAACAACAATGGTTTCAGTGAGAGTTGGCAGTGGTTGGTTGGTTGGCAGTGGTTGCCTGTACTACTCCCCAAAATTTAAATCCAATTCACAAAGGGGAATGGGGTCTAAAGGGGATCCTTTCCCTTATGCAAATGAGTTACCACCCCAACTTTGAAGGCGGTAATATATCAATGGTTTGCAACCAGATTTACGGTTGCAAAGCACTGATACATAAAGTTCTGAATCTCAATTTGGAATGGACTTCCTAAGCCTACCCATTTTAAACTGCAATTGGCTATCAATGTCTAAATCAATTTAGGGATTCAGAAAAACATTTCACTAAATGGGTTGAGTGTATTAAGAAATGGAAAAAGGGTTTCGAGCATTTACATATCCTCTGATGTACCAATTGCAGGCTTTGCGTGCTGTAAAACCCAGGGACATCTGGCATACACTTCCATCACCTCATGCCTTCTTTCTAGAATTCTTTCTGTTTTCATATTGCATCTCTAATACTTCTTTTCTTTTTTCTTCATCCCTGACTTCGCAATATATGCAAGTGAGCAGTTTGCAATGAAGTTATACTTGTCTACTAAGGGGTAGGTGTACTTGTCAGCACATTCCCTTACTTAACTCTTTGTTTCTGTAAGATAATGGCTTCTGCAGTTTGTCTACTTGTCTACATCTGTTTACCACATTCTTCTGCTCAACATTTACCTGAATGTCCTTCAATTCTTCATGTTTAAAAATGGGAATTTATTGAGCCCATCATCAAAATTCTTTGCAGTGTTTCAACTGCCAGATCTCAAAGCTCTGACTTAAATTCTCTTGCGTCAAAGGGGAATCCCTGGGGGACACTCGTTATGTTTTAATGCCACTTTGGCCACACACAACTCTAGTCTCATTAGCCAGGTGGCCGTATTCTAGAAAGTATAGCAATTTCCACAGTCAAATTGAGTCGTTTACAGTCTATTTTAATAAAAACCTTGTACATGAAGAATACATAGGTGCTAGAGTGCCATATTTAAAACATTTCTTTTATGAAAACAATCAATAAAAACAAAATAAATCACAGTAAATGCAACACAATATACAGCTCCACGTGTAGAATTTAAAATCAAAATCAAAATTGAACAGTAATCTAGAGCAAAACACATAAAGGCATTACAACATTTCAACAACTCATATAGACAATTAGTAAAAAATGAACCTAATAATCTAAACCCCCTTAGTTCTAGTGTGGTCACTTGATCTATTTGCCACTGGTTTTCACTGGATCCAAAAAGGCTTACAGAACTTATACATTAGAGCAAACAACAGTAACAATCTTTCATGTACATCCACTGTTTACTAGGCCCTGGTTGGATTCTCCGTATTTACAAGAATGCGTCGACGCGTTTCGGTGCAAAGAAACTGATAAGTTAGCACCTTCTTCAGGACTTCTTTGGTCGGGGTTTCTCACTTGAATATACAGTGACTCGCACCCTCTCTGCAATTATATGGAGAGAAAGACAGGCTGTCACTCACTTGTAGTGTATATTATTTACTTTTCATAAATCAGGGTTGGTTACAATGTCACGCTCAGGGAGTGATATCCCTCCTATCCATTATCTAGGTCATATGGTTTGTTAATATACATCTGTGTTAGCCACTAGGTAAACATGCCTTATATATTGAGATACATCTGTGTTAACAACTAGGTGAACCTATCTCGTGCACCGTACATGATACATTTCATCAGTTTTAAGTTTCCACTTGGTTTCAGCCAAGACCCTTATGCTTATCCATTGACCCTCCGAACACAATATGCTGTGGAAATTAATTGATTAGGGGTATGGGGCTCATGCGTGACACTTTCACTCAATTCTCTGCAGCTGCCAACCACTCTTACCCCATCTGTGTTGAGGGCGATGAAAATAAGAACCATCCAAGAAGCTTTAATTGACTTCCTCCCTGTCACATCTCAGGGGTCCCATATGGTATCTCTGGGGACATATATAGTTATTTAGACAGTGTGTTCTTTTATATTCTGTTTCTACCCCAGTTTATAGTCTACTGAAATATTTACCTCTATTTTCTGGACAGGACTCCTTGTATTGGGTTAACTTTTCCTGTTACTTCGCTTTTTTGGTAGATTAGATTCAGTATCTGTATGGATAAAATACCACATTCTATTTTATTCTGGCTAAAGGCCCAATTTTAGGAAGAGAGACCTGCCCTATTGCTTAGCCAATTCTCATTGTAGTGTCTTACCTTAAAAACTTTTAAAACCCTCCTAGAACGGGCATAGTATTTACGTGATCCTCCTGAGAACTGGATGTGTTCTGTTAAGGAAAATAAATACAGGTTTCTATATTATTAGTATCCTGGACCTGCCTTCTCCATATCATGTTGTTCGTTTTTTAATAAAAGCAAAATTGCCCCGTTTTATTTCTATCTCTCACAGGGTATATAGGTCTAACCTATTCAGCGTATTGTTCCTGTTTTTATTTTATGTAACGTCCCCCCTTGTATCTTAGGGCTATGACTGCCCAGATATGCCCGGCGTTGTTTTGCCTTAGAGGTTGTACACGCTATCCTCGCGTTTTAGTGTGTTAAAAGCATTACTGTTATTCTAACGCTATGCGCCTGTTATTAAACATGTGTACCGGGGGCTATGGGCTGGTTAAAAAAACCTTTGTGATATTCCTCCTTCCCTCCAGTTCTATATCTATTACGTGGCTGTCGTCCTACCACTTACTATTTGTTTAACCCCCGTTATTAACTAGTTCGTCCAGATTTACAGGCTCGTGGAGTCCCGCTTACCTCTTGTTCGGTAGGGCCGCGTCTCTGCCTCGTTCAAAACACTCTCTGAAGTGTTGCTGCCGGCTGCCTCTTTTTTATGTAGCCGCCAACCCATGGTGAATTAATTACACCTGGGGCGCTGTGTCAGGAGACTCGCGCCGTATTAGCGGTGAAATGTGGCGCCATCTTGCAGTGGAGTAAAAATAATACTTTTACAGTCGTACCACATACCAACTACCATTGAATTTGGCAGTGTCAGTGTCAATATATTATAAAAGTAGCTCCTATCCCTAATGCAGCTATTTTTATCCGATTGTTGTCTCTTATTGTAAATTTATTAAATATATCGAAATCGGCTAAATAATATGTACTGTTCATTCTACGTCCCCCTTGGGTACAAGGCTACTTTTTTTGCAGGTGCTTTCTCTCCTAGGAGAGCTTTTTATTTTTATTTCATTTCGACCTTCGTTATGGGTATATTTATACACTGCATTGAAAATTTATTATTCTTACCGAGCCCTCGGTAAATGCAAGGCGACTTTTCTATAAGTGCTTCCTACCCCAAAGAACCTCTTATTTTAATTTTACACTCATTGTGGGTATATTTAACTATTACATCTGTATTTTGGTTACCCAGTAAGGTGGTTGCCTCTTACCTCAGTATGGCTTAAATTGTGGGGTATAATTATGTCTACTAGGGTCTCTGTTTCGGACTTGTACGGTTAAACATTTTTGTTTTTCCTATTTATCTATATGGCGCAATTCAAGTGCCTCTTTTTCCTGATACAAGTGGTGTGTATCGAGTCCCTGGGAGCAAAATTATTCTTTGTTCGTCTACTATTTCTTCCTTTTTCTGTGATTTGTGGTACATCTCCCCTGTTATTCCTAATCTATCTACTTTTATGTGACCAGATCAGATCAATGCTTCCCATTCCTCTCTGGAGTTTAAACCCCGTCTGATCGTGTTGAACTTAACCATGTAGAATGCAAATAAACTTGATTCATTGGATTTAATCCAGAACTTGGCTGTGCGACTTTTGTGTATCCGTAAATAGGGTCCACCGTTCTTGGAAATATTGTTAGTAGCGCAATGAGACGAGCGCGGAAAAAAGTACCGCACGCTGTTAAAGTTGAAAACGACAAAATAAAAGGGAAAAATAAATGGATAAAGACAAATGTAGAAAAAGAGGTGTGCATCTCATATCCAATATCTCACAAAAATGAACTTAACCATGTACCACTGCTCTTGCTGTTTTCTCCTGGTTATGCTGTTACCCTGTCTAGTCAGTTCCTTTATTCTCTCCAGGATCACCCATCTCAGATCCTTTTCATTATGCCCATGTTCTTTCCAGTGGTTTACTAGCGGTGCATTTTCCTTGCTGTTTTTATGGCAGACTTGTGTTCTCCTATCCTTAATCTGATTTCTCTACCTGTTTCTCCTATATATGCCTGGTCACAAGGACACAGGATCATATAAACTACATTTTTAGTTCTGCAGTTATTCAGAGTGGTGATTTCGTGTGTGGCACCATTGTGTTCCACCTTCTTGGTAACCATGCATAGGTCGCATATGCAGCAGTTTCCACATTTGTGGTTACCTACTGCTTTGGTGCCACCTAGGGTAGTTTGATTTTCTGATATATCATCCCTGTAGGTGTGTACCAGAGTAGACCTCAGGTTCTTGTTCTTTCTATATGCGTATAACGGGCGTTCAAGAGTGGTGATGTCCGGTCCGTTGTTTAAAATCTTCCAGTTGCGATTTATAATATTCTTGACCTGATTTGCTATGGCCGAATACTGGCTGACCATTACTATTTTATCCAGGGGTTTCTTCCTCTCTTTTTTTGATAGTAAACATTCCCTGTCGTAGTACCGAGCTCTTTTTAAGGAATGTTCAATCAATTTCTTTGGGTAGCCCCTTTCTCTAAACTTTGTTTTCATCTCTTCAGCATGTCTGTAAAAGTCATCCAGCTCCGTGCAATTCCTTCTCAGCCGTAGGAATTCCCCGAAAGGGATTGAATCTTTTTGGCTCTTGGGGTGGTAGCTGTTGTAGTGCAAGATGGTGTTGCGGTCCGATTCCTTTTTATACAGTTCTACTATCAGATGTTTATCTTGGCTCTTGATACAGATGTCCAAGAAATTTACCTTGGATCTACTGTATGCAGCTGTAAATTTGAGATTTGGGTCTCCTAGATTAAGCCAAGACAAAAAGTCAAGCAAGGATTCAGTGGTGCCCTGCCAAATAAATTCTCTTGCTACACAGGAATCTACACATTCCCTCATTGCAACCATATGTCTGCTTCTCTGTTGCAGGCATACTCACAAATAGACTGGTCTTCAAAGGCTCTCTGCTATTCTGGCTTATTACTGGCCACCCCGAACTGCATCTTCAGTGCCTGCCCAGTCAATAGCATCTGATGTTTATTTCTTGCTATCGCAGTTTTTCTGCTAATGTTGATATGACAGACTTGTAAATTTCAAATGTGTCCACTGGTTCAACATCTTTTAGGGCATGGTGCTCCCCATGCACTTTTGCCAATATTTGTATCGAGCTTTTGTACTTCTCTCTAAATCATGCTGCCTAGTCATTTAGGCATAATAAACAAATGTGTATGGGCTTCTACTTATTCATTTTCATATTTACCAAATTCACTATGGTCCTTGTTTTCCTCGATATGTATCTCATATGGCTCACTATTTCCCCAGGGGGTGGGGGCTGAGTCTGCACTGTGATTTTCTATCATGCATGGCTTGTACTAACTCGTACCTGTGGTTATTAACCCCCATTTTATGACATTTCTGATGTGTAGCCTTTGCCTTAGTTTAATGCTGTATGTGGTTTGTTTATTGTTAATTATTAGTGATATATTATTTTACTACAGTGCACCTGTGTTCATATATGAGTATAATAATGTCGTCTGGTCTTTCTTTTCTCACTATGTTGTGCGCGACAAATACAATAGGTCAGCTAGACCAAAAGTGGAACATGTTTCCACCATGAGCTCACATGCTACTTTTCTTACCAAATATTATGAGGGCAAAGACTCCTTTTCATGCACGTTTCTCTCCATGGTGAATCACTACAAAACGACACCTGCATTATACGGCAGGGAGAGCAACATCGCCAAGAACATTATTGCTCTTCCCCAGACATAGTGTGTTATGATTTGTGTATCTACTAAATTCAGATTTTTAGCTACTTACACATAGAACTAGACCATTGAAGTAATATATGATATATTCTGTTCTAGATTGGCGTGCAATAAAAGCCTACTATATATGAGTCTAAAAGCCTCCTGTGTGTGCCAAACTATGGGGGAGGCCGGGATAAGCCCACAACTAACCTGCTTCATATTTGGTAGGGCAGAATATTCATCCTATTGTGGGCTTTCTTTCTGTGCAATGAAAAAGTTGTGATGGTATAGGATGGCGCAGCTTTCTGTTTTCTCCACTCTATAAGGGAGGTAGGTATACCTTTGGAGTTGAGCACTAAGAAAGATATACCGAGTGTGATGAACACTTTTTGCACACATCAATGCAGCAGATCAAGATGCATGGTGGAGAGAATTCACTGATCCTGAGTGTTGAGGTGCAGACCTGATCCAAGTCTACAAGCAGGCATTACAGATTCCAGCTGTAATTTTCCAAACCCTACACACACATCTGCTCTTCTACTCCCTTCATCATGAAATTTCCTGGGGTGCAACCACCACTCCCAATGGATTCAACCTATTGGTAATATCCTGGCATCCTGGCATGTTATCACCTTCTTTAATCCATTGAAGATGTGTGACGTCATACTATGTAGTTCCCTTTTGTGATTAATTATAAAGTCGACCGCAATGTCTATTTCATTCTCATTGAATCTCCTCTTCCATTTGACTGGGTTTTTTGCTGTATCTCAGCAGCAGCTGCAGTGTCCTAGATCCACCAAGACATGCATTACCAGCAGATAAAGGCAATGCCTTGAATGGGGGTGTTTTTGTGTACTTTAACTTAAATTTTCTGTCTGGTGGGAGTCATTTAGCTCAGGTATTAGCGTATCCCGATTCCGGACATTTGAATTGCTCTGCTGCATAGATAGAGTTATCTACCTATTTGTGGAAGGTGGATTTACATCTAGTCTATGATTGCATTTGTACTTATAGTAAAATTACAGTTTTATTTTGAGGCATACATGTCTCCACCCCCTCATTTGAATGATTGGAAGGAGTCAGGTAGACGTATGCCTATTACTGTTTATAAATGGTGTTTGGGAATAGGTAATTTTGAAAAAGTATGCATAGTATTACTGATATTACTCAAAAGCTCAGGTTTGCCAATGCACACTTACCTTTGTTATCGGGCCCAGTGTGTTGTAGTTCCTAATTTATATGTAGTCTTGTTGTATAGATCTATTTTTAGAATAGGTTTTTAATTTTTCTTCTCTGAAAGAGGATTAGACCGCATATTACATGGGTGAACTATCTAACCCCAGATCCATTTAGCTATGCTCAAAAATATTTCCTCCCGAGCACTCATAAATATCACAGTATATTATATCCAACAAAGCGTTTCAATAAGTCCCATTCAATTTGGCACAGTCTACTGAGTACAAAGTTCAAATTAAATCCAATATCCTGGAGTTAGTAATCCAAATGTTTAATTCTTCATGTCCTTTTCTTCACACAGGTGCAATACATTTCTTCTTCAGATGTAGCAGCCAACACGTGTTTCGTCGTGGTATATAAACAAACAGTGACTTCCTCAGGGCTGCAACCCAAAATGGAAAAAAATAATTGTTGTAGAAAAAACCCTCCGTGTTCAAATATTAACGAAAATATATCTAAGTTAAATAACTGCAAGTTATTATAAGTTCCAGTGAAAAGAGAGAAATGTTTGTTATTGATACTTTTATAAACTGTGACACCACTTTTGTGGTATTTGTTATAGTATGCTCATGTGGTAAAATATATGTGGGCAGTACAATTAGGAGACTTTGTGACAGAATGGTAGAACACTTCAGGGCATGGAAGAACGGAGATACGAGATATCCCATTGCAGCGCACGCCGTTCAAAATTATGAAAAAATAGATGAACATGTATACAGTTTTCATGCAATCGATCATGTTACTCGGGACGCACGATGGGGTAACAGGACCCTAAAACTGAGGCGTAGGGAAGTATTATGGCTGATGAAATTGAGAGCTGTAGAAGATGGTATGAACATTGATAATGAATACCAATAATTTTTGGGGCTAGAATGAAGAGAAGCATCTAGGGGTGAAGATATGAACTATTGGTAACTGCAGTAGACTTGTCTACTCAAATGTGTACTGACATCCTAAATAATGATTGTTATTTGTTTTTTAAGATCTCATCTTAACAATTATCTCTTGATTATTTGACCTCTACCAAGATGGAACAAGAATGAGGAAAAGTTTTTTGTTAGAATGTAGTGACTTATTGGTAACTGTGATAGAGATTTTCTTACTACAATGTTACTGTACACTGTGTATACATTGACTGTTATTGCTTATATTGAAGTTGACTGATGGATTTCTGTACATATAACCTTGTTTTGATGGTATACTATAAGATAATATATGGTATTTGAATATGTTTATCCAATATAACTACAAATATAATGTATAGAGCAGGCAGGTTTTATTTTCTCACCTCTGTTTTCTTTTACTCTACTTTCATTATTATCAGAATCCTTTCCCACTAGTTTCTTTATTCTTCTACTTTTTTTCTCTTAATAATGAGTTTTACAGTTTTTTTAAATCAGATTTCGGAGATGACTGCGGTACTCCTCTTACCTGCTGACAATGATAGCGAAATAGGACATATGTCATAGCTAATATATATTGGTAGGTGCGAGTTAGGTGTTGTTTGGATGAAGAGATGTTTTAGGCGGATGTTATTGCTTAAGTGAATTGAGGACTCACGTTCATGTTTAGAATTTTAATTTCTTGCTGTGGTCCTTAACATTAAGTAAATGGAGTTATGATGATAGAGTTTTTGAACTTATTGCTAATTTTTACTTTTGAGGACCACTACAAGATGGCACCCGTGATGGGATTTCATTATAACGTTATTAGGGTGATTTTAAAAAATATATTCGGGCATAGGATTATAGTTTCCTTTGTGACTATGGTGCATGGTTGTATTACACTTTATTGTTTTGTGGTTTTTTGTAATTTGTTTACTTTTTGTGTCAGTTGACGTACCGGTATAAATATGAATACATAAATATTATTTTGTTCTCTCATTTTAATTTTGGAAACGGTATAAGATATATCGTTAGTAGTGGCCTGTGTTAACTGTTTCTAATATTAATTCTTGAACACCTAACGGCGCTAGTAGCCTTTGACTGATATTGACATTATGCACATTACAAGATGGTGCCCATAGTTTGTGGAGTGTATTTAACACTCTAAGATGGTGCCCGAACAGAACGCCGATCACGAGGGAGTGTTGATACACGCGACCCCTTTATGTGGTGAGTTATTTGACTCTGCAGTGTTCCGAATAGTAGCTATGAGAGACATTATAGTGCGGATTTTGATTACTGGACATGCACATTTTGCAGGATTCCGCGCATGATATTAGTATAAGAGAGGAGCGTAACAGATAAAGATTACGATCTCGATAACAGATGATTTTGGTAAGTAAGAGGAGGTTACGTGTTCATCTCAAATTAGTGTATGATTAAGAAAGTGATTATCATTGGTATTATTTTTTCGATTTTAGAATATAATAGATTTTGACGGATACGATCTGAAGAATTGAGTGAATTTTGGACATAACATTGGATCTGGAATATACGGTAAAGCTTATATTCTTTTAGGTTTATGTCATGTAATTTATGTCACATAGACTGTGTACAAGAGTGATATCAGGCAGGAACTCTATGAGCCTTGTTTTATATTATTGGGATATCAGGACAGTTCGATAGAGATGCAGTATTGGCTATTATTGAATGAAGGGGGTGTCAGTCTCTGATTAAAGACAGTAGGAATTGCATTATATGGACTTGGCGAAGTGTATGTGGCAGCGTTTGTGGAGGTTTGAACATCTCTTGTATATTATTATTTTAGAGGCTTTGAGAAGAGGATATTCATAATGAGGAATGGTGAATCAAATTGACGTATTCACTGATGAGGTGATCATCAATTCCTTATTCAACTCTATTTTTCTCTTTTCTTTTGCCTTTATTATTTTTATCCTTCTTTAATTGTGACTAGTACCACTTTTGTGGAGATGGGTATGGACTATTATCTATTTCTCTGTATCTTTTCACATGGATAAGGGTGTTTTTGAGAGTGGACTTTGGGTTCCTTCTTCTTTCATTTGTCTCTTTTCACTGGAACTTATAATAGCTTGCGGTTATTTAGCTTAGATATAGTTTAGTTAATATTTGAACACAGAGGGTTTTTTCTAAAAAAATTATTATTTTCCATTTTGGGTTGCAGCCCTGAGGAAGTCACTGTGTGTTTATATATAACGACGAAACACGTGTTGGCTGCTACATCTGAAGAAGAAATGTATTGTACCTGTGTGAAGAAAAGGACATGAAGAATTAAACATTTGGATTACTAACTCCAGGATATTGGATTTAATTTGAACTTTGTACTCAGTAGACTGTGCCAAATTGAATGGGACTTATTGAAACGCTTTGTTGGATATAATATACTGTGATATTTATGAGTGCTCAGGAGGAGAATGTTTTGTGAATTTTGTTTTACCTAGGTAAAACTTGCTGGGTGTTGGGTAACCGTACCCTCTTCCCTGGGAGCACCCTGATTATTGTACATTGGAAACTTTTGTTTTTCCCCCAGGATTTGCAGAGCGCCCGCTTGTCTGTTGGTTACCTCTTTTTACTGTCATTTAGCTATGCTGCTATCCCTTCAATCCCTGGCTTTGTGAAAATCTTGGCTTCTGACACACCTAGTTGGTTGTTGGTGAGTTACTCTGTATTGCAGGTAGTGATACCAGAACATTGTTGTCAGAAAATCATCTGACAGAAATATTGTGTCCTAAATATTGTCTACAAAAATACCCTCCATCAAACTTAACTATAACGAAAGAACACTCAATTGGATGATATTTTTGTAAACAATACATAGGATGCAATATTTATGTAATTCACAGGTTCTAATTGCTTTAATGAAACACATACAAACCACAAATGCTGTGTTCTGAATCATTGCTGATTTTCTTATTTTCAAAGATTCCCAGCCCTTTTTTGGCTAGGTTTGCTCTATAAACTTATTGCTAATAAATTAGTCCATATGTGCAAAAATATAAAGAACCGTCTGAGAGCAGGCATTGTTAGATCAAATTTAATATGTAATACATGAATATAGAACACCTCTATCTAATTCCATTGCTCATCATACATGTGAAATGGATGCCTTAACATTTGATGATGGGCTTGCACCATTACTATGGAACCTAGTATCACTCAATCAGATGGTTTATCCCTTGTGCAATATGACAATAATGGCAGCCCTACGTTACACTCTTGGGCATAGCTGTATGTAATATGACTATGGCAATCTTACCATTACAATTCTAGACAGAGACATGTTCATCCTGCTGACCATGGCAATCTTGCTTTTAATCTCCTAGTCAGACACATCTGCAATTTGCCTTTCTAGACAATCTAACCTTTAAAGAGCTAGACATAGTCATTAGCAATCTGATAATTATGGCAATCACACCTTTACACTCTTAGCCATAGCCACGGGCAATGTGACTACTATGGCAAGGTTATTATTAAACTTTCAGATATAAGCAAAATAGAAGTTTTATTTTCCTGCACCTGGTTCTTCTCAAAGCAACTAAGAATGCTTTTGACATGATTTGTTTGGGGATAATGTATGAACTGAATTTCTTGCCTCAATTTCTGAGTTTAGTGAAATTCTACATCAGATGTCCCTGAAAAGAGAATCAATCTTTGTCAAGAGCTTTACACATTGAAAGGAAAACCCGCCTGGATGCTTTCTCTCTCTTTCCAGGCTTTATATCAAGCAAGTCATACATTATTATGAGGTGTAAGAAGGCACCAGCCCATCATTCTCTACTGTATTTTCAGGCGATATTGCTATAGCAACAGTCAATCCTAATGGGACTTTGGACCTTTCCACTCAGTTTGGCACTCATTCTGAATATAACCTGTACATTGGGGAAAAAAAGTTTCTAGTAAATCTTCTCGATTTTCTTCCCCACTGTTCTCAAAACCATGCAACTTATCTGGGGTTAATTCAAACACCTTTGCATAGGCAATATCACCATTAGCAACAGTACTCAACTTCTCTGTAAACCTGCCTTGCTCTTTGAATCATAGAGAATTCTAATGTTGATCACATTAGAATGTTTATTTTACCATTATTTCCATATTTGTTTTTGGTTATTTCCTGCTGTATCCCAGCCTAGATATTCAATTTCTTATTTTGCGGGCCCACCAATCTGTACGTACAAATCGCTCTGTCTACCTATAAAGAATGAACAAGATTCCCTTCTCGATTTACCAATGCATTATTGAACTTCAATTAGAAAGTAGACCCAGAAGTCCATGAAGTATCTCCTATGTCATTAGATTTCCTATTTCTATTACAAACCATCACCTTTGAAAACTATGAAAGCTCTTCTGGACCATTTTGGGATAAATGTTGTACACATTACATTCCTGGACTTAAACAGTACACCCTTTTCAGAATCAACACTATTGTAACTTAGTCCTCTGCCATATTTGGAGCCGGGCACAGTGTTGGACCCTTGCCCAACTAATCCATCTCAGTGGCTTTATTGCATTGGAGAGTTGTGTTGTAATGTACCTTTTACTCAATGCACTCTCCTCATTGTGGTTCTCTGCCTTGCTGCTCAGCCTATGCTGAGGTCATATAGAATGTTCAGTGTGTTTGTAGTGAAAGGAGATTCAGTTGGTGTGGAAGGGCTGAGCAGCGAGGAGGCTGCTCCTTGTGGGGCTCTTTTATGGATCTGACTAACATCCTGTAACCTGTAACCTAAGATGTAATCTCAAGAATAAATCTACTACATTTCCTACAAGACTTGCCTGCACATCAATCTTCGTTTTAACACTGGCGACGATCATAAAGAACCTACGTGAGCTATCTTGAATGGACTGGTACCTAAGAAACAGAAGAAGCGCTTTTGGAAGAAGCAAGCTGGCAGTCCTAAAGCCCAACTTATGACCAAAGACCGGTCGGCCCCATCGTGGATGTGCCAGTGTTTGCTGAACTTGGGTGAGTGTTCCCCATATGAGTAACTAGACTAATAGAAGTTCCTGACATTCCTCACCACCTGTGAACGGTCAGCCCTAGCCTGGGCCTGCCAGTTCCTGTTGGACTTTATTTGTTTGAAATCTGCTTCACTAAGGTGAGCCCACATGCTTGTAGAGCAGAAGAAATAGAGCATCACCTGTTGTTGAAATCTGCCTAACAATAGACTATTGAGTTTTACGTGTTAACATGTCTGACAACTATCTGAAGTCATCCGGAAATACTGAAAGGAGGCCCGTTTTGGATTGTGTTGTGGTCTGCATATCACATGGAGATAACCAGCAGTGCAGTCCCTTTATTCCTGCCTTAATGAGAAGCATCATGTGAGGGGTCCCCAAAGCTGGCCATGGAGTTGCCTTTGATTTAAAGTGTTTCCTGGGATTTTCTTCATGTTATAAATGTGATACTGCTTTGTGAGGGCAGTTTGTGTTTTTGTTATAAGAGTGGTGGTATTGTCTCCCTAGGATGTGTAGGTTGTGGGCTGGTGGAGCCCAGTTTTGTGGTTCATAGGGAGGCTGTTGCATTGAGGTTGGAGCCTGAGTATGTTTTGGATTGATTTTAGGGGTTAGTTATACTTTTATTGTTTCCCCTTTGTCATGACTGTGCGCATACCCTGGATTGTCGTATGTTGTGAGAGTGTTATGACTGTGCGCATTTGTGCCAGATTTTCTGAATTCAATGTTTTGCTCAGTATGTGTTGGGCTCAAGTATACCCTGGATTTTCCTAGGGTTTAAAAGAAACCCTGGATTTGCTTAGGGTATAAACTAAACTCTAGGGGCCTGATTCACAGAATGAACTTAAGACTAAATCCTAAACTTACTACTATTTGGTATTCACTGAATGCACTTACTACTTTCGGGATTCGCAGAGTGAACTTACTACTTTTGGGATTCACAGAATGAACTTACTACTTTCGGTATTCACAGAATAGATTTAAGACTACTAACTTTACGTCCGTACTCGGGCCGGAAATTCCGGCCCGGAGGCGGAGTTTCTGGCCCAGAGGCGGAGCTTCCGGCTTGGGGCGGAGCTTGCAACCCGGAGACGGAGCTTGCGGCGTGGGGGCGGAGCCTCCGGGTTGCAAACTCCGCCCCAACCCGGAAGCTACGCCTCTGGACCGGCAACTCCGCCTCCGGCCGGAACTTCCGGCCCGAGTGTGGACGTAAAGTTAGTAGTCTTAAATCTATTCTGTGAATACCGAAAGTAGCGTTCTTCACCGAAACCTGGACCAACACCACCTCGGGACCGGACATCGCCATCGCCATCCCCCAAGGATACAAGATCTCCAGGAAGGACCGCCCCACCCACCCATGAGGAGGAATCGCCACATCCACAAATCCAGCCTCCGCCTGATTACACTCCCTGATGAGTCCATAGAACAGATAGAACACCTTCACTTCAAGATACTGGCCAGCCCCTCCGCCGCCCTCCGAGGAACCCTCATCTACCGACACCCTGGACCACCCTCGCCAACTCCATCACGGACATTATCTCCCCGCAGGCCATCGCATCCACCAACTACACCCTGCTGGGAGACCTCAACTTTCACCTCGACAATCAACTGGACCCCAACACCACATGCCTACTGGACAACCTCCACAACATTGGATTCTGCCAGATCGTGACCGAGCCCACGCACTCAGCAGGACACACCCTTGACCCCCTCTTCACTACAGGAAACTCCATCACCTTCAGCCACACCACCGAACTCTCATGGACCGACCATCGTTGCGTCCACTTCACCTTCAGAACACCCACCATCCACAGACACCTGCACCTGCTTCCACAAAGAAACTGGACCAAAATCACCGATGACCAGCTCACCTCCTCACTCAACAACTCCACCCCAACCATCGTGGAAAACGACAACCCCAACACCGCAGCCCGAACCCTGCATAGATGGATCTCGGACAGCACCAACACCATAGCCCCCCTCAAGAAAAACAACAATACCCGTGCCAAGAAAGCCAGATGGTTTACCACAGAACTTCGAGAGTCCAGGCGCACATGCCGCCGCCTCGAAAAGGCCTGGAGAAACACCAAATCCACAGAAGCCCACAACAACTTCAGAGCTGCCAGCAAAGCCCACCATCAACTCATCAGAGAAACGAGGAAAAAAGCGATTGAAGACAGAATCTCCACCCACGCACACAACAGCAAGGAACTCTTCAGCATCATCAAGGAGGTCGCCCAACCCACCAGCGAGTCTACAGACATCCCTCCCTCACAAGACCTCTGCGAAAAACTCAGCACCTTTTTCCATCACAAAATCAAGAGCATCTACGACTACTTCGACGAAGACAACCAACACACTGAACCCTCACCAACCACCCCCGACACCCTGAAACCAGCGATTGATGACTGGACAGCCCTCACCACCGAAGACACACTGAAGACAATGGAGTCAATCCACTCAGGGGCCCCCACGGACCCCTGCCCCCACCACATCTTCAACAGAGCCACCGACACCATCGCACCCATGCTGCGCCACACCATCAACCGCTCCCTGGCGACCGCCTCGTTCCCCGACGACTGGAAACGCGTTGAGGTCAACCCCCTCCTAAAGAAACCCTCAGCGGACCCTACCGACCTCAAAAACTACAGACCCATCTCCCTGCTCCCTTTCCCAGCGAAAGTCATCGAGAAAGCCATCAACAGCCAACTCACCACATTCATTGAAGAACACAACATCCAAGACTCCTCCCAATCCGGCTTCAGAAAAAACCACTAGTCCTAGTCATCAATAGGGGCTAGGCCACTACAATTGTTTTATCATCTTCATACATTTTTATATAATGATTTTGTTGTTTATGCATCAACCTTGCTGACAAATGTGTGCTTTATCATCTTCTTACATTTTGAATGTTTCGATAATTATAAGGGGGAGATGTGTTGTAATGTACCTTTTACTCAATGCACTCTCCCCTTTGTGGGTCTCTGCCTTGCTGCTCAGCCTATGCTGAGGTCATATAGAATGTTCAATGTGTTTGTATTGAAAGGAGAGTCAGATGGTGTGGAAGGACTGAGCAGCAAAAAGGCTGCTCCTGGTGGGGCATTTTTATGGATCTGACTAACATCCTGTAACCTGTAACCTAAGATGTAATCTCAAGAATAAATCTACTACCTTTCCTACAACACTTGCCTGCACATCATTCTTTGTTTTAACACGTTGCTTTCAGTTTATGGCATCCCACACATACAGCTCTTTCTTTTTTGCTGGTGAGGATATGCACAATCTCCCATCTTTCTAGCAAAGGACTTTATTGCCCCACCCCATGATTGATCTATTGTTTGTTCTACCTAACCAAAGGCTATTATGAAGTGCTAACAAGCACATATAATGACCTCAGTACATTTCTTGAATATTGTTTTTTTAACTTGACTGGTGTTGTTGAAAGTTCTAATTAATCTCTCTCATTGTCCTGTATACTCTCAAATTGGTCAGTCTCAGAGTGCAGTAGTAGAACATGGTAAATTGATGCTTTCACAATACTATGCAGCTTTGAAAATGGGGCAACGTCCTTTCTTTTGAATGCATTCATTCTTAGCAGCTCAATGGGAGGCTCCAGAATGAGTTTCTTGGAAGCCTCCTAACCTGGAAAGTTGGTGAAATATGTTTAACAGCTCAGGTTTATTTGCCAATAACTTTGTGTTGCTTTCCCTGTCTAATTATTTGTTAGGTTAATAGGGAGTCCATTACAAACAAAAGCTTATGCATTGTTCATTTATTTTTAGGTGTGTCACTTGCCTGGTTATTGCAAGGAATTGCATGATGTTAGAAATGGGTTTCCTGGTTGGCTGAGGTATGCACTCAGACTAGGCAGGAACCACCACTCTAGTCAGGGTAAGCTAGATACACACTAGAAGATAACTTGTGATCACCCTCTAGTAGCTTGGTACAGAGGCTTATCACAGGAGGCAATGTGTAAAGTATTTGTGCAACACACTTATACACACACACACACACACACCCACACACACAAACACACACACTAACACAAGTAACACCACAAAAAGACTCCACACAGGTTTAGAAACATAGAGAATATGTATCTAAGTAAAGCCAGGCCAAAACGTCAAATATACAATAAGTAGAAGTTGAGCTATGAATATTTAAAGATTAAATGCAAAAACATTCCTTAGAAGTAAGTAGCGGTCAAAAGATTATTTGAAGTCGTGAGGGGCCGGTGCAAATTCAAAGTTCAGGCCGACCACGATGTTCCTTAGATGGTGCTAGAAATCGGCGATGAGAGGACGATGGGTCAATCTTTTCTAAGCCTTCAGGTCATCGACGAGCTTCGCTAAGGTGGAGGCAAAGTGTCATCGTCAAGCTACACAGCGCATCATCATCATCAGGCAGCGCATGCTGTAGACCTGTTTTCATCGAGCAGCCTCTGCATAGGCATTGAACGGAGATGCACCAGATCCAATCGGCCCAAAGGTGACAATGTGCCAGTTTTGTAGCAAAACAGCTGTAGAACCCACTTCTCAGGCCCAGAACTTGGAGAGGGCTCCTATTGCGAGGATAGGACTTGCAGAAGACAGAGTCCAGCAAGACCAGCAGAATTGCAGGAAGTCTTTTGTGTCCCTGAGACTTCAGAAAACAGGAGGCAAGGCAACAACCCTTGGAGATTAATTAGAGGGAAGGTGGGGTTTAATCCTCCTTCAGCGGAGTCAGGGAGCAGAAGGCAGCAGGGCAACAAGCAGAAAAGCTGTCCTTCCAGAAAAGCAGTCCAATTGAGTCCTTTAAGAACCAGAGCAGCCCTTCTGATAGAGGTTAAGTTCAAGATCCACAGTGTCTGATTTCAGGGGGTCAGAGACCCAGTACTTATCCTCAAAAGCGCCTTTAATGTAGGGGTGACTTCAAAGTATCTTTCAGAAGTGCACATGGAGCCCTTTCAACCCAGTACTGTCTGCCAGGCTTCCTGTAGGGAGTAAATACGTGCTTTGTGTGTGGACAGGACCCTACCTATTGAAGTCTAAGTGTCAGCCCCTCCCATTCCTTCCTGTGCAGGAAGACACATCAGAATGCAGGTGAATGCAGATGAGTGCTCAGAATGCAAGTGAGTCTCACCTTACTGTTTGTGGCTTTCTAGAGGGAATGCACAAAGTATCACTGTTGCCCTATCCAAATGTGTACTGGAGGCAGGCTGTCACATCATAGAGCAGTAAGTACAGAGAACTATCCACTTTCTAAAAGTGCAATTTCTAAAACAGTAATGTTAAATCCAAACTTCACAAGTAAGGAGGTGTATTATTACTATTCCAAACATATAAAACATGAAAAAGCTACTCCTTGCTGATCAGAATTATAACTTAAAAGTGAATTAGAGATTTCCCAATGCAGGCCTATGAGAGGAGTAGGCCTCACAATAGTGAAAAACAAAATAGGCTGCTCTTCACTTCCAGGATATGCAAAATTTACAAGTACCTGTCCTACCTTTTACTTACATAGCACTCTGCCCTTAAAATTACTTAGGGTCTAATTTAGGAGTGACCCATATGTAATAAAATGGGAGTTTAAGGCTTGGCAAGAAGTTGTAAGTGCCTCAGGCACTGAAGTGGCAGGTGCCTGAGGCAGGTTTGGTAGGCTACTTCTGTGGATGGCACACTCAGCGCTGCAGTGCACTAGTAGCGTTTGCAGAAAAGGCCCTCAGTATGTGGTTGAAGCTTTAAAGTTGTGGATGAGCATTATTTTACCATCAAGGAAAGTGAGCGGGCCTGATGGACAAAAGGGGTGTTTGGGAGGGTTCTCCACCCAAGAAAATTTTGTAAAAAGGAGTAAGCAAATGGAGCATTTTAAACTAAATTTGAGAATGCAAAAAGGTTTATAAAGCAATTGTGAATGTGTTCTCTTGCAATATTTAGATATAATAAAAAGTGTTCTTTGCCTGCCACCAAACTAACTGCATGAAGTGCAAGACATCTGCTAAACAGAGTGGTCACAAGAGCAGCATTAAAAGGAAGGCTAGCTGTGATTTCTTCCCTAAAGTTGCTTTGTCTGTTTATTTAAAAGTATTCTGCAGTTTCCTTGTTACTGCTTCCACCCATGACATCCATTTACCAGGCCTAGACTAGAAGAAATCCCCAGTGAGCAGGGCCTTTCACAGCTCAGCTGCTCTGCCGCTTATCTGCGCTTCAGGATGGAAATAAAATGCATGTTTTCTAGGCAGCGCAAATCTTAGACAACTTCAAATGAACGTGTTACGCACGCCCTGTCAGATATAGTTAGTTTTCACAGTACTTACATGATGAAGGTAAGCACACAATGCTGATTTCTGATGTCACAAACTGCTTGTTCTAACAGAAATACTCTCACCTGCACTTTTATAGTGCACAACGCAATCTATATTAAGGTGCTACATTAGACAAACACTTATGCCCAACCCTATCACCCTCATGTTAATAGGTTCTTAAAAAAGACAAAGATTGAGTGACTGCTGCTATGAATAGAACTGCTATCTCATCAGAGAAGTTTGGAACCGCCAAAGCTGTCCACGTTATACTGTTTGGAACTGCAAATGTCCTAATTTCTGGCTTCATATTTATTTTGTTTGACAGCACGTTTAGAATAAGGCGCCACATATAGAGTCTCCCCATATCGATATCACAAACACAATTTTACAAGTAACGATAGGAAGGGGTCCCCTCGGAGAACATTAAACCACACAGTACCTGCAGCAAACTCTAACACCACAGACATCGACACCCCCTCGCCACCTTGCCCTCTGCTCCAATGCCCAACTACCTACTCCCATACCTCATTTGAATCCAGACTGGATGAGATCACACAATACCTACATGAACTCATAGCAGGCTTACAAAGATGAATTCGCAGCACCATAGGGACAACCAATAATCAGTGGCCTAATAGGAATTTGAGGCTGAATACTCTTATTCATGACCATCCTCCAATCACCTCATCCACCTCCAACACACCTCCAAACCAATGTGATCTCACCGTCTTTGACACCCAAACACTTTAGATGGAGGACCTACCAAATCTCAATGCACCCTCGCAGATGATTAGTTCCTCTCTCCAATGAAGATATCCACTCCCTCCTCCTATCATATATCATCTCACACCCTCACAACATTGACAATCAGGGCCAAATCCAAACCATTCCTGTGAACCCACACAGAGCACCAAGACTCAACCATAGAGCAGTAAATAAGCACAAACTTAAGTGACACACAGACTACTCCAGCAAATTCCAAACCTCATCTGAAATGCATGTTACTCAATAGCAGATCAGCTGCAAGACATGCTGAAGACAGTGCTGACCTTATTCTTGCAAATGACCTTGATCTCCTAATCCTGACTGAAACTTGGCTGAATTATTCCTCTGCACCCATCCTTGACATACTAGTCCCTCCTATCCATGGCATTACTAGACTGGATAGACCCAGCAGACAAGGTGGAGGCCTTGCCTGCATACAGCGTATTAGCCTATGAGTGAAACACACACAAGCCCCTGTTTCATCCACATGCAAATATGTTTGCCTTGATATTGCATGCAATAACAGGCCTCTATGCAAACCACACTATCTACCACCCAAAATGTCCACTTATTTCTGAGTAGGCAATGAGTCTGTCGCTCTTTACTTTGAAAAGTCTTATTTGTCTCAGTCTTGAAATCCGAAGAAACTATTATTTAATGAACCTTGGAGCATTTCCTCTGTGAGTGCAAAAGTCGTAAATTATCAGCCTTTGGAATAGAACAGAAAAGTACCTGTTTAATCTTTGACGCGCTTCCACTGCAAGCTTTGTTAATTAGAAATGCTTCACTTAACAGAGCACTGCTTTTTCTTTCTTTGTTGCAGGCCGGAGTTATTTCCTAGACGGAACGAAAGAGGAAATTGTGGCGTTGTCCTGGAAACCACCAAGAACTGACTGGAACCAATGAGGAAGAATGCTGCCTGCGGCGCGGAAACTCGAAGGAAATCAGGTAAGTGGGGAGTCATGAAGACTAGTGCAAGCATGTCTCATTCTGCTTTCTAGTCTTTTATAGGCTTCAGGTGGGTGTGGTGGTTTAAAAAACGGGCTTCTTCCAAGTGTCTGAAATCATGCTTACAGAGCATTAATAAAGGTGCCAGAATCACGTTGGCTTGCAGCTGCATATATGTTATGGCTAAAACCTGAGCCGATCAGCCCAAACAACAGCTACCTTGTTATGATAACCTTGGAGGCTTTAGCACTCAGTGTGCAGACTAGAGTCACAATGTAAGCCTAGGGATGCTGAAAACAAGCCATTCTCACGTGAAGCATTTCACGCAGCCTAACGTACAACAACAGGTATATGCAGTGTTGTGTGCAAAAGCAGAAAAAAGGTAAAATGGTGTTTAAACTTCTAATAAGCCTATGCTAACATAACAGTGTGAGTAACAAGGCCCAGCCCTCACTACACCCTCCCTTGATCGGAGAACGCACAATGGCAGGGGGTAATTTTGAGAACGCAGAGTTCAAGTTCGAATGAGACAGAACCAAGTTCAAAATTTCGCCAAAGTGGATAATTGGGAGTACAATCCGAATTAGTAACCAAACAAATGGTAAAACCCAACATGGATGTATAGTGTCAAAGCAAATGTAACCTAAACAGTGATAGAAAAAAAAATGAAGGGAAAAAAATCATCAGTCCATTACGTGTCTATGAAGCAGAAATAAATCATAACTTCAATCCAACAGCGTATAGGCACAGTACGTTGCAACCGCCTCCAATAGGAAGTTGTTGTTATTGTGAGTGAGCATATCAGCCATCCAATTCAGTAAAGGAAAGAACACACATGTTCTTAAACAGCCGGAGCCTGTAGCACCATCAGAGGACAACTTGGGTGTACTTCGAGATAACTGCGTGCCAGAAAGTCATTGTCTGCAGTCCATATATACCAATCGCCTAGTACCCCATGAGCCCCTGCGCAGGCCATAATCCAGACTCAGGACAGTCTATTTCATTAGAAACTAAGGGACTCATTAGTAGATCATAATCCAGGTTAGGAGACACCGTGTTGCATAGACACAAATCCAGGGTCCTTTCAAATCTGCAATCCAGGCAGTGGAAAGCTTGCTGCAAACATGTAAAATACAAAAACCGGAAAGATAAACCATACGCCACACTCAGAGTCGCCAGAGGTAGCTATCCATAGTATTTAAGCATCCGGTTAGGAAGTTGGAGCAGCCGGGGCAGACCGTCGTGGGGCACAGAATGTGCAACCATTTTGGAGTATGCAAAGTAACAGCAGTACACCTGCACCCAAGGTGAGAAAATAAGGGCAAACCAACAACGAGGCTGGAAAAAATAGAATGAAAAAATTGCAGTATTACACCAAATATAGTTTGGAATGAGGTTACAAGGCCAGAACTTACTACTTTAAAAAAGTGTGCCAAGCCTGTGGTCGAGGAGGCATTAAAGATAGTGTGAATCAACGCCCCAAATTGCAGGGGGAGCTCTGTGTTTAGTAAGGCATGTACCTCAGTACGAGGATTTGCTACGTGAAGGATGAATGTTTCACGCGCAGATGTAAGGGCAACTTCTTTTTGAGACAAAAGAGCCCTTATTCGACTCATCTTGTTGGACTCTGCTTTCAAGATGGGAATGGAAGGCCAGATGGATACATCGAGCTTCCCATGTGGAGGAGGAAACAGGACATTACTACAGCAGACAACACATTGGGAAACAGTCACTATGTACGGAATCCCTGCCAGCATACCACAGCAATCTTAATTACTTAAAAGTAAATAACTACCGTTTGCTAACAACGTGAAAGTAGGTGTAATAGCCGGGGCGGGTGTACCTTTTCAAATACAGGCCAAATTTGGGCATCTGTATTACAGGAACCGTGCATTTGTAAATTCATACTGACCAATGAGTGATCAGGGGTGGAAGTGCAATCTTCGCCTCTTAAGTAAACTTCTTTTCCCTCCCTCAAACACCTATAGGTGAATGGAAGAGACCAAACTTCATGGAGATACACGCTACCTAATGGTTAATATCTGCCTATGGCATAGTGCTTCATGCATGCTTCAGATTTAAACAGCGGGAAAGGTAGTGTTATTAACCCATGAATAAGCTAAACTGCAGTATTTGTCTCTGCCACAGAGAACGGTAAGGGTTTCAACTTTTCAATATGCAAAAGTGAAAATGTAGCATCCTTCATTGACATAAATTGTTGTTTAACAGTCAGATTAAATTGTAAGAACAGTGAAGACGTGTTCATATAGTCCCAAGGCACCTTCCCAGCCTTCAACGTTTGCAAAGTCCATGCAAACTGCATAACAGAACGCAATTGACTTTGACCATGGTACAGAACTGAGACTTCATCTTGCACAATATCAACAACAGAAGAAACAATATTATCCAATGTACAAATTTGGGAAGAGAGTGTATTAATGCTATTATCTACAACCGCTAGCACTTTTTCTAAATTAGCTTGATCAATAGCTCGCAACCTAGAAGCAGCTTCAATTTGGGACAATTTCCAAACTTCATTGTAACCCTCATCAATCCATCTCTTGGACCTGCCTTTTGCAGGACCTTTTACAAAGTCATTCAAGTCAACGGCGTCAGTTAATTGAGACAAATGTACTTTAACTGACGCTAAGGTGGAGTGTTTGAGCTAGGACTGACATAGCTTGCCAAAACCATGCTTCCAAAAACATAGCTTCCCAAACCATGATGCGCTCTATCGTTGCAGCCACCGTGATATCGAGGATAGATTACGGAAATGCCCTCTATCTCGGCCTGCCGAAAACCCTGACAAATAGGTTACAGGTTGTCATGAACGATGCAGCACGTCTCATCTTTAGGTTACCAAGACGATCCTAAGCATCGCCCCTGTTACAGAGCCTGCACTGGCTCCCTATTAAAGAGCGAGTGGAATTCAAGAATCTGTGTATAGCTCATAAGGCAATCTATGGTCTGGCACCCGCCTACATCAAAGACCGCTTGGTGGTGTACAGTCCAATGAGAACTCTTAGATCCTCAGATTCTCAATTATTGGTCTGTCCCCGGTTCAAACTTGTAACCAAGGGAGGGAGAGCCTTCTCTGTGTTAGTTCCTCAGTTATGGAACACATTACCTGAGTCGCTGCGCAGGGAAGAGAACCTCCTACGCTTTAGAAAGGTGCTAAAAACATTGCTGTTTAGAAGGTCCATGAGTGCCATCTAGGCTAGTGGATGTCTTTTCTGTATTGCTAAGTTATTGTTTGTACCATCAATTTCCGAGCGCCTAGAGACCTGCAGGTGATTGGGCGCGTTATAAGTCAAAAATAACAATAACAATAACAAAAGAATAGGTAGTGACGGAATGGTCAGTCTCAAACGGGGGTCCACCCTAACTCATGTATAGCCAGAGGCCAAACCCAAAAAACGATGCTGACATGAATCAGCACTGTTTTGCTATAATAGTCAGCCTTTGGGATCCAAACTGGAAATGTTAAAGGACGAATTTTCCAACAGAGTTTGTAAATCACTAAGGGACCTATTGGTATGATTATTCCAATTGGAGTATTCTCCCAAATCAGGAATGGAGGGAGCATTTCATATTTTAGACTAGCCAATCCAAAGCAGGTGGTTTGTGAAACAGTAGAATTCAGAAACAACATATGGTTTGGGATGAGACAAGCACGATGCAAAGCCTCAGTGCCTTGCACTTGCCGTTTTTTAGAACCCCAAACAGATTTAAGATCAATAGTATCTTCCCACAGCACATAGCCCCCAACAGCCAATTGGACTTGGAATACAATCATTTTGTGTGGATGAGTCTAACTTTGGAAGAGGACTTTTCAGTCATCTTAAAATAAAATGCATTAGGTGTTGATTGATTAAAATCAGTGAAGTACGAAAACCTTTTCAAAAGTGTGTTGGAGCTGCCTTCAACAGGAGTGGGACAATGTTCCCATTGTGTGTAATTGACCACATTTCTAAATGTGTTTGCTTTATGCAGAAAATAATTGCTATAGTGTTGGTAACAAAACAAATCAGCCTAATTAGCAGAATCTAAGTACAAATCTTCAGCATCAAAGGCAGCATAATATTTCAAATCTGAAAACAGAGCCTCTGCGGCTTGGACGTCCCAATCATCAGAGCGAATATTTTGTTTAACCACATCCCCTATTGAAACACAAAGTACATTAGGGACATTAATAACCTCTGTAGGTCCGTGGATTTGAAATTTAACCGCATCCCATACGATCCCATCTAAGACAGGCCAAACAGTGATATTCCCGAAAGTCTGGTCCCTCTTCATTCTGTGTGATGAGGAGTGGGGTGCTAAAGTTCCATCAATTAGTCTAATTGTAGTTCTTTCTTTAACATAGTGTCTATTCACAAGACGGAAAAAATACACCACAAATCCAATGGACATGAACACAAAAATTGAAAAAAGCACCAGCCAAATATAAGTCCAGGAGGGAATTAAACATTTTTTTTAAACCAAACAGCAAAAATCGAAATCTTTGAAGGGGACTTTGATGTGGTAGAGTCAGTGTCAAATGAAAATTGTGATTGATTTGCCATACAGGTCTCTAAATCGGGCATAGATAAGTCTGTGGGATAAGTGTACTCAGTATCATCAAGAGGATCACCAGCCGGTGGAGTCAACAAAGTATTTACAACTGTAGTCATCTCGATGGCAACATCAGGACCGGGAGAAGGTGTCGGAACCAAACAGAGTTTCGCTGCATAGTTGGGCAAGAGACCGCAGGCGTCATACTAAGAAGAATCGGCCACTCTGTGTAGTTTGACATTGTCAATGGAGATGTACCCGTTTTAATTTTGACCAGGTAGTGGAGGTAAAATGACTATTCCTGTACCCTGCACGCCAAGCACAGGAACTGGAGCACGATATGAGGGGCCAAATTCTTTCTTGTTCTCAATCTCCTCTCGGACCAGTTCACCAACTCGGGGTAGCGAGCCAACTACCGGAATCTGCAACGCAGCATCAGATGTGGAGGGCAAATATTCCTTTGCAAGACTGTCTCTGGTCTTTTGTAGGTTCTGTAAAACATTAGAATGTTCATCTACGTCAAAGGATGCGGCAGGCGCCGCCATGTCTAGACCCTCGAGGTCCGGAACAAACATTTTGATGCCAAAGAGCATTTCGTATGGGGTCCGCCCACCCAGAGACCTTCTAGGGAGATTATTTACTGCACGCTGAACGCTGGTGAGGTGGGCTAGCCAGTTCCGGCCTGTACCTAATACCCTAGCTGTCAAGGATTGCTTTAAGCCATGGTTTATCTGCTCCACAACACTATTGGCCTCAGGCCGATATGGAGACGAGAATTTGACCTGGACCCCCAATGAACGCATGGCATCCTTGTATGCCTTAGAGGCAGACGCTGGACCCTGGTCCGAGTTGAAGGTACCACACACAACAATTCCCACAAAGACACTCAAATCCCTTACGGCAGTTCTGGAATCAGCACTCCTTCGGAGCCACACCCACCCAACTAAGATGTACCTATACGCAGTACCAGAGTAGAAAGGACCGCAGTGATCCAAATAAACACACACTAGTGGTTTATTAGATATGTACAACTGCGTCTGGGGAGGGCGTGCAGCAGTAGAAGGTTTAATCTGCTGGCAAATGTCACAATGAAGGACATAATCACACGTCTGTTTGTACAATCCCCGCCACCAGTAATGTTGCTGTAGGAGAGATACAGTAGCCGACACGCCGGTATGCGCTGAGGCAATGCCCTCGTGTGCCGCTGTAATCAAAGTACGCCTGAGGTCCACCTTGGGAATCAACCTGTCACCAACGTCGTTAATTGTCACATAAGGAACTTAATGATAAGAGTATTTAGAAGGGAAACCTTTTGGATAATTACCTCCCTTCTCTGTTGCAGCAATAGCTGCCAAGATGTCATCATCAATCTTACTTTTGGAACGTGTAGCTGCTGCTACTGAATATGCTGCAACTGCTGTTTTGGCTGATTTATCAGCAAGACTGTTGTCAACAACGTGAACTCCGACACGCTGGTGACCAAGGGTATGAATTACAAAGACGAGTGGGAGCCGTTCTTTAAGTTCAGCCACTCGAACCCAGATTATTTTATGTTATATTTTGTGACCTTTGGAGTCACGATAGTCATTTTGAGTCCAAAAGAATAAGTTGTCATTGTATGATTGCACACAGTAGTAAGAGTCAATTACGACAAGAGTAGTCACACTAGGATCTGCATACTCCAATGCAAGCATCAGAACACGAAGCTCTGCCAATTGGGCGGGACAGTCTCCTAATGTCTGTGTATGCACGACATCGGACTTGAATTCACCATCCACCATAGCACAAACCACTATTGTGCAGGCCGAAGAATAGGCATGTCTTGAATCCGTAGCCGGTTGCGCTGAACCGTCAGTGTAAATGATACAATGGAAATCCTCTATTAGCCACATGGTCAGAGGCGCAGGATGAACAAATTCATACTGCAAACACTCCTGAGTCTGCAGAGAGGAATCAAAATGAACGTGACATCCGGAGATGTCAAGGACGTGGCCCATTGTATCCACCATGGGTGCAAAGCCTTTGAATTTGGTACACTGGCTTTCGTCACTGCCTCCAAAGCAGGATACAGAGTTATAACCAAAATGCGTTTTCCCTGCGACAGTGCACGTTCCTTTAGAATCGCCATTGGCACTGCTGTTAAAACTTTTTCCACAATGGAAAATCGCAGCTCAGCCGAAGTGTACAAGTGTGACTTGTAAGCTATACGGATTGTGTCACCCTCATTAAAAGTCAGATACGTGAAACCCACCGCCCCAGGTATGATTCTTATCACCAAGTTGGTGTGGTTAACAAGAGTCAACAAGAATTTAGATTCTAGAAGATCAACCTGTAAAGATTGCAAGATGGCTGAATGAGCAGGCAGCCAGCATGATTTGGAGAAAGTAGGTTGTACCAAAGAGTAAAGAGGCTTGATATGCTGGGCATAATCGGGAATGTAAGTACGTCCGAAATTCAAAAAGCCCAGTAAAGACTGTAGTTTTTTCAGTGTTGTAGGATCGCACAGCTGTGCACATTCCTGCTGGAAGTGAGGAGCCAAACCTCGACCTTCATTGTTGAGCTCATAGCCCAGGAACAACACTGTGTACTCTGCAATGTGTGATTTCGCAAAGTTGAATTTATAGCCTAAATCTGCAAAATTGCAAATTATGCGGTCAGCGCGAAACAGATGCGGCCATAATTCGTCATCCGTGAGATAAATGTTATCTACATACGAGCATGCATCTGTGTCGAGCCCCATCAAAAGAGAGACTACTCGGGCGGCCAAGACGCCTGGATTGTTTTGTAGCCCATAGCCAAACGACGAAATTGGCGCTGTTTGCCACCACTGGTAAAAGCTGTCCATTGGCTACTAATGGAAGACAGACTGTGGGTAAAGAAGCCATTGTATATGTCAAGTGTGGTTTTAAACCTTTTGCGCACAAGACTATCCACAAGGGCAGAACTGTGAGTGTTTTGCACCGCGCACATACGACAATGAGAGTTTAAGTGCCGGTAATCCAATACCAAATGGTACGAGCCATCGAGCTTAGTCACAGTAAAAAGAGGGTTATTCATCGGAGACACACATGTTTCAATCACACCTTGATATTCCAATTGCTCAAGGATTACTGCTACGGGAGCTTTCTCTTCATGTCGCATGGGGTATTGGGGTTGAGGCTGTGGCATAGACCGTAACGGTATCTCATGTCTGGTGGAAAATTTGTCCCATCCACAATGAGTACGGTAAAAAGCCGGTGCTAGCACCTTAGCCCAATCTTCTAAAAAATGCAGAGCCTGCTCCTTCAGCACTGTGTGAGTGAAACTAGGGAGGATTACCTCCTCCCCTCGCAGAGCTGCTAAAACAAAAGGTGGGGGCCAGTCGACCTCCGCCAACAAAATGTCATATGAAGTAGTTAGATTCTCCCAAAATACCACTTTTATGGTACGTTGTATGTCACCTTCAATTAAAAGGACAATTTCAAAATGTCTTTCAGAGGGAGCCAATCTAGTGTCAGCTGTCTCAACTACAACAAAGGTGTCAGTTGCTGTCACCTTTAGTAGTGGACGCAGCCCTTCTCGCACTATGGTAATCTCCGCCCGATGCCCATCAGCGTCAGCGCCTATGTCAGATTCCGAAGCTGCGTTCTCACTATCTGTGACATATCTCACTGTTAAAGCAGCAACTTTCTTCTTCTGAAACTGGGGCTTCTATTGTGGAGAGTCGTATTGCTTGCCTTTACCGTCTGCCTTGCGGGGTGGGTCCTGCTTTGCACCCCTCCCCCTGCCACCATCTCCTCCATCGGTGGCTAAGACCGATGAGTCCTGCAAAGAGCGAGGAGAATGTTGATCAGGAACCTGAAAACAATCAGGTGACTTAATCGTAGCGCGGTCACGCAATTCATAAGTGCGCTCAGTAGACACTGGTATTGGCGTGCGGGACGTGACCCCTGTTTCAGTTGCTGTTTCCGACTGTTTTTCATTCTTATTACAATTCTGTTTTGGAACAGAGGGGCAATCATCTTTATCCAACTTTGCTGCCTGAGTTTGCTTTTGCTTTTGTGTGGCAAAAGGCTTAACACAAAAACTATTACGGCCAATGGTCTTATATGCCGCCGTAATAATCTTTGGCAACTGAATGTGTTTATCTGCATCGGGGACATCGTTCAAAGCATTAGACACCTGAAAGCTCACTGCATCTCCCTTTACATTAGCAAGGATGATATCGGAAAGTACGTCAAACACCTCCATGAGTCGCATCCCCAATTCAACAGCCGCCTCCTGTCCGTGCTCATCTTGAACACGCTTAATGACTGAGGGTAGGACAGCCATAGACGGTGTGCCGAAGCATCTCGTATAGACTGCTGCAAAAATCATAACCCATGTGGTCCAGTCAGTCACTTCAGGCACTAAGTCTTTCTGCAAACTAATTGTAAGAATCCTGTGTTTCTCCACAGGAGTTGTATTAGGAAATAATGCCTCCAGTTGGTCAAATTTCTCGGCAAGCCAAAAAGGCATTTTATCCTTATCCTGGGGACGCTGGCCCATAACAGCATTAACCATAATGGGACTAAGATTTAACCCATTCGGCCGAACTGGATGCGCAGCAACACCAGGGACCCCACCCTGCATGTTGCGTTAAAGGTAATGAACCAAGGCCCTAATAACCGCTACTGCAGAGGTGTAAAGGGGCCTCAATTCAGCTATGGGACATTGCCCCGCAGGCGGGTGTGGGGTAAATCCAGCCAAAACAGGCCAAAAAGCGCCTGGAATGGACAGAGGACCTAATCTAACTGTTGTTAGAGAGTGGGCAAGGGTGCAATCAAACCAAATTGGGTGCTGCCAAGCAGAAATTGGAATCTCCTGTGTCCTATAAGGAGTGTACTCCATAGGCACGGCAGTGGGAGTGTATGTATGAAACACATTGGTATCCGCATTAACTGCTGGAAACGTAACCCATGAGTAGAAAAGCTCAAATGGATAAGCTGCTTCAGCACTCACAACAAAAACGACTGCCATGCCTTCCAATGGGACGTTGAAAGCCTGCAAATGATTGCGAACAGCCAACCGACTGTGCTGCGGGATATCTACGGCAGCCATAACGACACAGAAAGAATAAACACAACACAAGTAATGTAGCACAATTGGGTAGTAATCCAAAAGAAACCGTTTTAAATATTAAGCTTGAAAAGACCTATTTAACTATAGGTAGGTTTATCCGTCACCACTGTCCACCGGAAACAATAGTGAGGGTGTCGTGGACTGATATAAGCACTACTCGAGAGTCTCAAAATCAAACCACAACATTAGGTGCGCCATGTCGCAGGGATTCTGCTCCTACACAGAACTGGACAATAATTGACCCTACAAATAAATTCGAAATTAGTCTGATACAATTAATTTCCTTAGGTCACCTTTGGATTGAATCACTATGGTCAATACAAAACAATGCATGAAAGATATACTAGCCCCAACGTTTATCAATTGATACAAGAGAAACACACCTGAAACCAATAAGTCTGTCCGTGAGACTTTCTTATTTAATATACAATTTAACAATCACAATTTATAAAATACAATTATATACAAAAAAGTTTCAATATCAATATCGTGCACAGAAAAGAGTGAGAATAAGTGCTCATGTGATTGATCAAAGGGATCAATGAAGAAGAGTGAAAAATTATTTATATACAGAATTTTGAGCCTGCCCTAACTCAGAAGCTTGCAAAAAAATGTAACTCTTTCTCGCTAGCACATAAATGAAACCTTTTTGTATATAATTGTATTTTATAAATTGTGATTGTTAAATTGTATATTAAATAAGAAAGTCTCACGGACAGACTTATTGGTTTCAGGTGTGTTTCTCTTGTATCAATTGATAAATGTTGGGGCTAGTATATCTTTCATGCATTGTTTTGTTTTGACCATAGTGATTCAATCCAAAGGTGACCTAAGGAAATTAATTGTATCAGACTAATTTCGAATTTATTTGTAGGGTCAATTATTGTCTAGGACCAACTGTTGACTATAACATTTGATACCCAGGTCCTTTGACTACAATTGGGTTTACCCCTGTTTTATAACAGCCTACACAGAACTGTGCACAGAGACCCAGAACCTCAGTGAACTGTGGTGTACCAAGAAACTCACCTTAGTGCTGGGGTCTCCAACCTTTTCTGTAGTGAGAGCTAATTCAAATCATCACATGCTGTGTGCCACAAAGGGTATTACCACAGCAGTAAGTCTCCCAACTCAAATTGAATTACCATTCAACTAACAACTTTAAATGTGTTTTAGAATTGCAATATTTTGTCGTCATTAGCATATTAGTTTTTGAAAACACACATATTTTTCTATCAAAATCCCTTTCCACTTTGAGCAATCAAACTCAATTTTCCAGAAGAAAAACCTTTTCTGAAAAAGCATAATTTTTTCCTTTAAAAATCAAATCAGTTTTCATTGTTAGAAAATACACAGTCCCTAAACATCAGCTTTTTGTTTTCTTGAGTACCGCCATGTAAAAATGCCTGTCATGGACAAATAATTATGCTTCAAATACCCAAGTATTGGAATCATAGGCTATGCGTCCTCACCATAACACTAAGAATGCCTCTGTTATGCCATTAATGCCCACAATTAAACCAGGGCTACCACTGTGCCACAGCTGGATGCCCAACATACATCAGTTATGGCCATTGTTATAGGGAGAAGCGGTTGCCACTCTGTCAGGAATGGCTAAAAGCAGGCCAGTCATGCTCTTAATATGTCAGTGATGGCAGCAAGTATGTAATTACTAGACTTGTATGCCCAAAATAGTCAAGGACGAAAATATTATGGCTATGGCAGAATTATACCATGAATGGTCAGAGATAATCTTATGATGGAGACCAGCATACATATTTGGCAGTCCTTGACACTAAGAGTAGCTTTAAGGGCCTGTAGTGGCAAGATGGCGACCGTGGCGTGGGCTGTGTGAGCAGCTCTCTCCCCCTTCTCCATGAAAATCCGGAAAGCGGTCCGCGTGAAGGGTTTTTACCGCTTACGTATTGGGAAAGATAAAGGTGAAGATAAGGGTGAAGGCGATGAAAAACTACCCCATTCTAGGCTGAGTAAAAGGCGTACTTTGTGGAGTGGAGCTAGCAAGGTAGCTACGAGGCAGCAAGGAGGTTAAACAGAAGCGGGACGCTGAATCCCGCCGGCATATGAAACACCTGAGTCGGCCTCGTTGCTTAGAAATGGCATAGGAGAGATTGCAGCTCTGTTACAAAGGTCGTACCGAGTATCGGAGCTGATTGACTGCACTGAGAACGTCGGCAAATACCTGAGTCAGAGAACATTAGCTAAGAAGGCTTAAAGCTGAAGAAAGTGATTATTGGCGGAAAATTCCAAGCTTTGCTGCAACGCCGTATGACTGAATCACAACTTGACGGAGCTCACGGTTAACACTGCGGTGCGGGATACTGATGCAGGTCGGCTGCCCCTTTGCTCGCAGACGGTCTTTTTTTTGGCGACTCCCTGCTATATTCTGGGGGATCCAGCATCCTGTGGTAGGCGGCAGTGGCGGCGCCATGACGCGAAAGAAAATGCCACTCAAAACGATGAAAGCACAAACCGCGGTTTTAACCCGTAGTGCAAAGAACAGCAACCAGCGCACTACAGACTGGAAATGGGAAAGACTGCTGAGGCTGTTGCAGCTGTAGAGATTACTGGAACCGAACCCGTTGCATCGGATAGTATCAGGGGTGAGAGTGAGAGTGCTCAAGAGTGTTCTTCAAAGCCTTTACAGAAAAACAATGTTGTGTCTAAGAATACTGCCCTTTCACGTGTACCCTCGCAAAATTTGGTAGCAATGTTCGAGCGACAGAATGCGAAGAACTCTGGGTTGCAAGCTGTCACAGAAGGAACACTTCCTGCGGGCATATTAGTTACGAATAGTATGCCGGTTGATGTAACTGTAGATGTCTCGGTTCCAGCTAATACTGTTACAACTATACCTATGCAGGTAAATGATATTGATATTTCGAAGGATCCGCGGATAAATGAAAGTGAGCTGAATACTGCACCTACTATTAATATCACTGATCCAAACATTAATGAGAATGGTGTTATGGGAGACGTAGTTTAGACGGAAGTAATTTCTATCCCAGTAACTGCTCAGACCCAGCCTCAGACCCAGGCAAACTGTAATTACAATAGGCTGGAAGAGTTTGAGTTAGAAAACGGGATGTCTGACGTAGACGGCCAGGTAATGAGCAAAAGCCATGAGGTTGGGGAAAAGTTTTATTCCATGTCGGATCACTCATCAGACGAGAGCACAAATGTTAGTAGAGACTGGCTGGATTCTTGTGAGGGAAGCTCTTCACCGGAGGACTTGAGGATAAGTTTGACCTCTCCGAATTTAAGCACCGTGACAGTTAAGAAGCGTATGAAGAGAGCCCACCAGGCCCAGGCTGGTAAAGGATGTGATTCTGTCGTCAAGCTTACAGATAAGAGTAAAGATAAGAGTAAGGAAAGGGTAACAGAGCCTCTGGATCCTAATGTGAATGACACAGACAGAAATATTTCACAAGAGATAACATTAGCAACCATATATGAAACTATGATGAAACACAGGGAAGAAAGTAAGACTGAGAATTTACGAACACAGGCTACTTGTTGTAAAGTAAAAAATGCCGTAAGGAAGGTAATTAAGAACTGCGCTGAGACGGCGGACAGGGTAACAGAAACAGAGGCTAGAATCTCCGTGTTGGAAGACGAGCTGGGCGCCCAGAAAGCGGAATTAGACTTAGTTAAGGCGCACAGGGATGATCGCAGCCATAAACATATGGAATTGGAAAATCATAGCCGTCGTAACAATTTGCATTTTTTGGGGGTTCCAGAGGAGAAAGAGGGCTCTGATACACGGAAATTCGTGGCCGAACAGTTACAGGAGGCTTTTCCAGAATTAACAACATGGGACTGGGCAAAAGAAATCCAAAGGGCGCATCGCTTCCTGTTTATAAAGAAAAACAACCTCGACAGGCAGAAGAAATCCTTCCACGTGCTATTCTAGTTTGCTTTAATAGCTTTTTGGCCTGGAAAGATATCTTTGTTCGTGCTCGCCCAGATAAGAAAGCCTTGGCTAAAGGCTGCAGCTTCTTTGTAAGACCTGACTTTTGTGCAGTAACGGTGTCTAAACGTTGGCACCTTCGCCAATTGATGCCAGAATTTCACAGCAAAGGGGCTGCGGTATATCTGCAGAATCCGGCCAAGCTCAAGGTGTTGTACAAAGGGCAAACTAAATTTTTTGTCTCTGAGGTCAAGGCCAAAGAATACTTGGAAACTATTTAGTAGTAGGTTAAGAGGGTAATGATTAATGGTTAATGAGTTATATATTAGGGATGAACCATGTCTCTTATATGCCTCTTCTGTTCTCTATTTTTTCTTCTTTACCTTTCTACCTTCTCTTTTTTTAGTAGAGACTACTTTGTTGGACATGGATATAGCATTTCCGGACGGACTCAGAGGGAGGGAGGCACGGTACCCCATATTATGCAGGGACAGTTGGTCCCTGGGCCACATGTGTGGGGGGGGTTCAAGGGCGGGGGGATGGGGATCTCAGGGAGGGAGTTGGAGGGTGGGACGGGGTGTGGTGGTGAGAGGGTGAAAAGTCAGCATCAGAATGCAAGCAATTTGTGCAGATTAAGATGAATAAGGGTCATGTTTATTTTGAAATTTTTCTAGTCTGGAGAGTGGAGGATGTATAATTCAAGGCTGTGAAGTTAGGGGTGAATTTTTATGATGGATAAGGAAATTAAAATATGCACGTTGAATATATGTGGCTTGAATAATGTTAAAAAGCAACAAGTGTTGGCGAAAATTGTACAAATATTGCAAATCGATATACTATGTCTGCAAGAGACTCATGTACCATGGCTAAAAAGTGATATTTTGAAGAATTTGGGTATGCAATTGGTAGTTTGCTCTAGGCAAACCGGGTTAAAAAGGGGTTGCTACATTGATGAAACGTGGATTAGGTATTTGTAGTAATTCTGCTGCAGATAAATGGGGCCGCTGGGCAATAGGAATGGTAAAGATCGATCTCAGCACGTTTACTTTGTGTAATATTTATGGGCCAAATTTGGACGATGCGGAATTGTTCAACTCTATCAACGTGGAATTGGCCCAATGGCCGCAACCCGTGGTACTATGCGGAGATCTGAATATAAATATTCCTGCAGACTTAAATATTAGATCGAATCATAGGTATATAGGAAGAAAGACACAAGTATACGGTGCCGTACGGGGTTTAATGGTTGAACAAGGCCTTTTTGATGTATGGAATGTCTTATATTCTGAAAGTCCCGGATATACTTTTTTTTCTGCCCCACACACTAAGGGGCCGATTAGGATGGCGGTTTTTCCGCATCCTCCGGGCCGGCGGAAGTGTCCGCCGGCCTGGAGGATGCGGAAAAACCGCGGCGGAGACTCCAAAGACCCACCGCCAAATTAGGATGGCTGGTGGGTCTGGAATTCCGTCCGCCGCTTTTCCGCCGCGGTCGGAGCCGACCACGGCGGAAAAGCCATAACATGGCAGGCGGTGTCTATGAGACACCGTCCGCCATATTATGATGTGTGTGTAAATATGCTTTTCCACGGCGGCATTGCCGCCATGGAAAAGCATACGGACCTTCACTTCGGGGGCCCGTTGCGGGCCCCCTGGGTGAAGGGGTGGTGGTGGGTGCACATGGGGGGTACCTATGGTACCCCCCTGCATTTGCGTGCACAATGCAGCAGGCACCGCGCGGTGCCTGCCGCTTTGTGCACGGAAATGCTGTGCATGCATTTTTTACATTGGGGCGGGTGCAGCTTGAAGCTGCACCCGCCGCAATGTTAGAGATAGAGGATGTGACCGCCACCCTGGTGGTCACATCCTAATCAGATCGGAGGGAACGCCGCAGCCCATGCGGACGTTCCCTCCTCCTCAGGGGTCGCGGACGGACTCAAGTCCGTCCGCGATCCTAATCGACCCCTTAGTTTGTCCGTTTAGATTATTTTCTTATTTCTACTGTTTTGTTAACTAAGGCTAACATAGCCATATATCCGAAAGTGGTCTCTGATCACAATCCAATGATTTTAGAATTAACCATGGAGGCGGTCCAGAGGGCTCCCCCACGGACTTGGACTTTTGATAGGAAGCTATTGGGCGATGAGGACTATTGTCAATTAATGCTTAAACATATACATGAATTTTTTTATTTAAATAAAGGTACGGATTCCCAGGAGGTAGTATGGGATACATTCAAATCTGTAGTCCGTGGGGAAACCCTCAGTTTCTCTAAATTTAAATACAAGAAATGGATGATTAAATGTCAACATGATTTTGCTGAGGTTGTTTTGAAAGAACATAATCTAGCTGATGTAATATCTCAGGGTGGAGATACAGAATTAATTCAAAAGGCTCAGCAAGACCTTACAATTACGAGGACTTCGGCCTATGCTAACATTGCAGAACAGATTGCGGAGAAATACACACAACACAAAGAAGAGGCATATGAGTAAAGTGAAAATACTGGGAGATTTCTGGCAAAGAGGCTGAGGGAGAAGACCGTATATAACGACATAGTAAAAATCATAGATATGAACGGGAGAATACAAGAGTTGAAATCAGGGATACGTTATGCATTTCATGAATTTTATCAATCATTATACAGCGAGTTGGAAGTGGGTAGGACTGGGGAGGAGGAGTCAGAATATCTTTGCCCTCTAGTAACCAATACTTTGACAGAATACCATCGGGCAATTTTATCCACACCACCGGACTGGGTTGAAGTAGAAACTGCACTTCTGGGTTTAGCACAGGGGAAAGCGATGGGTCCTGATAGTATCCCTTTACAATTCTATAGGACATTCCGGAACGCTATCTAGAAGAATTGTTGAAAGTCTGTCAACAGGCTTTTCTCGGTCGGGCACGGACTCATGGTCTCAGGCCACAATAGTTATTTTTAAAAAGAAAAGGAAGAATGCAATGGAAATGGGCTCATATCGGCCTATTTCATTATTGAATGCAGACAATAAGATCTACTCAAAAATTCTTGCTAACAGGCTTAATGATTTGATTTCTGGACTAGTGTCACCCCGCCAACATGGGTTCATTCAACGTAGAGATACTACAGACCACATAGGCAGAATAATATCTATCCTGGATTGGGCTCAGAGTAGTAATTCACCCGTCGGAGTGGCCCTGTTGGATGCCGAAAAGGCATTCGACAGGGTCACATGGCGGTTTTTATGGGCAGTTTTGGCTTGGAAGGGGTTTCCCTCTGAGTTTATAAAAGCAATACAAACGCTGTATATTCATCCAACAGCGGCAATCCGGGTAAGTGGCGAGGTCTCTAAGCAGGTTGTGATAGCAAGGGGGACAAGACAAGAATGTCCCTGCTCCCCGCCCTTGTTTGCGCTATATATCTACCCCTTTATTACTGCGATGGAGGCAGATAGCATCATCAACCCGGTTCAGATAAGAACACAATGTCATAAAGTATATGCCTATGCGGATGATATTGCCGTGGTTACTTCTAACATTGCAGAGGCGCTTCCTCGAATTATTCAGGCGGCCGAAGCCTTTGGGCTCTGTTCCGGGTATAAATTAAACGTTGCAAAACCTACTTAGGCATAAAGATTACATCAAACGTTGAGGATATAGTTGCTAAAAATCTCGACCCGATTATCTCCTCATCTAATAAAACACTGCAAAGAATTAATAATCTTCATCTTTCCTTGTTTGGCCGTAGCAATGTCATTAAAATGCAAATTTTTCCTAAATTTTTATATGTTTTCCGGGCTATCCCTTTTTTAATACCTGCGGCCTTCTTTTCTCGCATAGAGAGAATGTGTTCAAGGTTCCTTTGGAGTTACCATCGCGCACGGCATGCCATGAATAGATGTATTCTGCCCCAAGATAGAGGAGGTTGGGGGATCCCTGATTTCCAATTATATCATTGGATCTCAATTTTACAACATATGGGGGTGTTACTGTTACCTATAGATCCAACTCCTGATTTCGCGGCTCCCTCAATTTATGAGATGCTCTTGGGGCAAGAATCTAAGCAGTGTATAAATCGCATTATCGAGCCCAGCTACTTCAAAAAAACTAGGTTTAAGCCGGTGTTAGCCGCATACGTAATATGGAGGAAAACGAAAAAGAGGTTGGGCATCTGCCCGAATTTGAATATTTATACCCCGCTCCAGAATTGTACTCTGTTACCTACAATTTTTATTGACCCCGTTATGAAAAGATGGTACAGTTTGGGAATCTGCTCCCTAGGGGATTTATTTTTGGGATCACAATTTATTTCTTTTGAAAATCTACGAAGTAAATATAACGTACCTCGAGGGGACTTTTTCAAATACTTGCAGCTGCGTAGCTACTGTGAGCAGAAAAAAAATCAAAATGCAATTATTTTACAGAAAATTGAGATCATTGAGCTACTTAAGTCCAGATGTAAAATGCGCCCCCTTTATCATTTATTCTTGAATAAAGTTAAAGATGATCTAGAATTCCATGAGACAAAATGGGTTAAAAAACTCGGCATTGAAGGGGTCAATTTGACTAGAAGCATTGAAATTGCAATTAATGTATTGTTTAATGGCCCTCTGAAGAGCCAGCATTATATGGCAATCTTTGAGCTCCATTACACTCCGGGGAAACTGGAAAAGTGGAATACTGGCCGGGGAACTACCTGCAATCGTTGTGGACAGTACTCTGCTGACGCTTCTCACATGTTTTTTAACTGCCCTAAACTTAGCAACTTCATAAAGGAAATTCAGACCTTTATCTCGGGCAGTCTGGGTATTTCAGTGCAGCTTACTGCGACAATGGTAATCTTTGGATGGCAAGGAAATGTGTTTTCGGTTGTCGAGGAGGGTCTGATATTTATATGTATGGCCTTGTATCGCCTGTGTATTACATCACAATGGCTAGATACTAATCCTCCAACCTTTGTCAATTGGCAAACCAGGCTGCTTTCGACATATCGCTTGGAGATGGCGCTCTATAGAACAAAGGGTATTCGAAAAAAAAGGCAAGGAAGCCAGTTATGGGGACCGATTGCTACTTGGTTGGGATCTTAGTATTGGCTAATGTGACTATTTGTATAAATACATGGCAAGATTTAGTGACTGTATTAATTTGAATGATTTAGGACTTTATATTTCTATTTGTGCTGGCTGCTCTGTTTTGGTATGCTTATATATCTTTATATTTATTGCAGTTGATGTATTTAAACTGTATCTTGTGTATTCTGTGTGCTGACAAAAAATTTCAATAAAAAAAAAGGAGTAGGTTTAAGGAATTAAGGAATCAACACTGTTTATTTGGGAAGGACACAATGTCACACACCCACACAAAAATGAATGTGATGCTTTTAATTTTCTCTGCTCGGGATGCATACTCTTCTCCTCAGCTCTTTGGTTGATCATGCTCCCAACTAACACATTTTCACTCTAGTTCTTGCAGTCACACCCTTTGGTGGGTCAGCCCTGGTTACTGCTGCTACTATTCTTTGATGTCACACACAGTGCGACTGATCGAGCAGGGCGGATAACATGGCCATTCTCTTTCTTAGGTATATTGAAAGTGGTTAAAGATCATCATTGCCAAGACCTGGAATGAACTCCCCTCAGCATCAGATGACGTCCCACACTGAAAGCATTCAGGAAGAGCCTCACAACCTGGCTTTTCGAATGACCTGAGCTGCCCAAATCCCCCCACACACTCTCCCAGCGCCTTGAGATCAACAGGTCCTGCCATTGGTTTGGCTGTCTGTAACTCTTAAGGGTAGTGAAATGATCAGTGCTGCCTTCTTTAATATACACAGAATCTCTTAGAGTTGCTTGGTTTGGCTTCACCTTTGAGAGCTACTTTGAGGGTGCTGGTGAGCTACCAGTAGCTCCCGAGCTACTGGTTGGAGACCCTTGCCTTAGTGCCTAGAAACCCTAACCAGCTAGCATCAGTGTCACATTAGCTCTTCGTCCTATAGCAAAGGAACCACTGATTAGACAACACAGAACATGCGACTTAGGTTATACTCAGGAATGGTGGAAAATAAGAACACTCGTTCATTATACTCTCATACCAATCCACAAAAGGGGTAAATAGAGACACAGGCAAAGTTAAAACTATGCAATATTTTTGCTACCATAAGCAGACATATGATAAGAAATAATATGAGCAGCATTGTTACAATTTCATAAAACACAAAAGAAGAAATCTTATTACAATGATGGTGAAAACAGGTACTATAGAGCCTAGTCTATCACCCTCCCTACCTATGAACTATGTTTTATAAAATATAGAAGGTCTCTTAGGCTTGTTTGGGGAACCCTATACCTCCAAGATCAGCAGGTGTGAATCACATCAGGATCTGCAAAAGCTCTCTGTCTCTCTGGAAAAACGGGTTTCTTCCAAGTGTCTGAAATCATGCTTACAGTGCATTATTAAAGGTGCCAGAATCACATTTGCTTGCAGCTGCATATATGTTATGGCTAAAACGTGAGCCGATCAGCCCGAACAACAACTACCTTTTTATGATAACCTTGGAGGCTTTAGCACTCAGTGTGTAGACTAGAGTCATGATTTAGGTCTAGGGATGATGAAAACAAGCCATTCCCATGTGAAGCATTTCACGCAGCCTAACTTACAGCAACAGTTATATGCAGTGTTGTGTGCAAAAGCACCAAAAAGGTAAAATGGCGTTTAAGCTTCTAATAAGCCTATGCTAACATAACAGTGTGAGTAACAAGGCCCAGCCCTCACTACACTACTTAATGTTCTTAACAGTATTACAGCAAACCATACCAATTTATACAAGAAAAATAAAAGCATGAAAGTTCACACTTGTGCAATTCCATAAAGCAAACCAAAATAAAGACTGAACATGCTACATATATTGGGTCAATTCTAATAAACATTATGAGGATTAGCCATGTTTATGGGGCAAATCCTAACAATACCTCACCCCCAGAATCTGAGATTTGTATAAAGCTAATTACCCCCCGACTAGTGACACAGCTTTAGCAGGAAGGAGGTAGAAACATCTCTGCATCTCCTGGCTTGGTCAAATCAACGCAGTCAAATAGACGGTTTTGCCAAAACTTCTAAAGATTCTTTTTCAGGCTCTTCCTATTGAGCTTCCTCGGGACCTGATGTCCCGCTTACGCTCTCTCATCACAAGCTTCATTTGGCAAGGAGGGAGGGCTCGCCTTCCCTTTCATGTGTTGCATCGACCTAAAAAGGGGGGTGTGTTGACACTACCGGATTTTGCACTATATTATCAAGCGGCTCAACTGCGGGTGTTGATGGAATGGACTGCTAGAGAATCTGAAAAACACTGGCTCCACATGGACAGGGCGATTGTGGGTCGGTCCATCTGGATGTCCTGTGGAAACCACAGAAAGACAGGTGAGCGAACGCGTACCTAAGCACCCCCCACACGAACCACACTCATAGTCTGGGACTAGGTCACGAAGAGGGAGGGTTGGACCACTTTCCCCTCCCCATAAGCCCCAATTCACTTTAACCGGGCTTTCCCACCGGCTTTACGTGAGGGATCCTTTGAATGCTGAAGAGAGGGAGGCTGTTTGAAGCTATCAGACCTATTTCACAACTTCGATGTATTGACATTTGAGAGCTGTAAGAGAGAGTTTCAGGTCACACATAGTGAACACTGCCACTACCTCCAGCTTAAACATTGGGCTACACTACCACACATAGGAGAGGCTGCTACTAGAGAACTCACAGCTTTGGAGAGGCTGGTGCTAAAAGCTGGGTCTATGAAAGGGGCTATCTCCTCACTATACGCCTTGATATTGACAACATTACACGCTCCAAGGCCACGCTGTGTGTGCTTTTGGGACCAGGTGCTGGGAAGAGACATCACATGGGAGGAATGGAAACATATCTGGGGAGATATTTCTAGGCACTACCATTCAATAGCACTGAGGGAGGCTCACTATAAAACGCTACTAGACTGATACCTTTACCCCACCAAATTCAATCATATTTTCCCCTATACATCAGATCTTTGCTGGTGGGGTTGTGGTCTACAAGGGGACTTTCGCCACATCTGGTTTGACTGCCCTGGCATTAGGCAGTTCTTTGAGGAAATCCTTTCCCTTATTAAGGAGATGCTGGGATACCCTATCCCGCCAACTATAGAGGGGGCGTTACTGAGCATCAGAGATCCGGATCTGGAACACCAAACGAAAGCGGACAAGGCAATTATGTGGGCATGTCTAGGGGTGGCTAAACTTACAATTGCAGCCTCATAGAAAAAGAAAGTATCATTGTGGCACTCCCCCCTGTGGTGAATTCTTTCTATGGAATGCCTCGCTGACATCTTCCAGGACGAATACAAGAACTTCGAATTTAAATGGGGTCAATTGGTTACTTATCTGTCCCAAGACTTGCCTTCAGCGGTGTGTCCATCCTCGCTAAGGGCAATGCATCTCTTTCAATTTTAACCTCTAAGCGGATGGTTTGCAGCAGCACTTAGGCCCCACTGAAAGGCTAGGCCTCACTTACACGGTCCACCTTTACAGTTACACCTGCGTTACTCATTCCTTTAGCAAGAGGTAGCAGCACCACTGGGACAGGGGAGGAGGGAGGGTTGGGGGTGGGAGGATCTTTTTCTCTCCTTGTTTATGACTTCTTGTTCTCTACGTAGGGTATTACCTTACAACTAGTTGTTTTAAATTGAGCATCTTCTCTTCTGCATGCAGGAGGGGTGCAACATGTGAAACTGGACTGTAATTAGCTGTTTATTGTGCCCCGGGGTCCTACAGCCTCCACTGCTTCTATGTTGTTGTATCCGTCTATGATGCTGCCAAATAAAAATAATTTTGATTAAAAAAGAAAACCTACAACAGAGCTCTCTTTGGTATCGCCCCAAGAATTTGGAACACCTTGCCCCCTGAAACCAGACTGGATCCCTCAACAGCATCTTTCAACAAGGAAGTTAAAGTATTACTCATGAACACATTTCTGCTCTAGATCCTAGTATCTTCTCTCTTCATATCTCTCATGACACACCAATTACACGTTTGCCTATTGCTCACCTTTTATGCTACTGTTTGCTTTTGATCTATTGTGTTGTACCCTCCCTTATCGGTTGTGCTGCCGTATCCTGTATTGTTATTGACTAGAATATTATTGACTCCATTTGTCTCTGGTCTCTAAACAATTGTAAAGCGCTTTGATATCCATAAAGGTCATGTTTACGCTATATACAACTTTCTAAATAAAATCAATAGGCAATCTCAATGTGATGCTTACTTAATTTGCATATAATTTGCTCCTGACTCTGCTCTTTCCTGTCCTTGGGTTCAGAAGATGCAAAGAGCCCCATAGCATTGGATCCTGGCGGTACTCTGCTACAGGCTGTAGTGACGCAAGAATCCTGGGGGAGGGGCTGGTGCTCCAGGAAAGAATATCAATAGGTTGAAGATGAGATCTCTGTAGATGTGTCCGCAGGGGGTTACTGTTGCATGGAGCAGTTCAGTGTAGAGTAGTATCGCTGCTTATTTCTCAGTACTGATACACCAGTACAAACAGGTACATTATGAGAGCCTGGTAGATTATTAACTTTTAAAGACCAGAGCACTGTGAACATCAGCATAGAACTAGTGTGTAAGGTATTCGGAATACTTCAGTAATAATAGAGCCCTGTATGACATGTCATGATGAATGTACATTTTAAGATTTGTAGGACATCTCAGTAATAGCGATGCATGGAGTAGGTGAAGATGCACATATGGCTCAGTAGTGTAGAGTTATACTGTAAGAGCCCCAAGTCATAGCCATGAACGATGAAGATGAGACTAGAGGACATTAACTGAGATACCCCTTAGTTCTACGGTGTCAAGTGAATTTACTAGACCCCTCTAAGAACATGTTTCTGTAATGACATACCTAAACATGTTTGGGCCATTTAAAAATATATGGATTTTCCATGAATTCTTTAGCTTTTTCCTTTATCGAAGAATACTGGATACCTGTAACATATAAGGTCTCTGTTGAGTGAAGTAGACCAGGCGCCAGGGCAGTGGTGGCCTCATTTGGTACTAATTAGTACCTTTCCTGTGTCAGACACCACAGAACCCCATCCTTCGGTTGCCATGACTCCCTTGCCCCGTGTCAGTTACAGCTCAGTACAGAACCCCTCCCAGGTCGCTCACCAGCATGGGCTGGCGGCAGCCAGAGCCCCCTCAACCAAGAGCAGCAGTATGGGAGGGGTAATCATTGCAAGACAAGGGCCTGTGCTCAGGCGGGGGGAGTCCTTGAGAGATGAAATAACAAACTTCAGAGAACTAAATTCAGCCCAAAAATGAGTAGAGAATTTCTCATTTATTTTGCAGTACGTGACATAGAGAACTACCAAGAAAGATTTTAAAGACTAGAAAGAGAGTGCAAGAGTTGAGAGAAAGAGGGAAAGGTCCATGATATAAAACTTTAGCGACAAACCCACCTCTGTAATCACCCAGCTCTTTTTTCTACCTGGTCAGAGGGAAAGCAATTTTTCAATTTTAAAGCCGACATGTAGTAAGGGGAATGTCTGATTGATTTCTAGTTACATTTCACTCTTGTTTGCTACAAACATATCTAGCATTTCAAACAAACGTGCGGGGATAGAGAAAACAGCAGCCAGACTACAAGATTTAAAAGCCAGTCTTCAACTAAACTTACTAACTTATGAATTTAGGTCTCATGCGACTAGGACAGCACAACATGGAGTCAATGGAGAGATACAATCCTAAATTACTGTCAAGCGAAGGCCTCATCCTCGTCTTTTCCACTCCCTCACCTTGTGCGCTGTTCACTGAGCATGACCACAAGGGAAAAGAAGAGACTGCAAGGCAGGATTGGCTGGAGCAGGCAAAACCAGCACTCTTTAGGAGACCGGGGAGGCTGTGGCTTTCAACCCTGGCTCACTAACATTGCACTGGTTAGAGAAGCCACAAGTGTGCATGTTGGGTTGATCATAGAAAGACACTCGTCCTAACTCGACATGCACACTAAGACATCAGCTGAGCCATCCAGTGTGCCTGCACCAATGTTAATAATTCATCTCCATCCCCACTCCCTCATGATTAACAGCCCAGGAATCCATCTGCAATGTGCACACAACCTGCTTAATTGGTCACAGCTGAATAGAGCTCCGCTGCCATCAGGACAAATCCACAAATCCATATGTTAAGTTGTAACATGTATATTTGATATGGGGGATTGAAAGCAACAAATACAAAGGGGCAATGCCCTAATGCCTTCATAGAGAAACCGTGGCTGTGTTCCCCTTTACAAGGGACTTACCAGTACAACAATTATGTCAATCAGGTACACATCAATGTCATCATGTTTAGGGCAGAGACACATACCCTTTAGCCCTGGTTAGCAGTAGTAAAGTGCTCAGAGTCCTAAGGCCAAGAAAAAGAGGCAACATAATGTGGAGGAAAAAGGCAAAAAAGTTCAGGGGATGACCACCCTAAAGATGACAGGTCTAACATAGCATCTCAATTTTACTAATGGATTCATGACAGCATGGCTTACTGGTCAGGCACTCAATATGAAATGGGCACTACTCCATAACTACATACTAGCACTTGTTTGTGCTGTTTGCTTTATTTTGTTTGCTCATAAATTACCTCTAATTGCATCACTATTTGGTATAATGATGTTAAGACACAGAAAGAACTAAAACAATGCTAGAATGAAAGGTTTATATTATATTGATCATAATAATTAGGACATAATGGGGGCATTTGTCATAGGAAAACATCAAACCCATGTGAATATTTGAAAGTGAGCTTAATGGCCAAATGCATGGGCAAATGACTAGGAGAAAATATAACAATAGTACTTAAATGCATAACAAAAAAGTGAACATACATGACCAGGTGAGCCAGGTGGCTTGATGAAATAGGTGATATAGGTAGACAACGAGAGGACTGGAGGTGTAGTAAGGGAAAGTGGGTGCCCCATAGGGATGGGAGTGATGAAAAGCAACTCATCTGAGACCTCTGTTATGGGCTATGAATTTAGAGGGTTATTTATGAAAGCCGTGCGTCACATTTGCACTATGTAAATTGGTACGTGTGATGTAGGGTTCGTAGCACAGAAATGCCCGCGCTCAATATCTCTGATGACATCCTTAGAATCTTAGATGATAGTGAAGCATGCTTACTCATACTGCTTGACCTATCAGCAGCTTTCAACACCCAATCAATCAATCAATTAATCAATCAGGGGTTTATAGATTGCCCTACTCACCCGTGAGGGTCTCAAGGCATGGGGGGGAGGGTGCACCTCCGGCTCAGTTGAATAGCCAGTTCTTGAGGCACTTCCTGAAGGTGTGCAGAGTGGGGGACCATCTGATGTTGACTGGGAGGTCATTCCAGGTATTTGCTGTGAAGTAGGAGAAGGCTCTACTGCCTGCCCTGGTTCTGTGGATGCGTGGGGTCTCTGTCAGGATGGGGTTGGCGGAGCGGAGGTTACATTTGGGTAAGTGGAAGGAGACTCTTTTGTTGAGGTATTTGAGTCCGATGTTGTGGAGGGATTTGTAGGCGTGGGTGAGTAGCTTCAAGGTCAATCTCTTCTCGATGGGGAGTCTTTATTGATGACTGTCAATCACTCTCCGGTCTGGAATCAATGGCACTGTACTTATATCATTCACATCTTTCCTTCACCACCATTAACAATACATTAAAATCAACTTCTGCCTCTCCAAACCCATGCATGTTACCTGTGGTGTTCCCTAAGGCTCAATACTCTCCCCTTCCCTCTTCAAGTTCTTCCTAGAACCCCTTACAATCATCCTGAAGCAAACAGGAGTCAAGTACCACCAATATGCTGATGACACGCTCCTCTATTACAAAATCAAATCACCTAGTTCAGTATTTGTAAAGCACAAACAATTAGTGACATCCTACACCTCAACGCCACACTAACCAAAATTCAAACTTGGCTTAACTTGAACCACTTAAAGTTGAATCCAAACAAAATGGAATTAATACTGTTCACCCTGAAGATAAACCACCAACCAATTCAAGAGTGGCTCGAGAACTTGAGTGCCCTAAATTGCTCCCTCACCCTAGCCAACCCAGTAAACTCCTTAGGCATCACACTTGACAAGAATTTGACAATGAAGGATCACATCAAAAGCTTTGACAAAGGAGTACTTTTCTCACTGAAACACCTCAAGAAATTTGAACCCCCGACTTCAAGCCAGTTGTGCAATCTCTAGTTCTCTCTAAAATTGACTATGGAAATGCCGTCTTCACAGGGATGCCAAAAATTCACCTAGCCCCCCTAATATCAGTTCTGAACACGACAGCCTGACTCATAACTTGTGCTAAATGATTTGAACACATCACTCCAGCTCTGAAGTCCCTTAACTGGCTGCCCACTGAAGGATGATGTATTTACAAGACTGCCTGCATCAGACACAAAGCCCTCCACACATATTCCCTGAACTATCTTGAGAACAAAGTTATGACAGCTGAAAAAAAAAGAACTCTGAGAAGCTCCAACTCACTCCTTCTTGTTCCTCCGAAACTGAAAAGGAAACCACCCAGGTCACGCCTTCTTGTTCCTCCGAACCTGAAAAGGAATAAAACACAGGCTTTCTCCTTCCCTGGAAATGCACCTAGGATATGGAACGCCCTCCCTAGAGAAATCTGTTGCAAACCCTCCTTCTCCTGCTTCAAAAGGGACCTAAAACTCCTTCTCGTCAACAAAAACTTACCTCTTACGCCAGCAGAACTATGCTCCAAAAGCTCACTCTCACCAAGACCAGCAGTGTGTGACAGTTAGTTTCTGACTGTTTCAGCTGCTTGATAAGTTAGTCACTCCTCTAACATAGGCTGTCTCAAACGAATCCACATACTGTAATCACACCTCTCCTGATAGTGACTCTCCCCATCTCTGTTTCAGGCTGGATCTAGAATTCAAGTGTCGAGCGTCATATGCAGAGCTACTTTAGCCAATGTCTCACTCATGCATCCTTTGTAATGCTACGTTAGTCTGTTTTCTTTTTATGTAAAGCCCCCTTTTACCTTTAGTTCTAGCTAGCGTTTATCAAACGTATAAATAAATCATATTTATGAAGCTGTGCAAAGCCACCCTGCAAGGCTTTAAATGTCCTCATAAATCACATAAGTAAGGCGATGATGCGCAAATCGCTGCGTCGCCTAACTCTGAACTCGTGGGTATTTTCACTCAACACCTATGGATTTTGATACTGCCCCGGATTTACAAAATCATGTAGACCTGGGGAAGTGCTAAATCCTTACCCCTCCCAAGGTGAGGCCTAATGAGGAGAAATATCATCATTTCTCCTTGTTTCTTCCGCTTTCTATGAATAGAAATGGTAAAACGTCTTTTAGGAATGTTTCTGTGCAGGAAGGTGCTCTTTCCTGCAGAAAAACTATCCTACATGCAAAAGAGGCACCCTTGATCCATGGGCCAAGATTCCTACATTGGCTCTAAGTTGCGAACCGGCCCCCATGCAAGGAGAAAGGACAGGAATGCACCGTATTGCATAAATACGGTGCATTCCTGCCCTTTCTCTTTGGCGTAGGATAGCACAGCAAGGTGACTTGCTGCGCTGCCCTACACCGAATTTCCATACATGAGGGCCTAATTGCCTGCAGAAACAGGCACGAGTCTTCTTACCCCATGATTTAAGAATGGCTTCTTTTTACTGCAATCATTGGCTTTTCTCTCGGGCTTAGGAATAAAAGAGCTGGTGCAGAATGTTGTATGAAGGATGCAACCTATTTCTGTTTAGAAAGTAGTCAAGTTGTGTGCCTTCAGCTTTATGTCTTTTATGTTGAAATATATTTTAAAAGAGTTATTTCTTTTAGAGTCTCCTGCATACTGATTATGAGAGAAAGCCTCATATGGATTTTATTATCTGCCTAAAAACACGGGCTGCATACAAACAACACCATCTTTTACTGTAGTTAATTTAGAAAAATGCCACTAAAGCCTTGCAGCAAATCAGCGGAGTCCCAGATATGATGTGAGGGAAATTGTGGTCTTAACGCATCACGCTCCTGTGTGTACACAATATGCTTCCCCAGATGATAAATAATCAGGACGCTTCACAGCTTACCAATCAAGCAAGGTTAAGAAGCAAGAAGCAGGCAACTTTAACAACTGGTGTGAGGAATGTGCTGTTAATAGAAAGAGTCAGCGAGAAAACAGAACTAAAAACAACATTGCACATTTGAGAAAAGCTGCTGCACCTCGACAATACGGATAAACTTGATAAACCAGCATTTTTCAAACAGGAATAATTCATAGCATGCTCCTTGACTATTCAATGTAAACATTTTATTTATAGTTAATATGGGCATTTGTGTAGATGAACTCTGTAGTATTGTTGCATGATGTTTTATTCGCTATGTTTCTCTGTCCTAGCTACTCAGCCTGTGTGTGTGTGTCCTGAGTGGAATGTTGGTGAGTAGACCTTGAGTAGAAGGCCTGGGTGACTGGATGAGGAGTGACAGTTGGTGGATGGGGCTGAGCAGCTAGCAGGTTGCTCCTGGTGAGGCTGCTGTTTATGATGATCTACCTGTTGATAAGAACCTACAGATACTACCTGTGAATAAACCTATTTGGATTACAACTTACCAGCGTGTCATCATTACTACATTAATTTTGGCGATGAGTTTGAGACCTCGCCACGCACTACAGTTGGCACAAGTAGGCTCAATAGACTTCAAGATGCCTTCTACAGCATGTTGGGAAGGAGCTACAACAGGCAAAAGACCACAGGTGCAGACTATAGGAACAAGATGCAAAAAGGAAGTGTCACAAGATGAAACTAAGAAACTTAAGGAGTCAGAAAGGGAACATAAAGAGCACGCAAGGCAGCCCCACCATTGTCCATTACAACGGAGAGCCCCCACACAAGCGCGCTGTACCCTGTCTCAAGAGGCCACAACAACAAGATCTGAGAATATAAGTACAGCAAGCGTTACTTTTGCTTCATGGATACTGCGCAGAGTGAGCCTTCAATTACTGTAAGCCTCATTTTACATGGATGCTGAGCATTGTAATTACAATGAAAATTTTGAGCCCAACAATAGTGTGCTGTACTATATATTTCTCACAAGACCTTCACTATCAAGAGAAGCTTGCTCCCATAAAATGACTTTCTTCATGTGTACAAAATATTTGAATGTAGCACATTTCATTATCTACATGGCTATCTGTCCTGCGCATGGTCTCTTTGTCTCAAGATTTGGGCACTGTTTTGGAGGTGCAAGGAAAAGGATTTTACGTGCTGCAATGTTTATTCAACGTGTGTAGAGATCTCTACATTTGGTCATGCACAACATTAAGGTTTTGTGTGTGTTTGCTGTCAGCTGGGGACGTTAGCCCCATGGAGACTTGTTAAAAAACATGATTGTACAAGAAAAGTAAATGAAATTGACTTTTGTCAACCTTTACGCAGGCTACAGGGTGTGTTTCCTAGCTGTGCCTGGTTGATTGGATGTTGGTCTGAAGAGGTGTTTGGGGACAACAAGAGGAGGTGTTTTTTGTGCTCGGTGGGGTTTGATTAGAGACAACTCTTGCTGTATGTGCCAATCAATGTGAGACTTTATTGTCTTTTTTGGGTTACATTGAGACCTCATGTCTCCAGTCTGTTCAAAAGTTTAAAAAGGAGTAGCGGGAGATTACACGCGCTTACCTTTGAGAACGTTCCTTGTCTCGTGCTATTCTTGCTGTGCAGAGCCCTACGCAGCTGCTGTGATGGGAGCCTCCTTTTCAGCTCCACCGATCCTCATTGTTGTTTTGGTGCACGCTGATACGGGGAGCCACCCGGTGCAGCGTGATACAGCGTGCCACCATCTTGGGGTTGGACGTTTCCCGTGTGTTTTATAAGCGCTCTGCCCTGGACTTTGCCAACCATGTCTTTTCACATTATTGAAGTATTCAAGCTGACAGGAACGCCATTGTGGTAGGATGTCTTCACATTGTTTTACTTGCCTCCTCTGTGTGCTTGAGACTTTTCACATTCTAGAACCGTTTCTTGCCCATCTTGTTTGGAGTATGACTGTCCTAGCGATTGATATAAACAAAAGAAAGATGTGGTGAAGAGCAGGGCTGTGCGGTAAGGAGAGGTATTTTCTGGAGTTGGGTTGCGCAGTCTGCCCACTTTGATTGGTCACATGTTGGAATTTTTTTTTAAATGTACTGCTGTAGAGTAGTTCCTATATTCCCAATAGGCCCTGCGCATTGGAATAATATACCCTATAGATATGAGATAGAACTGAGATCAGTATGTCTCTATCGAGTAGACTAAACTTAATTGTGAGTGACAGCTAGCTCAGAGGTCACTTGAAACTTTCTCGAATACACAAGAAGGGATTAGTTTCTGACAACCGCATAAACATGACAACTTTCTTTCTCAAGAATAAAACATATCTTCAGAGTCGTGGAAACAATAGATAACTATTTTACTCAGTCAATTGTGCATGCTTCGTTTCTACAGAGTTGTAGAGAAAATAGAGAGACAGGTGTTTCAATAAAAGGGGTTTATTGAACATGTAAGAGAGGTGAACTGCTACAATCGTTAGACAGAATGCAAAGTATAATGAGTACAGCGTAAACAGTAGTATAACATAATCCTGTAATAGTATTGTCTGGTGCTATGACATACAAAAATACACACATGAATAACATAGGCTAAAATACACAACTGGTACTTATAAAATACGTCACCCCGATGTACCTAACCTAGGTCTAGTACGAGGGAAAAAGTAAGTGTGGTATTTAGCATAGGTTTAGTTTTTGGCAAGTATTGCCAAAGGTTTCTCTAGGTTCTAATCAGCTCCATACCTTAGAATGAGAGAGGTTGGTATCTCTTTCACGGACTCGATTTCCCAACACCCCGCAAGGGGAGTCAGAAACACTGGAGCTGGATTCTCGGCAGAGGAGGACAGCTTCTGATCAATGCGTCAGCTGGAGAGCTGGCTTCCTTCGGCACTTGCTGTAGCGAGCTGCGTTGTGCAAGTAGGTAGTCGAACTGCACCGAACCATACTGTGCTTCGCTATAGCAAGTGAAGGTATATTTATTAGGGGTGGGCGGGCAGCTACGCTCCGTCCACGGAGCATGCGTAGTGCCGTCTGCTACGCATTTTGCGGTGCGGGCGTAGTAGCCGGCACTACGCATGCTCCGTGGACGAGCGTAGCTGGCCCGCCCCCCGCCTCCCTCCCGCCCTCAGTAAATACACCCTTCAATGTTTAAATAAGTTTAAAACCACTTACCTGGTCCGCGCGCGTCCCGGGGCTCCCTCGTCTTTTTCAGTGCGCGTCTTGAACCCTAATGCGCATGCGTGGCCGCCCACGCATGCGCATTTCTCGCTAGAAATGCGCATGCGCGGGCGGCCACGCATGCGCATTAGGGTTCAAGACGCGGGCACTGAAAGAGACGAGGGAGCCCCGGGACGCGCGCGGACCAGGTAAGTGGTTTTAAACTTATTTAAACATTGAAGGGGGTATTTACTGAGGGCGGGAGGGAGGCGGGTGGTGCGTAGTGGGGCTACGCGAAGTGCGCAGGTGGGCGTAGTTTCTCGCCCACTTTGCGTAGCTTCGCGAAGCCCCACTACGCTCACTACGCCCAGGGTTAATATTTATACCTTGAAGGTGTTTGGGAATGCCAGCTTTGACGTAAAGACGGGCAAATGAACTTCATGGATGAATCCCTAAGGAATAGTTGTCCATGCATAATAATGAGTTTCTTGGAGAAATCAATATTCAAGCAAGGGGAAGTCCCTAACGGCTTAAGAGTCTGGTTTTCCAAGAAATTGTTGTGACGTTGATGAACGGATGGAAGTAGCCATGCCTGTATTTGGCTGCGTGGGTTATGCCTAAATAAGGACTGGATTTCTATGCCTATATAAGGGCAATGTGAAATTTACCTATATAAGGGCATGAATAGTGACAATGCATACAGAATCTAAATTGCCACACAACACTGCCTCCAACATCTTCAGACAATTTAGTAAGTGTTTTTGTGCAAATTTTACAAGACGACAGTTGAGGGTGAAGTCTACCCACAAGGACACACCTGTCTTCTCGGCGGGGGATTAAATAATAGCATTTAAAAAATGAGGTTTGAAGTTAACAAGCCATGTATTTTGCGTGCATTTGGTATTTATGGGCAACACTTTCATTACATGCTTGTTTGGGATATGTTTACACTTCAATGTTTGTTCTAGTCTCATTTATGCAAATGTATGTTAAGTATGTTCATATTTATTTAGTCTGCGTTTCTTTACAAGAAGGTTGTTTTTTGGGTTTGTTTCCCTTTCTCACTGTAAGCCTTTTATGCTTACTTGAGGGTTGGCTTGGTCATGGTCTCAGTTACACTAAACATGTTTCAAGGAGACACTTTCCTTGCGTGAGTAAGACACCTTGTGTCGCACGTTTTTTGGTTGTTGCAGGGTTTTATTCTTGTGTGTCTCCTCACACAGAGAGCTCCCTACAGGGAGGGCTTATACATTTTTTTACATGTTTTTCCTTGTTAATAGTGGGGCAGGACATTGGGTTTCAGTCCCTTTAGTCCACACTACATGTCTCCTCTCACGGAAAGCTCCTTACACGGAGAGCTTATACATTTTTACATGTTGTCCCTTGTTAATGGTGGGGGCGGGACATTGTGTTTTAGTCCCTTTAGTTCACACAACTTGTTCTCTACATTGAGAGCATACATGTACTTTGTTGTCCCTTGGTTATTGGGGGCAGGATATTGGGTTTTAGTCCCTTTAGCCCACATGACATTTTGATGTATATTTATTTTCCGTATTTGAGGAGGGGGATGGGTATTGAATTCTGTATCCATCTTTCCTTCTTGCCTTTGTTCCTTTCCCTCTTGTGATGCGGCTTTCCCGTCATCACTGGGTCCGGGCGTTTGACTCTGTTGTAAATAGTTCATTTCCACTTTATGATGCAGGAGTTGTTTCCATCATCTTTGGGTTGTGGACTATTTATTATTGCTGTATTTTTATGTTTATAGTGTAATACATTGGCTTAGTTAATTCTTCTGTTCAATAGGAAAGAGATATGCAGTATTCTTGCAATGTGTTGTATTCCCTATGTTACTCTGTCTTAGCTGCTCAGCCTGTGTGTGTGTGTGTCTTCTGTGTGGAATGTTGGTGGGTGGACCTTGAGTAGAATGCCTAGGTGACTAGATGAGGAGTGCCAGTTGGTGGATGGGGCTGAGCAGCTAGCAGGCTGCTCCTGGTGGGGCTGCTGTTTATGATGATCTACCTGTTGATAAGGACCTGCAGATACTACCTGTGAATAAACATATTTGGATTACAAATTACCAGCATGTCATAATTACTACAAACTCCATGAATCTCCTTCTGTTATGGGTCTTTCAGTTTTGTATAATTTCGCATTATTTCCTAGATTCTTCTTTAAAATGACCGCACGTTTTGGGAAATCCATTGAAGTCGCAACAACAATTAATGTTATCACATGTTACAAGAGGTTTTCAGGAAACTATTAAAAAAGTCCATGCAAGCATATCAAAATAAGAAGCGACAATTGAAATTATTGTGATTAGCCCTGATTTTTGTCTGCCTTCTCCCTGCTGAATGAGGAGAGGTCCGGGCTTGTGCTCCCAACCCCTGCCCAACAGAGTTCTGAGGGAACTTGTGCAGGCTTTTCTGAAACATTTGCGAGGCTCAAAGAATGCGGTGATGCGGTGAAGCAGTGCCCTTCCTTGGCTTTGTAATGACACCTAATAGCGGTAAAGGTTATCTGCGGTGCTTAATTTGAGCTGGTGGTTGCGGGTGGGGCCCACCCACACTTTTTTTGAGTGCTGACGCTGATTATTCCTCAACAAGCTTTTGATCCAAAGCTAGACAAACAAAAAGTCACACAGTGGAAAAAGATGATGGAAGAGTAAGGTAGGAAAACAGTTACAAAGGGAGACAGCAGTGATGAAAAGAACCTGCAAGAGTAAGATAAAGAGACAGTGGGTGTCTGGTGATTGATTAAAAGGCATGAGGTGGAATCGAGTGTATGTAGAGTTGGTATTCGAAATCCGACCTTCCATAGCACTGGCCGCTAGCTTCTGAAAAGAACTTTGATACCAGCACTTATTCTTTTAGAAACTAAACACTAGTTATCTGCCTTATTGAAGCTATGTCACAAATGTAAACTAGGTGTGTTTTGTGTTATATGAGTTAGCAGTGTTAGAGTTGGCCACTGAAAAGAGTGGGGCCTGAGGCATATAACCCTAGTTCTTCCACTCTTGGGAAGGTTCTGAACAGTTATTACGCCCTGCCAAAAAAAAGGATTTAGGTGGAAAAATGCAGAGTATATTCGGCCAGAAAAAAAAGTATCATAAACCATTAGTACTTCTCTTTACCAACTGAAATAGCACTACCTAAAAAATAAGGTGAAGTAACAAAGCTTTCAGTTCCTCAGTTGGCGGGGTAGAAAAAATGGTCAGCCACTGTTCCCCCCTTACCTTAGTGGTTTCAGTAAGCTTAGGACTCTTACTAGCCTGCTGGGGGAAGGCGGTGTATATCGTCGCCACCTTATTAGCGAAGAACTTTACTATTTATTGTATAAACTCCACATCAGTCTCTGTTTGCCCACAATAGAAAAAGGGAGTGTGTGAAAGTCATCCTTTTGGTAATGATCATCCCCATTTTGTGCTTGACACTGGTAGTAACTCATGCAAAAAGTGGACAGAATGCAGAACCCTGTCATACATTCACCCCAGTACAGAGATCTGGGCCTAAATCCATTGTTTTTTTGCTCACCATGCCATTATACTTTGGACACAGCCGTATGGAAATCAGTCTTGGTGAGTGTCTGAAAAGTTTCAGCCCTCCGTCCTTCATCTCCTTGTGCATACTGGTAGTAACTCACTCTGATTGTGCCCTGAGCTCTGCTTACCAGACCCAGGACTAGTGCTCTGCTTTTTAGGTATATCATGGTTAGGTATAATTACAATTGCCAATGACAGACCCCTGTAAGTCCCTAGTATATAATAAGGCAAAAGTGATTCTAACTACCTATAAGTCCCTGCCATACAGGGCAGGGAGGTTTAGAGCCCTGTAAATGTCCTGCACTGCGTGTGAACTACTGCGATGCCTGCTGTCATTTTAAAGGCAGCCCTGCTTTGCAGGCTGTCTTTACCATTAAATTATATGCTAATTCGACTTTGGAATCAAAGGTATATCCAAAGAAATAATCTACCTTATGTTTACATATAGGTCTCCCATAAGGTCTCCTTTAGGTTCCCCAGGGGTAGAATGCCATGTCCCTGTAAGCAGAAACATTATAAAATATGTTTTATAAGCCCTGGTGAAAACTGCCTAATTTGTTTTTCTCCATTGCAGATAATTAGCTCCAAAGGCTTACATGGAATATTTTATTTAGGTATAATATTGACAGGAGCGAGTTCAAATATAATTTAAGGTATCAGAATGTAAGTTATGATAAATCAAATAACTTGCGACTTAATGAGGTGTGAAGTAGCCTGCTAGAGAGACAATGGGTTCCTTGTGGGAGGAGAACTGAAACTGCGGAAGCAGAAGGCAGGAGAGAGGAGGGGTGGCCAAACTGGTCTTCAAAGGGATAATGACACTTTAGGACAGCACAGGCTCCCCCAACATCCTTCCACCTTAGCCACACGGGAGCCCCTGCATTTAGATTAAGGAGAGGGATGGAAGGGGGGTGTTAGGGAATCTTAGCCAAACCAGTGGGTTGGCTTAGCCTGGTCTGACCTCCAAGGAGAAAATGTCTCCATGTAGGATTTTGACGGAATAGTACTTTCTGTGACAAGAATATGCCACACTTTGGAGGAAGTGGTCATACTGCATTCCATTGGTCAGTGGTGCCTCCCTTCTTGAAGCCCAGGAACACAGCATAAATATGGAAGCGTTGACAAGCAACTCAGATCCGCTGCCTCAAACTACAAGGAGAAGAAGGACTTCCCTGCTGGAAGCTTGATCTTCACCTCAAAGTTCTGTAATTGGAAGGACTGCACCTGCTGCACCTTCTGGGACTACAGCCCTAAGTACTTTGCCTTGCTTCAATAAGGATTAAAAAGTGGACTCCCAACATGCTACCCATTTACAGAGCCCACCTGCATCATCTCCACCAAGAAGTACCCATCCTTGAGTGCATTCAGTGGATTTTTAAGGATTTGGCCAGGTGCTTTGTAGAAAAATGTATCCCAACTTCCCAAGGACCGTCTCAGAGATTCTAGACCCCTGGATTGGTGTTTTGGATGCCTCGAACCCTCAAGGAGGCATTCTGGAAGAAGACCTAGAAGTTTAGTGAAGTTTGGAAACTTTTTGGTAAAAAGTTCCATAAGGTGACAGACTCTACAATGAGAGTCAAGACGACTTCCTTTAACCGCAACCCAGCCTGGAATTCAGGTTCTTCCCGCTGAAAGATCTGGAGCTCCAGACTTCCAGGATTTGACCATGGCCTCAGAAAGGAAAGCAGACAATGTGGAGGCGAATCCGGCCTGAAGAGGAGCTTCACTCGACGTTGAGAAAAGAAGCTCTGGTAAACCTTTTGACGGATGCCTCCCACTTAGTGTGTCCGACCATGGGCTCCATCACGGTCAGCCTCAAACTTCGACTTTGTCCGGGCAATCACAACCAGATGTCCCAATTTGTGACAATAGGTTTTTAAGCACTTGAAAGTGTTTATTCTTTTAAAGTTCATATCCCTGGTTCTCCATATTGGATCTATGCTGTTTTAGTGTCTATTTGTTCTTAAAAAGATCATCTATTTTACCTATTTAATGTATTAGTGTTTTTAAATGCTTTACAAACCTGTCTCCTATGTTAAGCCTACCTTCTTCTTGCCAGCAACCAATGGATGAGCAAGGGATTGATTTATTGAGACCCTAACTGAACATTTTATTGTGTGTGTGGCCATAGTTCTAGGTATAAGTCACTGCTTATCACTACTAATAAACCACTTTCCAACAGGGAGTGTAAGAGATTGGAGTATTAGTTGAGGGTGTACCTACCACTCTCCTTGTGTACCGTGAACTACTAAAGTCACTAAATAAACCTGACCTCATCCCTGGAAACCATGGCACAGAGAAGACAGGCTTACATTTGAGGCAAAGTATTTATGCAGTGCAAAAACAGTAATAAAACAAAAAAAAATACCCAATCTATTTTAGAAAATAGACTACCTATTAATGAATAAAGTGACACCAAAATGACAAAAAATCCAATAAGGGGAACCGTAGATGTGAATTTTTAAACTGTGGTCAACTTGGCACATTTTGAGTCCAATCGCAGTGTAGATCGCAGAGTCAGATACAGAAATCAGGTTTCACCTGGCCAGCAGTTTTACTTTCGGACTTAATTTCTGAAATGGAAGGCCAACATCTTAAGGGAGGCAAGGCAGCTGCCCTGGAGGGCTCTACAATGTCGGATAGTTGTTAGGAAAGTTGAGAGAGGGAGAAATTAAAATGTTGCACTCAAGAAGTCCCCTAGCCAGCAGAATACGTCTGACATCTACACCTAGTGAAGATTTCTCCATTCATAATAAGTCACATTTTTGAGGCTTAGTTTCCTCCAGTGCAGGAAGTAGCCAAAGAGGGCTCCCAATGGCCGCATAATTTCTCTGCAGAGTCCTACTGAACCGGATTTGCTGCTAAGGAGAAGCTCCCAATGGGAGAAACATGAGTCTGCAGCTCAGCAGTAATGCATCTTCGTCAGATCAGCTTACCAGGTCTTCCTGAGGTCGTCAGGGCCAAAAGGTTTTGAAGTACCAAAATTACATGGGTGGTAGGAGCAGAACAGCAAGACAGAGCCAAGGTTTCCAGTACCTCAGGAACAGCGCTTAGGAGTTAAGACTCACCCCAGCAGAGGCCAACAGCAGGGTCCAGTGCAGGTTCATTTGGAATTGGTCAGGTGCGTAGTTGCAGGAAAGGTCTCTTATAGCTTGTTGTATCCCAGTATCGTGAACAGAAGGTCAGCCTTGTGACCCCTGGAGTCCAATTTATTGCCTTGGTACAAGCAAGAGCAGGTTCAGTCCTTCATGTATTTTCTTGGTTCTCAGACAGCATGTTCAGTCTTCTTCTGATAGTACTCAGGTCCAGTAGTGTTCTAAGGGGGATTCTGGGGATGCCTCATTTATGCCTGGAATTGGAGGCATGACTCCTGGTTCCTCCCTCACCAATGAGGTAAACATTTTTACACACTTTTGCAACACTTCCTGTGTGCCCTACTGCAAAGAAAACCTACAGTGCCCCTCTCTGCCAAAATCAAAGATGTTGAAACCCTTATCCTCTTCTGTTAAGCCTGAGTGCCCATCCCCGAGTGGGGCGGGTATGCTCAGACGTGAGTCCCGTGCTCTCCATGCCACTGGAGTCAAGCTATCCTGGCTGATGAGGGCTGAAAGCCCAAAACCAGTCCTAGGATGCTTGTTTCCAGGCGAGGGATGACCTGGCCTGGCAGTTCGAGCTGGACTGTTCCAATTGGGTGCAGGGTCAAGACTGATTTGCATATAGCTGGGTCCAAACTGAAATGGCATGGTGAGCAAATAATCGGTGGATTTAGGCCCAGATCTCTTTACTGGGGTGAGTGTAGGACATTGATCTGCATTCTATCCATCAATTGTTCTTTTTACATCCCAGAGTTGTCTCCACAGATTAGCAGCCCTTCCTCTGTGGTCGCTTCAAACCAATTCTGGGGTAAGCTCTCTCCGCACTAGGATTGCAGCCTGTCTGACTGGAGGAACAAAAGAAGGGGCCTGGGAAGGTGACATCTGACTGTGACAGTTAATTACATTTCTGGGCACTGCTCAAATGGTCATCCTGCCAGAGGACCACAAACACCTCCCCACATCCAGGCCTTTGTCTACTAATCTGGGAGCAGGTTTCATACCTCTTTAAGAGTTGAGCACTCAGTGGGATGCAGCTGTAGGCTTGTAGGCTAATGCTAATTACAAATAGTCCAAGAATTACATTTCTAAGTCACTTAGAAATCAAACTTAGTATCGACAAATTACCAATGTTCCAACAAAAGAGATTCATGAAGACATAGCTAAGATCTTAAAGGAAGGGTTTAAATCAGAAATTCTTGACCCGAAGGAGTTTGAATATATGACTAAAAATATCTAATGATCCTAGTAATTTATTTTTTGGCAAAGATCTACAAAGAAGAAAAACAACCCCCAGGACGGCCCATTGTGGTGGTGTGTGACTCATTTTTAGAACTTATTTCTCAATATATGGACATCTTTCTAAAATCCTTCCTTGAAAGAGTTCCCAGGTATTTATGAGATACAATGGACTTTATAACTAAAGTTGAAGGTCATCAATTCAATTCCTCTGAACAATGGTTAGTAACTCTAGATGTAGTCTCTCTCTATACACAGATTCCTCAGCATGAAGCACTTCAAGCCATGGAATTTTATTTGGAAACAAGAGCACTACCACATCAAGCTCCAACTAATTGTATTCTACACCTAGCTTCCATAGCGCTTAAAAAGAACTTTTTCAAATTTGAACATCATTTATTTTCCTTCAAATAAAAGGGACTGCTACGGGATGTCCCTTTGCGGAGAAATGGCAGTATTTTTCATGGCTAGGTTTAAAGACAAATTTATCCATAACGATAATCCATTTGCAGAACACCTGGTACAGTGGTACTGGTATATTGATGATATATTGTGCCTGTGGAATGGTACTGAAGAGGACCGTAAGACATTTCACAACTGGTTAAACAACAGACATTCAGTCTGGGAAAAAGTCAAATAAATCTCCCTTTTCTAGATGTTGAAGTCAGACCTTTTGAAGATGAATTGCTCTCTACACTGTACAAAAAGCCTAAGCATAAGAACAATGTGGTTCATTATAAGAGTTTTCATCCAAGTAATTTGAAAGATAATTTGCCCTATGGACACTTTTTGAGAATAAGGCATAACTGTTCTCGGAAAGAAGAATACAAGTTACATACATTGGCATTGATGGAGAAACTAAAAGAAAGAGGATATCCAAATAAACTATTGAAATATTCTAAGAAAAGGGCCTCGTATACACCAAATAAACACGGCTTGTCAAAAAAGAAAGACAGCCAATGGAAAAATTAGTTTGTGTTTCAACCTATTGTTCCCATACCAATAAATTCAAACAAGTCATCTATAACAGCTGGCACCTCATAAAAGATTTGGAATGTTCCCCGGAAGTACCAATATATGCGTAAAAACAAAATGCTAGCATTGGACAACAGATCATGAGAGCCAATGTTTTTGAGGATGAAAAAATTACAAGGTCATAATGGAACCTTAAACCCATAGTTGCTAAACTCTCCACTCTTGAGGCGGAAGCCGGGAGGAAAGAGGCACGTAGTATATTGCTGTTCAACGCTGACTGTCGATTTTAGGACTTTGCAGCTTGTATTAATTGTGCAATTCGGCTGATAGCCGATTTTAAACCTTTACCAGCTTTTAAAATTGTTTTTGTGTCTGATCGCCGATTTTAAGACTTTTGGGCTCACAAAATATGTAAAATATTCACTGTGCTTGCGATAGAAAATCACTCACCTCAGACCCCTGCTGCCCCCCCACAGCCGATTAAGGCGGTGCTAAGGGGCTGAAAAACCGAGTAAACAGCCGCCATCTTGGGGGAGGTGTGAGGGGAGCGCTGCTGCTGCCTGGCCACGCCTATCCACGTCCACTCTGTCTTAAATGTGGGGCCTTTACAGGAAGCGCAGCGGACGGGCGCAGCGGGCGCGCCGGAAGCACTCCGAAGGCGTGCCAAAGGCAAGCCCGTCTGTGCCCGTCCGTGACCGACCGGGACTAGGGGCAGGAACCCCTGCAGGCCTATGCCTCCGGAAACGCTATAGCTCCTCAGAACTGCGTAAGTTATGTCCCCCTTTAGAAAAATCCTGTCTGAATAGCTTAAACGTTAATAATGGAGGGAAAAAGTGTGCTCACTGCTCCTTTACAGTCATTAGACAACTCGGGTCTAAACACAAAAGTAAGATACTGAACCTTGCCCTGCTAAATTGTCGCTCCCTAGGAAAACATAAGATGGAGGTACACGACTACCTAATGGATAGTCAGGTAGATGCCTTATTCCTCACGGAGACATGGCTGAACACCACATCGGCACCAGATATACTGGCGGCCCTCCCACCGGGATATAACATTAAGAGAATAGATAGGCCAAAGGGAAAAGGGGGAGGAATCGCAATAATTCACAAACAAGACCTGGTCTGCACTCTAGAGGAAAGGGATCTTGTTAGCAGTGAAACGGGCTTCTTTTCCATCTCGGTGCACCAGGGGTACTGCATCAAAGGTTACCTGATATACCGCCCCCCGGAACCCAGAGCTCCCTTTTCCACCCAACTGATGGAAACCCTCACACTCTCCGCTCTCAAACATGAGAGACTCCTCCTACTAGGTGACCTAAACTATCATTTTAACGACCCGAAGAATACTGAAGCCCAGGAAATTAAACAAGAGTTAGCCGGCATCCAGATGCTGCTTAAATCAGAAAGACCCACTCCCTGTTACGGCCATCTCCTAGATCCTATCTTTGCCAACTGGGATACCATAACCGTAGAGCCCCCCACCCCGGTAATTTGGTCAGACCATACACTAATCACCTTCCGGGTGGCGATCCCGGATAATGGATCCCAGAAGGAACCTATCTCCACCAGCAAACGTAGGAGGTGGGCAAAATTCTCCACGGAGGCTTTCAATAAAATCATAATATCAGGAGGCCCCCCCGAACGCAAAGATATAGAAACCGCCTGCCTACAATTGAATCAACGAATCCTACAAGCGCTAGATTGCACAGCGCCATGGACTCATAAGGCTCTGGCAAGGAGATCCAAATCCGCCCCCTGGTTCAACACTGAACTCCGGGACCAAAAAACAAAATGTATAAACTTAGAGAGGAAATGGCGGAAACATTACCTAGAGACTGATAGAGCGGACTACAAGAATAATCTAAAGATATACCACGCATCGATTCGCAAAACTAGGAGATCCTACTTTTGTACTAGAATTAAAGACGCTGACAACTCCAGAAAGGAAATGTTCCTAGTATATAGGGAACTCTCTGACCTCACCCCACTAGCTGGCCCTATGACTGGATCAACTAAAACGTGTAATTTAATAGCCGAGTTCTTTGCTAGCAAAGTAGATAAAATCTACGCGGGCTTCCCAGACACTGCCAGAGTAGGCGGGGGACAGGCAGACAACAGCATACAGATACAGGGGGTTAACTGCCTCTCAGCATTTCGAGTTCCGTCTAAGGAAACTATATGTCACATAGCTAATAGTATTACATCAGGATCACCGAGCGATCCAGCAACCCCTAAAAGACTCCATGGCTGCACAACCACCATGGAGCCTTACATCAGTCATCTCCTGGCTCTCTCCTTTAGTAAAGGACTAGTCCCCACCTCATGGAAAAAAGCGACTGTCCTCCCCCTGAGGAAAAAACCTAATATTAGTATAGAAAAATTGGACAACCTTCGACCTATCTCCTTCCTCCCTTATTTCGCAAAAATTGCTGAGAAAGCAGTGAACAAACAACTCTCAGCATTTGCTGAAACCAATGGACTGCTCCACCCCTCACAGTCGGGATTTCGAGCTCTTCACTCGACCGAGTCGGCCCTGCTGTCTTCAACTGAAGCTTTACGAAGATATGCAGATGAGGGCCAGATGGCGGCACTGATTCTCCTCGATCTCAGTGCCGCTTTCGACACTGTAGCCCACCACACACTGCTACAGTGTCTTGAAAAGGGAGGAGTGAGAGGAAAAGCTTGGAAATGGCTTCAATCATTCCTAACTGATCGAACATTTCAGGTCGCCCAGGGCCAGTTTAGGTCCAACGAAATAAAACTAAATCAGGGAGTGCCACAAGGCTCAAGTCTCAGCCCCACCCTTTTCAATCTGTATGTGGCCCCTGTAGGAGGAATCACAGACACGTACGGGGTTGAGATAGTATCGTATGCTGATGATACGCAACTGATTGTGACCTTAACGCCACCAGAGAAACATAGCGCCAATAACTTCGCGTCCTGCATGCAGAAGGTGGCTCTCTGGATGGCAGACAATTGCCTACGCCTAAATGGAAATAAGACGGAGGTACTGATCATAGGTAAATCTCCATCAGTATGGACCTCAGCCTGGTGGCTGGAAGAACTGGGTGAGCTGCCCACACCCAGCAACTTAGTAAAAAATCTAGGGGTCTGGCTAGACAAAAACCTAACGTTCGACCACCAAACCAAACAAGTGGCAGGCACCTGTTTTGGGATACTACGGGTCCTTAGAAAAACGCTGGACCTTATGCCCATATCAGTACGACAGACCATAGTCCACAGCCTGATAACATCCAGACTAGACTATGGAAACATACTGTTTCTAGGGGCCAGCCAAAAAAGTATTTCTAGACTACAACGAACACAGAACGCAGCGGCCCGCCTGATCTTACAACTACCCAGAAGAGCATCATCAATGAAAGCTCTGAAAACCCTTCACTGGCTCCCGATCAGGGAAGGGGTGACCTTTAAAGCCCTGTGTGTAGGACACCGCATCCTGCGTGGAAAAGGCCCTAGATACCTGCATGGCCTTCTGAAATGGTACGAACCCACTCGCCAGCTGAGATCCTGCAGCACAGGGCAAGTACAAGTCCCGAAGGTGAAAACAGCCAGGATGGGAGGTAAATCTTTCAGAGTCAAGACGGCCAGGACATGGAACCAGCTGCCAGAAAAACTGCGGACTGAACCATCTGAGCAACATTTTAGAAGTATTCTAAAAACAATCCTCTTCCCCAAGCACTAAGATCAGAAAGGAGCAGGAACTCGTGGAAACATCATCAGCAATTCGTCAGCGCGGGGACACACTTGCTAGTGTAACCATGCGCTCTACAAAATACTAATAAATAAATAAATAAATAGTAGGTCACCATAAGTGAGGAATTATTCCATTTCCAGTCTCATGATCGAAGGTTCTGAGTTTACTAACAACAATGCTACATGGAGACACAATGACTTTTCACATTGTAAAACAAAAAAATGTGGTTTATACCATTTGGCCATGCCAGAAATTGTACATAGGATGGGTATGCTCAGACGTGAGTCCTGTGCTCTCCATGCCACTGGAATCAAGCTATCCTGGCTGATGAGGGCTGAAAGCCAGAAACCGGTCCTAGGATGCTTGTTTCCAGTCCAGGGAGAACCTGGCTTGGCAGTTTGGGCTGGACTGTTCCCATGGGGCACAGGGTCAAGACTGATTTGCATATGGCTGGGTTCAAACTGGAATGGTATGGTGAGCAAAAACACAATCGATTTAGGCCCAGATCTCTGTACTCTGGTGGTTTTTGCTTTTGTTACCCCGAGTGGGACGGATATGCTCAGATGTGAGTACTGTGCTCTACATGCCACTGGAATCAAGCTATCCTGGCTGATGAGGGCTGAACGTCTGAAACCGGTCCTAGGATGGTTGTTTCCAGTCCAGTGTGGACCTGGCTTGGCAGTTCAAGCTGGACTGTTCCCATGGGGCACCGGGTCAAGACTGATTGGCATATGGCTGGGTTCAAACTGTAATGGCATGGTGAGCCAAAAAACAATGGATTTAGGCCCAGAACTCTGTACTGGGGTGAATGTATGACATTGTTCTGCATTCTGTCCATCAACTGTTGTTTTTGCAGAAATTGTATATTGGCAAAACTAAAAAAGAAGTCAAACAATGAGTGGTTCAACATCGGTCACGTATAAAAACAAACATTGTATCTTTGCCAATGGTTATTCATTACATTGAAAAAATCACACAGAAAAGGATTTAAAATGAACGGTATTGAGCGTGTTAAAACCTCACTCAAGAGGGGGTGATCCTGAGGTATCTCTTATGAAAAGAGAAGCTTACTTAATCCTCAAATTCAACAGTACAAAGAAGCGGTCTGAATGCGATGTCTGATATAGGCAAAATATAACAAGATCATTGTACATTTTAACTATTCAAATCGGGAAAGCTCCACTCTGAGGGAATTGTTAAGATGTGGAAAACTACATATCCCATCATGCAAAAAAAACGCTCACATTCGGTGGGTTCAAAATGTCATCCAAACCTGAAGACGCTCTGAACAGATTCCGGGTTGGAGTTGCAAATGAACGAGCACTGTAACGGTTGGAGTAACATTTTAGAAATAGATCAGCATCTCAGGAATGGAGTAAGTTACACAATATAAGGGGATGTTAATAAAAGATCAAATAGTTTGGAATTGATGATGACATTATCAGATTGCTCCACAGTAGGAACTAATGTTTCAAGCCGAGTTGCGTGATGCGATATCTTACTATGTGAAACGGTGTTTATCTATGCCACGGTCCACTAGGACAGATTCAAGGATACATACCGTGGTCCTTTGTGAAACTGTTGTAAATAGCTGTATAGCTTGCAAGAAATGCAAGGAACTTATCAGGCTGTATATTGGACACAGTTCAAGACGTACATAATTTAACTCGTGATGCAAAATCTTTGGTCTGAAGTAAGAAGACGTTTTTGATCAACTACTTGAGAAACCTCATGGATATCTTTCCGTAAGGACGAGCGAAATAGTACCATTACAAACCAGGGACTACAGACTAATGATTGGGAAAAGCAATAGAAGACTTAGGTTTGGAAGGGTTAGTAAGAAAAAGGAACAAACCAAAATGTATATATTATTATTTACAGAATACATCCAGTTGTCGTCCTGAGGAGAACCCAAATAAATTATTGACAAGGGGGTACAAATGCATCGGCACAGCATAATCTCTTGGTAAACATACTGGTTGTAATAGGACTATTTAGGGGATTAGCTACAATCTCACAACACCAATAATTGAGTCAACATTAACCGAGAATTACTGACAGCAGAACAGAACTGTTCTTGATTAAGCTGCTGTTTGATTATATAAATACATGACTGGACTAATTATTTGTTAGAATGTACACATGCACTGTTTGTTTTTGTTGAATTTATTTTTCTTGATTTTGATGTTTGATTTGCCAAAAATATCTTTATAATTTAGGTTGAGATGCACGAAACATGTTTGTGTGTATATCTGGATTGTTGATCGTGGCTCCCTTTTCTGATGACAAATTGTACTGCGCTTTTATGAAACTAGTGAAAAGAGTATAGCAAATAAACACAAGGTTCAAGGAAACTAAGAGCTGGGTCTTTATTCTTAAGGATAGAAAGATGAAAATAGACAGCTGGAAATATATTTTTTTTATCAAAACATAAAGAGCGCTATTCTAGCTGGCAATAAGGGCCCAGTCCCTTTGAATGTGTGCTAATAGCTGAATATAGCATTTTTAAATGTAATATTGTATATCAGTGTGTTCTTATCGAACAATCAGCCCAGCCTTGCTATAGTAAAAATTGTTTTTGGGGCATAGCCACTATAAGGACATGTTAAACAATACATTTCGACATGTCCTATTTTTAAATACTATGAATTCTGCCATATGGACAATAGGAGCTATTCACGTCTTGATATTTAACAGGAAGAGGCCTACTTTTGCAGGTGGAAATAGAGCTTAAAAGCTGCCTTAGTCAGGCTACAATGGTAGGCCTGGAGCCTTCTTTTACGTTGTCACTGTATTGGATGGCCAAATGAGTGTTACAGCTCCACTAGTGACATTGAACTTACAGCCCTTGTTACACTTGGTACCATAAACTAGGGACTTATGGGTAAGGTAAGTATGTCAACTATGGGTGTACCATTTTCATCATGCTAAAGGGAAGAGCACAGGTACTTTAATATTGGTCAGCAGTGATGAAGTGCACAATGTTCTACAGCCAAAGCAAAAAAAGATAGGGCACAAATCTTAGAGTACATCACACAAAATATGGTAATTTCTTACAAGGAGAATGGAAGATGTTTTGATAGAGTGACAGAATTGATTAATATAATGCGGTTACTAGGCATATCTATATTTAAATGTGTTTGTTCTGTCCAAACATCCTGACTCAGACACTGTTCAATTGTTCCTTGTCCAAAGGACGCTATTCAGAAATACTGGTTTGGGGTTTCTTTTCTTTCTTGGCACATGTATAGCTCTGGGGCCTTCGCAAATCAAGTGTTTTCCAGCAAACACGATATCACCAATATTTTACCTTGGAGTATCTATGTCTACGGACATAAGCATGTTTAGGTTCTTAGGGAATTTGTAATCATGCATAGTTGATTTGTTCTGTAGGCTGCTATTGTTGAAAGAAATTAGGCCAACAATGCACATTTGGAGTTTGTGAGGTTCACTTTAAAATATCTAATGGTGGGCGGAACTCAGAGAATTTTACTCCACAGAAGTTTGCTCAGTTACATAAAAACCCTGCAAGATACTGCGGAGTTCCGTGAGCAGCAGAATGTCAGCACTTTGTGCAGCTCGTGCTTATTTTTAGTGCCAGGAGCTTGTTCCACACTGTAAAATTGGCACAAGCTGCACCACGTGCCACACCACAGGGCACTGCTTCATTCTGCCGCCAGAGTAGATTTTCCAGCATTCTCAACTCAAACAGTAGCAACCTGCCGCAAGTGCCTCCACTGAGAAATCATGCCGGGACCCATCCTAGCACTCAGTTTTTCTCGCTCCTTGTCGCCATCATAATGTTGGTGAGTCCGTTGTAAAAAAAACTCTGCCACAAGGTGGTTTGCAGAGTTTTTCTGGAACCGTTAACTCAAGGTGAGACACAGAGTGGGCAAAACTCCACCAGCGGACTTTACCACCTACCCCTAAAAATATCAAGCTCGGAACCATAGGTAAACATAGCATAACTGTGGGCCAGATGTACAACAGATTATCAAATCAGTAAGTCAAAAACTGTTCCTGACTGCTAAAATGGGGTTTTCCTTTATTTAAAAGACCATTCAGTCGATATTGTTTGCAAAGAAAATAAATAGCGATTCCTTAACATACCAAGTCAAATACCGATTTGTTATGATGAATTTCCAAATAGCAAATCACTATTTATATGTATGGAGGATTTGCGAATGATGACTAGTCACAGAATGGTCATTTTGCATATACGATTTACCACAAAATGAAAGCAGGTAGTAATGAGATGAAATGTACATATATTGTCCCAAAATGCATCAGAGTCTTCCATAATGGCAGCTTGGTATGTGATGACAAGGAGGCTGGACTACAGAGAAGGAGGGGCCAGAAAAGGACTTTTGGGGTTTGAATCACACTCTTTCAGCAGACAGGGGAGATTTATTTTACAAATACAGATTAAGGGGCTGAATACAATGTTGGTCGAAGTTTCCTCCCCCCAACACAAATTCGGAATTGGGACCGACTGACTCACGATCGGCGGTTCCCCCCAACTGATTATGATCCTTCTGAACACTGTTCAGAAGGACTCCCATTGACTTCAATGGGAGCCTGTGTTCCAACCGACAACATAGGCTCCTGTAGGAAAAATGTGTGTCTGCGGAAAACCTTGCACCCCGTCGCAGGCACCCCATGATGCCTGCCACACAATGCATGGTTTTACCAGGGGTCCCTTAAGTTCCCCCACCACCCCCAACTGGAGGCCTCAGGATGAAGGGGGGCCTGCTACAGATCTCCAAAGTCAGTTTCCGACAGCCTTTTCATGTCAGATAGACTGAGTCAGAAACGCTGTCCGTAGGGCTGTACGAATCGGCTCCGACCACCTCAGATTCTCTGAGTGCCGGTCGTAGCCGATTCAGAAGGACCGAACGGTTCCTCTTTGGACCGCGAGCAATGTAATCGGTCGGTTGACCGAGTCGGGTAGATGGGTTCTAACATGGTCTAAGAGAATCCGAATGTCGGTCAGAGGCTTTCCGATCTACATCGTAATCAGCTCCTTAGTTGTCATATCATTTTAGACCTAATAGATTAACTTAACACCGCTAGAAAGAAATGCAGAACCCAACGCCATACCTACCCATGTGCAATTCTCTAGGTGTCGTTGCAGTAGCAGCCAGGGTTTCCCATAGCACAATATCTCGTTTTTAAGGGCTTTCCTATATTTAATGCTAGCAAACATTAATAATCATAATATTTTTTCTAACAATTGGCAATAAGCCCACCATCTGCTGATGAGTTTGTACCTAGAAACAGAAAAAATTATCACTCACTGATCATACATGTTGTGTGTGTTGCATCCTGTCATAGATATAGTAGCATCGTTTTCATCAAAGTACTCTCTGGGGACGCTCTCTATTACCCCTTCTTAGCATTGTCAATGCCAATCTCATTCAAGGCATCTTCCTAGAAGTTCTAACACACAAGCCAAATCCTCCCGCCCCTAAAGAAACCTACACTTGGTGCTGACATCTGGTCCATCATTCATCTGCCTTTTATTGGCAAGATCACTTAAAAATGTGTCTATGCTCAACTCCACGATCAAATCCATGCTAACCATCTCCTGCATGACTCCCAGTCAGGCTTCAGATCATGGTGCTGTCCAGATACTGCAACCATGCACATTGTAGACAATTCCCTCCTGACAACAGATGAACATGACTCCTGCTTCCCTATCAGGGGTATGCAAGAGTAACATATGTTGTTATATGCATGTTTTACGTGAAATGACTCCCACACTCAAAAAAAGTAGTTCATACGGGTAAATATTGAACTCTAAAATTTAATTTTGAGGTGATTTCTGGTCGCTTGCGTTCCAAACACTGCGTCTCGCATTCATATTTGAAATTTTGCTCTAAGAAATTACCGAAATGGTCCCCTCGTGTACAAAATGCACCTGAAATATTTGGTAACCGCCCATGTTAAAGGAACTGCTTGTCGCATTCTGGTTGTAGTTGCAATCAGCCAAAAAAACGACCTGAAAATACATTACCTGAGCATTACACTTCAATTGAAATTTCTCCCTAAAATTACTCAATGTGGAGTAATGGCATAATCTCCGTAATGTTGCGTTCATTTTGTCACACAAATTTACCAAAATTATGTAAATTGCATAGGTATAGTTACAAATTCCTCCAGATCTACTCCTAATGCTACTGGTACCTCGGGTGCCTTCGACACAGTTGACCATCCCGCCCTCCTATGCACCCTGAAGTCCTAAGTGAGATTCACCATCAATGTCTTTCACTGGTTCTCCTCCTTTCTTTCCAATCAACAACAGTTTGTTCACATGGGCCCCTCAAGGTCACAGAACATACCTATCATCTGTAGAGCTCACCAGGGTTCCATACTGAGTCCTGTCATCTTCATGGAGGGACTTAGTGCTCTACTCACAGATAATAGGATCAAGATTCATTAATATGCTGATTATACACACCCACGCCTCAAACAATGCTTGCAATTCATCGGGACCTGGACGCCTAACACCTACCTACCACTAAACCCAGCCAAGACAGAATTTATGTTATTTGCAAACAACAATAAATAGGTAATACCTAGCACAATGACATGAACCTTGATGGTTCAAGCCCTAACCTTCACTGAATGCCATGTCACTTTGAATAATTGCGAATAAGGCAAAGAAGAAATGTTGGCAACTTTCTCTTCAAAAGAAAGTCACAACATTTCTTCCAAAAGGCAACTTCAGACCTGCAGTTCAAGCCGTCATACTCTTGCTTCTGGATGGTGGTGTTGCTCTACTCAATAGCCGTACAGAAATCAACCTAGCACCCCTATGTGCATCCTACACACCACAGCACCTCTCTCATTCAGGGCCTGAAGAAATGTGATTGCATCACCCCATCCTGATGGAACTCCATTGACTCCCATTGCCAGCCCACTCTATCTTCAAAACCAGCTGCTTCAATTACAAAGCCGTTACGACCAGCATCCCCACTTATCTTGCAGACAATCTCACCATTTCTATGGTATTGAGACAAAATATAGAAATTTGAATATTGAACTACAGAAATATCGAGTTAGATATATTATCAGACAGAAATATCGTCAGCAAGAATATCATTACCAAGGATATCAATTTTAAGGTAAGTAATATTGATGTTAGAAATATAGAAAGTGTTAATATTGATGACAAAATTATTTATGTTGTTAATATCGATTTTAATAATTTGTATGTATTTTACTATATACTTTAATTGTATATGCATTACATTTTAATATAGTTTGCACATTTTTAGTTTTAAATTAAATGTAATAGTTTTTTGTTATTTTTAGTACTGTAGCAGGCTGTGGAGTTTATAGGGGTACAGGATAGGAAGTACATTAATGATAATTAATTATTAATTAATTTGTAATTAATGTTATTTAATTGGTAATTATTTATGTCAATTATATAATTACTTTTTTTAATAAAATGTTAAGTATGGGGTTTGGGTTTTGTAGGTTAATGCGGTGGGAAGAATTTTTTTTTTATTAGCTAATAGTTATTCATTATAATAAATAATTATTTTATAGATAATTAATTATGTACATTGTGGTGTTTTTGTATGGGAATTGGGTATGCAGGAAATTAATTATAGCATTTAATTAATCTTAATTTATAAAAAATATGTAATTATTAATTAATCATAGAAATTGTGTAATTAAGATATTTTTTGTGTTATGTATTAGGTATCAGTTGTTGTATTTGTAGGGGTGAAGGGTGGGGAGTTAATTAAATATTATTGATTTCTTATGAGTTCACTGTTATTTTTTGTGTAAATATGATCATTTAATAAGTATATTTTAGGTGAGTATTGTGTAGTTTGTATTGGCATAGTGTAGGAAGTTACTTAAGTAATAAAACATGTAAAAATATTTAACTATTTAAAAAAAAACTGTGCTGTTATTATGTTATGTGTTAATTGTGTTGAGCTTTTTTAATTTAAAAAAATATTGTATTTATTTGTAGTTATTATTTTGAGAATATGGGGGCCAATTAGGATGGCGGGCGGATCTGAGTCCGCCAGCCATCCTCGCGGTGTTGGGACTGGCCGCCAGACATGCTTACAGCATCACCCATCACGATGTCAAAATCGCATGCCGGGAATTTCCGGGCACCATGGGGCAGGCACCATGCGGTGTCTGCCACTTGGTGCAGGGAACTGCAGGGGGTACCATGGGTACCCTCCAAGTGCACACCCCCACCCACCACATCCCTGGGGGCCCAAAACAGGCCCCCAAAACAATCTCCTCCAGCTATTCCATGGCGGCATTGCCAACATGGAAAGGCCTGTCCGCAAGCCACATTGTAATATATCTGGCGGTGCCTTCTAGGCACCGCCACCATGTCACTGGCCTGAACCACCCAGCCGGCAATCAGAACAATTGCCGACCTGCGGAAAAGGGATATATGACGTTAAAACGCATGTTTTTACAACGCATACCGTTACAATGGGACTTTTACAACGCCAATACTATTACCACGCATGTATTTACAACGCATTTTTTTACAACGCAGGTACCTTTACAACGCATACCATTACAACGTAAGTATTGGTAAGTATATATTTTTTTTTTTATTGTATATTATTTAAAATTAATATAATGTAATGTAATTGTATTTAATTTAATTTAATTTAATTTAATTTAATTTAATTTCATTTAATTAATTTAATTTAATTTTAATTTTATTTTATTTTTACCCTGTATCCCTTTACCCAAAAACCCAAAACTGACCCTGAACCCTAAAAATACCCCTTTACCCAAAAACCCAAAACTGACCCTGAACCCTAAAAATACCCCTTTACCCAAAAACCCAAAACTGACCCTAAACCCTAAAAATACCCCTTTACCCAAAAACTGAAAACTGACCCTAAACCCTAAAAATACCCCTTTACCCAAAAACTGAAAACTGACCCTGAACCCTAAAAATACCCCTTTACCCAAAAACTGAAAACTGACCCTGAACCCTAAAAATACCCCTTTACCCAAAAACTGAAAACTGACCCTGAACCCTAAAAATACCCCTTTACCCAAAAACTGAAAACTGACCCTGAAACCTAAAAATACCCCTTTACCCAAAAACTGAAAACTGACCCTGAACCCTAAAAATAACCCTTTACCAAAAAACTGAAAACTGACCCTGAACCCTAAAAATACCCCTTTACCCAAAAACTGAAAACTGACCCTGAACCCTAAAAATACCCCTTTACCCAAAAACTGAAAACTGACCCTGAACCCTAAAAATACCCCTTTACCCAAAAAACCAAAACTGACCCTGAACCCTAAAAATACCCCATTACCCAAAAACCCAAAACTGACCCTGAACCCTAAAAATACCCCTTTACCCAAAAACCTAAAACTGACCCTGAACCCTAAAAATACCCCTTTAAAAAAAACCTAACATATAACATTTTAAATATAATTATATACTTACCAATACTTACGTTGTAATGGTATGCGTTGTAAAAGTACCTGCGTTGTAAAAACATGCGTTGTAAATAAATGCGTTGTAATGGTATTTGCGTTGTAAAAGTTCCGTTGTAATGGTAGTGCGTTGTAAAAAATGCGTTGTAATGTGTGTTTACCGCGGAAAAGCAGCGGATGGACTTTGTGTCCACCGCCATCATAATATGGCGGGGTATTTCACGTTGCAATGGCGTAACGGTCGCCACAGCCGGCTTGGTGGTGGCGATCGTTATGCCATCGTAATGAGCCCCATAGTTTGATATTTTAATGATAATTATAATATTTGTATTCATTTATAATATGTATTAAAGATTGTAATACATATATAATTTGTTTATGTTTAGATGCAATACATATATATAATTTTTCCATTTAAATATAAACATATTGTAATTTAATAATGTTTTTAAAATTGTTAATTTTGTTTAAAGGGAACTTCTGTGTGTGTAATGTTAAGTAGAGTGTAGTGGTGATAGTAAATGTTACCCTTTAGCAATACAACACTTTCCCTACTGTTGCACTTATTGGAGTGGAAATAGTAGATTTTACTGCTCTGCACTCCAACCCTTTCCCTAGTGTTGCACGGACTGTAGTGGGAATAATAATTTGTACCCATCCGCAATCCAATAATTTCTCTACTGTTGCACTGACTGGAGTAGAAATAGTAAGATTTTCCCCTTCGCAATCCTACACTTTCCCTACTGTTGAACTGACTGGGGTAGAAATAGTTAATTTTATTCCTCCGCAATATAAGATTAACCCTAGTCTTGCACTGACTGGAGTGGGAATAGTACATTTAACTCCTCCGCAATTCAACACTTTGCCTACTCTTGTAATGTGTGGAGTGGGAGAGTAAATTTAACCCCTCCACAATGTGACACTTTGCCTACGTTACACTAACTAGAGTGGGCATAGTCAATTTTACCCCATTAACATTTTTATATATTTTATTTGGAAATAAATTGGTATGTTTTTTAATGCTTTATGTTATTGGGTACACGTATATATATATATATATATATCTATATATATATATATATATATATAGATATATATATATATATATATACATATATATATTACCTACTGGCGGTCGCCAGTAGGTATATATAGTTAGGATTTTTTCTCTATGGGTTTTTTGAAAATTCTATGTCTAATAACTTTGGCGTTTGTGGACGGAATTGGCTGAAATTTTCAGGAAAATGGCACATTTTGTTTCTGAGCAGCCCTTGAAAATTTGGGGGGGGTTCGTCAAGGGGGGGCCGAGAAAAAAGGGGGGTCCCAAAACGTGTTTTTAACATTGAGTTTTCCATAGGGCGGTTGGCCTCACTTTTAGCCCGAACGGCTGAATGGATTTGCACGAAACTTGGCAAAATTGTAGGGACTGGTAGCCCGATGTGCCTTTTGTAGGTCTCAATATATGTGCTCCAGTGGATTTTGAGAAATTAACGTTTAAAAAAAGATATATATCTGTAACAGCGGACCGGGCAGCGCACTGGTTCGCGGACTTTTCGCGCAACGGAGCTTTGTGAAGCGAAGCTGATTGGTTCTCCGGCGTCTGTCAACATTCCAAACAGTCCGTAGCGGCCGCCATCTTGTCTCTCGGTAGGATCGAGAGACAAGAGGAGGTCAAAACAAAGGGGGAAATAACTATAAGGGGGCATAGTAGATCCTCGCTGACCCCCTAGGTTTGATGTGGAGGTTTTAAAAGGGCCCCGCGGGGCAAAAAAAAAACAAAATAATAATAATCGAACGGCTGAATGGATTTGCACGAAACTTGGCAAAATATTAGGGACTGGTAGCCCGATGTGCCTTTGCTAGGTCTCAATATATGTGCTCCAGTGGATTTTGAGAAATTAACGTTCAAAAAAAGATATATATCTGTAACAGCGCTCCGCTTCGCGTACTTTTCGCGTTACGGAGCTTTGCGAAGCTGATTGGTTCTCCGGCGTCTGTCAACATTCCAAACAGTCCGTAGCGGCCGCCATCTTGTCCCTCGGTAGGATTGAGAGACAAGAGGAGGCCAAAGCGAAGGGGGAAATGACCATAAGGGGGCATAGTAGATCCTTCCTGACCTCTTAGGTTTGATGTACCATTTTGCCAAGTTTGGTGTAATTCCGTTCAGCCATTCAGGCTGTAGACGTATGTAAATGTCCTATGGAAAATTGCATGGGGAAAACACATTTGAAAGTGTTGAAATTTAGAACCAATTAAAATGTTACTTTGGTTTTGTATTTGTGTGTGATGAAAGTTAATTGGTTATGTATATATGTCAAATGAGAGGAAACCACAGCCATTTTGTGATACTACTGTCTGAGGTACATTTGTGAGGAATTTTTGGTGGTGAATTTCTGGTGTTTGATTTACACAGTACTAACACTTCTGCTACTTTTAAAAAGGTGAGTTGTTAATTTGTAAGGGGAACTATGTTGTACACTTGAAGATAATTTGAAAAATGTTTTCTGTTATTTATTTGCAGTCCTTCTGTTATACTAAATACTTGATAAAGTTCGTTTTATATTATGTATTACTAAAAACGATAAATGAAAGTGATTATTTTTTTCTGCAATTTACAGCAAGCAATTTCAAAATAAAATGGCTCACAATGAAGAGACCGTGGCAATTTCTTTTGAATTGTCCAACACATTGATTGAAATTGAGAGCACCAATAATGAAATATTGTCACAAGGAGGACATGACTTGTATGATTCCATTAGATTGATTGAAATGGACAGCACCAAGAATGAAATATTGTCACAAGGAGATGACTTGAATGATTCCACTACATTGATTGAAATTGAGAGCACCAATAATGAAATATTGTCACAAGGAGGAGATGGCTTGTATGATTCCATTAGATTGATTGAAATGGACAGCACCAATAATGAAATATTGTCACAAGGAGGAGATGACTTGAATGATTCCACTACATTGATTGAAATTGAGAGCACCAATAATGAAATATTGTCACGAGGAGATGACTTGAATGATTCCACTACATTGATTGAAATTGACAGCACCAATAATGAAATATTGTCACAAGGAGGAGATGACTTGAATGATTTTTTTGATCAATCTCTTGATGGCGAATTTATCGAGTGTTTGGAGACCATAGAGTTACAAGAATCATCATTGGAGACTTTTAATGAGGACATTGCTGATGAGGACATGTTACTAGTTCTTTCAAATTTAGAAAATTCTGAAGAATAAATTTATATTTAGAAATCAAAAATTGTTTGAGACATTATTCATTTTTATTTTTAATTTATGAGGTTGTAGCGAAGTGATTGTAGTATAAAATGAGACTTATAGTATAGAGTGCAACATTTTTATGTTACATGGTAAGTTTACTCATATTTACTTCCCTTCTGCCACTATATTATCTCCAATGTGTATTTGACATGTCTTCTTCATCTCCGGCCTCCTTTCTCTCACTGTGTGTCTCCGATGCATCTTATCGCTGGTATTTTGTGTAATTACAGAAGAGAGTAAAATAAAATAGTTCGGAACGTGAAATGGGGGCAAAGTAGAGTACTCCTCACCCCCTAGGCCTTTTTAGGCGGTCCCAAAAGGATCAGTTTCTGCTTTCCTGAGAGATTATGGTATGAGTTCCATATACCACAATAACTTGCATTACAACATGCAAGATATCTATCTCCTATTACCAACTTTTGGAGATATTCGCGCTAAGCGCGAATATCTCCAAAAAGTAACACCTGCCCTGAGCAGTTCTTAGCCATGTTATCCAATGGGAGGTGGATAACATGGCTAAGAGCATTAGCTCGGTAATGCATGAATATCGCTGAGTTTTTAGCGATATTCATGCATTGCGGCCGTTTATTATCGCATTTGCGATAAACCTTGATAATAGTAAGGTTTATCTTCGATAATTTCTGACGATGCTTAGTGGTAAAAAATTGGTTGGTAAGCATCGTTAGCGATAAATATCGCTTAACTTTGGTAATATGCCCCAACGTCTGTTAACGTTCGATTCGAAGGAAATGAGGAAGTGTTGAAAAACATTGTCTGCGCCATCTTGCCTTTTTTGAAATGCCACACTTTTGTCGTGCACGGCAGCCATTTTAGGTGTCTTGACCAGACCCACTCTCTGCACGCTGTCGATTCGTAGCATGGCTCCTCACCCACGCAAGCATCTTCCCTAGGCACTGGTCACCACCGCTCTCTGTCTTATGCATGGGCAATAAACCTCCCCCCATCTGCGCTGCTCTTCCCTGAGAATCACACTCTGTGCCCGCCCGACACCTCCCTTTCGCCCTATTCACTACCGCACCCTCTGACACTCCTCTTTCTCTGTGTCCGATTGTCCAGGCTATCAGCTAGCCCTGCAGATGTAGTTTATGGCCCCAGCTGTAAAGAATCACCCCTCTTCAAAGGAGTTATAGTAGATCAAGGCCCACACTCGATGAGATCCGTCACACCACACGTGTTCCTACTATCTGAAAACCATCCTGTATTGTGATTGGGGAGGGGACCGAGCCTGAAGCGGAAGATTCCAGGAATGACTCTTTGTACATCAAAGTTTTTACAATTATGTGTCACATTAAAAATATATAGCACTCCAACAAAGTAGTAGGAATATAAAACTTTAATAACATATAAATATATACAACAAAACAAAAACAGTAAAAACATTTAAACAACGAAGAGACCGTGGCAATTTCTTTTTAATTATCCAATAGATTTATTGAAATTGACAGCACCAATAATGAAATATTCTTGTCAGTAGCGGTCTGTTGTGCGAATAGTTCCAAGGCAGCAGAACGCGCTGAAATCTAGATGGCACGAAAGTGATGTCTAGTAAGTTGCCGCCCAGCAAAAAACGGCGTGGGGCGCCGCGGGGGTGAGTGAGTCCAGTAGGCACCACAGCTATTCTTACCGGCATTGCAGAATTACTGCTGGGGACAATGCCTGTGCTGTAGCAGGGTCACAGCAGAAACAAAAAGGATTCTGTTGAAGATGTTGTTGGTTTTCAATTTGAAAACAGTTCTGGTGTCAACTGCTATGCTAATGTAGTGGTTTTGTTTTCTCTAGAAAATGTAAAAGAGGGGGAGGCAGTCCAAAGTTCCGTTAAAAGGGCAAAGGAAAGGATTGGTGGTTTGAACTATCAGTCAAAAAGGGGAGGGGGTGCAATAATTTTTCCTACCGGGTCACACTGTGCTTTCACCGGAAGTGAGGTCTGCAGGATTCTAGTAATTCAAAGTGAGGCTGGCGCCAGCATGGGAGCGCCGACGTCCCGCGGATACAGTTTCGTCACTCCACGGGCGATCATGGCAGTCATTCCCCATCGGGGGTCGGAGACTCCCGCGGCTCCTCTAGAATCTTCAAGGTCGTGGAGGACTACGGTGGTGGAGTCAACCAGTGACCGGGCCATTTCTTTATGCTGGGCCCGCTCTTGCCAGGTCGACCGCCATTTTGAGAGTTCGGCAGCTACCGGCGATCGCGGGGTCACATGAGCGGACGGGCTCCACCCTGCCGGGCGAGACGTTGCAGCATGGCCACAGTGGAAGAACCGTTTTCCGGGCGCCTGAAGCGCTGAGGGTGCAGCTGGGAAGTCTCCACCTGGGGAGGCGGGAGAGGCCTGTTCGCACCGTCTCTCCCTCCCAGTGCACCCCACGGCGTCTCGCTTGAGATTTGTTATGGCCGGACCAGGCGATGAGGACGAGGGGGGGGTCGGAGGCATGTGCAAGACATCCCCCCCCAGTGTTGTCGCAGCCATTATAAAAGAAAGAAGTGTCCCGTCCGTCTTCGGGCCGGGCTTCCGGTGGATGTCGGCCGGACGCCCCTGGCTCTGGCCCCATGAACGGGTTTCTTGGTTTATCGGCTGCAGCCGGATCCCGTCGGCCTCGGCCCCCCGACCGTTGGTGGTCGGACCGGAAGAGCATGTGGCGGGACTACCTGCAACTCTCAAGGGCCACCGCGGCATGACTGGGAGAGAGAGGGGAGGGTCGAGGAGACATTCCCCCCCCTGCAACTGTTCAGCGTTGTAAAGGCAATCCCCTGGCCGGGTCCCGCTGGCCTCGGCCTCTCCTTCGGCTACACCCTACGTTAGGATCTCCTGGCCGAGGCGTGGCAGCAGGACCTGCCTTATATGGGCTGCTCCCGGCTGGGCGTAGCCGGAACCCTGCCCCACCTTGGAAGTTTCCAGAGTGGGGGTGGATGTTCTACTGACTTGCATTTTCCCTAGTCTATCGATTTTTTTGGCGTGGCAGGCGGTGGGACAGTGAGGGGTGATTTGGTTTCTCTTACTGTTTTTCTGGTCTCTCACCACTGGCATATTTTAACGTTTTCTTGTTTCTAGGACATTAATAGGTTTTATCATTACGTTATGTTATCGTTTCTTTGTTCGTTGTTTAATAAAAGTTCATGTTCATCAGTGGCCTACTGATTTTCGTTTTCCTATTTTTTTCTTTTCAGGTTGTTTCATGGTAAAGTTTCTGTTAACAGGATACAGTGATCACTTCGTTATTATTGCATATGTCCTTTTCACTAGGGGTGCTCTCTGGTCGGGCCAGATGACGTATCTCTAGTAAATGGTCCGGGTGAAAAAGGTGCATCAATCAGTGGGGAGTAGATAGGCATGACAGATTACAACGGGGGAGAACGGTCCGCATTACGTACCCTTTCACTACTTGCAAAGATTTTCCTACGTTTATTTGCAAACAGGGAATACCTCCAAAAAGAACTAATTCCCAAACAGTCAATGTTCGGACAATCAATCAATCAATGAGGAATGAAATAGGTACGACGTGTTAAAGGCTTGCGTTACCTACCCTTCACTATCTGCAAAGGGAGATAGAATATTCCTATTCTTCCCCGTTTGCAGGTAGAGAAGATCCTTAAGAGAATTAACTTCGAACAATTCAATGCTCGATTGAAACAATCAACAAGGGGTACTGTGAACACAAATGAACGCCGCTTATATACATACGCATTGCTATTTTCAACAGGTTGTTCCTAATGTTTCTATTTTAGCGAGGTCAAAAGAGATCCCATTAGTGGCCTACTGATTTTGCTCGATTCCTTTTGTTTTTTTACACGATTTTTCGCTATCTGCAAAGACTAAACAGAGTATTGCGACTCTGTGCTTGTTTGTAAATAGAGAATGAACCAAAGAGAACAATCAATCAAATGGAGAGAGAAGCAGGCACGACGGATTACAAAGGGGGCAAAGGGCTGCGTTAACTACCCTTCACTATCTGCAAAGAGAGAGTACTCCTAATAGAAATGAGGGGTGGGGGGCAGCAATCAAAGCAGATCAGTGTGCATAAACACGAAAATGTTTTTACTTACCACGTACTTGACATTCGACAGCTTATGATATTTGCTATTAAAAAACCATTGAAATTCACTGAAAAAACCATAGGTTATAGACCATATATAGTTAGGAATTAGCATTTACAAAACCTTGAAAATTCACTGAAAAAACCATAGGTTATAGACCATATATAGTTAGGAATTAGCATTTAAAAAACCTTATTTTACTCACACAAAACCATTGAAATTCCATATATAGTTAGTTGCACTAACTATATATCGCGCACCCGCAATCCACTGCTGATGATGTCACATATTACATCATTCATGACATGGTCAGTGACATCACTGATGACATCACTGATGACATCTCAAATGACATCACTGATGACATCACTGATGACATCTCATTTGACATCAATGACCACATCACTGATGATATCATTCATGTGACAATACAATGCATCTCCTCACACTTTAATATAACCTCTGTTACACCCAGTGTTAAATACAGAGTATAATTTTTGAAACCATTGACACACCAATACTAGTTACTACATACGCACTCAGTGATTCCTATGTTTACACACACATTCACTCATTTACCCATACAATCATTCATACATACAATCACTCATCTTTACAACACTATCATATGCACTCATACACCTATACAGACTCTCACACTCTGTCACTCATCCATGGAGTTACTCACACACCTAGTCAGTCCTGTAAAGAATCAATCACACTTCCATTTTGTAATCTATACAGTTAAACATAGAGCACCTTACATTTTGAAACATATACTAACACATAATTACTCTCTTATACAATCATTGATACAAGTACACATTGATCTGCACAGAGTCACACACCTCCCAGCCAGCCACACACACACTCAGTCTCCCATACAAATACTTGGGCAATCAATCAATAACCCATATAGTTACTCATATAGCTACTGATCAACACATGCAGCAGTTTACAGAACAACAGACATAATGATGCACAAATTAAGACAGTTTAGTCACTAACCCATGCACTCAGTGAGACACATTTAATCACTCACTCATACAGTCAGTCACGCACCTACTAAATCCTTCATCCAGACACTTCTACATCTACTCATTCTTCAATATGTAAAACATATTTAAACTTTACAGAAACACACAGTCACTGGATGATGTCATCAGTGATGTCATCAGTGATGTCATTTGAGATGTCATCAGTGATGTCATCAGTGATGTCACTGACCATGTCATGAATGATGTAATATGTGACATCATCAGCAGTGGATTGCGGGTGCGCGATATATAGTTAGTGCAACTAACTATATATGGAATTTCAATGGTTTTGTGTGAGTAAAATAAGGTTTTTTAAATGCTAATTCCTAACTATATATGGTCTATAACCTATGGTTTTTTCAGTGAATTTTCAAGGTTTTGTAAATGCTAATTCCTAACTATATATGGTCTATAACCTATGGTTTTTTCAGTGAATTTTCAAGGTTTTGTAAATGCTAATTCCTAACTATATATGGTCTATAACCTATGTTTTTTTCAGTGAATATATATATATATATTTATATATATTTATATATATTTATATATATATATTTTCCAAAGTTGCCCCGTCTTGACTACTGGTGGCCCCGTGGGAGGTGGCCTGCACCCCAGCCGAGAGCGCCGGTAATTTAAATATATGCTGCAAAGTTCCAAATTCGCTCCGCTCTCAGTCACCAGAAGAAACGCCAGAATACCAATTTTCCGAGGGTGTTTATTTACACCTACAAAGTAGGTGTATATTATATTTAAAAGTAATAATGCATCATCACATCATTAATAATTATTACAATAAATAAATACGTATAATAGTTAGATATTTTCCTAAATTAATAGAATATATGCAATTTGTATTATATTACTGTTACATTTAAATATATTGAATGTTTATTATCTACGTATATATATATATATATATATAGATATATATATATATATATTACCTACTGGCGGTCGCCAGTAGGTATATATAGTTAGGATTTTTTCTCTATGGGATTTTTGAAAATTCTATGTCTAATAACTTTGGCGTTTGTGGACGGAATTGGCTGAAATTTTCAGGAAAATGGAACATTATGTTTCTGAGCAGCCCCTAAAAATTTGGGGGGGTTTCGTCAAGGGGGGGCCGAGAAAAAAGGGGGGTCCCAAAACGTGTTTTTAACATTGAGTTTTCCATAGGGCGGTTGGCCTCACTTTTAGCCCGAACGGCTGACAAGATTTGCACGAAACTTGGCAAAATTGTAGGGACTGGTAGCCCGATGTGCCTTTGCTAGGTCTCAATATATGTGCTCCAGTGGATTTTGAGAAATTAACGTTCAAAAAAAGATATATATCTGTAACAGCGGACCGGGCAGCGCTCCAGTTCGCGTACTTTTCGCGTTACGGAGCTTTGTGAAGCGAAGCTGATTGGTTCTCCGGCGTCTGTAAACATTCCAAACAGTCCGTAGCGGCCGCCATCTTGTCTCTCGGTAGGATCGAGAGACAAGAGGAGGCCAAAGCGAAGGGGCAAATGACCATAAGGGGGCATAGTAGATCCTCCCTGACCCCCTAGGTTTGATGTGGAGGTTTTAAAAGGGCCCCGCGGGACAAAAAAAAATAAAAATAATAATAATCGAACGGCTGAATGGATTTGCACGAAACTTGGCAAAATTGTAGGGACTGGTAGCCCGATGTGCCTTTGCTACGTCTCAATATATGTGCTCCAGTGGATTTTGAGAAATTTACGTTCAAAAAAAGATATATATCTGTAACAGCGCTCCGCTTCGCGTACTTTTCGCGTTACGGAGCTTTGCGAAGCTGATTGGTTCTCCGGCGTCTGTAAACATTCCAAACAGTCCGTAGCGGCCGCCATCTTGTCTCTCGGTAGGATCGAGAGACAAGAGGAGGCCAAAGCGAAGGGGCAAATGACCATAAGGGGGCATAGTAGATCCTCCCTGACCCCCTAGGTTTGATGTGGAGGCTTTAAAAGGGCCCACGCAAAGTTTTTTTGCGTGGGGAGCGTCCGGTTCGGGAACCGGGAAGCGTTCTGGGGAGCGTACTTTGTTGAAAATTAGTGAAAAAAGTTAGAGTAAAATAATAATTGTGAGTGATCAGATGTAGGGTAGCTCTGAGAAGAGCTTTTGGGTTTATGGTACATTTAGGTACTTATAAGTAGGTACCAATGCACATTCTTAAATTCAGAATGAAAATTCTGTTGCCCTCATCTGAGAAGTGAACTCCATCTCCTCTGTAGATATCTTGCATGTAGTAACGCAAGTTATTGTTATACAAGGATCTCATTCCATGGTCTCTCATGTAAGCTGAAACAGATTTGTTTACATGCTTCCTCGACTTCTCAATTTGTGGACAAAATTGGTTCGACCACCTCCATTTCTGTCTTTGGCATATATTTGAATATACCAAGGCAGTCTGAGGAAAAAGTGCCATCAATTGCTCAAAGGTGTCCTTTAAAAGCATTTCCAGACCTACCCCAGTCAAAGTGCCCAAATCATTACCTCCACAGTGCACAATTAACAGGTCAGGTTTTGGCAAATGCATAAAGGTTTTCACCAATGGTATCAATTGGTGACATTTTAATCCTCTGTGGCCAAACCACTTAATTTCCACATCTTGAAAATTGAGGTTAGGTAAATTCCTGTTCTCAGCATACCTCTGAGCCCAATAGATGTAACTATGTCCAACAATCCAGACAGAAAACATGGTGAGAGAAGGTTCTCCTGCAGTCAGATGAAGTGTGGCAATGAAATGGCAGTTGAAAAAATAAGAGTGTAAAATGAAAAAAACTGTGGAGTTTCTGTGTTAATGAAGCAGTAAGAGTGATTGGTGGATTTTGATTACTGAAAACAGAAAGTTAGGGTGCATGGATGAGTTCTTTGAAAGATGTATTTTGAGTGGTGAAGAAAAAATCATTAAATGAAAGAATGCACTGGATATGCAGGTGCACTGAGAGTTCAGAGTTCAATTGCAACATTGTTGTGTGAACTTGCAAACACCAGAGGTCTTCCAAGAGGTGGTTGCTATGCAAAAAAAGCAGAGAGGGCAGAGGGGGGGGAGGGTTTTAATTTGAAAAAAAGTGAGGGAAGAGTTTTGATTGGGTGACATGAGAGATATGTGTGAAGAATTACAGCATTTCTGTGCTTTTGATAGCTGCAGACTCTGGAGTGCATACCTTTTGCTCTGCTGAAGACAAATTGGTGTGTTTCTGAGACTGTTTTGAAACTCAAAGTATTTGCTTAGGTGAGAAAAGATTTCTTTAATTTAGATACAGAATAGTGTGCTTTAAGGAGAAAATTATGAAGAAAGTTGTGTTTTTCAAATGTTGCTTTGTGTCAAGTGTTTTACAAATAGATTTTGTTTCTTTGAGAAATTGTAATTGGAGAAAATGTGAAGTATTAGTACTGACAGGGTTTTTATGTGCATAGGAGCTGTGGAGTGTTTTCAAATAATGACTTGTAAAACGTTTTTGAGGAAAAGGAATGGTTTTAATATTTATGACAAGGACATAATGGTGTATGCTTCTTTATAAGGCAATTGAGTGTCTCTGATGTTATTTTTTCCATTTTAATGTAAGACCTTTCCCTGTGGAGCAAATTGCTTGTAAATATGCTCCCACCTGTGCATGGCAAATTTAGATTTTGAATGTTTGCGTTACATAGCCGTGTTAAAAGTGACCCAAGCATGCTGCAAAGGCAATCAAAAAACGCTTTCATGTGTCTTAAGGACATTTTAAGTCATTTCCCCATGTGGAGTGTTTTTAAATTATGACTTGAAAATCGTTTTTGGGGAAAAGGAATGCTTTTAAAATTTATGACAAGGACATAATGGTGTATGCTTCTTTATAAGGCATTTCAGTGTCTCTGAAGTTATTTTTCCAATATTAAATTAAAAGACCTTTCCCCGTGGAGCAAATTCCTTGTAAATATGCTCCCACCTGTGCATGGTAAATTTAAATTTTGACTGTTTGAGTTACATAGCCATGTTAAAAGTGACCCAAAAAAGTTGCAAAGGCTTTAAAAAAACACTTTCATGTGTCTTGAGGACATTTTAAGTCATTTCCCCGTGGGCAGTGTTTTCAAATTATGAGTTGAAAATCGTTTTTGAGGTAAAGGAATGTTTTTAAAATTTATGTGCGCCATATGCCTCCAAATTTCTTTTTCAGGGGTGCAGCAGGGTGTTCTTGAGAGACCCCTGCACCCTCGAAAAAATTCCAAATTTGCGATGAGCTAATTGCTAATCGCAAATTGCACCTTCATTCCTATGGGTCTCCTGCTCCATGGAAATGAATGGGTAATTTGCAATTAGCAATTTGCTCATCGCAAATTAGGAATGGTAAAGAATCGCTATTTATTCCTTAAAGTTCGCTATTTAGGAAATGCAAAAAACTTTGATGATACATATGGCGGTTCATCTCTAACAATATAAGAAGCTTAGGGATAGATTTATGATGACTGGCGCATCACCAGGGATGTGCCAGTCATCCTGCGTCGCTGTTCCGACACCCATGGTGTGCTGCATTTACAATGCGGCGCACCATGGGGCAAAAACACCACAGATGCGTGACGCATCTGTGCCGTAAAGGTGGCGCATTGCTGGAGTTGTATCGCAAGTGTGATGAAGCTCCAGCAAGGCTCAGGGGTGCCCCTGTCGTAGGGTTTCTGTTCTCACACAGAACTAAGCACAGAGGATTGGAACCTCGGCGAATTAGGGTGCCCCAAAACTGACCTTAGTACCCAAAAACCCCCTAACAAGCTAGGTACAGTGTCACATTGGATATAACATACTCCTAATCTTTAGACAATTCAGAACATGAACTTACAGTACCTCAGGATACGTGGAACTCATGAACACTCGGTCGTTATATATTCATTACAAACGAGAACATGGAGTTAAGAAGAACACATGTGCATTTGAAATGTTTATTTACTAATGCCGTCTTCTCAGGCGTAGTATCTTAGATAATACAAGTACACATATTATCAGTAGCAAAATTACCAGCATAGTTACTAGTACATCAAAAGCGAATGGTGACAGTATGTTAACATGCTGTAAATGAATAAGAGTTAGCAACACTTATATTTCACCCTCCCTAATACACATATTATATTATTTGTTAAGAAGGTCTCTTTGGGTTGGTTTAGGGCGGGCCCATACCTTAGTGTCCTAGATTTGAAGGAATCACATCAGCATACACCAGCTCTCTCTTCATGTGAACCGCATCAAGTGTTGTGTATGTGTGTTCGGCAAAGCAATATAAAACGCGCCTCATGCCCAGAATTGGCAGAAGCTGCACTTATGTTATGACTATGAAGTCGTGGAGATCAGACCTCATAACAATTCTGTATCGTGTTGTTCTTGAAACTTCAGCACTCGCTGTACAGATATAGTTTAACAAGCAAAGCAGATAGTAGAGCAATAACATATTATTGTCATGTAAACCACGATGAACTACTAGGTTGAAAGCTAAAGCAACAACTAAGTGTCGTGTGCAGAAGTTGCAAAAAAGGAAAAATGGCGTTTAAACCGGTAATGAGCCCATGCTAACTTAACACGGTGTAAAGATATCCAGGATCTACATAACACCCCCCCATGATCCGGAAACGAACTGAATAAGATAATAGAAGTGCCATCTCATGAGAGCAGATTGCAACTTTATATGTGCACGGTCCACAAGGTAAAACATTAAAAACTAGCAAAATTTAATGCTAAAAAAAAATAAAACAGCCAACTACTTTATCGAGGCTTAAGCCAATAGGCAAGCTAAATAATAAAAACTTGACAAATAAGTAAATGAATTGTCAATGAAATGCTAGTACTCAGCATATCAAACATGAAAAAGGTCTATGACATAACTGTGTATGCAAAATAAGCTGCAACAGCCTCCAATAGGAAGTCACCGTCTTCATCCGAAAACAGTTCAGCCATCCAACTTAAAAGCGGAAAAGAACATACGTGCTCTCCCAGCACTGGATCCTCTATCACCATCAGAGGACAGCTCGGTGGGTTTTCAAGAAAGCTCTGTTCCAAGAAAGACTGTGTTGCCGCCAGTAAATTCCAGGGACCAATTAGTCCATGCATCAATGCCACAGCCATAATCCTTTCGCCAGGACAAACCAACTCGTGAGTAATGATAGGACTCATCAGCTGATTAAAGTCGACGTCAGGAGAAACTGGTCCGCAGAGACACAAATCAATGGCCCAATCGAAATCACAGGTTAGGCAGTGAAATACAGGCTGGACACAGGTGAAGTAGGAGAATCGAAAAGATAATCCATATGCCGTGCTTAATATCGCCAACGGCATTGTGCCATAATATTCAAGCATGCGATTGCGGAACAGCGTCAGCAGCTGCAGGGCGGGACCTTGCACAGGAAGGACATCCATATTTAAAAATGTAAAAAACCACAAGAGCGCCCGCTGCTAATGCAAGTAAAACTGGGAATCCACCAAACAAAGAGGAAAAAATAGAATGAAAGAAAGCAGGGATGACTCCAAAGATTTTCTCAAATGAAGTCACGAGACCACTGCTAACAACTTTAAAAAAATGTACCAGGTCCTTTGTGGAGGATGCGTTAAAGATAGTCCGAACCATCTCGGTGAAATGCAAAGGCGAATCAGTATTTAAAAGGGCCTGCACCTCTGTACGGGTGTTCGCTATGTGAAGCACGAAAGTTTCACGGGCCGAACTCAAGGCCACCTCTCTCTGAGACAAAAGAGCCCTTATTCTTGCCATGCCGTTGAAATCTGCACCCAAGGTTGGTATTTGTGGCCAGATTGAAAACTCCCTATGTTCATGTGTGGGAGGAAATAGAACATTTCTGCAGCAAATAACCCGTTCACTTACTGTTACGATAAAAGGAATACTTGTAATTAACCCACAACAATCTTCATTATTGAGCATCAAATAACTACCATTTTCCAACAACTTGAACGTGGGGATGATAGCAGGAACTGGCGTGCCTTGCAACACGCAAGCCATATTTGGTCGGTCTTTGTTGTATGAACCGTGTAACTGTATGTGCCTACACATTAGTGAATGATCTGGCGTCTCAGTGCATTCCTCTCCATTCAGATAAACTTCTTGGTCATCTTTGAAACATCTGTATGTGTATGGAAGCGACCAGACCTCATGAAGAAAACCACTACCTAAAGGTTCATAACGACCTATTGGTACATATTTCATACAATTTGAAAACTTATATAAAGCAAAACGCAGCGTTAATAAACCGTGGATAAGGCACGTTGCAGCATTGGCCTCTGCCACTGAAAAAGGCAAAGATTCTAACCTTTCAATATGTAACATTGAAAAGGAAGCATCACGCATTGACAGCAAGCGTTGTTTGTTAGTCAAATTGAATGGGGCAAATAAAGAAGAAACGTTCATGTATCCCCAGGGAACTTTACCATTTTTCAGAGTTTGAAGGGTCCAAGCAAATTGCAAGAATCTGAACTACGTTGCCAAAGCAGCCAACCTTTTGGATTTCTACTGGAAATGTTAAAGGAAGAATTACGGAGTAGGGCCTGTAAATCACTAATGGACAACCGAGTAAAATTACTCCAACCATCATATTCCTCTAACTCCGGGATAGTAGGGGTGTTTAATTTTTTAGAAGTAGCCAATCCAAAGCATGTGGTCTGGGAAATTGTTTCATTCAGAAACAACATATGATTCGGGATGAGACATGCACGGTGCAAAGCCTCAGTGCCTTGTACCTGCCAGGTTTGTGAACCCCAAACTGATGTAGATCCTGGATATCTTTACACCGTGTTAAGTTAGCATGGGCTCATTACCGGTTTAAACGCCATTTTTCCTTTTTTGCAACTTCTGCACACGACACTTAGTTGTTGCTTTAGCTTTCAGCCTACGTGCGTCAAGACGTATGCCTGCTTCAACCAGGCGCAGGGTTTTGACGCAGCTTTGTCCTATCTGATTGTAAATGCGGCACACCATGGGTGGCAGAGCAGCGGTGCACGTTAACTGGTGCATTCCTGGGGATGTGCTAGTTAACATCAATCTGCCCCTTTACATTTAAGTATGTGCAGGGGACACAGAGTCGGTGAGGCTTATCCAAGGTTAAGAAGAGATGAGTCCTGTTCACTGAAAAATTGGACATAGGCTTCACCTCCTCAGCATAGCTGGACATGGCTAAATAATAGCTGCAAAATGTTACTCTTGTTAAACAATTTTACTATTATAATCTCTGAGATTTGTCTCTTACTCTGCAACATCTCATTGTTGTTATCTTTCTTTAAAGATAAAGACAACATCAACATGAGCGACAATCAGCAATCAGTTGATTTCGACCTCATCATTGAACTCGTAATTGAAACATCAGTGGATGTTGATCCCTTGGATGATTTAAATCCTGAGGATGAAGAAGAACGTGATGAGGATGCAGATTTGTCAGAATTGTGTGACATAAGATGGGAAGCTGACGTGCTTGAGCCTATGGAACTATAAACATTTATTTAAAAAATGTATAACAAATAAAAAGTAAAAATGTAAACCGTTTAATTTAAAAATAAAGACACCTTCAAAAACAGGTTATGTGTAGTGTCTTCAATAAAATATTAAAATATGCTCATAAAAATTAGATCAGATTCACATATAAAACAGCACAGGTAAAATGAATATAAATTCCATTTCTTTTCTGCTATTTCTGTAATCTAAATTTGCCAAGCACTAAAAAATCTTCTATGTAAAAATGTTAAGTAGTGTGTTAAGTTTTTGATGACTGTTATTGATTTACTGTTGGGTAATAGTGGTTAATAACATTTTTTATTATATTTTACCACAGATTCAACTGCAGATCATTTGAAGATTTCAGCATGCCAACCAAAGAAAGACTGAGAAAGGCTGCAAAACGTCAAAGACAGCAGGTCAATGAAAAAAAGCAGCAGTCCTCTAACAAAAATATTTGTCAAGTCACCAAGAAAGCACCGGGTAAGAGTACAAAAACATTCATAAGAAATATCTGTAGTAAAAAAAATATTACTACAGAAAATGTTTCAGTCCAGAAAAGGAGAAGCAATTCAAACGGAAAGGAAAGGCCAATGAAAAATGTTACTGCTAGAGCAAGAGATAACTCTGTGCATGATAGTAGAAGGAAACAACAGTTTAGGGACATTCGTAAACGAATGTTCCGCAACAGGATAATTGGCAATTTGTTAAAAAATATTAAGAAAGGTGAACAGAAAGTGGTTTTTTATAAGAGAAAAAAAATAGTTGAGAAAGTCATTGATCAGGCATTTGAAATTCAACGTAAGTTATTTATTTTGATAATCAATAGAATTAGGAAGGTAAACAAGGCAATTTATGATTTCAAAAGAAATAGTAGATGGAAGAGAATAGTTAATCGTAGTCATTTTTGTGAAGTTTTTTCAGGAGAATGGATGCATAGTTCAAGCTCTGAGGCATTTTTTAATGAGGAGAGTTATTTCCAGGATAATGATTTGGTGCATGCAGTTGACACCAGTGGTCGAGCTTATGAAGTGAAAGATGGTTGTCCAGTTGAAAAAGAAAAACTTGTGACAACAGAGATAGAAGAGGTGTTAGGTAATGAGGTTTTAGGAAGACGTCCTAAGGGTCCTGTGTACACCTGGAAGTGTAGTAGTATTTGCAGTGTACGACAGGATTCCATCAATTTGCTTTGTGATTTTATACGGTCATTTAATAAGAAAAGTTTGAAGCAGAAAATGAAGTTGTTGCAAGAATTAGATCCTTGCAGAGTGAGAGAAGTGACAGGTTTGCATGGGCATTCACTGGCTTGTCTTTCCAGGAGAGTATGCCAGAGTGTTTTTCATCATTGCAGGATGCTAGCAGTGCATCATAATAAAGTGAGGAAATTACTTAGAATGTTGTATTATGCTAAGAGTCCAGCAATTATGCTTAAACAATTATGCGTTGCTCTTTTGCATGGTTCTGAAATAGATGTGAAGAATATATGTGAAGAAATTGAGTTTTGTTACTTTGGAAGTAAAGAGGAGAATGTTGAAATTGACCAAGAAGAAGAGAGTAATGTGGAAGATAGTGTACAGGTTTCCAGTACAGATAATTTCCAGAGGGAAATTGCAACCTTTGAGGTGAAATCAAGTGAGAGGCCAAATTTCACTTGTGTGTGTTGTCGACGCACTTATTATAAGAATCAGACTAAGTTAGTGGATTTATATGCAAAAAGTGAAAGGGAAAATAATAGTGAATGGAAGGATTTTACAACATACTTGATGGTAGAAAATTGTTTTGATTTGGGATTGGATCAACGTGTGTGTACTTATTGTTGTAACAAATTAAATCAAAACCAGATGCCTGCTAGAGCAGTTCATAATAATCTGGAATTGGTTGAGATTCCTTCTGAATTGAAGGATTTAAATACTTATGAATCTATTTTGATTCAAAGTATCCATCCCTTTCAGGCTATTGTAAGAATGGAGCCAAAGACAGGGAAATTGCCTCCATCAGATTTACAGAGAGGATTAAAGGGAAGAGTTGTTTATTTGCCTCTAGATTTGAAGAAAAACATTAACACAATTGGAGTAGAAAAAGTGGAAGAGGAACCTCTGGTTATCTTAGTTAATGGGGTTCCGACAAAGAATAAGAAAATATGGCAAGATTTAGTGGATGTTAGGAAAGTCAAAAAGGCAACATTGTATTTGAAAAAAAATAATAAATACTATAAAAATGTATATGTTGCAGAAGAGGAAGTAAGTAAGGAAGAGGATAGCGATTTGTGTGCTGGTCAAATTGAGAAAGTAGAACCCTGTACTAGTGAAGAAATATATGAACATTATAGTGTTCATCCTTTGCATTCCAAGGAAGTCATGGGGAATGCTATTGAGTTGTTTCAAATGAAACAAGCCAAAGGGAGTCCCATTAGTGTTTGGGAGGAAAGTTTGGAAGCTCGGTGTTTCCCACAGCTTTTTCCAACAGGTCAGCGAGGAAGATATGATGAGCGACCTCATCAAATTCCTGCTTCTGAATACCGGACTTTGCGATTGTATGCAGGAGATGCTAGGTTTCGACAATGCATTCCCTATTTGTTTCATCTCCTGTTTGAAAGCGATCTGTCTGGACTGTCATATGCAGTGAACCACATCTTGAAAAGTGGTATACACATGCAAAACATGTCGGCAAGTGACTTTATGGATAAAGTCAATGTCCAAGACAGTATTTTGGATTCTCACCTGATTAATCTCATGGCGTGTCAGCGTGGTACTAATGAGTACTGGTACCGTCGTCATGGTGATTTAAAATGTATGCTGAGGAACTAAGGAACTCCCACATGGTTCCTCACTCTGAGCTGTGCCGAGTATGGCTGGGAAGACTTACTTGAATTTCTACGAGAGGCAAATGCAAACATCGAAAACATCGAATTCAAGACACCCGGAGAACTGTGCTCTTTGGATCCAGTCAATGTATGCAGGTACTTCAATCATAGATTTGAAGCTATGATGTCTTTCATCATGAATAGGAAGAATCCACCTCTTGGAGAGGTGTTGGATTTCTTCTGGAGAAAGGAGTACCAAGCAAGAGGTGCTCCTCATATACATATGCTGCTGTGGATCAAGGATGCACCTAAATTTGGAGCGGATCCAGAAGAGTCAGTGATGAGTTTCATACAACAGTATTCTACGTGTGCTGTTCCAAACGCAAAGGAGAAGAAAAGCCTAAGAGAAAAAGTTCTACGTTTCCAAAGCCATCGATGTGGAAAGTACTGTCGTCGTAAATTCCGAAACAAGGACAAGTTCTACACCAAATGTCGTTTCGGCTTTCCACGACCGGTGATTTCTAAAGGAAGAGTAAACAGTTTGATGTCTTCGCTGCGACATAATGTGATGAAGAAATCACCTAAAAACACATACAATTTGAAGAGGAACGAAGAGTCCAAGTACATCAACGACTACAACCCGGTGATTTTGTCCATGTGGAATGCTAACATGGATATACAGTTTGTGGCTGATAACTGTATGGCTATGGCTCGGTATGTGACATCTTACATCACCAAAAAAGAGAAGACAGAATTGAAGGATATGTGGGAGGACATTTCACATGAAAAGAGCCTCAGCAAGAAGTTGTACAGTTTCAGTCTGAAGATGTTGTCGCATCGAGAAATCGGAGCTTACGAATGCTCTGATCGGTTGTCTTCAGCAAGTCTCTATGCCAAGTCCAGGAGTATCGTTTGGGCGAGTCTTGGTCTTGCTGCAACGCGTAATCGAGTTCTGAAACCTGTGCGGGAAATTGAGTATTTGGCGGAAAAGGAGCCAAACAGTACCGACATTTTGAAGACCAACATGTTGGATACATATTATCCAAATCGAAGCAAACACCTCGACAATGTTTGTTTGTATGAGGTTCTTCAAAATTACATATTCAAGAGGAACATCAAAGAAGATACTGAGAAAGGAGTGTATGCTGTAATAGGAAGTGAGGGATGTCTGGTCAAGCAAAGAAAATGCCACTTGGTAAACCATCGAAAATTGAGTGGCGAATCTCCTGAAAAAAATGAGTTTTTCTATTTAGCACTTTTGCAACTTTTCAAGCCTTGGCGTGCAGAAGAGGAACTGCTTGGAGATTTCCTCTTTTACGAAGACTCTTTCAATGCTGCCAAGGAGACCATACAATGTCCTGCTTTTCCCAAATATGTAGAAATGTTGAATGCGGAAATTGAGCAGGAAGCAACGATTGCAGCCGAGATTGCCAGAGACAGTTCTCAGGACAGTCAGAGTTCTGCTTCATTGAGTCAGGATCCACTAGGAGGACCTGTTATCGAAAATGAAGCTGCCACTGCTATGAATGAAGTGGAAAGAGCCATGGCACATGCTCAGGAGGATGCGGTTAACTTAGAAGAGTTGGAAAGACAACTCAACGTTGAGCAGAGGAAAATATATGACGAAGTTACCATGCAAATTGATCATGGATTAAGTCATGAGAAGAAAGAGTGTTCATGTACGTCGTTGAAGCCTGTCCGACTGTACGTGAGTGGAGAAGCGGGAACTGGAAAAAGTTTCCTTATTAAAGCAATTTCATGCTATTTGCAGGAAAGGACAGAGTCATCGCTGTCTTGTGTTGTCACCGCTCCAACTGGACTGGCAGCACATAACATTAAAGGGATTACTTTACATCGTTTACTGATGCTGCCAGTGGAGCATGACAACAGATTACAATATCACAAGCTATCTGGAGATGCTTGTTTTGAAGTTTCAAGAATCTTGAAGAAAATGAAACTTCTTATCATTGACGAAGTAAGCATGGTTTCCAATGTCATGCTTGCGTTTGTGCATTTGAGAATGCAAGAAGTTCTCAAAACAGAGTATGATGTGTTATTTGGTGGCAAACACATCATTGTTTTCGGAGATCTTCTGCAGCTGACACCAGTGAAAGGGCAACCTGTGTTCAAAATGCTCACGCATGAAGATACCAGGAAGTGCCTAGGGAGCATTGGCAACGTCAATATATGGTTAAACTTCAATTATGCTGAACTGCATGAAAATATGCGTCAGGCGAAGGATGAAGTTTACAAGAGTATTCTACAAGATGTTAGAATTGGAAAAGTGACCGAGCATGGGAAAGAAGCTTTACATGCACGATTACTGTCAAATTTATATCCAGAACAAGATGTTGTGCCTGAGAATATTTTTCAGAAAATTACTGAGAAGAAATCTGGAATATGTTTGATGCCAACTCTTGCAGAATGTGCCAAATTCAACAACAAAATGTTGCATTTGGAAAAGCAGGAGATTGTGAAACTAGAAGCTATTGACAGAGTAGAGCATATGGGATCAACAATTATTTTGTCTGAGAATTTGAAATCAAAATTGGATTCATTAGAGAAGACTATATCTAAAACTGCAGGTTTTGAAAAGACTCTGAATGTGTGCTTGAACTGCCGTATAATTTTAAGAAGGAATTTACATGTTGAAAGAGGTCTGGTAAATGGATCAATGGGTAATGTTGTTGATTTTGTGAAATACAGAAATAGAGATGGAATTGAATTTTTAAAAATTAAATTTGATGGCATTGAGGAAGTACAGCTAATTGGTCGTTGCTCTGCTAGATTTTTGCTTGTAAAAGACTTATATGTTCGCCGTAAGCAGTTTCCTGTTTGCTTGGCATATGCGGTGACAATCCATAAATTGCAAGGTTTAAGTGTAGACAGTGCATTGGTGAATATTGGCAGTTCTGTGTTCAAGGAGGGTATGGCATATGTGGCATTGTCACGAGTTAGAACTTTATCGGGATTGTACTTGATTGAGTGTGATGTCACAAACATTTGTGCGGATCTAGATTGTGTTAAGGAATACAATAGGTTAAGAAGAGAGTATGCGCCACATTTGCCTCAATATCCTTTGTTTGAGAAACGTGTGGTAGGCCGGAAATGAAGAAATGTGACAAATACTAGGGAGGTTGCAGCAAAAAGACGAAAAGTCGATGAACCTGAAATTATAAGCAGAAACAAAAAGGATTCTGTTGAAGATGTTGTTGGTTTTCAATTTGAAAACAGTTCTGGTGTCAACTGCTATGCTAATGTAGTGGTTAATGTTTTGTTTTCTCTAGAAAATGTAAAAGAAGAGATTGTGGTCAATTCTGATCAAAGATTTTGCAGTTTGTTAAATTCTGTGTTAGAGAAATGTAGCACAGATAGAACAAAAATAGAAAGTGTGTCTGAAATTCGAAATCTGTTAGACAGATGTTCAGGCCAAACACAATTCTCTCAAAATATTCAGCAAGATTGTCAGGAGTTTTTAATGTATATACTTGATGTATTGCATGCTGAAGGTGTAGATGTAGATCACCTGTTTGGGCTTTCTTATCAATGGCAGCATGACTGCGAGAACTGTAGGGTATCAAGTTATACTAGTGTAGACTCAGAAAGATTTATATATTTAACTTTGCCAGACAGTAAATCAGTCTCTTTTAATAAACTAGTAAAAGCAGCTGATCACAACATGGAGTGTAGCCAATGTAAATCTGAAATGATGTCCACATTATTTATACGAACATATGGCCAGTATGTTATTTTAATGTTCCAACGATGTAGGCCTGATGGAACAAAATTGACAACTTTAATTAAAAATGTTGTGGCTTCACAGTTGTCAATATCAGGAAGGACTTTTGTAACTGCAGCAATTATATATCATGACGGTCCTTCAATAACATCAGGACATTACACAGCTTATTTAAAGTCTAGAAACGGCTGGTCATTCTGCAATGATTCTGTTTTAATTTTCAAAAAAAAATTGCCGTATGACCTTAAAAACTCTCACCTGGTGTTTTTAAAACCAACATTTTAGGGAAAGAATCTCGGGATGTGCTCTGAGGAATTTCAAGAAGTTCTAATGGCTCCTACACGATTTGGACTTGAGGATAAGTGTAGTACAGAGACATAACTTCTTACCATAACACTGGACGTCATGTTGAAATAACTGCACTTTGAATGAATTCAGAAAAACTGTTTCTTTTTATAAGCAAATTCAAGCAGCCAATCAAAACATGGAGTAGAGGGAATGTAAGTCTGCAATGCTGTCTACTGTTTTATATTGCTTTGTGATTAAAAGTGATGTAGAGAATTTAATAATTGTAGTAGTCATAGAGATAGTGTAAGTCTGCTTTATAGTAAGCAGTATCAGTGTCATAGGAAATGTAGAACATGAGTGAGCAAGAAAGGTAAGATATTAGTAATCCAGGATTGTGAAAATGATCTTCAACATTTTAATTCTGAAAGTTGCGGAAATACAACATGACGGGATTGGCTTACAAGAATTCCAAGAGTTATAAATGGCTCTGACACGATTTGGCCTTGTGGAAACGTGTGGTAGAGAGCGAGAAGTCATTTATTGTATGTAACATGTTTTTGAAAACGATGGAGGTTTTCTTTCAGAAAGTGGCGGGTTGAAAGTAATAACAGCACAACAGAGTGTAAGCTGTTCATAGGACATCCTTCGCCGTCATGGAAAGTAAGTTAACTTTAAGGAGTTCTGAATTCTGATTTGTTATGTTGTATGGGTTTTTTAAACACAATCATTTTGATTGTGTTTTTTTTTCCCCGCTGTTATATGATGAATACCTTCAAGACACTGTTTTTAGTGAAATTTGATACATTCTGAGAACAGCAAAAATAAACCATTTAACATGTATAATTAATTCTGTTCTGTTTGCATTTATGATGTACATGTAGAACTGTGTAGGAGGCATGGAGAAGGTGAGGCTTCTGTAAGTGTCAAAGTTGTTGCATACAGTGCTCATATTCTACGTAGTCTTTCATATGATAGACTACATTTCCACTATGAGATACCTAAGCAAAGGCAACACAGGTAATGTGATTGTGAATTGAGGAAAATAAACTCCACATTTTTCAATTACATCACCTGTGTTTCCTAAGTTTACGAATGACATTGTGCAGATGAAGTTTAGGTCTGTCCACGGACACAGAAGAGGTCTAGCCTTTGTTCAAGAGTAAAGTGGACATGACTTACTTCATTAGTAGGCGTTCACATGTATTATCTCCTCTGTATTCTTCAATAAGTGTAAATTTGATCTGCAACCCTGAGTAGGCCTCACCTTAAACAAACCTCTGGATAGGCCACACCTTATTGTCATCCTGAATCAATTATTTAACATGTTAGGGACAGATTTATGATAGGTGTATGCCTCTTTTGCGCCACTGTGCGTCACTTTTGTGACGCAGTCGCGGTTGAAAAGATTTGCTATGAGGGGACAAAATTATAAAATGATGAATCTAGGCAGATGTGTCATGCTGTAAAAAAACAATGCCACACGAAACCGATGCAGCAGTCATGCAAAAGATGCATAATGTTGCAAGATAGGACTCACTTCATCTGCATCAAGATACTATTAGTTTAAAATGTATATTTTTAGGACTGTGTAGGGGCATGGAGAAGCAGAGGCTTCTGTAAGTGTCAAAGTTCTTGAAAAACTATTTGTCCTTCAATCTTTTCCCTTGTTTTTTCTAATTTATTAAAAACATGTTTTAATATTTTTCAAATGTTTGTTCTCTCTTTCACAGATTTTTTAGTATAAAAAGAACAAATGACTAAGTTAACGACAATTATAAGGTAAATGTTTTGTACTCTTTTTGTTATATTTCTATCACATTTAACTTCTATTACTTCCACTGCTTCATTTGTTTAAGAATCACTTTCCTGCCTTTGCTACTTCCCTCATTCCTTTCTCTATTACTTAATTACTCTACTCCTTCACTATTTTTCTTAGTCCCTCTCTTCTCATACTTCTTCACTCTTGGTCACTCACTCTGTCTCTATTACTTTCACTGTTTCTGACTGATCTAAATTTTTTTTTTTTAAAAAGAACAGTAAGTATAAGGGAAGGAAACAGACAGTTATGTTAAAAGAAAGACAGCTATAGGGAGTAAACTAGGCATACTGTTACCCGCAATCCTCTGCTGATGATGTCACTGACCATGTCATGAATGATGTAATATGTGACATCATCAGCAGTGGATTACGGGTAATAGTATCTCTAGTTTACTCCCCTATAGCTGTCTTTCTTTTAACATAACTGTCTGTTTCCTTCCCTTATACTTACTGTTCTTTTTTTTTAAAAACATTTTTGGGTTCGCTCCCGGTTCGCGTACCGGCGAGCGAACTGGGAAGCGAACCAAGAGAAATAGAGGTTGGCAGAGTTCCAAATATTCTACCAATTTTTTAATAACGGGGAGGTAGTTCTGAAAAGAACTTTTTTTTTATTGTTTTTGTTGTTTTATATTTTTTTTATTATTTTTCTGAACATTTTTTTACTTTTTTTGAATTTTTCTGAACGGTTTTATATATTTTTTGGTTTTTTTGGGGGGGGGAAACGAAAACGATTCATTGTAAAGGGCTCAACAGGAGCAACAAAAAAAAAGAATTTATTATTTGGGGCGTTTCGGACAAACTGGAAGATGATTGTCAATAGCTCTGTTGATCAGAGTGATGCTACTTTCTCTGTAGCAAATGAATCCATTGCAATGTACGCAGATTTGTTTTACTTCCCCAAATCTCATTTGTATATTTGGCACCATCTCCCTGCCCTCTGGTCCCGTCACTTCCGGTACAACAGATCTTCTGGCCATAATAGGGGGATTATCTAGATCGTTACGAAACTGTGCAGCACTGTAGTTGTTAGGATGCCACCTAGTCATATGGCGATGCATTGTGTAGTTTCCGTAACTGTATTTCTTCTCGGTCCCTCTGGACAGTCTATCTTGACATATAAGGCAAGTTACGTATCTTGCATTTACTTTTTTCTGGCCTTTGGGAATTTTAAAAAATTGCCAAATGAAGTTTTCTTTCCGGTTAGACCTCCTGGGCTCTTCAGGCAAAAACTGCCTCTCTTCCTGCTCTTCCTCCTCTTCCTCTTCTTCCTCTTCTTGCTGAATTATAACTTCAGCAGGTGGTCCTCTCTTCCTTGGATGTGGTGGAGGTGGTGGGGAAGCACCAGCTGAAGCTACTAAAGAAGCCATTGCTCACTGGTAACAAAGGGTCTTTCTCTCACAAAGATGAAAGTCAGAGTGAGGAAAGAAGGAGGGGTTTTCATCATTTGGGAAAAACAATAGTTCTCAACCAATGAAAAGTGTTAATTTTAGATTACATGACCTAGTCTTACATCATTAGGAAACCAAAAGTGAAATGAACCAATGAAAAGTGTTATTACCAAGTCACATGACCTGCTGTGTTTACGTTACGCGCTTTGCGCCGCCTCCCGGTTTGCTTCCGTGAACCTGCGCTTCGCGCCTCGGTTCGCTTTCGGGTACGCTAACGTAGCACGTCATATGACGTATCACGCGACAACGCGAAACGTCATGCGGACGCGAGGCGTCACGATGTTGTTTTCTAACGCGGCAGTTGCGCTAAAGGAACGTTTACCGGTTCGCAGACTATTTCGCGGCATCAAGGTCACCTAACGGGAAACTTCCCGATTCGCGAAGCGGGAGCGAAGAAAAAAAAATATTTAAAAAAAAAATTATTAATAAACATATAAAATATATTTTTGGATTTAAAGAAGAATACATTTTACAGCTACAGATATTAGCTTTTAAAAAACCAATGAAATTCACTGAAAAAACCATAGGTTATAGACCATATATAGTTAGGAATTAGCATTTACAAAACCTTGAAAATTCACTGAAAAAACCATAGGTTATGGACCATATATAGTTAGGAATTAGCATTTAAAAAACCTTATTTTACTCACACAAAACCATTGAAATTCCATATATAGTTAGTTGCACTAACTATATATCGCGCACCCGCAATCCACTGCTGATGATGTCACATATTACATCATTCATGACATGGTCAGTGACATCACTGATGACATCACTGATGACATCTCAAATGACATCACTGATGACATCACTGATGACATCTCAAATGACATCACTGATAACATCTCAAATGACATCACTGATGACATCACTGATGACATCTCAAATGACATCACTGATGACATCACTGATGACATCTCATTTGACATCAATGGTCACATCACTGATGATATCATTCATGTGACAATACAATGCATCTCCTCACACTTTAATATAATCTCTGTTACACCCAGTGTTAAATACAGAATATAATTTTTTAAACCATTGACACACCAATACTAGTTACTACATACCCCCTCACTGATTCCTACGTCTACACACACATTCACTCATTCACCCATACAATCATTTATACATACAATCACTCATCTTTACAACACTATCATATGCACTCATACACCTATACAGACACTCACACTCTGCCACTCATCCATGGAGTTACTCACACACCTAGTCAGTCCTGTAAAGAATAAATCACACTTCCATTTTCTAATCTATACAGTTAAACATAGAGTACCTTACATTTTCAAACATATACTAACACATACTTACTCTCTTATACAATCATTGATACAAGAACACATTGATCTGCACAGAGTCACACATCTCCCAGCCAGCCACACATACACTCAGTCTCCCATACAAATACTTGGACAATCAATCAATAACCCATATAGTTACTCATATAGCTACTGATCAACACATGCAGCAGTTTACAGAACAAAAGACATAATGATGCACAAATTAAGACAGTTTAGTCACTAACCCATGCACTCAGTGAGACACATTTAATCACTCACTCATACATTCAGTCATGCACCTACTAAATCCTTCGTCCAGACACTTATACATCTACTCATTCTTCAATATGTAAGACATATTTTAACTTTATAGAAACATACAGTCACTGGATGTTGTCATCAGTGATGTCATCAGTGATGTCATTTGAGATGTCATCAGTGATTTCATCAGTGATGTCACTGACCATGTCATGAATGATGTAATATGTGACATCATCAGCAGTGGATTGCGGGTGCGCGATATATAGTTAGTGCAACTAACTATATATGGAATTTCAATGGTTTTGTGTGAGTAAAATAAGGTTTTTTAAATGCTAATTCCTAACTATATATGGTCTATAACCTATGGTTTTTTCAGTGAATATATATATTACCTTCTGGCGGTCGCCAGTAGGTATATATAGTTAGGATTTTTTCTCTATGGGTTTTTTGAAAATTCTATGTCTAATAACTTTGGCGTTTGTGGACGGAATTGGCTGAAATTTTCAGGAAAATGGCACATTTTGTTTCTGAGCAGCCCTTGAAAATTTGGGGGGGGTTCGTCCAGTGGGGGCCGAGAAAAAAGGGGGGTCCCAAAACGTGTTTTTAACATTGAGTTTTCCATAGGGCGGTTGGCCTCACTTTTAGCCCGAACGGCTGAATGGATTTGCACGAAACTTGGCAAAATTGTAGGGACTGGTAGCCCGATGTGCCTTTTGTAGGTCTCAATATATGTGCTCCAGTGGATTTTGAGAAATTAACGTTTAAAAAAAGATATATATCTGTAACAGCGGACCGGGCAGCGCACTGGTTCGCGGACTTTTCGCGCAACGGAGCTTTGTGAAGCGAAGCTGATTGGTTCTCCGGCGTCTGTCAACATTCCAAACAGTCCGTAGCGGCCGCCATCTTGTCTCTCGGTAGGATCGAGAGACAAGAGGAGGTCAAAACAAAGGGGGAAATAACTATAAGGGGGCATAGTAGATCCTCGCTGACCCCCTAGGTTTGATGTGGAGGTTTTAAAAGGGCCCCGCGGGGCAAAAAAAAATAATAATAATAATAATTGAACGGCTGAATGGATTTGCACGAAACTTGGCAAAATATTAGGGACTGGTAGCCCGATGTGCCTTTGCTAGGTCTCAATATATGTGCTCCAGTGGATTTTGAGAAATTAACGTTCAAAAAAAGATATATATCTGTAACAGCGCTCCGCTTCGCGTAACGGAGGTTTGCGAAGCTGATTGGTCATTCTGTCACTGGGCTATAGTTGGGCTACATCTGGCTGATATTTGGGCTACATTTGTTTTTTTGTGTGTCTGGCGGCCATCTTTGGGCTACATTGGGCTACATTGGGCTTCATTGGGCTACATTCGGCTAATTAGCAAATAGCTCATCGCAAACTAGGAATGGTAAAGAATCGCTATTTATTCCTTAAAGTTCGCTATTTAGGAAATGCAAATAACTTTGATGATACATATGGCGGTTCATCTCTAACAAGATAAGAAGCATAGGGATACATTTATGATGACTGGCGCATCACCAGGGATGTGTTAGTCATTTTGTGCCGCTGTTCCGTCACCTATGGTGTGCTGCATTTACAATGCGGCGCATCATGGGGCAAAAACAGCACAGATGCGTGATGTATCTGTGCCGTAAAGGTGGCGCATTGCTGGAGTTGTATCGCAAGTGTGATGAAGCTCCAGCAAGGGTCGGGGGTGCCCCTGTCGCAGGGTTTCTGTTCTCACACAGAACTGTGGACAGAGGATTGGAACCTCGGCGAATGCATTGCTGGAGTTGTATCGCAAGTGTGATGAAGCTCCAGCAAGGGTCGGGGGTGCCCCTGTCGCAGGGTTTCTGTTCTCACACAGAACTGTGGACAGAGGATTGGAACCTCGGCGAATTAGGGTGTCCCAAAACTCACGTTAGTAATCAAAAACTCCTTAGCAAGCTAGGTACAGTGTCACATTGGATATAACAAACTCTCAATGTTTAGACAATCCAGAATATGAACTTATAGTACCTCAGGATACGTGGAACTCATGAACAGTCGGTCGTTATAGATTTCTTAGAAACCAGAACATGGAGTTAAGAAGAACAGATGTGTATTTGAAATGTTTATTTACTAATGCCGTCTTCTCAGGCGTAGTACCTTAGATAATAAAAGTACACATATTATCAGTAGCAAAATTACCAGCATAGTTACTAGTACATAAAAAGTGAATGGTGAAAGTATGTTAACATGCTGTAAATGAATAAGAGTTAGCAACACTTATAAGCAGCCGCGGGCCGTGGAGGGAGTTACGGTGAGGCAGGGAGGCGGGGAGGGGGAGAAGCAGGGTGGAGAATACAAGTACACATATTATCAGTAGCAAAATTACCAGCATAGTTACTAGTACATAAAAAGCGAATGGTGACAGTATGTTAACATGCTGTAAATGAATAAGAGTTAGCAACACTTATAAGCAGCCGCGGGCCGTGGAGGGAGTTACGGTGGGGCAGGGAGGCGGGGAGGGGGAGGGGCAAGGTAGAGAGGGCTCCACCCTGCTTCTCCCCCTCCCCGCCTCCCTGCCCCATCGTAACTCCCTCCACGGCCCGCGGCTGCTTATATCTCACCCTCCCTAATACACATATTATATTATTTGCTAAGAAGGTCTCTTTGTGTTGGTTTAGGGCGTGCCCATACTTTAGTGTCTTAGATTTGAAGGAATCACATCAGCATACACCAGCTCTCTCTTCATGTGAACCGCATCAACTGTTGTGTATGTGTGTTCGGCAAAGCAATATAAAACCCGCCTCATGCCCAGAATTGGCAGAAGTTGCACTTATGTTATGAGTATGAAGTCGTGGAGATCAGACCTCATAACAATTCTGTATCGTGTTGTTCTTGAAACTTTAGCACTCGCTGTACAGATATAGTTTAACAAGTAAAGCAGATAGTAGACCAATAACATATTATTCTCATGTAAACCACGATGAACTACTAGGTGGAAAGCTAAAGCAACAACTAAGTGTCGTGTGCAGAAGTTGCAAAAAAGGAAAAATGGCGTTTAAACCGGTAATGAGCCCATGCTAACTTAACACGGTGTAAAGATATCCAGGATCTAGATGACACTTCCCCATGATCCGGAAACGAACTGAATAAGATAATAGAAGTGGCATCTCATGAGAGCAGATTGCAACTTTATATGTGGACGGTCCGCAAGGTAAAACATTAAAAACTAGGAAAATTTAATGCTAAAGAAAAATAAAACAGCCAACTACTTTATCGAGGCTTAAGCCAATAGGCAAGCTAAATAATAAAAACTTGACAAATAAGTCAATGAATTGTCAATGAAATGCTAGTACTCAGCATATCAAACATGAAAAAGGTCTATGACATAACTGTGTATGCAAAATAAGCTGCAACAGCCTCCAATAGGAAGTTACCGTCTTCATCCGAAAAGAGTTCAGCCATCCAATTTAAAAGCGGAAAAGAACATACGTGCTCTCCCAGCACCGGATCCTCTATCACCATCAGAGGACAGCTCGGTGGGTTTTCAAGAAAGCTCTGTTCCAAGAAAGACTGTGTTGCCGCCAGTAAATTCCAGGGACCAATTAGTCCATGCATCAATGCCACAGCCATAATCCTTTCGCCAGGACAAACCAACTCGTGAGTAATGATAGGAGTCATCAGCTGATTAAAGTCGACGTCAGGAGAAACCGGTCCGCAGAGACACAAATCAATGGCCCAATCGAAATCACAGGTCAGGCAGTGAAATACAGGCTGGACACAGGTGAAGTAGGAGAACCGAAAAGATAATCCATATGCCGTGCTTAATATCGCCAACGGCATTGTGCCATAATATTCTAGCATGCGATTGCGGAACAGTGTCAGCAGCTGCAGGGTCGGAGGTTGCATAGGAGGGACATCCATATTTAAAAATGTAAAAAAGCACAAGAGCGTCCGCTGGTAATGCAAGTAAAAATGCCAATCTACGAACCAGAGTGCAGAAAATACAATGAAAGGAAGCAGGGATGACTCCAAAGATTTTCTCAAATGAAGTCACGAGACCACTGGTAACAACTTTAAAAAAGTGTGCCAGGGACTTTGTGGAGGATGCGTTAAAGATAGTCGGAAACATGTTGCTGAAATTGAAAGGCAAATCTTAATTGAAAAGGGTGTGCACCTCTGTATGGGTGTTCGCTATGTGAAGTACGAAAGTTTCACGGGCCGAACTCAAGGCCACCTCTCTCTGAGACAAAAGAGCTCTTATTCTTGCCATGCCGTTGAAACGTGTCCCAAGGTTGGTATTTGTGGCCAGATTGAAAACTCCCTATGTTCATGTGTGGGAGGAAATAGAACATTTCTGCAGCAAATAACCCGTTCACTTACTGTTACGATAAAAGGAATACTTTTAATTAACTCAGAACAATCTTCATTATTGAGCATCAAATAACTACCATTTTCCAACAACTTGAACGTGGGGATGATAGCAGGAACTGGCGTGCCTTGCAACACGCAAGCCATATTTGGTCGGTGTTTGTTGCATGAACCGTGTAACTGTATGTGCCTACACATTAGTGAATGATCTGGCGTCTCAGTGCATTCCTCTCCATTCAGATAAACTTCTTGATCATCTTTGAAACATCTGTATGTGTATGGAAGCGACCAGACCTCATGAAGAAAAGCACTACCTAAAGGTTCATAACGACCTATTGGTATATATTTCATACAATTTGAAAACTTATATAAAGCAAAAGGCAGCGTTATTAAACCGTGGATAAGGCATGTTGCCAAAAAACCCGCAATCCTCTGCTGATGATGTCACTGAGCATGTCATGAATGATGTAATATGTGACATCATCAGCAGTGGATTACGGGTAATGGTATCTCTAGTTTACTCCCTTATAGCTGTGTTTCTTTTAACATAAGTGTCTGTTTCCTTCCCTTATACTTACTGTTTTTGGTTCGCTTCCGGTTCGCGTACCAGCGAGCGAACTAGGAAGCGAACTAAGAGAAATAGAGGTTGGCACAATTCCAAATATTGTACCAATTTTTTAATAACGGGGAGGTAGTTCTGAAAAGAACTTTTTTTTTTATTTTTCTGAACATTTTTTTACTGTTTTTGAATTTTTCGGAACAGTTTTATATTTTTTTGGGTTTTTCTTGGAGGGGGCAATGAAAACGATTCATTGTAAAGGGCTCAACAGGAGCAACAAAACAAAAAAAAGAAGTATTTATTATTTTGGGCGTTTCGGACAAACTTGCATATGATAGTCAATAGCTCTGTTGATCAGAGTGATGCTTTTTTCTCCGTAGGAAATGAATCCATCGCAAAATGCGCAGATGTGTTTTACATCACCAAATCTCATTTGTATATTTGGCACCATCTCCCTGCCCTCTGGTCCCGTTACTTCCGGTACAACAGATCTTCTGGCCATAATAGGGAGATTATCTAGGTCGTTCCGAAACTGTGCAGCACTGTAGTTGTTAGGATGCCACCTAGTCATATGGCGATGCATTGTGTAGTTTCCGAAACTGTATTTTTTGTCGGTCCCTCTGGACAGTCTATCTTGACATATAAGGCAAGTTACGTATCTTGCATTTACTTTTTTCTGACCTTTGGGAATTTTAAAAAATTGCCAAATGAAGTTTTCTTTCCGGTGAGACGTCCTGGGCTGCTCAGGCAAAAACTGCCTCTCTTCGTGCTCGTCCTCCTGTTCCTCTTCTTCTTCTTCTTGTTGAATTAGAACTTGAGCAGGTGGTCCACTCTTCCTTGGATGTGGTGGAGGTGGTGGGGAAGCACCAGCTGAAGCTACTAAAGAAGCCATTGCTCAGTGATCACAAAGGGTCTTTCTCTCACAATGATGAAAGTCAGAGTGAGGAAAGAAGGAGGGATTTTCATCATTTGGGAAAAACAAGAGTTCTCAACCAATCAAAAGTGTTCATTTTAGATTATATGACCTAGTCTTACATCATTAGGAAACCAAAAGTGAAATGAACCAATGAAAAGTGTTATTACCAAGTCACATGACTTGCTGTGTTTACGTTAAGCGCTTTGCAGGGCCTCCCGGTTTGCTTCCAGAAACCTGCGCTTTGCGACTCGCTTCGCGTACCAGTTCGCTAACGTAGCACGTCATATGACGTATCACGCGACAACGTGAAACGTCATGCGGACGGGAGGCGTCACGATGTTGTTTTCTAACGCGGCACTTGCGGTAAAGAAACGTTTACCGGCTCGCGGTCTATTTCGCGGCATCAAGGTCAGCTAACGGGAAGCTTCCCGATTCGCGAAGCGGGAACGAAGAAAAAAAAATATTTAAAAAAAAAATTATTCATAAACATATAAAATATATTTTTGGATTTAAAGAAGAATACATTTTACAGCTACAGATATTAGCTGTTAAAAAACCAATGAAATTCACAGAAAAAACCATAGGTTATAGACCATATATAGTTAGGAATTAGCATTTACAAAACCTTGAAAATTCACTGAAAAAACCATAGGTTATAGACCATATATAGTTAGGAATTAGCATTTAGAAAACCTTATTTTACTCACACAAAACCATTGAAATTCCATATATAGTTAGTTGCACTAACTATATATCGCGCACCCGCAATCCATTGCTGATGATGTCACATATTACATCATTCATGACATGGTCAGTGACATCACTGATGACATCACTGATGACATCTCAAATGACATCACTGATGACATCACTGATGACGTCTCATTTGGCATCATTCTTGTGCTAATACGATAAACTTCTTCAGACTCTAATATAACCTTAGATACACTCAGTGTATACAGACACTCACACACTGCCACTCATCCATGGAGTTACTCACACACCCAGTCAGTCATGCAAAGAAACAATCTCACCTCCATTTCTTCAACTATACAGTTATACACACCTTACTTATTGAAACATATACTAACACATATTTACTCTCTTATACAATCCCTGATACAAGTTCACAATGATCGATACAACCACTCACTCAGTGGCTCTCATGCACAGTTATTTATATATGCCAACTCTCACATGTACTGTGTTTTACATATGTACTTACTATGACATGTAGCATTGAGATATCCATTCACTCATCAATACACTCATGCACACAGTCAACTGCCCATGTAGCTGTTTCCACATGCACTCTTGAACTCATACACCTAGTGAATAAACTGCTCACACATCTATGCACAGAGTCACACACCTTCCAGCCACCACCAAACAAAATCAATCTCCCATAGAAATACTTGGGCAACCAATTAATAACACATATAGCCTCTCGTATAGCTAATGATCAACACATGCAGCAGTTTACATCACAACAGACATAATGATGCACAAATTAAGACAGTTTAGTCACTAACCCGTGCATTCAGTAAGACGCATTTAATCACTCACTCATACAGTCAATCACGCACCTACTAAAACCTTCATTCAGACACTTATACATCCACTCATTCTTCAATATGTAAAACATATTTAAACTTTACAGAAACACATAATCACTGGATGTTGTCATCAGTGATGTCATCAGTGATGTCACTGACCATGTCATGAATGATGTAATATGTGACATCATCAGCAGTGGATTGCGGGTGCGCGATATATAGTTAGTGCAACTAACTATATATGGAATTTCAATGGTTTTGTGTGAGTAAAATAAGGTTTTCTAAATGCTAATTCCTAACTATATATGGTCTATAACCTATGGTTTTTTCAGTGAATTTTCAAGGTTTTGTAAATGCTAATTCCTAACTATATATGGTCTATAACCTATGGTTTTTTCTGTGAATATATATATATATATAGATATCTATATATATATATATATATATATATATATAGATATGGAGGCAGCGCGAGGAGCAACTCACTAGAGCAATACTGATGGGCACTACAGACACCAGCAGGCTCTGCGAGATGAGCCAACGCCCACATGGGACGGTGTCAGGACTTGAAATAGAAGTGCTCATTCTGCTCTGCGCTGCTGAACAGTAGCCTGTGATAAAGTGCGTCCTGCACGAAACGCGTCGGCTTTCTGAATTTGGTGTAAAGTATCCTGCCTGCTGCCCTGCAACTTCCCAAATAAACAGAAGTTTTACCTACCTATGTGTGGCTCTTCTGAGGGGGCAACTCTCGATTTGACTGATGTTTAACGGCTGGCCCAGCCGTATTGAAGAGCCCCGCTGTATAAAAACGGCCCTACGATGACGGAAATCACGATCATCGAGTTGGGATAGGTGGTTGTTACGTGGAAGGTATGAATTTGCAGCTCAGCGTGAAAAGGACACTTTGCTCACCCACTGGGGTTTATACTCTGTTCGTATGGAGGCAGCGCGAGGAGCAACTCACTAGAGCAATACTTATGGGCACTACAGACACCAGCAGGCTCTGCGAGATGAGCCAACGCCCACATGGGACGGTGTCAGGACTTGAAATAGAAGTGCTCATTCTGCTCTGCGCTGCTGAACATTAGCCTGTGATAAAGTGCGTCCTGCACGAAACGCGTCGGCTTTCTGAATTTGGTGTAAAGTATCCTGCCTGCTGCCCTGCAACTTCCCGAATAAACAGAAGTTTTACCTACCTATGTGTGGCTCTTCTGAGGGGGCAACTCTCGATTTGACTGATGTTTAACGGCTGGCCCAGCCCTATTGAAGAGCCCCGCTGTATAAAAACGGCCCTACGATGACGGAAACCATGATCATCGAGTTGGGATAGGTGGTTGTTACGTGGAAGGTATGAATTTGCAGCACAGCGTGAAAAGGACACTTTGCTCACCCACTGGGGTTTATACTCTGTTCGTATGGAGGCAGCGCGAGGAGCAACTCACTAGAGCAATACTTATGGGCACTACAGACACCAGCAGGCTCTGCGAGATGAGCCAACGCCCACATGGGACGGTGTCAGGACTTGAAATAGAAGTGCTCATTCTGCTCTGCGCTGCTGAACAGTAGCCTGTGATAAAGTGCGTCCTGCACGAAACGCGTCGGCTTTCTGAATTTGGTGTAAAGTATCCTGCCTGCTGCCCTGCAACTTCCCAACTAAACAGAAGTTTTACCTACCTATGTGTGGCTCTTCTGAGGGGGCAACTCTCGATTTGACTGATGTTTAACGGCTGGCCCAGCCGTATTGAAGAGCCCCGCTGTATAAAAACGGCCCTACGATGACGGAAACCACGATCATCGAGTTGGGATAGGTGGTTGTTACGTGGAAGGTATGAATTTGCAGCACAGCGTGAAAAGGACACTTTGCTCACCCACTGGGGTTTATACTCTGTTCGTATGGAGGCAGCGCGAGGAGCAACTCACTAGAGCAATACTTATGGGCACTACAGACACCAGCAGGCTCTGCAAGATGAGCCAACGCCCACATGGGACGGTGTCAGGACTTGAAATAGAAGTGCTCATTCTGCTCTGCGCTGCTGAACATTAGCCTGTGATAAAGTGCGTCCTGCACGAAACGCGTCGGCTTTCTGAATTTGGTGTAAAGTATCCTGCCTGCTGCCCTGCAACTTCCCGAATAAACAGAAGTTTTACCTACCTATGTGTGGCTCTTCTGAGGGGGCAACTCTCGATTTGACTGATGTTTAACGGCTGGCCCAGCCGTATTGAAGAGCCCCGCTGTATAAAAACGGCCCTACGATGACAGAAACCACGATCATCGAGTTGGGATAGGTGGTTGTTACGTGGAAGGTATGAATTTGCAGCACAGCGTGAAAAGGACACTTTGCTCACCCACTGGGGTTTATACTCTGTTCGTATGGAGGCAGCGCGAGGAGCAACTCACTAGAGCAATACTTATGGGCACTACAGACACCAGCAGGCTCTGCGAGATGAGCCAACGCCCACATGGGACGGTGTCAGGACTTGAAATAGAAGTGCTCATTCTGCTCTGCGCTGCTGAACATTAGCCTGTGATAAAGTGCGTCCTGCACGAAACGCGTCGGCTTTCTGAATTTGGTGTAAAGTATCCTGCCTGCTGCCCTGCAACTTCCCGAATAAACAGAAGTTTTACCTACCTATGTGTGGCTCTTCTGAGGGGGCAACTCTCGATTTGACTGATATATATATATATATATATATATATATATATATATATATATATATATATATATATATATATATATATATATGTACATATCTATTACCTACTGGCGGTCGCCAATAGGTATATATAGTTAGGATTTTTTCTCTATGGGATTTTTGAAAATTCTATGTCTAATAACTTTGGCGTTTGTGGACGGAATTGGCTGAAATTTTCAGGAAAATGGAACATTTTGTTTCTGAGCAGCCACTGAAAATTTGGGGGGGGTTTGTCAAGGGGGGGCTGAGAAAAAAGGGGGGTCCCAAAACGTGTTTTTCCCATGTTAATTTCCATAGGGCGGTTGGCCTCACTTTTAGCCCGAACGGCTGAATGGATTTGCACGAAACTTGGCAAAATTGTAGGGACTGTTAGCCCGATGTGCCTTTGCTAGGTCTCAAGATATGTGCTCCAGTGGATTTTGAGAAATTAACGTTCAAAAAAAGATATATATCTGTAAGCGCGTTCCGGGTAGCGCTCCGGTTCGCGTACTTGACGCGTAACGGAACTTCGCGTAGCGAAGCTGATTGGCTCTCCGGTGTCTGTCAACATTCTAAACAGTCCGGAGCGGCCGCCATCTTGTCTCTCGGTAGGATCGAGAGACAAGAGGAGGCCAAAACAAAGGGGGAAATGACCATAAGGGGGCATAGTAGATCCTCCCTGACCCCCTAGGTTTGATGTGGAGGCTTTAAAAGGGCCCCGTGGGGCAAAAAATAAATAAAAATGTTTTGTTTTTTTTGTGTGGGGAGCGCCCGGTTCGCGAACCGGGAAGCGGTCCGGAGAGTGTATTATAAGGTAAAAAGAATGATAGACTTTTCAAATCTTGTATGTTAATTGATTGTTTGTTTTGTTGATTTTTTTTATTTCTTTATTTTTTAAGCAATTATTTATTATTGTGATTGTGTTTCAAAATTTAATAAAATGTCTAACATTTCACTCTCTGAAATGTCGGTCCGGGGAGCGTACTATAAGGAAAAAAGAATGATAGACTTTTCAAATATTGTATGTTAATTGATTGTTTGTTTTGTTGATTTTTTTTATTTCTTTATTTTGTAAGCAATTATTTATTATTGTGATTGTGTTTCAAAATTTAATAAAATGTCTAACATTTCACTGTCTGAAATGTCGGTCCGGGGAGCGTACTATAAGGAAAAAAGAATGATAGACTTTTCAAATATTGTATGTTAATTGATTGTTTGTTTTGTTGATTTTTTTTATTTCTTTATTTTGTAAGCAATTATTTATTATTGTGATTGTGTTTCAAAATTTAATAAAATGTCTAACATTTCACTGTCTGAAATGTCGTTATTTTCATTGAACATAGCTTGTAATGTTTGAGTGTGTAAAATGTCCTCATTTTCAAGGAGGACATCTACTGATTGCACACATTGCAGTAGTTCTTGGTCCCAAGTTTCATCCATAAATTCAATGTCATTTGGATCAATGATTTCTTGGTTGGTCTCTGCAAGGACAATTTCAAATGAAACTTTCTGTTCGCCTTCCATTTTGCCTGAAATTTGCATTAAAAAAAAATATATTAGTAGAGATAGGGCACTGTTGGGATTAATTTTAGATAGGCAGTTTTTAACAGTGAATTTATCTTTGGGCAGTGTATAGTATCAGAGTGGAAGTAGGAATATAAAAAAGTGTATGTGATTTAACGTAAGTAAATTCATAATTATACAAGAGAAGCCTAACTCCATCCATAACTATAACAGAGAAGTCTATCTAAATCTATAACTACTACAGAGGGATAGTATATAACTATCAGAAAAAGTTTACCATATTAACTTAAAGTGCACAATATACTTCAGTTTTTAAAATAACAACTTACCTTTAAAAAGAAGTTGAAGTTATTAGTGAAAATCCTATTGAAATGTACACCAGGAAGTAGTAGTCAAAATGGCTATGTTTCCTTCTCTTCCTTTATATATATTCAGGTACATAACCAATCAAATGTCAGGTAAAAAAAAATAGAAAATGAAAGTAACATTTTAATTGGTTGTCAATTCCAACACTTCAGATGTGTTTTGTGAAGTAATTTACCTCAGGGTATTTAGAGAGGTCTACAGGCTAAATGGCTAAATGGAATTCCAACCAAATTTGTGAAAATGGTAGGGATTGGTATGTAGTATGAGCAAATCTATATTTGGTGAAAGTGTCTCCAGGGTTTCTTCTGTAAATTATTTTCCCACCTTTTTTAATGGAGCGCTTCCCGGTGAGCGCCCCGGTACACGAACCTGCAGCGTTGCGGGAGTCCACCATTTTGTGTTTCGGTCGAATTAAAATACAAGATGGAGGGCAAATAATGTTCAGAATGGGTAGAAGGGGGCACGGTAGACGTATCTTGACCCCCTAGGTTTTCTGAGGGTGGCTGAGGAGGCCCATATGTGCGGAAAAAAAACATTTTTTTTAAAAAAAATTCGCGCGGTTAGCTTCCGGTTCGCGTACCGGGTAGCGCTCCGGGGAGCGTACTTTGTTGAAAATTTGTGAAAAAAGTTAGAGTAAAATAATAATTGTGAGTGATCAGATGTAGGGTAGCTCTGAGAAGAGCTTTTGGGTTTATGGTACATTTAGGTACTTACAAGTAGGTACCAATGCACAGTCTTAAATTCAAAATGAAAACTCTGTTGCCCTCATCTGAGAAGTGAACTCCATCTCCTCTGTAGATATCTTGCATGTAGTAACGCAAGTTATTGTTGTACATGGAGCCCATTCCATGGTCTCTCATGTAAGCTGAAACAGATTTGTTTACATGCTTCCTCGACTTCTCAATTTGTGGACAAAATTGGTTCGACCACCTCCATTTCTGTCTTTGGCATATATTTGAATATACCAAGGCAGTTTGAGGAAAAAGTGCCATCAATTGCTCAAAGGTGTCCTTTAAAAGCATTTCCAGACCTACACCAGTCAAAGTGCCCAAGTAATTTCCTCCACAGTGCACAATTAACAGGTCAGGTTTAGGCAAATGCATAAAGGTTTTCACCAATGGTATCAATTGGTGACATTTTAATCCTCTGTGGCCAAACCACTTAATTTCCACATCTTGTAAATTGAGGTTAGGTAAATTTCTGTTCTCAGCATACCTTTGAGCCCAGTAGATGTAACTATGTCCAACAATCCAGACAGAAAACATGGTTAGAGAAGGTTCTGCTGCAGTCAGATGAAGTGTGGCAATGAAATGGCAGTTGGAAAAATAAGAGTTTAAAATGAAAAAAAACTGTGGAGTTTCTGTGTTAATGAAGCAGTAGCAGTGATTGGTGGATTTTGATTGCTGAAAACAGAAAGTTAGGGTGCATGGATGAGTTCTTTGAAAGATGTAATTTGAATGGTCAAGAAAAAATCATTTAATGAAAGATTGCACTGGATACGCAGGTGCACTGAGAGTTCAGAGTTCAATTGAAACATTGTTGTGTGAACTTGCAAACATCAGAGGTCTTTCAGGAGGTGGTTGCTATGCAAATAAGGCAGAAAGGGCAGAGGGGGAAGGGTGTTGATTTGAAAAAAGTGAGGGAAGAGTTTTGATTGGGTGACATGAGAGATATGTGTGATGAATTACAGGTTTTCTGTGCTTTTTATGGCTGCAGACTCTGGAGTGCATACCTTTTGCTCTGCTAAAGACAATTTGGTGTGTTTCTGAGACTGTTTTGAAACTCATAAAGTATTTGCTAAGGTGAGAAAAGATTCATTTAATTTAGATAGAGAATAGTATGGTTTAGGGAGAACATTATGAAGAAAGTTGTGTATTTAAAATTTTGATTTGTGTCAAGTGTTTTACAAATAGATTTTGTTTCTTTGTGTTACATAGCCATGTTAAAAGTGACGCTAAAATAGTGCAAGGGTCTTACAAAAATGCTTTCACGTGTCTTAGGGTATTTTAACTCACTTCCCCATGAATGTATGAATATAATTGCTTTACAAGTTGTGTTTAAAAACGTTTTTTGAAATCAATTAGGTTTCTTGATATGTACTGCTAGAGCTTCATAGGTTGCTTGGGGCATATTTATAAGGCCTTTGTGTCTCTGATGTTATTTTTCCCATTTTAATTTAAGACCTTTCCCTGTGGTGCAAGGTCCTTGTAAATACACCCCCATCTGTGCTTGGCAAATTTAGATCTTGATTATTTGACTTACGTAGCCATGTTAAAAGTGATCTAAAAATGGAGCAAGGGCTTAAAAAAAACGATTTCATGTGTCTTAGGGCATTTTAAGTCACTTCCCCTTGAATGTAGGTATATAATTTATTTAGATGATGTGTTTAAAAACGATTTTTGAAATCAATTAGGTTTCTTGATATGTACTGCTAGAGCTTCATAGGTTGCTTGGGGCATATTTATAAGGCCTTTGTGTCTCTCTGATGTTATTTTTCCCTTTTTAATTTAAGACCTTTCCCTGTGGTGCAAGGTCCTTGTAAATACGCCCCCATCTGTGCTTGGCAAATTTAGATCTTGATTATTTGACTTACATAGCCATGTTAAAAGTGATCTAAAAATGGAGCAAGGGCTTAAAAAAACGCTTTCATGTGTCTTAGGGTATTTTAAGTAACTTCCCCATGAATGTATGAATATAATTGCTTTACAAGTTGTGTTTAAAAACGTTTTTTGAAATCAATTAGGTTTCTTGATATGTAATGCTAGAGGTTCATAGGTTGCTTGGGGCATATTTATAAGGCCTTTGAGTCTCTCCGATGTTATTTTTCCCATTTTAATTTAAGACCTTTCCCTGTGGTGCAAGGTCCTTGTAAATACGCCCCCATCTGTGCTTGGCAAATTTAGATCTTGATTATTAGACTTACATAGCCATGTTAAAAGTGATCTAAAAATGGAGCAAGGGCTTAAAAAAAACCGCTTTCATGTGTCTTAGGGCATTTTAAGTCACTTCCCGATGAATGTAGGTATATAATTTATTTAGATGATGTGTTTAAAAACGATTTTTGAAATCAATTAGGTTTCTTGATATGTAATGCTAGAGCTTCATAGGTTGCTTGGGGCATATTTATAAGGCCTTTGAGTCTCTCTGATGTTATTTTTCCCATTTTAATTTAAGACCTTTCCCTGTGGTGCAAGGTCCTTGTAAATACGCCCCTATGTGTGCTTGGCAAATTTAGATTTTGATTATTTGACTTACATAGCCATGTTCCATACAGTTCTAACCTTCTGCGTAGTCTTTGATATGCTAGACTCCATCTGCACTATGAGATACCTAAGCAAAGGAAACACAGGTGATGTGATTGTGAAATGAGGAAAAGAAACTCCACATTTTTCAATTACATCACATGTGTTTCCTAAGTTTACGAATGCCATTGTGCAGATGAGGTTTAGGTCTGTCCACGGACACAGAAAAGGTCTGGCCTTTGTTCAAGAGTGAAGTGGACATGACTTACTTCATTGGTAGGCCTTCACATGTATTATCTCCTCTGTACTCTTCAAAAAGCGTAAATTTCATCTGCAACCCTGAGTAGGCCTCACCTCAAACAAACCTCTGGATAGGCCACACTTTATCGTCATCCTGAATCAATCCTTTAAAATGTTAGGGACAGATTTATGATAGGTGTAAGCTTATTTTACGTCACTGTGCGTGACTTTTGTGACGCAGCGGCGGTGCAAAAGATTTGCTATGTGGCGACATATTTACAACTTGATGCATCTAGGCAGATGTGTCATGCTGTAAAGTCCCGTGCCACATGAAACCGATGCAGCAGTGATGTAAAACATGCACCATGTTGCAAGACAGGCCTCATTTCATCTCCAACAAGATAAGAAGCTGAATCTTCTGTAAATGTGAAAATTGTTGTATACACTGCTCAACTTATGTGTACTCTTTGATATGCTAGAGTCCATCTGCACTATGAGATACCTAAGCAAAGGAAACACAGGTGATGTGATTGTGAAATGAGGAAAAGAAACTCCACATTTTTCAATTACATCACCTGTGTTTCCTAAGTTTACGAATGACATTGTGCAGATGAGGTTTAGGCCTGTCCACGGACACAGAAGAGGTCTGGCCTTTGTTCAAGAGTGAAGTGGACATGACTTACTTCATTGGTAGGCTTTCACATGTATTATCTCCTCTGTACTCTTCAACAAGCGTAAATTTCATCTGCAACCCTGAGTAGGCCTCACCTTAAACAAACCTCTGGATAGGCCACACCTTATCGTCATCCTGAATCAATCATTTAAAATGTTAGGGACAGATTTATGATAGGTGTATGCCTCTTTTGCGTCACTGTGCGTCACTTTTGTGACGCAGCGGCGGTGCAAAAGATTTGCTATGTGGTGACATATTTACGACTTGATGCATCTAGGCAGATGTGTCATGCTGTAAAGTCCCGTGCCACATGAAACCGATGCAGTAGTGATGCAAAAGATGCACCATGTTGCAAGACAGGCCTCATTTCATCTCCAACAAGATAAGAAGCTGAATCTTCTGTAAATGTCAAAATTGTTGTATACACTGCTCAACTTATGTGTACTCTTTGATATGCTAGAGTCCATCTGCACTGTGAGATACCTAAGCAAAGGAAACACAGGTGATGTGATTGTGAAATGAGGAAAAGAAACTCCACATTTTTCAATTACATCACCTGTGTTTCCTAAGTTTACGAATGACATTGTGCAGATGAAGTTTAGGTCTGTCCACGGACACAGAAAAGGTCTGGCCTTTGTTCAAGAGTGAAGTGGACATGACTTACTTCATTGGTAGGCCTTCACATGTATTATCTCCTATGTACTCTTCAACAAGCGTAAATTTCATCTGCAACCCTGAGTATGCCTCACCTCAAACAAACCTCTGGATAGGCCACACTTTATCGTCATCCTGAATCAATCATTTAAAATGTTACGGACAGATTTATGATAGGTGTAAGCTTATTTTGCGTCACTGTGCGTGACTTTTGTGACGCAGCGGCGGTGCAAAAGATTTGCTATGTGGCGACATATTTACAACTTGATCCATCTAGGCAGATGTGTCATGCTGTAAAGTCCCGTGCCACATGAAACCGATGCAGCAGTGATGCAAAACATGCACCATGTTGCAAGACAGGCCTCATTTCATCTCCAACAAGATAAGAAGCTGAATCTTCTGTAAATGTGAAAATTGTTGTATACACTGCTCAACTTATGTGTACTCTTTGATATGCTAGAGTCCATCTGCACTATGAGATACCTAAGCAAAGGAAACACAGGTGATGTGATTGTGAAATGAGGAAAAGAAACTCCACATTTTTCAATTACATCACCTGTGTTTCCTAAGTTTACGAATGACATTGTGCAGATGAGGTTTAGGCCTGTCCACGGACACAGAAGAGGTCTGGCCTTTGTTCAAGAGTGAAGTGGACATGACTTACTTCATTGGTAGGCTTTCACATGTATTATCTCCTCTGTACTCTTCAACAAGCGTAAATTTCATCTGCAACCCTGAGTAGGCCTCACCTTAAACAAACCTCTGGATAGGCCACACCTTATCGTCATCCTGAATCAATCATTTAAAATGTTAGGGACAGATTTATGATAGGTGTATGCCTCTTTTGCGTCACTGTGCGTCACTTTTGTGACGCAGCGGCGGTGCAAAAGATTTGCTATGTGGTGACATATTTACAACTTGATGCATCTAGGCAGATGTGTCATGCTGTAAAGTCCCGTGCCACATGAAACCGATGCAGCAGTGATGCAAAAGATGCACCATGTTGCAAGACAGGCCTCATTTCATCTCCAACAAGATAAGAAGCTGAATCTTCTGTAAATGTCAAAATTGTTGTATACACTGCTCAACTTATGTGTACTCTTTGATATGCTAGAGTCCATCTGCACTGTGAGATACCTAAGCAAAGGAAACACAGGTGATGTGATTGTGAAATGAGGAAAAGAAACTCCACATTTTTCAATTACATCACCTGTGTTTCCTAAGTTTACGAATGACATTGTGCAGATGAAGTTTAGGTCTGTCCACGGACACAGAAAAGGTCTGGCCTTTGTTCAAGAGTGAAGTGGATATGACTTACTTCATTGGTAGGCCTTCACATGTATTATCTCCTCTGTACTCTTCAACAAGCGTAAATTTCATCTGCAACCCTGAGTAGGCCTCACCTCAAACAAACCTCTGGATAGGCCACACTTTATCGTAATCTTGAATCAATCATTTAAAATTTTAGGGACAGATTTATGATAGGTGTATGTCTCTTTTGCGTCACTGTGCGTCACTTTTGTGACGCAGCGGCGGTGCAAAAGATTTGCTATGTGGCGACATATTTACAACTTGATAGGCAGATGTGTCATGCTGTAAAGTCCTGTGCCACATGAAACCTGCGTCAGTTTTCATATAGGTGTTTTGTTGCAAGGTATGCATTAATTTGCATGAAAGCCCTGTAAAACTAACACAGTGAAATTTAGAAGATTTCACTGAGTCAGCTTTATAGCATTGCTGAATCAAATCCTTACGCCTGTTTGAAACAGGCATAAGAAGTGATGCACCATGCAATGTGAGGCTTCCTCCTGTGCATTGCAGTAGACATGTCGCGCTTATGACGTGATTCCTGCAATGTGCTGCTTTTGCGGCACAGATGCGTGACGCATCTGTGCTGTTTTTGCTCAATGGTGCTCCACATTGTAAATGCGGCACACTATGGGTGGCAGAGCAGCGGTGCACATTAACTGGTGCATCCGTGGGGATGCGCCACTTAGCATAAATCTGCCCCTGTACATTTAAGTATGAGCAGGGGACACAGAGTCGGTGAGGCTTATCCAAGGTTAAGAAGAGATGAGTCCTGTTCACTGAAAACTTGGACATAGGCCTCACCTCCTCAGCATCGCTGTACATGGCTAAATAATAGCTGCAAAATGTTACTCTTGTTAAACAATTTTACTATTATAATCTCTGAGATTTGTCTCTTACTCTGCAACATCTCATTGTTGTTCTCTTTCTTTAAAGATAACGACAACATCAACCATGAGTGACAATCAGCAATCAGTTGATCTCGACCTCATCATTGAACTTGTAATTGAAACGTCAGTGGAAGTAGATCCCTTGGATGATTTAAATCCTGAGGATGATGAAGAACATGATGAGGATGCCGATTTGTCAGAATTGTATGACATAGGGTGGGAAGCTGACCTGCTTGAGCCTATGGAACTATAAACATTTATTTTTAAAATTTACAATAAATGAAAAGTAAAAATGTAAACCGTTTAATTTAAAATTAAACACACCTTCAAAAACAGGTTATGTGTAGTGTCTTCAATAAAATATTAAAATATGCTCATAAAATTAGATCAGATTCACATATAAAACAGGACAGGTAAAATGAAGAAGAATTCCATTTCTTTTCTGCTATTTATGTATTCTAAATTTGCCAAAGCACTAAAAAATATTCTATGTAAAAATGTCAAGTAGTGTGTTAAGTTTTTGATGACTGTTATTGATTTACTGTTTGGTAATAGTGGTTAATAACATTTTTTATTATATTTTACCACAGATTCAACTGCAGATCATTTCAAATTTTGAGAATGCCAACTAAGGATAGAATGAGAAAGGCTACAAAACGTCAAAGACAGCAGGTCCGTCATTTACTGCAGCAGTCCTCTACAATAAAAAATCGTCAAGTCACCAAAAAAGCACCGGGTAAGACCACGAAAACATTCATAAGAAACATTTCTAGAAAAAAAAGTAGTACTACAGAAAATGTTTTTGTCTAGAAAAAGAGAAGCAATTTAAACGGAAAGGAAAGGCCAATCAAAAATGTTACTGCTAGAGCAAGAGATAACTCTGTGCATGATAGTAGAAGGAAACAACAGTTTAGGGACATTCGTAAACGAATGTTCCGCAACAGGATAATTGGCAATTTGTTAAAAAATATTAAGAAAGGTCAACAGAAAGTGGTTTTTTATAAGAGAAAAAAAAAAGTTGAGAACGTTATTGATCAGGCATTTGAAATTAAACGAAAGTTATTTATTTTGATAATCAATAGAATTAGGAAGCTAAACAAGGCAATTTATGATTTCAAAAGAAATAGTAGATGGAAGAGAATAGTTAATCGTAGTAATTTTTGTGAAGTTTTTTCCGGAGAATGGATGCATAGTTCAAGTTGTGAGGCATTTTTCAATGAGGAGAGTTCTTTCCAGGATAATGATTTGGTGCATGCAGTTGACACCAGCGGTCGAGCTTATGAGGTGAAAGATGGTTGTCCAGTTGAAAAAGAAAAACTTGTGACAACAGAGGCAGAAGAGATGTTAGGTAATGAGGTTTTAGGAAGACGTCCTAAGGGACCTGTGTACACCTGGAAGTGTAGTAGTATTTGCAGTGTGCGACAGGATTCCATCAATTTGCTTTGTGATTTTGTACGGACATTTAATAAGAAAAGTTTGAAGCAGAAAATGAAGTTGTTGCAAGAATTAGATCCTTGCAGAGTGAGAGAAGTGACAGGTTTGCATGGTCATTCACTGGCTTGTCTTTCCAGGAGAGTATGCCAGAGTGTTTTTCATCATTTCAGGATGCTAGCAGTGCATCATAATAAAGTGAGGAAATTAGTTAGAATGTTATATTATGCTAAGAGTCCAGCAGTTATGCTTAAACAATTATGCGCTGCTCTTTTGCATGGTTCTGAAATAGATGTGATGAATATGTGTGAAGAAATTGAGTTTTGTTACTTTGGAAGTAAAGAGGAGAATGTTGAAATTGACCCAGAAGAAGAGGGAAATGTGGAAGATAGTGTACAGGTTTCCAGTACAGATAATTTTCAGAAGGAAATTGCCACGTTTCAGGTGAAATCAAGTGAGAGGCCTAATTTCACTTGTGTGTGTTGTCGACGCACTTATTATAAGAATCAGACTAAGTTAGTGGATTTATATGCAAAAAGTGAAAGGGAAAATAATAGTGAATGGAAGGATTTCGCTACATACTTGATGGTAGAAAATTGTTTTGATTTGGGATCGGATCAACGTGTGTGTACTTATTGTTGTAATAAATTAAATCAAAACCAGAAGCCTGCTAGAGCGGTTCATAATAATCTGGAATTGGTTGAGATACCTTCTGAATTGAAGGATTTAAATACTTATGAATCTATTTTGATTCAAAGTATCCATCCCTTTCAGGCTATTGTAAGAATGGAGCCAAAGACAGGGAAAATGCCTCCATCAGATTTATAGAGAGGATTAAAGGGAAGAGTTGTTTATTTGCATCTAGATTTGAAGAAAAACATTAACACAATTGGAGTAGAAAAAGTGGAAGAGGAACCTCTGGTTATCTTAGTTAATGGGGTTCCGACAAAGAATAAAAAAATATGGCAAGATTTAGTGGATGTTAGGAAAGTCAAAAAGGCAACATTGTATTTGAAAAAAAATAAAAAGTACTATAAGAATGTATATGTTGCAGAAATGGAAGTAAGTGAGGAAGAGGATAGCGATTTGTGTCCTGGTCAAATTGAGAAAGTAGAACCCTCTAAAAGTGAAGAAATATATGAAGATTATAGTGTTCATCCTTTGCATTCCAAGGAAGTCATGGGGAATGCTATTGAGTTGTTTCAAATGAAACAAGCCAAAGGGAGTCCCATTAGTGTCTGGGAGGAAAGTTTGGAAGCTCGGTGTTTCCCACAGCTATTTCCAACAGGTCAAGGAGGAAGATATGATGAGCGACCTCATCAAATTCCTGCTTCTGAATACCGGACTTTACGATTGTATGCAGAAGATGCTAGGTTTCGACAATGCATTCCCTATTTGTTTCATCTCCTGTTTGAAAGCGATCTGTCTGGACTGTCATATGCAGTGAACCACATCTTGAAAAGTGGTATACAGATGCAAAACATCTCGGCAAGTGACTTTATGGATAAAGTCAATGTCCAAGACAGTATTTTGGATTGTCACCTGATTAATCTCATGGAGTGTCAGCGTGGTACTAATGAGTACTGGCACCGTCGTCATGGTGATTTAAAATGTATGCTGAGGAACTTAGGAACTCCCACATGGTTCCTCACTCTGAGCTGTGCCGAGTATGGCTGGGAAGACTTACTTGAATTTCTACGAGAGGCAAATGGAAACATCGAAAACATCGAATTCAAGACACCCGGAGAACTGTGCTCTTTGGATCCAGTGAATGTATGCAGGTACTTCAATCATAGATTTGAAGCTATGATGTCTTTCATCATGAATAAGAAGAATCCACCTCTTGGAGAGGTGTTGGATTTCTTCTGGAGAAAGGAGTACCAAGCAAGAGGTGCTCCTCATATACATATGCTGCTGTGGATCAAGGATGCACCTAAATTTGGGACAGATCCAGAAGACTTAGTGATGAGTTTCATAGAACAGTATTCTACATGTGCTGTTCCAAACGCAAAGGAGGACAAAAGCCTAAGAGAACAAGTTCTACACTTCCAAAGCCATCGTTGCGGAAAGTACTGTAGTCGTAAATTCAGAAACAAGGACAAGTTCTACACCAAATGTCGTTTCGCCTTTCCACGACCGGTGATTTCTAAAGGAAGAGTGAACAGTTTGATGTCTTCGCTGCGACATAATGTGATGAAGAAATCACCTAAAAACACATACAATTTGAAGAGGAACGAAGAGTCCAAGTACATCAACGACTACAACCCAGTGATTTTGTCCATGTGGAATGCTAACATGGATATACAGTTTGTGGCTGATAACTGTATGGCTGTGGCTCGGTATGTGACATCTTACATCACCAAAAAAGAAAAGACAGAATTGAAGGATATGTGGGAGGACATTTCCCATGAAAAGAGCCTCAGTAAGAAGTTGTACAGTTTCAGTCTGAAGATGTTGTCGCATCGAGAAATCGGAGCTTACGAATGTTCTGACCGGTTGTCTTCAGCAAGTCTCTATGCCAAATCTAGGAGTATCGTTTGGGCGAGTCTTGGTCTTGCTGCAACGCGTAATCGAGTTCTGAAACCTGTGCGGGAAATTGAGTATTTGGCGGAAAAGGAGCCAAACAGTACCGACATTTTGAAGACCAACATGATGGATACATATTATCCAAATCGAAGCAGTCACCTCGAGAATGTTTGTCTGTATGAGGTTCTACAAAATTACATATTCAAGAGGAACATCAAAGAAGATATTGATAAAGGAGTGTATGCTTTAATTGGAAGTGAGGGATGTCTGGTCAAGCAAAGAAAATGCCACTTGGTAAACCATCGAAAATTGAGTGGCGAATCTCCTGAAAAAAAAGGAGTTTTTCTATTTAGCACTTTTGCAACTTTTCAAGCCTTGGCGTGCAGAAGAGGAACTGCTTGGAGATTTCCTCTGTTACGAAGACTCTTTCACTGCCGCCAAGGAGACCATAGAATGTCCTGCTTTTCCCAAATATGTAGAAATGTTGAATGCGGAAATCGAGCAGGAAGCAACGATTGCAGCCGAGATTGCCAGAGACAGTTCTCAGGACAGTCAGAGTTCTGTTTCATTGAGTCAGGATCCACTAGGAGGACCTGTTATCGAAAATGAAGCTGCCACTGCCATGAATGAAGTGGAAAGAGCCATGGCACATGCTCAGGAGGATGCGGTTAACTTAGAAGACTTGGAAAGACAACTCAACGTTGAGCAGAGGAAAATATATGACGAAGTTACCAAGCAAATTGATCATGGATTAAGTCATGAGAAGAAAGAGTGCTCATGTACGTCGTTGAAGCCTGTCCGACTGTACGTGAGTGGAGAAGCGGGAACTGGAAAGAGTTTCCTCATTAAAGCAATTTCATGTTATTTGAAGGAAAGGACTGAGTCATCGCTGTCTTGTGTTGTCACCGCTCCAACTGGACTGGCAGCACATAACATTAAAGGTATTACTTTGCATCGTCTACTGATGCTGCCAGTGGAGCATGATAACAAATTACAATACCACAAGTGATCTGGAGATGCTTGTTGTGAAGTTTCAAGAGTCTTGAGGAAAATGAAACTTCTTATCATTGACGAAGTAAGCATGATTTCCAATGTCATGCTTGCCTTTGTGCATTTGAGAATGCAAGAAGTAATTAAAACAGAGTATGATGTGTTATTTGGTGGCAAACACATCATTGTTTTCGGAGATCTTCTGCAGCTGACACCAGTGAAAGGACAACCTGTGTTCAAAATGCTCACGCATGAAGATACCAGGAAGTGCTTGGGGAGCATTGGCAACGTCAATATATGGTTAAACTTCAATTATGCTGAACTGCATGAAAATATGCGTCAGGCGAAGGATGAAGTTTACAAGAATATTCTACAAGATGTTAGAATTGGAAAAGTGACCGAGCATGGGAAACAAGCTTTACATGCACGATTACTGTCAAATTTATATCCAGAATATTTTTCAGAAAATTACTGAAAAGAAATCTGGAATATGTTTGATGCCAACTCTTGCAGAATGTGCCATCTTCAACAACAAAATGTTGCATTTAGAAAACCAAGAGATTCTGAAACTGGAAGCTATTGACAGAGTAGAGCATATGGGATCAACAATTATTTTGTCTGAGAATTTGAAAACAAAATTGGATTCATTAGAGAAGACTATATCTAAAACTGCAGGTTTTGAAAAGACTCTGAATGTGTGCTTAAATTGCCGTATAATTTTAAGAAGGAATTTACATGTTGAAAGAGGTCTGGTAAATGGATCAATGGGTAATGTTGTTGATTTTGTGAAATACAGAAATAGAGATGGAATTGAATTTTTAAAAATTAAATTTGATGGCATTGAGGAAGTACAGCTAATTGGTCGTTGTTCTGCTAGATTTTTGCTTGTAAAAGACTTATATGTTCGCCGTAAGCAGTTTCCTGTTTGCTTGGCATATGCGGTGACAATCCATAAATCACAAGGTTTAAGTGTAGACAGTGCATTGGTGAATATTGGCAGTTCTGTGTTCAAGGAGGGTATGGCATATGTGGCATTGTCACGAGTTAGAACTTTATCGGGATTGTACTTGATTGAGTGTGATGTCACAAACATTTGTGCGGATCTAGATTGTGTTAAGGAATACAATAGGTTAAGCAGAGAGTATGTGCCACATTTGCCTCAATATCCTTTGTTTGAGAAACGTGTGGTAGGCCGGAAACGAAGAAATGTGACCAATACTAGGGAGGTTGTAGCAAAAAGACGAAAAGTCGATGAACCTGAAATTATAAGCAGAAAGAAAAAGGATTCTGTTGAAGATGTTGTTGGTTTTCAATTTGAAAACAGTTCTGGTGTCAACTGCTATGCTAATGTAGTGGTTCATGTTTTGTTTTCTCTAGAAAATGTAAAAGAAGAGATTGTGGTCAATTCGGATCACAGATTTTGCAGTTTGTTAAATTCTGTGTTAGAGAAATGTAGCACTGATAGAACAAAAATAGAAAGTGTGTATGAAATTCGAAATCTGTTAGACAGATGTTCAGGTCAAACACAATTCTCTCAAAATATTCAGCAAGATTGTCAGGAGTTTTTAATGTATATGCTTGATGTATTGCATGCTGAAGGTGTAGATGTAGATCAAGTGTTTGGGCTTTCTTATCAATGGCAGCATGATTGCGAGAACTGTAGGGTATCAAGTACTACTAGTGTAGACTCAGAAAGATTTATATATTTAACTTTGCCAGACAGTAAATCAGTGTCCTTTAATAAGCTAGTAAAAGCAGCTGATCACAACATGGAGTGTAGCCAATGTAAATCTGAAATGATGTCAACATTATTTATACGAACATATGGCCAGTATGTCATTTTAATGTTCCAACGATGTAGGCCTGATGGAACAAAATTGACAACTTTAATTAAAAATTTTGTAGCTTTGCAGTTGTCAATATCAGGAAGGACTTTTGTAACTGCAGCAATTATATATCATGACGGTCCTTCAATAACATCAGGACATTACACAGCTTATTTAAAGTCTAGAAACGGCTGGTCATTCTGCAACGATTCTGTTTTAACTTTCAAAAAAAAATTGCCGTATGACCTTAAAAATTCTTACCTGGTGTTTTTAAAACCAAAATTTTAGGGAAAGAATCTCGGGATGTGCTCTGAGGAATTTCAAGAGGTTCTAATGGCTCCTACACGATTTGGCCTTGAGGATAAGTGTAGTACAGAGACATAAGTTATTTTTGAGTATTAAATAGTTCCTGGAAAAAAAGAAGATTTTCTTACAGAAAGTGGTGGGCACAGATTAGTTGAAGGACAACAGAGTATTTCCCAAAGCAAACGGTCTTCTTACCATAACACTTGACGTCATGGAAAAATAACTGCACTTTGAATAAGTTCAGAAAAACTGTTTCTTTTTATAAGCTAATTCAAGCAGCCAATCAAAACATGGAGTAGAGGGAATGTAAGTCTGCAATGCTGTCTAGATTATTGGTCCAAACTTTTGATTATAATGTCATTTTAAAAATCCAACTATATAAACCTGATGAAAGTAAGTCTTCAACTTTAATTACAAATGTTGTGGCTACACAGTCGTTGATTTTAGGAAGAACATTTGTAACTGCAGCTATTATATGGCATGATGGTCATTTGACAGATCCGCTTATTACACAGCTTAAAATGTAAAAAAATTTGCTGTTTCGGAAATTATTCCCATTTGACTACGATACAATGTTGCCTTTTTATTTAAAAATATTCTTACTTTCTGTTTTCAGAAAAGAGAATTTAGGGTAGGTAACTGGCGTATAATGATTCTAGGGGTTGATATAATTTTATCTACTGTTTTATATTTCTTTGTGATTAAAAGTGATGTAGACAATTAAATAATTGTAGTAGTCATAGAGGTAGTGTTAGTCTGCTTCATAGTAAGCAGTATCAGTGTCATAGGAAATGTAGAACATGAGTGAGCAAGAAGGGTAAGATATTACTAGGCCAGGATTGTGAAAGTGATCTTGAACGTTTTCTTTCTGAAAGTTGCGGAAATACAAAATGACGGGATTTGCTTACAAGAATTCCAAGAGTTATAAATGGCTCTTACATGATTTGGCCTTGTGGAAACATGTGGTAGAGAGCGAGAAGTCATTTATTGTATGTAACATATTTTTCAAAACAATGGAGGTTTTCTTTCAGAAAGTGGTGGGCTGAAAATAAAAACAGCACAACCGAGTGTAAGCTGTTCATAGGACATCCTTCGACGTCATGGAAAGTAAGTTACTTTTGAGGAGTTCTGATTTCTGATTGGTTATGTTATATGGGTTCTTTAAACACAATCATTTTGATTGTGTTTTTTTTCCCCCGCGGTTATATGATGAATACCTTCAAGTCACTGTTTTTAGTGAAATTTGATAAATTCTGAGAACAGCAAAAATAAACCATTTAACATGTATAATTAATTCTGTACTTTTTGTATTTATGATATACATTTAAAACTGTGTAGGGGGCATGCAGAAGCTGAGGCTTCAGTAAGTGTCAAAGTTGTTGCATGCAGTGCGTACTCTTTCATATGCTGGACTACATCTGCACAATGAGATACCTAACCAAAGGAAACACAAGTGATGTGATTGTGAAATGAGCAAAAGAAATTGCACGTTTTTCAAATACATTACCTGTGTTTCCTAACATTACGAATCACATTGTGCAGATGAAGTTTAGGCTTGTCCAGTGAAACAGAGGAGGTCTGAACTTTATTGGTAGGCCTGCACATGTATTATCTCCTCTGTACTCTTCAACAAGCGTAAATTTCATCTGCAACCCTGAGTAGGCCTCACCTGAAACAAACGTCTGGATAGGACACACCTTATTGCCATCTTGAAACAATCATTTAAAATGTTAGGAACAGTTTTATGATGATTGTGCACCTCTTTTGCGCTGCCATTGCGTCACTTTTGTGAGACAACAGCAGTGCAAAAGATGCACCATGGTCCAAGATAGGCCTCACTTCATCTGCATCAAGATACTGTTAGTTTAAAATGTATATCTTTAGGACTGTGTAGGGGGCCTGGAGAAGCAGAAGCTTCTGTAAGTGTCAAAGTTGTTGAAAAACTGTTTGTCCTTCAATCTTTCCCCTTGTCTTTTCTAATTTTTAAATACATGTTTTAATATTTTTCAAATGTTTGTTCTCTCTTTCACAGATTGAAAGTATAAAAATAACAAGTGACTAAGTAACGACAATTATAAGGTAAATGTTTTGTACTCTTTTCATTACATTTCTATCACATTTAACTACTATTAGTTCCACTGCTTCATTTCTTTAACCCTCACTTTCCTGCCTTTGCTACTTCCCTCATTCCTTTCTCTATTACTTACTTACTCTACTCCTTCCACTCCTTTTCTCAGTCCCTCTCTTCTCATAGTTCCTCACTCTTGTTCACTCACTCCGTCTCTATTACTCTTAGTGTCTTTGACTGATCACTCTTTCACTACTTGTTCATTATGCTTTCTCTGTGTAGTTGAAGCACACTAAGGGGCATATTATGAACAGAGACAATAAGATTATTGCTGTTTTTATCGGCAGAAAACTGCTGCAAAAGCGGTTTTAGCGGCAGTTTTCTGCCGCATAAGCGGCTTTAGCGACACATTTCTGCCGATAAAAGCTGCAAAACTTTTATTGCCTATGTTGATAATATGGGCCTATGTTATTTACATTTCTTTGCTGTTTCAATTATTCTTTTTCTGTTACTTCTTCTTTTCTGCTTTCTGTTTTTTCTCTCTGTTATTCCACATGTTTTAATCTTATTTTGAACATTCACTCACATTCTCTAAGAAACTTTTCTGTGTTATTCTTCTACTCTCCTTTTTTTCTTTCATTTCCTTATCTATTTTGTTTTTTACAATTATATCCTCTTCCATCTTTTCTTCGGTAAATAAATCTATTAAACAGTATCTCTGGTTTAGTCCCTATAGCTGTCTTTCTTTTAACATTACTCTCTGTTTACTTCCCTTATACTTACTCTTCTTTTTTTTGTAAAAAACATTTTTTGGTTCGCTCCCGGTTCGCGTACCGGCGAGCGAACCGGGAAGCGAACCAAAAGAAATAGAGCTTGCCAGAGTGCTAAACATTCTAGCAATTTTTTTATAAAGGGGAGGTAGTTCTGAAAAGAACTTTTTTTTAATGTTTTTGTTGTTTTATATTTATTTTTTATTTTTCTGAACATTTTTTGTTTTTTTTGTATTTTTTGAACAATTTTATGTTTTTTTTGGTTTTTTGGGGGGGAAACAACAAAAAACAGGCATTGGAAAGGGCTCAACAGGAGCAAAAAATGTTTTATTTTTTGGGGCGTTTAGAGCACTTGTGGTTTTCAAATGCTCTGTTTATTAAGTTAATGCTCATATTGGCACATGAGAGTAAGGTACCGCAATATAAACAGACAATCTTCATGTGGATAAAGTTATCCTGAATGTTTGGCACTGTTTCCCGTGCCTCTGGCCCCGACAGAGATACCTGTGCCGATGTCCTGGCCACAGGAGTTGGTGGGTTGTCCTGGAGGTCACGCATCTGTGCCCGGCTGTAATTTAGTGGATGCCACCTCAGCATGTGACGGTGCATAGTATAGTTGCTGTAACTATACTTCTTATCTGTGCCTCTAGATAAGTCCTCTTTGCATATGAGGCACGTCACATACCGAGCATTAACTTTTTTCTGTCCTTCAGGAAAAGAAAAAAACTGCCAAATGAAACTATTTTTATGATGAGATACCCGGGGCGCCTCTTGTAAAAACTGTGTTCCCTGTATTTCCTCTTCCTCTTCTTGATCCTCTTCCTCCTCTGTGTTGGGAAGGAACTGTGGAGGTGGTCCTCTCTTCCTATGAGGAGGTGGTGGTGGTGGTGGGGGTGCACCAGCTGCAGCTACTAGTGAAGCCATTTTCCACTGAGCAAAATAGGTCTTCCTTTCACAAAGTTGAAAGTCAGAGTGAGAAAAAAGGTGGGGGCTTTCATCATTTGGGAAAAAAATAGTTCTAAACCAATGAAAAGTGTTATTTTTAGGTCACCTGACCTAGCCTTACATCATTAGGAAACCAAAAGTGAAATGAACCAATGAAAAGTTGTATTAACAAGTCACATGACTTGTTACGCTTATGTTACGCGCTGCGGAACGCGCCCCGGATCGCTTCCGGGGAGCTGCGCTTCGCGCCTCGGTTCGCACTCCGGAGCACTTCCGGGTGCGCTAACGCGGCGCGTCATAAGACGCATTACGCGGCAACGCGATACGTCGCACTTTTGCGACGCGCCCCGGATCGCTTCCGGGGAGCTGCGCTTCGCGTCTCAGTTCAAGTACCGGAGCACTTCCGGGGGCGCTATCGCGGCGCGTCATAAGACGCATTACGCGACAACGTGATACGTCGCGCTTCCGCGACGCGTCACGATGTTGATTTCTAACGCGGCAGTTGCGCAAACGGAACGTTTACCGGTTCGCGGACCGGGTCGCGGCACCAAATTGAGCTAACGGGAAGCTTCCCGGTTCGCGAACCAGGAGCGAACAAAAAAAAATTATAATAAAAAAAATTATTAATAAACATTTAAAATATATTTTTTGATTTAAAGAAGAATACATTTTACAGCTATAGATATTAGCTTTTAAAAAACCAATGAAATTCACTGAAAAAACCATAGGTTATAGACCATATATAGTTAGGAATTAGCATTTACAAAACCTTGAAAATTCACTGAAAAAACCATAGGTTATAGACCATATATAGTTAGGAATTAGCATTAAAAAAACGTTTTTTACTCACACAAAACCATTGAATTTCCATATATAGTTAGTTGTACTAACTATATATCGCGCACCCGCAATCCACTGCTGATCATGTCACATATTACATCATTCATGACATGGTCAGTGACATCACTGATGACATCACTGATGACATCTCAAATGACATCACTGATGACATCACTGATGACATCTCAAATGACATCACTGATGACATCACTGATGACAACATCCAGTGACTGTATGTTTCTGTAAAGTTAAAATATGTCTTACATATTGAAGAATGAGTGGATGTATAATTGTCTGAATGAAGGATTTAGTAGGTGCATGACTGACTGTATGAGTGAGTGAATACATGTGTGTCACTGAGTGCATGGGTTAGTGACTAAACTGTCTTAATTTGTGCATCATTATGTCTGTTGTTCTGTAAACTGCTGCATGTGTTGATCAGTAGCTATATGAGTAAGTATATGGGTTATTGATTGGTTGCCCAAGTATTTGTATGGGAGACTGAGTGTGTGTGTGTGGGTGGCTGGGAGGTGTATGACTCTGTGCATAGATGTGTGAGCAGTTGATTCACTAGATGTATGGGTTCAAAAGTGCATGTAGAAACACCTGTATGGGCGGTTGACTGAGTGCATTGGTGAGTGAATGGATATCTCAGTGCTACATGTCAAAGTAAGTACATATGTAAAACACAGTACATGTGACAGTTGACATATATAAATAACTGTACATAAGAGCCAGTGAACGTGTGAGTGGCTGTATTGATCATTGTGAACTTGTATCAGGCATTGTAAAAGAGAGTAAATATGTGTTAGTATATGTTTGAATAAGTAAGGTGTGTATAACTGTATAGTTGAGGAAATGGAGGTGTGATTGATTCTTTGCATGACTGACTAGGTGTGTGAGTAACTCCATGGATGAGTGACAGTCTGTGAGTGTCTGTTTACACTGAGTGTATCTAAGGTTATATTAGAGTCTGAAGAGGTTCATCGTATTATCACATGAATGATGTCATCAGTGATGTGAACAGTAATGTCAAATGAGATGTCATCAGTGATGTGATCAGTAATGTCAAATGAGATGTCATCAGTGATGTCATCAGTGATGTCATTTGAGATGTTATCAGTGATGTCATTTGAGATGTCATCAGTGATGTCATCAGTGATGGCATTTGAGATGTCATCAGTGATGCCATCAGTGATGTCATTTGAGATGTCATCAGTGATGTCATCAGTGATGTCACTGACCATGTCATGAATGATGTAATATGTGACATGATCAGCAGTGGATTGCGGGTGCGCGATATATAGTTAGTACAACTAACTATATATGGAATTTCAATGGTTTTGTGTGAGTAAAAAAAGGTTTTTTAAATGCTAATTCCTAACTATATATGGTCTATAACCTATGGTTTTTTCAGTGAATATATATATATATATATAGATACATATATATATATTCACCACAAGACTCCATTTTGACGGGGGCCCCAATCATGCAGGGTTGGCTCAGTACCGGGAATGGAGATCCCGGAGATTTGCGTTTTTGCCACAGAAAGAAATGAGCCCAACACAGACTTGCAGAGCAGTACCGGGAATGGAGATCCCGGAGATTTGCGCTTTTACCACAGAAAGAAATGAGCCCAACACAGACTTGCAGAGCAGCTGACTTTTAATCGCCCGCATCGCAGTGTAAGGAAACACTCAAAGTCCTTACGCGTTTCGGCGTTCTCTTCGCCTTGGTCACAGGTGAGTGCTATTTAATCTCCATGTGGTCACGTGCCTTCAGCTCAACACCACAGGTTCAGAATGCACTTGTTGTTTCATCTGAAAAGTAGATATTTAGCTTTAGTGGCATAACTGTTATCAAATGTCACAATCATTCAAAAATGCATTCCTTGATTAAAACTGCAAAGTGCGTAATAAATGTCCCGCAATGCTAATAATAATGCATTATTTGCGGTTGCCAAAGAGAGGTTTTGCCTCTCTCATCTCCCTTTCTCCATCTCATGCTGCCACATTGCTACAGCAATCCATTTGAGCTGGCGTTCAAAAGAGAGCGGATCATGCCCCCTCGATTACATATTCACCACAAGACTCCATTCTGCCTGGGGCCCCCAATCCTGCAGGGCGGGTTCAGTACCGGGAATGGAGATCCCGGAGATTAGCGTTTTTGCCACTGAAAGAAATAAGCCCAACGCCGACTTGCAGAACAGCTGACTTTTATTCGTCCGCATCGCAGGTCAAGGAAACATTCAAAGTCCTTACGTGTTTCGGCGTTCTCTTCGCCTTGGTCACAGGTGAGTGCTATTTAATCTCCATGTGGTCACGTGCCTTCAGTTTGACACTACAGGTTCGAGAATGCACTTGTTTTTTCATCTGAAAAGTGTATATATATATATATATATATTGATATATTTTTGACAACGAAATTAGAGACATTGATATTTTTGTATTTTTGTCATTTACCTTATTACTATATGATGTCGATATTTTCGTAGTCAATATTTTTGTGGTCTTTAATTTTGTATGGCGATATTAGTGACGTCGATATCCTGTCAGTGAACCCATCACTAGTGGCTCAGGCACACAAGCAGCCAGGACAACACCAGACTGCAGACCTAGAAGTGTATAACGAATAAAAAAGACAGCAGGCCTTTCCCATCCATTCACCCAGGTTGTGGAATAGCATCCATGTATCCATTGGAATGCCCAACACTGCTCAAATTTAGAAAAGCGTTGAAAATTCAATACTTTAAAAAACACTGCATTAACGGTCCACACCCCAGCTAGCTCTCTTATTACTCATTCATGTTATGCTTGTCTTTGAGCATGTACAGTGCTTCACTGCCTATTGGCTATGTTCGTAGTATAAAAATACTGTATACATTCATACATACCTACAAGCATACATACATGCATACATTCATACAGACATATATGCATACCTGCATAGCTATGCTTCCCAGACAGCACTGACAACTCACACATGTTTATACACATAGAACTTTACAGTAGTCTAGCTAGAGGAAATTTTGACCTCAGTTGTTCACATGAAATGTTAACACCAAATAGTTTTATTGTAAGTGACAGTATTTTTGCCTTATGGGCTTAGGGCCTGATTATGAGTTTGGCGGTGTGGGAGCCGTGTGGGAGCAGCCCACCATGCCAACACCCTGCTTCCACGCTGCCAAACACGACCGCCCAGATTAGGGGTTTTCTCCTGGTCTGGCGGTCCTGCAGCGCTGCTGTTCTAAGGCTCATTAGCGAGCCTTTGAAAGGCAGCGCTGAGGGATTGCCAAAGCCGTTCCTCCATGGCATGGACTGTGAAGTCCATGCCGTGCAGGAACAGGGGGTGCATACACACAGGGGGCATGCCATGTGCCCCCTTGCATACATATCAAGGCTTTTAGGCAACAGGGGCCCTGTAAGGCTCCCTTTGTTTCCTCACCACCACACTTTTTATGGCAGGCTCACCTCCATGAAAACTGTGAGAAACTTCTAATATGCTTGGCAGGGCAGCAGCCGAACCACTAGCATATTATGGCCTCTGACTGCCATGCCACCCCCCCAGGGATCACGGATCTCTGGCGGTTACGGTGGTACAATGGCGGTCTGACTCCAAGACTCAGAATACGGCAGTCAGACCACCACGGCTACGCTACCTCAGGTTTAGCGGTCCATGGACCACCAAACTTGGAATCGGGCCCTTAGATTTTAATGCTATAGTTAAATCCAAGCACTCCAAGTGAGTAAAGATATAATGATTCTCACAAAAAAACACATTCTGTAGTATATCTTATATTAGAACTTTTAAAGGGCAGATTTAGTCATGTCCATACGAGTGGTGGGGCACTGCAATATAGTCTTAAAACTTCATGTAAAATTATTATTTAATATAGCATCAAGACAGGAACTCGCCACAGTTGTTACAGACTCGGTTTTGATGAAGAAGACCCAAATCCACTACCACATCAAGCTCAAGATGTAGACATTACTAGTCATTATTTTTAAAGAAAGTTTTGATATAAATGTTAAAGCATATAAATACACAATACACCTGTGTTGATGCTTCAGAACATAAAAAGAACGTGTAATTGCAGGTTTATAATTAAGAAATAATATCAATGTTTCACAAAACGTCCATAGCCAACCACACATTACAAAATCAGAAAGCATGTCTTTAATATTTTTTTCTTAGTCTCCCAACACTAGCCTTTTTGCAGATTGCAAATGCATCACCATCAGTAGCATAGCTACGACTGATAATGGCTTCAGTAACAGAGACAATACTTAGTTTTGTAGTCTCTTCACTGTCTTCATCGCCTACAAGACAAGCAGTAGCTATTCGGGTGGTTTGTAAGTTTTTCTGAGACAGTGGTCGCCTGCATAAGGCCATGAGTCACATCCCTACTGTAATGGGTTTCACAGATGAACTGAAACAATTGATACATGATTCATATTGTTGATAATTATATATATATATGTGACACACTTTTCGTGTTGCATAACAGTACATAAATCTGTCACTGCCTCAGTTATGTTGTCAAGTCTGTACGTCAGTAACCTTTGTCACACTTCTATAGCATTACTTAGCTTTTCAAAACCATCTTTTATGCTGTTTACAATACCCACTGAGTGGTTGCTAACTCCTTTTATACTTTTATGTTGGAGGCACTGCACTGACAACATGTATGCCTCTGCTGGACTTGGGCTTCTCTTCAGGGTCACCCCAAAACATTTTGCTCATACCCCTCCCTTTTTCTGAACTTCGTTTAGTTTGGTAGTAGGTTCCATTCCCTCTATAGATTGCTAACAAGTGCTAAAGTGCGTGTGCTATTTCCCTAGAACATGGTAAAATTGGCCTACATCTGATTGGCACATTTAATGTACTTGTAAGTGCCCAGTACATGGTAGTACATGTACCCAGGGCATGTATATTAAATGTCACTAGTGAGCCTGCAGCAATCATTTTGCCATCCAATAAAATAACCCTTCAAAACATGACTAAGGTCTGTAATTGCAGCATATAGTGTGGTTGTAAACTATCATTGCTTAAACCTTCCTTTGTATTCCATATGTCACTCCTAGGATAGGATTTAAACATCCTATAGGGCAGGGTGCATTGTATTTAGAAGGTAGGAAATGTCTTTTTACATTTTAGATGTCCTGGTAGTGTAAAACACCTAGATTTGTTTTTCTCTACTGTGAGATATATCTCTTCCATTGGGTAGCATTTGGTTACCTTATTACATTTAACAGTGCTAACGTTTGATTAGGAGCAGGTAGAAAGGCCATGTTTAATTATATTGAAGGGAGTGTATTGTTCCCAATATTTTCCTTGTATGATCCCAAGCCATACAAAACAAAGAAACTTAAAGAAATGTATTAGTGGAATAAACTTTTATTTACCTTTTGTCACTAATGCAAGTATCCTTTAGTAACACTCCTTATTTGTGTCCAATATATAATGGTCTTCTCCAATGTGTTTAATACAGTTCCAAATACATCATTTAGTATATAATTTGGGTGTGCAGTTTATCGCTGATGAAGATTCATAAATCCTTATTTACTCAGCCAACCATGTTTCACCCCCTACTTTGGCACGCAAGCCTGGGGCTTTATCAAGGCTGAAATTTTTGAAAACACACAACATAATTACTGTTGTTTTCATATTTTCACTAATGTTCAGTAATGAAAAGTGACATGCTATATGAAATAATGAATAAACTCTACACATGTGATAAAATCCAACTGTTTTATGTGCCTTTCACATAATAAATATTTCTGTAATACATTGGTAAAGAAAGAAGGCTATCTTTAAATGTTTAAATGCCAATTCTGTGAACCCCATTATTTTCTACTTTAATTATGAGTGATTAAAAGTTTCAACATGCACTAGCATAATCTACATGTACTAATCAGTTTATCTTTTAAGTTGCAACTGTCAATGTACTACTTAAAACCTCTGTTTTATTAAAAGAATATAAAGTCCTAAGAAGTGAAGATTCATAATTAATCAAATTGTATTATTGCCTACACTCAGAGCAACTGGTTACATGCACAAAAGCACTTGTTATTGCCTTTTTCTTCCAGGGTAAATTTAAGCACCTGATTTTTGGCTCTGGGAAAGGAGAGAAAAAACAGAACAGCGGAATCGGTAAGTGTTTACTAGGAACAAATACCAAAAGGAGTATCTACAACTATATATCTTGTTAGTAGAGGCTGTAGAAATGGGTGAGAAATGTCATGTTTAGACTCAAGTAAATTGTAATTTAAAATAATATAATGGTAAATTCAGGTTTTAGATTATAATTTTGAAAATGGCAATTTTAGAAAGTTGTCATTTTACTGTCCAAAAGCATATAGGGCCTTCAATGAGTTTCCAGCTGCCTGGACCTGTTAATAGATTCCCATTAAGAATGCATATTGGGCCCAGAGAGTGAACAAGAGAGGGCTGCCAGCATGGTTGGGAAAGAGCTTTTTATTTATGTATTTATTTTGCAGTATGTATCAAGCAAGAACACTCATCCCTAGGTGTATTTCATGACACTGTAGCTGCTACACATCCTCTTTCCTGAGTGACTGGGGAAGGTCATTTAAGAAATAAAATTAGTTGCTCCAGAAAGAGCCAAGTTTTAAGCTTCTTTCTGAATCTAAGGTAGTCAATCATGAGGCAGAGGTCTAGTGGAAGCAGATTCCAATGGGAAGCTGCAAGATGGGCGAAAGAGCTATTTTCAGCTCTAGCTTTTTAAATATGTTTGGTTTTGGCTAAGGCTTGATTTGTGGATCTCAAACTTTTTGTGGATATGTAGAACTCCATTTTAGATTGAAGGATCGAGGGACTTGAGTTATGAAGAGCCTCATGAGTGTGCCAAAGAGGTTTGAATTTTGCCCTCTTTCAGATGGGTAGCAAGGGTAAGGTATTTAGGCAGGTAGAGGTGGAACAGTATCTGTCTTTATTGCAGATGAGTTTAACAATGTTTTGTATCACCTGCAAGCGGATAAAGACAAAGTCAGCCATCCCTATGTATAGGGTGCTTCCACAGTCCAATATACTAACTGCTAGAGCTTAGACTATGGTTCTGCGCCAACATACTGGAATCCAGTAGAAAAGTTTCTAGAGGATTTTGAGCATGCCATAGCATTTGCCACAAGTGGCTATGACTTGCTCCGGCATAGATAAAGACTCATCAATGAGGACTCCTACTTTTTTTGCAACTTGTTTTGGCTTAGGTGCAAGTCCCAGACTGATATGATTAATTCCTCAAGAGGGGTCAGTGGTGGCTGAGTAGAGGGTCCTCCTCCAGTTGCACATGCCTCACCTAGGGCCTTATTTGCATCCTGTCTGTGGTATTACGATCTCCATAGGATAAAACAGGATCGTAATACGGCGGACAGGATATCTGTCACATTTGTGATGGAGTATTCCCCTCCACCAAGATCTAAATCAGGCCCCGAGTCTATTTGACATTTTCTCCTTTGTTAATGATCTCTAGTCGTATCATCACTTTCTAATATCTTCTATGGTACACTGTGTGACACCCACAGAATTAATTTTCTCCTAAATGCTCATCCATATCTATTACAGAGTTTCAGGCACATTAAATGAAGATTTGCTAAAGAGCTCATCGTTATGGGCCACATATTCTTATTTGAGAATTTCTAACTTCTTCTCACTTAACTTTAACTTTCTTTTCCTCACTCCAGCATCCCTCTCAGATTCCTGTGTGGACATTTCAGAATGTTTGGCACTTGAAAGGCAATGGAAAAGTCATATTCACTCAGATTCTGGAATGCCTGAATTTTACTGCATTCCCCTGCACTCTCCTGGTCTCTACAGAAACGTGGTAATGTGCGTTATGTTTCAGCATCCACTTGCCAGTAATTTTCCCATTTTGTTTTGGCCTTCATAGTAGCTAAAGCTAGTTTTCAGAAAAGTAATTAGAGGCAGCATCAGTATATAGTCTATTAAAGGTAAGTTTAGAGTCACTAAGATTCTTCAAATAGGACTCATTATTTGAATGATAATATGTATATTCGAATTCTTTAATTGTATTAAGTAGTTGAGATGCTTGGGCTTCTATGTATTTTTTCTTTTGTAAAACAAGATTTATGATAAAACCTCTGGTAGCAGCCTTAAAGGAATTCCACACCTTAACAAGGGAGAATCCGGGATACTATTGATAGTAAAGAACTCAGAGGCAAAGGAATTGAATTTTTGACTAAAAATAGGATCAAGGAGTAGGGAATTATTAAAGTGCCATCTTCCAGGGTGAGGAGAAAAAGGGGTAAGATCAATATCTACAAGTACAGGGGTGTGGTCTGAGATTAAAATAGAACCAAGTTGAGAATGAATAGAATGTTGGGCCAGGGACTTACTCAGGAAAAGATAATCAATACGGGATTGTGAATGATGTGAGGCTGAATAAAAACTATATTCTCTAAGGCCAGGGTGGCAGAGTCTCCAAATGTCCACCAATGCTTTGCGACATATTGTGAACGCATTTTGGAGGGAAGAAACTTAATTCTAGAATGTCTATCTAAAATGGGGTCAAAGACATAACCCACAAATGTAATATAGTCATTATCAAATGTAAGTAATTTATCAGATACACTAGTCCAAAAAACCTTGTCAATGAAAATAGTGGCATATACATTAAAAATAGCTAATTAATATTATCTATAGTTTAACAATAACCCAAAAACCTTCAGTATCATCTTCTTGTTGAACGATAGAAACATGTAATTTTTTGTGACATAAAATCAAAACTCAGTTTTTCTTACCCATAGCGGGAGAGTTAAACACATGTCCCACCCAACAACTCTTCAACTTTGAAGCTTTATCTTCAGTAATATGAGATTCTAGGAGTAAAGCAATATCAGTTGTTAACTTAGCTTGGTGAGATAGCACCTGTTGCCTTTTATTAGGATTGTTTAATCCTTTAATATTCCAGGTTGTGACCCGAAATGTAACTTAAAAATAATAGTATGAGCAGGCATTATGCCTACAAGAACAGGAATTAAAATTGATTGAGAAATATATAAGGAAGGAAGGCAAAAGAGATAAGGCATTTGTTTTAGAAAAGAGGACATGGGAGACGAAAGAGATAAATAAATAAAGTCACAAAGAGAAAGAAAGTGTAAAAAAGGAACCATGTAAGAGAAAAGAAAAAGAGAAAGGAGAATATAGAGAACAAAGAGACAGTACAAGTCATACAAAAGATGACTGAAAAACATACCTACAGATACAAAACGAATGGGGAGTGACTACACCAGAAGATGACGGCTACAGCAGCGAAGCTCCACCTAACTCCTGAGGGTCCTCAATCAAAAACGTCAACGTAACAGGAAGATCAGATAGGTAACAAAATTGCAGAAAAAGCATGATGAAGCCACATGGTTTTGCAGAAATTTTAGGTGCAAGTCTATGAGCCAGAGCCCTTTGAATGTTAAGAGACGGAGTAGCAGGTAAGTCCAGGAGCTTAGGCAAAAATGACTGAATAAAGACGGTTGGGTTAGAACCTTCAATATTTTCAGGGAGACCATAAAATCTAAGATTGTTCCGGCGATTTTGATTTTTCAAATCCTCCGCCTGTTTCTTGAGTAAAGATATTTCAGACTCCAGAATTGAAATTAAAGAGCAAGAAGCTTGGAGAGACTCTGGGGCATATTATCAAGGACCGGTATTAAAATTATCGCCGTTTTATCTGCAGGAAATTGCCGATAAAATGGCGATAATGGGCTTGATAATTTACCCTTGTTAATTCACAGAGAAACCCATGTTCTTGTGTTAACATGGGCTTCTATGGGAATTAACAAGGACGTATTATCAAGCCCATTATCGCCGTTTTTTCGGCAGTTTCCTGCCAATAAAACAGTGATAATTTTAACACCGGTCCTTGATAATATGCCCCTCTGTTCTTTGTTCCACAATGAGCACTCATGAATCCAATGAAGTCTATTTATCATTTAGAAACTGTAGAGTTTTATTAGTTTCCTTTATGAAAGGTTTCAGGGCACACATCTCTTCAAGGATTATATCCATGGAGGCTGAGGAAGGATTCACTGGAGAAGGAGGCTCTTTTTTTGGCCGTTTGGTAGAAATTGCAGGTACTTTGTTTTGAAAGCTGGGTTTTTGGAATGGTGCCTGAAGAAGGATCAGGTTTCTGAGAAGAAAGGTCCTCTATTTCATTAAAGTTGGAGTTGGAGTCTGAATCTGAGCATACAGTAACTTTGGTAAAAGCAGTAAGCTTAAGATTCCTCAGTCTCCCCATAAAAGTATGGTGGAGTTTAGTGAATATCAACTAAACTCTTAAGGACAGATTCTTTAAATCCTTAAATTACTGTAGGAGTTAGAATATACACAAGCTCCAAAACCTTTGAAATTTAGAAAGCCTCCTTCATAGAAATGTGATATGGCTCAAAAAAGCCAAGAAACATCAAAACCAAGAAAAGCAGTAATATGTTGAGTGGGTATTCGCCTTATGGACTGCATCGAGTGGAGCAAAAATTGATGGCTGTTCTCAGAAAAGGCAAACCGCAGTATTCACATGCCAAGAGAAAAAGCAAAAGCTAAAGCAACAGCGCTTCCATAGATTAAGAGTCTCATTTGGTGTGCACAATGAAATAAAACGCTAGGTAAGACTCATCAGACGAAAGCTGAGCCAAGAGGAGTCATCTTGAAGCACGGTGGATGTGATGAAAAGAAAACAAAAGGGCGGCCCTCAAACATACAAGCCGAGTCGCGCCATCAAAAATAGCCAAAATTCGGTGAAAGCGGCATTTAAAGTGATTGAAGGGCTCACCGCTATATGTATATCCAGCATCCATTACTTGTGAAAGAAGGATATCCCTCCAAAAGAGAAATCACGTCTGGAATGATGGTGTGGAGCTCGACAGCTTCACAGCCATCTTTGGCACCTAACCCACACCCCTTCACCCATTACCAATCCTGAGGCAATGTTATGGATCACTTTGAGGTGCTAGTCTGGCTGTCCAGATGGCTTTTGGAATAATGAGTTAACTTAGTCTGGAGTTGAAAGCAGCTACTTCTAACAAGTAGGCTTCGAGAGACAGGGAGTCCAAGAAGGCATGTGAAGTGGTGCTCTACTGGTGACTTCTGGACAACAAGGATGATTTGGAGGGAAGAATGACTTCTAATTTTTTCACCTTGGCGCAGGGCGGTGGTTGATTGAGTTACCAAGCTTGAGTGCAAGGGCTTGAATTGGTTTGAGGGTGGTGATGTTCCTTGTGTCAAGCAGAAGTTCCACTATGCTTCCAGTGACATTCAGGAAACTCCATGCAAAGGAGGGGCAGGCTATTCTAGCAGGTTTCCTGGGCATTGAAACTGTTTTTGCTTGTTCAAGAAGGTATGTTTTCAGCAGTCTTATCATAATTGTTATGAGGAGGGAATATAAAAAGAGCCAGTGTTACAACTGGGCTTATGTGTGAAGACTGTTCAGGTCAGAATCTATGAACTCAGTGCAGTATTATAAAAGGTATCTTTCAAACCATCTGGGGATTTGATTGATAGTTTGAAAAAAGTAAGAGTTTTACGAGCAAATTGTAAAACACTGATGTTAGTTTTAAAGCTGACTAGGACAAAAAGAAAGGCCTTTTTCCAAAATGGAAATGTCATCATCTGTAAGAGTTCTTGCTTATAAAATTAAATATTGTTTCCTTTGGTCCCTGTAGACGAACTTTTTTTTTGGGATGCTCCAATTGGTTGATTGTAGTATTTAAACTATAAGGATGGTTTAACTTTTTCCAGTTGTTTGCGGGTGATGTGGTGAGCCCATGACAATAAGCTTAGAACCATTTGGATGGTTTGTTTTGGATTTTCTTTTTTTTTAGATACTGTTTCCTTCAGAGTTGCTCTTCTTTTGCAGGGTGGCAAGTACCTTATCATGGGGTTATTTTGGTTGTGGAACTGTGTGACATTTTTTCAGTGGCAATACTGTCTTTAATTATAACTCATATATGAAAAGTGCGACTTCTTAGGGATGCGTTTTTTGTGATACTACTTTGAATGTGCATGTGTCACGTGCTTTCACCTTGGGTGCTAAGGATCTTTAAGAGAACTTTCTTCAGCATGACTCTTTCTGGCATCTAGTATGAGCTTTAGCACTGTTTAATGGATTTTTTTTAATTGTATTATTATATGGATGGATCTTGGATTAAGAAGGTTTGATGGTGATGTACCAATATAATTCTGTTCATATTTGTGTAAACCTTTGGGTTTGCTTGTCCCTCTTCTAGTGTTCATGATTGTGAATGAGAACTATAGTATTCTGGTCTGCATTCTCTTTGGACTTTTGGACATAATGAATGTAGGAGGAAAAGCATATGGATAAGACCTCTGAGTTGCCTTAAGGTAGTTGACTATAGTATCACAAAGATACAGGTGAACACTTTAGGATAAGAGAACTTAGTACCTAATTCATGTAATGCACTCACAATTGAGGAAGGTACTGGAGTGAATCATAAAAGCTTTTCAATTGTGTGAATAATTGGTAGCAAGTCCAAATATAGGGGTAGATTAGGATCGCGGTTTTCCCGCATCCTCTGGGCCGGCGGAAGCCACCGCCGGCCCGGAGGATGCGGGAAAACTGCTGCGGAGCCTCAAAAGACCCAACGCCATATTAGGATGGCGGTGGGTCTTGAAATCTGTCTGCAGCTTTTCCCCCGCGGTCGCCTTCCGACCGCGGCGGAAAAGCTTTAACGTGGCTGGCGGTGTCTATGAGACACCGCCAGCCATATTAGGATGGTGTAAAATGTATGCTTTTCCACGGCGGCTTTTCCGCCGTGGAAAAGCATACGGACCTTCACTTCGGGGGCCCGTTGCTGGCCCCTTGGGTGAAGGGGGGTGGGGGTGCACATGGGGGGTACCTATGGTACCCCCCTGCATTTGCGTGCACAAAGCAGCAAGCACCACGCCACCCTGGCGGTCACATCCTAATCTGAACGGAGGGAACGCCGCAGCCCATGCGGACGTTCCCTCCTCCTCTGGGGTCGCGTACGGACTCAAGTCCGTCCGCGATCCTAATCTACCCATTGGTTGGTATTTGGTGGAATTCTCCATTAAGACGAATGACATATAACAGGGCTGTTAATACATAACAGCTATGAGGTGGTGGTCATGAGCTCATCTTTCTCTCTTATCTCTGAAGTTGATACATTATTGTCAAATTACTGTTGTGTATCAATAGATAGAAGTTGGTAATATGGATTATTTGGATAATATAAATGCATGATGAATATTATAATACTGTAATTAGATATACTGAACACAGTACAGAATGTAAACAGGAGTATTCATTTTTAAAGTATCTTGTTCCTTATCTCATTGCAGCCTTGAAAACGTTACAGGAGTTGTGAAACATGTTGGCTGATTGGATGAGGAACAGAAGAGATGAATGAAGAATGTTTTAAAATATAAATAATACATTTAGTCTATTTATAATTCAAACAAAATGCATTTTAATGGTCATTTGGGGGTGCCTCCTGTCTTAACTTAGTTCAGGTATAGCAAAAATGTTGTCCAGTTTGTTGGGGCTAGCTTATTTATGGTTTGTCCCTTCTCCATATTCCACGTTTTCTGTTCTTGAGGAGAAAAATTACCTCCAAAAAGCAAGCACCTGCATTTTGCAAAGAGTGCCCCATATACCACGAATTTACTCCAGTATGCCAAGGTGTGCATTTTTTCATGGGTACTCTCCTTTTTGCCAAGAATGACATCCAATATGACATGGCCACAATGTTGTCATGGGTGGAATTACCTTAAAAATGTCATGACCTGAAGCAAATTCACAAGTCTAACACACTCTCACACATATACACATATACATTCATATTCACTAACTTTCACTCACTCACTCTTTCTAACTCACTCACACTTTTTACTGGCATTCCTCATCTACTCTCAGTTATTCTCACTCAAACCCACTAATTTGCATTAACTCACTCGTTCTAACTTACAGTTCATCATTTACAGTCCCTCGCTCACTCTTGTTTACTCATTCACACTTACATACACTCTCTTACTCGAAATTTTCACATTCACTCACTCTCACTCACTCACCCTCTCCCTCACTCACACTTACATTCCCTCACTCAGTCAGCCTCACTCACACTTACTCAAATTCCCTCATTTGACTACCTCATTCCGATTCATTCTCACTCATACTGACATTCATACTCATTCACACTGTCTCACACACTCACAAACACACACACACACACACTTGCACCCTCACTTATCCACACTCAATCTCATTTACTTACAAATACACACACATACGCACTAATGCACTTGTACTTTCACTTACATATAAACAGAGCAGCAATACTGTTTATTTTTACTTGTCTTGTTTCCTCTGCTGGTGACTCCTCCATGGAACAGTAGGGCAGGAATCTAGAAGCCAGACAGTGCAGCATAGCCAAAATTCATAAAGGGAAGGGGATCCACCTCAAATTCTCTGCCAATGTCTGCGGGGGCTCATAGAACATCCTTATCTCAATTTGGGACAATGACTTGCGATCCCACCATGGCATTACTCAATGGACTCTTGCTAGGAGCAGGGATATGCTGATCACCACCCTGACAATTATAGCAGATATGGTGTTGCATGAGGCATGTGCAGTAGGTCTGCTTAATAATATAGAACAGGCCTGTGTAAAGGGCCTGTAGGTAAATTATATACGTCACACACAAACAATCCAGAGATCCACTTACAGAGTGCCATGTTGCTAAGTAGCACTCTGTATTTGCAGCATCGCTCAGTCCCCTCAGTTTCCCTCCTGGCATTAGGTGCCAGGAGAGGCTGAAAGAGCTGATCTGCAAACCTACAGTGTTCATGAAAACAAAAACATTGTGTTTTTGTAATCACTACTAAATACAATAAATAGCAAGGCATTGTGTAAGGTCTCCCAAGTGGCAGGGTACCACCAAATACCCCAGTTGTTGAGCCACCACTGGATCATATTTTCAAAAAGGTGTGCGGATATGTAGGGCCCGATTCACAGAATGAACTTAAGACTAAATCCTAAACTTACTACTATTTGGTATTCACAGAATGCACTTACTACTTTCGGGATTCACAGAGTGAACTTACTACTTTCGGGATTCACAGAATGAACTTACTACTTTCGGTATTCACAGAATACCGCTTCTAAGGTGAGGAACCTGGGAGTGACATTTGATGATGGCCTTAACTTCATGGCCCATGCTAGGAAAACAGCAGCTACAGCATGTCATAAATTAAAACTGGTAAGGAAAATTATTCCTTTCTTACCTGACACAGCTGGAAAAACCCTGGTGGTTGCCCTAGTTTTATCTTCCCTGGACTACTGCAACGGACTATTCGCAAATGCGCAGATTCGAGTGACTAACAAATTGCAAACCATTCAGAATGCGGCGGCCAGACTCCTTTCTGGAACATCTAGATTTAAATCGGTTTCAGACACAATAAGGAATTATCACTGGCTGCCGATTCGTAATCGAATCAAGTTTAAGACTTTATGCATAGTTTATAAAGCACTACACAATCAAGGTCTGCAGTTTCTTAGGGATCAGTTAATTCCATATACTCCCTCCAGAAATCTTCGTTCTGCCACCTTGAATCAGCTAGCGGTGCCACGGACAAAACCGGTTACCTGGGGTGACCGCCGATTTGTGGTGTTGGCCCCTAAGCTATGGAACACTCTTCCACAATCCATTAGGACCAGCCCTCACTTTTTCTTTTTCGTAAGCGCTTAAAGACCTGGCTTTTTAACCTAGAAAACTGTAGCGAAAACACTCTCTGAAGATCGTAGTTGGTTTAGCGGCGAGACGCCTAAGGGTATTCGTTTGCGCTTAATAAATATCAATAATAAATAATAAATAATAATAAATAAATAGATTTAAGACTACTAACTTTACGTCCGCCCGGAGGCGGAGTTTCCGGCCCAGAGGCTGAGTTTCCGGCTTGGGGGCGGAGCTTGCTGCCCGGAGGCGGAGCTTCCGGCCCAGCGATGGAGATTTCAGCCATGGCTAAATCTCCGAGCCGGAAGCTCCACCCCCAAAGTAGTAAGTTCACTCTGTGAATCCCGAAAGTGGTAAGTGCATTCTGTGAATACCAAATAGTAGTACGTTTAGGATTTAGTCTTAAGTTCATTCTGTGAATCGGGCCCGTAGTGACTGGGTGACCCAATGAAAATGTTTTAGACAAGAGTGTCAGGATTTATGGAAAGAAGCTGATGCTGTGTGAGATTAAACAGTCTTTCTGGAAGATATGATAAGCTTATATCACATAACAGTTTTATTGCTAAGATAATAGAAACAGCACATAAATGTAAAGTGACAAGTAATTTAATGACAAGGATGTTTAAGAATGACTTTTGCGGACATCTTTAGGTGGAGAGGTGGAGTAGAAGATTAAAGAGTCTACTGAAACATTTAGGGGTCGATTCCGATCCGGTAAAATCCCCGTCCGTACGAATCGTATCCGGAGCCGTTTCCGTACGACTCGTACGGACGCCGTACGACTGGACGATTCCGATCGGCCGACCTGGACGCGATTCGTACGGTACACGTCGATTCGTACGGAAAAGCGCACCATCACCTACACACCGTACGGCGCGTACCCCCCATGATCGCAGGGGTACGCGCCGTACCCCTGTGATCATGCGGGGTACGTGCCGTACACCCAGCGTACATGGGGTACGTGCCGTACACCCACCGTACATGGGGTACGGTGCGTACCCCATGTACGCTGGGTGTACGGCACGTACCCCGCATGATCACAGGGGTACCGCGCGTACCCCTGCGATCATGGGGGGTACGTGCCGTACCCGGGGGGGGGGCGTTCCGTACCTGTTTCGGCGCGAACTCTGCGTTTACGACTGTTTTCGGCTCCCGTAGGAAAAGGGTCGTACGGCGCGTACCCGACACGAATCGTACTTGCTGGGTCGTAAAAACCAGCCGCGAACCGTAGTGATGTCGCGTACAGCCGGTTCCGAGTGAGACTCGTACGGAGATTTGAGTCGTACGGAGTCCTGTACGACTCGTACGGAGTTTGGCACCTGGTACGGATCGTACTTCGTCGTACGTACGGGACGTCTACGGGTACGATTCGTATGGGGAAAAAACTCTCCGTACGACGATTCGGAGCGCATTTTACCGGATCGGAATCGACCCCTTAGTTACTGTTTTTGCACTAGAAGGTCTGGATGAGTGTCTAGAACAATTCTGGAAGAAGTAAGTGGTGATTTTCTGAGTGTTTTCATATTTTGACAAACTATTGAATTGCATGATTGTTATGAATGGTCCATTATCAAGGTGTGTGGAGGCTACATTTGTCACTGAGACCACATTTCGGTGCATGGCAACATTTTTCTATGAGATATTTCCCAGAGAAGATGTTTCAAATTTGATGTTAATAGACACAGAAGTGAAATTAATTTCTAGTGTCCTGAAATTTTGCATGAATGTGGCATTATACATCGTAAATGTCTCTATATATCTGCAAAACATTTGACTTTTTTGAGAATCTGTGGAATCTTTGTAGACCACCTATCTGAGTAGAGTCACCCTGTGAATGCTGTTAATAATACAGGACTACTCCTCGCATCGCTACTGGGGAAGTCCCTTTTTGAGCTGACAAAAGTCAGGTGAGTAACGTCTTGGTTACATTCCTTTTAGATGACATGAGCAGTAAAAATGAAAGTAAGAAGTGGAAGTTTTTTGAAAGATGCCCAAGGTGAATGATGATCTTAAAGTGAAACATTTTGCATGAATTGAAGTTCTAGAGATTTTAGCATTTCATTTGTGTTGGTGATGGGGCACTCAGCCATTAGGGTGCTAAGGTCATGTTGGACATGTCCTCAGCATTACCTCCTATGTGTTCTACCATCCTCAACAGTAGTTTTATGCTGCTCCTTGGGGACTCTCCGAGCCAGATCCCCACCATAGATGGCCACAGAAGCAAATCAGTACAGAAAATATTTATTGTATAGATATCTTAAAATATCCAACACAATAATAAAAAAATGTGTATGATGCATTAAATAATTAGAAACAACACTGAATAAAAATGTTGTTGCAGAAGACTCTTATATAATGCGATCACCAAGCATATACATGGTGCTCTGTTGCCATAAAGCCATTTAGAGACTTGGCGGAAGTCATTTTTTTCCATTACTTCTTCAAGGAAGATCACTCTTTCAAGAGACATGCCCAACTCTTCCGTCCCTTAAGCAAGGAGAGAACCTGGAGGAAAATTAAATATTTCTCTTTTTCCCTTGGTGCCCCTCCAAAGTGCGCACCCACTAGGGGATCGCTGGTTGAACTGCCATCTCCCAGCAGGAATCCCCATTAGACCATTGGGGAGCATGACATTCAATGTAGAAGAACCCCCTTGGCATATGGCTGCTCCCCCTTCACAATGTGGCCATGAGTGTGGCCATGATTTCTGCCCTCAGGGTCATATCGGACAATTTTATGTCTATTAAAAATATGTTTGAAACTTCTTTAATGTACTCATAAACCTTCCATTACCTTTCAAAGGGCTAACATTTTTAACACTATTCCAGCAAGATTAATCCAAAGGAAAAGACATGTGGATCCTAATTGTTCTCTTCTCTGTTGTTGATCCTTGCCTATGCGCTGACACCCGATCAGATGTACCTAATCTCCCTTCCTTGTGAAGCTGACCACATACTTTGTATTAAGCTTTCTTAATTACTATTTATCCATCAGAGCACATCATTGCAATTTCCTAATAGGGCAACCATAACTTCCAGCTCCTTATAAGCACTTGTCATTGCTACATTCAATTAAACTTACATTATTGACAGCACATGTTTAGTACTCAATTTTGGAGTTTGTTTGCAAGCTGCTAAAACAACACTGGAGTATGATGGATGGGAGTCACCACATGTCCATTTAAGAGATATACCACTCCTTCAGGCAAGTCAGAATAACTATTTCGGGCCTGCTCATATATGTTTGGCTGACATCCCAGGTGATCACTGCTCCCACCACCACCTTGGCCATGACTCACAGAGAAAGAACTGGCAGAGCATCCAGATTCCTTTTCCTGGCCATCCAGACAGTAGTTGTTAACAACATTAGTGTGTTTCCCATTGCTCGATGTGCTATTTTACTTGTTTTGAAAAGTTGACTGTTGACCATTTTACCTGCCTTCATGTTCGTCTCACCTTTTATTTTTTCAACTGTAACCTTCCTGAAATACACCTTTTCCATATTACTGTTGTATATTTGAAGTAATGATCCATAAACTAATTACAGTAGTTCAAGAATTCTTTTCATTTATTCATAAGAATCTTTATCAATGTAAATGTGTTTCTCTGAATGCAATTCATATCATATAACTCAACTTTAAGTGGTTAAGCACATCTGAACTTATATTTCACATTTTAATATGGAAGCTATTGTTTCTTTCTGTCAATGGCTGAAATAGCAGTCTTCATTGTACAGCTTTTTTGGTAACCTTTCTGGTCATAGACTATTCTTGATTAACAGAACTATCTTCCCTCTAAACAAGTCTTGATTTATTTTGTATGCGAGGCTTGAACTTCCCTTACTTCAGTAACAACTCATTCCTGGCAACCTCTAGTAAACCGACAAATATTGACTGAGTACAGAAACAAATGCTGTGGAGGAAGCACTCTGTAATATGTTAATGTTTAGGTCACTTGATAGTAACAACTGTTTATGCCATATTCATCAGTTGACTCATCCCTGGGGTTGAAGGAACATGCTTCATTGTCTTCTTATAATGTGGTAAAAACTCTTCATCGAAGAGAAATAACAAAGATTTCATTTTTTGCTTTAAACTTGCTTAAGGCTCAATTATTTGCAAACTTTAAACACATATTTCAAGTCAATGGCATTTCTTGTTGTAGCTTCCCAGCATGTACGATTTCCAAGGGTCCTAGTCACATTTTCCAATTCACTAATCCACACTTAAAATAGTGTAGCCTCAATACATACTCCTAGCATAAAACATCAAGATTATCATTAGGGCTCATCAGCCAGGTACCGTTTGGTTCCAGTGACATAGTGAGCACGAGACCCATATCAGGGCATACCTGTCACACTGAAGGCATAAAAAACAAGGCGATGGATGGGTGGAATGTTTAAAATAATCTCAGCCACAGGCAATTGCTTGGGAGTAAAACAGGTACTGGGTTGCTTGTGTTCTACTTCAGGGAGGACCTGGACTTTATTTCAGACTGGATTGGTCCCACTGGAGCAGGGTCAAGACTGATTTGCATATGATGGTTCCAAACTGATGCGGCTTAGAGGGAGAAAAATAAAAGACTGGGATTCAGCTGGAAAATTGACAGCATTTGAGAATGCAGGAGCCCAAAAGGACACTCAATGATGGTTCAGGCATTAAAATAAACCCACTTACACATAGCACCATGAGGAATCCTCCAGGCTCCGGAGAGGTTGATGGACCTTTTACACCATGCTCAGAATTTGAGCCACCTACTGAATAAAGTCATCAAATATCATGGACATTTAGGATTAGGTTCAGTCAATGATGAGAGGATAAGTTTAGTTTTTAAAGGTTTTGTTTATCTATATGGTTAGGACCTCAAGTATCATTAGTCAGTTGAGTCATTTACAGAAATGTAAAAGAAGATTAGTGTTTAGCAACCAAGACGCGTTCCATAAAGTGACCCGATAAGATAACTAAAGGACCATTTTTAGATAAGAACCCACAAAGAGTTCTGTTAAAAAGAGCGGTAAATCAAGAGATGAAGAATAGATCTGGAAACTGAGATGAGTTTCCTTAAGCTGAAGTAGCAACTTTAAGAGTATTGATTAGTGCAGTAGCATCGATCATGAAATGAATAAAGAAGTCACCTCAAGAATTTAAAGGAATCCACTCTCCATGAAGAAGAGTCTCTGGTAAAGGAGAAAATCCAGCAGCAAGACTACCAGATGGGTAAGAGGTACAGTAAAAGGTGTGGTTGTCTAACTAACTAAAACACTCATTATTATAACCTTTTAACACATCTATCAATCTGGACAGTTCGTAAGGTGGTGTTGTCAGTCATACAATACATCTTCTGATTGTCACAGTCTGCACTCTTGTCATCTGAATTGGTACAGTCCTTTGGCATAATTGTTACATGAAGGAAGGTTCCCATAACAACCCTCTTATCTAAGCTAAAGATGCATTGCTAGTTTCAGCACAGAAACAAAGGCTACCCAGCGAATGTAAAAACATATATCGAGGTAATCTTGAAGCAACATTATAAGTTTACATCACCATTTTTTCCATTCAGTTTCAATAAATGTATGATTCTTAATGGAAATGATCTAACATGGGATGAGAGTAACTGAATGAACATAATACTAAAGTCAGCACATTTCTAAGATGGCATGATGCACAGAATATTTTTCTATGAGGAAAGGTCAAAAAGAAGCTTCAGGCCTAGGTGCTGCACAGATTAAAGTATAGTTGCTTGGTGCAAAATTTTAAAGTACATGCAATTGCAATGCAGCATTTCTAATAACATCTTTACCATCTACGTTTGTCACTCTACAATATGTTTTCATTTTATTTACTTATTCTACTAAAAGATATTCACACATATTGAAAGTCTGTTCTAAATATGCACTTTACTTGCATTAGAATATATTCTAAATTACATTTCTAATGTGCTAAAATATGTTGATTTCCAAATATGCAGTCATTTCTTTCAAAAATAATTCAAGCATTTCTTCTATCACCTTGTTTTTATTGTCCATCATCTTGTGCCCACCATTCTCTGCATTAGCAGTTCATGGGACAATGGAGTAAACAGCCACTGCCTTAAAAACCATTCAATCTGAGGATCAGGAGGTCGTGGGAGAGGTCAGATGTTTGAGATATTCCTTTCTGATGCAATTTTAATCTCCCCACAAGAAACAGTGGATTACTGGATTTAGCAGCAGTATTTACCATGCAAATAACACATGAGTCAACTTTTTCTATATTGGGTACAGGGCATAAAACAAACAGATGGCAGAATGCAGCGTGAGCATTTGCTTTCTGTCCTGGCGGTGATGATCCTTTATTATGCACAGTCGGGGTAATAAGGACTTAGACAGGGCCAATTAAGGACAGTTTGAGTAGTCCTCCTCATAATATCAATCCCTGAACCACAACTGGCTTCCCTGACATTTGGGGGCTCTTACTTTATACTGAAATATGGTGGTCATTTATGTTGGATGTTGATCAAGCTAGCATATTGTGGCCCTCAATAACATATTGTGATCATCCTAAGTTTGACAACACCCTAGGCATGAAGTAGCATTTCTTGAATAGTGGAGGGCAGATAAGCATTCCTGTCACATGGTGGTGATCCCTCATACAGAATGGTCATGTTTGCCATGTATTGACCATCACTGGTATCGGATGCCCAGTTGCCCATCTCTGGCATTTAATGTTCAGATCTCGCATGTAGTGAGCTCTCCTGACACTACCTCCTCAATATTATAACCATTCCTGATTTACAGTTGTTGTTCCTGAACTAAGGAGTCCAAGTCAGACAAACGGCCCTTTCTTGGCATATCATGGCAAAATCTGGGAAACAATTCTGTGAATTTGTGAGAAAACGGTTGAACCGGCAAAGAGTCTGTGAAAATTTAAGGAAATTGCAGTGCAATGTTGTGGGAAAATGTGTTTAATATATATATATATTTTTTTTTAATTGAGCATTGCAATTTTTTTAAAGGTCAAGCTAATACTTGCTCAAATTTAGTTTATGTATTACTTGAGGTCAATAGGGAAGTCATTGCTTACAAAGTACAAATGTTAAATAGTTAATTGGAAAAAACAAAACTATTTTGTTTATGATCAGAATAAACATAAGTTCAGAAAAAAAGCAAAGAATGTCTTGCTTTCAACAAGTTTCTCCACAAAATCGAGGGTATGCGTCAACCTCTCCACACTGCTGCAACGGCAATGCGTGGTTCAGCTGCACGCAGGCTGGAGATGCGCTAATTTCGCTGGTGCAGTACCTGGCCACTTCCCATGGACCAGGCGCATGAATAGAGACTTTGATATCACTGAGACTCAAGCAACAGGAGGAAAGCCAACAAGACCTGGAAGATCACTTTCGTTACAAGACAGAGTCCAGCTCTCCACAGAAGGGTCAGAGAGCATCAGGCGGCAGGGCAGCAGAGCCGAATAGCAGATCTTCCAGATCAGCAGTCCAGCATAGCGTCAGTCTGTGATGCCGCGAAGCAATGCTTCTGACAGAGTTCAGTTACAGGACCAGAAGTGTCTGATTTGGTGGGGTCAGAGACCCAGTACTTATACCCAGTTGTGCCTTTGAAGTAGGGGTGACTTCGAAGAAAGGTCTATGATGTGCACAGAAGCCATTTCTTCCCAGCCCATGCTCCAGACTAGCAGTGCCAGCTAATCAGCCCTTGTGCAGGGACAGGACACTACCTATTTAGGTGTAAGTGTCAGCTTCTACTTCCCTTCCTGCCCAGGAAGTGCCATCAGAATGTAAATGAGTACTCAGACATACCTAACCTTCATGTGTTTGTGGCTGTCTATGTATGTATGTATGTATTGGTTTTTATTAAGCGCCTTTCTCACCCGTAGGTCTCATAGTGCTTGCTGAAAGCCAGGTCAAAACAGAGTGTTTAGTAAACCATGTTTTTAGGGCCTAAAGGGAATGCACAAAGTGTATCTGCCACTCACTTCAGACCTGTATTGGAGACAGGCTGCAGGCACACAGAACTTTTAGAGCATTGCTAAAATAGTAATGTCAAATCCAACTTTACCAGTGAAGAGGATTTCTCATCATCATTCCAAAGAAATAAATTATGACACAGCTAATCAGAAATTACAGCCCAAAATTGTTGATACATTTCCCAATATTGGCCTATGAGAGGAAGTTGTCCTCACAGTAGTGAAAAACAAATGTAGGTGCTTTGCACTAACTGGACATGAAAACTTAATATAACATGCCCTACCTTCTACTTACACAGTACTCTGCCTTATCTGCTACCTAGGGTCTACCTTAAGGGTGACATGTGTAATAAAAGGGGAGTTTCGGGCTTGGCTAAGGGTTTAAAATGACAAGTCGAAGTGGCAGAGAAACTGCTAACATATAGACTCAGCAGTGGCAGGCCTGAGATGTTTAAAGGGCTACTTGTGTGGGTAGCACAATCAGTGCTGTAAGCCCACTAGTAACATTTAATTTACAGGCCCTGGGTACATGGAATAACACTTTACAGGGGGGTTGAAAGTAAATTAAATATGCCAATTGTGTTTACACCAATGTTACCATGTTTAAGGGTAGAGCACATGCACTTTAGTACTGGCCATGGTAAAGTGCTCAGAGTCATAAAGCCAACAAAATGAATCAGCAAAAACAGGAGGTAAGCAGGCAAAATGTTTGGGGAAAGGCCACCCTAAGGATGACAGGTATACCACCCCCACAATATGGGGATAAAATACAAACATTCAGAAAATATTCATATATATTTAGTAGAAATATAAAAGACAATGACCTTTTTGAACATTTAAATAGAGGGAGTTGGGAGTTTCAGTGCTGATTCTCAGAGGGGTGTAAGAGTATGTAAACCACTCATAAATGCTTTCGTGAATTGCTCTTACATTTTCAAGTTATGTAGCTACGTAATTACGAATAGAAAATCTATACCTACGCATATACCCTTACTTTCCTGTTCTTGAGGTGGTTGATATTTTAACCACATTTGGCAGGTAAATACTTTTGTCCTCAATATTTTGAAATATAACTCTGATAAGGCGCATCCTTTCCCTTAGTAAAGTATGTTCATCTTTTTACCAGATGTAGGTATTTCATAAAGAAGAAAGGAAGTACGATGACACATCTGAGAGGAAAATAAAGGTTAAATGTTGATTTTGGAAGGACAAATCTTTATTGAACAACATTATTTCAAAGGTTGTATAGAAACATGTTCAGATTTGTAAATATATCTGTCCTGTAGGCTCCTGTAATTGAGGGCAAAGAACATTTTGAGAAAACAAACAGTGTTGCTGTCACCATTTTTGTCCGTGAAAAGCAATCTTTCATAGATGTGGCAGAGTTCAACTTTTTGAAGAAATTGTGTTATTTCCTTGGCCGAATGCAATGTGTTGACAGTTACTCAATCATTTCTAGAGGCAGAAAATAGTTATTTTCTGTGCTATAATTCAACACAATGTATAACTAAAGTCCCTTAACGTCAAATTTTTTTTATCACATTAGTGGTACTATCTGTCTTAAGACTAGTCAATTAAGCGCGCCTTACAACAGCAAAACTCTTGGGTCATTTTCTTGTATTTTTGTTAAAGTTTATTTTGATTGATCTCTCCTCGTAATAGCCCTTTGAAAATACGCCATATAATTTACATCAACACGCCTTTAGGGTGTAATTAATATTTTATAATATAATTGTGTTGACATTCTACTTCCACTCGGACCACCATCAGGTATGACAGCACAACTTTTTGAGGCCAATTCATAAATGTCAGTGGAAAACAATGCTACCAATGCAAAGCACTATTTATGAATGTGCATCTGCATGATTTGCAGCCTTTGGCTAATTTGTGTGCATGAAAACAGACTTGTCTCATGCACATTGCAGCAAATCCTTGAAGCATAACTAAAAGATATTCACGTACAGGTGGGACTTACGTCTCTTTGTCCAGCTATATCTTTTTTTTTAAAGTCTAATAAGCTTTATTGACGTATCAATCATCAAAAAACATAGGGCAAAAGTGTAATAATATTTGAGGATGTATTTATTTATTTTTGACATTTTTAAAGCGCACTGTTACCCGAAGGTGTCGTGGCGCTGATTGATCGCTAGTGGGCGTGGGCAGGGGACTTAGCGTGTAAAGAGCCAGGTCTTGAGAATAACCAACATATGAGATAAAAGTATGCCATAAAACATGGTGCACAGTCAAAATATCGAGTTGTGAATATCGACCTACACAATATTGAGTTAGAAATATCGAAGGTAAAGAATATCGATGCCAAGAATATCGTTGGACAGAATATCGACACTAAGGTAAGTAATATCTTTTTTTTTTATATCGATGTAAGTAATATCGAAGTCAGTAATATCGATATCAAATATATCGATGTTAATAATTTCGATGTTACTAATATCGATATTTGTACTATTGTTATGTATTTTAGTATGTATTTAATATGTATGTGTTATATGTTTTTTGTTAAGTATTTTACTTGTTTTACATTATATGTGAACTATTTTCATATATTTATAATGTTATTTTTAAGTCATTTTTATGTTTTAGTACCGGAGAGGGGTGTAGGTTTATAGGGGAATAGGGTGGGAAGTAATTTAATTATATTAAATTAATTATTACTTTTTAGGAATTATATTAGGAGCAATTGAGCCGTTTGCAGGTGGTCCAGAATACTGCGGCCAGATTAGTCCTTGACGCTCCTAATAGGTCCCCGTCTCGCCCTCTTCTGTATAAGCTCCACTGGCTGCCCATCCGCCAGAGAATTGAGTTTAAAGTCTGTTGTGTAATTCACAGATGCCTTTGTGGATCTGGCCCTAAATATCTGGCTGAATTATTTCAGCCTTATATTCCGACTCGCTCTTTGCGATCTAGCAATTTATTATTGCTGCAGATTCCACGGATCAAGAAGGCAAAACAAGGAGGTCGTGCATTATCTTATAAGGGCCCCACTCTCTGGAACACTTTGCCCCTAACCTTAAGACAAATCACCAATCTACATGCCTTTAAGAAATCCTTGAAGACTTATCTGTTTCCGGCTGTGTAAGATCTAGGGCTCCTATGACTATGGTTTGATCTGGCATCTTGGAAGATCTTAAAAGCGCGGAGATACCTCTTGGGGTCGATTCCGGCGCTATATAAGAAACAAAATAAATAAAAATAAAATAAATTAATTTTAATTAATTTTTGTGTTTTGTAGCGGGTAGTGGGTTTATAGGGGAATTAGGTGGGAAGTATTTTAATTGTAATTAAGTAATGAATTATTTTTATTTATTGGTATTGATAATGTATGTATTTTTAATTAATTATTAATTGGCAATTAATAATTGTATTATGGTAATTAATTGTTTTAATTGGTAATTAATATTTGTAATTGGTAATTAATTTATTTAATTGGTAATTAATGTGTGTAATTGGTAGTTAATGTTTGTAATTGGCAGTTAATATTTGTAATTGGTAATTAATGTATTTTATATGTAATTAATTTTTGTAATTGGTAGTTAATTTATTTAATTGGTAATTAAAACATTTTTTATTGGAAATTATTTGTAAATAGTTGGTAATTAATGTTTTATAAAAAGTATTTTTTGGTATACAAATAATGTTATTGTTTAAGGTTTTTTAATTGGTAACCAATCATTAATAATATTTTTTGTTTTTTACAGTATTGTATTGCTTAATATTTATTATTTGGTAACTATTATTTATCAATTGATATTTATTGTTAATTTATTGTTAATTATTTATTCAAATCTATATATTTTTTTAATATTAATGGGTATTTTAAAATGATGTTTAGTTATTTAAAAATTAAAACATTAATACATTTAAATATAAAAATTATTTCTAAGTATGTTTTATTTAATTTTGATGGTATCCAACACTTTCCCTACTGTTTCAGTCTCTGGAGTTGGAATAGTAAATGTTACCCCTACGCTATCCAACGCTTTCCCTACTGTTGCACTCTCTGCAGTGGGAATAGTCATTTTTACCCCTACACTATCCAACGCTTTCCCTACTGTTGCACTCTCTGAAGTTGGAATAGTAATTTGTACCCCTACGCTATCCAATGCTTTCCCCACTGTTGCACTCTCTAGAGTGGGAATAGTAATTTTTACCCACCCGCTATCCAACGCTTTCCCTACAGTTGCATTATCTGGATTTGGAATAGTAATTTTTACCCCTACGCTACCCAACCCCTTCCCTACTGTTGCACTCACTGGAGTTGGAATAGTAATTTTTACCCCTCCGCTATCCAACACTTTCCTTACTGTTGCACTCTCTGGAGTGGGAATAGTAATGTTTACTCCTATGCTATCCAGCATTTTCCCTACTGTTTCACTCTCTGAAGTTGGAATAGTAATTTTTACCCCTACGCTATCCAGCGCTTTCCCTACTTTTGCACTCACTGGAGTTGGAATAGTAATTTTAACCCCTACGCAATCCAGCGCTTTCCCTACTGTTTCACTCTCTGGAGTTGGAATAGTAATTTTTATCCCTACGCTATCCAGCGCTTTCCCTACTGTTTCACTCTCTGGAGTTGGAATAGTAATTTTTGCTCCTACGCTATCCAATGTTTTCTTTACTGTTGCATTTTCTGGAGTGGGAATAGTAATTTTACGTTTTACGCTATCCAATGTTTTTAATACTGTAGTTTTTTTGGATTTTAAATAGTAGTTTTATTTATTATTTAGAAAGAATATAGATAATGTATTATGTTATTAATTTAAAAAATATTGAAAGTATATTTAATTTTTTTAATTTATTAAAAATAATTATTTTTTTATGTAATTATTTTATGTGTGGAGATCTATTTGTAATTTATAGTATTTTTGAAATAATTTATAAGTAATTAAAGTAATTATTAAATGTGTTATTAAGTAAATATATAATATATATTTTACATATGTGTTTAAGTAATGTTATATTATTATATATCTATTATTTATTAATTTTAAACATTACTAAATATATTTAACAATGTTTATTTTATTTATAAGTTTTATTTACTTTATTTTACACATTATATTTTAACAGATATAAAATGATATTTTTAATTACGATATTTTTAACATCGATATTTTTGTTTCGATATTTTTGTACTTACCATGTTGTAGATAGGATGTCGATATACTTGCCTTTGATATTACAGCAGCGATGTTTCTGTAGGTCGATATTTTGTCTGTCGATATTCTGGCATAGATCCATAAAATATAGCAGAAAGCTGTGTACATTTTAGGGTTTACAATGGAAAAGAGGAGGGATGGGAAGAAACGGGAGAGATAAAATATACTCTGTAACTAACTATCAAAGAGCAATAAATACTCATTAGAAAAAAAGAGAAATAGTAACATATTTTTGGATAATTTTACAGTGCTAAAAATTACTAGACAGAAAAAAAGCAAAGAAGTAGAAATCATAGAGGCTGGAAATTTTCTGAACGATTACAGGAGAGCTAAGTGATTGAGATCTTATTTAAATAAATAGTTAGCGGTAAGCAAAATAGGTCTCTATTTACATGTGGGTTACAACAGGAGGCAAAAGCAATATCCAACCGATGATAGAGGCATACCGTGTTTTCCACCAAGACTTGACTAAGAGCTTGTTTGAGCATTCCCAATTGAGTGTATCTGTTGAAAATCTAAAGCTAATATGAAGTCAAACAACCCTTGCTCATGAGACAATAACCAGAGTGACTCTGATAAACTTCCCGTAATGAGAAGAGTATTTTATAAAGGAAAATGTAAATTAAAAATAATTGAGATTCAAGACCAAACTTGCAACCAAAAAGAAGCTACGGGGAGCATAAAAACAGGAGGTGGCACAGTCCAGCCAAAGGTTGGTCGCAGGACCAGCAGGTCTCATTATTAGAGTGTGTAAAATTAGCAATGGAAAGGGGGGTAAAAAATAGTCTGTGGTATAGTAAAAACATAGATTGAGTGGTAGATGCAGATGTAGAGATTTTTTACGAATAAAGTCCATATTTTGCTCCAAAAATCAGTGCTCCATTCACAACTCAAATCAGTTTCCCATGCGAGTTCCAACTAAGGGGGTCATTAGTATGGAGGGTAGACTTTGTCCGCCTGCCATACCCCCGGGAATCGTGACCTCCTGCATTGCTTGCAGCGGTCTCGCATCCACAATTAGGATGCACCCGCCACACTGGCGGGCGCATCGAGCATTTGTAACATTGCGGCTGGCAGTGCTGCAATGCCACAAAAGCAAGTTGTGCCTTTCAATGCACAATGTGACAGGCACCGCGCGGTGCCTGCCACGTTGTACATTGAAATGGTACCCCCATGTGCACCCCCACCCCCCAGAATCCACGGGGGCCCGCTACGGGACCCAAATGACCAAGACTGCATGCCTTCTGCCACGGAAAGGTATGTACCCGCCTGCATACTAATATGGATGTCGGAGTCTACCAGACACCACCACCATATTCTTGGGCTTTTCCACCCGGTAGGCAATTACCGGCGAAAAAACGGTGGATGGTCTTCCCGTCCGCCGGGGTCCCGTCCGCCGTGGTAATGTGGTGGGGGGAATTCATATGCGGGCAGTGGTTTTTGGTGGGCGGATCGCATCTGCCATACAGACGGTGGCGAGCCGCCTGCTATCTTAATGACCCCCTTAGTCTTAGGCCACACCGGATCAGCAGAATTAAAGAATTTAAAATCAGGTAGGCTTTTGGGGAAACTGACAAAATTCTGGGAAGCGGATCATGTGTAGAGGAGGATTCCTCAGGGGGAAAGGAATAAAAAACTTCCAAAATGACTTCCATGAGTAGCGAGAATGTATGTAGAAATGAGCAGGGACACTTAAAAGTACCTTGGAGTTGGGGAAAAGAACAAGGAGAAATGCCATCAAACATATCCTGAACCCAGACAATTCCTTTAGTTCTCCAAGAGCACCAAGACAAAAGTCTGTTTTTAATGACAAGAAGATAAATATGCCAAAGAGGAGAATGCAAAAATGTGTTCCTGGAGATTTTCTTTGGTTGACAGAGAAGTCTTAACAGTGAGCAAGTATATTTAAATAGCGAAAGAGATGTGAAATTGGTTTTGGCAGTGAAGGTGAGTATCTCCGGGATAGAGAAAGGGGAAAATAAGCAGTGTTCAATGCAAATCCATAAAGGGGTGTAAGAGGAAACACCCGTATGGCGCCAGTAAGAAGGTTGCGTTAGACAAAAAAACTTATGATACACCCTAAAGGTTGGAATATTCACACCACTGGTAGATTTTAGTTTTCCTAGATGAGATAAAGAGATTCTGGATTTTTTACTATTCCACAGAAATTTGGAAAGGAGGGAGTCAAGTTTTTTTTTAAGTACATGGGAAGAATGTGGATTGGGTTCATTGAAAAAAATATATAACATAATAGGAGTGACCGTCATCTTGATAGAATCAAGGCGTTCCCACCAAGAAAGAAAAAGAGATTTCCAGGAGGAGAGTAGTTTAGAAACGTGATCAAGACTTTCTTTCATATTTATTTTAACCAAGTCTGAAATGGAGTTTGTAAACCATAAGCCTAGGTATTTTATTCTAGAGCTTGAGGAAAAATTTGGTTATAGGAAGAATTTCGGTTTCGTCATAGTTCATCTTATAGCCCGATAGAGCTGAAAAATCAGGAAATTCTTGTAATAACAGGGGAACAGAAATTTCTGGTTTTGATATAAAGAGTAGAATATCAGACAGCTTCAAGTGATCATCTCCATATAAAAATCCAGAGATAGAAGAGCTATGACGAATGTGAGTCATAAAGGGTTCGAGGGATAAAATAAAAAGAAGAGGAGATAAGGGGAACCTTGTCGAACACCGCGATGAAGTGAAAAATGTTTTGAAAAAAGACCAATAACAATAATAGAAGCAGTAGGAGTCGGAAAAAGTTATGAAGTAAGGGAAATTAATTTAAGTCCAAAACCATGCCAGTGAAATGCCTTGAGAAAAAAAGACCAGTCAACTCTAGAGAAAGCTTTTTCTGCATCAATAGTTACAGCAAATAGAGAATGGTATCAAGTAGGTGCCTTATTTAAAACATTAAAAAATAACCAAGAGTTATCAGAAGTTAATCTGCCCTTGACAAAACCACACTGTTCTGGGCAATTAGATGGGATAAGAATGATTCAAGACCTAATGCTAACAATTTAGTAAACATTTTATAATCTACATTTATCAGGGATATAGGACGGTCATTTTTGCAGAATTTAGGATCCTAATCTTCTTTATGAATGAGACAAATAGAGGCTTCCAGAAAGGTACCGCTTACCTTACTGATAGTGCAGAAATGTTAAAAGAGATTAAAGAGTTTGGGGAGTAAGAGATTTGAAAAATGTAAGTACAATTCTACTGAAAAACTATCCGGACCAGGGAATTTATTTTTCTTTAGTGAAATTAGAGAACTAGTGATCTCCTGGAGCGCTATGCGGGATCTAGGGAGTTACAGTCAAGATCTGTGGTTGAAGGTGGAAGAATACTATTGAAGTAAGAGTCAATAAGAGGGTCCAATGCAGGTGTTTCTGGAGTATATAGGTTTTTATAAAAAGTTGTAAATTCATCTAGAATGTCTTGATCTTTCAAAAGATGTTGTCCATCAGTTGACTGAATCGAGTCTATCAGCACTCTCTCTTTCCTGGACTTGAGATAGTTAGCTGAGAGTGATCCAACCTTGTTACGACCCCCTTAATACCGTGCATGGCTACGAAGTAGAATAGAAGAAGCATTGTCAATAGAGATCTTTTTAAACTCCAGTTTTGCTCAAACAAGCTTCTGCAGAATGAAATCTGATGAGGAAGTATAAAATTGATGTTTTAAGGGTTTGATATTGGCTATCAGGGCCTTATGTTGAATGAGGGTATGTTTCTTCTTTCTGGATACACAATCAAAGATGAAGCGTCGGGCTGTGGCCTTGAAGGTGTCCTAACAAAAGCAGGAGATACAAATGGATCTTCATTAAAAGAAAAAAATGCTTCTGCAAAGTAAGTGGAGGAGGTGGAAAAAGCTGGATATGTGAAAGGAAGTTGTAAATCTCCATCTAGAGGATTTGGGCTGCGGACAGAGCAAGTTATAATCAGCAATCACCGGAGCATGATCTGAGATCAAAATGGGTTCAATCGAGGAAAAAATTAGATTTTGAGGTAAAGGTTTGGATAGGAATATGGAATTTAAATGGGATAGGGAACCATAAGGAGGAAAGAAAAGGGAAAATTCGGTTTGATCTGTGTTGCATAGTCTCCAGGCATCTACGAGGTGTGTCTGCGTGTTTGTACCATGAAATTGTTTGTGGGTTTTGTGGAGGATAAAATGTACTTGGGATTTACTGTCAATGAAGGGGTCCATGACCTGGTTACAGTTGCCTCAAAGGATACCAAATTCATCTTTGTGTTGGATACATTTATTTGTAATATTTTTAGGAAAACAGTTAGAGAAATGTTATTATTAATAAGTAGCTTGACCAAAATCCATCTACCATCCCTGTCTATTTCTTGTGAAGTAACAGGGTATTTCAGATATTTATGGCATAAGATAATGACACAATTTTTCTTTGTAATTGTAGGAGAAACTAGAGCACTTAAGAGCCTCAATGTCTGACAACTGAGGGGCATGTTTACAAGAGCTTTATCTCCGCTTTTTTAGCTTGAGAAGCCAAAAAAGCAGAGATAAAACTTTCACCCTATTTACAAGAGGGTGCTAACATGCATAATCTCATGTTAGCACCCTTTTTCCTAACACCTTCCTTTGCATCTCTAATGAGATGCAAAGTGGGCGTCACTGGGCATACCCCGAATGGACAACCTTGCAAATATCGCTGATGTTCACATCGCGATATTTACAAGGCTGCCACAGCATTTTAGCACACATTAGTTTTTGGAGAAAACCCCTATTTTCTCCAAAAACTAACGTCTGCTAAAATGCAGACTTACCTATCCCTAACATTGGGGTGGATCAGCAAGGTTATGGCCGTTTTGCATAGAACATCGCTGGAAAACCAGCGATGTTCCCTGCAAAACAGGGATAACCTCGCTATCTCTGGAATTTTTATCACCCTGGAGAAACACGCTGTTAATAACGTGCAACCCGGGTGATAAATTCCAGAGATAGCCTGCGATAATAAAATTATCGCTAAGCACGGTCAGCGATAATTATCGCTGGCTGTGATAATATGCCCCAGAGTTTCTTGTAATAAAGCTAAATCAGGATTATAGGAGGCTAAATGTGAGATAATTCTCTGCCTCTTTATAGGATTAATAAAACCTTTTACATTCCATGAAACAACTCTGAATGGAAGAACATAACAGTAAGTATGGAACAATAGAGCTTACAATAGTGAAGGAGTACAGGAGAAGTAGTAGACAAGCAAGAATAAAGGAAAGAAAAGGGACAAGAGCCATAAGAAACAGAATAGAAAGGTAAAACAAGAAAAGCGAAGAGGGAGACAAAGATAGAGAAAGAAGAGGACAGTACACGTCAAAACAAATTGACGACTACAATACATACCTTCCAGGGAGTACAAAATGGAGAAAGAGACGGGCGACAGACACTAAAGACAGAACGACCAGTGGAGGGGGAACACACCACATCAGGAAGCCAAACAAACAGAAAACTGGAGTAGGGAATATATCCAATAAACTGCATTAGTAATAGAGAAAAAAATATGTGACTTAATAGGAGATCATAAACAATTAACAACCTGTGAAGGAAGCAAAAGGTAATGGTTACGAATAAGATAACAATGACGACAAGTTATAAAGGCAAGTATTAGAGGAAGGGCCAGCAATTTCCATGGAAGCCACAAAGTGAGAATTGATGAATTTCTGAAGTTCCGCAGGTTCTTCAAAAGTGGTTGTGTGACGTTAAAAAGTACACTTGAACAAATAGGGATGAAACAAACTAAAACGAGCGCCAAAAGAGTGTAAGGCTGGTTGAAGTTCAAGGACTTCCTTCTGTCTCTTGGCAGTCACTGTAGACACATCCTGGGATAAAAAAAAAAATAGCTCCTGACCAGGATAACTGTTTTTTTTTTATTTTTTTGCAGCATTCAGATCAGTGAACTCTGAAAATAAGAGTATCACCCCACAAGGTTTCAAGAGTGCTGATGAAGAAGATAGGCGAGGGCCTGATGTTTGTGCTCTTTGAATATTCAGAGCCGTTGATGCCGGTAAATTCAGAAGTTTCGGGAGAAAAAGAGAAGAAGGACACCGGGTCACCTCCCTCAATGCCATCTGGAAGACCATATAAATGAAGATTATTACGTCTATTTCTGTTTTTAAGGTCTTCAGTAGATTTCTTTAAGAGCTGAAAGTCTTTCTCCAAAGATGAGATTTTTTTAGAAGTGGCTTGCACACCACCAACTTGTTGTTCCATTATGGAAATTCTAAAATCAAGTGATGCCCATTTAGTATCCATATCTTCTAAGCGAGTATTAGTTTTCTCTACAAATGGTCTCAGTGCTCTTATCTCCTCCAAGATAATATCCAAGGATACAGGAAGGATAGTCTTTGGTGGATAAGGAGGAGCCTGCTTAAGTCATTTGTTTGCAAGAGAAGGCGCAGCAGTTTAGGTGGAGCAATGGGTGAAGAAACTGCCTTGAACGAGTTTGAGTGAGCCATTGTTGCAGAAATATGTAAAGAATCCACCAGGGGATTAGAAGTAGAGGTTTGCGATAAGGGTAAGCCAGGGGAAAGTTTTCTACTTAAATGCAACAATTTTTTACTTCTGTCCATGTATCTGAGGAAACATCCAAGGCAAAGTGAGTTGAAATGTAATTCAAAGAGAGCATAATGATAAAAGCTCTTCTGAGAAAAATTAACAGTGGGGACATCTATAGTATGTCCTTTTATGTAGGTGAAGAAGACCCAAAGCCTCAGAGTGCGACAAAAGTAAGGCTAAAAAAAAAAAACTCAAAAAAGTGAATACCTGAAGAAGAAGCCAAAGTGATATACAGAAAGGTCCTGTCAGGAAAATCCAAAATGGCGGCCGGAGGAGGGTAGCAGAAGATATGCGATGTCACATGAAGCTGTAGCCCTTTAAATGATGCTCAGCTGCATCTTGTGGGTCACCAGTTGTTTCCCCTTATTAGGCATCCTGTTTTCGTGGAGAAAATAAGGGGAAAACGCAGAAAAATGAAGTGGCATCTCCGACGTGGAGCCTCACACTAAGCGGTCATCTTGAAAACGCGCTGTGCTTGAGTCCCCCAGCTATATCTTTAAACAGATTCAATACTGAACATAACTATCACTGTACACTTTTAATAAAGTAAAAGTTTGCCATACTAAAAACTAAAAAGAAAATAGAGCATATTAAAAATATCACAGCAAATAAATCGTTGGACTTAAGTGAAATCTTTCTGAAGGTATTCAGAATGGTAGTGAAAAAACTATTTCAGAAGCCATGCCAGAACCTAATTGAAGCAGGTTTTTAGTTGCTGAAGATGAGAGTTCTTCACAAGTGATGGATACACAGCTCTTTCCTTTCTGGGTACTAATTAACCCAGTGTAGCCTGCTCAGGGAAGGTAGTGTTGGATAGTAGTCTCCATTTTCTGGCTCCCAATCACAACACTCAATAAATTATTGTCTAGTCAGTGCATTTTCTTTTAAAAAGTTAAGTTACTTTTATTAAGCACACACTACTAATTACTTTGCATTAAATTGCAAATATAGCTCAAGTGGATGGATATACGTTTGTGACACCCTCATAACATGTTACAACTCTAATGTGTCCTGAGCCCCATAATCACAATACCCTCTACCCACCTACACCAGATGCAACATCACAATATAAAGGGATGTGATGTTAAATAAGGCATGCCTGTTGGCTTCTTAAAAGGGTCACCACTAGGGGTGGGCAGAACTTGTGTAATTTGATGAATACCCAAACAATTTCGTGCCTGCAGCACGTATCTTGGGGTTCATGACTAGGTGTAGCTGGCCATTGTGTACTGCTCCCAGACAGTGTGGCAAAAGGGGAATCGGTGTTGACAGGATGGCTAATCTCTGATTTAATGGGGGAGATGTCACCTACCGCAGCTGCACATCTCAAAGCCTCCAACTGAGCACAGTCATAGAGGGTTTGACACTAGTATTTGGTGGCCCCAGACAAGCTGGGGCCAGTGCAGGAAGGTATGAAATTCCAAGCATCTCTCTGGGCGGAAATCTCCAGAATCTTATTTTACTTCAAAGCTGGTACCAGGTATAAATATTCGGCCCTCAGACCCAACTTTTCAGCACACCTCTGTACCTGTGGAAGATTCAGATCTTGCATGGTGCTCTAGAAGGACTGCTGCTCCGTGGCCTGAGTGAAAAGATTGAACCTGCATCTTTAACCCAGGACCACCAAAGTGATGCAAAGGGCTAGTTGTTGCCCCCCGGATTGGAGCCTCAAGGACAGAAAAGGCTCCAACAAGCTTACATTCAGCATCTGGGCTCTGTCTGTTGTGAGTCCTACCCCCAAGTGGTACCACCCCTGTCCTGGACCCTTAGAAGTGGGTATAAAGGTGCTGTGACAGCCTAGCTGTGGTGCTGCAAGCAGAACCAATGCAGCATGATACATCAAACCACAGGCCAGCAACGTCCTTGGTATTGCAGATGTGCAACGCATCCTCAGTGTAGCCCAAGCTGGTTCCCCATAACCAAGACATGGATGGTGGGTCAAGGTACTACAGTCCCTGGGCCAGTGAGCTCAGGTACTCTTTATTATACACCAGACACTGCATCCAGCATCCGGTGGCAGGGGTGCGTGCACATCATTCTGGTGATGCAGGGTGGCACACTACAAAGTCAATTGTTTCCTCAACCTCATAATGTCATATTGCATAGGATGAATGAATTCATGTTTCAACATCATTCATATAAAAGGTTTCATTCCTATGAAAACTAAAATATGAAAAATGATTTTCATTGCTTTTGCTACTGATGAGACACTATATTTCTGCTCTGCCCGTACAATGGTAAATGCTGTTTTTGGATGGCTAGCCTACCGTTTGTTTAAGCTCTGCCTCTGCTGATGGTGCTGATGTCTAACACTAAGCAGGTTAATCCACACTATCGATTTGCCTTCTGGAGCATGTAGGTTGTCATGAGTGCCAACCAACTAGCCTTTGGCTCAAGCATGATTTGTTGCCATGGTGATTTGGAAGTCAACACTAGTGTGTCTTATGGAAGAGATCAATAAATGCAAAACAACCACACAATGACACACTTGAGTGTCCCTCTGCCTTCTTTTCAGGTTGTTCCTGTTCTTTCCTCAACTGCAACTGCATTATCTACAGTATACATCTGGATCTATTATGCTCTGTCTCTATCTCGCCAATCTGGTAACTCATCTGCTTCGGGATTTACCTACCAAAGGTGATATGTAAGTCCAGCCACGGCCCGTGGAGGGAGTTGCGGTGAGGCAGGCAGGTGGGGTGTGGGGTCATAAACACCGGAATATGGATGATTGCAGGTAAGTAAAAAATTAAATTAATAACACGAATTTCGTAGCGCGCCCTGCATCACATTTTGCGATGCAGGGCACGGAACAAAATTTGTTTTATTAATTTAATTGTTTACTTACCTGCAATCATCCATATTCTGGTGTTTATCACCCCCCACCCTGCCCCTCCCCCGCCCTGCCTGCCCCACCGCAACTCCCTCCACGGGCCGCGGCTGTGTAAATCTGTTACAGACCACAGAAAGGTGCTGTTTAATAATGAGAGCTGAAATAAAAACTCAGAACAGTAACCTTTTCGTATGTGAACATCCATACTCCTGTCCTCTGTGTAATTTCTTTGACAACTCTGCTGCAGAACCCATCATTTTATTTAATAATTTAAAGGTCAAATGGGAAGCGTCTGGCATACATTTCTTCTATGCAGCTCGAAATATGGTTTATGATGCTGTGACCTTGGACGGCATATTCAAGCTGCCCAAAATGTAAAACTCGGTGTCAAATTTACAAATTGATAAATACTGACCCATTCTCTAAGATTTTCTTAGTCATGAGCAAAGTGAGCAATCGCCCAAGGACCCCACCGTTCAAAGGGGCCCATGGAAAGTGAACTTTCTCTCTCCCACTCCTGTCATTTCATATGTATTAACCTCTCACCTCTCTGCCGACCTCCGCGTGTGTCTTTCTATGCCCAATGTAATCCAAAGGATTATGGGGCCCTCTGGCAAAACACAGATAATGTAGCAACGTGCAGGCTTCAATTAGCCGAAAATGGGTAATAAAATTCAAAGTTGTTCTGAACAAGAATCCCCAAAATCTATCTTGCCCAGAGCCCCAAAAATCCTTAAAACAGCACTGCCAATTCGCTGTGCCGATTGATTTACTAGCATATACCTAACAGCATGTCAGATTGCTATCACACACGTTTGGCAGTATCAGAAATTCAGGTGTCGACATTGCTGACTTTGATATTATCATGCTCTTCTTTTCAAATAGTTGTATGGCTTCGTAGAGTTAACAGTAATTAATTGCACAGCTAACTTCAAGTGCGATGTGGAACTATAAGCACTGGCAATGCATGGAAATACATCAAATACATCTGTAGAGGGTTAACCTAGCTGGAAAGCAATGGACAGCCGAGCAGTGTGCAAAGGGCATTTATTTGTGGGCTACAGAGGCAGCCGGCACATGTTATACTTTGTGGAGCTACAGTTTTTCATCTTATGTCTCTGAACTACGGAAGGGTTAGAATAGTTCTGACGCTAATGCTGTTCCATATCCTGGGAGTATAAACAGAGAAGTCCTACTTTTTGATCTTCTGCACATGTTTCTTTACAGTTTGTGACTCTCTTTGCTCCTGGTATGGTACTGTACTCCTGTGCTTGTTAGTTTTTTTTTATGACCGTGTATGTGATGCAGTTGGTTCTTATGTATGTTTGCAAAGGTATTCATATGGCACCGGCGTAGGTAAGGTTGTGGTGATAAAATACCAATCCTGGACCTAGATTCAAAAGATTTTTCAGTGAGAAAGTATTCTCACTCAGGCTTAAGTGTGAAATACTCCTGAGTTTTAAAGCATGAAGAAATAAGTTTGTTACGATGAGTAAGCATGTCTGACTCTTGGTAATTCATGAATATTTCTAACCTATGACAAAAATAAGACAGAGCCATTGACAGGAATCCCTTTTTGAATCAGGAAATAAGCATTGTCTCTCTTCAGATTTAGGAGTGACTTACTAAAGAATTTCTATGACTAAGACATGCTTACTCACTAACCTAAGTTTATATCTAAAACAGGAGTGAAATACAACGGCCCAAAGAATCAGAGCCTTAGTTCGTGAGCAAGGGTTGGAGCAATCTCAATTGTATATGTTGATATACAAAGTTGTCCAATATGGTGACACTTCTGTGTGCACAGATTTACTACCAGAGTGAATCAGTGAGCATTCCCACGTTTGCAACTCTGGAAAGGTTGATGTATCCATTCGTATTTCGGGCAGGAATATCTGAATTCTAAGACTAAGAATTAAATAAAACAGACTCAAATTTTCGAGATGGGAAGTACATATAGGCTTGTATGGCTTTAATATTATTGACTCCACATGTATGTACTTTAAACATAAATATTTTCAAAGTGCATACACGTGGAGTTACGTATTGTAGTAACCCTATACTTATTAATATATACACATACCGTGTCAAAATTCTGGTCATCTGTAAGACTTGATATTCTGGTACCATACAAACACATCTCTTACTACCTACACTAGACCCTGATGACCTTACCAACTCCGACCCATCACTCATCTACAGTTCATCAGCAAGATACTGAAAGAGAGTCTGTTTTCCACAAGATCACATCAATGCTAGCCATCTCCTGTGTGGTGACTAGTCTAGCATCAGATCACGCTGCAGCACAGAGACTGCTACCTTATACATCTTAGGCAATGCCCTGTGACCACAAATGAAAATAACCCCTGCTTCCTGATATTGTTGGACATCTCAGCTGCCTTCAACACAGTTGCCCATCCCACCCTCATATGGACTCTGGAGTACTGAATGTGATTCACCAGAAATGTCCTGTGCCAGTTCTCGTCTTACATTTCCAAGTGGTCCAGTTTGTTCACATGTGAACTTCCATTTCATAAAAGATCTTTATTACTTGTGGAGTCTCACACGGTTCTATACAGTCTCTTGTCATCTTCACCTTTTACATCGAGCTGCTTTGTGCTCTACTACCAGATCACTACACCCAAATTCACCAATCTGCAGATGACACAGAACTCTTCTTGAAAGTCTCCTCTGCTTCAGACATCCGATGCCACAAACAGTGCTTGTCCATCATCCAGACTCGGATGTCTAGTGTCTACCTGAAGTTCAAACCAACCATGACAGAATTCCTGTTATTTCCCAACAAAAAACAAATAAGTGCAAGCCTAACTCAATGACATAAACTTTAACATCCTCAGAATCAAACATTCAACGATTGCTAAGTCATTTGAATTAACCTTAGATATCAACATCATCCTCAAGGAACAATTTGCCAAAAAATGACTGACCAGTACTAGCTCTCTCTTCTAAAGAAAGCCAAACCATTTCTTCTAGGAAGTGACTTCAGAACTGCTGTTTGAGTCCTTGTAATTCCTCACCTGGATGGTGGTAATGCCTTACTCCATGGCCTCACAGGCTTCACACTGACACACCTTACGGGCATCCTATATACTGCAGCATGTCTCATCCAGGGCCTGTAGAATGATGATATCACCAATATCCTGATGGAACTTCATTGACTTCCCTTGCCATCCAGCATAATTTTCAAAACCAGGTGCATCATTTCACCTCCACTTATCTTGCAGACATGCTCACATCCTCCGGCAAGTCGTGGCGCAGCTGCAGCCAGCACACCATCAGACTAAGAGGTACTGTAGTGTAGTTCCTATATTCCTAATAGGCTCTGCACATTGGAATAATATACACTAAAGATTTGACATAGGACTGAGGTCAGTATGTCTCTATTGAGCATATTAAACTTAATTGTGTGTGTGCCAGCTAACTCAAAGGTCACTAGAAACTTTCTTGAATAAACAAGAAGGGATTAATTTCTAACAACCACATAAACATGACAACTTAGTTTCCCCTAGAATCAGAACATGATCTTCAGAGTCGTGGAAACAATGGATAACTAGTTCACTCAGTCAATCGTGCATGCTTCGTTTCTACAGAGTTTGCACAGAAATAGAGACACAGGAGTTTCAATAAAAAGGGTTTATTGAACAGTCTTTTTTCTCATGCAAGAGAGGTGAACTGCTACAATCGTTAGACATAATGCAAAGTATAATCATACAGCGTAAACAGTAATATAAAATAATACTGTAAAAGCATTGTCTGCTGCTATGATATATATAAAAATATATACATAAATAACACAGACTAAAATACTCAACTGGTGCTTCTAAATTACGCCTACCCCAGTGTACCTAGTACGAGGGAAGAAGTTGGTGTTGTCTTTAGCATAGGTTTGGTTCTGCCAAGAATTGCCAAAGGTTTCTCTAGGTTCTAATCAGCTCCATACCTTAGAATGAGAGAGCTTGGTTTCTCTTTCTCGGGCCTCGATTTCCCAACACCCAGCAAGGGGAGTCAGAAACACTGGAGCTGGATTCTCGGCAGGAGGATGACAGCTTCTGATCAGAGCATCAGCTGGAGAGTTGGCTTCCTTCGGCACTTGCCAGCATTGACGTAAATTGGAGCATATGAACGTCATGAATGAACCCCTAAGGAATAGATGTTCATGCATAATAAATTAGTTCTTGGAGAAATCAATATCCAAGCAAGGGGAAGTCCCTAACAGCTAAAGAGCCTGGTTTTCCTATAACTCATTGTGACGTAGATGAACAGATGGAAGTAGCCATGCCTGTATTTGGGTAGCATGGACTATGCCTTAATAAGGACTGCATATCTATGCCTATATAAGGGCAATGTGAAATGTACCTATAAAGGGCATGTATCAGGAAATGCATACAAATTCTAAATCGACATAAAACACCTACTCCACTTTCTTATGTACAACATTACTAAGTTCTAAACATGTTAAACATATCTAAATCATATCTACACATGAAGTGCTAAACGCATGTTTTAAATACATTGTAAACTATGTATCCAAACTAAAGCATTGGTGCTGTACACATTAAAGCAAGTATTCATTCTAAGCACATGTTGACATTTTTTAAATGCTCACTGAATGAATCACGAAAAATATACATTTATGAAATGACTCGTTAAATTCAGAAGAAAAAAGGCCGAAACCATTTCATGTCAGTTTACATATAACTGTTTGTATGTGGACTAACCCTGGGCGTAGTGGGCGTAGTGGGGCTTCGTGGAGCTACGTGAAGTGGGCGAGAAACTACGCCCACCTCCGCACTCCGCGTAGCCCCACTACGCACCGCAGGCCTCCCTCCCGCCCTCCCTAAATACTTTAAATTAAAAGTGTAAAAGAATTAAAAGGCACTTACCTTGCCCGCCGCTGCCCGCCGCGTCCCCGGGGCTCGCTATCTTCATGGCTTCCGTCTTGTGTATCTAATGCGCATGCGTGGGCGACCGCGCATGCGCATTTCTCATGAGAAATGCGCATGCGCGGCCGCTCGCGCATGAGCATTAGATACACAAGACGGAAGCCATGAAGATAGCGAGCCCCGGGGGCGCGGCGGGCAGCGGCGGGCAAGGTAAGTGCCTTTTAATTCTTTTACACTTTTAATTTAAAGTATTTAGGGAGGGCGGGAGGGAGGCGGGTGGCGGCCAGCTACGCTCCGTCTGCGGAGCGTGCATAGTGCCGGATTCTACGCCTGCTACGCAAAATGCGTAGAAGCCGGCACTACGCACACTCCGTGCACGGAACGTAGCCGCCCGCCCAGGGTTAATGTGGACAAGGTCAAATATTGTCTCAGGAAGTATTCAAAGAATTCTTGCTCTCTATGAATAGTTCTACTTTAAGCAGATTACTTGTGCCAAAAAAGAAAAATACAAATTTGGAAAAAAAATGATTTATAGGAAAAAGAGCTCCAAAGTTAGTACCTTGTTTTGAAAAATGAAGGTCAAATTCAAAGTCTCTCAGAACACTGTGTGGCGGACTCAAATATCAGGGCTAGTGCTTGGAGAAAACATGAAATCTTCTAAGTCTGTAAAAAAATTGTCTATCATTGTAGGTGATAGTTGGATTACCTCATCCAGAAGACAAACCGCACATAGATGCGAAGCATCGTCGTCAGCATTGGTCGCATTAGCAATGTTCGTATTGGATGGTGCATGCGCGCCTGTTTCCTCTCGTACCTCAGCAGTTGCAATTTGTGTCTGTGAGATCTCAATGAATGCCGTGATCAGAATTGGTAGCCGCAGGGGTCACTGCACATGGGCCATTACCGGGTCCAGGAAAGTATCAACATCAGTTGGGATGACTGATAGGAGTGTGAGATATGTCTAACACGCATTCTTCTCCTAATATTAGGCAGCGTAGAACAGGTAAGATGCAATCTTGCCAAATTGGTCTGAATGACAGAAACCATGTGGTATTTAATTCTCATAGACAAGATAGCCCCAAAATTTGGAGGATGCGCTCACGACACTTCATCGCCAGTAGAGTTGTCTCCATGTAGAACTGGGTGTCGCTGGTGATTCGACTTGCCATATCACAGCAGTAGGAGCAAACATAGTATCCCAGCAACGAGTCCCAAAAGGAGGGGCAATCCGTCAAAAACAAAGTTTGGAAATATTCCTAGGACTGCTTGAAAAGGTGCTAACAGTCCGGAAAATACGGTCTTAAATACAATTACAATACCGCTCGTATCAGACATGTTTAAGATACAACTTAACATTTCTGAGAAATGTATAGGGCAGTTTGTAGTTAAAAGGGCATGTATCTCGGCAGAAGTCCTTGCGACTTGTAGATCATAGGTCTCTTTGGCCGTGGTCAGTGGCACAGTTTCTTGCGAAAGAATGACTTTCATTCTGCTTAGAGTATCAATTCGTATAGAAGAGATGTTCAGTGAAGGCCGAAGTGGCGACTCCCTGACTAACTTAGTTTTTGGAAACAATACTTGCATACAGCAAGTGACCCTGGATGACAGAGTTACTAGATATGGTATTCCTGGCAACATGCACAGCAGCTGTGATCGTTCAACATGAGGTAACTTCCATTTGAAAGTTGTCCAAAAATTGGATCAATCACTGCAGCTGGTGAACCTTGCAGGTGGAAGGATCAATTGTTAGAGAAACCATCGCAGTTTATACCCTGACAAAGGAGAGAGCCGCTTAGTGCTTTTTAACAGTTTGAACCGCTAAGAAACACTTCACGCCCCCCACTCCAACATCTGTGTGTGTATCGTAATTCCCAGGATGTCTTGATGTATTCTTTACCCAACCTTTCATATGTGCCTGCTGGTATGTGTTTTAGGCAATACTGAAAATGGAAAATTGTAACAGGAGGAGTGATTGTTCCATGTATAATCCATTCAGTAGCTGGTTTCTCTGCTACCGTAAATGGAAATCTTTCCAGTTTTTCAATGCTCAGCACCGTATAGTCTGCTCCCCTTTGTGCCAATTTGATCTGTTTATCTGTGAGATTGAATTCCGAAAACAGTGACGTAGTATTGATTAAATACCAAGGCACATAGCATGAACGAAGGTTTTGCAACGTCCATCCCAGTAGCATGATAGAACGTAGTTGCGTCTAACCATGTTGCAGCATGACCAAGTCCTGCTCCATGATGTCTATGGCAGAAGACACTATGCTGTCCAAATAATATATTCTGGATGACAGAGTCATTACCCCATTGTCAACCACAGACAGAGTTTTCTCTAAGTTAATACAATACATTTCTCATATTCTTTCTGCAGTCTCTGCTTGCGTAATCTTCGATGCTTCATTATAAGCAGCATAGATACCGGCATATATAAAGCATTTTTGACGTAGTTTTCTTGGTCCTAGCAAGAATTACCTAAGATCAGCCCCATCTTTAAGTAAAGATAAGTGTTCCTTTACATCCTTAAGTCTAGATCTTTGTAGCCCATCAAGGCAGAGCGTCCCTACACTGTATGATGTTACTATTCCAGGATGCTGTCTCTGAACGTATCTTGGGTCTGGCCTATTGAAAGTGAAACCCTGTGTTTTGTTCAGGAATCTATCTTGACAGTTGTTTGTGTCTGTGGGTCAGATGAACCATTTATTCCAATCTGGATCTGTTTTGTTGTAATGTAAAATAGTATGTACGTCAACTTCCCCCTCTGAAGTGTTATCACTCTCAGGTGTAGGTATGAACGGATTGTTCTTGTCTTTGATCTTGGCTAACCCAAGGCAAGATGTCTGTTGGACAGTGTCATTCAAAAACATAATTTGCTCAGGGATGATGCAGGCTCTAAACATAGCTTCTACACCCTGTACCCCAGACAGTTTATGTCTGAATGTTGTCTTTCCAAAAGTCGAAACTTAGTTTAGACAGTTGGGCATAGAAGGCTGCAGAATAAATCTGTTAGGTATTCGTTAACATATTTTTCAGTCCCGTTTTGTTTACATTTCTAAAATAAAATGTTTCTGGATTGGATACATTTAACCCTGAAAAGTATGGAAACTTACTAGCAAAGGTTTTTGGCGTAGGACAATGTTCCCATTGGTCATACATTAATACATTTCTAGGATTTGCAGATTTGTGCAAGAAATGATGACCATAATGATTATAACAATACATTTGTTCATAGTCTGATAAACCTTCTAAATATTCATGATTTGTAAACACTGTATACATTTCTAGGTCTGACATCATATTATTAATAGTCTCGAAGTCCCAATCATCAGAAAAGGTACTAGATGAACCAAAGCCACTTAATGAAATCTTGAATGAGTGTGGAATCTTCAACAGCTCCGATGAGCCACAAATGTCATATTCTGTTCTGTCCCAAGCTATACCACCAGGTATACGAACGGATGTGATGTTCACTGATGACAAGTCTCTTTGTTCACAATGGGATGATTTGTGTGGCTTGAGGAGTAAGTTGATGTTCTTGCTTGCTGTGTCCATTTTGACATGTCTTCCATTTATCAGCATAGCCAGAGTTATTAGCAGAGTCAATCAAAGTAGAAGAAAACATATTCCCAACATAATCCAAAATTCAATCCATGGTGAAACCAGATAAGTCTTTTCCAGGTGATGAAAAAGGACATTCACTTGTTCTTTGAAAGTTCTTTTCGCTGGCGTCATTTCAGGTTCGCTGTAATCCTCAGAAAATGTATCAAAGTTAATGAAATAGCCAGAAGCAGTTCTGTCAATTGTTGGGATCGCATCAGGCTTCGTTGAAATTGCTGGAATCACTTGATCCCTTGTTACTTCATTGTAGACAGGTGCTACTTCATTGTAGACAGGTGTTTCTTGACAAACTGTTATTTGGGTCTCAAGAGCTACAAATCCCATAGCTTTGATGCATAGTCCTTCTTTTCGCACTGCAGATTCCTCAAAGGTGACGAGTCTCTCAGTTTGAACCTCTTGGATTGTAGCTAGAGCAAGGCGTTTGCTACTTGGTTGGAGTCCACTTGGCCTACTGCTTATTATCGGCCACATACTGTGGTTTAATCAGGTCGATGGACACAAACCTGTTCTCCTTTTTACCAGCAAGGGGCGGCAGTAAAACTGTTCTTGATCCGTGGATTGCTAGGACAGGTACTGGTTGTCTGTAAGAAGGCCCATATTCCTTCTTGTCCGCGATCTTTTCTATGACTAGATCACCAAGCTTTGGGATCAAGACAGGCCTTGCTGGGACGGTTGGTTTTTCCCCAGTGGTGGTTGGCTTCAGGAACACATTGCTTTGTTTCATTCTTAGTTCATTTAAGTCCTGTTAAACAGTCAAACAATCTTTGATGTCAAATGTTTTTTGTTCCACCACTGATGTCTGACAATCAAGGTCCGCGACCAACATTCTTGTCCCAAAAAGGACCTCAAATGGAGTGATACCCCCTAGAAAACTTCTTGGCAAGTTATTAAGACTACGTTGGACACTTATTAGATGATTGACCCACCCGTCACCCGAACCTAATACCCTAGCTGTTATAGATTGCTTTATGTCCCATTTTTTTCTCTCCACAACCGAATTTCCTTCAGGATGGAATGGACTAGACCGCAATGCAACACCCAAATTGGCCATGGCCTTGTTGTAAGCTCGAGAGCTAAACGCAGGACACTTGTCAGAATGTAGTGTGCCGATTGTGTATGTGCCGATAATGACTCGCAAATCTTTTATAACAAACAGTTTGAGCGTCAGCCGAGCGCTGAGGCCACATCCAAATGAACCTTGTCTTAATATTTGTGGGACCGCTTTTGTCCACAGGGACGTCTGCGTGTAGATAGTCTAATGCTGTCTAACAATAATGTCTGTACTGGGCTGGCTATGCTATAGTCAGGTATCTGGCGGCGTTCTGTGCTGCGATCTCTATAGCAGACTATGCAGACAACGACAAACATATGAATGTGAGCATTCATTCCTGGCCACCAGTACATCTCTTTTACAGTTAATATAATTTTAGAGATCCCTTGATGTATCAGACCCTCTTCCAAATGTGCTTCGTATATAAAAGATACTCTACGTTTCCTGTTTGGAATTACCCTATTCCCCACTCCAGGGATTCAAGCAAAAGAAACGCTGTTTGCATCAATTATATATGAGTGGAAACTTTTTAGGTAACATTGCACCGCTACCCTTTGCTTGTAGCATTGACAGCCATCATTATTTCACTCTATATTTTTGCTTTAGAACGAGTGATTGCCGCCATGGAAGCTGTTTGCACAGCTGCCTTCGCGGCTTCATCAGTCAATGAATTCCCTTCAACGTTAACGCCATCACGTTGATGACTCAGCGTATGTATTACGTGAGTGTTTTGTAGTCCTTTTCGTAACTGAACTACTTGTTCCCAAAGCGTTTTATGCTTGATTGTGCCACCTTTTGCATCTTTGAAACCATTTTGAACCCAGTTTTGCAAGTATTCATTGTAAGATTGAACACAATAAAATGAATCGCACACTATGAGTGTGGTGAATTCACGATCCGTATTCTGAAGTGCCATCTTGAATGCTTGTACCTCGCTGAGCTGTACAATTTCCTAAGGATTGCGTTTTAGTGACCATTGGTCTAAATTTGCCATTGCGCCAACGACCTTTAACGATTGCACATGCCTCACTAAAGGCATGTTTACCCCCGTAGCGGGTTGAGCTGATCCGTCAGTATAAATTATACATTCATACTTGTCAAGAGGCAGAATTTTAGTAGGCAGAGGACATTCTTGTTCGTATTGTAGAAATGCTTGTGTTTTTAAATATGGATCAAAAACGTATTCAACCTCAGTTGCAGCAAGTGAATTAACCCATTTTATCCATCTCGGATGTAAAGCTTTAGCATTTGGAATGCTCGCTTTTGTCACTGCCTCTAAGGCAGGTACAGGAGTTACGACTATAATGTGTTTCCCCTGTGCAAGGGCTCTCTATTTTGCTACAGCAGTTTGAACAGATGTCAGAATTTTTTCCGTAGAAGTAAACTTCATTTCTTCTTGTGTATACAAGTGTGATTTGTAAGCTATTGGTATTTTTTCACATTCATTAAAAGTTAAGTAGGTGAATCCGCACTGACCGGGAAATATTCGGATCACTAAGTTGGGTACGTTTACGCATGTTTGCCAATGCTAACATTTGCTGCTAACATTTCTGTTTGGAGTGAACACAAACATTTTGTGTGTTTTTGTGTCCAATTTACTGTTTTAAAATCAGGTTGGATTAATTCGTTGAAAGGTTTAACCCTTTCTGCGTAATTTAGAATGTAAGTTCTTCTGAAATTCAGGAATCCTAGAATTGACTACGTTTTTCAGCGTTTTGGTGGTTGGAGCAGCGCACTTTTTTTTCCTAGAAAGTTGGCTGCCAGGCTTTTGCCTTCACTTAATAATTCATATCCTAGGAAAAGGACGTTGAGATGGGCAATTCTTGATTTCTTAAAATTGAATTTGTACCCCTCGGAGGCGAAGCCCAGTATAATGGTGTTCACCCTGTTCAAGTGCCTATCCAAGTCATCATCTGTCAGATAGATGTCATCGCCATATGACAATGCCACATCATCATACCTTTGTAGTAACTCTGTTACCCTTTCTGAGAATAACCCAGGACTATTCTTAAATCCCTGAGGGAGAGGACAGAAGTGACGCTGTGTCCCCATAATTGAGAAAGTGGTCAAATACCTGCTTTCAGGTGCAATGTTTTGACAAAAGAAACCATTAGAATTATCTAATGTGGTTATAGTTTTTACACACAATGTTGTTCATGAATGCTGTGCTGTGTGCATTTTGCACTACAAATGTTTTGCAACAAGAGTTTAGATGTCTGTAATCCAATACCAGACGATATGTATTGTCTGGTTTGGAGACAGGAAACAAAGGATTGTTCATTGAAGAGGTGCATGTTTCAATCACTCCCTGGTATTCAAGTTGATCTAAGATCTCCCAGACCTGTTTTTTAGCTTCTTGGTTAACTGGGTACTGCCTTTGTGCAGTTGGTTGATTTTTTAATTGGATCTTGTGCTGAGGAAAATCCTCATCCCACCCTACATGATTTTTGTATAATGCAGGAGTGTGGGCGACTGCCCATTTCCTGGCATAGGTATATTTTAAATGTATTGGAATAAGATTAGAGAAGGACGGTATAATGATGTCTTTGCCTTATGTGGGCACTCCCTGAAAAATACTGGTGGCCAGTCTTGTTCAGCTAGAAGAATGTCATAACCCTTAGAAAGTCGCTCCCAAAAGAGTGCCCTTTATTTTTCTTGGTATGTCTCCCTCCATCCGGAGTGTTATTTCATATAACCTATGTGGAGAACTAACCCTGGTATCTGCAGTTTCATCTTGAATGAATTCATTCAAGTCCACTGTCTCCAGAAGATCTTTCAGGTTCTGGCGAGCTATTGTGACTTCTGCTGCACTGTCCAACATGGTCTGAGCCCATTCTCCGTTCTTGAGTTGTGTCCTCAAGATCCTCGGCGTGTCTGATTTTTAGACCTGCTACCTTCTTTTTGGTGAATTGAGGTTTCTTGTTTTTCTGAACATGTTGATAGTCTTAGGACTTCACGCGTTCTTTGTTTTCTGACTGTCCTCTTCTTTCGGATTTCTGTGATGAAATCTGAAAGGTACGAGAGGAACGTGTATCAGTATCTTGATATCTATCAGGTTTTCTCAAATTATCCCTATTACTGAGGTTATACCTCCTTTCAGAGGGCTCCTTCTGAGGAGACGTACCTTGGGATTGAGAATGCTTCTCTTTAGAAGTTTGTTTGCTCTTTTCCCACTTCTTTTTAGAAGGAGTAGGAGTGTTTTTAGTAAAGACCTTCTCAGTACTTTTAGACAGTTGTGGTTTAACTGGTTTACCACCCAAACTGTCTCTGACTAATTATTCATAGGATTTTTCAAATATTCTGGCTAGTTCTTGTAGTTGCTCTGTTACATCAAAATCCCTTAATTTTTGGGTGATCGCCACTGATGCTGCTTCTCCTTTAATATTAGCTAATATTATTGTCAAAACCTTTTTGAAATCTTTCAGTAATTTAATTCCCAAATTTTATGCACGCTCTGCCCCGTATTCGTTTTGAATCTGTTTCAGGACATCAGGTATTACCTCCATAGACGGAACACCATGTGTTTTAGTGTAGATTGCAGCGAAGACTGCACCCCAAGTGGTGCAGTCCTCCAGATGTGGTGTGATTCCCATTGGTAGACATATTGTTAAAATTCTATGTTTTTCATGAGGGCTAGTATTAGGAAATACTGCTTCAATTTGAGTAATTATTTGAGCTATCCAGATTGGAATTTGTTCACGTTTTGTTGGTAATTTACCCATGACTGTGCGTAAAGTCTGTGGTGTGATTTTCAGTATATTCCCTTGATGAGAAGTATGTTGTGGAATAACTACTGGTGGTTGGAGTGTAAAAGTCTGCATGACGTATTGAACCAATTGTCTGTAAGTTTTGATTAAGTCTTTGAGTTGAGTTAGTAACTCGTCTTCTGTCATTTCTTCAATGTCAGCATGTGGTATATAGCCAGCTAAAATTGGCCATGTTGCTCCTGGTCTACCTAGTGGACCGAGCCTGGTAATGTGATTTAAATGTTTTAGGGCACCTTTAAACCAGAGCTCATGCTCCTGGTATGTTAGTCGAATTTCAATATCCTCTAAAGGAATGTATACCTCTGGTGGATCATCTTCTTTGTAGAAGTGAAACATGTGTGTTACTGGATTTGCTTCTGGGAAGACTATCCATGAATAGAATACCACGGTCTGGTGATATTCATGTGACTCTATCACAAAAACTGCCCTACAACCTATTGATGTTAGGCCATGTTTTATAAGTTTTATAGTGATGGCTTTCCTTAAATTTGGAGGAATGAATACAGCATTCTCATCGGTTTCTTGGAAACCTGTTAGATTGAAAGCTGGTATGGCATGTTCGCCTGCAGCTCTACTGGCCCCGGGTTTATCTTCGTCTGCCATTTTGCAGAGCTAATTTCAAGGGAACAAAGATAAGGTGCACAATATTTTGGAACACTGTATCCTTAAAAGTTGAACAAACCAAAAAGCTAATACATAGGATTTTCATCCTACTCAGCTATTGCGGATATCATCCCTTTACCCACTCCAGACGTCTATTGGAGTATTACAGAAAAAGGGGTCTCTTAGAAAAGCACGACTGAGTTACTTTAGTATATAGTGTTAAATTAGTGCCTTACCAAACCGTTGGGCGCCATGTAGTGTAGTTCCTATATTCCCAATAGGCTCTGCGCATTGGAATAATATGCAACATAGATTTGACATAGGACTGAGGTCAGTATGTCTCTATCGAGTATATTAAACTTAATTGTGTGTGTGCCAGCTAACTCAGAGGTCACTAGAAACTTTCTCGAACAAACAAGAAGGGATTAGTTTCTGACAACCGCATAAACATGACAAGTTTGTTTCCCCTAGAATCGGTGCAAGATCTTCAGAGTCGTGGAAACAATAGATAACTAGTTCACTCAGTCAATCGTGCAAGCTTCGTTTGTACAGAGTTTGCACAGAAATAGAGAGACGGGCGTTTCAATAAAAAGGGTTTATTGAACAGTCTTCTTTCTCATGCAAGAGAGGTGAACTGCTACAATCGTTAGACAGAAAGTGAAGTATAATGTGTACAGCGTACATAGTAATATAAAATAATACTGTTATAGCATTGTCTGCTGCTATGATATATATATATAAAAATACATACATAAATAACACAGGCTAAAATACCCAACTGGTGCTTCTAAAATACGCCTACCCCAGTGTACCTCACCTAGGTCTAGTACGAGGGAAGAAGTAGGTGTTGTCTTAAGCATAGGTTTAGTTCTGCCAAGAATTGCCAAAGGTTTCTCTAGGTTCTTATCAGCTCCATACCTTAGAATGAGAGAGGTTGGTGTCTCTTACTCGGGACTCGATTTCCCAACACCCCGCAAGGGGAGTCAGAAACACTGGAGCTAGATTCTCGGCAGGAGGATGACAGCTTCTGATCAGTGCATCACCTGGAGAGTTGCCTTACTTCGGCACTTGCTGTTGCGGGCTGCGTCGTGCAAGTAGGTAGTCGAACTGCACTGAACCACACCGTGCTTTGCCATAGCAAGTGAAGGTATATTCATACGTTGAAGGTGTTTAGGAATGCCAGCATTGACGTAATGTCGGGCCTATGAACGTCATGGATGAACCCTTGAGAAATAGATGTTCATGCATGATAAATGAGTTCTTGGAGAAATCAATATCCACACAAGGGGAAGTCCCTAACAGCTTAAGAGACTGGTTTTCCTAGAACTCGTTGTGACTTAGATGAACGGATGGAAGTAGCTATGCCTGTATTTGGGTAGCATGGACTATGCCTAAATAAGGACTGGATATCTATGCCTATGATAGAGCGCGCAGGTCACCCGACTATAATTTTTACCATATGCACATTTGGGTCCATAAATTCAATACATCATATTTATTAATCGGGTAACCTACACTCTGCTACCAGTAATTCAAATACTAACTAATTCCTATACCTTAGACTTACCAATCCTAGTCATTTGGTACCTATGACCACAATGGATCTGGGAGCTAGCTGAAAAGATAAGCAGTCTAACATAACCATTTTTATCATTTGCACTCTTTATAATAACCACAGACTCGGGAAGTTTTGAAAACCTTTATCTATTTTTCTTCGAAGTTAGAAAGCATTAGGTTTACAGTAAGCAAACTATTGATAACCAGAATCATGAAAAGCGTATAACCATGAAGAAAATAACTGATTCCAACCATTTAAAAATCTAAAGGGAAGGTAAGCACAGGGAACATGCTAATACAAAAAAAACTTCAGCAACTAGACCTAATATGGTGTTTCTAAAGGATCGGAAAAAATAAGGAACATGCTGGAACATCACAGTTTGAGTATTAATAGAAAGGTGGATACAGAAAAGAATCTTCAATTTGTAATAACTGAAAATTTGAAGTAACCATGTAGCTATAGGGAAGGTAAGAAAATGGAACACACTAATAATTCGGAGCAACCACTTTAATTCGGCTAAAGGAGGGTAAAGAAAGGGAACATCTATATTTCATGAACAATATTTCGCAATTGCCTTAAAGGATGGGAAGAAATGGAACATGCTAATAGACAGCTAAAATATGAAACTTTATTATTGTCAGGACAGGGAGGGTAAGAGAAAGGAACAATGTGAAATTAAGACTTTAGCTGTTTCAAGGAAGGCAAGGAAAGGACGCAAGTGGGTTTCCCTCACAGACTTATATTTACCTAGAATGGTATGGAGACCAACCCTGGCCACGGGTCAGTTACGGACAGGAGAACCCCAGGGAATGCAGTTGCCAGTAGGCCAGCAGGTGCAGAATGGAAACCAGGACAGGAAGACCAGATAAGGATCAGGACAGGACCACCAAAGTTGAGACCAGCACCCGCAGTTCAGTTACAACGCCTGTGCTACACCCTCTCTGCAGCTATCACTCAAAACCCCGATTGGGTTATCAAATTCCCCTAGCAAAGTGCTTCGCCAGCACTTAAGGTTTCCAAAACCCCGATTGGGTCTGTGAGTCTGTCTGACAGAGTGCTCCGCAGCACCTCTGTTCTCGATCAGCTATTGAGTGCGTTGGGTCAGTGACAGGTCAGCTATTCGGACAAGTCGGACAATTTCTCTAGCTAAACCTAGGCTAGTTATACTGTTTTCCAGGTCAGTGTTCCACCCCCCAAATGTTGCAAGTGTAAGGATCCCCAATTTCGATTGGACACAGGGAAAGGACAGGTCATCACACCACCTACAATTTGAGTTTTCTCAAGCCCCTCATTAACATTTTTCATACACGCCCATAGAATTTTGGGTTCTCATGACATATGCCTTATACATAACAATGGTGAATTTAGCATTGTATACAATGTATTTTGTTTGGTACAGTTCTGCTTCTTCGACTAGGTGAGGGTGTTCTTCCCAGGCGCATCTTGGCTGGGACTGCCATCTGGCTGAAAATCGAAGGTCACTGATGTGGAGACTCGCAGATCTCGCGCAGACTCAGTTTCAAGCAAAATGGAGTGCAGCAAAATGAATACACTGTATACCATGAATCTCTACTCTACACCCATTACTTTATAATAACTATAGCTTTAGTGATTAAGCAGAACGAACAGCATAGCAAAAGCAGCAATGCAAGCTTCTCGCATGTGAGAACACAAAGCAGCCATTTTAGCTCTAATGCGCAAGTGCAAACAGTTCCCACCAGAACTGCGAGTACGTCACGTCACGTCAGTATGACCGACGCATGCGCAGTAGAAATTCCCGCTTAGCAGCAGCCATCTTAGGTAGCAAGCGTATTAGGATTAGTAAACACATAGGCAAGCTTCACTCGGACACCCCAAAAGTGTTTGTAACAGGGCAATTTAATAAGACAAACAGATTGATTAATTAATTAGGGTTAGTCGAGGTTCATGAATACAAGCAAGTCGCTTTACGTGCGAATCTTTGCTCCATCAATCCCCTCTTTGATGATATTTTATATCATCACAATTAATGGAACCAGATGCCAACTTTTCACATCTCACCCAGTTCAATCTCTTCAAACTCTCTGTTTAACTTTTTCTCAGTATCTTTATTAGGATGAGAATTTTTCACCCTTTTGTAAATCTGATTATTCAATTCTTCAAATTCGAGCTCATCAACATTTCTTTTCACTCCTCGCCTATTCACAGTATATTTCTTTTTGTGTTTTCGACATTTGCAGCAAATTATTATTATGAACACTAATAGACCTATTCCCGCTATTGGCATCAGTATTTTACTCACAAGACTCTTACCTAGGTTAGAAAACCAACTACCTAGAGCGGAGAGACCATCAGTAAGTCTCTTCCATGCACTATCAACCTCCAGTAGTTTAAGCTCTTTTTCCAAATTTGTAATGTTTCTCACATACCCTTTAATTTCCACACTTTTGTCTGGTATGTAAGTCCCACAATGTTGCGCATTCACCATTCTGCAGACTACGCCCTCTTTTGCCAATAACGTGTCAAGGGCAAGTCGATTTTGTAAAACCATAGATCTATTCAGAGCCACTCCCACTGTAGGTATCAATGCACTAAAAATATCACCTACTATTTCACCAACACTTTCTCTTTTACTACGTACTAATTCATTATGTCTTTCAATGCTTCCAGTGATTTTCCCCACATGCTATATCTTTGGGAAGACAATACCAAAGTAACAGCTCCCGTACCAATGGTCGGGCAATTTGAAATAAGGCTTGTTCCCACATGTATAATAAATTCCAGGAAACACAGGCTCTGACCCATCTTTGAAACCCCAACCCCCAATTACCTTGTAATTGTGTTCGCATTCACTGGAACCAATGAATATATTGTTATAATAACTGGTTCTTTCTCTTTGAAGACAAAGTTTCCCTTTCTTTTCGAAATCCAGCAACATAGCAGCATTAGCCCCACCATTTGAGGTGCTCCCTATGCTTTCAGCCCATTTAGGGGTTTTCTGATTCTTGTCTTTTGCTTTCTTTTGGAAACTTTCTCTTCTTTTCTCTACCATATTTAGAAACATTTTCTCTTTTTCGTGTAATGAACAGGTCAAGTTATCTTTGTGTGCGTCATCTATATTTATTTTACCTACAGTTAGAAAATATTCACTCATGTATTTGGCTACATCTCTTGTCGTATGTACAGGGTACAGGTTTCTTCGTACAGGAAGTTCAGAAAATATCACATCAAAGTTTGAATAATAATACTGTAAAGGTCCTCTTCTATAGAATAAACTAGTTAGAATACTACAGGAAATTCCATAGGTTAGTGGCAGATGGTGGTATGTTACACCTTCAGTCACTGAAGTAGGCAGCTTCATACAGACATAACAGTCATCTTTTTCCATAGCTTCTTTTTTTTTTTTTTTTTTTTTTGATTGATTCAGTTCAAAACCGATATCTTTTCATATTCATAATACAGTTATGATGTTATACACTTCCAAAATAAAACATTTAACCTATAAAACAGTATTAATGTTGCGCTACAATAGATACCTTCCTTGGTCTAGCTTTATACAAACTTCACTCTTCAACCCCCATATGATCAATCATCGCCTGCCAAACCTTAATCCCCCTTTGCTTTTTCTTAATTGACTTAGTACAATATAGGTTATACTCCAGGTAAAACACATTGTAGAATTTCGCTCTCCACATCTCATAAGCAGGAGCTTCCGGTTTCAACCACATTGAGGCAATACAGAGGCGAGCCACTGCCGTCACCATAAATAACAGGTATCTATACTTACGATACGATACAAACACATCCAGGTCACTAGATAAACCAAAGATAATCATTTCCTTGGAGATTATAACATCAACTTTTAGCATACTTGAAAGAAATTGTACAATGGATGTGAAGAATGAATTTAACACATTGCAATCAGCAAATATATGAACAATGTCAGCCATATCAGTTTGGCATCTAAAACATTTCCCATTATAACTGTTGCCCCACTTTGCCATTTTTGCAGGAGTATGGTAAAGATTAAATAAAGTTTTGTAGTGCTGAGCACGTAAATTCGCCGATAGCATAATATCGGCCGCGATGTTAATAGACTCTTGTAAGGGTACAGAACTAGTAACAAGCCTCGTCAACCATTTGGACTCCTGCAAAGCAAGATCGTCCTGATATAATTCGAGTAAATAGTTATATATAATACCGATCCGTGTCGGTCTATTAAGTATTGTCAATAGACCGTTAGGCAGTATAGATATTGAATTTAGGTGCTTAAAAATAAAATCTCGTAACTGTAAGTACTTAAAAAAATCATGCTGTTGGATTACATAGGCGTCTTTGAGCTCTTGAAAAGATAACACTACCCCGTCTTTAAACAGTGATCCAACCACTTTTAGACCTTTTTCCCCCCAGATTTGCATTCTATAGTCCCAAAATATAGATGGTAATAGTGCCGGGGAGTCGCAAGGAGTGTGATAATTAATACGATGCAGCTGCATGATTTTACTAATCATACGCCAACCCTTAAAAGCAGTATACACCAACTTAAATTTCGTTCTTTTGTAATAGCTAGGCTCATAAAAACGAAGAAGCATCTGTCGTGCTCGTGGGCCAAGTAATAAATAAAAAATGTCAGGGTCCTCAAATTGAGGTGGGTCATTTCCATTTACAGCAAACTTTATATTCTGTAACAAACAAGACAAATAATATAATAAAAAGTTTGGGACGGCCCAGCCTCCCCTCAGCATAGGAAGTGTCATGAATTTAGATGCCCAACGTGGGGATTTCCATCCCCAAATAAACCTTTCAACCGTTGCTTGAAGTTTCCGCATTTCCAAGGGTGGTACCTCAAGTGGGACTGACCTGAAAAAGTACAGCACTTTAGGAAGTATAGACATTTTAAGCACATTCCGTCGTCCCACCATCGATAGATGTAAGCATTCAATTTTTTCTAGTTGTTGTTTAATAGAGCGTATGAGATCAGTCCAGTTAACCATGACCAGATCGTGAAGGGATAGTCTAATTTTAATACCAAGGTACTTGGCTTCTGGGGTTACTCGATTATCATTAGGGCATAATCCTGATGTACATACAATTTGTGTTTTTGAGATGTTAAGTTTGTATCCTGCTACCCGACCAAACTCTCTAGTTATAGCTTCGATCTCGGGAACTGCGATGTCCGGGTCTGATGTCACAACTGCAATGTCATCTGCATATGCAAGCACACGCATGCTGCCCCCCGGAAAGATCATGGATGGTATATGTGATGATATGGTTATCGCCTGCAGCAGTGGGTCGATGTAGATAGCAAATAAGAGTGGCGAACATGGACATCCCTGGCGTGTACCACGAGAAATATCTACAAACCCTGACAGTTGTCCTGACAAAGAAATCTGTGCCCTTGGATGCCTATACATAACCTGGATGGCCTGCAAATAGCACGGTCCAAATCCAACTTTAGTCATAACAGCCCACAAATACGGCCATGAGACGCGATCGAACGCCTTTTCTGCGTCTAAACATATTGAGCCTATATTCTTATGCGTCATCTCGGCGTAATCCAGGGCTGCAATGACTCGGGAAACATGGTTTGTTGTATCCCGCCCAGGTAGGAATCCATGCTGTTGATTAGAAACCAATCCCGGGACCACACAGATCAGCCGGGTCGCAAGAATTTTAGAGTAGACTTTGACATCCACATTAATAAGCGATATAGGCCGATATGAGCCAGGCAAATATGGAGGCTTATCTTTTTTCTTAAAAACTGATATAGTAGCGTCGTCCCATGATGGCGGTGGATTCCCTGACTGGGCAGCTATGAACGTCTCCAGCATGTCTTTTTTAATGATTGGAAACAGTTTAAGATATAGCTCTAATGGCAGTTTATCAGGGCCCGAGGCTTTACCCAAAGCTAAACTTGTAATGGCTGTCTCTAGTTCTAGCATCGAAATTGGGGCTTCCAATTCCGCTCTTTGTGTATCCTCCACCGTATGTCCCGAATAACACCTGTTGACAAACTGCTCTATTAACTCTGGGGAGGCATTATCTTGAGTGTAAAGCTCGGTATAGAATTGTTGGAAAACTCTCATGATGCCTTCAGGTGTCTCTATCCTCAAACCTTGTCTATTTTCAATAGAAGATATATGTTGCATCACCTGTCTTTGTCGCATCCTTTGAGCAAGGCACCTCCCTACCGTCTCACCATATTCATACCTTTCAGCCTTATACAATTTATATTGAGAGGCAATTTTCTGACTCCAGACCCCAATAATATTCGCCTTACATTTTGCCACTTTATCTTGAGTATTACAACAGTCCTGTCCTCTCCTTATGTCACCCATCAACTCACATTCTGCATTAGCCAGATCTTGCAATAGCTGTTTCATTGTTTCCTTTTCCTTACGTTGCATTGCCCAGCCATAGCTGCATGTCTCACCACGCAACCCCGCTTTGAAACAATCCCAGACCATTGCGCTTGTTGAGGATCCTCTATTAATATCGAAGAACTGTTGGGACCATTCTAACATTTGAGAGACATACAGCGTATCTACCAAGAGTTTCTTATTGAATGTAAAGAGTCTTTGCATGCGAGGTGGGCTACAAACTGTCATATCCAACACTACGGGTGCATGATCTGATGTGATACGTGGCATTAAGGACATCCGAGCACCGACTAACAGGTCTCGAGTTGAAAAAATATAATCAAGGCGAACAAATTTTTTATGAGGGGAAGAAAAAAGGTATAGCCAGGATCTAGTGGATTTGAGAGTGGCCAGCAATCTACCAAACCATGTTGCATCAATAATTGTCTCAACCCCCTAAATACCTTCGGTTTTCGACCCCTGTAGTCTTTAAAGGTTGAGTCCCATGTATTTATATCCCCATGGATGTTGAAATCTCCCATTACCAACACGGGGGTACCCCAGAGTGCTAATTCAACATTCAGAAATTCAAGTATAGAAGGGTCGTCACTATTTGGGCCATATACATTACATATAGTCATAGGGGTATTCCCTATCCTACATTCACAAATTGCCCAGCGGCCCATATTATCAGCTTTAACTCTTGTAGATACAATACCTAACTGGCGCCCCAAAATAGCAACACCCCGGTTCATAGTAGACTGTTGTGATACAACTAGAACAGTATACCCTAATTCGTTTAGCACTTCACGGTTTCCCCATGATATGTGTGTCTCTTGGAGACAGATAATGTCTGGTTGTATCAAACGTATTTCATGCATCACTTTCCTACGTTTTAACACATTATTCAGCCCACAAACGTTAAAGGAACATATTCGAAAATTAGTACTAGCCATTTTTTTTTTTTACTTAAAGTAATAAATAACAGCCATCTCTTACATCCAGAGCATTTCATCTCAATATCTCTCACGTCTTGTCGGTCTTGTCGGTCTTGAAATGAATTTTTTTTCCCCTTTTTTACCCCCCACCACCAGATGCCCACCCCCCACCCATCATCCCCCAGAGCACCCCCTCCCCCACCCCTGTGACCCTCCCCCAACAATGAGGCAATAGGGCCAATTGCCCCTTGATGTGTGTGAAAGTACCTCCAATGGCTGTGGAGATCATTATCGAAACTAGAAACAAAGAACCTTGAGATTTCAAAAAATAAACAAAATGCCACATGGTAACAAGTCTATGTCATCTCAGGGTAATGAGTTCAAATATTCTTTGGCTGAGACTTCCATTGTAAAGAATCTCTTATTCCCTTTATAAATCGTTTTCAAAGTAGCAGGTTGCAAAAGAAACACTTGCACCTCTTTTGCTTGAAATGCAGGAATTAATTGGCGCAATCGCCACCGGTTCTCCACTGTAGCGTGGCAATAGTCGGGGCGGACAAAAAATTCCACCCCAAGACCTGATCTCTTTTTGTCTGGTTGTGCAAGATCATAAAGTAGCTGTCTAGCCAGAAAGTTATTTAGGGAAATCAAAATGGCCCGTGGATATCGCGTGCCTTGATTTGCTCGTACTGGTTGTGGCCGAAATGGAAAACGATGAGCCCGTTGAATTTCTTGTGCCCATTGCCATTCCTTGACTTCAGGGAATGTATCATTAAGTAAGTCTATCACAAACTGGCGCACATCTTGGCCTTCGCGGCCCTCGGGCACACCCAAAATGCGTAAATTATTACGCCGTAGCCTATTTTCTAGGTCGGTCAGCTTTGCGTTTACATCAAACTTTTGCGCCTTGATTTCCTTAATCTCACTTTCGTTTTGGGTCATTTGATCTTCAAGTGCAGAGATGCGCCCTTCTGCTTCGGTCATTCTGTCCGTAAAGTCATTGCAGATTTTTGCTAAACGGCGAACAGTATTCTGTAGCTTTTTACAGGCATTATGAGTTTTTTGGTGGTCCGCTTTGGCCTCTAGACGTTGGTCAGAAATTGCCTTCAATACTACGTCCAGCGCCGCCTGGGCCGTCGAGCCCATATTATATACTGCTCCGCCTGATTGATCAGCATTGGAATTGGGATTATTCTCGATTATTGCCCAGTCAGGGATTTCTGTGGGTCCAGGGTGGTCAGCATTATCATTAGCCTTATTGCTAGCAGTCTGGTCTGCCCAGTTTAAATTCCCTTGCTCAGCAGCAGTAAGGTTGAGAGATAGTCTCCCAGTGTTTTCTCCATCCTCCTCCAGGTCACACTCGTCTTCCTCCTCCTCAACCTCTTCCTCTATCTCTTCTGAGGCATAGGAGTCCTCTGAATGTTCGGATAGTGAATAGTATTCACTATCCTTGCTGCCAATAAGGTCCCCCTCTCCGGAATCAGCTTTATTCACTATGATAGAGGTCGGTGTGGGGGTAGATATTAGAGTATTGGTATAGTTAGAAGCAGCTTGTATGGACCTGGGGGAGACTACCAAATCTGATAGTGCCTCCGTCAGGGTAGTATCTACCACATTGTCAATATTCTTCATATTTTCAATATCCCCTTTAGGCTCTATACCCTCGATGTTCTCCTTTTGGGGGTTAACCTCAGTTCCTATATTGCTCGTGGCCTTTTTTGATTCTGAATTAGCAAGGATTTCACTCCCAGGAGGGGGTGCTAGCTCAACACCAGGACTTACAGAGGCTGATACTACGTTCATTATTTTTGATGTCGCCGTTTTGCCCTTAGATTGAAACATTTGTGTAATCTTTGGAGTTCCAGCCTGGAGCCCATCAGTCTCAGTAACACTACTAAGGTCCTGCTTACTTTTAGCCGCTAGAGCTGCGCGTGTGCCAATCTGCGTCTCCCCAGTCGCTCTGGTTTTCCCGCCACGTGCAGTTTTAGGTGCCATAATGCAGAGTCTATTTATTTTTTCTTTCTTAAAGTCAGTCTAGCTATCTAATTAGTTTGAACAAAGGAGTAAAAACGTTGAAAATATTGGTAATAGCACCAAAATACCTGGTAGCTGTATATGCAGCTATGCGTCAGCAGAGTTCAGCAGAGTTCGACACCAGTCCCCCTGTTTTTAGGCGTAAGGTCACAAGTACACAGGGAAAGAGCAATATATCTATAAGCTCCACCAAGCAGCTCAGTAGTATTCAACGTAGTATTCAATGAGCCCCTTGAAACATCGCTTGATCCGCTGTTTTAGCCTTTACTCCATTATTGCATTTTGCAGCCTTTACAACATTCCCGCAGTATTCCACCGCTCTACAGCTCTGCTCTGCTGCTCCGTGCTCTCCGTATGCCGTATGCCGTGTGTCTGAACCTTCGCATCTCCACAGCCCCTGCTGTCTCTGCTGCCTCCGTCTCCGTCTCTACCCACAGCGCCGGTTCAGCCGAATCCGCACCTGGGTCGGTGTGGCTCCACCTATGCCTCGGCTCAGGCTCCAAGTCAGCCTGAGGTCTAGCCACAGTATCGGCGTGAAAATGGTGAGTTTGCGATCCGTTTTGGAATCTCTTCTAGAGCGCCGCTGCTGCCGCCAGCACATTCACTGTCTGCTCGAGCAAAAAAAACGGAGTTTCTCATAGCCAGAGCGAGCTCGATCTCCCAGCCGTCTTCGGAGCCCTCACACTCGCGTCTGACCATCAGACGCCATCTTGCCCGAGTTGTCCTTTTCCATAGCTTCTACATAATGTACTAACAGGTTTGCGAAAACATTTAACCAGATCGATGCTATGCATTTTCCCCTCCTGTGCTGGGATTTGATCATTCCCATGTTTCATGACGAGCTGGGCTCGTCATGAGCGTGCGAGGAGGCTACCTCATGACGAGCCCAGCTCGTCATGAGCGTGGAAGGGGTTAAATGAGTTTTGTTCTTGATTTTATTATAATGTAGTCCTTCCTCATCTGGTGCATCTAAATCTATTTTGGTTTGCTTAAGGCTAAGTGCCTTTTCTGGTGCGTCTACTCTTTGTGGTGTATTTCTAGTCGGTAATTCTTCAGTGTCTTTTGACAATTGATCAGTAGGGTACAGGTTTGGGTCTTTACTCATCATATAAGGAATAGCTATTGTTAGTCCTATCCAAAGTATCAGTACTATTGCTACACTACATAAACATACTTTACAGCATGTTTTAAAACAACCTCGTCTCGGTCTCCCATTCATAGAGGAATTAGACATTTTGACTCAAAAGAAGCTTCAACCCCCTCTTCGTAACTCTGTACAGCTTGCTTACTCGTGCAACTTTCAGGTTGGTTTTGCTTCTCCGTGGGTCTGAGTAGTAATCAATTCTTCATCACTTTCGTCACTTATTTCCAGATTTTTAAATTCTTCCAATACAAAGTAAGTCCATTCAGGACTCTGATACTTGTTATTCAGTTTCTTTATACGGGCACTTCTTCTCTTTGTTTTTATTACAGCTGGGTCAGTTTGACTTGAGACTTCATTTATCTGCTCAGGTTCTTCGTTTATTGTCTTTAGTCGCAGTCTCAGTCTTTTTACAAATCTAGGTACTGCGTCTCCTTTCCTGAGTCTTTTAACTGGCACTGTGTCTTGACTTTCCTCAAACACTCTTTTATTTTCGTTCAGTTGTGGCACATTTGTTTCAAGTTTGTCTTCTGTATTTCTCCCTAACTGACTAGGTCCCGGTCTTTTATCGGTTTCTTCTGCCTGGTCCCTAAACTGGCCTTGTTCAGGTGTATGCTGGATTTGGCTTTGTTCTGTATCGTTTTCTTCTTCCTGAACACAATTGTCTATTCCTGTCTGGTCCTGTTCAAGCACTTCGAACTTTTGATTTTCTTCCGCTTGAACCTCTGCCCTAATTTCTATCTGTCCCTCTTCTGGCTCAGGAGTTCCTGGAGGAGTGTCAATTACCTGTTTTTTCCCTATCTGGTCCTCCTCAGAATCAGATTTGATTTGAATTTTGATGATCTGAGTTTCTTCCTCTACACCTGTCTCGTCCTCACTATCCCACTGTCTATCTAAATAGGTTTGTCTTCTTGTTCTCACAGGATCTATAGTCAGGTCGACTATTGGGATCCAGTCATCTTGACTTGAGCTTGGTTGTTCTTCTTCAGCTACTTCAGGACCGATATCTTGGGACCCCTCAGCTGCACAACCTTCAGCCTCAGTTTCTTCAGGTTCAGTCACTTTCTTCGTATGGCTGGCATGGATCCAGCGAGGTACTCCTGCACACTTCACAGCTGTGGTGGTAACCAGAATTACTTGTCGTGGCTTTCCCCACCTTGGTGCAAGGCAATTTTTCCGAGTATGTTTCTTTATTACGACCCAATCACCTGGATTCAGGTCATGTGCTGGAGTCGTTGGTCCAGTGACAGCAAATTCCCCAAACTGGTGAGAGATAGAACGCACTTGGTCAGCCAGTTCTTTGCAGTATTCTAGTACCAAATCATCAGATATGCTTATCAGTTTGTATCCTGGCACCCATGCTTGCCGCATTGCTCTTCCCATCAGTATCTCATGGGGACTCAAGCCCGTGTTCCGGTCTGGAATACTTCTAAGTCCTATCAAAACAAGGGGCAAAGCATCTGGCCATTCCGTTTGAGTGCATTCACACATTTTTCCCAATCTTGATTTGATAGTGCCATTCAGCTGTTTTACCACTCCAGAAGCCTCTGGGCGATATGCACAGTGCAGTTTTTGCGTGATTTTGAATGCTTCATAAATCTGTTTTATCACTTCATTATGGAAATGCCTTCCTCTGTCTGATTCAATTGTGACTGGAAAACCGTACCGAGGTATAAGTTCCCTAAGTAACAATTTGGCTACAGTGAGGCTATCGTTCCTGCGTGTGGGGTAAGCTTCTACCCACTTTGAAAATAGGCAGACAATGACAAGTAGGTATTTCATTCCTCGACAAGGAGGTAACTGAATAAAGTCAAGTTGTAGTCAAATAAAAGGGCCCTCTGCCTTTCCAATCCTTCCTGGTAACACTACAGTTTTCTTTCCTGGGTTAAATTGCTGACAAATCAGACATCTTTGGCAGAGTGCCTCTGCTATGTTTCTGAATTTCGAATTGTACCATGCCTGTCTGAAAATGCGAATCATCGCATCTCTCCCCAAATGTGTGTCTCCATGTATCCACCTAGCCATAGGAGCAAGCAGACAGTCTGGCAATACAGGCATACCATCCAAGTAAATAATGACACCATCTTCCACCCTCCTCTAACAACCACATTTTCTCCAATTTTCTTTTTCTTGTGGCTCTGCTGTGTCCTGTAAGTCTCTCACTTCCTCCCATGTATTTATTCCTTCTAGCATCAAAGGTTGGCAGCTGTTTCCGTTTCCCCCAACCTTTATATTGATAGCCATCCGGTACTGTACACAATGTTGGGCTAACTGGTCAGTATATCGATTACCTGCTGCCACTTTGTCATTGCCAGATTTGTGAGCAGCACACTTGACCACAGCCAATTATTTTGGTAACTGGATTGCTTCCAGTAAATCCTGCACATAATTTCCATTTCTGATAGGGGTGCCTGAAAAAGTCAGGGACTCCCTTTGCATCCATAATTGGCCAAAGTCGTGCACAACCCCATAACCATACTGGCTATCAGTATATATGGTTATTTTCGAGTTCTTCCCAAATTAACAAGCTCTTGTCAATGCAACCAATTCAGCTACTTGTGCAGACTTGACTCCATGTACACAGGATGCTTCTACTGGACCTCCCAAAGTACACACCGAGTAGGCAGCGCTTAGGCCTCCTTCCTCATGTCTCATGCATGATCCGTCTACAAACAGCTCATAATCTTCATTATTCAAAGGCTCTTCTTTTATGTCTGGGCGTGGTTTTGTACTAAACTCGGTCAAATCAATGCAGTCATGTTCCACTTCTTCTTTCACTTCTGCTAAGAATGAATTAGGCAGTAAGGTAGCTGGATTCAGAATATTACATCTAGCAATGGTCACGTTTCCTGCACCTACAAGGATTCTCTCATACTTAGTCAGCCGACTTGGTGTGAGATACTGAGTTTTAGTTCTTGTCAGCAAAATCACGACAGAATGTGGAACATACACAGTTACTGGATGTCCCATAACAATGGACTCACTCTGTTCTAGACTCATGCATGTTGCAGCTACAGCTTTCAGGCATCCAGGTAATCCAGCTGCCACTGGGTCCAATGTGGATGAAAAATATGCCACTGGACATCTGGTCAAACCATGAATTTGGGTCAGGACTGAAAAGGCACAATTGTCTTGTGTGTCACAAAATAATGCAAACGCCTTTGAGTAGTCAGGCATTCCTAATGCCGGAGCTGTACACAGACATTCTTGCAATTTTACAAAAGCAGTCATGCTTTTGCATCCCATTCTACAGGATCCTTAGCTCCTTTCTTTGTAATTTTTAATAATGGTCTTGCTAGGACTGCAAATCCCACAATCCATTGTCTGCAGTATCCTACCACTCCAAAAAACATTCTGATTTCTTTCTGAGTGTTGGGCAATTCCATGTTTCGAATTATTCTAATTCTTTCTGTGGTAACTTTCCTGATACCTCTCTCTATCTGGTGCCCCAGATATTTTACTGAAGAGGTACAAAACTGCAGTTTTTCTGGTGACACTTTATGTCCTCCTTCACCTAGATGGTTCAGTAAGGCAATGGTGTTGACAACACAGTCTTTCCTGCTTTTAGACGCCACCAGGAGGTCGTCTATATATTGCACCAGGACTGATTTTCCGGGCAATATCAGAGTTTCAAGGCATTTTTTCAGAATTTGATTAAAAATCGAAGGACTTTCAGTGTACCCCTGAGGAACACGATTCCAGACGTAGACAAGGCTGTCGAATTCAAATGAGAAAAGAAAGTTGCTGTCTGGATGTAATGGAATTGAAAAGAATGCATGACATAAGTCAATGACGGTAAACCATCCAGCATTCCACGGTATTTGGTATAGAATCACTGCAGGGTTTGGCACGACTGGACAGCAAGGAACAACAATTTTATTACCTTGCGCAGGTCCTGTATGACCCTATACTTACCACTAGGTTTCTTTATGCCAATTATCGGTGAGTTACAAGGACTGCTCAATACTTCTTGCAAAATGCCTGCTTCTAGCAACCGTTTGATTTCAATAGCAACCCCTGCTTTTACTTCTGCACTCATTTTATACTGTAGAGTATTTGGGTAGACTGCATCTTCCTTTATGGCTATTTTAATTGGGTCAACATTTGCCATTAATCCTACATCTTTTCCAGTAAAATCCCATACCTGTGGTTTCACTGTCTATTGGAGCTCTTCAGGTAAGTCTTGTATTGTCAGCCTTTTAATTTCTGAGTCGGGTCTTGATAACATTAATTTGTATATTCCGTCTTCATCTGGGGTCTGAATTTCAACACCATTTGGAGTGCAAAAGATGGTACAGTTCATTTTGCACAACAAATCTCGTCCTAATAAGTTCACAGGACTTGAGTCACAGACAACAAATCTATGCATCTCTTTAAAATTCCCTATTTTAATTTCCATTGGTTCGGTAACTGAGGTACTAATTAGTTTGTTAGAAACGCCCACTACTTGGATCGCTTCTCCCGAGAGGGATAGGTTTGGAATGTCTGCTGTTCTCACAGTAGAACGGGTAGCACCAGTGTCCAACAGAAAGGTGACGTCATTCCCTTCAACCTTTCCTTCAATGTATGGCCCTGACTGGTCCACCAGCAAGGAGGCGCCAAGCACGCACTCCTCGTCCTCCCCCCTCAGTCAGTAAGGTTCATCACAGAGGAATGTGTCATTTAACAGAAATTGTGAATTTGCTACATTTCTATCCTCCCTTCCTTCCCAAACTTCGGTGTCTTCACCCTGTTGTGCTTTGCTACTATAATTTGGCCTAGGTGCTCGAGGCAACTGATTCTGTTTTACCTGCTGCTGGGTCTTCCGTGGTGTCTCATTCTGCGTCTGTGGATTTAAATCATTAATTTGCACATTACCATAATGCACAGCCTTACACTCATCCCTCCAGTGTCCCATCTTTCCGCACCGGTGGCAGGGAAATTTCTTCCTTGCCTCTTCTCTGCTCAATTTTACTCTCGGCTTTCCCCCACTCCCAGTTCCCTGACTCTGAATACTAGTCATTTTGTTTAACTGCTGCTCCTGGTGCTCCGCCAATTTTACCTGTGCCCACATGACCTTTTCTTTCAACTCTTTTTGTTTATTTTCCAGCTCATCTTCACAGTGTTTAGCATATTTAAGGACTTCATCAATTGGCTTAGCTTGCCAGCAGATTTTATTGTCTTTGATCCACTGTGAGATCTCAGGCCTTAACCCTAACACAAATCGATATATGAAGAGGGTCATGTCCTTCATTTTTATATTATCCAGGCCGCTGTACGACTTGAACACCTGTAACAGTCGTTCATAGTAAGAATGTACAGTTTCATCTTGATTCTGGGTAGTTCTATCTATTCGGGTCCAATCAGTTTCTTTTGCAGGTACCTTTCCTTTCAAATATAACATTACCTGTTTGTATTTCTTCATAACATCCCCTGAAGGAGCCCCTGTCTTTGGGTATCTGGCGTATTCTTCACTAGGCCAATCAACAGCAATTTTACATTCTGTCTATAAATCTACGGGAACTACAATGTCAAAGAAACCATCCAGATCTTTCAGGAGGCATTTTTGAACTTTCACAAATCTCTCGACCTGTCTGTACCATTCTACAGGTTTTTCTAGCAATTTTGGGAAGTCATTTGTAAAGGACACAATATCCTGTCTGGGCCATGGAACATGTACATATCCTCCACCTGAGACTTCTCTCATAGGATATAATTTTTCCACCTTTTCTGTCTCTTTGAAGACATACTCAGAAGTCATTTGTTTGGATCTAATTTCCTCTTTTTTCTTTGCCCATCTGGCTTTCCATTTTTCTAATTCCACCCATTTTTGTAACAGGTTTAGCAATTCTTTTATCTGCACCTTTTTCCCTGACACATTCATGTTTTCTAAATCCTTGTCAGAGAATTCGGCTCTATAGGGTTTTTGCAAGACTTTAGACTTACCAATGTCAATTCCCATGCTAGCTGCAGTGTCCATTAATTTCTCATGGAACACTCTGGTATTACGGGTGATACTTTTGCAAATGAATAACAATTCCTCTTCACTAAGGGTGTTCAGTCTGTCCAAACCCACATTCCCAGCCATCAGTTCCTCCAATTCTATTCTCAGTTTGTATATATCTAATGGTTTTGGCTGAGGATTTGTTTTTTCTGATTCTCGGGTCCATCTGTCGATTTCTTCAGGAGTCACTACCGTAGCACTTCTGGTACCGGAAGATGACTCAATTTGAACTTCTCTTGTGCTAAAAGGAGTATTCTTTCTCTGTGAACTCCCTTCAGGTTCCCTTATTGGTAAATCCATTAGGGAAATCACAGATTCACATTCACTTGCCTGATCGTCTATTATCAAGGGCTCTTTTCTTGGCTGTACTACAGATGGGGTTATGATTGGAGTTTTCGGACTAGCTTGCTTATCCCGTACAAAGGAACAACTGGTCCAATAGTCACTGGGATTGTCAGAGCTTCAGGACTGGTATTTAATTGGGAGATTTTCTGGATTAGTTCAGTTTGTTGTTTAACTAAAGCCTCTCGTTCTCTATCCTGAAGTACCTTATCCATGGAGGTTTCATGTACTATCTGCGGAATTAAAGGAGGGCCATAACTCGGGGCACTTGGATTTGCCATACTCGGTCCCTCGCCATATTTAGGTTTCAGGAATGGGTTTCTCGTGCTTAGGGATCTTGGTTCCTCATTATAAGGTGGTGGATTCTTCATTAACAAATCCTCCAGATAATCATCGTCTGAATCACCAGTGGTCATTAAATGTTTTGTTTTCTCTGTCCTTTTCCCTCCCATTGGCTCTTCTACTGTTAATACAGGGTACAGTCCTTCTACCATCATGTTCTGTCTCCATTCTTTCATTCTTTTTTCTCGGGTCTCATTCTGTACCTTCGGATAAAATTTAGCTAACCCTTTGTCAACTCTGGTTCTGTCTCGCTCAAAAGCCTCTATTTCCATTTCTTCTAAGGCCTCATATTGCGTTAGTCTAGGTCTGGGATGCAAATCATTAATTCGGGTCCTCAGATCAAACACAATTCTCCCATTAAATGTACCTTCTAAAGGAAATGCTAAAATTCCGTCATCTTTAGTATATTCCACCCAATTTTCCAACCATACACAAGCATGGTAGCCTCTGTCGAATAAAATAAATGATGCGGGAGTGTTAGGTGGTGGAATAATAACTCCTTCTCTAGTTTTGATGGGCTTAACTTTCTTGAAATAATTCTTTACTCTATCTACAAGAGTCATTTTTTTCTTACTTCCGTACATAATGTTATTTCTAGCTGTTCTCCACTGATCTCTCACAAAACCTTGATATCTTGGATCAGGTCGAGTCTCGGGATGAGTTGGATACCACATATACTTTTTCGCAAATCACTTACTTTGTTTACAAAATCACTTCCAATACTAGCGTATCTTTTATTTTCCTGCAACCAACCAAATGTGCGGTTTCAACCAATTTCAACCAATGAATGTGCAGTTTTTCTCTTGAGATGAGTTCCCACGCTCCTGTGGTCACCCCTCCTTTACAATGCTATCTCAGCTACACACCCGCTGTCTCGACCAATACCAGCGCGGCTCAAAGTGACGTCAGCGCAGCTCCGCAACTGACTCCCTCCTTCACAAGGTATCGTAAAATGCAATTCTGTATTTAAAGAGCAAGTGCTCTATTTTAATTTACAACGCAAAACATTTGCCACTGTACTCGAGTGTCTAGAAAGAAAAGATTTGTTTCACTGCAAGTAAATCCCTTCGGTTTACTTTTCAAATACTACGAGTAGATCCCTTCTTCCTACCCTTCACACAAGCATTAGAGAACCTGCTACTCCTCCGGACTCATCCACTCTGGGATATATACTAAGGCCAAAGTTTCACCAGTGAACCCCTTTGCTATCAATCAAGCTTAGACGAACCTGCTACTCCTTCCGTGTGACCCTTACTAGGTTATATCACAATAGAAGTTTTGCCAGCGAACTCTTTGCTATCATTTATCCATACATTCATACAGAAAAACCCAAATTAGTGCTTCCAGTTCTGCCCAACCATGCACTAATTTTTCCTAGAGTCACTGACCTCACTGCGAAGTGGCTTCTATTCTACCACTCGCTATTCTGCTCCAGGGGATTCCAGACAAACATATAACAATCACAGACGAGTTTTGTTAATACATAAATCAATATAGCAGCATAAAAAAAGAAGTATTTCAAAACATTCCAAAAGAAAAACAAAACACAGTTTACATTTGATCGATCAATACTTATTTAGCAGCAAATTTTAATTTTCACAGTTAGCAGCAGTTTACCTACCTACCTATCTTAACTAGTCCCTAACCATCCCTCTGCTACCAGAAAATTACTGATAGAGCGTGCAGGTCACCCGACTATAATTTTTACCATATGCACATTTGGGCCCATAAATTCAATACACCATATTTATTAATCGGGTAACCAACACTGTACTACCAGTATGTCAAATACTAACTAATTCCTATACCTTAGACCTATGACCACAATGGATCAGGGAGCTAGCTGATAAGATAAGCAGTCTAACATAACTATTTTTAACATTTGCACTCTTTATAATAACCACAGACTCAGGAAGTTTTGAAAACCTTTATCTAGTTTTCTTCGAGGTTAGAAAGCATAAGGTTTACAGAAAGCAAACTATCGATAACCAGAATCATGAAAAGCGTATAATCATGCAGAAAATAAATGATTCCAACCATTTAGAAATCTAAAGGGAAGGTAAGAACAGGGAACATGCTAATACAAAAAAAACTTCAGCAATTAGACTTAATATGGTGTTTCTAAAGGATCGGAAAAAATAAGGAACAGCTAGAACATCACAGTTTGAGTATTACTAGAAAGGTGGATAAAGAAAAGAATCTTAAATTTGTAATAACGGAACATTTGAAGTAACCATGTAGCTATAGGGAAGGTAAGAAAATGGAACACGCTAATAATTCGGAGCAACCACTTTAATTCGGCTAAAGGAGGGTAAAGAAAGGGAACATCTATATTTCATGAACAATATTTCCCAATTGCCTTAAAGGATGGGAAGAAATGGAACATGCTAATAGACAGCTAAAATATGAAACTTTATTATTGTCAGGACAGGGAGGGTAAGAGAAAGGAACAATGTGAAATTAAGACTTTAGCTGTTTCAAGGAAGGCAAGGAAAGGACGCAAGTGGGTTTCCCTCACAGACTTATATTTACCTAGAATGGTATGGAGACCAACCCTGGCCACGGGTCAGTTACGGACAGGAGAACCCCAAGGAATGCAGTTGCCAGTAGGCCAGCAGGTGCAGAATGGAAACCAGGACAGGAAGACCAGATTAGGATCAGGACAGGACCACCAAAGTTGAGACCAGCACCCGCAGTTCAGTTGCAACGCCTGCGCTACACCCTCTCTGCAGCTATCAGTCAAAACCCCGATTGGGTTATCGAATTCCCCAGCAAAGTGCTTTGCCAGCACTTAAGGTTTCCAAAACCCCGATTGGGTCTGTGAGTCTGTCTGACAGAGTGCTCCGCAGCACCTCTGTTCTCGATCAGCTATTGAGTGCGTTGGGTCAGTGACAGGTCAGCTATTCGGACAAGTCGGACAATTTCTCTAGCTAAACCTAGGCTAGTTATACTGTTTCCAGGTCAGTGTTCCACCCCCCAAATGTTGCAAGTGTAAGGATCCTCAATTTCGATTGGACACAGGGAAAGGACAGGTCATCACACCACCTACGATTTGAGCTTTCTCAAGCCCCTCATTAGAATTTTTCATACACGCCCATCGAATTTTGGGTTCTCATGACATATGCCTTATACATAACAATGGTGAATTTAGCATTGTAACAATGTATTTTGTTTGGTACAGTTCTGCTTCTTCGACTAGGTGAGGGTGTTCTTCCCAGGTGCATCTTGGCTGGGACTGCCATCTGGCTGAAAATCGAAGGTCACTGCTGTGGAGACTCGCAGATCTCGCGCAGACTCAGTTTCAAGCAAAATGGAGTGCAGCAAGGGGTAACAGGCCAGGTTTCGTAATGTACCATGAAATGGAAAAGGAACAGTTTTAGAACACAGAAAAAAATGAATACACTGTATACCATGAATCTCTACTCTATACCCATTACTTTATAATAACTATAGCTTTAGTGATTAAGCAGAACGAACAGCATAGCAAAATCAGCAATGCAAGCTTCTCGCACGTGAGAACACAAAGCAGCCATTTTAGCTCTAATGCGCAAGTGCAAACAGTTCCCACCAGAACTGAGAGTACGTCACGTCACGTGAGTATGACCAACGCATGCGCAGTAGAAATTCCCGCTTAGCAGCAGCCATCTTAGGGAGCAAGCGTATTATATTTAGTAAACACATAGGCAAGCTTCACTCGGACACCCCAAAAGTGTTTTTAACAGGGCAATTTAATAAAACAAACAGATTGATTAATTATTTAGGGTTAGGCAAGGTTCATGAATACAAGCAAGTCGCTTTACATGCGAATCCTTGCTCCATCACCTATATAAGGGAATGTGAAATGTACCTATAAACGGGCATGTATCGGGAAATGCATACAGAATATAAATCGAAATACAACAGTGCAAAATAGAAAAAACAGGACAGCAGACCTTTACTTCCGTCTATATGCCCCAGGATCTGGAACAACATCCCCATTTTCATCACAACTGCCCCAAGTCTGCTCCCATTTGGAAAGAGTTGGGAACGTTCCTTCATAAAAAACAGTATACACTGCATTAGCTATCCACAACCCAGCTTTGTCTCCTCTTACTCATTGACTGTATGCTTGTCTTTGACCATCTACAGAGCTCAACTGCCTTTTAGCTAGGTTCACCCTATAGAAATACCATATATATACATACAGCAACGTTTGTGAATAGTCCCCTGAATATGCATTCTTATGGATGATTCTCTTACTATATTTGTGTGTGCCTCTATGAAACTGAGATTTGTGTATGTAATTGATGTCACATCCTGCGTATACTAACACTTTTATCTTGTTTGTAAAGCACTTTGCTGCCCTCCTTGTATTTAGTCTCGGCTATATAACTACTGCAAAACTAGATAAAAATGAACTTGAAACAATGAATTAGAGATTGAAGAGAGGTTCTAGCAGAGTCTAGGGTCATGATAGTTGCAAACTATATGTGTACGGGTTGATCGCATTGATATTTGAGGAGAGGTCTAAGAGGACATGAATATAAGAGAGTTGATGTTGTGGAGGACTGAGGAAGATGATCACATGCAGGAGAAACAGCTCTGTGGAGTGGAGCTGACCAGAGCCAGTTTGTAGCTGGGTAAGCAGGTTAGGAAGATGGGTTGGCGATGAGCTTGATAAACACTTGTTACTCAAACGTGTTGCTAAAGATACAAGGTTAAAATACAGGTCAATTGTTTGGCAGAGGAAGGGAGAGCAATAAACAATTGTAGTAGCAGTAGGGTCATCGCCCGTTTAAAAACACTATGGGAAGGAGCCAGGGACAAGGTAGTGGTTAGATTGAGATGATAGGTTGGTGAGAGCTCTGAAGGAACTGTGTTTCCTCATCCAATTCATATGTACAGGTAAATAGCTCAATATATGTGAATTTGAGCACCCTGGCGTGCCCTTTCTGATCCTAATAGTGGCAGCCATTAACTACAAAGCTTATTTTAAGAAATTGTATATGAAGCTTTATACAGTGTCTAACAACAAGCAGCTTAGAACCATTTACTTTCATGATCACATTTATAACCAATGAGCCTTAATAAATGGTTCTTAGCTTCCAACAATGGTGCAAAAGATACATTTTTAGCTGGGCCATTTAGGTAACTATTGGCAATTGTGGATGAGAGAAGCTAAATCCATCCATGGGAAAAGCTTTGTTGCTGAGGAAAGATTTGTTTTTGTGTAAAATGAGGTGACCTTTCACCACTAATATTCTAGACCGCATTTTGAAAATATCGTAAAATAAAAACTGAACTCTGAAATATGTCTGGAGGAGGCAGATCGGCTCTGTGTCTCATTGAAAAAAGCAGTTATTGGTGACCGAAGACGAGTGTCATTGTTAAAACTCTCTATGGTGTGATTAATATTGTATCCCTGCAATTTGGTAAGACTCTGCAGGTAGCCCAAAACTGTTCCATACACCAGTTTAAAAATGGCAATATTGTTTTCTCTAATCCCTAAGGTCAGGGGTTCTCTTAGTAAATTAGATAATAAGACACTCTTTTCTCTTGTGTTTCTAATACTTAGATTTTCTTGCTTTGTGAGAACACTGTAGCTAAGGTTTCAAGGCATAATTCTGCAGCAAGAGTACTACCCCATAACATAATTTCTGGTGTGCAAGAATCCATCTCATTTTCTTTTTTTCTGTCATTCTAAATCTGAGCAAAGACCTTTTAACTTGGCTTAGTAGTCCATTGTTAGCCTGATCGATTTTTGCACAATAAGTATCCTGGTATAGCCACAATATAAAAACTTGTCTCAAACAATAAAGAACATTGCAAAGAGAAATCCCGACTTTCAGCAGAAAGAGCAAATCAGGTTAACTAACCAGAGTGTTAGAATCGTACAATAAAAGAATATAATAATAAATACCCATTTCCCATAAAGACCCGGCCACGTGTAAGGTAACGTTTGTAAAAGGTAGTCTTCTATGATATATATGTATTTTTAGTTAGTTAGAGACCATGAAGATGAGATCTTCAAGCTATCCCTTAACCGCTATTTTTTGTTTTCCACAAGAAATTAGACTGAGGGTTTGGTTCAGGTTCCAAATGTGATAACCTGGGTGCTCAAGGACAAACCTGAGTGCAAACTGGAATGGGGTATATTCCTAAATTGAGCTCTCGCCAATGTAGTCCCAAAAGCCTGTACCGTTGTTGGTCCTTTACCATATGTAATTTTTTAACATATATCATTGTACTTACACAAAAAAATCATATTGAAATAAACAATATTCTAAGACAATTTTACTAATAAATAAACCATGTCAATCATATTAAATCAGTCTTGTACGTTTTACATTTTTCTGTAATTTTTCGATTGTGTTACATTTATTAACATTAATACAGTTGTCTCAAGTACATTTTACACATATTTTTTACATGCCTTGTTAACTATATGTTATTTTTTTAACTATTATTTGATTTAAAGTTTATATTTTTTAAACATACTTTTGCACAACATTTTACATATTTAACATTCATTTTCATTAACTCCTTTATTTCTGTCGCAAAAGTCCATGAAAGGTTCAATACATACAGACATATCACATAAATATCTATTAAAATATAATGTACAAATATAAAAATAATTTGAATAAACCACTCTGTTATGTCAAGGATCAGATTCATGGAAAAAAGAAAAATATGTTACTAAAAAGCAATATAAAATTGTGACGTCTTGCAGAGTAAAAAAATATTTTGTTATAATGACAATTCCTGACTGCAAGTAAAATATCCAACAAAAAAACAATGCATCTCGATGTCATTAAAGAGAAAGTGCTAAAGTGCAATATAAAATTATAACCACTCACACAAGTAAAACATGTTGAGTATCAGCAATTTGCCAAATAAATATAAATAATGATTCTCAAAGGGGTGCAAAAATACAGCAGTGATATGCAACCAGTTTCGAAATGTTATCCAAAGTAAAAAAAAAACATTTGCAGTTTATTAACAAGCTTCGAACCAGGGGCAAAAGATTGCTGTGGACTAATTCGCTATAATGACCCAGCACTTTTGGCTTCTACTGCACAGGACTGCATCGCAGCTCCTCTGACACCACACCCAATCTAAAACTCTTGCTAGAACAAATACAAGAGGTGTCAGATGTTAATGTATATAAGGCACCCATACACTGTTTCACTCCCAGGTTGAGGCAAAGGGGCAACATCCACCTGTCTCTCGGTTTGTTATACTCACGACAAACCAATAAAAAACGTGCATCTGTTTGTGACGTATTAGGGCAAAACGGAAAGTCACATTTCTGATCCCCCTCTTTATACCATCTCGAGATGACAACCCTGTGTGGCAGCATGCCAACCGGAATATGTAGCGATTTTGCACAGTGAGGTAATTCTATCAAGAAACAGCTCAAAGTAGTGAAGCTTTAAAGGGGGCCAACTCCTGGGTTGTCCATATTCTAACTCATTAAAGTCAGAATTTTTAAACAAGCAATTTGATCAACCTTTTTAAAGGTATAAGTGGGCTTCTAGTAGGGATACTCAAAACTAATAATATAAATTTGTTTTCTGGTGTGTTTAATTATAAGGTGTCCCCCGAGCTCCAGATTTCTACCCCATACAAAGCGCTTGCTAGGGCCACAGATCTGGATACCTCCAAGGCTGGTGAGATCGCCCTGATAGATGATGCTTTACATCACCTGACAATAGCCGCTGCTCTATGTGTTAGTATAGAATTGCTTTTTTCCAGCTTAAAGTCCCAGGAAAGCTTATCAGTGAGCCTAACTCCCAGGTAGTTTAAGCTCCTGACTTGATCAATGCTTCAGCCCTCCACAATCATCTTGTTTCTAAAGGTACTATGAGTATTGATGGCCACAAACTTGGATTTGCCTGCATTGCCTTCAAGCTCCCGGTCTCGACTGAACCCCATAAAATAATTTAGCAGTTCCTGCAAATCCATAGGTGTGCATGAGGGCCTGGAGAAAATCTTTTGATCCCACGTTAAAATCGCTGTACTTTGCTCAGCTTAAGTCTTACCACAGAGCGATTTGTCAAACCCGGGCTGCATACTATGCAGCTGAGTTTTCCAACAGCCCTAACCCCTCCAAGTTAATCTTTAAGGTACTTAAAGACCTGATGGGGAAACGGGCCACCTCACAAGAAATCTGCACTGACTCGCACTGTGAAAGCTTGGCATCCTTCTTTGTGGAGAAAGTGCAGAAAATCTATCGAGGATTTATACCATCTGCTCCCGGGGATGCTCTTGGTGATGTAAAGGCTTTGGTGTCCGAAACCTTGTCCACCTTGCCGGCCATGTCTAATGAGGTATTCGACACTCTGAGCCTCAAAATTAAATCGGGCTCCCCCTTAGACCCTCTGAAGCCGGAGCTTTTCACCCGTCTCCCGCCTCTTTGTCGTGAGCCCATTCTGGAGCTGATCAATCTCTCCCTTAGTGAGGGCGTGGTTCCGCCTTCCTGGAAGCAAGCTGTGGTCAAGCCCATTTTGAAAAAACCTAACGCTGACCCCTTGCTCCCGGAGAATTATAGGCCCATCTCCCTCCTACCTTGGACCGCCAAGGTCACTGAGGCGCACGTGAATACCATTCTGTCTGCCCACCTCTCTCGTAATAATATTCTTGACGAGAGTCAAAATGGGTTCCGCGCTCAACATAGCACTGAAACCGCCCTGCTCTTTATGATCGAGCATTTACGGTCAGTGCTAGATGCGGGGCAGACTGCGGCGCTCTTACTGTTAGATCTGAGCGCCGCGTTTGACACGGTGTCTCATGACATTCTGATGCGGCGTTTGGAGGAAGTGGGTATTGTGGGGAAGGCTCTTCAGTGGTTCCGCTCATTCCTCTCGGACCGGTCTTTTAAAGTAGCCATTCCACCTGGCCAGTCCTTGTACCACTCTTTGGAACTGGGAGTCCCTCAGGGCTCTGCCCTTAGCCCCACATTGTTTAACTTGTATGTGAAACCGCTGGCTGCTGTCGTCAGGCAATGTGGCCTTACCATGACATCGTATGCAGACGACACGCAGCTGGCGGTGACACTCAGTGGGGACCCTGAGGTGACGGCGCCCAGATTCCGGGCAGGACTTATAGCTGTGGCTAACTGGATGCGTAACAACTGCCTACAGCTTAATGCCAAGAAGACCGAGGTCCTGATTGTAGGGAAGCAGGCGGAACTCTGGGGAGATCAGTGGTGGCCTCTCGAATTAGGGATGGCCCCCATCCCAGCGGCCGAAGTTAAAAATCTGGGGGTCTGGCTGGATTCCAACCTTTCTTTTACCAGCCATACAAAGAAGATAGCAGCCACCTGCTATGGCATTCTGCGAGGACTGAGACCAGTCCTCAAATTCTTCGACCCTCCCACTCGGCAAATGGTGGTGCAGTCCTCTATCCTTTCCCGGATAGACTACGGGAGTGCCTTGCTTCTTGGAGTCAACCAGGCTGAGGCGACTAGGCTTCAGAGGGTGCAGAATGCTGCTGCACAGGCCATTGTAGGTTGTCCGAGACGTTGTTCGGTCTCCCCTGTCCTGGCCTCTCTTCACTGGCTTCCGGTCAGACAGAGAGTCAAATTTAAGGCTCTCTGTCTGACATTTAAGATTCTGAAGCTTTCCTCTCCACCGGCCCTGGCGAGTCTCATCTCTCTGTATGTTCCTACGCGGTCCCTCAGATCCGAAACTCACCATCTGGCGACTAAGCCTAGGTTTAGGCTGAGCAGGATGGGAGGACGTTCCTTCCGTGTTTTGGCGGCGGACTTATGGAATTCCCTTCCTGTACACATTCGGGCCCTCAACAGCCTGACTCTTTTCAGACGCGCCATCAAAACCCACCTGTTCACTTCTGCTATCTGAACTCTCTTTTTTTCAGCTCTGATCTGTTGTGTTGTGTACATGATCAGGCGCCAGGACGCCCCTTCGCTGGGGCAGCTGTTGCGCCCAATAAATGTTATTAACATAACATAACATAACATGAGAGCAGCAGGGTATCATCTGCAAATATCCGAACAAGCATATGTACACCAGCTAACTTAGGGGCATCATGATGACATTTGTTTTAGGGCTTCCACTACACCATTCATGAGCAAAGGAAACAGTGTGAGGGTCAGGACTCATCCCTATCTCACCCTACAATTAGAATACATTTCTGGGGTAAAGATGGCCCAGCGTGCTCCACCAAACTTGAGCAAATGTGTTTCTATGAAGTCTATTGAGGACATGGAGTAAAATCGTGTGGTATCCTCATTTGGGCCAATATCTCCCAGAGAGTGTGCCTCGATACTAGATAACATTCTGCTTTCATGTCCTTAAAAGCTACATACAGGTGGTCTTTGTTGCTGGTAACATACTTCCAAGAGATAGACATAAATGAAAAATCTGGTCTATAGTACCTTTGTTCTTGCGGAAGCCTGCCTGCAGATGTGAAAGGACCTGATGTTCTTCCATCCATTCCTGCATATGAAATAGGACTTACTTACATAGACTTTTTTGGGTTTTATCAATGAGGCTATTGGCAATTAGTTTTTAGGAGCGCCTTTTGGGCCCTTTTTATGCATCTCAACAATAATGGCACCACGCCACGCCTCTGGGATTTATTCACAGTATAGACCAGCATTGCTTAACTTATTCAGGTAGGGTACCTGTATTTCAGGCTCAGAGGGGGATAAATCCACTGGAATAGTGTCTGAGCCAGGAGCTTTCTCCTTCCTCATATGTAAAAGAGCAACCCTAGTTTTGTCAATTGAAAAATCTATTAAAGGGATGCTAGAAACAGAAAGGACAGGTAACGCTGATGTTCTGTGCTTCACCCATGTCTTCTCTCTGGGAGCTGTTTCCTTTGATCACAGTTGAACTTGTGCTATAGAGGGCTTTAACATGGTCAACCATAGATCCTCTGGGACATGCTCATAGGAAGAACTTTACCCACCATTGCTGCTTTTTGCCACTATTTTCTAGAAGGTTCTATTATTGCATTTTCCCAGAACCTCAAGCATTTTGCTCCACTACCCTTCCTCATCGAGATTATCAAAACAGCATTATAGACCTGCCTAGCATGTTATAAATCTGTTTTTGAACCTTCTTTGATGGCCTTAATTAATCCTCCATTTGCCTTTCTGCACTCCTTGGTAGTCTGAGTGCAGCTCAAAGAGGCAGCATGTCCCTTGAACTGCGTGTATAGTAGAAGATTCCACACTGTCCTGGACTGTACATATATAAATGTTAATCAGACCAGGTGATTTAGGACAACAGATCTGTGGAATGTCAGATAAATGCCTAACATGTCCCTTGATTCTGAGTTAAGTAGTTACACCCTGTAGTTGTTTGAATTTTTCAGCTAGATTATTGAGCCTCTCAAGGCTCTCCATGGAGTAGCTGGGATGGCATTTAGAAAATAGGTGAGATAACCTGGTCTATCAATTGGCTCTGTTGCTCATGTTGCCTGCAATAAAATGATTTGGTGACTATCCATACATTCCACCCATTCGAAATCTTTTTATTTTGCCTGTAGCCCTGCATCGTTCCATGCCATGAGTTTGACTTCAGCATTTTGCCTCACTTTGAATGTAGCTAGTGTCAGGGATATATGTTGGGGCAAGTAAACAAATCGAGGTTGTGTGGTAGGTAACCCTTCTGCAAACTCAGGCATGATCGACCTCCCCCTCCCCAATGAAGGGGAGTTACTGGTTGCTGCCCCAGACTTTTCCCTAGAAACAGGTGGTGCAATATAAGCTTTAGCACTAGCCTGGACTGCGTCTTGGGGTAGTCAATCAACATCAGATGTAGCCAGGGAGCCTGAGCTACCCACCCTTGTTTCATGTGCTGTTCATTGTTTTTTTTATTTTTTATTTATTTAATGCATTTTTATATAGCGCGAACTTTACCCGAAGGTGTCAGAGCACTGTACAATAGAACCAGTTACGTTACATGAGAGAAATGTTAAAAAAATGGAAACAAACAAAAGTAGCAGGCCATAGAATCAAAACAACGCAGGCAAAAGGAACACAATATCAAACACAGCAAGCACAGAATGTACAAACAAAAATATAAATAGATATGACAAATTTACAATGACTAAAGAACTTCCTGGTGGGGTCTGAGCAGGAAGGAATTAGTTCTGAAAGTGTCTTTGGAAGAGAAGAGATTTGAAGTCCACTTTGAAGATCTGGATGGAGGTGATGGCACGGAGCAAAGGAGGAAGCGAGTTCCAGATTCTCACCGCATTACTTGAGAACGATTGAGCCATCGATTTTTCCTTTTTGAAGGAGGGGGCCTCAAGCAGGAACTTTTCCTCATTCCGAGAAGGTCTTGAGCCTCAAGACAATTTCAGTTTATTCACCAGATAGCGAGGGAGGAAGAATGCAAAGCTTTGTGGGTGATGCACGCCGTTTTATAAATAGCTCTAGCCTCGATGGAAAGCCATCGGAGAGAAGACAGGATAGGAGTGATGTGATCACTTCGTTTGGACCCTGAAATGAAGCGAGCTGCTGTATGGAGGACAGATGTGAGGGGGGGAGAGGTGTGATTTGAGAAGGCCAGTCAGTAGAGAATTACAATAATCTAGTCTAGAGAAAACTAGCGATTGGACCAAGGTTTTTAGGTTATTCACTGGGAAGAACCGACGAATCCCCCATAAAAGGCACAGCTGATAACGTGCGCTCTTGGTAAGGGAGTTGATGTGTGAGATTAGGTTGAGTCTTTTGTCAAGTATGACACTTAGGGATTTAGGGCAGTCAACAATGATGGGTTTACTGTTGAGTAAATTCAACTGATCCATCCAGGATTGAACAGGAGCCGGGGAGAGAGAGCTAGATATGAGGAGGAATTCCGTTTTGGATGGATTGAGAATGAGTTGGTGAACTAACATCCAGTTGTGAATAGAGTTGAGAGTAGAGTTGAGTAGTGAGAGATCATGAGAGGAAGACACCTTGAGGTAGATTTGGGTGTCATCCGCATAGAGATGGTAGAGGATTCCATATTTACTTAGGAGGTTCCCTAGTGGTTCCAGATAGAGATTAAACAGAGTGGGAGCAAGGATACAACCTTGAGGGACACCTTGACCAACCACCAGTGGAGACGAGAGACTGTTCGCAATCTTGATCATTTGGGATCTGTCGGAGAGGAATGAGGCAAACCATTTGAGTACTGTGCCTTCCACGCCCATTCTCTGTTGAAGAGTGTTAAGGAGGGTGTTGTGATTAACAGTGTCAAAGGCTGCAGAGAGGTCAAGAAGAATCAGAAGACACAATTCCCCCGAATCAAGTATATGCAGCGCATCATCGATCACTCGCAGCAGGGCTGTTTCAGTGCTGCAATTTTGAATAAAACCTGACTGGAACATGTCAAGGAGATTATTGTCCATAATGTGTTGGGAAAGTTGTTTTGCAATGCATTTTTCTGTGATCTTTGAAAGAAAAAGGGGCAGAAGTTATTGAGGTCTTTCACATCTGCAGATGTTTTTTTAGAAGGGGGGTAACCTGTCCTGTTTTGAGGACAACTGGGAGGGATCCTTGACTGAGGAAGATATTAACTAGCCTAGTCCAATAGGAGAGAGTGTTGGTATAGAAATCAATGTCGATGACACTGGGTATGGGGTCAGAAGAATGGTTGGAGGGTTTGATTTCAATGATGCATTAGAGGAGATCATCTTCCGAGATTGCGGCATAGTTCTGCCAAGTGACTAAGGATTTTCGCTCCTCAATGGGGGTGGGATGGTTGACCTGTTCCACCAGTGATTTTACCTTTTGATCAAAGAGTATAGCAAACTCAGTTGCTTTCTTCGAAGCATCCTCAGATTTGATGGTTTGGGGAGAACAATTTGGGTTTTTGATGAGGTCGAAAAGTTTTTTGGGTCTGTTTTTTGCTGAATCGAGGAGGGATCTGAAATGTGATGTTTTTTCCTGGAAAAATGATTGTGGTATTTGGATTTTGCTGAACGTTAAAGAGAGAGGTTGGAGGTGGATGTAGATTGTCTCCAATGCTTGTCCAAGATTCTAAGGATTTTGCTTTCATCATAGAGAGCTTTTTTGAACCAAGGAGCTTAAGGAGTGGGTCTTTTCCTTTTGCTTTGGAGTGGAGCAACCTTGTTGATTTCGACTGCAAGGATTGAGAGGCAATAGGGAGCCAGACTTCTACTACCCTAAGAAACAGTTGTTGGTGGTGTTGTTTTTTTAAATACGTATGTTTAAGGCATTATGTAAAGGCACTCTGTGCACAAGAGAAATCAAACATTCATTTATTTTGCTCTTGGTAAACCTTATGCCTCTGTAATCAACCCCTCCCAGCTTACTGCTAAAATGCCTAGCTTGTACAATATCCTCCTTGATTATGGATCGACAAATACATACTTTGCGTAACCAGTGAATTGTCTTCTTGACTAGTGCTTCTTTGCTTTCAAAAGCCCCAGGGATTATTTGGGAACATAAAGATTCCATCCCCATATGGGCATTGACACTAATTTCTTCCAAAATATGGTGTCATGGAGTCTGCCTTTTGTTCATCAAAAATGAGGGGCTATGTGCCTTCCCATCAGGCTTCCTTGAATTATCTGGTAAGGATTGAGGTAGAATGTAGCCCATAGTTCCCTCACTTTGTTGCTCCCACATAATGGACTGTTGCTATGTTACTGGGATTAGGATAAGAGACCCTAGATACATTACAGGTGGCAAACTGAGGTAGGCATCGAACTTATGTGTTTAAGGGTGATGACAGGGCCTGTTACGTGTGGATCTGAATCAATCGAGTTAATATTTCTGGGAACAACAGGCCCCTTGCCTAAGTAGCCCAGCTTTAAAGTCAGTTTGTCAACTGTTTCGGTCAGAGTCTGTGTGAAAATGATAACCAATTTCCTTAGTTCATGGATCTCATCCCTCAGCGACGTCAAATGAGTGTCAGTGGTGATACTCAATGCGTGTTCACTTGAGCTTGCTCTCACATCACTTGGGCAAGTAACGCTTGGAGTGGAGGGATCCTAATGTGACAAAGAGCTCAGCACCTGTTCATGCATTCAACGTTGACATGGAAGGTGGTCAGTTAAACTGCACCTGTTCCAGTACCAGGTCCTGTCTCAGACCTCAGTGCACCTGGTATTACCCTGAAAGTGTTACTGGGAGCAGGTGACCCTGGTGCCTGCAGTTTTCTTGGATTAGAGCATTGTTGGGTTGAATTGGATTTTATCCCTGTCTCTTTCTGGGGTACCCTTACGTCATCCTCCTCCTTCTCCTCCCGCTTCCTATTCTCTAACCCACCTCCCTGGGGTTCACCTCAATTAACATCCTTGTAATCAGTCAGGTGTTTAGATTTGTAATTGGATGATTATATTTGGTTCTATTATTGAATGCACTGTTGTTGCACAAGTATCTTTCTCAATATAAATGTCTAATACTCTGCACCTTTTTCTGCCCCTTATCTTTGTATTTTCAAATAAAAATAAAATACATTGAAATAAAAAAAAAAAATCAACCAACTCATTTAAGTCAAGTAAGGTTCCAGTTGAGAGAGCTGGTAAATGTGAAACATGAAAAGTCATTTTTGCCCTGCATCAAGATTGATATCATTAAACCACCAGGTACACACAATTCGTAGTTCCTGATCCCAAACATTATACCATTCATTTATTTCAGCAGAGACTTCAGGATTATTCAGAATGTAATATTACTCAAGACGTCCTGCTGTCTTTAGAGTCCCCCTGGTGTAAAAATCAGCATCGCTAGCACATTTATGTACATCCTTGAATTCACTTTGAACAAACATTTGAAGAAATGCAGTTATGTTTGTGCAGACCACCACGAAGTTGGGAACAGATCAAACTTCATGCATCCCTGCTTTAAACCCACTTTTAATGTGTATTCAGTAAGTTAACAATTCTGATCATAATGTGCTCTTATGAGCTCCTCAGAATTAGATGTGGGGATATCAGAGGGTCAGATTCTCTACACCTAATTCCAGGAATTACAATTTTTTTATGAAGAATGAGGTATGTAACCAACCCAAATTCACACTGATCTAACATCTGCCTAGACTATGAAACAAAAGACATGCTGGCTTTTCGGGAGGTCTTTGGTGCGAATCGAGGGTGAGAGGCAGGAGAGTTGAAAGGGATGTTTTCTGATCATGCTGCATTTAGAAAGAGGGTAGGGGGGCAGGGGCAACAGCAACCTGTAGCCCCTGCCGCTTTGCTCAAAGGTCCAGGTCCAAGTCCAATGTCTCCAGGCCTGAAATGATCAGTTTTGGAGTTTGTGGGCCCAGTAATTCTGGGCATACAGAATTGGGAAACTTAGAATGGCCCAGAGCAGTATCCTATCCAGGGATACTGCTGAGGGCTACTCATAAAGGTAGCCTTGCAATACTATTTACAAACAGCATTGTGTCATGCATGAAACAATGCTATAGTAGTACTACTTCACATACTACAAAATGCAATTCACAAACCATCTTGTGGATACTTGGGTGACCAATAGAGCTACAAACAACACCCACCCCCACCACCTACACCAATAACCTATGGGCTTAGCAAACTCAACATGACGGTCCAAGTCAATGCTGTCACTGACTCATGCTTCCATACCCTGAAGATGCTGAGGAAGATTTTCAAATGACTACCCATCAGCACTTGGAAATCTGTCATGCACATCCTGGTCACAAGCAAGCTCGACTATGGGAACACCCTCTATGCCGGGATCAACAAAAACTCATAAGAAGGCTGCAGACCATTCAGAACTCAGCTGGCAGATTCAGTCTCAACCTCCCATGCTGCACTCACATCACACTGCACATGAAGGAGCTCCACTGGTTCCTCATTAACAAATTAGCACAATTAAAACTCCTAACCCACACATTCAAGGAACCACATAACAGTGACCCAGAATTCCTTAACAATTGCATGTGCTTTCAGAAACCTTCCAGACACGTCCCCTCTCCCAGACTACAACTTGCATGAATCCCACGCATTCCGAAAGCCAGATCTGGTGTTCGAGAATTCTCCTTCATTGCTTCTAAAGCATGGAATGACCTGACACTACGCATAGGAGCCTCCTAGGCACTTCTTGAATTCTGCAAGAAGCTGATAAAATGTGTCAGAAATTGGGTTTCTGGTTGATAGAGTTATAGACCCTGTCCAAGCAGGAACCACAATCCTAGTCAGGGTAAGTCAGGTTCGCACCCAAAATTAATTTGTGCTCATCCTCTATAGTTTGGCACAGAGCAGTCAGGCTTAACTTAAAACAGTTAAAACAGTAAAGCAGTGACAATAATATTTGACAATTTCACACCTTAGATTAGTTAAAACATTAGAGTTTAATTTATTGAACAAAACAAGACCACAACAACAAAAATCCAATAAGTAGAACCAGAGTTATGATTTTGTAAGAATATCTTGGAATATGGTGCTTAACAGCATAAAGCGCCTAACGGGCTATCTGGTTGCGCTGGACCAGTTCAAATCCAAATGATCAGACTGACCACGATGGAAAGCGGGTCCAACACAGGCACCAAGTTGATCCCACTGAAAAGTACTTTTGTTGCACCATCAATGAAGCAAAATGAGTGGAGCAGGAATCAATGTGTTGGCGTCTAAGTACAGGATTCGTACGCGATGTGTCGTCATTGAACCGCACAAATCGGGGATGCGTCATCATTGAGCTGCAGACTGTAGGTGGGGCATCGGGAGCTGGGTGCAAAAGGGCTACACGGATGGGAATGCGATGCCCTCAGTCCCTGCTGTGGAGGCGATGCGTCACCGTTGAGGGGGATACATCGGTTCTGACTAGTGCAAAATTTGTCGATGTGTGAGTTTTGGGCAGTTAAAGCACTTTTTAGTCATTTCTAAAGGCCCAGGACTGGATTGGCACCACTTGGCAGGGTAAGACTTGTTGGGGGCAAAGTCCAGGTGCTTTTGCAGGTAAAGAGGAGTCTTTGGGGTCACTGAGACTCAAAACAGGAGGCAAGCAGACAAGCCCTTGGAGCAAGTCGGGGTTCAAGTGGGTTGTCCAGATGTTTACTGAGTTGGTGGTTTCAGAGGTCCAATACTTATACCCAGTTGTGGCTTTGAAGTGGAAGAGACTTCGAAGAGGGGCTTTGAAATGCACAGAGGTCCTCCCTTTCCTGCCCTGGCTCCAGACTCACTACAGGAGGTTAAGCAGTCCTTTGTGTGAGAACAGGAGACAGCCTATTCAGGGGTAAGTGTGAGGCAGTGCCCAGCTCCTCCCTCCCATCCTGCAAAAGATGACCGATCAGGATGTCACATCTAAGCTCCCTTTGTGTGTGGCTGTATAGAGGGAATGCACAAGGCCCAGCTGTAACCCACCCCAGATGTGTAGTGGAGACAGGCAGCAGGCACACGGAGCAGAAACATTGCATCTTTCTAAAAGTGGAATTTTTAAAGTTGCAATCATAAATCCAACTTTACCATTAAAAAGGATCCCCAATGTTGACCTTTGAGAGGGGTAGACCTCACACAAAACTTAGAAGTACATGTCCTACCTTTTATTTACACAGCGCCCTGCTGTATGGCCTACCTAGTGCCTAACTTAGGGATGTCTTTTATGTAATAAAAGGGGAGTTTAAGTCTTGGGAAGGGGTTTTAAATGCCCTGTGTCAACATGACAAGATAATTGCACACACAGGCTTTACAGTGGCAGACCTGAGACATGTTAAACGGGCTCAAGTGGGTGGCACATTCAGTGCTGCAGGCCTAATAGTAAAAAACACAGTTGATGGACAGAATGTAGAACAATGTCATACATTCACCCCAGTACAAGGATCTGGGCCTAAATCCATCGTTTTTTTGCACTCCACACCACCCTGGGTCAGACACTGGCTATATGCAAATCAGCTCTGACCCTGTGCCTCATGGGAACAGTCCAGTCCCAACTACCAAGCCATGTCTTTCCCAGACCGGAATCAAGCATCCAAGGACCGGTTTCTGGCTATCAGCCTTCATCAGCCTGGATAGCTTGACTCCAGTGGTGTGGAGTGCCTGGGACTCACGTCTGAGCATACCCAGCGCACTCGGGGTGAAAATTGCAAAAAACACAGTTGATGGACAGAATGTAGAACAATGTCATACATTCACCCCAGTACAAGGATCTGGGCCTAAATCCATCGTTTTTTTGCACTCCACACCACCCTGGGTCAGACACTGGCTATATGCAAATCAGCTCTGACCCTGTGCCTCATGGGAACAGTCCAGTCCGAACTACCAAGCCATGTCTTTCCCAGACCGGAATCAAGCATCCAAGGACCGGTTTCTGGCTATCAGCCTTCATCAGCCTGGATAGCTTGACTCCAGTGGTGTGGATGTATGACATTGTTCTGCATTCTGTCCATCACCTGTTGTTTTTGCTTTTGTCACCCCGAGTGGGACGGGTATGCTCAGACGTGAGTCCCGTGCTCTCCATGCCACTGGAATCAAGCTATTCAGGCTGATGAGGGCTGAAAGTCCGAAACCGGTCCTTGGATGCTTGTTTCCAGTCCAGGGAGGACCTGGCTTGGCAGTTCGGGCTGGACTGTTCCCATGGGGCACAGGGTCAAGACTGATTTGCATATAGCTGGGTTCAAACTGGAAAGGCATGGTGAGCAAAAAAACAATGGATTTAGGCCCAGATCTCTGTACTGGGGTGAATGTATGACATTGTTCTGCATTCTGTCCATCACCTGTTGTTTTTGCTTTTGTCACCCCGAGTGGGACGGGTATGCTCAGACGTGAGTCCCGTGCTCTCCATGCCACTGGAATCAAGCTATTCAGGCTGATGAGGGCTGAAAGTCCGAAACCGGTCCTTGGATGCTTGTTTCCAGTCCAGGGAGGACCTGGCTTGGCAGTTCGGGCTGGACTGTTCCCATGGGGCACAGGGTCAAGACTGATTTGCATATAGCTGGGTTCAAACTGGAAAGGTATGGTGAGCAAAAAAACGATGGATTTAGGCCCAGATCTCTGTACTGGGGTGAATGTATGACATTGTTCTGCATTCTGTCCATCACCTGTTGTTTTTATTTTGTCACCCCGAGTGGGACGGGTATGCTCAGACGTGAGTCCCGTGCTCTCCATGCCACTGGAATCAAGCTATTCAGGCTAATGAGGGCTGAAAGTCCGAAATCAGTCCTTGGATGCTTGTTTCCAGTCCAGGGAGGACCTGGCTTGGCAGTTCGGGCTGGACTGTTCCCATGGGGCACAGGGTCAAGACTGATTTGCATATAGCTGGATTCAAACTGGAAAGGCATGGTGAGCAAAAAAACAATGGATTTAGGCCCAGATCTCTGTACTGGGGTGAATGTATGACATTGTTCTGCATTCTGTCCATCACCTGTTGTATTTGCGCAGGCCTAATAGTAGCATTTATTTACAGGCACTAGGCACATATACTGCACTTTACTAGGGACTTATAAGTAAATTAACAATGCCAATTGTGGATAAAACAACGATATCATGTTTGGGGAAGTAAGCACATGCACTTTAGCACTGATTAGCAGTGGTAACAATCCTAGAGTCCTAAAACAAACAAAAAGAGTATGGCAAAAAGTGAGGCATACAGGCAAAACGTTTTGGGAGAAGACACCCAAAGGGCTGACAGGTCTAACACCTCGTTGTTTGAGGGATTGACACCTGATCAGTGCCAGGATGCCCTCCCAGGTGATTGTGCTCTCTGCATAATATAACATATGGCCACTCACATGTACTGCAACACACTGAACATAATGGAAGGAGGGACGTAAAATATGTTTTTCTTTTGAAGTAAATATATACATTTTCTTTTATTCTTAAAATGTGGACACAATACATAAATAATTCTAGTCATATTTTAAAATCATTGTTATACATTTTAATACATAGGAAATAAAAATATACATTTTGATGTAGAAAGTATTTTTTAAATTATTTAATAATTACATAAATATATTTTATTATAATGAAATCCTTTAATTGACTGTGCTCCAACATTTTATTTTATGATTACTAGGCTTAAAATGCACTTTTGAAATGTTTTAACTTTCATGTTCATGTAATGTTTCAAATAGTTGTTATAGTTTAATAAACTTTTTATATTTTCTGCATGCTTTCTTGCAGAGAGAACTCCGCGATGGTGGCGGAGGTCTCTGTCAACATGTGAAAAGTTACGAACTGTAAGTTTACATTAATAAATCCTAGTGTAGGTGTGTAGAGGTTGATACACTGATACACTGTTACCTATATATGACGTAATGGAATTTAGAATGTATGGGTGGAATGATTAGTTATGAAATGTGTAAAGTGTAGCCAGAGAAAGCTGGAAGAAGCTGGAGGTAACTTGATTCGGAAATAAAGACTGTTTTACCATGTCTATAAGGTGGCGAGGAGACAATGAAGTTCCTCCACCCCTGCAAAAAGGAGACAAGCTTTGTTTTCATTCATGTCCTTCAGAAAGGGAAGTGTCATGCACTCCAACTAATGGACATTTAGTAAGAGTTTAATGTGGGTAGAACTTCTCCATTGAGAGTCAAGAAAGTTGTTGACACTACTGTGTCCATCTGTATCTGCTTGACAACCGCTTGACCCTTTTTTCTGGACAGAAATAAACCAACACATTATTAGTGTCTTTGCAACTGTGGTGTTAAAGGAAAGGTAAGAGGAAAAGTTGCTAACTGTGAGCACGGTAGTTGTCAGAGTCCTGGTGCGTTTTTTGAAAGCATTGCCTTATGTCCAGAAACTTGATTAGAACAATGATCTCAAGCTATTGACTGAACTGGAAATCTCTCCCTCGCGCTGCCACTCAAGTTTAGATGTGGTCAGGAAACACATGCTATCACAGATTTACCTGCTGCCCTTATCAAGAAAGTGTGAGGAGATATGTAGTATTCTTATGTATGTTGTAAATGTAACTTGTTGTTCCTAGGTTACCACAGTTGGAACCTGGAACCTTTGGAAGCGAGTGATGCAGGTTAGAATGTCAGCAACCGGTTCAATTGGCCGTTGCAGGGATCTGATGCTGGATGGGGTCTGTATTCCTGGATCTAATAAACCTACCTTTTTGGATTTACCTGCTTCACTGTTTCTTCTCTACTTCTTGTAAGATTCCAATCTTACAAGATACATGTGCTGCCCCCTAAGAGATGTCCGCTGCTGAGGGTAAGGCAGAGGAACCGTTGAAAGGCTTAGATACAATTAAAGGGGAAAGAAAAGTAAACGTATTGGTGCACTGCCGTGCAATCGACCTCGCCTTCACTCGCCTGAGATCATCTGAGGAAAGTCCCTTAGCAACCATGCTTCATCGGTATCGAGGAAGGGCTAAGGTGTACATCATATGAAACCACCTAGTAACGCTGTTCACCGCACTGAAGAAGGACTACACTGGCATCCCGAGATAATTTTTTATATTTGTTTATTGTGGTAGTCTGTTTTTTTAATCTATTGTGTTGACTTCTTGTTTTAGTTAATTGTTTTACATTCCATGTCTGGTCAATGTATGGCATCTGCTCCCATGTTCCTTGCAATGCCTGGTGACCCATCAATTCCCTGGAAACTGTGGAAGAACATGTTTTTAGATACATTCTTGCATTTGGTAGCGATAAATATGTCCCAGTACAAAAACAAGCAGTTTTACTTCATCACCTAGGGATTGAAAGCAGGAGGTTAAATGAGGATTCAAGATTTCATTCGAGATTGGCGTAAGGTTTACGAAATGTCATTGCAAATTATAACTATTAACAGAAAAGGCAACCATGGGACAGAATTGTCTAAAGAGTGAATGCTCTGTTTAACGGCAGGCGATACAGGAGGAAATTAGGAAGCACTGGAAAGATCTACAGGTAGGATAGGATCTCTGACCTTCAAAGCACATCAAGAACCCAGGTGGTGGTTCTCCCAGGCCTAAGCACCTCTTGCCATGGGAAGAAAAGTTGTACAGAATCCTGCATACTAAAGTCTTTGCACAAATTTCATGTCGCTAGACCTCTGCAACTCCCTCGCCTCCTACTTCCACAACAAGATCGCGGACATACACCTCAGCTTCAGCACCCAACCGACGCACGCCATGACCGAACCAGCGCCCCCCACCACCACCCTCCGCGCCTGGACCCAGATCAGCACCGAAGACACCATCCGCACGATGAACTCCATCCACTCCGGATCTCCGACCGACCCCTGCCCTCACCACGTCTTCATCAAGGCCGACGCTGTCATCGCACCCCACCTGCGGGACATCATCAACACCTCCTTCGACACCGCCACCTTCCCGGAGAGCTGGAAGCACGCCGAACTCAGCGCTCTACTTAAGAAACCATCAGCCGACCCCACCGACCTCAAGAACTACCGCCCCATCTCGCTGCTCCCGTTTCCGGCAAAAGTCATCGAGAAGACCGTCAACAAGCAACTGGCCACCTTCCTCGAGACGAACGGCTCCCTCGACCTCTCGCAGTCTGGCTTCCGGGCCAACCACAGCACCGAGACCGCCCTGATCGCAGCTACCGATGACATCCGAGCCCTGCTCGACAACGGAGAAACAGCGGCCCTCATCCTCCTGGACCTCTCCGCGCCTTCGACACTGTCTGCCACCGTACCCTAGTACAGCGCCTCAGCAACGTCGGAATCCAGGAGAAGGCTCTGGAGTGGATCAGCTCCTTCCTCGCCGGAAGGACACAGAGAGTCCGCCTCCCCCCGTTCAGATCGGAGGCCACCGAAGTCATCTGCGGCGTCCCTCAAGGATCCTCGCTCAGCGCAACACTCTTCAACGTCTACATGAGCCCCCTCGCAGCCATCGCACGCCAGCAAAACCTCAACATCATCTCCTATGCCGACGACACCCAGCTGATCCTCTCCCTCACCAACGACCCCGCCACCGCCAGAGCCAACCTGCATGTAGGGATGACAGACGTAGCCAAATGGATGTCGAGCAGCCGCCTGAAACTGAACTCGGACAAGACGGAAGTCCTCATCCTGGGATCATCACCCTCCGCCTGGGACGACTCCTGGTGGCCCCCCGCCCTGGGCAGCGCACCCAAACCCACAGACCACGCACGCAACCTGGGCTTCATCCTGGACTCCTCCCTCTCCATGACCAGACAAGTCAACGCCGTCTCCTCGTCGTGCTTCAACATCCTACGCGTGCTACGTAAGATCTTCCGATGGATCCCAACCGAGACCAGGAAGATGGTCACCCAAGCCCTCGTCACCAGCCGTCTGGACTACGGCAACTCCCTCTACGCCGGAACCACCGCCAAACTCCAGAAGAGACTCCAGCGGATCCAGAACACCTCAGCACGACTCATCCTGGACATCCCCCGCCGCAGCCACATCTCCGGACACCTGAGAGACCTGCACTGGCTCCCGGTCAACAAGAGAATCACCTTCCGGCTCCTCACCCACGCACACAAAGCCCTACACAACCAAGGCCCAGGATACCTCAACAGCCGCCTCAACTTCTACGCTCCCAAACACCAGCTTTGGTCGACCAGCCACGCCCTCGCCGCCGTCCCCCGCATCCGAAGAGTCACCACGGGAGGAAGGTCCTTCTCCTACCTGGCCGCCAAGACTTGGAACTCCCTCCCGACCCACCTCCGCCTGACCCAAGACCACCTGGCCTTCAGGAAGCAGCTCAAGACCTGGCTGTTCGAGCAGTAGCGGACCCCCCCCCCCAGCGCCTTGAGACCCTCCGGGTGAGTAGTGTGCTATACAAATGATTTGATTGATTGATTGATTGATAGGTACAATCATGGTAAAGTACACAGCAAATACATACTGACATTTAAATTCTCCAGGCAATTACGTAGATTTGTGTCTTGGAACATAACATAATCTGAAGTTAAGATATAAATTTGATAAAAAGGTACCACAAATCTAATATTAGAACCTGTGTAGGCAAGTCTACCTTAAAAAAGTGCCAAGTTGCTGCACCAATTAACTGTTTTAGTTTTTCTGAATGTTATCCAACCTGCCATGAAAATGTAATAGTAAAAAAAAAAATGAAAAGGCAAGTATACATTGTTTGCAGTGGTATGTTACATGCAGATACACAACCTAATGTAAAGCATATCTGCCCTCTCTGAAGACACAGTTTTACCTACTTCATCCTGCCCTCAGAACCTGGTGTGGGTAAGATCTTAGGACAAAGGAAATGTTACCACTGGTACTTTCTTCTGTAGTGCCTGTGTATTATTTCACTTAACATGGTGAAAGTAGCTCACACATAATTTGTTCAACTAAGACATTTGTATGTAACCCCTTAATGGAAAATCACTACAGTTTCTATAATACATTCAGGTATATTACATACCTTCATGTGATATCTCACTCTCACCATACCCTAACATGGACTCTGAAAATATAGAATCAAATGTCAGACTATGTAAATAGTTCAAGTGCATACTCTGCAACACATATCAACTTTAATGTGGGTAACTTGTCTTTGTGATGTCACTCTGAATGTTTGAAATGTTTAAACGGTATGGCTACCAGAGGGATTATAGAGTATGTAAGAGTTTGAACAATTCACATGTGTCTCCTATGTTGTGCAAGTTCTGTCTTATGACTTTTAAAACTACAATGGGTTAGCTGCATAAAAGGAAACATTGCATACATATTATAAATTCAGGTTGAGAAAGTGTTCTCCAAAAGTGAAAGGGCCGCATATCACTTTTGCACATGCCTGAAAAGTGTGATGTTGGGAACAATTGAGCATATAAGTATATCATACTCTTTGTTGGGTTTGTGCATATGAGGCAGATGATACATTTGTACATTCACCTAACCAAAGCTGATGTCAACTCTCTGTCCCTAAATATTTCTTTAAATATCATGTAAAGCAATGTGTTGTTCTAACATTAGATTCTGTACATAAGCATGTTGATTGGACCAACTTAGATATATAGCCTACATATGAAAACCGTTGCACACAGATGTACTAAAAATCATCATGTAACTTCATATTGTAGGACCACCTACCACAGCAGAAGGTCATGCAGCCACTCCAATCCTACCACAGTACCAACTCCTGCACAAGCCTTAAGTGAGAATGCTACACATTCTGGTCCTGATCTGGAGGAGCAACAGCCTGGTCTATCAGATGAATCCGAGGAGACTGCTAGGGTGGGTCTTACTCTGTCCACCACAACTGCTACACCCTTGTTGTGTCTCGTCATCTGCAGCATGCAGTAGTAGGCACTACTCCCTGTGGCCCACATCAAACATCTATTTTGGCAGTGTGCACCCTGGACCTGGCTCCTGTATTGCCAGTCACAACTGAGACCACATTTGAAGGTGACCCAGGACCCAGTGGGGCAGTGACAACTCATACATGGTAATATGAGTAGGGGGAGCACAAATAACACAGGTTATTGAGGTTATTGATGCCCATCGTTTCAGGGAAACTATGGATCACAATATCATAGGAGCAGCCTCCCGGCATGAAGAGCAGAAGGGCCAGGTGAAACAGCTCTTCAAAGATAACAATGAAATTATGGGTGACAATATTTAATTGGAGAGAGAGCACAATGACCTCCTGGAGTGTCAAATATCTGTCATGTGCTCTTTTCTGGGGTGCTAAAGGATGGGTTTAGGGACATATGTTATGTAGGGCTATATGAGAAACAACTATCCCTTTTTTCTGGATCCAGAAAAGTCAGTGGACCAGACACTACCTTCTCCCACAAAGAGTTAGGCCCTGCACCCCAGGAGCCACCTGTTATCACCAGAAGCCCTGCAACTGCCGAGCAGCTGGTAACCCCGAGGAGGGGCCAATCATCAGGACGAATGGGAGATGATAACAACAGAACCACCACCAAGAGCCGCAAGTAATATCTTCTTGTGCAGCTGCAACATTAACTTTTGGGACATTTCAAATATCACATTTGCCTTTTTGAGGAGTATTAGTAAAATCCTCAAAACAGTTTAGCCTTGAACTTTCAAGAGCTCATACTCTATGAGTGTTGATTCTGTGTTTGATATAATGTGCATCTTATTCGCCTTTGAAAACACAGTTTAGTGTGTTCAGCAATTCACAAATTCAAATGAACATTTCATTGTTTCCATGAATGTTCTTTTATCAGTCTCTATATGTAATTTGTAGTTTCTTAGTTACTCCTTTGTTATTTGTGAATATGGGTTTTCTAAGTAAACATCTTATCATCTTTTCAAAATATGGTTGGCAATCATCCAAACGTCTTAGCTCAATAATCCTGCTGAAATACTCAAATACATTAAAATGCACATGGATCATTTAAATAAATGAATTGGACTCGGAATTTGTTTAAAGAAACCTTGATTGTGTATATATATATATAAAAATACATATTGTTGTGTCCCTCACATATTAATGTAGATGTAGACAAATTATAGTGGGTGGAAAACATTTATTTTTACATTATGTAAATAGACTCACACAAGAGTATCAGCCATTGTTACTAACAAGCAATGCAATAATGGTAGCAGTTATATCAGAATATGCGGTTACATACAGAAAACATATTACTGCAACCGAAAAACTTACAGTACCTACAACCCCTGTACATGAACATTACACTACCCCATTTCTTTGGTCACCATTGATTATTTTGCAGTACTGAAAATTACAGCGGATGTGCACCTACAGGAAACATTAGAAGCATACACAAGAAGGAAAATATTATTATTAGCTAACCTCATTTCAAAACTTAGGTAAGCGCTAAATTACTTTTCACAATGCTGCATTTTCAGTTACATACAATATACTCCTTGGAATATGAAAACATTGGCATTATCAGTTAGTATATTTTTAATTCAGCCATTCACTCATCAAAGTATGAGACATCAACATGTGAATCTATATAATGTGGACAACTGCATAACCTCTGTATATATTAAAAACTGCAAGAGATTGCCAACTGTAGATGAAGATAGTAACATCAACTAACATGTTCATTTTAGTGATATTTCAATGCCACCTTGATGTAAATCTTTTCCTTTACCCTCACTCTCATTTTCATTTGGCAATTCGTCAACATCACCCTGGTCTTTTCATTGTAGTCATCATCTTGGATTAAAGGAATGTTTTGCAGCAGAGCATTGTTGTACAGCATACAACAGAGCATTGTAATTTTGCAAACTTTCTCAGGTAAGTACAGGAGGGCTCCTCTAGACTGAAATCTTGCTTTCAGGATCCCAAAAGATCAGTCCACACATCGTTGAGTTCTACCATGTGCCTTATTGAAGCAGACTTCTCTTGGTGTTGTTGGACATCTCAGAGTTGGTAACAGTCATGGTCTACTAGATAGGCTGAGTCTCCTACAAGGTAGAATGAGAAAAAGAGCTGTTACATTATAGGAATTTTGCATTGTTTACAGAACTCTATTAATGCATTCTCACATATATTGAAACATGACACTTACCAGGAAGCCAGGACCTCACATATCCATTTGCTGTTCTATGGTGCTTTTGCCTAGTGCAAAAGAATCATGGGTGGATCGAAGCAACTGCACTCACATGCTAGAGATGTATAAATCAGGTAGCCACACCACTTGTACATTAATGGAATTACATTTTTTCTGTTACAGTAAACTTGTTCTCTGTAGTGTGGTTGCACTAGGGCGATAAGGATGGCACCAATGGCACCAATGACATGTGAAATTCTACCCAAACCATAAAAATCACCTTCACAATGTTTATTTCCTCACCAGTCCTTGAGAATTGTATAAAGCTGCTGAGGTGACTTAACATTACGTCCATGAATTCCTATAGCAAACCTACGGTGTGCTGGAACGATCTAGTGGCTACAAAATGGAGAACTGCCATGCTCTTCACAACTTGTATTATGGAAGTTGAATTCTGGTTCAGTGGCTGAAGTTGTGGTTCAACTTGAGGGCATAAATCATCTTTTGTCTCTTCGTTTAGCCGGTATTTTTTATGATCTCTCTCGCTCTCCTGAATGGTGGCAAGGTCAGGGAAAGGGCGAAACATCCAAGGTTGGTGTCTAAGCAATCTTTCAGCGTTGTTATTTTCAGGTTGGAGGATGTTTCTGAAAGACAATGTATAACAATATAAATATGAAGGAACAATGTATACGAAACATAAACATTCACACACTGTATTTCTGTATTAGGAGACATAATGATGACCTATATGCATTAACTCACATGACAACAAATATATCAACACAATTCCAACGTGCATGTGTGTTAAGCTTTGACCAAATTCCACTCTCAATGGGCTGTTAACAAATCAATGAGCATATATTGTGAGTGTGAAGAGTATTCTTACTGAAACTGACGGATATTTCTATTTCTAAACTGGAAAACTGGCATACATGTGGCATGAAGTTGTAGAATATTCAAGGTTTACAGTATAGGTATGCAGTCCATTGCCCTCATTGCAAATATGCCAAATTCCTGGACATCAAATATAAGTGAATTAGAGTGTTCTGTTTTATCAAAATAGGCATTTCAGTTGTTGCTACTTGGTTGTGATTTGGTTTTCTAGCATTTTCACTTTACAGTCGTGAGTGCCTGAAGTCTGTGTAAAGACAAACAGAAATAGACAGCCTAGTAGATGTTACCACTGGCAATGTACTGTCACACCCATTAGTTAACGTAGAGTGAATGCTTTGAAAATGTCCAATGGTTTTGGAATTCATCTATTGACACGTGTACAGGTCTCAGTGACTGTTAGATATGGGGTTTCAGGTTGGCAGAGGTATGCACCGTCTAGTCAGGGTAAGCTAGATACACACTAAAAGAAAACATGCACTCTGGGAGCTTGGCAAAGAGCAGTCAGGCTTATCTAAATATGGAATGTGTAAAGTATTTGTGTAAAAAACACATACACACACAAAAACACACACAGAGTAACACAATGAATACACCACAAATAGACTCCATACATTTTTAGAGAAATTGATTATTCTATTCTGAAACATGACTAAAATAAACAGATTCCAATCAGTACAAGTCCAGATATGAATTAGTAAAAAAAAAGGGAAAAATAGGGCTTAGAACCAAATAGCACTTGAGGTTGTGCTAGACCGGGGCAAAACCAAAGTTCTGGCTGACCGTGATGGAGAGCAGGCCATCTACAGGATCCACACAGACCTTGGTGAACAAAGTTACTCTTGTGGTCAAAAACAGCAAGATGTGTTGTGCAATGTGTCGATGCTGGTGCCGCAAGTCGAGGATGTGTCGTTCTTTTCAATGCATTGGTGGTGATGCACCAGTTTCGTAGATGGGAAAGGCCAAAGTTGAGTACTTTAAGCAGCACAACAGTCCTTCTGGCAATGTGCAGTTGTAGTTTAAGTGATGTCTAATATGAGGAGGTAGAGACCCAGTACTTATACCCAAAAGTGCTTTTGAAGTAGGAGCGACTTCAAAGGAAGGGCTTTGCAGTGCACCAGAGTCCTTTCAAACCAGTTCTGTCTGCAAGCCTATCTGTTGGGGGTAAATTAGTGATTTTTGTGAGGACAGAACACTGTCTATTGAAGTGTAAGTGTCGGCTCCTCCCATTCCTCCTGCCCAGGAAGACCCATCAGTATCCAGATGGATGAAGAAGCCCTTGAGTTTCCGGTGTTTGTGGCTGTCTAGAGGGAATTCATGAAGGGTAGCTGTCACTCACCCCGGAGGTGCTTTGGAGACAGGCTGCCAGGCATACAGAGCAGAAAGTGCAGAGACATGCCTACTTTCGGAAAAGTGGATTTCAAAAACAGTAATGTTAAATCCAACTTAATCAGTAAGGAGTATTTATCATAACCATTTCAAAGATATAAAACATGAAGTAGCTACTCCTTTCTGATCAGTAATTACCACTTAAAAGTGTACAAGGGAATTTCCAATGCTAACCTATTAGAGGGGTAGGCCTCACAATAGTAAAAAAGCAAATTTAGTGAGCATTCAGCCTTCCTTTTGGTAAAGCTATGTCCCCCTTTAAATAACCCTTCAAAGTGGGCAATCCAATGATCTGCCTCAATGTGATGCACTAGGGAGGGGGCGTAAGCCTGGACAAAAAAGGCTGGTTTATGATGCCCCAAAATTTGATCCATGGTCTAATTTTTTTGCCTTATCACTTCCTCTTTGTAATTGTGTCTGAGTTGTAGCATTAGAGAGGCGTCCCTGGGGGTGACTTTTAGGGCTGCATTTAGGTAGTTTAGAGTGTGTGATCAATCTTTGTTGAACCATTTGGAACCCACAGAGGCTCTCCTGTCGACAGAACAACTGAGAGCCACAGAGACTGCTCCCACAATGTGAAAGAAGGAATCAAGGATCAAATAGGCACTGGAATGACCACTAGCACAGATTACAAGCGTATTAGTACACTTGATGGTAAGAGTATGTCTAAAACTTTAGGGGAAAATCTGCAACCAACATATGCTTTTTCCTTGGCTAATGGGATTTAATACATCGCCAGGTTCTCTAAATGTCTGCTTGCTAGCCCCGCCCCAGATAAAGAAAATACAATTAGGGTTGTGATCACTGTGTGGGCTACATTCAATGTTGACCTCAATAATATTAGAAAAAATTAGGGGTGAGACAAAGATAAAATCTATAAATGAGGCGCATCTTCTCCCGGTAAAGGTTGGGTTCAGTACACTGCCAATGGAGTAAACTAGTTTATCCAGATTAAAGTCAAGATCATGCCTATCAAAAATAGAGTTTGATGGGTTCCCTTGTGTGGAATGATCCATGTGCAGACCCTCGGGCAAAAAACTGCAAATAGGCTTAAAAGGAAGGCTAATGGGATCCTCACACAGATGACAATTAAAGTCTCCTACTAGGATTATACTTATTGACTTCCATTTCTTGATCAAGAAAAGAGTCACAGATATGCATATTAACAGTATCCTGCAGGGAGATTTTGGTGTTGTAAAACTTTAACAACAAAGTTTTGGAAGCTCCTGCAAGGGAAAACAGACATGCTTGCTGATTAGATGACCCTGTATCACATCAACAACCCCTTGAATTTTCAGTGAGATAAAGACAATCAGACCTCCCTTCGCTTGGACTTTGCAAGAATCACCTGTGGCAGTAAAATAAGACTTAAGCCCTACAGATGATAAAAAGTTGTAGCCCAGGTCTCCTGTAGATAAATCACATCAAACTCTTTATTATAGTTAATCCAAATGGGACCGTCTAATTTGGTGCCAAGGCCTGCTATATTCCAGTTAATGAGCCTAAGGGCTTTGGGGGCCTGAGTGGAATTCAAAGGGATTTAGGAAGAAGATGCCCCTGATACAAGGCTCCCTAGTGGCAGGAAACAATTTTTAGGTCTCCAAGCTAGGTGATTCTGAAAACCCCCGATTCAGATGTGTGAGAGACAGGAGGGTGATGAGGTGTTTGAGGTGGCCGATAGAAAAATCCCTGGGGCTGCTCTGCTATCCAAATTAATTGATGCCAGTACTCCCCCTGCAAGGTCAAGTCTGTTAAAATTAACACTCACACTATCCCCTTGAAAAGATTTAACAGTGCTTCCAATCCAGGGCATTCCGACCTCCAACATACACCCCCATGGTAGAGTGAACGCCCAACCAAGGCATCACCATGTTCTTTAACTGGATGTGATTCTTAGAAGAATCAGGAAATAGGGGTAAACATTCTCCAAGACTAATACATAAAGAGCTGCATCCCTGGTAAGACTGATGGAAATGTCAGACAACTTGGGTCTGACGGATTGAGCAAACTGGTTAACATGGGGCTGAGTTGTACAGTTTAAGGCATGGGATATGGCCCACGAATGAGCCATTTGGAATACATTTTTCTTGTTTTCCAAGGAGGAAGACCCTCACTTCTCACCCCCATTTTGCAGGACCATCCTAGTAGGGTTCTATACCGAACGGGGCCCTGGATCTGGGGGTATAAACAACGTCCTTGGGTGCGTCTTGTATAACAGACCCATTAGAAGACTCCACAGAATAGCTATCAGTGTGGTAATTGGATTAGAGGGTGCAGCCTTTAACTAATCCTTAAAAAGCTGCTCAATGTTATCTAGATGTGTCAGAGCAGGCTCCAAGAGGTCCATTACTAGTTTCTCAATCTTTACGAACAAGCTCTCCAGGAGGGCATGCAAGGTGAGATGGTCCCCGGCTTGGGATAACCAGCTAGGAAAGTTCTTTACTTCCTTAGAATGAGATGAAGTTGTTTGGAAGAGTATTTATCCTTCTTCTATCTCTTGGGGGCCTCGAGAGGCATCACAGGCAATGCCGACTGCTGGTGAATAACTGCCCGGGTCTATACTGAGTTGGTGTTACAGGTACAACAGTTGTGTCTGAGCCTATATGTGGTATGTATGCAAGAACGAAGTCAAGAGCAACAAACCTATGGCTTGGGGAATTCGAAGAGCAGGCAAGGCTGTGAGTCTGGGCATGGGAGGGCAGCTCCAACTCCACATTAACAATTTCCTCCAATAAAACCCCTGCAGCTGAAGATAGATATGTGAGGATGGAGGATTTATCCCTTGCCAGTTTGTGTGCCATTTCTTCTGTGCTAGCGAGGGTCTCTGCACCGAGACTTGCTTTTCTTTAGCCCATGGTGATGCAACCCTCACAACGTTACCAGATTAGTGATAAGCCAGATATTAGAGATAGGGCCTAGACTGGGTCTCAGTCGGGCTGAAGACACGCTTTAATAGCAATTGTAAGGCAAACATTGCAGGGCTCCTCTTTCTCCCCTTAGTCTCTATGGGACAGGTAGTCCCTCACTAGATGGCAACTTTGGCTCCAGCGCCACAGGACTGAAGACGTGTTTTAATTGCGCTTGCAAGGCGTACTCTGTAGGGCTTCTCCTTCTGCCCTGGGTCTCTATGGGACAGGTAGTCCCTCAGAGTATATGTTGTGGGAGAGCAACATTGGTGTTAGAAATAATTACATAGAAGTTAGTATATAATATGTGAATATGTTGTGTATATATAGCTATTTTGGTTATTCACTCATTAAAAAAGATGAACCTTACTCATTGATGTTTAGTTACATGAACCTAACAGATATTTAAATGTGAATACGGTGTATATCAGCAAACATAGGTTTGTCCTCAACATATATATGATGACTACTTCAAATATTCACCTTACTATGGAAACATGACCATGATTTCACTTTTTTACTATAAGAGTTGATGTACGGATCAGTAGAATTGCCCCTTTATCCAAATGGTGTGTAATATGATAAAGCTTCTGAAACGCATGTAACAATTAATACAAGTTCACATTTAAATGTATACTTGCAAAACAAGCACAACATTGACATATGTGAAATGATACAATATGGAAGAAACATAAGTTGTGCAAATTTCAGCTCATCTATAAGTTTAATAGGGTTCCCTATTGTGCTTGGCACATATCTTCCCTGAGGACGTTTTATAAAAAACATATAATGGTTTTTGTTAAGTGTAGACTTTTCTTTATTCATTCACTATTATTGACACTGTTAGGGGTGACCCCTCCGATATGGTGGAGGAACATTGCCCCACTGAAAATACATATACAATAAAACCATTTTATTATCATTTAATTGTTCTTACCTTACTGCCAGCCAAGTTGAGGTTAGGGCGGAGTTGGGCCATGCTGACGAGCATCAAGTCAGCAGTAGGACGGAGTGATAGGCACTTAAAAGTGCGCATGGCAGTTTGGTTGTCCCTCTTAGGCTGGCCAATCAGAAATAAGCACTTAGGTTTCTCCAACCCAGCTGTGTTGTGCAGCCAGGTTGGAGAAAAGCTGCAGGCTCCCTGTGCCTGAACGAGTGTTAAACCAAACCACTCAGGCCAATCCAGGTGCTGCTCTTTTGCTAGCTATAGCATGAGAGTAGTGTTTGGATTGGGTGGGGAGCCCTTGCAGTGAAGCTCATCCACTTCGGGGACGAGAGAAGCAACGAGGCGGTTGACAGCGGGAGTGGAGCAGCAGGTATGTCTTTTTATTTTATTTTTGAAACCCAGCCCCAACCCCCCTTCACCCCACCCTACCACTTTAGTATATCGGCAGCTGCTATTGGTTATGAATAGAGCCTGCGCAGGTGTGCTCAAATAGAGTTACAAATGCAAGGTATCTCATGCCTATCGTCATGTGTGCAGATTAATTCACACATTTGGATACAATCCACACTCATTAATTAAGTAGTTTAGAAAATATACTCTCCATGATTATATATTTATTTTACCACCCTAGTGTAACTTTTCTATAGAGATGGTGGCCCCGAATATGTTACCTTAGTTTATTTGAACCATGATGTGACATTTACATAGCTAATACAGACACACATACAGGCAAGATGGCCATTCTACTCATATCCATAAAACATGATCCCAACTTTGATGTAGGTAATGTAGCAATCTGTGATATCCTAATGCTGTAAGTGAGTGTGGTGTTAGTGGCCAAGCCCTGCAGGTGACAAATAGGTCTGTTTCACCTCTGTGTATAATTGTACTGTACATGACCTTTTCATTAGTGTCATATAAAGCCATACCTTACAGTGTTCCAGAACTGTGAATATTGATCAACATGAAAGATTATAGACTATGCTGACCTATTTCTTTTATTAAGTATGACTTATGGTAAGTATTAATCTTTGGAATGTCAGTACCAGTTGTTATGTGGGTCCCTTTTTATATTCAGCACAGAGGCAGTGCCATATTGGCTCTCACACATTGGTAGCAAATCAGTGAGGTGTAATCTAGCTGAAGTGTTTGAGGTGCATTTGTGACATGAAGTCAGGCACTTGGTGCATACATGTGCACTGAAGCAAAATTGACAGAAACAAAATGGTTCCTATTGTGGTGACTCATGTTTAGGTATATTTTCAGGTTCCGGCCACATTATAATAAGACTGTAGCGTTGGCCAATAGTTATGCAGTCGGCAGACTCACGATGTCAAGGAATATCCCAGCAGATTAATGCAATAACTTAAAACTTGCCTTTAATAATGCTGTGAGATTATCAACATCCGGTACTTGTTGGATCATCAGGTGCTTTTTTATTTAGCACTGTCCTGCAGCCACCACCACAGATACCACAGCCACCACCATACCTACCACCATACCCACCACCATACCATCCACCACCACTCCACATCCACCACCAGGCCACTAGCACCACCATACCCACGCCACACCCACCACCACACCCCTAACCGCGAAACCCACCACCACCACCTCACCCACCACTGCTACCACACCTATCACCACCACAACCACCACCACCTCATCCAAACACACTGCTTCATCAAGACAACATAATCTAAAATATAAACACCCCGAAACACAAATCCACAGACAAGTATGCAACATCTGCAACACACACCGCAAAACACAAATCCACAGACAAGCATGCAAAATCTGTAACACATTCACCACAGAAACACAAACAGACAAGCATGAAACATCCTCAACACATACACCATAAAAAGCAAATCCCACAAACAAACACACATCAGAAAATGTAACACCACCCAAACACAAACCCACAAACAAGCACACTCTATCAACCAAACAAACACCCCCAAAGCACAAGCCCCCACCCAAAGCCACAACATCCACAACACCTACCCTTATATCACACTCACAAACTACACCCACATTGTTGCAAACAACACACACCCAAACACACAACACCATGGCATTTTTAACAACACTCACCCACACAAAAACACCCAGCCACCATCACTGCAACTGCTCCTACACCCTATACTTCCCACTCACCTCCTACTCCCACTACATTCAACTTCCTACTCCTTCCCCAACCACCCCTGAAAAAAATCCTCACTTCCCCCTCAATTGGTAATCTGAGGTGCCAGGATTGCATTATGCTCATGCAGTGACAAATTACTCTTTTGCGCAATGTCATTTGTGAGCCATTCAGTTTGAAGGCAAGGTTCCAATATTAGAAGATAAGGCACAACTGCTGTTTCTGAGATTTTATTTTCCTTTGTGATTTTATGTTTGTATTTGTTTACCATTATTTATGTTGGAATTGAGAGAGGAATCTCATTTTGTATTAAATCTAATTTTCTCCATTACTTCTGGTGTACAACAATCACATTGTGCAATAAACATTTGTTTGATTACATTTTGTAATTATGGCTGACGAGCCATGTAATTTTATATATAAGTAACAGTCGGATATTTAGCTCTTACATTTTGGTTCCTTTAGGAAATTGGGTTACTGATTGAGAGGGGTGGAACTCTTCTCGAGCAGTAACCACAATTCTTCTCAGGGTGGAGTCACGAGCAAGTCCAAAATTTGCCTGTGCTCAACCCCCGGGTAGCTTGGCACAGAGCAGTCGGGATTAACTCTGAGGCAAAGTGAAAAAAAAATTTTCAACACTTTATTCAGTAAGACAGTGAAATAGAGTTAGAAAAATAGAGGATCTTTTAACAAATAAAACAAGACCAAAACGTCAATCACTTAGTAGAACTGAAGAAACCTAATTTGAAAGATATTAGAGAAAGTAGCGCAAAAAAGCCGTAAAGCTCCAACTGTAGATATCAGGTCATGCCGGACTGGGTCAAAGTCACAAGTTCAGACCAACGGCAATGGAGCACGGACCCGCTACAGCTTTTGAGTTGTCGTCGAGGAGCCTGTCAATGAGGTCTTGTGATATGAAGTCCAGAGTCGGGGATATGTCGCTCAGTCAGGGTGATGTGTTGGTTTTGAGGAGCTGCAAGGCTGCAATGCAGAGTCCGGCGTCATTGTCGAGGCTGCTGTTGATGAGAAATGCAATGGCCTGCATCAAGGATGCATTTTGCAACGGTAGTTCCAAATGCAATGGTGGCTGTGGCAGCAATGCACGTTTTTGCAATGGAACCAATCAACGCAGCGGAGATGTCATCAGTTTTGCTTGGGGTTGCGCCACGCAGCATAGGAGATGCTTTAGTTTTGCTGAAACCACAGAGACTGGCAAAGCACCTTAAACCCACTTCCAAGGGGCCAGGACTAGGGTGGTAGCATTTGGCAGGGTAGACTCACAAATGGCAGAGTCCAGGTGCAAGGTTGTTGGAAGCCTATTATGGCCCAGATGGTTCAGGTCGGAGGCCAGTCAACTAGCCTTTGGAGTCACTCTGGGTTCTGGGTTTAGGAGAAGTAGGTTTAGTCCATCTCACCCAGGCAGGAGGGCAGCAGGCAGCAGATCAGCACAGCAGCATAGCAGAGTACAGCCCAGCAGAGTGGCAGTCCTTCATCAGCACCGCAGTTCTTCTTCCTGGCAGAGTATCCACAGATCCAGAAGTGTACTTAAATGGTCGTGTCTGAGGTTCAGTAGTTGTACCCAGTTGTGCCTTTGAACTGGGGGAGAAGCTTCTAGAGGTTTCCCTTTAAAGCACCCAGGCATCCTGACTTCCCAGACTAACTACAGGGGGTATGCAGCCCCACAGCCTATTCAGATGTAAGTGGGGCACTGTCCAGCTCCACACTCCCGTCCTGCCAGTGATGGCTCATCCAGGCACGCCTAGGCTCACTATTGTGTGCAACTGTCTAGGACGAATAAACAAAGTCCAAAAGCCAGCTACACCCATTCATGTGACCAGAGACAGGCTACAAGCACTAAATCGCTGAAGCAGGAAAATGCCAACTTTTTAAAGTGGCATTTCCAAAACTGTAATCTCAATTCACCATAAGTTAGGATTTAAAATGTTGATTCCCGAGACACCACACATGAACTGAGTATCTAGTCAAATTTGGAAATTATGGATATAACATGTAATAAGGTAACTCCAGTGCTATCATATGGGAGAGGCAGGCCTTGCAGTAGTGAAAAATTAATTCAAGTGTTTTTCACTAGCAGCACATGTAAAACTTAAAAGTACATGCCCTACCTTTTAAATACCCCATACCTGTCCTTGCGGCTGTCTATGGCCGACCCTAGGGAAGCCATGAAGTCTAAGGCCTCCAAATATATTCCTTTGGTCCTGACGAAGGCCATAAACCTGTAGGGGCTGTTGCAGGCTGAAACATGTCAAATCGACCACTTGGTGTCGTGGTCCAGTGACTCATCCTCTAAACACGGCTTTGTATTAAGTCTTATCCTATCCTACTCCTTTCCCCCAATAAAGATTCACCTAAAGAATAGGAGATAATTTTAATCCACTCACCACTGTCAACATCCAGACAGTCTCCCTCCTGGTGGAGGTTTTGATGTCACTTGTAGATTAGGACAATCAAGTGACAAGACCCGATGATGATGCTATCCACCGAACCACACTCAGCAGAGATTGGATACACTGCAGTCTGTGAACGTGTGGCTGAGGGTCTCTGAGACAAAACGTTCTGAGATTCTGGTACTGAGACTTATGTGGTTTATTTCCCACCTTTCTGATAGAAAGCTGAAAAGAAACTACCTTATGTTTAAGAATGAATTCTATATGCAAAAGAAGAATATGGTTATGGAAGCCTTCTTTTCCCCAGATATAACAAATCTGTTTGTGGCCAAATTTGACAAACACATCATTCATGATCACATCAATACCTTCCTCATGAAAATAAGGGAATGGAAGTGCTAAATAGACAATATTTTTCTGATTTGGCATGGCAGTGAGGAAGAACTCGGTCACTTTGCAGGATAGTTGAACAATCAAAGACCTGATTTACATTTTACAGCTGACTTTAGTCACACAGATATCAACTACCTTGATCTCTTGATTAAACATTGAGATGGTGTTCTATATACTACACTGTATAATAAACCCACTAACACTAACTCCTTACTCTAATAGAACAGCCACCACCCAAGAGTACTGTGGGAGTACTTACTGTACGGTCAATTTTTGAGACTGCGCAGGAGTTGCAAGCTCAAGGAAGACTTCTTTCATGAGGTAGAATTGTTGAAGAATAATCTTTTAGAACAGGATTACCCTAAGAAAATCATTATCAGGCCTATCAAAAGAGTGTGGTTTTGCCCGAGAAAGTATCTGTTGAAACCAAGAGTAAGGGAGACTACGGAAGAGAAACTATTGATGGTAAGCACTGAAGTGAGAAAAATCATCACACGAAATTGGCCACTAGTACAAGCGTCATGCAGGGAGGTACATTTATTTGCATACCAGAGAAATTAAAATATTCGGGACTATCTAGCTAGAGCTCACAAAGATACCCCCAAAAACTGTGACAATATGGGGCTTACCTGAAATTATAGACCATTATAAATGTGGTGGTTGCTCAGTGTGCAAGTTTACATTCAACACTAATACACTCGAAGCATGTGGTAGAATATTCAACTTACGTTCTTTTTTATATTGTAATACTCAGAATGTGATTTATGTCATTAACTGTCCGTGTATGATGATATATGTGGGTCAAACCTCCCAAAGGGTAAAACAATGTATTGCACAACATAGGAGCTGAATCAGATGCAGAGTGGGAGGAGCATCATTGGTACTTCATTTTGTAGATCATCAACACACTGAGGATGAAATACAGTGACAGGTGGCAGAAGTGATTTTCATGGAGAGCCAAAGTTGCAATATCAAAGGACTTTTTTTAATGACGGGAGTGTAAAGGATGGACATGTTGAACAGTACCCAAAATGGGTTGAATGATGTAAATGGTTTAAGGAGCCTCTATATTGTCTAAATGACTGCTATGAACAGAACATATGCACTCCTGAATCACTGAATATACATATGATTGTTAACATGATCAATGGTGTTTTTGTGTACATGGGATGTCATACAAGGTTCTCAAGTATGATTAATATTTTGAGTGGGAGATATGTGCTATGATTTAAACATTCCCCAAAACGAATTATATTATGTACAAGATTTTAGGTATTACTCAATGTTGCCGTAACAACTTCCTGGCATAGAGCACAAGTGTGACGTGCCTGTATTTAACCATGATTGATAGCATGACAAATGATGTTTCGTACACATGTACGAATGTGCACAGGTTCTCATGAGGGTTACAAATTTGTAGTGGTTGATTTGTCAAACGACTTGAAGAGTGATCTTTAGGCTGTTATGCTGACTACGCTTTCTCCGCTGGTCACTAGTTGGTGCTGACTTATGTCATAGAGTCATGAGATTATTGACTTTAGATGGTGTTAGACATTGGGTTTTTGGTTGACAGAGTTATGCACCCTGTCCAAGCAGGAACTACAATTCTAGTCAGGGTAAGTCCCAAACACACCCTAAATTACCTGTGCTCATCCTCTGGTAGCTTGGCACACTGCAGTCAGGCTTAAATTAAGAGGCAATGTGTAAAGTATGTGGGCCACATTGCAAACAGTAAAACAGTGAAAACATCACACACAAAGATACCACACCAGGTTAAAAAATAGAGCTTAATTTAATGAACACAATAAGACCAAAATGGCACAAATTCAATAAGTAGAACTGATGTTGTGGATTTTCAAATAATAAACTGAAATGTAGTGCTTATAAGCAGAAAGGCACCAATTGGGACTATCTGGCCAAGATAGACTGGGTAATATCCACAGGTTCAGGCCGATCACAATGGCATGTGGTCTGGATCCAGGGACCAGCCTTGGCCCACTGCAAAGTACCTTGTTTTGTTTGTGTCATTGTTGGAGACAAAATGCAGGGTGCAGATGAGGCAATGCGTCATCATCGGTCTAAGAAGAAAGGTGATGAATTGGTTCTGAGCCGCACAATGGTGATGATGCGTCAAGAATTTTATCGATGCGGTGCACATTTAGCTATATATTGGAGTCGATTCTGGCAACTGCAGTGATTTATAAGCAGTGAGAAGATGCACCAGTCCGAGTTATTTGAATCAACAGCAATACATGGATTCTGCTGGAGCAGCATTCAGACCCACATCCAAGGGCCCAGGACTGGGTTGGCACTACTTTCAGGGCATATTCACAGATGGCAGTGTCTAGGTGCTGAGGTAGGTGAGTTGGAAGCCTTTTATATCCCTGAAACATCAGTCAGCAGGCAAGCCAGCAAGCCCTTGGAGTCTCTCTGGGCTCAGCTGATGCAGGTACGGTCCTTCTCAGTCAGGTCAGAGGGGCAGCAGGTCGGCACAGCCAGAAATCAGTTCATACAGAACAGCAGTCTTGCAGAGAGGTAGTCCATTAGCAGCACAACAGTCCTCAATCCTGTGTGCTCAGCTCCTACCTCCCATCCCATCAGTATGTGGATAGCCCATCAAGTCACACCTATGCTCCCTTTGTGTGTGGCTGTCTAGAGGGAATGCACAAATCCCAGCTGTCATTCACCCCAGAAAAAGTATTAGAGACAGGCTGTCGGAAAACACAGGGCTAAGATGCCATCTTCCTAAAAGTGGTACAAAAGGGGGAGGTGATGGACGGAGCATCTGAACCAATCAAACACTCACACCCAGTCAACAGATCTGGGTTTAATCTTTCTAAAAGTGACATTTTCAAAATTATAATAATAAATTTGACTGTACAATTAAACATGATTTATCATTAACATTCCAACTTTAGATTACAGCTCATTAGATGTAACAAGGAATCCCCAATGTTAACCTATAGGAGGGGTTGGCCTCACTGTAGTGAAAAACTAATTTGGGAAGTGTTCACTGCCAGGACATATACAACTTAAAAGTGCATATCCAACCTTTTAATTACATAGCTCCCTACCCATGGGCTACCTAGGCCCTACCTTAGGGGTGACATATATGTAATAAAAGAAGAGTTTAGGGCTTGACAAGGGGTTTTAACTATAACCAACTGATCTGGGGGTCTAATCGATACAATGTCACCAAGTGCCTCAAACTACTAAAGACAGAGATGAAAAAGCAAAGAAACAGGAGTGTCGTGAAAGAGAGGAAATCATTGAGCAGACCCATATGGATATTATGTCTCTTGATCATAGAGACTAACTTCCAGAAAGGGATTCGCTCAATGGAATCAGAGCACGAGCACCAAAGAATAGGAGGACAGATTATACGTTCTTTGGGTCCATGACCACCTGGGTCTTAAAATATCCCTTTGACCCTATTTCTCTCTGTTGTGGTTTTGAAGGGGTTTTAATTGCCAAGTCTACATGGCAGGGTAAACTATACACAAAGGCTCTGCAAGGGCAGACCTGAGACATGGTTAAATTGCTACTTAAGTGGGTGGCACAATCAGTGCTGCAGGCCCACAGGTAACATTTAATTTACAGGCTCTGGACACAAGCAGTACACTTTATTAGGGACGTATAAGGACATTACATATGGCAATTGTGGATAAATCAATAAAACTATTTTTAGGGAAGTGAGTCCAAGCACTTTAGCACTAGTTACCAGTGGTAAAGTGCACCGAGTCCTATGGCCAACAAAAACAAGCTCAGAAAAATTGGAGGCAAGCAAGCAAAATGTTTGGGGAACACCAATCCTAAGGATGACATGTCTAACAGATGTTCATGCTCTTCCAAGATGGCTGCTGTAAGTTATCTGTCTAGATGAAGCCAGAGGTGTGGTGCAGCAGCCAGAGCGGCTGACTACGGAGCACAGGATTCGTGGTTCGATCTCCAACCACAGCTCAGTTCAGCACCCTGTGATATGGTAATAGCTCACCTAATGTCCCCAACAGCCCCCAGCACCTTGAGACCCCTAGGGGGGATTTATTTGCACTTTACAATTACCAGAAACAGACAGGGGGGGTTAAGTTGGGTGCATCTGACACGTCTTCTCCTGTCTACACAAGAGTATGCAGGGCAGAAAACAATAAAGCTAATTAGGATACCGCTCACAGTTAGTGTAGCCTACTTCTACTATGGCCGGTAGATATAGTTTGGCTGTTAGCATACGACAATGGAACTGATATATAATACTACCTTTGACAGGTTTTTTCTCTGAATGAATCCGGCCCTCTGAGTTATGAACGACTTTTGATCGCATGAGACAGGTAACTGATGTTCTATGGAATGGGCTCACGAGAGGTCGAGCATGTGTATTGGTGAATTTGACATAAGGGTAGCCAATGGCTAAATGTGGATACATGTCATGATATACAGAGAGTCTTCTAGCATAGTCGTGTCTTCATTAGTAGTGATCTTAGGTGGATGTATTATGCCTTGAGCTAGACAATGCATAGCATCAACACTAATACCTTGCTCGCACAAGTGTATGAATGACACACTGCATTGTAATCCTTTTGCTGTGCCTTGTGAGAGTTACACTCATGGTTGGTTGACATGTAGGTGGCCACTGAGGAGACATTCAAATTCATATGGGGTCGAAACTAGGCCTAGGCGTAAAATTCCGCTCTGCTTGCGGAGTTTGCTGAGTTTTTTTCTCACTCGCACTCACCAACGTTAACTTGGCAATCATGAGCGAGGAAAATCTTACTCCAGACTACCTCCCGGTGTGATTTCTCAATAAGGGTGGTCGCTGATGGTCGCGACTGCTCGCATAGAGAAACCTTCCATTCGGGTTGAGGAAGCTGACGCTCGAGTAGAACATCTACTCGAGCAGTGGCCTCTCACCTTGCATGTGATGCCATTTGCACTGATTTTACAGTGCAGGCCAAACACCCGGCGCTAAAAATCAGCATGAACAGTCTGACGTAACTCACTCCACCGTTTTCGGAACTCCGCATAGCGGCCGAGGAGTTTTTGGGTAATTTTCCAGTGTTCTGCACAGTGGAACTCCGTGAACTCCACCCAGGTCTAGTCAAAACGTCGACAAAATCCCTCCCCTTGGTTGTTGTTTTTATTAATAATAGCAGCGACTGTGATGAAACTTACAGCATCCCGCAATTGATATCAAGGAATATTGTGATTAACAAGGGGTATATACAGTGTCTTAATGTAAATGCATTTTTAAACATTGTTTCACGTTTGAGGACTGCGTCATCTGCATTTAGTTTACCCACTCACTTATGTTTGCATGTAAATTGCTAATACCTACAATCGGAAGAAAAACAGCTGTAGTCCGTTGTTGTTCGTTCTTGTCTCCAGTTTTCTCTAACATCTATTGTATGTAAATGAATGCTGATGCTGTAAATTAATGCATTCATTTAAATAATTAAGAGGTTTTTACATTTTGAGTGAGCCCCACACGACTGTTGTGCAAATCTTAGATGTTGACCCCAGTCCCTGTGGGCATATAGGATTGTCCTTGCATGATGCTATACAATATGCAAGTTGGCATCCGATCTAAGCCTGCCGCTGAGTTGGTATTGGTGTCCATGTTTGATTTTCTCAGACTGACATGAATTTATTTATTTATTTATTTATTATAAAGTTTTGTATAGCGCGAACAAGACCCGTGGGTATCAGAGCGCTTAACATAAAAAGTAAGTTACAGATTAACAAATATGCTAACAATTATAAGAACAACAGATATGAGGTAGATGGTATACATTCATAACACATGTGCAGTTTGCGTTAAGAGGTAAGTTGCGGCTTAACTTATATCATAAGCCATATACACAAAACATAAATGAGGTAGATCATTATAAGGTTTTTGTGGGATGCAGTTATAAGTTCACATTGACATGAGGCTGCGGTAAGGATACCGTTGAGTCTTATACGTGGGGTCAGTCTCATGTCATCGATTAGCATTCGTATTATTCGTGTTGATGCTTCCCCTTCTGATGACATAAATGTTCTGTATTAGGGCAGCAATAGATCATAACAGTGATCAATAAGCTTCTCTATGTAAAGTATTTACTCATCATAAGGCTCTTCACTTCCCGCTTAAATGTTGCAATATTGTGAATCTTCCTAATGCTTGGAGGGAGTGAGTTCCAGATTCTGGGGGCAGCTCCTGAGAACGCTCTGTCATAAGTCTTTTTCTTTCGGAAGATGGCTGGCCGCAACAGCAGCTCCTCGGCGCTCCTAGCTGGTTTGTTACCTCCGGATAGCTAAATTTTCTTGGCTAGGTATCTTGGAGTGTTGTAGTGGAGCGCTTTATGGGTGATACATGCTATCTTCATTTGAATTCTGGCTTCATAAGGTAGCCAGTTTAATGCTTTCAGGTGAGGAGATATATGATCAAATTTCCTTGATCCAGTGATAAGTCTTGACGCAGCGTTAAGGCAGGCTTTAAGTGGTGCTGTGGACATTTTTGGTAAGCCAGCTAAGGTGGTGCAACCATATTCAATCCCCGAGATAACTAAGGATTGGATTGCCAGTTTGAGATCCGCCTCTGAGATGAATGATTTCAATTTTCTTAAGTAGTTCAGGTGGAAGCGGGCACTTTTAGCCATTGAATTAATGTGGGCTTTCATGTCCAGGTTCTCATCTAAGGTGATTCCTAGCGATTTAGCTGAGTTGACTAGGGTTGGGTTGCAGTCTAGCGCAGTCACCAACTTGGTCCATTCCTTTATTTCCGTATGGCTCCTTGGTGGTGAAATTAGTAGGAACTCTGTTTTGTGAGCATTTAGCTTCAGATGGTTGGTAGTTAACCATTGCAGTGCCATTTTTAATGTCTCATTCATTAGTTCAATGTCTTCAAGGGAGGCAATCTTTATGTATATTTGCGTGTCCTCTGCATACATGTGGTAGGATATCTGTGATTTTCGGAGAATTTCTGTAAGAGGTTCGACATATAAGTTAAACAGATCAGGGGATAGCGTTGATCCTTGAGGGACTCCTATTGAGTTAGGACATGGGGGTGAGATTGATTGGTTGACCAGGAATCGTTGTGTTCTGTTCTGTAAGAAAGAATCGAACCATTTCAGCACATTTCCAGACAGTCCCATCCTTTCCTGCAGCCTGGTCAGTAATGCTTCGTGATTTGCCGTGTCAAAAGCCGATGACAGGACATGGAGAATCAGTAGGCAAGCTTGATTTTGGTCTAGGGCTTGTAGCGCATCATCAACAATATGGAAGATCGCTGTTTCCATGCTATGCCCTGCTCTGAATCCTGATTGGCATTCATCTAGTAAGGAGAACTTGGTGATGTGTCGGCTCAGTTGGCCCTGCACGCATTTCTCAATTAGTTTGGCCAGTAAAGGGATGTTGGTCACTGGGCGAAAGTTGTTCGGATCTGTTGCATCCGCTGTAGGTTTTTTGATTATGGGAACAACTTGACCTGTTTTTAGGCAGTCGGGTAGGATCCCTTGTGATAGTGATGCATTTATTATTTTGGTCCAGATTGGAACCACAATGTGGCTGATTTCTCTTAGGCATTTTGCGGGAAGGGGGTCGTGATAGTGGTTGTTAGGTTTGATTTCCGAGAGCGTTTTGGTGATCATGTACTGGTCATATAATTCGAATTTGTCCCAATTTGCCTTGTTTTTTGTCTTAGTACACTCTGTTGTCGAGTTGACCTCGCTCATAGGCAATGGTAGGATGGGAAGGTTAGCCCCGGCGTTTGTGAGCTCTACTTCAAGCGATTTGGCCTTCTCCGTGAAAAATGGCGAAAATTCCTCGCAGCTTAAGGGTGTTTTTGAGTTCTCTTGAACGGATTCAGCTAGTTTGTTTGATTGTTGCTTTAGGATTTCAAAGAGTTTTCGTGGTCTGTTTTTGGCATTGTCAAGTTCTGATCTTATAAATTCCTTTTTTGAATTGATGATCTTTTTGTTATATTGGTTTCTAATTTTTCTGAGGGCTTTCAGCTCGGGGGATGAAGGGTGTTGTCTCCTTTTTCTTTCGGCCATTCTCAATTTGCGCCTGTCTTCATTCAGTGACCCATTAAACCAAGGATTTTTTGTCTTCTCCGAGACTCTTTTCAGTTTTAATGGCATGGTGTTGTTGACGATATTTCCGACTGATGTTATGTAGTGATCGGTCAGCTCATTTACATTCTGCAGGTTGCTAGGTGGCTTTAGGTCTCTCTCACAGCTTTCAACCAGTAGCTCAATATTAGCCTCATTTGTGTCTCGAATCCATTTTTTGAACTTGAAGGGATGCACGGTCATGCCTTTTTTCACTATGGGTATCACGAATGTTATGGCATGATGATCCGACCAGTCACACGGGGTTATGGAGAGGATGGATGTATCTTTGTTTCTTGAAATAATCCAGTCTAACGTCGCTCCTTTCGAGTGTGTAGGTTGCGTGCATGCTTGGGTGACGTTTAGTTCGACGAGGAAATCTTTAAGCGTTTTGACCAGTTTGTCATTGCAGTCATCCCAATGTAAGTTGAACTCGCCTAAAAATTTGTTATTGGCATCATTGTTAGAGTTGGCCGTTATGATCTCCATTAACTGCTCTGTGAACTTTGTGTTATCTCCTGGTGGGTGGTAAAACGCATGCAAGTTGCATCTTTGATTGCTTGCTGATCTTATAATAAGACCTAGATATTCGCAAGATTATAGAGGGTCGGCTTGAATTTGGTTGACCTCTATATCCGATCGATGAATGCAGGCTATACCTCCCCCTAACTTTCTAAGTCTATCAAGTCTCATAATGTTATATTGCGGTGGTACTAAGAGATCCATGGTTGGAGATGATGATTCCGTTAGCCACGTTTCTGTAAGGATTGCCAGATCAATTTCCTTGTTGATGATGAGGGCCGCTATGTCTGATGCATGTTTGGTTGCCGAAACGACAGTTGAGTAGCAGGCAAGTCAGAGGTTTCCCTGAGTTACTAAGGTTCACATTAATGGATTCGGTTGTTGTTAGCTGGACGTGCTGTAAATTGGGAAGGTTGGATTTTCTATCATTCTTTCTGGCTGTTCTATTAGAATCGATTGGTACTGTTTTGATTCTCTCCTCTCTCTCTCGGTCCGGTAGTTCATATGTTCGGAGTAAGGCAAGAGTTTCCTCCTTTGACAAAGATTTCGTCCTATCTGGTTGGTTGTGCCTATTTGCTAAAGGCATGGCCATCTCGTTGCTCTTTCTTTGTGAGGAGTCTACGAGATTTTGGATATGCGTGACCTTAGAGTGAGTGCTCACCGTCATCTCCCAAATTTTTTCAATCGCTTGTAAGGTGTTAATAGTGTCTTGTGCCAGGTTGCCAACTAGTTTCTGAAGCTCTTTAATATCTTTCTGGTTTTGAGGTGATTGCTTAGGGATGATTAACCTGTCTATCCGGGGTTTGCATTTTGCTCTTTTCTCTTTTAGATCTGTTCTCAGTTCCGCAGTCCTTTTCTTTGTATCCCTTGATTGGTTGTCAATTCCGTTTCTATGTGAGATGTTGAAAGTGTTATCTAAGTTATGTGATGCTAGGAGTGTTTTTGTGGGTGAGGGTCTACAAGAGTCTAGTATTGTATTAGAGAGAGGTAAAGGAAGGTTGGTATCTTCTACCTTATCCATTTACCGGTTATCATAGAGTAATACACTCGTGGCCGATGTACGCTCTACGTGAGACGGAAGTCTCATCGTTTGGAAGCGAAGACGACTCTTCCCTTTGGAGCTGGTCCTGCTCTTTGTTGGCATGACTGGTAGACCTCTCTGTTCTTTCTGTCTCGTTCTTAGGTACTGTCATTCCTATTTCAATTATATCTCCCGAATTAGAGGTTTGAACATGGTGGCCCCCAGTTCGATTGGTGCCTCTGGTAGTAATATCGTTGATGTCAGGAGTGTCTACTGGTGGGGTCAGGTGTAGTTGGTATCTAGGGCCCTCTAGTGAGTCTTTTACCATTTGGAATATCTTGTCAAACTTCTTTAGTTCTCTGTTTGCTGCTTGTATCAACACAATTCCAGATTTATATATGGTAATGCATAGTTCTGCTCTGCATCTTTTTGATGGAGAGGTCATTATTTTTGTGCCATGAGGGATGTTTTTCTTAGCTTTTATGGCAAGCATTCCTGTGAAGGCATTGCGCCATTTAGCTGTTTTATTTGTGTAGAATATCAGGTCGTTCATTATAGTGCCTTTAGTTATATTAAAATATAGGTCAGAGAACAGTGTGTCCGGGTTTTTTCTCAGGGTGTCATGTTTGAACTTTTTAGCTGCATTTTTGGTTGAATTAGATGGATATTTTATGCTCTGGGCATTCGAGCCAACAGCCGCTAGGTATCTTTTGTCCATTTTTGCTCCGTGATGTATGTCTTATGGTGACTCTTCTCTGTTTGACTCCGGATTGATCCACTACTGGTGCTGTATAGCGGTAGATATAGATTTCTTTTCCAGGTCTTATACTGACTCTTCTCTGTTTGACTCCTAATTGTTCCAGTGCTGATGTTGAATAGTTGTAGATATAGTTTTCTCTTTCAAGTAATATTCATCTGTTATCCCTTAGTAGTTGTGGTTCCATATAACAGTAATTATTTAACTGGCCCTTGGTATGCTCTGGGTTATAAGGTGTAGAAACTAGTCATTGCAAGATGTCTGCCGTTTTGGTTGTTCTTCTGTGGGCAGAGGACTTTCTCTCTTTCCACTCTTTGAATTAGTCCGTCTTCCCTGGTCGGACTGGTCCTACTTCTCTGTTGATTATTCCCTACCTATTGTTATGTTTTGTCCTAACATAAATATTTCCTGGGCTGCTGGGTAGGAGCTGTAGACCTCGTATAGTTTAAAGTTAATTATTATTGATTTGTTTCCCACTCCTTTGTTCAATTGTATTGGCCGCCATTTTTTATGTCAGACAGTGTAGTTCTGTTCGTCTCGTCGGATGTATTTACCCTAATCAAAGTATGACCCCCTTTTTGTCAGTCTTGTGCTAAGGCCCTCCTTTCATATCATTTCTTGAATGGGAGCGGTCGGTTAGTTGCTCTTTTCTGTGATATTGCCAATTCCTCTATGTCCTATGTCTGCCTTGGGCGCCATTTTAAGGTCAGGCAGGGCTGTTCTTTACTTCCCGGTCGAAATACATAAATAAATAAATAAATAATATAAATCTTCGCCACCAAATAACTGTTAAGCTGAGTACCACATGGATGCTCGATATCCCTGGGTCTTTTTAAAACTTTGCTAAGTTGCTTTCTTGCCTCATCAGTTGTTTTGGTGTCTGCCATTTTGCATGTTGATGATAAGGTGTAAAATATGTTTGTATGAAACTGCACTGTGCCCTGATGTATTCTCAATAGGTCACGGCAGTGGCCTGTGCGTGTTGCTTTCGGTTCAGGTTCCTAGATACAATTTAACTTGTTTCACTTCTGAAACGGTGGTGTTTAGTTTTAGCAGGTGCATCATGAGTCGACCACTACACTGCCCTATATTCGAAGATTCTCATATGTTTTTCAGCATCTCCAAATGATGCAGAATACAGTGGCAGCCACAACTCAGTACAGCTTGTATCTGTTGTGAACTCTTCTTTGGCTCATAGTGGCCCTAAGGTGTAATGTAGATCCACGGAGTATTCTTAATTACTCTCTGGAAATAACCAGTCAGGTGATAATTGTATAAAATAGTACAACTGCGAAATGGCAAAAAACCGGAATTCATGCAATGTGAAATATGTGAATTCCACAACATTTCAGCAGGTGTAATGGATTTACTAACGTGTCTATTAACAACATGAGAATATTCGTAAAATATCTGCAAAACCGTTGATGGACATGTAAAAGAGATATATCACAAATAATTCTAAATGGTAATAAGCATTGGTCTAACATCACTCTCTTCCATTTTCATAGAAAGTCATTAACTTTTCATCAAAGACTTGGTTCACACTTTAAAATTCTCTTTCACACTAATTCATTTCATTAAAGTGATATAAATGCCTCAATCTAATCGATTAATAAGATGTAACAGGCACCCAAGTACTTCCCAAAAATGTTAATAGAAGGTCACAGAATTGAACCTGGATATTTTTAGCAGTTTATGAACCAACAACTTAAATCCCTCAAATCATCACAATAATAGAAACAAAAACACCCAGGCAAGCAGTGGCAATAAAGGGTGCACGCATGGAAATGCCCTCAATGTCAATTAATTTCTATATACCAGATGAGAGTAATAGCGCTAAAAAAAAATAGCTGTTAGTTACATTAACCTCTAAAGGTGTTTACATATTTTCTAATTTGTATGTAATATCATAGGGACTTATTAACAAGCCCCGTGTGCCACCTGTGTATCCCTTTTTATCACAAAAAAGTGGCGCATCGTAGTACTTGAACTTAGGAGTGATACATTGTCAGAAATTGGGTTATTAATTTCAGAAGGGATGACCACTACCAACCTAATAAACATAATCCGGTTAGGTGAAAATGCAGGTCAGAAAGAAACTCTGCTCTACTTCTGGTAGCTACAGCACAAGTATCAGGCAATTCACAGAGAAGTGTGTGTTAAGTTCAAACAGTAGCAGCAATTTTAAACTGCCGATAAAGCGGCGATAATGGGCTTGATAATATACTATAAAGAATTCCAATCGAAGCCCATGTTACATGTCTTCACATCTAACATGGGCTTTGATTGGAATTAATAGAGCATATTATCAAGCCCATTATCGCCGCTTTATCGGCAGTTTCCTGCGGCGATAATGTAAGGCCCTTTCTTGATAATATGCCCCCAAGACCATTAAAATAGGATAGGTGGAACCGAAAATATGGACCTCTGAAGTTTTGTGGCAACAATCGCCTAGTAAAATTAAAGTACCATTGAAAAAGAACAGTTTACAATTGACTAGGACCCAAGCACAATTTTGCACTGACAATTTTAATACTTTTAATAAAGATAATTGTATTTAATGATTTTAATTAACTGACCAATATATTTCTCTTTGTCGTTGCCTTTCAATGCATTACCAGGAACCGCCATGACGATGGTTCTCGTCAATACAAGAGATGTCTGCTGGGATGGCGTACATCTCTAATTCAGGAGGCAGAGTACCCTCAACATGGCAGTAGTAAAGTACTCCACCATGCCGACAGTAAATACTCCATCCGCCTAACTGTAAATGAGGCCCTTAATGTTACATTAATTTTTACATTCAGCAAAGATTAATATTATGTCTCTACTGTTATTGTTTTCTATAGGAGGGTGTTGCAATACCAGTGGTTGCCCATGTGTGGTGCTGGACTTACTGCTGGTTCTTTTCGACACTATTAACTTATAAACATGGATTTGTTTCACCCAAATTTTCAGGGGGAGGAGACGTATACATCTACACTTTAGAGTATTTTTACACTTGGATTCTGTGAATAGCCTAAAGTAGTACAATTAATAAAAAGTGTAAAAGAAGTAACGTGTAAAGTATTCACTAGTGTAAGTTACCATTGTGAACTATACCCCTTGTCTCCAACTGCTCAGAAAGTTACTTCTGGTCAGTCCTGCAGCACCTACCTTCACATGACACATTTCTAGGCACCATGTTTTTCTCCATCATGTGTCTTGAATGGTCCAGTTCTCTGTGGTCAGCTGGGCCCTCTTGGAGCAGGTGTCCTTCTGCGTTATCAGTCCCTGAAGCAAGAAAACAGGAAGTCATGTCTTGGAGAACAGATCCAATCCCAGACTGCCAACAAGAGTGAGATGCTCTTGAGTGATTACTCTTCTTTCAGCAGGAGTCAGTAGCAGTTGGAGTTTTCTCAGGTCCATGAATGTTCTAAGGAAGTGGGGGTTAAAGTGTCAGATTTCACTGGTGCACTAACCAGTGACTGGAGACGTTCTGCCTCCCAGCCCTAACTATTTTATCACAGTCTCTCCCCCAACTGCAACACTTCCTCTTTGCCTTACTGTAAAATTATCCAAACACCCTGGTGTTTACATGGCAGAACCTGTTAGCTTCATCTCCTTGGTTACTCCCATATTTAGATGACTTCTCCATCCATCTCACCAGCTCCAACCTGGTTCTTACCCCTGCTGTTGTTGGAGCCAGTCTTTGGTTATTAGAATGAATAGGAGACACCCTCCCTCGCATCTTCAAGTTAAAGAGCTAGTATTAAGTCTGTCCTTTGTTCTGCCAGCTATTCATGTCCACTCCCAATAAAGCTAAGCCCTGTTTACAACAGTAACACCTTCCTGTCCTCCCTGGGATCAGAGGCACGCCATCTCTGAGCCAGGATTGTTAACTCTCCCGGCTATGAATGGGTATTCTAGGTCGTTATATGAGATGAGATCTGGCTCAGGCAGCCTAAAGATCATATTTACCATGGTCCTTTTCCACCTAAGTTATAAAAAATCTGATTTTACCATTAACTCAGATTTTGCATATCATGTAGGAAATAGAGGTAACACATTCTCTGGCATTTTCTCAGGCAGGGATAGGAAACAAAGATGTTGTCCCTACCTAGGCCTGTATAGGAGAAAGTCTAGCAAAGTCTACAACATGAAATCATTTTGGGGTTTTATTTCACTGTTCGGGCACACCATCTCCAATATGAATCATATTGTATCCTTTGCTTCAATATTAGTACTCCGTCCTGTGGGCTTACAAGGCACACATTAGAGTGACTTATGAATATATGAATATTCTTTTGCTGTACGACAAGGACACTTTCCCTCCACCTGCCACACAGTGCATTTAAACGTCAGCTCAGACCGAGCACAGTGGTGCTCAAAGCAGACACATATTTTTGTTATACATGTGGGTAGTGTAAATACACACCGCAGTCCACATATGATATTGAATTTGCATGCCAAGGGGGCATTTTTCATGCCATCTACATGAACAGTAAATTTGAGCAATTGGCTGAATTACATTTTATCAATACCATTTTAGAAACATAGCATGCACACTATGGCATTAATTAGTAGTAGAACTAAATAATGTTTCAGTGATACATTGCAATCACTTCTTGGGAGCTAATATTGGTTGGAAGCCAATTTTTAACTTCTAATCTCAGTGACATATATGGATGCAAACTTCACCCCAAGTCTAACATGTATATGTGTGGGACCACATCTAGAAATTTGGAAGTGGTATATCAACAACATGCAACTTTTGCAATGACACTCATCAGTTTTGGTGGAGAAGTGTGGCTCAATGGTTAGAGCGGCAGACCCTGATGCAGAGGTCTAGCCCGGGACCAGGGTTCAATTCCCCACCTCGACGGGTCTTGGGCTCAAAATTCCACGGACCTGATCATTCTCGCCTCGGTGCCTATTCCAATCATGGAGTCCCACTCTGCAACTCTGGGCAATAGCTTGCTTAATCTCCATAACGGCCCCCACAACGCTAAGGATGCCTGGCCTCCACCTTGGGGGTGCCCAGGAGTGGACACCTCACAGGGAAAGCCAGGATGGGTTCCACAGCGGTATTCGTACAAGCGCCTTGAGACCCTTGCGGGTGAGTAGTGCGCTATACAAGTATCAATTTACATTTTATCAATTTTGTTACAAGTGTTTCTTTATTCTCTCAACAATCGAGATCCTCATCTATTGTTTCCAATATCATGTAAACTGACTTGGACATCACAGTCAAAAGTACTAGTTTAATCACTATAGTCCACCAACTACTAACAGACAAGTTCTCTACAGGTCTCATCACCCAACAGCCATAAGAGACAGTCTCCAGGTGAGCCAGATTGTTAACTATCAAGGTAATAGCAATACTGACACATTTATCCATCAGGCTAATGATCTCAAGTCACAAAAAATAGAAAGATCATAAGAAGGTAGGATGCCAAGCCTATAAGTGAGCACCTAGATCTGCCGTCTTAGAGAAAAAAAATTTATCCCAAAGAAGACAATATTAAAGTTGTCATGAATTAGAACCCACATGCGGACATATTCCCAAAATAATCAGGAAGCACTAGCATATTTTGAAAATTGAAAACAGCGAGATACCATCGTCTCAATCTGCCCCTAAAAGGGCCTTCAACATAAAGTTCCAGACTCAACACCAAGACAACTTTATGAGACCACTGTGGTTTTTGTAATGAATGCCATCTTCACTAAAGAGATAATTTTAAGGGCTAGTTGTAGATAGATCCAAAAGTGGTTCACTAACTGCAACACCAAAACACTTAGGAGCCTGGTTTAGGCTCCAAGACCGACAGCACAGCCACGTAACTCAATGAGACAATAAATCAAACATATTGTCCTTAATCTTCTTGTACTCCTTGTTTAACCTCTTAAGCGCGGCGCGAATTTTCGCGATGTGCTGAAGATTCGAAAACGGGTGTGGTCATGACGGAACGGTTCCGTCATTAGCACAGCCCAACCGACGCTGATGACGGAACCGTTCCGTCATAAGCATCGAAGGGGTTAAACCATTGCTTTATGCTGCCATTTTTTTCATACATTGTCGTCATTTCATTTTACTCATTTGCTTTTAATACAATATGAATCACGCTGACACTGAAGACAAAGTGGATTCCGCATTTCACGTGTTTATTTGAGTACCCAATGCATTTCGGGACAAATCCCTTCATCAGGGGTATCTAAAATACAAACAATTACAACAAATTTACTGAAAATTCACCAACATTCATCAACATTGTTGTAACACATAAATATTTGTAATACACTGAATATATCCTCTGTAACCATTAAATCAATAATGTTTACTCAGTTGCTCCACTATCTAAGTTACTCCATGCCAATAGACAAAAGTATTTAACAGCGGTCCTTTTGCACAACCTCTCGTATTCTATTCACCTTCCCTGATTTATACCTAGTGTTAACAAAAACATTAAGGTGAGTCCAGTTGTTAAATCCTACTGTCTTACACTTACCGTAACAAACACGGTTAATCCCTCGAAACAGAAAGCCGCTTAATTGTGCTTGCTGCCAGCTCTTTCGTTTTTTTGTTTTGGTGTTTAATTGCGGCGCAATTGGGCGGAGCGCTTATCTGGCATGCACGCCGAGCAAGTGTAACATGACAAGCATTAGAGTAATTGAGGAGGATGTCAACAGAAGGTGTGCATCTCGGAACTACTTTGTTTATCACTAACTGCAACACCATGTTCGCTATCCACAACAGAGTGTAATTACAGACTACCGTATGTTGGATTAATCACGAAAATCAAAACCCACATTTAAAAACATACTAGGACTATTATGGAACCATCGATGAATCATAATAGTAGTGTCACATTTCTTTGACAATCAGCACTCAGCAACTGATTTCAAATGAAGAGTCGAGGAATGGGTGAACCCCACAACCTATGGAGTTGAATTACAATACTGCAAGGAAGCCAAATGAATTTCTCTGAAGTTGTAAACAAATCAGGGCTCAAGAAAATGAATGTCTGGCATAGAATTATACTGCAACAGAAGCTGGGTGCCTCTAGCAAGTGGGTAAAGTTAAGGTAAAGTTTATTATGCATAGTTAATTAAAAGCAGTGCATAGCATATTACTTAGTACATAAATAAAACAACATTCCACGTTTATATTTTCAGTCCTGAATTTTTGTGACTTTTATTATTATATGTGGAATAGTTGTTTTATTTATGTACTGTTAGCACAATCTGATTTTGGCTTCCTTACATAATTTTGTTGCTGTGAAAAGCCTTTATTCGTTCGTATTGTGTACCCTATTTTTACATTGAATGCCTAAATAAGACTGATTCTCTTTTTCAAAATACCAAAGGTTTCCCGTGTTTTCATTCCTCTGTTTCCATTGTTGTTTTGTTGTCTGCTGACACTAAGAAGTTATCTCCAGCTTGAGTGACATTCCTGACTAAGCCCTTTAATTCAGTAGAGTTTTTCTGTTTAAACAAAATCCCTTGCAGGTATTGTTCACCTCATTGTGATAAGCACCTAGCAGCCATGTGGGTCCACCTCTCATGTCTGAACGATCTCATAGGGAAAGACTTCAGTTTAGTACATATCACTGTGAAGAACATTAGATACACTCCCTTATCCAAATTTTCCTTCAGGTAAGTGCTGCTATTTTCAGATATGTGGTACCCTTTCTTAAGATACATTATTTATTAACCCCAAGCCAAGTATAAACCTTTACAAGGGTGATATGCGCTTTTATCCACATAATGACTCTGCAGCTGTGCGTTTTGCACAGAGAACAAATGGCTGGTTTGCCCCACTTAGGATCTGAGATTACTGGGAACGCTACACATCAATATCTTGTTAAATCAGAGCTTGCATATTTTTATTAAAGTTCATTGTAGGTTTTGACAGGTCAGGTGGATTTCATCATGAAGAAGATTTTCTTGGCTGCAATCTAAATATCGAGGGTCCAGAACATAAAAAAAAATCAGATTTACTCTTGACTTGTCTTAGCTCACGTCTATGTGTCCCACATAGCCTCGCTTAACCGTTGCTTGTTGCTAAACAGGCTGCTGTTAAGACATGTATTATTTGTCATTTATGGTGGTGTTTGCCTTTCGTCACAACAGGCTCTACCTCTGTACACTGCATATTAGACTCTACTGTCCTCCAACATGGTCCTACTAATGATACTCATGTTTTGCATGACCTGTATTAAGGGCATACCTCACCTATACTCTCAATTTATCTTCTGGTTGTCATTAACATTTGTCTGATCGCTGCTTTCTAGTGTACAGATCCGTTTCTTCTCACCTGCCATCGATTTCATCTTCTTGTTGGATTTTTTGCATCTTGCTTTTGCCATAGTAGTACCAGGACACCAATTGGGTATCAATGTTTATAACTGTCATATATTTGATCAATCTCAGGGTACCTTACAAGAGCTTTTATTTATTCCCTCTGTCCATAGTTCACACATTTCTGTATTTTGCTCTCTTTAGCAAAGAATTGATCATTCATAATCCTCTTTTTTTGGTAAAACAATTTTTATTGCAGATTCACCAATGAACAATCGTGTAAACAGTCCCGCCCATCCCCACTTATCATGGAATGCCAATCATAAACAGCAATGTACACAGCCTCGTGGCCCACATCCCGGAGGCAGGGCGGCAATTATCAGGCAACTTCATAAAGATCAAGTGGCATACCATAGCAACAATAATCATTCGACATCAACATAGTCAGGCTTTGTGTAAATTATCCGCTTTTCTCCCCTACCTATGCAACACCTAACCCCAACAGACAACCCGCCCTCCCCGGTAACAAGAAGAGGCAGCAAACGGGTCCTAATTCTTCCTCCCCCCCTAGCAGGACCTCGCCAGCAAGCCCCTCCTCCTATCACCATCTCTAGATGCACTCGGTTATTAACGTCAACCTTCGGGTGACGGCTCACCATCCCTCCCTTACCCACCCACCCCTTGGCGTGTCGCTGGTGTGAGTCGATTCCAGGAATCAATCATGTCAATCAGGAGCCTATAGGACAACATACATATAAACGTCATCACCTGGAGTTCCTTATTAGTCCTCTCCGTCCCCATCCTCCCCCCGCGATCGGTATTCATGCAGGGCCACCACTAGGCCTTCCCACATCCTCGCTGCTTCCAAACCCTTGTCATCCTTCGTACGGGTCGCCTGGCGAAGCCTGACCATACTTTCACTCCTAGCCCATTTTTCCAACTCCGCTGCCCAGCACTTGCAGGACGGGCCCCACGGTGACTTCCAGTGCCAGGTGATCTCTCTCTGAGCTAAAATAAGGCCTAGGTCCATGAATTTGCTGGTGATCTTCATCTTCTTTGTGTGCGGAAACCACAGGAGCAGGCAAACCGCCTTATCAAAAGTCAACTGCCTATCTGTCACTTCTGCCAGTAGTTCTCCTACTTCTATCCAATACGAGCCCAGTCTCGGGCAATCCCACAACATGTGATCCAGTTCTGCCCCAGGTACGAGGCCCCTCGGGCACACCGCCCCCTGCACATGGAAATGCCTTTGTAACTTGCCAGGTGTTAAGTAGGCCCTATGTAGCACAAAGTAATGTACCTGTTGGAAGCGGGCGTTCCTACAGCCCTTCCACGCCCTCCTCAAGATGCGTCCCCATGTGGCATCCGGTAAGGGTTTCCCCACACTCTCCTCCCACTTCATTTTCAACGCCGTCAGGGGGGTCAAGCCTTCATGCAGCATTCGGGAATGCAAGCATGTCACTGCTTTAAACGTCCCTGCCGACATCACCACATATTGGCACGCCATCGTGGTCGTTGGTTCTAGGAGCCCCACCCTCCAATGTTTTTTAAGCGCCGCGGTCACTGCCATGTGCAACAAGAAGCTCCCAGCCGGGATGCCAAACTGGTCCTGTATCGCTTGGAACGACAGCATCTCGCCGTCAGCATACAGATCTCCCACCATGTGGAGCCCCATCTCCTCCCATTCCATGAGGGGCGACCAGTCCCCTCCATGTGGGAGGGCTGTCAGCATGCCCAGAGGAATTTCCGGGGCATACGGACGCACCACTCCTGCGCGTTTCTGACTCCTATTCTAGCACAACCTCAGCGTGTTTTCCTCTAGAGTCAGGTTTCCCACTTCAAGACGTTGTTGCAGGACAATATAGGACAACACATGCCGCTGTATCCCCTTTCCCCGGTGCAAGTCAGGGCCCCTGAAATCCCTGGCCACATGTTGTGTAAGGATCTGTAGTTGCACCGCCAAGTAATACAATTCGAAGTCCGGCACCGCCATTCCCCCCTCAGACTTTGGCCTAAGGAGGGTGTCCAACGCCACCCTCCGTCTACCATTCCCCCAGATGAACCCGATAGTAAGGGTTCGCAGATCCTTAAAGAACCGGGGCGGAACCCATACCGGTAATGTCCTGAAATAATACAGAAGGCGCGGTGAAGCCACCATCTTAAGCAGTGCCACTCTACCGACCACAGACAACGGAAGCGTGGCCCAAAAGGCCACCGAGCCCCTCAAGGCTCTAACACAGCGTCCGATGTTGCCCTCCACTAGGTCGTCATCTTTATGGTAGATCCTCACTCCTAGGTAGGTAAAGCAGGACCCCTCCCAAACCACACCTACAGGCAGTGGCGGCTGGGGCACATCTGCTTTCAGTGGAAAAACACAAGTTTTGCGCCAGTTCACTCTAAGGCCCGACACTGCTCCAAATGCATCCAGCAACCCCACTGCACTAGTCAATGCCTCCGCCGTATCCTCCAGGAACATCAAAAGATCGTCCGCATAGAGCGAGATATAATGGTGCTCTCCTCGGCACTCAATCCCCCTAAATTCCGCTCCCGTCCGAGCCAGAATCGCCAAAGGCTCGATCGCCAGCGTGAACAACAGAGGTGACAGGGAGCATCCCTGACGCGTTCCCCGCTGTACTGGATATGCTGCTGAAATCACTGCTCCCAACCGCACCCTAGCAGTGGCCGAGGTGTAGAGTACCCTCGTCCAGCGCCGAAACTTGTCGCCCACACCAAACCGCTCCAATACGGCATCCAGATAAGCCCATTCCAGGCTATCGAACGCCTTCTCGATATCAATAGATAACACTGCTGGCCATTCATCCGGTTCCAAATCGCTCCGCAAGACCCGTATTAAACAGCGGATATTGGACGAAGTGTTCCTGGTGGGGATAAAGCCGGCCTGGTCGACATGAATCAGCATCGTCATATACGGAAGCAGCCTGGTAGCCAAGATTCGGCTCAAGATTTTGTAATCCACCGTCAACATGGACAGCGGTCTATACGCAGTCACGTCCGTGCTATCCTTACCAGGCTTCAGCAGGGGCACCACCAGGGCTTCCCGCATAGAGCCGGACAAGCTGCCTCGTTCCAGCGCCTCATTATATATCACTAGCAGCCGGGGGGGCCAGAACATCTACATATTCGGCATAAAATTCTATGGGGAAGCCATCCATCCCCGGGGGTTTTCTTCCTCGCCATCATTTTAATAGCCCCTCTGATCTCAGTTAGCGTGATCTCAGCACCCAGGGTCTTAGCATCTTCTTCCTCTAGCTGCGGAAACCGAACATCCGCCAGGTAGCCCTCTATCCCCTCAGCCCCCTCCTCCAGCCGGCTCCGTTACAGGGTTTCATAATACTCCCGAAAGCGCGCAAGGATCGCCTCCTGGGAGTAGACCGTGTCCCCCGAGTCTGTTCTAACACTCAAAATTGAACACCCCCTCTGTTCCGGGGTCGCCAGCCGTGACAGCAGCGTTCCCACTTTGTCTCCTTCACTGTGGACCCTAGCCGTGTACTGCTTATAGTCATAGCAGCGTAGCCTTTCAGTTTCCGTCGCTACCAACTCTTTAGCCACCATAAGCTGCGCCTGCGCCCCTCCCTGCTCCGGTCTCTGCCGTTCCAGCGTCCGCAGGTCATCCTCCGCCCGTTCGACCTCCTCCAAGATCACTTTCCTGACCCCGCTATGCTTACTAATACACAGGCCTCTCGCTACCACTTTAAACGTGTCCCACTCAAGACCTCTAGTCGATGTCGTCCCCTCATTAACTGCAAAGTACGTTTCCACCCCCTCTAGCACCTCAGCCCTAAACACTGGATCCTCCAGCATGTCCGGATTCAATCGCCAATTGGGAACAGCTGTCCTCGCCTGTTGCCACCGGAGGGAGAGCAACTGGGGATTATGATCCGAAATGGTCCTAGCCAGGTATTCAGTACTGGACACCAAGTTAGCGATAACAGGATCACAAAGGATCGTGTCAATCCGGACATGCAGCTCATGTAGCGCCGAAAAGTAGGAATAATCCCTGTCACCAGGGTGCTGCGCCCGCCATACATCAATCAGGCCCCATTCAGTCTGCCATTCCGCTCTCCGCCGCGCCACCCTGCGGACCAGAGACTCAGCCAGTGGAGGGTGGGACCTGTCCAAGGTGGTATCTTTAATGGAATTAAAATCGCCTCCCAGTATTACCGGCCCTGCTAAATAATGCGCTAGCGATCCCGATATGGCATCTAAAAATCGGGGCTGGTCCACATTAGGTGCCTAAACGCTGCAAAGCACCACTTCTTTGCCACACAACCTCACTCGCACTCCGACATACCTGCCCTCTGGATCAAGTATTTGTGCAGTAACCTGAAATGGAGTCCCCGCCCTTACCCAAATCAATACCCCTCTCGTATATGCCGAGTACGTCGTACCAAAGACCTGCCCCCTCCAGCGTCGCTGCAGTGCCGCGCATTCTGACTTGGTAAGATGCGTCTCCTGGAGCATTGCTATATGGACACCGCGTCTCACCAAATAAGCATGTACCTTATAGCGTCTGGACATAGTATGCAAACCCCGGACATTCCAAGTGATGCACTTCAGTTCAGGTAAAATCCCCATCGCTATCCCCTCCTAACATCTTCTCCATCCTACCTCTCCAGCTCACACCAGCTGCCCATGTCCCCACCCTCCCAACACCCTTCAAAACAGTCAACGCCCCCATCCCCAGAACAGGAACCAATAGTCGCGCTACAGTCCCCATCCAAACTTCAATTAGCATATAAACCAATCTATCCTGTGGTGGCCACCACAGGTCGCCTTAAGGGCAACCGGAACGTGGCAATGCGCCGATAGGCGGCAGCTCCCGCCTCCGTCCCCCGCCCCGTGATCCCCGCAAGTGGCATGCAACAAAACAGTAATCAAAAATGGGTACCCCATACTCCTGCCCCATCACTGCGGTGCCAGACCTCCGTGCACCATAAGGGCCCCCTCCATCACAGATCGTCCGCTGTGCGGGGCGTCACCTCCGGTCCCATCATGCTATCCACATCAGACAGTTCAGTCCCAGATTGTCCCTTGTCATCCTCCGACGCCGATCTACCGACCAGATCTTCCACCTGCGACCCGGTGATTGCTGCTGTCGCTGCCAACGCACCTTGTTTGTCCGCTGCCAGCTGCGCCTGTAGTAGGGCCTGTTGCGTTGTGTGCCTCTTGCGGATGCGTTGAGACTGACGCACCCTCAGCCGCTTAGGCCTACTGTCCATGTTCTTGCCCCTCTGGTCAGTTCCCGCCCTGTAGGATTCAAGCCAGGTCCAGGCCTCATCAGGTGACGAGAAGAACTGTGTTGTACCATCCATGATAATGCGCAGCTTGGCCGGGAACAACAGCGAATACTGGATCCCTTCCGATCGGAGCTCCTTCTTCACCGTTAGGTATGAAACCCTACGACGTTGAATGTCGAAGATGGTGACCGAACTGTTCTCCACCTTGAAAGGCCCCGTGGAGCGCGCGTTTTGAATCAATAAGTCTCTATCCTTGTAGTGAAGGACACGCGCTACCACAGGTCTAGGTGGGCGTCCCAGCAGCGGCGGCGTAGCCGGGACCCGGTGCGCCCGCTCAAGAGTGAAGAAGGGGGATAGCCCCTCGGGGGCCACCTGCGTTCTGAACCAGTTCTCCAGGTAAGAAACCATGTCCTTCCCCTCAATTTTCTCCGGCAGGCCGACCACCCTAACATTATTGCACCGATTCCTACTTTCCGAGTCTTCCGCTCTCTTCTCCAGCGTTGACAGCCGAAGGAGCGCATCTTCCAGTTTCCTCTCAAGAGTCACCACCGCCGGTTTCAGGTCCTGCAAGACCAGTTCCGTGTCCTTCACTCTGTCCACCAGCTTTGAGTGATCAGCTTTCAGGAGGCCCAACCCCGATGCGACCTGCGCAATATCGTTATGTAGGGAGTCTTTGGTCGTGGTGATGGCCTCCAGTATCTTATCCAGGCGCTTATTCAACCGTTTTTCGGTCTCTGAGCCCTCCATCATGTCGCCGCTTTCAGAGGCCGTGCTCCGTGCCGCACCGTCTGCGTCCGCTGTGTTCGGTTTCATCTCGGCGGGCGGTCCCTCCGCAGATCCGTCTGCAGTCACCCCCCGCTATCCGGCATGGCAGGGTGGCCTCGGTCTCTCCGGCCCACACTAGGGAAAGTTCGCCATTCCAGGGGACACTTCTCGCCGACAGGGCTGCCCACCAGTCATCCGTGCGGACTGGCGCGGTCCCAGAGAATATCCCACTCAATCACTCACCTGGCCACTGCACTGGACCTGGGTACCGTCCACTGTGTCCCGCCGCGGTCTCACCTGTCCAGCTACATCGGGGGCAGCCCAGCACGGCCACATCCAGGGCAGCACCACAACCTCACTGGCTCTACACCCCAAGAGTGGGCCTCCGGTCACAGGACCTACACTGCTCCCAGCGCCGGGCACCGTCTCCCTGATATCTGGCGTTCGGCCAGGGTGTGTCGCAGCCCTCCGCCGTCACAGCAAGTGGCTGCAGTTGCGAATCCCTGCGCAGCACGGTAGGCCGCAGGTTTTCCTATCGATCCCCAACGTGCGCCCCAAGATGCTTGCGGCCAGGTAGTTCCCCGCTGCAGTCACATCAGCACTGTCGATCTGAGACCGCACCAACAGGGGGGCAGCACCTATATCGACGCGGAGGAGCCCCTGCGTCCGTCACCGGTCAGTGCCCCTAAAACAGCCCCTGCGCTGCAATGTCCTCGCAGGGCCCTCCAAGCGCCCACTGCGACCGTGACTCCCAGCCCATCAACCGCTGTCCCGCGGTTAGCAGCCGCCAAGCGCCGCCTCAGTACTGCCGCCGGGAGCTCCGGGACTCGTGCGTCACCAGCCGCAGGGCTTCCCGCCCAAGTGTCCAAGCGCTACTACACCAGCGCTCCGGTTCCTCGCCTCGCTGTGCCCCGATTATGGCACCGGGTACTCCGCATCACCTCCCGCCGCCGCTATGTCCTACCGCCCAACGAGCTCCGCCAGCTCTGCCAGTCGGTCCGCGGCCGCCATTTTGCACTGCTCATTGGGCGCCGTCCTCCGGCCCGCGGCACTTCTTGTTTCCAGCCGCTCACTCCACAGCGCCTCCCGATCACGGGCGCCCGTCCACCACCGCTCTCCTCCTGCTGCCTTTCGCCAGCCCCGTCTAGGAGCAGAACAGCCAGGGGGTCCCCGTTAGTGCGGGAGCGCCACCATTTTGAGCCTCCGGCTCTCTCCTCCTCGGTCCCGATCCGCGGGAGACCACTCGGTCCGCCGGACTTCTCCCCAGGCAAGAAGCGGTGCGGAGTGGGGACCACTCGTTCCGACCCAACGTCGGCCAATTGTAGCCTCAAAGAACCCCGGTATGCAGGATTTCTGAGGGATCGAGCGCGGAGCTATCGGCTCACGCCGCCGGCTCCATCGGCGCTCAAGCCACGCCCCCATTCATTCATAATCCTCTAGAATCTTTTTTGGATGTTGGGTACTTTTTATGTGGCTTCATTCTTACCACATATTGATCTCTTTCTGCTGCAGTTTCTCTAAATAATGCAATTTTCCTTTCATTGACTCACAACTGACCTCTGCCGATTTATACAGCGGGCTATAGCCCTAAAATTATCCTCGTCTAAATGTCAGTCTTTGACCAAATGCATTGCATGTCATCCTCACTCCTAAGTTTATACATTTGCTATCAAGAGGGAGTGAACTCTCTTGATGGACATTTCTATTTCTACAAAAAATCAAATGCTGCAGGCCCCTCTGCTAAGCATACACTGCAACAAGTTTGTGTTGGTCTATCAAATTACATTTATCTCAATTGCAACATTTCACTCGCATCTGCACAATATGCAGACATGCAAGCTTCAGGTTATCACTGCAGGTAATGCTGGCTAAGTTCAGCATAGTGCATCCTGAAGTCACTGACGAGATCCTATTGTTCTTTAACCAATCATTTCCTACAAAGCTATGTCTAAGTTTTCATCTCCCTTGCCTTGTGTTATGTTGTAATTGCATGCATGCACTATGCTATGGGTTATATATATCATGCATGCACCATGGGTTATGTATTATTCTCTTTTAATTTCCTGGCTGGTGAGCATTCTGCTGAAGGACAGCTGTATTTATTCTTGGTGATGGTGGATGCTTTGTACTTCTGTGAGGTTTGAGCCTACAATAAATACTTGTTTTGAGGATCCTAGTGTAATGTATACTTTGAGCACAACACGCTGCTCCCCACCGTCACAAGTCTTAGCAATAACTATCTCTCTACTAGGCAAATCCCCTGAAACACAAACACTAACAGTCACATAAGCCATAAAACAATTTAATGTCCCACATGCCTAGTACTGATATAAAACATATTCTGGAGTCTCCTACATCATAACATTGCTGGGAACTATAGTAAGAACCAAACGTTGACATAGATGGAGATGCAGCAGCCTACATAGAGAGAAAGGGAGAGTGTGCATGACTGGGTTGGTCAGCCCTGAGGCCGAACAAACAGACAGTACCCACAACAGTGGGCAAGCCACTCGCCCCCTGCCTTCGAGCAGGACCGCCTGCCCACAACCAGGCACTTCTGCTTTCTCACAGTGCAAGAAGCAGAAACATAAAAGGGTAATTGTACAATTTTATGTTTCTGCTTCTCGCACTGCGATAAACCAGTGGGGTGACGCCCCCACACTCCTATGGGGGAGCCACCACTGAAGGTTAAGCATGTTGAGTAGTGTTACTGCATATGTATGCTGTAAAACCATTGACCATTTGTGACTGCTTAAACATCTCTGGAGAATGGAGTATTGCCTGACCCTTTTTCATGTTCTTCTTAACCATCCACACTTATCTGGTCAAACTGGGCTACTCCCTCTCTAAATACAGCACAATAAACTTGGGGTCTGTAAGATTTGATCCTCTGACTGAAGCTCTTCAACATGAACCATCTGTCTTATGTCTTGAAAGTTCATAACCTTGGATAACAATTGTCTCCTGACTCGGACTGTGAAGGCAGGGGTGAAGAACTGCAGTGCCTAGCAGGCCACCATTGCTGGGTTGGTAATCAACTATTTATAAAAAAATATATAAGCATTAAAAAATACATATGTTAAAGCTAAAAGACATTCAATGCACTTGAAGAAAGAATTCAGGAAACCGCAACATAACACACTATATTTATAGCAACTCTATAAAAATATATTTTAAAAAAGATATCCTTACCCTCAATATTCTGAGTCATAATATTTTTAACATCACAATATGTGTATCTCAATATTCTTTCAATGTTTCAGCATTTGTCGGAACAGCCGTCTTCTTCTTGGCTGCAAGTAAGGCAGTCCTTTGTGTAAACATATTTTACCACTGTTTTATAAAGGCAGCAGTGGTAATGTGTGATAAGAATATTTGTGCAAAACGGGTGTGTGCATTTTGTAGTGGTAGCGATGTTTTTATGCTCTTGTGTTTCTGTGATACATTACTACATTTTGTTATTCTTGTCTGGTTGTTGCGTTGCATTGCACTTTGACTGTTGTCATGCGCATTTTTATGTTTTGGTTTGTAGTCATTTTGCTATGTGCCATGTTATTGTATTGTCTTCTGTATCATTCAGTAATAACTTAAAAGTTAAAAAAAATAATTATTCGGTTCCAGACAAAATAATTACTGTCCTTTAACCAGTGAAATACTGCCTTGTGACTGGTCTGATCATTTTCAAATCCCCTTCCTAATCCTAGACAAGGGACCGACTTGACAGGGTCAACCCCTAAAAGCGAAACAACTGACGGACACAATGAGAAACCTCGAAAGTATCATGATAACTTCTATCACCAAAAATGGACTTCAACCCCCCACAAATTTGACCAACCTTGATGATCTTTCTGAACTTTATATTAATACTTTCTCTAATATTCTTGACTCTATTGCCCCGACACAGCTCAAAAGGATCCCAGTCAAACACTCAAAGCCATGGTTTAATGGTGCCCTAAACGAGAAACAGTGCAATCTAAGATTCTCTGAGAGAATCTCGGGAAACTTTCCTTCAACCACTAAGTTATCTCAATTGAGGAAAGTGAGAAGAATCTACAAAAAAAACACATTTGCTTGGCTAAAATCCGACTCTTCAGAACTCAGCTGGATGGAGCCAAAAATAGACCGAAAAAACTCTTCGAAATCATTAAGGAATAATCTAACCAATCTTCTAACCAGAACTCCACTCCGTTACCCCTGCTCCCTAGTGGCGATGATTTCAAAGCTCATTTTGCTGACAAAACAAGGAAAATAGAGCTGGATCTATCACCTGCCACTCCAACCTTGTTATCCATGATACCGCCTGCAGGAGTAGGGGAGGGTGGCAGAATCCACGGCAATATACTTTGGACTGCTCTCTCAAAAACAATGCTTCTTGGAGCAGTTTTCTCCTACCAGACCGCTCTTAGATTCTCCGCAACATGGCCTCCATCAAACCCTCCTACCACTTTGGTGATCTTCTACCCTCCAAGCTCTATCCAAGCTCTATAAAGATTTAATCCCAGCCTTTCTCCCTCTTTGGTCCAGGATCATTCATGTACAGGGAAAGATTCCAGACTTCCTAAAAGTTGGGCAAGTTACTCCCATTCCTAAAAAGCCCAATGCGGACCTATCCAATCCAAGCAATTTTTGGCCTATCTCCAGCAGTATGACTCTAGCTAAAGTGCTTGAAAAATGTGTAGGTTCGCAGCTCTGCAAACACATTAAGAAATATCAACTCCTGGATCCTCATCAATCAGGGTTCAGAGCATGGCACAGCACTGAAACAACACTTACTCACATTTTTGATGACGCCGTGAGAACCCTTGACCAAAATGTCCCTTGTCTCCTGATCCTTCTAGACTTGTCCTCAGCCTTCAATACCATAAAACATGAAAACCTGATTGATCTCCTACAACATAGAATGGGATTTGCAGGCCCGGTCCTAAACTGGTTTGCCTCCTTCCTTCACAGCTGCACACACAGTGTCAAAGTTAATCATGCTCTCGCTGCCAATACCCAGTCCTGTCCTGATTGGAGTGCCCCAAGGTTTAACACTATCACCCACTCTCTTTAACCTGTTTATGGAGCCGCTGGCAGTCGTTCTGAACAGAGCGAACATTCAATACCACATGTATGCCGATGATACGCAATTGTACCTGAAGATATCCTCACAAGAGGACATAAAATCTTTAAATGCTGCACTTGCCCAAACTCAACAATGGTTAGCTCAGAACCATCTCCTACTAAATACGCTCAAAACGCAATTTTGATCACCCCACCTAATCACTCCGCTCCTACCCTTGACTGGATTAAACTCCTAACTGCTCTGAACTGTACACCTCATGTTGTAGACTCTGCAAAATCCTTAGGTATCTGCTTGGATAAACACCTAAATATGCAAGCTCACATCAGTGCAACTACTAGAGGTGCCAATTTCCAACTCAACATACTGAAGAAAATCAAACCATTCCTACCCCCCAAAGATCTCAGCCCGGCGGTTCAATCCCTCGGGGCCTGACCATTTCTTTTTTTTGTTTAAAAAAAGGAAGGGGTCATGCGGCTCCCCTCCACAGGCCAATTTCGGCCCCAGGGACCTCATCCCCCGGGATGTTCCACGTTGCGATTAGTGGTCGACTTTTTTCCTGAGAGGGAGTAGACGCCAGTCCACGCTGCTCCAACCAGCTACGCGGCTGTTTTGAACAGATTATCGGCATTCCAATTCTTCATTTCCCGACTGGAAAATCACAGGCTTCTATATTCCTTACCAGCCAGCATTCTATCGGCAACAGCGCTGTGTCACACACATTCTTCAGTATTGAAATCACGGTTGACCACTAATCGCAACGTGGAAATTACAAGAAAATAGGCTCTGATATAGCTACTAGACACCAAGCCACGTGCCTCAAGGTGAACAACGCAGCGTCTAATACAGACAGCAGATAATTTTACCTCATCTGTTACATCAGGCTACGCTGCGCTGGCTAATAACGTGATTTTTAATTCAGAAAAAGTGCTAGATTCAAAGACCCACTGCGGGAAACGCTGACGCTACCTGTCAACTCATGGAGCTCTAATATCACTGACTAGGCGCACTCCAGATAAAGAAGTCCTATATTTAGTCTCCAACCGGATTAACTTTGATCAATCTGCTGCACTTTCACCGAAGATACAATACCTGTAACAAGATGGTAGTGTCCTGAGGAAGACACTTTTCAACGTGTCGAAACACGTAGACGGAAATCATCTCCCTATTGTATTATTCAAATGTATTAAGGAATATCATGTATTTATCATATGTACACTGAAAAAGAATTTTTATCGATTTTTAATCAGTTTGTCAATGAATCATCTCTCGACACTTTTATACAACTTATTAAATTGAAATTTCTGTGCTAATCTAGTGCCATATCATTTATTATATATAATTAATTTGTCACCTGAACTTTTGCCAGTGTTTTTGTGTTGCATGAGCAGTACTCCTACCATCCCATAGCAAACTGCAATGTCCCAGTGGTGGGCACCCCAGGACATTGATGGAGCCAGCCCTGGTGAGCGGTGGTCTCGAGGGCCGTTATGGCTCCAGGAGGGGGTGGTCCCTGGAGCTGCGGGGGGTGCTTGCACCCACATTTAAATATAGTAGAACCAGTGAGGTGGTTGTCCCTGGGGCTGCATGGGGGAGCTGGAGCCCCCGTGCATCGCATCCTATTTAAATAAAGCCCCAGGAAGGTGGCAGTCCCCAGGGCTGTGTGGGGCCACGTTGCCCACTGCATTTCAATTACCCCACTGTAAATCCCGCTGATTTTTCTTTTTTTAAAAAAAAGCTTTTTTTGGCCGTGGTGGCCCGTGTTCGATCCCCTGAACAGGTCTAGGGGGTCAGGGTGTTTCTACTCTGCCCCCTTTTCTTTTCTTTTTTTACAGTTTTGCTTGTGACTTAGTTCAACTGAGTCAAAAGAACTTCCTGGTTTGAAGTGTTGGCAGTCACTCAGATCTCAGGAGGGTTCGCTGATCTACCGCTGCCACAGTTGTATAGCTGAGAAAACTTTAAATTTCTCAGGAACTACTAGACTAATTTACACCATTTAACAAAAAGAGTGTTTTCTGGACCAAGAGCTATCTTTCTGTCAAATTTGGTGTAATTCTGTTCAGCAGTTCTGCCTTTTCTCTGCCACCGCTTGACGGATCACACCGTAACTTTCAACACAGCAGCTGAAGTGAGTGGCCCATTAGTTTTGAAAATGTCGCAAACATTTGTCAAACGGCAACAAAGTTATTAGCATTTCCGATGGAAACTAGCTCCTAACTATAACTACCTACTGGCGACCACCGGTATGTCATAAATATATCTATCTATATATATATATATTCACTAAAAAACCCACAGGTTACTGGGACATTATAGCTAGGCTCAGATTTCACTTGTAAAAAACTAGTGAAATTCTGCAGTTATAGTTACCTGAGCTAACTCTAACTTACGCCCCTGAAATGCACTGCTTATGACCTCACATATTACATCATGGATTACATCACGGATTACATCACAAATTACATCACTGACAGCATCATCTAGTGAGTGTAAGTGTTTTAAGAGTTTATGGGTGTTAAACATGTATACTAACCTACTACAAAAGTTACATTAGTATACTAGGTGCACTACCACTGAGTGAGACTACTTCTAACATATATCATGTGAGTGGATGTCTGACTGTATGGATCCTTGTGTGTATGGGTGTGTAAGTGGTAGTATGGGTGTATAAGTGGTTGTGTGAAAAGCTGTGTGCGTAAGTGAGATGCTGTGGGAGTGGCTGTATTGGTGAGTAAATGGGTGTGTCAGTGGCTGTGTTGGAGAGTTCGTGTCTGTGTGAATGGCTGTATGGGTATGTAAGCGGATGTATGGGTGAGTGCTTGTATGGATGGGTGAATGGGCATGTAAGTGTGTGGGTGTGAGTGAGTATGTAAGTGATTGTATGGGTGAGTGAGTGGCTGTGTTGTGAGGCTATGCGGGTGAGTCAGTAGTTGTGCGAGTGACTGTGTAGGCAAATACGTGGGTGTATGAATAGCTGTATGGATAAGTGTGTTGCTATGTGACTGGCTGTTCGGGTAAGTGACTGGTTGTATGAGTGGCTATATGGGTGGGTGAGTAGGTGTGTGTGGCTCTATGGAGGAGTGAGTGAGTGTGTGAGAACTAAGTCTGTGAATCGGTATGTGAGGCATTGCATGGGTATGTGAGTGGGTGTACGATAGGTTGTCTGAGATGTGAGTGGGTATGTTAGTGGTTCTGGGGATTATGCCATCAGTGATGTAATTTGATTAGTGTACAATCTAGTCATCCTGCCCACATGCTGATAAATAGTTCCCCGGCGAGGACGCGCAACAGAAGTGCGCAGCTGGAGTGCCAAAGGGAAACCCATCTGCACCCGCGAGCATCCAGTGCCAGCCACTAAGCCGGTTCTCTTTCAGAGGGTAGGCTCATTACCTCATATGATAGCTCAACTCTGCACAGTCTAACCCCCAAAGTAAAATGCCCTCCGCATTGTTTCACACTGTTCTTCTTTTAAGTTAACTGAAGAGTATGCTTGCACTGACTGTGCATGGACCCCTAACATGTTAGAAAACAACAGAGCCTTCCAGGTCCTGAAAAGTATAGGGGACACTAAAACAGTTCTCAGCACCTCAAATAAATGTGAGGTATCTCCAGAAATACGAACTACAGGTCTTTGACCTATTAAATGATGGGAAACTGGATGCCTTAATCCTAACAGAAACATGGCTCTCTGATACGGGCAATCCTACGCTAGCCACAGCAATCCCTATGAATCACAGAGTCTTGAGGAAGGACTGTGTAAACAAACAGGGGGGGATAGTATTAGTTTATAAAAAGGAATATGAATGTACATTCTTTCCACTTGAGAGGCAATGGGCTACTGCCTGTCCATAACACCCCATCAGTCTCTGGCACAGGGCTTCATCTATCGGCCCCCTGCCCATGCTGTCCCATACTTGAACTCACCGCATTGGCCCCTTGGGCCATGAAGAAAAGCCCATTTTATAGCCCTTGGAGATTTTAATGTCAACCACTCGGAGCCTGAGGCTTTGGCACTCTTAAATACTATGAGCGCCTTTTCACTTAAGCGACAGGTTTTTGGCTCCACTCACCAAGCAGGCCAAACACGAGACCAGGTATTTTCTAATGTGGATCTGCAAGTGCTGCAACTATCCCCTCTTGCATGTTCTGACCACCACCTTATCCCATTTACGTGGCCACAAACATTTGTCAGGCCGCCTCCTAGGAAAAATACCCAGGTCTCTCACCAAGCCTAACACAAAGTTCAGCAAAGTGACCTGATGCAAGCCTTGGAAACAATTGCCCTGGCTTTGTCTGGCTCTCTTGAAGAGGATACTGCATGCCTGGATGGTTGAATTTTAGGGCCCATCAATGAGTTAGCACCTATTATGAGGATCCCTTTAGCAAGGATGAAACCAATGGCCTGTGATTTAATCATGTAAACACCTTGAAAGGGTATGGAGGTGTAAATTCAGGCTAGATGATAAAGCTGTGTATAAACTGGTATTAACAAACTATCATGCTATGGTGTCTCTAGCTAAAAAGGCCTTCTTCAAAACAAAGATCGAGGTGAGAGCAAAAAGTCTAATGAGATTTTAAAAATCGTTTAATCTTTTCTTAGACCCAAGGTCATATCAAGAAACTATCAACCGACAGCTGAGTGGATCTCCCGGCTATGTCCATTTCTCCCACAGGAAGTCCCACTCTGGCCAGTTTCAACCCACTATCGCTCAAGATGTCACTAACAGCTATCAAGAGCCTGAAGTTGGGTTCCCCATCCGATCCATTCCCATTAACCTGTTGACTAGGCTGCCCAGACTATTAATCCAATAGTAAATAATAAACTAAGGGGCAGATTTACGAGTTCTGGTGCATCTTTGCAAATCAGCAGGGATGCACCAGAAAAGATGCGACATGCACCACCACGAATGCATCGCATTTACAATGCAGCGCACCGTGGTGCAAGGATAGGGCGATGCGTGTCGCATCCTGAGGCGACGCGGCTCCAGCAATGTTTAGGGACGCCCTATGCCTAACATGCTGCATCACTCCTTACGCCTGCATCAAGCAGGCGCAGGGTTTTAACATAGCATGGACGTAAAAGTGACTCGGTGAAATCTTGTAGATTTCACAGCGTCACTTTTACGAGGCGTTCCTGCGACGGAACGCCCACATGAAACCTGACACAAGTTTCATGTGGCACAGGGCTTTTTAACATGACGCGTCACGTTATAAATAAGGCGCAATGAGGCACATGGTTTACGCCGCCGCTGCGTCACAGAAGTGATGCAACAGCAACGTAAATGTGGCGCATGGGGCTTGAAAATCTGCTCCTAAATATCTCACTTTCAACTGGCACGGTCCCTGCACATTGGAAAAGGGCAAAAGTGCTTCCTCTGTTGAAGAAACCTACCCCTGACCCAGAAAAGCCTGCAAGCTATAGACCCATCTCCCTCCTCCCTGCTTTTTCCAAAATACTGAAAAAAGCTGTTAATAATCAACTATCTCAATTCCTGAGGGAAAGCAAATGATTGCATTCCAGTCAATCAGGCCTCTGGCCACACTTCAGCATGGAGACAGCACTTCTGAAAGTAGTGGAGCATGTCAGAAGCACCCTCAATAAGGGAGACAAGTCCACCCTGATCATGTTGAATCTTTGACACGGTTCCCCATCTAAAACTACTTGAACGCCTTCAGGCAATAGGGATCAGAAGCACTGCTCTTAAATGGCTTTCCTCTTTCCTGGACAACTGAAGCCACAAATTATGTTTACCTCCATTTTCATCTCAACCCAGAACTGTTCAATGTTTACCTCATGCCTTTGGCGACATTGGCAGAGTCGATGGGCACAAAAGTGATCTCATACACTGACGATACTCATCTACTCTTCTCCTGTGGAAGGAGAGAGGAGCTAGATGGTGTGCTCATCTCACAATGCCTCTGTAAGGTGTTCCAGTGGTTGGCCCAGCACCAACTGAAATGCAACCCGGACAAGACTGTGATCATGATTTATGGGGCTGCTCCCCTAACATCTTGATATCTTGCTGGCCTAAGGATGCATCTTACCCAGGACCTCTACATAGCTCTGTAAGGAATCTAACTATCCCATTTGACAGCACCCTCTCATTTCAAACTCAGATAGAGGCGCTGATCACTTCCTGTTTCAGCATACTTCGAATGCTGAAAAGATTCCTACCTCTCCTGACTGAGTCGGCCAGGAAAAGGGTCATCTAGGCTTTGAGCACCATGAGAATGGATTCTGGGAACACCCTTTACCTTGGTCTCCCAGAGTACCTTCTGAGCAGACTCCAGGTGGTGCAAAATGCGGCGGCTTGACTTTTACTCAAACTCCCCCCTAGGTCCCATATGTACACTCAACTGAAGGCCCTTCACTGGCTCCCCGTGAAAAAGAGGGTACCATTTAAGGCCATGGTCCTTGTGAATAAGGCCTTGAGTGATTCAAAAGCAGGATACCTCAGAGAGAGAATCATGAATACATTCCAGCTCGCACTTTGTTATTTTCCCCTGCTTAGCTGTCAAAAGTCCCCCGTATCCACCGACTTGGAATGGGCAACAGATCCTTTCCTTATTTGGGGCCCCTCAACTGGGGAAAACTCCTGCGGGACCTACGCCTAACTGAGCTTTCCGTTTTTAAAAAAAAATTGAAAACTTGGCTCTTCACAATATCTAATTTGTAATTAAGGTGGTGCTGTAAGTCTTTAGTGCCATGACACTCTTTGAGTAACTGTACGCTGTACAAATTATTATATCATAACATACCATTTGAGATGTCATGAGTGATGTCACTGACCATGTCATGAGTGATGTAATGTATGAGGTCATAAGCAGTGCAGTGTGGGGGTGTGAATTATAGTTAGCTCAGGTAACTATAGCTGCTGAATTCTAATGGTTTTGTACAAGTGAAATCTATGGCTAAGTAAAAAATCCCTGTAACGTTTGTTTTTTTCAGTGAATTTCTAAGGTATTTTTAATTCTATTTCCTAACTATAACGACCCTGTAACCTTTGGTTTTTTAAGTGAATTTCTAAGGCTTTTTAAAATCCTGTACAGAATACACACTTTCAATAAAGAATTGCTTTTATATTTTCCTAGCTGAGTCTGTGCGATCCATCCACACTGTTAAACAGCATGGTAAACATATATATTTGCTTTCATCTGTGTGTTACAAATATCTGGCAATAGTAGGCCGAATTAAATCAAAGCAATACCAATCAAGGTATAGAGCAAGAGATTTGCCACGTACACTACTTTGCAAATGGCCTACAAATCAAATGCTGCTAGAATACTAGGGTGCTTCTGAAATACGGCATTCACACATCTGAGAAGATCATTTGCCTTGATTTATATTTATGAGTAGTACACAATGTGAGATCTGTAATGAAACCTGCTGGGGAGCCTAAATTGACATCAAGGACTTTATTAGGCAATAGCACTTAGCTATGGAGAACATGGTATCTCGAAAGTAGTTGCTTTCATATGCGGATTACCATTTGACTGAATAAGAACATCATCCCAGGCTGCTTAGAATACAGATGCAAGCTGCTTGATTCACACTCTTTGGTGTTTAGTGTGAGTTTCATATTTTATGGTAGTAGCTGAAAATTAATTTACTGCTATGGATTAAAAGTATGTTTTAAACAGAGGGTGTGCTGTACATTAAGAAATTGATCATAAGGTGGGAATACATGTTGAGCTGTTTACTGGGTGTAGTAAACAGCACCTATTTCAAGTTTTCCTTTGGAAATGATTAATGCTAATATGCGGATTAGCATTTTACTGAATAAGAACATCATCCCAGGCTGCTTAGAATACAGATGCAACCTACTTGATTCACACTCTTTGGTGTTTAGTGTGAGTTTCACATTTTATGGTAGTAGCTGAAAATTAATTTATTGCTATAGATTAAAAGTATGTTTTAAACAAAGGGTGTGCTGTACATTAATAAATTGATCATAAGGTGGATATAAATGTTGAGCTGTTTAATGGGTGTAGTAAACGGCACCTATTTCAAGTTTTCCTTTGGAAATGATTAATAAATATGTAGATATATTATATATTATGGCACAACACGAAGGACAATATTATGCAATAAGTCATTTATTGCCACCACACAGCAGAACAAGAAAAAAGGTTCTCAGAATACAGAATACTGAACTTGTTTTTACAACATTCCAAAAAACAATAAAACTCCTCATCATCCTCTCTTCTTCCTTCTTTTATTTCTGCTGCTCAAGGAGATAAGTATTTCATGATCTTATTTTTTATATTAGAAGAAAGTTTAAATTTGGTGGATTTTACAAGTGAAAATTATGATTAACCATAAACGATTTAAAATATTTTATATATTTTATGTTTAAGAACATTTTATATATCTTTGCTATTTGATCTATTTTTAAAAATCAGTGATTTTATAGGCAAAATATTTTTGAAAGGTTATAGAATTTAATTTTCTAAAGATGGGAAATGTATACTGGTTTTGGATTACCTTAGGGTTAAAGTTTTGGTTGTTGAAAAGAAAACGTTGAGTAGTTTATTCGTATTAAGTAATTAGCGTAGCTGATTATTTCATGTAAGCTTTCTGTGCAAGGTAGTTCAAAGGATATTTATAGAGAGAAAGGTTAATTAATAAAATTAATATTTGAAGAATGACTGCAAACGGTAAAGTTTAAATCTTACCGTTAAGCGCATGCGAGCGCTGTGGAAGCGCAAGTCTTCTTTCCTCTAGCCTTTGAAGTGAAAGAACCTGTGTGCTCCCGCGCACACACATAAGAATTATCACTTCGCTTTTGAGGCTTTATGACTTTCAGGATTCACGGTACACGCTCGTTTCCAAGGTGACGGCGTATTTCAACAGAAGTCGTTTCTGTGAGAATCGGTAAAAGCGTATGCTATTACGATCGTGAGGAGAGTGTAGGACGGTTTATGTTAAGTGCGCAGGAGACTTTGGAGAATTATTTTATGAGGGAAAGTCAAAAAAATTTGGATAGGCTAGAAGGCTTACTTTTGATGACTGAGTTAAGGACTTAGAGAGGATTAACGTTTAGATATCATACGTTATTTTGGTTGGATAGACAAAATGTTTTATTAATACTAAGTTTGAGTAGTATTTTAAGGGAGAATTTAATGAAATGGAGCAAGGTGAAGGATCTTTTGATGAAAAACTTAACAAGGCTATTGAGAAGATAACAATGGAGGAAGACAAGAGGAAGAAAGGTTTTGGTCGGCAGCAGAAAATGAAAATGTTCTTGTCATTTGTATGAAGGCATCTCTTAAAAGAAAACACATTTCTTTCAGTGTGCAACTGGGAAAGAAAAGGACATCTACTACGGTAGAACATGTTTGCTGAGCATAAGTATGTAAATACAATATTGATGTGGTGGACTTACGTGAATGGATACTACGTGTAGTTTGTTTGCTTGGCAATGCTAATACGGCCTTATCAATTAGGAGGAGGAAAAGTATTTTACTAAAAATAGATTCAAAATTGGTGGAATTAGCAATGAAGGAAGAAGGACCTTCGGCAAGTGGTATTCTCTTTGGTGAAGAGTTTATTAGGGATCTATCTAGATACGTAGGAGCTTTCAGTTCCCTGCAAAAATCTCAGAGAGAGATTAAAAAAGGTTTTCAGTGATCGTGTTTTTGGATCGGCCAGGAGAACGAGGAGTCGGTTTCCCGGCTGAGGCCAGGGCATCACTAGAGGCTCTTTTTCACATAGTTACGGATTTAGAGGCTATCAAGGACAGCAGTTTTACAGCGGAGGCAGATTTTCCCCCCCAGAGGCAACGTTCAAGAGGAATATTCAACAGCGGTGAAAGCCGTGGCAGACGTACGTCTGGTAAGTCAAGACCTTTCTGTTATCCAAATAAAACTGGGCGTCGGACTTGCCCGATTTATTCATGTATGGAGGTCAATAACAAGGGACTACTGGGTTTTAGAAACCATACAGGGTTTTCATATACAGTTTGTCGCAGATCCAGTTCAGAGTTTTTTTCCAAGGAAAATGTATTTTCAGGAAATTCATATGAAATTAATAGACTTAGAAGTAGATGATTTACAAAAGAAAGGAACACTAGGAGGCGAGAGAGATCTTGTAGAAGGTTTTATCAGCAGCATATTTTTAGTGGAGAAAAAGGACAAGGGTGGTATGTGTCCTGTGATAAATTTGCAAGAGTTAAGTGATTGGGTGGTTTATCAGCACTTCAAAATAGAGGGGATTCATTTGCTAAAGGATGTGTTGCTGAAAGGAGAATATGTGTACCTTACAATTCCTATATGTAAAGAACATCAGAGATTTTTGAGGTTTGTGTGGAGAGTCAAAATGTGAAAGTTTGTTTGTTTGCCTTTCGGCCTGTCATCAGCTCCATGGTGCTTCACAAAGGTGTTTCGGCCAGTGGCTGCATTTCTGAGAGACAGGGGTGTTCGTCTAATTATTTATTTGGATGATATTTTGATTATGGATTAAGACAAAAAGACTCTTCTTTCTCACACACGGTTAGCTGTTGAATTACTAGAGTTGCTGGGTTTGTGGTAAACAGAAAGAAATCACAATGTGTTCCGAATCAACAAACTCAACTTTTGGGTCTTGTTGTGGATACAGTGGAGGCAGTTTTGAAACTCCCAAAAGAGAAATTAAAGAGAATACGAAAAGAATAACAAAATGTTTTAGTGATGGACTGTATTTCTTTAAGGATGTTAGCACATATTGTTGGTCTACTTTCTTCAATGATACAGGCTATATTTCCATGCCCTGTACATTACACGGCCTTACAAAGATTAAAGGCTTTGCATTTAAGGAATGGTTTGAAATATTCAGAGAGTGCATGTCTTTCTCAGGAGGCAAGACAAGAATTGATTTGGTGGCTGAGAAATATGGAAGCATGGAATGGGCTTGCAATTTTTGAGGTAAATGCGGATCTGATTGTGCAATCAAATGCGAGTTTGGAAGGCTGGAGTGCAAGATGTGGGTCTCAAAAAGTACTGGCAGACACTGGAAGGACAATGCAGGAAAAGAAGCTGCACATAAATTGTTTGGACTTGTAAGGCTGGTTCTTTTGCATTAAAATGTTTTGGGGAACAGACTGCCAGATGTTCGGTGATATTAAGGATAGACAATATTTCTGCAGTAAGGTATGTGAACAGGATGCGAGGTCCAAGATCGAAAGGTTTAGCGTATCTAGCAAGGGTGTTTTGGGATTATTGTTTGGAAAGGAACATTTATGTTCAGGAGGAGCATATTCCAGGGTCTACAAATTCAGTGGTAAATTGGTACTCGAGCAATTTCTACGAGTCCAGCGACTGGACTCTATACAAGTTAGTTTTTTACTAAATTAAACCGTCTTTGGGGTCCTTTTCAGGTAGACCTTTTTGTGAACAGGATAAACACCCAGCTAAAGCAGTTTTTCAGCTGGCATCAAGATCCAGAAGCATTTGGGATAGATGCTTTCCTGAAGGATAGAAGGGGTCTCCATCCATATGGTGGTGATCACACCGTTTTGGAGTTCTCAGGCATGGTACCCATTGTTGTTGGAAATGAGTGTGGATTGCCCAGTACTTCTGCCGGATTTTCAGGGAATCTTAAGAGGTGCTTTGGGAGAGTTTCACGGGTTGGTGGAATCAGGCCATCTTCAACTAATGGCTTGGAAACTTCCAGGAGTGTCTGGAGAAAGCCAGGACTTTCTTCTGAGGCTGAGAAACTCATTGAGGAATCATGGGCATACAGGATTAGGAAGGCATATAAATTAGCCTGGAATAAGTGGAATGGTTGGTGTATGGAAAGGAACCTGGATCCTGTTTCAGCAGATGTAGTTCAGGTGTTGAATTATTTAACTGGTTTGTTTACAAAAGGTTTGGCTTTCAGATCAGTAAACTTACATAGGTTGGCTATTTCAGCAGGGGATGTTCTTGTGAATGGTATTACTGTTGGACAGGATATTATGGTTAGGAGATTGTTAAGAAGTATCAGGTTAGTAAAACCCCCAGGTTCAAGATATACTTCCATTTGGGATGTGTCTCTGGTTCTGTGATTTCTAGAATCTTGGAATGACAATAAGGATTTGAATTTGAAAGATTTATCCTACAAACTTACGATGTTGTTGTGCCTTCTTAAATTTAGGATAGTATCTGATGTCCGTGCATTAGAAATCTCAAGTAGGTGTTTTACTCCTGAGGGAATTTGCTTTTACGTTAAATAGAGAACGAAAACAAATTCCTCTACTATATTTTATCCATTCATGGTTGAAAAAGAAAAACTTTGTGTGGTGTATGTTGTGTGAAAGAGTATGAATGTAGACCGAACCCTTTAAGACCTGTTGGGGTGAATCAATTACTCATTTCTTTCAGATATCCTTATAAAGCTGTTTCTTCGCCCACTTTGGCTAGATGGGTGAAAGATTTGATGAGGATGGCAGGTATTGATATAAGTATGTTTGGAGCACACTCTGTGAGGGGTGCAGCTACTTCTAAAGCATGTGTCTTAGGTGATAGCCTGCAAGACATTCTTCGGTGTGCTGATTGGTCTACTGATTCAGTTTTTTGAAGGTTTTATTTTGAACCGATTGAAAATGCAGCTAATTGTCTGGTAAATATGCTTTGAACTTGCATAATGTTGGCCTCCGTGTCGTGCAATAAAATTTAGATTTTTCACAGCCACGGTGGGCTGAACATCTGGATTTTATTAAGGACACAGAGGCTATTATCCCTCTCATGTTTTTTTCCCAACCCTGATGGTGTTTTCTGATTATGTTATCAATGCAGGTCAAAACTAGGACTTATTGGATTCGTTCACATTTTATCATCTCTACGTTTATGGAAGCAAGAAGATTTCTTTGTTGTTTGACTTAAAAAGTTTTATTGTTAGATGTTTCTCCTTTTCGCAGGCAATGGAAAGAAGGAAGATGAGAGGATCATGAGGAGTTTTATTGTTTTTTGGAATGTTGTAAAAGGTTCTTGTTGGACCTAGAGTTACCAAGTCACATAGGGTAGCCTGGCCTAGGGTAAGACAGTCAGATCCTAGAAGAACACGTGTAAAGTTTGCGCTCCACCCAGCAGTAACTCAATGTCCTTCCACACAAAAACGACACTACACCAAATTTGTGGAAAAATATGGCCTGGTTTATAAAAATAGTTTGAATCACTTTTTCTTTTTCACACGACTATTTCTCCTTATGCTCTTTTTCACTTATAGAGTTTGATAACACATTGCAAAGTCATATTATACTTCCTTTGTCAATTATATGAGTTCAGCATTAAACTTTTCCCACCAGTCTTCTAACAGTACTACACAATTAATGAAGAGTGGACAGTGGATTGAGGAAATCAGCCTATACAGTTCCTTCAATAAAACATAGGCTTTTTAACAGACAGAATTAAGGTGATAACAGAAGTTTCCACAGTTGTTTCCTGTGGTTATAAAACTTCAAACAGCTTAATGAATAACTGAAGACAGGCAAGCTAAACCTAACTAATACCAGTGGCTAGCTCATTCTATGACTGCCTTAGCTTTTAAGATATCACAACGATTCTCTTTTCACTCTGGAAAACCTGCACAAAGGTATTTCCTTTTCCTTAATCTGCACGCTTTTTCAGATCACTTTTACTCCTTCCTTCACCTGATCGGTGGGAGGCTCCCTACGTTATTCCCTGAAGTAACCTGCACCTCCGGTAGTCACTTCCCCAGCAGGGGAATTCGTCCCAGGCAACAGTTCAGGAGACGGGAAACCTGTGAGGGGCTTTATTCAGAAACTCTTCACCGCCCCCTGGGCTGAAAAACAAACCCCCCAGCCGGAGTTAGAAATGGCTACGCCAGGAGCAGGGATTTCAGTCAGACTTCCCTCCCCTTCTGGCTTAAGCCCCCGCTTACTTCCTTTTTCTCCGTCGATGTCCCGGATCCTCCAACTGAGGTGACTTACCGGTGATCGTTGTGAGCGCTCCCCCTGTCTTCTTTGACAGAGTCCGCTCTGATTCTCTAAGCTGACGCCCCCGAGTTCCTCCTCTCCTTCCTGGATCCTACGGGGAGAGTACGCCTCCGCTCGATCACGCTTCCAGCTCCTCCTCTGTTTGGTGACGCCGCGCTGCACTTCCTGGGTGTCTGCTTCACGCTCCTCCTCCGTCGCGTCTGTCACGCCTCCGCAACTCCGACACAGTCTCTGCCAGTCGGAAACCAAGCGCCGCCAATCCCCTCTCACTCGTCTGCTGCAGAGGGACGCCTGAACCAGGGAACACCCCGATCGGCAGTTCGCTACACCACACGGAGGGAAAAAGAAACCGCCACCGGCAGTTCACGGGACTTCAGGTAACTGGGTGTCACCAGTGGGGTCAGAGTTCCTTTACTGCTCGTTCCATAGGTGAAAGCGGGTTCGGATATTTGAAGGGAAGAGACAGTTCCACAGGCCCTTTTTCTCACTGACCTCACTCCAATAACTTGGTTCACGACTAAGGCAACAATCCCTACTTCCCTGAGGGTTCCGAATAAGAGACAATCCTGTTGGGTCCGGTCAACAAGGGAGGGGTAGCGTCAGCCAGCAGGAAGCAGCCCCCGAGGCCGTCAAGTCCTTCACACTGCGCCAACCTCCTCCTCTCCCAGCTTGTACTCCAACTGCCCTCTCTTCTCTTCGCCTCACAACACTGCACAAAATGGCTGCCCTGTCCTTGGCCTTATATAGGCTGACCACCAAGGGTCCAGCAGGGTCCAGAGGTTTCTGGAAGTCCCTATTCTAACCTATGGGTCTTTCTCCTAGGGTGGCAGTTATGGCAGTTTATGGCCACCATTTTAGGTATCTCCTAGTTTTCTAGTCAGGAGAGGCACCTACCTCAGGAAAAAGGACTACGAGGGCCAAAGAGCATCTAACCCCTATGACAACACCGCAAAAAATTCAGTGGACATAAAAATTAAGGGATTTGAGGGGCAAAAAGGGGACAAAAATAAATAAATAATAGGAGGGGCTACCCAAAGGGCAGACAGGTCTAAAACGCGTCCCCCCCAGCTGAAAGTGGGGAGACGCTACCCAACCCCTTGGGAGTCCTCATCACTAAGGCGGAAATACCTAGAGAGACCGTCTGCATTGGCATGGTCCACTCCAGGCCGATGTTCCACCCGGAAGTCCATTCCCTGTAGGGAGATGGACCATCTCAACAACTTGGGATTTTCCCCCTTCATTTGCATCAGCCAACGGAGGGGTCGGTGGTCAGTCTGAACCAGGAAGTGCGAGCCAAACAGGTATGGCCGCAGCTTCTTCAGAGCCCATACCACCGCAAAAGCTTCCCGCTCAATTGCACTCCACTTCTGTTCCCGGGGAAGTAGTCTCCTGGACAGGAAGACTACAGGCTGATCCAGGCCCTCTTCATTGAGTTGCGATAACACTGCCCCAATGCCATGCTCTGATGCGTCTGTCTGGACAATGAACTCCTTGGAGAAGTCTGGGGCCCTCAGGACCGGTGCTGCACACATTGCCTGTTTCAGTTTCACAAAGGCTTGCTGACAAGCCTCTGTCCAGACTACCCATCGAGGTTGTTTCTTGGATGTGAGCTCTGTGAGGGGCGCTACAATAGTGCCATACCCCTTCACAAAGCGACGGTAGTAACCTGTGAGGCCCAGGAAAGCTCGGACCTCAGTCTGGGTCTTGGGGGGTTCCCAGGCCATGATTGCCTCAATCTTTGCCTGAAGGGGCTGCACTGTTCCCCTACCCACCAAGTGGCCTAGGTACACAACTGACCCCTGCCCAATCTGACATTTGCTGGCCTTGATTGTCAAGCCAGCTTGTTTCAGGGCCTGGAGAACAGCTTGCAAGTGATGCAAATGGTGCTCCCAACTGCTGCTGAAGACGGCAATGTCATCCAGGTAAGCAGCGGAGAAAGCCTCCATTCCGGAGAGGACCTGGTTCACCAGCCGCTGAAAAGTGGCAGGGGCGTTCTTGAGCCCGAAGGGCATCACGCAGAAATGGAAGTGTCCCTTAGGCCTGGAGAAAGCTGACCTTTCTTTTGCTCCTTCTGTAAGGGAGATCTGCCAGTACCCTGAAGTGAGGTCAAAGGTACTCAGATATTGGGCAGCTCCCAGCCGGTCAATCAATTCATCCGCCCTAGGGATCGAATGAGCATCAGTCTTAGTCACTGAGTTTAGTCCCCGGTAATCCACACAGAACCTCAGTTCTGGAGTGGTGCCTGGTGGAGCAGCTTTTGGCACTAGAACCACCGGACTGGACCAGGGGCTACTGGAAGGTTCAATAACTCCTAGCTCCAACATCTTGGTAACCTCACCATGGATGCTGGCCTTCACCTTGTCTGACAGCCGGTAGGTCTTTGACTTCACTGGTGGGCTGTCTCCTGTGTCCACATCATGGGTACACAGGTGGGTTCTTCCCGGGACAAGGGAGAACAACGAGGAGTACTGCTCCAATACCTGGCGGCAGTCCTCTCGCTGCTCAGGAGTTAGGGATGGGGAGAGAATCACTCCCTCCACCGACCCATCCTTTTCTTGAGACGAAAACAAGTCCGGGAGAGGCTCGCTTTCCGCTTCCTCTCCTCCATCAGTCACCATCATCAAGATGACCTCGGGCCTCTCATGGTGGGGTTTGAGGCGATTAGCATGCAGCACCCGTAGGGGCTGTCGAGGGGTCTTAAGGTCCACCAGGTATGTGGCCTTACCCTTCTTCTCTAACACCTCAAAGGGGCCTGTCCACCGATCCTGGAGGGCACTTAGCTCTCCAGGCTCCATCACCCACACTTTCTGGCCAGGCTCCAACTCCACCGGGTGAGCGTTGTGGTCATACCACTCTTTCATAACTGCTTGGCTGGCTTCCAAGTTGTCAGAAGCTTGCTTCCACAACTTTGCCATTTGGCTCCGGAAGGCCAGCATGTAGCTCACCACATCCTGGGGAGGCTTCCTTGGAGACTTTTCCCATCCATCCTTCACCAGGCTGAGAGGTCCACGAACAGGGTGCCCATACAGAAGCTCAAAGGGGCTGAAGCCCACTCCCTTCTGCGGCACTTCCCTGTAGGAGAATAGCAAGCAGGGTAGGAGGACGTCCCATTTCCTCTGCAGGCTCTCAGGCAGACTTCTGATCATGCCTTTCAAGGTCTTGTTGAACCTTTCTACCAGTCCATTGGACTGGGGGTGGTACGGAGTGGTGAACCGGTAGGTCACTCCACACTCCTTCCACATTGCCAGCATATATGCTGACATAAAGTTGGTCCCCCTGTCGGACACAACTTCCTTGGGGAAACCCACTCGGGTAAATATCCCCATCAGGGCCCTAGCCACAACAGGTGCAGTGACAGTCCTCAGAGGAATTGCCTCTGGGTACCGCGTGGCGTCATCCACCAGAACCAGGATAAACCTGTGACCAGCTGTAGTTGGTGGATCCAATGGCCCCACAATGTCGATGCCCACCCTTTCAAAGGGGGGGCTAATGACAGGAAGTGGTTCCAGGGGAGCTTTCAGCTTCACCCCTGTCTTCCCACTGGCTTGACAGGATACACACGTCCGACAGTATGTGTCAGATGCCACTTTCATCTGAGGCCAGTAAAAGTGGGGGACAAGCCGGGCAAAGGTCTTGTCCTGACCTAAGTGTCCTGCCAAGGGAATCTCATGAGCCAGTTCCAGAAGAAAGGCTCGGTATCGTTGAGGGACTACCAAGGCCCGTGATGAACCGGGTAAAGGTACCTTGGGTTCACTGTAGAGGAGTCCTTCCTCCCAGTAAATGTGGTAGTGCCCTGCAACGTTCCCTGCTGCCTGGGCTTCGGCCTGTCGCCTCAGTCCCTCAAGGGTAGGGCACTCCTTCTGGCCCTTACAGAACTCCTCCCTGGTAGGTCCTCCCTCTACATGCCACTCGGCAGGGATAGGTAAGTCCTCCAGGGAGACTACTTCCCCCTCCACGGACTCCTGGCCCACCACCGCAGGTGGCCGATCTGTCTCATGGGGCGTGAAAGCCGAAGCAGGCTTCTCCTGTCTTCGGGTCTGTCCCTTTTTGGCAGCGGGCTGGGCCATTGTTCCAGGCTCCAGCCCCGGCGAACTCCCCCTCCGGGCAGTCGCAGACCTTGTGCTTGTATAGGCCCAGTCAGGTGTACCCAGCATCTCCGAATGAGTCCGGTATTCCACCTCCTTCCAGACATTGTGCTCCATGTCATTTCCCAGCAAACAATCGACTGGCACGGCAGGGCTTACGGCAACTCGAAGTGAACCTACAACCCCTTCCCACTCAAATGGAACCTCGGCCACAGGATAGTAGCCCAATCTGCCGTCAGCCATCGCGGCGGGGTGGAGTACATGTGTAATCACCTGCTCTGGAGACACCAGTTGACTCCTTACCATAGTCATACTGGCTCCTGTGTCTCTCAGAGCCTCCCCACTTTGGCCATTGATGGTGACCCATTGCCCATACTTTACAGTATTTGAGGGCACCTAGATCTTAGGAACCATCTCCCGATCTCCCAGGGACACTAAGGTGACACCCGCCCACTCACCCCCCTTATCTAGGGGCAACTCCTCCCCGAGCGCTACACTAGCTACTCCCGGGGCTTTTCCTCCAGTGGGAGGGGGTGGTCTCTTTGGGCACTTGACATCTCCCTTATAATGTCCAACACCACCACACTCAAAGCAGTGGACAACCCTTGGCTGCTGGCTTTGGCCAGGATGAGGGTTTCTGGGCGGGTTAGCCTTAGGGGTGAATCCTGTTCCCTTTCCCTGGAAACTGTTTTGGGGACCTTTAGAGAACTCCCGCTTATTATCTTCCCCCTCCTTCTTCTGGGGGGCGACCTGTCCGGCCCTTTGGGAATCCCCTCCAGTCCCCTTTGAGGACACCCGGGTACTTGCCCAGATGTCCGCCTCCTCTGCAAGCTTTCTGGGGTTGGTCAGCTTGCTGTCCACCAGGTGTTGGTGCAGCTCGGGAAAACATTTCTCGAGTAGGTGCTCTTTGAGAAAAAGGTCATATAACCACTCGTAGTCCTTCACCTCGCTGCCCTGTATCCAGCCTCCAAAGCCTTCCTTGCATAGTCCAGGAAATCTACCCAGTTTTGGGTGCTTAATTTGTGACTTCCCCTGAACTTTTGCCTGTACTTCTCTGGGGTCAGCCCAAACTTTTTAATCAGCGCCATGGTGGGGTAGTGGGTCTGCTCATCCTGCTCTAGGGCCAATAGTGTATCCCGTCCAGTAGGAGGCATGTACTTGTATAGACCACCCCCCCAGTGTTTCTCCTGGATCCCATGGGCTCTTAAGGAGACCTCATAGGCAGCCAGCCACTTGGCTATATCGTCCCCTTGGCTGTAGCTGGCAACTATGTCTTTAGGTAGGTAGGGTCTGGATTCCCTGGTTAATTCTTTGGTTTCGCTGCCACCATTCGGAGAATTGGAGGACCCTAACTGTAGGGCCTTGAGTTCTAGCTCTCTCAGTTTTAACTCATGAGCCATCCTCTGTTCCTCCCTCCCCTGTTCCAACTTGGCTAATTCCAACATTAATTGTCTTTTCTCCCTCCTGTCCATTAGTTCAGCTTCGGTCAAGCTTCCTCCGGAGACACTACTACCCTTCCTTGAGTAGGTCATCGGTCCTGGAAGTAGGTTTCCCATCTCAGGATGGAACAATCCCTCTACCCCTATGACTGTGTCCCGGTCCGTCCCCTCTTCCTCCTCCTTCTCTTCCCCATGTGCTGCCACCCAAGCCCTCAAACTGGTCTGGAGTTCCCCCTTCTTGGCACCACGCTTAAAAAACACTCCCATCTTTTGGCAAAAGTCTCTAAGCTGGGCTGCAGAATAAGTTTCCAGTTATTCCAGAGCAAATTCCATTTTGCTGATGAGCAATGTAGGGACAATCACACAGAAAGAATGAATTTAAAAGGGGCAATTTGAAGCTACCTTCACCCACCACCAGGAGTAAATTTGGAAAAAACAAAAGAAGTAATTAGGAAGTCCGCTAGGAGAAAACTCAAGGTGTAGGCCTGTGGAGTACACTTAGTTACTGCAGAGTAGACGCAAACACAGTTCTCATCCCACCGCTAGCCACCAATTATGTTGGACCTAGAGTTACCAAGTCACATAGGGTAGCCTGGCCTAGGGTAAGACAGTCAGATCCTAGAAGCACACATGTAAAGTTTGTGCTCCACCCAGCAGTAACTCAATGTCCTTCCACACAAAAACGACACTACACCAAATTTGTGGAAAAATATGGACCGGTTTATAAAGATAGTTTTAATCACTTTTTCTTTTTCACACAATTATTTCTCCTTATGCTCTTTTTCACTTATAGAGTTTGATAACACATTGCAAAGTCATATTATACTTCCTTTGTCAATTATATAAGAGTTCAGCATTAAACTTTTCCCACCTGTCTTCTAACAGTACTACACAATTAATGAAGAGTGGACAGTGGATTGAGGAAATCAGCCTATACAGTTCCTTCAATAAAACATAGGCTTTTTAACAGACAGAATTAAGGTGATAATAGAAGTTTCCACAGTTGTTTCCTTTGGTTATAAAACTTCAAACAGCTTAATGAATAACTGAAGACAGGCAAGCTAAACCTAACTAATACCAGTGGCTAGCTCATTCTATGACTGCCTTAGCTTTTAAGATATCACAACGATTCTCTTTTCACTCTGGAAAACCTGCACAAAGGTATTCCCTTTTCCTTAATCTGCACGCTTTTTCAGATCACTTTTACTCCTTCCTTCACTTGATCGGTGGGAGGCTCCCTACGTTATTCCCTGAAGTAACCTGCCCCTCCGGTAGTCACTTCCCCAGCAGGGGAATTCGTCCCAGGCAACAGTTCAGGAGACGGGAAACCTGTGAGGGGCTTTATTCAGAAACTCTTCACCGCCCCCTGGGCTGAAAAACAAACCCCCCAGCCGGAGTTGGAAATGGCTACGCCAGGAGCAGGGATTTCAGTCAGACTTCCCTCCCCTTCTGGCTTAAGCCCCCGCTTACTTCCTTTTTCTCCGTCGATGTCCCGGATCCTCCAACTGAGGTGACTTACCGGTGATCGTTGTGAGCGCTCCCCCTGTCTTCTTTGACAGAGTCCGCTCTGATTCTCTAAGCTGACGCCCCCGAGTTCCTCCTCTCCTTCCTGGATCCTACGGGGAGAGTACGCCTCCGCTCGATCACGCTTCCAGCTCCTCCTCTGTTTGGTGACGCCGCGCTGCACTTCCTGGGTGTCTGCTTCACGCTCCTCCTCCGTCGCGTCTGTCACGCCTCCGCAACTCCGACACAGTCTCTGCCAGTCGGAAACCAAGCGCCGCCAATCCCCTCTCACTCGTCTGCTGCAGAGGGACGCCTGAACCAGGGAACACCCCGATCGGCAGTTCGCTACACCACACGGAGGGAAAAAGACACCGCCACCGGCAGTCCACGGGACTTCAGGTAACTGGGTGTCACCAGTGGGGTCAGAGTTCCTTTACTGCTCGTTCCATAGGTGAAAGGGGGTTCGGATATTTGCAGGGAAGAGACAGTTCCACAGGCCCTTTTTCTCACTGACCTCACTCCAATAACTTAGTTCACAACTAAGGCAACAATCCCTCCTTCCCTGAGGGTTCCGAATAAGAGACACTCCTGTTGGGTCCGGTCAACAAGGGAGGGGTAGCGTCAGCCAGCAGTAAGCAGCCCATGAGGCCGTCAAGTCCTTCACACTGCGCCAACCTCCTCCTCTCCCAGCCTGTACTCCAACTGTCCTCTCTTCACTTCACCTCACAACACTGCACAAAATGGCTGCCCTGTCCTTGGCCTTATATAGGCTGACCACCAAGGGTCCAGCAGGGTCCAGACGTTTCTGGAAGTCCCTATTCTAACCTGTGGGTCTTTCTCCTAGGGTGGCAGTTATGGCAGTTTATGGCCACCATTTTAGGTATCTCCTAGTTTTCTAGTCAGGAGAGGCACCTACCTCAGGAAAAAGGACTACGAGGGCCAAAGAGCATCTAACCCCTATGACAACACCGCAAAAAATTCAGTGGACATAAAAATTAAGGGATTTGAGGGGCAAAAAGGGGACAAAAATAAATAAATAAAAGGAGGGGCTACCCAAAGGGCAGACAGGTCTAACAGTTCTGTAGTCTGTATTCTGAGAATCTTTTTTCTTGTGCTGCTGACTGGTGGCAATAAAGAATTTATTGCATAATATTAGCCTCCTTGTCCTTAATAAAATCCAGATTTTCAGCCCACTGTGGCTGTGGAAAATCTACATTATTCAAATGGGTTTTTTTCCGGACCTTTTTTCCCAGATAATTTGACTTATTTACATCTGACATAGGAAAATAGCAGTTGCGATAATTGTCACAGAGACTAATCTACGGATCCTTGTGGAAATAGGAAATGTTCCCATTTTAATAACCCATTTAAAGCAAACCCATTGCAAATATATAGCTCCTATTATGAATTAATAGAGGGTTCATTGCAGAACAGATATGTGACATCATTTGGTGCCATTTTGCACTCAATATATGAAAATACTAGGTTATCGCTTTCATTTGTCTTTCATTCATTCTCTCCCTGTTAGACCTGGCACCATTGGTATGGGTCTCCCTCCCATTTTGTGCTGTTGCCTCTTGTATTTTTGCTATGTTTTTGCTGGTCTAAATGCTTTGGGCACTGCCACTGCTATTCAGGGCCAAAATGCATGTGCTCCCTATTGTAAATTGTTGTAATGGATTAGTGACTCCATGTTTGGCTATTTGATTTACTTGTTAGACCCTAGTACAGTGCACCATGTGTGCCCAGGGCCTGTAAATCAAATGCTGCTGGTGGACTTGCAGCACTGGTTGTGCAACCCACAGATTGTAAAATGTGGCTCAGGCCTGCCATTGCAGAGCCTGTTTACAGCCTGAGGCTGCCATGTCGACTTGGCAAGTGCACCCACTTGCCAGTCTCTAAACCTTTCCTTTTCTACATGTTAGTCACCCCTAATGTAAACCCAAGGGACCTCATGGGCAGGTTGCATTGAACGTGAAAGATAGGACATGCCTTGATGTGTGTGGTATGTCATGATAGTGAATTACAGCCAATTTCGTTTTACACTATTGCAAGGCTACCTGTTCCCATGGGCCAGAATCGGCAGTTTGATTATAACATCTTATAATCCTAAGTGACTGAGGGAACTCAGTAGAAATTCGAGTTTAATATGCCTGAACTCAGAATGTTAAAATACATCTTTTAGTGAGGGTAGTTTTTTCATTCTGTGTTTCAAAATACCACTTTTCGAAAGTAGATATTTTCTTGCCTAAACATCCAGTGTGCCTCTGCTAGGTTTGTGTATTCCATGCCTGGTTTGTGAGTGACAGGGGGCTGGAGAGGACCTTGGCTCCAGCAGTCTGATGGGTTAGGGCTGGGCTGAATAGGGCCTGCATTAAATAGAGAGTGGGGGGGAGATTTCCTTTCACTGACCTGAGCCTTCATAGAATAGAGAGGAGGAGGAGATTTCCTTTCAGCTACCTGGGCCAGGTCTGCTTTCAACAATGCTGTCTCCACCTTCTGCTGGAAGCCACACAGAACTGTTTTTGTTTGCTGGGCACAGGCACCCTCTGCCTTGAGAGGACAAAGGATTTACTGGTATAAATAATGGGGCCAGAACCCAGAACGTTAGATCACTTCTGGGAAATAAGACAAACCTTTGCCAAGGAGAAGAACCAAGGAAGCTAAAGGAGGAGATTGCCCCTGTGCTGTTTTGCTATTTCTGGGGCTGGCCTGCAGTGGTTACTTTATTGCCAAGGAAAGGGGAGAAGGACTTTTGTGAACTTTTCATAATCTTGAGGAAGAATCTTCAAGGGCTTGAATTGTGCTGGGGTCCTGCCTGAAGTCTCAGGGATACAAGACTTCACCACCAGCTACCCTGAATTTCCTTCTGGGAATTCTAAAAGTTGTTTGGGCCCCCTGAGAAGACTGTGCGTCGCTGAGAGCTGGAAGCCCGGTGCAACGAGGAAAAGCGTGTCGGTGACACAGCAGTTGCCGCCACACCGCCGAAGAAGCGTGCCACTGCCGCATTTGTTCGCCGTCGCATTACCAACGCAGCATGCCGCATCACAGGAGAAGCGTGTTGCCGCCACAGAGATCACCATCGCATCACCGGAGAAGCGTGTCGCAGAGCCTGTCGCAGCTCAGAAGTTACCGAGTTTGCTGCACGGACGTCTGGCGTGTAAGCATCGCATCCAACATTGTCACATTGCATCAAAGATGCCATTTTGTCACATTGCACCGGATTGTCGAATCACATCGATGCGCCATCTTGTTGCATCAGAACCGGAACGCAGTAAGAAACCGACACATCACCTCCTCTCCGGTACGGAACCAATGCATCACCTCCGCTGCGCAGCAGTAAGGAACCAACACATCACCTCCCCCGAAGCAAGGAACTGACGCATCACCTTCCCTTCAACCCTTTTGTTTGTATTGCATGACACATCCAAGGTACTTCGAGAGATAGTGTTGCATTTACCATCCACATTGAACTAAGCTATTTTTACCATTTTAAAGTCTTATTTTTGATTACAGTATTGTGGATTTTTGTTGTTTGGTCTTGTGTTAAGTCTAGTAAAGATTACTTATTTTTCTAAACTGGTGTGGTGTCCATTTGTAGTGTTTTCACTGTATTGCTGTATGTGTTCACAAATACACTACACACTGCCTCTGAGATAAGCCTGTCTGCTTGTGCCAAGCTACAAAGGGGATGAGCAGGGGTCATTTTAGAAGTGCAGCCCCTTACCCTGACTATTTGGACAAAGGTACCTACCTCTGCCATCTAGAGAACCCTAGTTCTAACTTTCCATGTTAGAACTGGGGGTCTCTAGTTGGTAGGGGTAAGTACCACTTTCCAAATAGGGACCCTTGCTTCTAGTCAGGGTAAGGAGGAAACACTCTTCAGATAACCTCTCCTCACCACCTTGGTAGTTTGGCACAAGCAGTCAGGCTTATCCAAAAGCAATGTGTAACGTATTTGTACCAACACTCACAGTAACACAGTGAAAATACCACAAACTGACTCCACAACAGTCTAGAAAAATAAAGGTATTTAATCTAAACAACACTCAGTGCACTTTACTAGGGACTTCTTGGTAACACAAATATGCCAATGAGGGATAAGCAATTACATTAACAACTTACACAGAGAGCATATGCACTTTAGCACTGATCAGCAGTGGTAAAGTGCGCAGAGTACTATTGCCAACAGCCACAGGTCAGGACACAAAAGGGAGGAAGAAGCAAAAAGTTTGGCGGATAACCCTGCAAGAAGGGCCAATTCCAACACAACCCCCTTCCAGCCTAAATCCAGGGTAGGCCAAATGATACCTCAATGGGATTCCCTGCTTAAGGCAATAGAACACGGAAACTGGTCAAAACAGCAGGGCACAATTCCTGTTCTACGCCGACCTGAACCTAGTAGGATCACTCTATCCACACTCTCAGGGTCCACCATGCCAATCCATGTGGAACCCTTCTCCTCACCTGTGGACGCCACCTGTGCAGCACCTAACCTTAATTTACTCACAGGTGTGTCCCAACAGACAGCCAGCCAGCCACAGTGACCACCGGCAGTGATCAGGGATAAGACCCAGGCATCATGCCTCTCAAGGCTCTCAAACCCCTGTGGTGTCAGGGGGTGGGGGGCAGTAGCCCCAGGTGCTGGGCACCCTTTGTCCCCTCCCTCTCTTGTCAGGTCTGATATCCTGGCACTGACCCACCAGTTCAGGGGTTTTATCCTGCAACTGGGGTCCCAGGTCAGGGGGGATACCCTAGACCTGGCCCTCAAACCTAGGCTCCAAAGCCTCCAGGGCAGACACCACCTGAACCTGGCTCACCAACCCCTGCGGTGGAACACTTGCCTGATGCACCAGGACTTCACTCACGGATATGCCCACACTGGTACACAGCACCCACCTAGCCAACACAATGGTGTTGCCCAGTTCACCCCCAAGGTGAGACTCTTGCCCCCCTTCTAGGGGCAACCCTGTCCACCAGGACAACCAACCACAGGGGTCACTGACAGCTGTCAGTGATGAGAACCAGGCCACATGCCTGTCAGGCCTCTCTAACCTCTGTGGCATCAGAGAGTGGGGGGCAGTAGCCCCAGGTACCTGGCACCTTCCTTCCACTCTCCCTCTGGCCAAGTGAGGTAGGGCATCCTGACACTGGCCCACCAGCCCAGGGTCTGTACCCTCAGGCTGACTAGGGGTCACGGTGAGGCTCTCCTCTCCCTACCCCGCCTTCTAGGTTCCCGCACTCTCCTCCCAGGAGAGGCACCCTCAGAACACAACTCTCCTACCAGTTCAGGACCTCCCTCCTGCAATTGGTCTCCCAACCCAGGGTTTAACCCCTCAGGTTGCACCGGGGTCAGAGGTGAGGGCTTCCTCCCTCTGTACCCCCTTCCAGGGCACTGCACGCTCCCTACTGGAGAGGCACCCCTGGAAGCAAAATTGTTCAGGACACTGGTTACAGATGTCCTTCCTTCTAGGTCAGGCAGATCCTGAACCTGGTCTCCCAACCCAGGGACCAATACCTGCGGTTGTGCACTTGCCTGGCATGCCAGGACTTCTGGGGACTCACACAGTACCCCCTTGAGGGGTGACACATGACTCATGTGTCCCTCGACAGTCTGCCTGGCACAGATCTCCTGACCCCTGTCCACCTGACAGTGCGTGAAGATCCCCCAGGACAGAAGTGGTGTCACCATGGTCACTCCTGGGAGACTCAGCCCTTCTGGCTGGTCCCTGACCTACTGGTTCTCCCACTGGGGAACACATCCCCCTCTCACCCCTCAGTCTGGACTTCTGCACCCTCCCAACTGGAGTGGCACTGCCAGGCACCAGAACTGATGAAGGCCTGGTTACAGGCACTCCCCGTTCAACAGACACTAGGAGATCCTCCTCAAATGCCTACTAGCACATTCTAGGCCCCCAACTTGGTGTTCCTGTAAGGAACCCTTCAGGCCCTGAGACTGGCTTTGGGCACCGTGAGACACACTGTCCCACACTCACTCCTTCTCCACTGAGACCGGACATGCGCCCCTACACCCCTCCCACTACACTGGGACCTAACTGGACTACACTGAACCTCTTCCACCTCACAGGTCTGGAAGATATCTGTGCCACTCCTTTTGGGATCACTCCCCAATGCCTCCTCAGACTCTCTGGAATCCACCAAGAGGTCTTCCTCCAACACAAGCTCTCTGGGATCAGATAACTCACACTCCACCGGGTGTGGGCATAGCTCTGGAAAACAGGGACTTAAAATGTGCTCTCCAACAAATGAATCACACAGACCCCCACAGTTGTTAACAAAGCTACCCTTTAACCTCATCCTCCAGTGCCTCACACAAGTACCCCACACCGCTCTCCTAAGACTTGCAAGACAGTATCTGACTGTCTCTGTCACACAACCCAAACTCTTTTGGCTGATCTTCACACACACACCAAGGTTTCTACCATAGGGGACCCCCTCTCCCTGTACCTCACTTCTAGAGTCAGTAGAGTGTCCCTCCCACCACTAGGAATATGGTCCCCTGTGCCAGTCCCCCAATCTACTTCAGGGACACTGCACTCCACTGAAACTACATCATAAACCTGAACCCCCTGGTGTATGTCGAACCCCTCCCTCAAGTCAGGCGCCACATCTCTGGGTGATTGTACCTTTCTCTCAACACTAGATATCATAACCATGCTGCCACCATCTGAGCTGGACTCCACCTCCAACTCAGCAAAGCTCACTTCTTGAGCTACACGTTTTTCTTCTTTCTGGGCTAAGGCCCACCGGATCTCACCCTCCTTGCTTTTCCAGTCTAATTCTCTGCACCTTCGCACAGCAGCAAGTAGCCACTCATCTTTCTCTCCCTCACTGTCAGAGAAGTCCTCCTCCTCAGAATCATCTGGTAGTGTTGCTTTCCAAATTCTGACCTCATGAGAATACAGGCATGCCTCAAGATCCCCCCTTGTGGAACCTCTCTCCACGGGCAGCCCCCTCTCTTTGCAAAAGGCTTTTATCTCCTCCACTGTGTAGATATACAGGTGGAAAAAGTTGACTTCCATTTTGGCAGGACTTCACAGGTGCAACACTAGCCAGAGTCTCAGTATCCCCCCAAAAAATACTTCCAGGAGGACACCAGGAAAAACAAACAGTATGTGGTTGCATAGTGGTCTGCACTCACTAGTGATGTACACAATCACTGTGGGTCTAGTACAAATACAAGTTCAAATCCCCACCGCTGACCACCAATGTTAGAACTGGGGGTCTCTAGTTGGCAGGGGTAGGTACCACTGTCCAAATAGGGACCCTTGCTTCTAGTCAGGGTAAGGAGGAAACACTCTTTCTGTCGTCAGACAGCTGGTCCCCGCTCCCATTGGCTGGTGCTGGTCAGGTGGTGCGCCAGACTCGGGGCCGGCCATATTTAACCGGGATGTTTCTCTCCGCGCATAGCGGACGCGCGCAGCGGGCGTGCGCCGAGGTTGCGCCAAAGTTAAGCCCGTCTGCGCCTGTCCACGCTGAGGACGCGCGAGGCGCTAGTTGGGCTGGACCTCGTTTCACTCTTCATGAAAATTGTGAGTTGTATTCCCATTCTGCACTTCTGGCACTCAGACCTGTGTTTAAACCTTGTCACTTTACTTCAATCCCTGACAACCTTGCTAACATCAAATGTTGCAAAGGGGCTTTTAGATCCATATGCCGTCGACATCATTATCATAAAAAAATTATGAGACCTGGAAGTCAGTTACCTGTGCCTAACTATTTAAGTGAGGCTGGCTTGCTGCTAAACGCTAGGTCGTTGGCCCGTAATAACGTGGCATTCAATGACTTTGTCTCTCAAAAAAGGCCCTCCTGGGTTTTTATCACCGAAACCTGGGGTTTCTGAAACCTCCGGCCCAGATTCTGTGGAGGCAGTCCCTGAGGGCTATACTCTCGCCAGAATGGATAGGATAGGACGAAAGGGGGGTGGCCTGGGTATCCTGTTTAGAGATACTTTCACTTGCTGTACTAAGCCTCTTTCCTTGCCCTCAGACAAGTTTGAGGCATTGTATTTCTCTATTAATTTCCTTCCTTCTGCTTCTTTTTCGGGTATTCTTTGCTACAGACCTCCAGGCCCCAGATTGACCTTTGCTCATGACATTCCTAAACTCATAGAGCCCTATGTTGATAAGCCTCATTTTAGCATTCTGGGCGATTTTAACTTCCATTTAGAGGCTATAGAATCCAAGGATACGTTAGTACTTGTAGATGGCTTTGCGGCATGTGGTTTGGGTCAACTGGTCAATGGCCCGACACATCTGGCCGGCCATACGTTGGATGGCATCTTTTCCAATGATGCTAGACTTCTGATTGGCACTCCCATTCCTCTTTCTTGGTCCGACCATCTGGCAGTCCCCTTCCATCTTAAAGTCAACTCTTCTCTACTTAATAAGCCTAGGAGTAGTGCATGGGAAATCAGAAGGAACTATAAGGCAATTAACGATGACTCAGTGACACGTTTCCTGAATGCCCTCAGCTGCCCTCTCCAGGGTGATCCCAATAGGGCTGCCTTTGACCTTTCAAATGCCTTAGCCAGTGCTATAGGCTCTCTGGCGCCAGCAAAACGTTACCACTCAGCCCGCAAGAGTCCTTCTCAACCTTGGTCTCTGACCAGTTAAGATCTATGCGTCAACAATGTAGGCAACAAGAGAGGTCTTGGACTGCTCATCCTGATTCATCGGGGAAAGCCCTGCATAAATCTCTGCTCAGAGATTACAAGAAGGCGATTATGGAGGCAAAAAGGTGTTATTTCACTAACCGTACATCTTCCCTTAAATCCCCTAGAGTTCTTTTCAACATACTTGACTCTCTGTCAACACCTAGGTCAGTCGATCCTACCATTGAAGCTCAGGAACTGTGTAACAACATAGCAAGTTTCTTCCATTCTAAGATTGCTGATATTTACAGCGCTCTTGAAATCAGCAATCAAGAACTTGATGCCAATGTTGTAGGATCCTCTTTTTTAACCCCTTGTGTTGTTGAGAAGGTCGACGCCCTGCCTAAACCGCAGCTCTTAGGCTTTCCCCTTCTGTCTTTGGAAGATCTCAATCTCCTTCTCGATGCTACTAAGGCCTGTTCGCCCGTTGACCCTTGTCCTTTAAGAACTCTGAAGACCTGCAGAGGCTCTGTTCTTCCTCCTTTATTAGAGGTTATGAACTTGGGGATTCGTAAGGGGATCTTTCCCTCACCCTGGAAGAATGCCGTCGTTAGACCTTTGCTGAAAAAGCCCCCCTTGGACCCAGGAATATTAAAAAACTATCGCCCCATCTCCCTACTTCCGGCTCCAGCTAAGATCCTGGAGTCCCACATAAATTGCAACCTATCTGTCTTCATTGAGAGCTCCAACTTATTATACAGCTCCCAGCATGGGTTTCGATCATCTCACAGTACTGAGTCTGCTCTCATGGTCGTAATTAATAGAATCCGATCTAAGGTTGACAGGGGACACCCCTCGCTGCTAGTGTTATTAGATCTCACAACAGCATTTGACACCTTGTCCCCGTCAATACTGATCTCTAGGCTCAAGGATAGCGGAGTAGCGGGCTCTGCCCTTAGTCTACTCTCTTCCTTTCTCCATCATAGGGAGCAGAGAGTTAAAATGGGCAACTTCCTCTCCGATTCTCAAGAAGTGCAATGTGGGTTCCCTCAGGGCTCTTCATTGAGTCCCTTATTATTCAACATCTACGTTACCCCACTTGCTAAGGTGATAAGAGCCTTTAGTGTTGATGTGCTATCGTATGCCGATGACACTCAGATCCTGGTATCTATCACTCAGCCGGCCAGTGAGATTGCCCCTAAGTTTAGAGCCTGTATGGAAGCAGTCTCTAATTGGATGATGCGTAATTTTTTTTAACTAAACGGCGACAAGACCGAAATTATGGTCTTTGGTGGGAGCCAGGATCTTTGGTCTAAGGAATGGTGACCTCTGTCCTTGGGAGAATGTCCTCACCGTACTCTCGCTGCTAGGAACCTGGGTGTCTTAATCGACCCTGCCTTATCTTTTGACTCTCAGGTTAACAGGACGGTGTCAACCTGTAGCGGCATCATTAGAATTCTTAGGCAAATTGCTCCCTACCTGTCCCTGGCAGCTCGGAAACAAGCTACAGTTGCCTTGGTATTATCGAGGCAAGACTATTGCAATGCCCTTTATGGTGGCATTAGCAAAGCCTCCATTTACCGTCTCCAAATGGTACAGAATGCCGCGGCCAGAATGGTCTTAATTCTCCCTAGGCGAGCTGCTGTAACAATGGCCAGAATGGACCTCTACTGGCTTCCGATCCCCTCTAGGATTTCTTTTAAACTTCTCTGCCTAGCTCACGGTGCTTTTCACGGGTCAGGATCAGAAGGTATTAGGGCCCTTCTGTGTGTGTATTCTCCCAGTAGAACCCTCCGGTCATCTTCAAAGAATATGCTTGTGGTTCCCAAGTTTGCGAAGGTAAGGTGGGGAGGCAGAGCTTTCTCTGTCTTGGCTCCTAAACTTTGGAACTCTCTCCCTTTGGAGCTTACTAGTCTATCTTCTCTGGCGGTCTTCAGGAAACACCTGAAGACCTGGCATTTTTCCCAGGCATATTAGGGGCTGCGCTCTTAGTTGCTTCCTGGTTCATCTTTCTGGTACTGTGGACTTTTTTGTTTGTTCGTTGGTGCCTTGATGCCCCTTGGGGCTAAGTTTTGCTCGGTATAAAAATGCTATTCATTCATTCATTCATAACCTCTGCTCACGCCCTTGGTAGGGTGGCACAAGCAGTCAGGCTTATCCAAAAGCAATGTGTGAAGTATTTGTACCAACACTCACAGTAACACAGTGAAACCACCACAAACTGACTCCACAACAGTTTAGAAAAATAAAGGTATTTAATCTAAACTACACATGACCAAAACGACAAAAATCCAACATACACTGTTCAGGAATATGGTTGCAAAAGAGTTCATAAGGTTCTTAAGGTTAGCGATAAAATTATCCACAGTTGCGTCACGTTTTAGCCACAATACCATTGTTAGCGATAAAAAGTTCCAAGCACAAAAGCTGTAGCGGTGTAAAACAAGCGATGCGTTGCTCCAGAGATCCTGGGGAGGCGTTAAAAACAGCCCCGTTGCAGCAGCGGGCGTGTTGCGACAATTCCGGTCTGTATGGGGAGGAAGGCCACATGTATGAATTCCGGTGCGTAGGTTCTGTAGGAAGTTTTCTCCTGCAAAGGCACATGCGATGATTCTCGGGTGTTGCGACAATCTCCGGTGCGACGATGCGCGGTCCAGCGGCGATCTTTCTCTCACAGCTCCTCGATGCGATGTCTTTGCGATGATTCTCGCAGCGAAGTGATGTGATGATTTCACCCAGCAATGACAGGCTCTATGACGATGTTCGCAGCGGCGGAAATATTCCCGCTAACAAAGGGTGCTATGTCTTCAGGCAGCGGCGACAGGCGCTGCGACGATCTCGGTCTTCGTAGCGGCGGGAATTTTCTCGCTCGGCCAGGATTGCGATACATTTTCTGTAGCAAAGTCTTTAAAAGCTTGGTTTCCAGCTCCTCAACACAGGTACAACTTCCAGAGGCACAACACATGGGCCACACACTCCAGGAAGGACCAAACTCTCTCAGTAGAGTTCAGGGAAGCTGGGGGTGAAGTCCTTTTGTTCCTGGGACTTCATAACAGGGAGCCAGCTCTTCTCAGGCCCTTGGAGATTCCTTCAAGCAAGGGGACACAGCACAAAGCAAAGTCCTTCCCCTCTCCTTGGCAGCAAAGCAACAGCAGGGCAATCCAGCATCACACAGCAGGACAGTCTTCCTTCTTCAGTTTCAGCTTTCTCCTTGGCAGCGGTTCCTTCTTGATTCCAGGATGATCTAATTTTTTGTTGTCAGGGGTACTTATACCCCTAAAAGTCTTTGATCTGTTTGTGCAAGTGGGCCCTGAGCCCGGTCTGAACCGGTTCTGGGTGTTCCTTGAGCACTTTGTTTTTCTTGCTTCTCCTTTCCTTTCAGAGTGAGGGGCAGGGTGGTCAGCCGCCCAGCAGGAGGTGGAGCCAGCATTGTGGAAGGCAGGCACAGCCCTATTCAGGCCCAGGTGCTATCTCCTCCCACCACTCAAGTCGCAAATGCAGTCATTCAGCCTAGGGCTGACTCAGCCTGCCTCCTGGGGAATCCCCAGCCCCTGTCACTCTCAAACCAGACAGTCAATTCACAAACAGGCCAAGGCACACAGAAAAGTCAGACAAGAGAACAGCAAATTTCTAAAATTGCTATTCTCAAACACATGAGTTAAAAAACACCTTTCCTAAAAGATGTGTTAGTAAATTCTGAGTTCAGGGATACCAGACTTTTATGTCCTACCTTGCTCCTATGGGAAGATATGCTGGTAGCCACTGTAGCCAGCATTCCCCATGATAGCCTATGGGCAAGGTAGCCTTACAATAATGAAAAACGAAAATGGCTGTAATTCACTACCAGAGCATGTCACCTGCACTAGTACATGCTCTACCTTTCACATACACTGCACCTTGCCCAAGGGTGTACCTTTGGCCTTCCATAGGCTCTCAGAAGCTCTCCCTGGTGAGGGGAACTGGGGCTGCGAGCTGCTGATGTTTTTAACGAACGTGATATTTTGAAACCTAATTTTAGACTTGTGATTGTTGCACTTGGAGCGTCTTTTTAACCAATTCAGAAATCGTTTGATGTTCATCTTTGGGGGTTTTTAATATAAGAGGAATTGATATTTTAGGCATTCTGACACCTGTACACCTTTCATTTTCCTTCAATCCACCCAGCCGCTTCTCAGCCGATACTCGGCGGCGGTGGGCGCCATCTTGAGTGAGGTAGGCGGGGAGAGCGCTCTAGTCGCGCCGTCCTCCCACCCTCTTATCTCCCTACATAATGTGTAAAGCGGCCAGACGGCGCAGCAGGCTGGCGCAGCAGGCGCGCCGGATACACGCCGAAGCCGCGCCTAAGCCAAGCCCGTCTGCGCCCGTCCGCGCTAAGACCGCGCCGGGCGCAGGGCATGCTGCCCATTCTCCTCCTACCATCAGGTATGACTTTGACGAGCTGCGTGCACTACAAGGCGCAGCGGGAGTTCACCACTGTAAGGGCTACGCCCCTACTTATCTCCTGTGGGGCCCATTTTCATGCCGACACTGTAAGTGGACGTCCCTGGATACTACCCCTGGAGCACCCAAATCATTGTCCACATCAAAGAATAAGCCCAAAACCTTTAAGGGAGGACTTATTAATGCCAGGTCCCTAGCGTGCCATGTTCAAGACATTCATGACCTAATTTTACACCATGGCGTGGATGCTCTTTTTTTAACCGAAACTTGGCTCAATGATTCATCTAGCAACTGCCCTCCCTCCAGACTTTACCATTTTCAGACGGGATAGATCCATCGGGAGAGGTGGGGGGGTCGCTTTTGCTATCAAAAAATCTTTCACGTGCCATACTTTTGATCTAGCCCATCTTAAGGCGAGTGAGGGCATGGGCTTTTCCATCAAAATCAATGCCTCCACCTCCTTTTCAGGGGGACTTATCTACCGCCCTCCGGGTAACGCCACCCCTTTCCTGGACTCCCTTGATGAGGCTCTTGGGCCACTTATGACTCACTATCCCACTTTTACTCTTCTAGGCGACATGAATCTGTATCTGGAATCCTGTATGGACCCCCATAATATTAGCTTTCAACAGTCGCTAAGCATCTTTGGTCTCTCCCAACTCGTTACTACCTCGACACACCAGGCTGGCCACACGCTAGACGGTATCTGTTCCAACCTGACAACTTTAACTACGTTCCCCCCGATCCCTCAAATCTGGACTGACCACTGTTTCATCCCTTTTGCCATAAAGGAAAAACCCTCCATGCCTTTGAGCGCCAAATACTTCCTCCCTTCTTTCTCCACCAATTGGAAGAAAGTGGCCGAACGTATCAAGTCAGATCCCCAGCCCCTGGCCCCGACCCCCATGTTAGTCGGGGACGTAACGTCTGACTCCCGCAATTTCCACATCTGGATTGACCAAATTGTCTCCGACAACTCTAGTCCAAAGATCCACCATCCAGATCGCCGTCAAAGAAAGCCCAATGCTCCCTGGTATACCCAGTCCCTCACTGAAATCCATCTCCTTTGCAGAATTCAAGAAAGGAAATGGAGAAAAACCTATGATGAAGCCTCAAGGCTACTTTACATTCAGCAGAGGAAATCATACCTCTCTAGCATCAAAATGGCCAAAAAAGAATACTTCACCAAAGTCATAGATGAAGCCCAACAAAAACAACAAACCGTCTTTGCCATAGTTAAGTCCTTTACCCATCCCAAAGCTCTCCTACCCGAAATTCCCCCATCCCAAATCCTATGCAATCAAATTGCTGACTTTTTCATAGATAAAATTGCCAATATCCAGAAGGAATTCCCCCAACCCATAATCACTACCCATGAAGCCGTTACAAATCCATTCACCTTGGGCAGTTTTCCTCAAGTCTCCCTCCAACAAACTCAGAAGGCTATCCTGGCCTGTAAATCGGGATCTCCTACGGACTCATGCCCCCCTAGTATTCTTCACCATCTTATCGAAGCTGTAAATCCCACAATTAATGCCATTATTAACGAATCTCTCGGCTCAGGTATTGTACCCGATGATTGGAAAAAGGCCATTGTAAAGCCCCTAATGAAGAAGCAGAACAAATCCCCCACTGATCTCACTAATATGCGTCCGATCTCGTTATTACCCGCTTTAGGTAAAATCACCGAGCAATTAGTGTACGGGGAATTAAAAACCTTTGTAGAGAATAACCATATTCTGCACCCACAACAATCAGGTTTCCGCTCCGGCCACTCCACCGAGACTGCCCTGATAGAACTATCGGACTCCATTAAGTTCTTGCAGGATGAGGGGAGACAGGTTGTACTCATCCTGCTTGACCTAACAGCAGCGTTCGACACCATCTCGCACGCCATTCTTATTAACAGAATGCGCGAGATCGGTGTGGCAAACACTGTGTTGGCATGGATAGTTTAGTTTCTATCCAACAGATCTCAAACGATATCATTAGGCCCTTATCCATCCAGCGAAAGATCTATCACATCAGGAGTCCCTCAAGGGTCCATACTTAGTCCTCTCTTTTTTAACATTTATATGGCCCCCCTCCTTGCAGTGATTGAATCTCACGGAATCCTCGTCACATCGTACGCTGACGACACTCAGCTTGTCATCACCATTGATAAAAAATGCACTGATGCAGAACTTAGATTCCAGAATTGTCTCTCTGAGGTTTTTCTATGGCTGAACAAAAATCATCTCAGATGCAACAGTGCTAAGACGGAAATAATACCTTTAGGGAGAGATCTGTCTTTTTGCCCAAAAGACTGGTGGCCTAAAAATTCAGAAGCCCCTCCGAGCGCTGTCTCCTCGGCACGTAACCTTGGCATTCAATTTGACGCATCCCTTACCTTCGATGATCATGTCCGCATCACTGCCGGGTGTTGTTTTAGTCTCATTAGATCACTGAAGAAATTCTTTGACTTCCTCCCCATTGCAGCCAGGAAATCAGTTGTGGTTGCTTTAATTCTCTCCCGACTCGATTATTGCAATGGACTAATGGCAGGAGTGAAGAAGTCTACTCTCAGGAGACTACAAAGCGTCCAACACGCCGCGGCTAGACTCGTGCTTAAACTCCTCAGAAGGTCTTCTGCCTCAGCAGCCCTTAACGCCCTTCACTGGCTACCACTCCACAAAATAATTTTGTTTAAACTTCTGCTTACTGTATTCAAAGCTACTAGAAAAACAGGCCCCCTCTACTTTTCTAAGCGTTTCATGTATTACAATCCTACACGCTGTTTAAGATCCTCAGGAACCAATCTTGTCATAATTCCTAGATTCAAGTTGAAAACCAGGGGGGGGAAAACCTTCTCTTTCCTAGCTGCTAGAGCCTGGAACAGCCTCCCTGTCAATCTCAGGCTAGTTGAAACTGAGTTCCATTTCAGGAAACCTTTGAAAACCTGGGTGTTCCAGCAATCTGATACCTCGGTCCTAGCAGCCATATGATTCATTTTATCGCTACGTTTTTCTCTTCTGTATGCTCAGCGCCAAGATGCTCCTTCCGGAGCGATAGCCGCGCTCTACAAATTTCCATAAATATCAAATAGGGGTGACCAATGTGTACAGAAAAGGAAGGGTTAGGCCTGGTCAGTGGGGACACTGACCAGGAGGACATGGCAGTTCACAGACCGCACACAGGCACTGCAGTGGCAGGCCTGAGGCACCATTTTAGGGCTACTCATGTCGGTGGCACAATCAGTGCTGCAGCCCACTAGTAGCATTTGACATCACCAGCCCTGGCACACTCAGTGCACTTTACTAGGGACTTCTTGGTAACACAAATATGCCAATCAGGGATAACCAATTACAATAACAATTTACACAGAGAGCATATGCACTTTAGCACTGATCAGCAAAGTACTGTTGCCAACAGCCACAGGTCAGGAACAATAAGGGAGGAAGAAGCAAAACGTTTGGGGATAACCCTACAAGAAGGGCCAGTTCCAACACTCCCTAATCCAAATTTTAATTTATTATAATTTTTCATGTATGACCTAAGTCTTTCAGTCTGTTTTTGGATGAGTTATCATCATACTTCTTTATTATTGCACTCCAAATTGTATTAGATCTACATATTGTAAAATAGCTATAGCTTTTACATTGACATAGAAGACACTATCAAAAAAAGAGAGGAGTAAAAAGGAAATTATCTCATCCTGCAAGCTTTCAGTGTAAGGAGGAAAGATAATTGGTACAGCAGATTTACAGAGCAATGATCTTGAAAGAGAAGACAGGCATTTATTACCTTGGATTCCGATGTAAGTGCTGTATGTGAGTTTAACAGAGCTTGAGTGAATTCACACTCTTGTAAAAGGGTGAATGTGGCAGAGATTGGTTGTGGGTCACCGACAATCGCCATGCTAGCATGTCCAGTTCAATGATTTCTACAGGACCCCAAAAACCTCAGAGGAATTCTTGAAAAAAAAGAAGAAAGTCAAGGCCCTTTGCTTTCCCTGTTGGAGAAAACATCAGGTGAGTTCTCGTAACAATCTCTTGAATATTTGCTTGAGAGGGCGTCTCCGATGCTGATGAACATAGTCTCCAGAACAGATTCCAAGTGATAGTCTAATCTTAGACCTCAGTTGCAGTCTGCAGGTTTCTGTGGAGTTTGCCACTTGAACGTGAAGCACTGGCCGCTGAAAACAAACCACTTTGTCGTAATCCTCCTAAGAGGACTTCAGGAACCATTGATCTGCTTGCACAGATCACAGTGACAAAGAATTTGGCAATTTCTTTGAGAGGTGAAGGGGCCTGCCTCTTTGTACATGTCAATGGAGGAGAAAATATTTGAAAACAGCATATATTATATTTTGGGTATGAATGAAAGCTCACTGTTGAACATCACACCTGGATTGTGGGCTTTAGATTTCAGAAGGGAGTTGAAGGGCTCAGGCCAGGAGAAAGGCAGATGGACTGGGCTGCCAAGGAAGTTTTCAGAAGGATCTCAGTTTTCACGCTATTGAATCAAAGTCAAGTTTTCTGCAAGCAGTGGCGCACATGAAAGAGGCAGTGTGATACATAAAATAAGTTACAGGATTCGTCATCAAGCTTGAATTTGAATTGAATGTCGTTTAGGGACTTATCATAACCCAGATCAAAGGAATCAAGGATCTTAATGAGAGGGGTTCCCCTGAATATTGATTAATGTCAAAGATAAAGCAGAAGCCTGTGGGTCTTCACACATGTAGTTCTGGAAGAGGGTTGAGTTAAATCGGAAGGAGGGAAGTCAGGATAGCACATTTCCACTGATCCCTGCTGAATGTTCCAGACTATTGTGAAGTACTCTGTTGTCACTGGTGTTGAATGCTGCTAGTCTGTGCAGGGAACTCAAGGCGAAGGGAGTAATGTGGTCTCTACATATAAACAGCCCTGGAGGAGCGCACAGCAACAGCGACAAAGATGGCCGAGACCTGAGAAGCTCCGTAGCGTCGAGCTACGTTTTCCTCTGAAGGGACCCTTTCCCCGCATCGCTGCTGCTTGTAGAAGGGTGTTAGCATGTCGACCGCATTTATGACTGGTTAGACCACTTTTTTGATTTTTCATTTCTGTGCCTCTTTGCCTTCAATAATTGCGGCCGCACTTTTGTACATTGCTGCTGCGGTGCACATTTACTCGTTATGCTGTCCCCAGTGTCCACATGTTGAGCTTCTTGGCACTGCTCGTACAGCATCAACTGCATTTATGACAAACAACAACCTCTCAGCATTTTAAAGAATTCACGCTTTTGGTCGCAATTTGAAGCTCTTTTTTCTCAAGAAAATTACAGTACTGCCCCCTTATTTCCATCATTTCCTGTCAGCTGGTAAATTTTCTCTGGTTTTGTTACATCAAAGTTGCTTGATTTAAGGCATGTCTGCTTGGGTTCTCTACAATGCTCTGTTAGCGCTCATAGTCTGGCCCTACTAAATATTGGTTGCAATTAACCATCTTGTATTGCACTGATACTGCAAATTATTCATACGCCTGCAGGTTGCTTCGCCTTTTGGTAACTTTTTCAGTGTGGCGATCTTCTCTGTCAAAAGGTCCACCTTTTATGCAATATTTGTTTGGGCTGCTGGCTCTGCGCCCTTTTGCCTGTGCTCCTCACCGACTACATTTATGGTGACTTGCTGACTTTTCTTTGCTTTCACAGTTGTGTTTTGAGTTTGCTTCACTCGCCTGTATACCATGGATCACCCGCAGTCTAACCAACCTCATGGGGCCTCAGGCGCTTCTTCTAGAGGTCGTAAAGACTCAACAGCTAACACCAGCAAGCGACTTAAGAAGGACCCCTCCTCTCCATCTAAATCACCTCTTCCTCTTACGCTGGAGGATATCATGGATGAACTAAGCCTCATTTGCCCCTTCAAGTTGGACATCACCGCTACCATCCAAAGAACTGAGGAAAAATGACCCGACCTTGACTTACAACTTCCGGATGTCGAGCAGAAGATGACTGATGCGAAAGATGTCATTGCCAGAGTTGACAGCCTCACCAAAGAAGTTATCCAACTTAAGAAGACTACAGAGGACTTAGAAAATCGCAACCGGCGTCCCAACCTACGTATTTACAAAATTCTGAAGGGTTCTGAAGGTGCAGACATGATCTCTTTCCTGAAATCTCAAGTCTTACAGATTGTTGGCCTTCCAAATCAATGGATTTGAATATCCAAAGAGCACACAGACTAGGGTCTCAGAATGCATCTTCCTCCACCAAACCAAGAGGTTCATTGCCTATTTTCTGAAGTACTTCGGACCTTATTGTGATCCTCAATGCTGCCAAACAACATAAGCTGATGCTATGGTCGGTCACAAAATCTTTTTTAGCCAAGATGTTTTTAAACCAACAGCCAGCAGACGCAAGGAATTCCTTGATCTCAGACGAGCCTTGAAATCCATGAACGTTCGTTATGGCCTTATACCTCCCTGCTCCTTCAAATTGACTTATAAAGACAGAAAATTCTCCTTTGAGGATCCCGCTGACCTTCGGAAGTTCATCCATACTCATCGAGGAGAACATACGGAATTTAGCAAACATTGAATGTCTTGTTATTTGTTATCCATGTTCGTTTTTGTCCCTTAGGATTATTGTAAGTTATATTCTATGTTAATCCTCTTGTATGTGTTTTATTCATATCTTTTAGGTTACCCCCATGCTGATCTGTTGTTTCAGATTGATGCCTATACCACCCGTTGATCTATGATGTTTGATTCATCTCGTTGCCTTGTCCTCTAATTTCTGGTAAGTTCCCTTCCTCCTTGTTTCATTTGTCCATTATTTTTATTCTTGGAGTTTTTCTCCCTTCCTTCTTTAATGTCTTGGTATACGGTTTCATTTCCTCTTGGTGCTCTTTCCAGTGGAGTGGTCGTCCTGGTTTCTGCCGTCCCGACTCAAACATTAATGTTTTTAGTTTTTTTGATGGTCATGGCTAAAGTCATCTGGCTTTCTGTCATCTCTTCTTCTCTAACTTTTCCCAGGTGTCTGTTTTTCCCTCCTCTATCGCTCTATCGCTCTTCCTTTCCTTCCCCTTTCTGTCTCTCCTCTTTCTCTTGCTCTATTTTCCCGTTTTTTTCCCTCTATCTCTCCATCTTTTTACTTTCAGCCTATGGTACTTTACTGTTTACCCTATCTGTTTTTTTACTGCCACATCACACGATTTTTTCCATTTCCTATACCCCTTGCTACCTTCTACTTTTCATTCATTTCTGGTTTTTATCTCTGCCTTCTTTTCCTCTTTCTAACTTTTCTCTATCTTCATTCTTACCATTACTTAACACCTTTTGATGACTGGTTTTCGTTTTATCTCTTGGAACGTTAAAGGTATTTGTAATCCTGTTAAAAAACTGTGAGTTTTATCTCATTTTAGCGAGATTGAAATGTCATATTGCATTGTTGCAAGAAACACACCTTAAACTGCAAGATTTGTCTTCACTGCGTAAACAATGGGTAGGAGATGTCTATTGCTCTCCGACAGTGAATAACAAAAATGGAGTCGTTATTTTGTTCAATATGTCTTTAAATGTTTAGTTGCAAATTGAGTTTCACGATAATAATGGTAGATGGTTGTTTTTAAATGCTATTGTTAATACTACCCTACTTTCCTTTTGTAATGTATATGGTGCAAATGGCATTGATCTTAATGTTTGGAAAGACTTTTCCACCCTTCTTTCTTCGCATGCAGTTGATGACTTGATTGTTGGTGGAGACTGTAACCAACTCACTGATCCATTTTTTGGAGCGGAAATCACAAGCCAAATATGTTCCAAACAAGATGCAGAAAACTGTTTTAAAAAGCTATTTGCTCCAGAGGTCTCATAGACACATGGTAGAACCTCTCACCCAGACACACTAGAATTTTATTTTTTTCTCCTGTCCACAGCTCTCATTCACATATTGATTACATTTTTTTCACTCAACATGCCCTGCAATTCATGACTAACTCAGAAATCATTTCTATTCTTATTTCAGATCATGCCCCAGTTATCCATATGGATTTCACTTCACCCTCTTCTACATCCTGCCTTTGGCGCTTTAACAATTCTCTTCCTTTAGATTCCCAGTTTGTTGAGCAATTTACGATCTTTAGGGAGGAATTTATTCACAACAATCTTCCCTCTATTTCTCAATTCCATTTCATTTGGGATGCTCTTAAGGCCAACGCCAGAGGCTTCATTACTGACTATGACTCTCGGAAGACAAAAAAAGCTCCTCTTGATTCTTCCCTTATCCTCAAGAAAATCAAGCCCTCGAACATCAATATTTCACTACTAACTCTACAAATACCCCATCATCGCTTATCAAAGCAAAAATGCAATATAATAAACACTCCTGGGACTCCGCATGCAATAATCTCCTCAAATTTAATGCAAAAATGTATGTTGGACACAATAAAGGTCTCTCGCCAATTATCTTAAAACCAAAAACCAGAAATCCAAAATTGTAGATATTACTGACAACACTGGCACACGTCATACTGATAGAGCAAGATTTCGCATCGCGACTTGCTCGAGTCAAGAACCTCGAAAATTTGTTATAATCCCGTAATTCCAATTGTTTGTTTTACTAAATTTATGAAATTTTTGAAGGTGCGTGTGTATCATAGTGATGCTTGCCTATGTGTTTCACTAATACGAATAACCCTTGTCTTTAAAACATGGAAGCTGCTCGAAATTTTATTCTGCGCATGCGTTAGGCATAATCACGTGACACGACGCAGTCACATTTGGAGGGAAAGGGTGCGCATGCGTAACAGCCAATAAAATGGCCGCGCTTTCTAATAGCGAGGTGAAGCTTGCACCGTTGCTTTTGTGATTCTGTCTGTTGCACTAATAAATAATTGCATAGTATATTTTATAATGATAATTCACAAGTACACACTCATGTTATGTAGTTTATTCATTTATTTCTATGTTTTAATTTGTTTTCGCTTGCTTTTCATGTACCATGGTAAACGGGGGGGTCCAACTGGGTCGAGAGCCATCTTGAGGGTCCTTTCTGCGCATGACCGCGCAGCCCAGGCAGCCGTAGCCTTGAACGGTGGAACTCAGCCAGCTGGCAGCCACAGTCAAGATGCTCATGTGAACGCCACCTCTGACCCAGCAAGATGGAGTTAACTGTCCTCAAACTGATACAATGACATTTTTTCCTATTGTATTCCGTGCGACTTCTCATGGGAACCCCAATCTTGCTAGGCGGTACCTTAACATGCAAAATAAGTCTTACAATAGTCTGTTCTGATTGGTGTGTTAACCAAATCCTACCTTAGGACCAATCGAAATTGGGGATTCTGACACTTTGCAACATTGGGGGGTGGTACACTGACCCAAAAGAGTATATCTAGCCTAGGTTTAGCTAGAGAAATTGTCCGACTTGTCCGAATAGCTGACCTGTCACTGACCCAACGCACTCAATAGGTGACTGAATATACAGAGCGCTGCGGAGCACTCTGTCCGAATTTGACCATAGACTAAGGTTTTACTAAACCTTAAGTGCTGGCGGAGCACTTTGCTGGGGAGTTCGCAAACCCAATCGGGGTTCTGACTGATAGCTGCAGAGAGGGTGGAGCACAGGCGTTGCTTCCGAACTGCGGGTGCTGGTCGTATCCTGGTGGTCCTGTCCTGATCCTAATCTGGGTTTCCTGTCCTGTCCTGAGGTGTCCATACTGCACCTGCTGTCCCATTGATGACTGCTATTCCTTGGGGTATTTCCTGTCCTTAACTGACCCGTGGCCAGGGTTGGTTTTCACACCAGTCTAGGTAAATATCTTGCCGAAAACTCTAAACTGCACCTTTCTATTTTTCCGTCTTTGCTTCAATAAAGACATACCTTTGCATATGATAATTTTCCATGGTTTCCCGCAACCATTGCATATCATAAAGTTATTTGCATTTACTTTCATAGCGTGTTCCTATGTTACCCTACCTTTTAGAAATCATTTTCTACATTGCAGTTTATAATCTCCTGATGTGGCCTATAATTTTCTCTTAACATTTAACTGAAGTACTTTACTAGAGTTATATCATGTTTCACATTCCACTCTTACTATAGCTGTTAGGATTCCTAATTTCCCATTCATATTCATGAAAAACTGTTTCCATAGTAAAAATTCCGATTATTGACTGGGGTTTACTGTAAAACGTTATGATTTTCCAAAAACTGACTTTTAGATAAAGAATCTTAAAACTTCCCAGTTGTCCGTGGTCATTTGATGAAACATTGAAATCATTTTTATGTTGGGTTTTGTATTTTGCCGCCTTTCCTTTTACAGCTAGCTCCCTGACCCATCGTGGTTATAGGTACCCGTATCGGTGGATGGTAAGTCGGATACACTAGAAATAGCAGGAAGGGACTCACAATTATTGGTAGTAGATTGTATGGTCATCTGATCAATGTATATGGTGAAATGAAATATATGGGCCCGAAACCTAAGTGGTGAAAATATTGGTCGGGTGACCTGCGATCTCTATCAGTAATTTTCTGGTAGCAGAGGATGGTTAGGGAATAGCTAAAGGTTAGGTAGGACTAGTTAAGATTAGCTAAGTTGGATGCTGCTAATGAGAGTAGACAATTCGAGTGATTTGATCACTCACTTGAAGTGTTTGCTTTAAAAATTATGAAATGTTTTAAAATTGTTGTTGTTATTCTTATACTGTTATATGTATTTATCTATTCATTAGTAAAACGTCTTAAGTGTTGTCAGAAATCCCCGGGGAATTGAATAGCGAGTGGTGAATAGAATCCACTTGCTTTGAGGTCACTGGCTTTCAAGGAAAGTTGGTGCAGGTTAGGCAGAACTGGAAGCACTAACTAGGGTTTTTTTTCTAAATGTATGATTGAATAAATGTTAGTAACGAGGTTCATTGGCAAAATTCCTATTGTGGCATAACCTAGTGAGGGTCACACTGGAAAAGTAGCAGGTTCATCGGAGCTTGAGTGAAAGCAAAAAGGGCTCGCTGGTGAAACTTTAGACTTGGATATATCCCGGAAAAGTGGATGAGTCTAGGGAAATAGCAGGTGCCCCAATGCTAGTGTGAAGGGTAGGCGGAAGAGATCTACCCGTAGAGTGTGAAAAGTAAATGGAAGTAGTTTACTTGCAGTGAAACAAAAACTCTTTCCTGTCTAGACACTTGAGCACAGTGGCGAATGTGTATTCGTTGTTAAATAACCGAACACTAGCACTTTAGAAAGAAAGAAAGTTTCCGTTACCTTGTGAAGGAGGGAGTCAGGTACGAAGCTGCTCTGACGTCACTCTGTGCCACGCTGGGATTGGTAGTCACAGCGGGTTTGTAGCGGAGCTGGAATTGTAAAGGAGGGGCGAGCGCAGGAGCGTGAGAACTGTCTCACGAAAAGGCCGCGCACCCATTGGTTGAAATTATTTGAATTCGTGCATTTCATTGGTCGCACAAAATTAATAGACGCACTTGGATTGGAAGTGGTTTTGTAAACAAAGTCACTCGTAAAAATCGTATGTGGCATTCGTATAGACCGCATACCAGACCTGATCCACGGCATATGGGATTTGAGAACGATCAGTGGAAAGGCGTTAAAAACGACATTATGTACGGAAATAAGAGAAAAGTGTCTCTTGTAAACAAAGTGAAAAATTATTTCAAAAAAGACAAACCGATTAAAACTAGAGAAGGTGTTGTCATACCGCCACCCAACACTCCTGCATCTTTCATGATGTTCGATAAAGGGTACAACACATGTGTATGGTTGGAGAATTGGGCGGAATACACGAAAGATGACGGAGTATTGGCTTTTCCGTTAGAGGGTACCTTTAACAGTAGGATTCTATTCAATCTGAGAACCCGAATGAATGACTTACATCCCAGACCTAGGTTAACACAGTATGAAGCACTAGAGGAATGGGAGATTGAGGCTTTTGAGAGAGATAAGCCCCGAATGGATAAAGGGTTAACTAAATTTTATCCAAAATTGAAGCAGGAAGCCCGAGTCAAAAAGATGAAACAGTGGAGACAGAATATGATTGTAGAAGGACTGTTTCCCATGTTGCCAGCATGTGGTCCTCCTGGGGGGGAGAAGAAAACAGAAAAATGCAAACATTGGGTACCTATTGGAGAGTCGGATGATGAATTATTGGATGACCTGTTTATGAGAAGTCCGCCTCCTTATAATGAAAGAAATAGACCTTCCAGTGAGGGGGATAATTCCCGAAGACTTCATCTTCAGGATGAGGCCCGATCGGCAAGTGCAGGAGGGGGTTCCCCTAACCTCCTTATACCGAGATCTTAAGGTCCTGTAGATACAAGAGCTATCTATCCAAGAATATCAGCTGGTGGGAATGCCAGATACTCCCGTGAAAGCGATTTTTCCCCGAGACCTCCCTACGAGGGTGAGGCGAGACCATCAGGTTCAGGAATGCCATTTTTACAGCCTTTGTATGAAAGAGAACCAAGGTCCCTAGGTACAGGAAGTTTGTTCCCAAGGCAAAATTATGGTGAAGGACCTAGTGAGACTCATCCCACTGCCCCGAGTTATGCTCCCACTCTGACCCCACAGGTGTTACATGACAAATCCGTAGAGAGATTATTGGAAGAAAAGGAGCGAGAAATTCTAGCAAAGCAAAGAGCTGAGATAATTCAGAAAATTTCCCAGTTAAATACCAGTCCTGAGGCATTGACAATCCCAGTAACAATCGGACCCGTGGTTCCATTGTATGGGGATCGGCATGAGAGTCCAAACCCTCCAGTCATTACCCCAGTCATAGCCCAGCCAAGACCAGAACCCTTAATAGTAGATGAACAGACAAGCGAGGGCGAGACTGAAGTCTCACTAATGGATCTGCCCAAAAGAAATACAGGGAAAAGGATGCAGAAAAGACATAATCCTTTCAATACGAGGGAGATTCAAATGGAATCGACTTCGGGTACTAGAAGTGTCACTTTGGTTACACCTGAGGAAATCGAAAGATGGAGCCAAGAATTAGAGAAACAAACTTCGCAGACGAAACCTCTAGATCTCTACAAACTGAGAGTAGAAATAGAAGAACTTATGGCAGGAAATGTAGGATTAGACAGATTAAATACCTACTCTGAAGAAGAGCTGTTGTTTATTTGCAAAAGTCTTACCCGAAATGCCCGAGTACTTCATGAAAAATTGACAGATACTGCTGCTAGCATGGGAATAGATATTTCAAAATCGAAACCCTTGCAGAAACCATACAGAGCAGAATTTTCAGACAAAGATTTGGAAAACCTGAATATATCAGGAAAAAAGGCACAGGTCAAGGAACTATTGACAGTGTTACAGAAATGGGGAGACGTAGAAAGATGGAAAGCCAGATGGGCTAGGAAAAAAGATGAGGCCAGGTCTAAGCAGGTAACTCCCGAATTCGTTCTAAAGGAAGTAGATAAACCAGAACAGTTATGCCCTATGCGCGAAGTGCCAGGAGGAAAATATGTACATGTTCCATGGTCCAGACAGGATATTGTGTCCTTTACCAATGACTTCCCGAAATTACGAGAAAAACCCGTCGATTGGTACCGGCAAGTAGAAAGATTTGTAAAAGTGCAAAAATGCTTGTGGAAGGACCTGGATTGGTTCTTCGACATAGTGGTCCCTGTAGATCTGTGGACTGAGTGTAAAATCGCCATAGGTTGGCCTAGTGAGGAATACCCGAGGGACTCAGCAACAGGAGAACCCTCTAAGGAAGTGATGAAAAAATATGATCAGGTAATCCAGCATTTGAAGCTAAAAGTCCCCGCAAAGGAAACTGATTGGACCAAGATAGATAGACCACGCAGGAAAGGGACGAGACTGTGCATTCCTTTTATGAAAGGCTGTTTCTGGTGTTCAAAACGTACAGTGGTATAGATAACATCGAAATGAAGGACATGACGCACTTCATTTACAGGTTTGTAAACGGTTTAAGACCAGAAATTTGTCAGTGGATAAAAGATAACAAAATCTGTTGGCAGTCCAAGAAAATGGACGAGGTCCTACGGTACGCAAAGTACTGTGAGGACAAAATGGCAGAAAAGAAAAAGGCCCTGAAGGAAAAGGTGATGTGGGCTCAAGTAAAGCTCGCAGAACAGCAGGAAAAACAATTGAATAAGCTAAATAAAACTACTCAGAACCAAAGCCCTGGGGGTGGGGGTGGAGGAAAGCCCAGAGCAAAAATGAGCAGAGAGGAAGCCAAAAAGAAATTTCCCTGCCACCAGTGCGGGGAAATTGGACATTGGAGAGACGAGTGTCTGTATTTACAGTCCGATAATACCCCAACCCCTGATTTAACTCCACAGACGCAGAATGAAAAGCCAAGAAAGACCCAGCAGCAGGTAAAAACGATTCAAATACCCCGAGCGCCAAAGCCAACTTTTAAGGGAAAATCACCGCAGGGAGATGATATAGAGATCTGGGTGGGCACTGAGAACAGAAATGCAGCAACTTCGCAATATTTATTGAATGATACTTTTTTCTGTGACGACGAGTACTGACGGGGCCTGAGAGGGGAGGACAAGGAGTGTGTACTTGGCGCCTCCTTGCCGGTAGACCAGTCCGGGCCATACATTGAAGGAAAGGTTGATGGAAATGATGTCACCTTTCTATTGGACACTGGTGCTACCCGTTCTACTGTAAGAACAGCAGACGTTCCAAACCTACCCCTCTCGGGAGAAGCAATCCAAGTAGTGGGTGTATCTAATCAATTGATTAGTACCCCCGTTACCGACCCCATGGAGATATCAATAGGGAACTTCAAAGAAATGCACAGATTTGTCGTCTGTGATACCAGTCCAGTGAACTTACTGGGACGTGATTTGCTGTACAAAATGAACTGCACTATCTTTTGCACACCAAAGGGCGTTGAGATTCAAACCCCAGACGAAGATGGTATTTACAAGCTAATGTTAGTCAGACCGGACTCAGAAATTAAGCGAATGACTATACAAGACTTACCTGAAGAACTTCAACAGACAGTGAAACCAGAAGTATGGGACTTTACAGGAAAGGATGTAGGATTAATGGCCAATGTAGACCCAATACAAATAGCCATAAAGGAAAATGCAGCCTACCCCAATACTAAGCCTTACAGAATGAGTGCCGAAGTGAGAGCAGGAGTTGCCATTGAAATACAGAAATTGCTAGAAGCAAACATCATACAAGAAGTGATGAGTAGCCCATGTAATTCCCCAATAATTGGAATCAAGAAACCTAGTGGCAAGTACAGAGTAGTGCAGGACCTGAGAAAGGTAAACAAAATTGTGGTTCCTTGTTGTCCTATTGTCCCAAACCCAGCTGTGATTCTGTATCAGATTCCCTGGGATGCTGAATGGTTTACTGTGATAGACCTATGTCACGCATTCTTTTCGATCCCATTGCATCCAGATAGCAAATTTATTTTCTCATTTGCTTTCAACAGTCACGTGTACATTTGGAACAGGGTCCCCCAGGGGTACACAGAGAGCCCCTCTATCTTTAATCAGATCTTGAAAAAATGCCTGGAAACTTTAGTCTTACCTAGAAAATCGGTTTTGGTACAATACATTGACGACCTCTTGGTGGCATCCAAAAGTCATAGGGACTGCGTGATTGACACCATTGCCCTGCTGAATCACCTAAGTGAAAAGGGACATAAAGTGGCCCCTGAAAAATTGCAGTTCTGTTCAAAATCAGTGAAATATCTGGGGCACCAGATAGAAAAAGGAATAAGAAAAGTCACCTCAGAGAGAGTCAGAATAATTCAGAAGATGCAGTTACCCCGTACTCAGAAAGAAGTCAGAATGTTCCTTGGAGTTGTAGGTTACTGCAGGCAATGGATTGTGGGATTCGCAGTCCATGCCAAGCCTTTAATAAAAATGACAAAGAAAGGAGCACCGGACCATGTGGAATGGGATGATGAAAGCTTAATAGCATTTACTAAATTACGGGATTGTCTGTGTACAGCCCCTGCTTTGGGGATGCCAGATTATTCCAAGGAGTTTGCTTTATTCTGTGACACACGAGACAATTGTGCATTGTCAGTCCTAACTCAGGAACATGGCTTGACTAGACGCCCCGTGGCTTATTTCTCTGCCACGTTGGATCCAGTGGCTGCTGGATTACCTGGATGTTTGAAAGCAGTGGCTGCAACATGCACAAGTTTAGAACAGAGTGAATCTATTGTCATGGGACATCCTGTAACTGTGTATGTTCCACACGCAGTTGTGATTTTACTAACCAGAACCAAGACTCAGTATCTCACCCCTAGTCGGCTGACTAAATACGAGAGGATTCTCGTGGGTGCTGCAAATGTGGCCATCACACGGTGTAATATACTGAACCCCGCCACTCTACTCCCTGACTCAATTGTTTTAGAAGACCAGGGAGAGAACGAGCATGACTGCATTGACCTGACAGAATTCAGTACTAAACCCCGCCCAGACATTAAAGAAACACCCTTGCCTGTACATGATGAAGAATGGTTTGTGGATGGTTCATGCATGAGACACGAACTTGTAGGCCTAAGTGCTGCCTACGCTGTGGTTGCATTAGACAAAGTTAAAGAGGCATCCTGTTTATTTGGAGTAAAGTCTGCACAAGTAGCCGAACTAATTGCCTTGATAAGAGCTTGCAAATTGGGAAAAGATAAAAGGATAACAGTATATACTGACAGCCAGTACTGTTATGGGGTTGTGCATGACTTTGGCCAATTATGGCTACAAAGAGAATTCCTGACTTCATCAGGTACTCCCATTCGAAATGGAAAAGTTATCCAAGACCTTCTAGAGGCAATCCAATTACCAAAAGAATTGGCAGTGGTCAAATGTGTTGCTCATAAAAAGGGCCTTGACCCCGTGTCATTGGGTAATGATTTTGCTGATCGGGTAGCAAAACAATGTGCTATGGATCGCATGTCAATGAATATCAGACTGGGTGGGACTGGAAACAGCTGCCAACTTATGGTGTTTGAAGAAGTGCCTACCTGGGATGAAGTGAGAGAATGGCAGCATGCTGTGCCCTGGGAAGAGAAAGAGAAGTGGAAGGGACTTGGTTGTCGACCAAGACGTGAGGATGGTGTCATTGTGGGCCCAGATGGTATGCCTGTGTTACCTAGGAACCTGCTTGCCCCTATGGCCAGACTGATACATGAAGGATCACACATTGGTAGGGATGCCATGGTTCTGGTATTTCAACAGACCTGGTATAACACGAAATTCAGGAAGGTAGCAGAATCCTTGTGCCAGAGGTGCATGACTTGTCAACAGTTCAACGCTGGCAAGAGAACAGTAGTTGAACTGGGAAAAATTGGAAAGTCTGGGGATCCCTTTGTAAGAATACAAATTGACTTCATCACCATGCCACGCTGCGAGGGAAAAAGATATGTCCTTGTAGTAGTCTGCCTATTTTCAAAATGGGTGGAAGCTTACCCTGTCCCACAGAGTGATGCCTTAACAGTAGCCAAATTGTTACTACGAGAATTGATACCTAGGTTCGGGGTGCCAGTCACTGTTGAATCAGATAGAGGCAGACATTTTCAGAATGAGGTGATGGACCAACTCTGTAAAGCGTTTGGAATCACACAAAAGTTGCACTGTGCACATCGTTCAGAAGCTTCTGGAGTGGTAGAGCAGATAAATGGCACTATTAAATCGAGGTTGGCCAAAATGTGTGACTCAACTGGAATGAATTGGATTACTGCCTTGCCTCTTGTTCTGATGGGACTCCGAAGTATTCCAGATCGGAGAACAGGCCTGAGCCCCCATGAAATTTTGATGGGAAGAGTGATGAGACAAGCATGGATACCAGGAAACAAACTGTTAAGCATTTCTGATGATTTGGTACTTGAGTACTGCAGGAAACTGGGTGACCAAGTGCGTTCTATCTCTCGCCAGATTGGGGAAGACGCCGTCGCCAACCCGACAACTCCAGTTCACAAATTGGTTCCAGGTGACTGGGTTAGAATAAAGAAGCACAATCGTTCGAGTTGCCTTGCACCGAGGTGGGGAGAAAAACGCCAAGTAATATTGGTGACCACGACAGCAGTGAAGTGTGCAGGCATTCCCAGGTGGATCCATGCCAGCCATACTCAAAAGGTAATTCCAGACAAGGAGCCTGGAGCTGAAGGTTGTCCAGCTGAGGGGCCTGCGGATGTCGGTCCTGAAGTAGCTGATGACGAACAGCCGAGCACCAGTCCAGCTGAGGGTCCTGCAGACGTTGGTCCGGAAGTAGCTGATGACGAGCAACCGAGCACCAGCCAAGATGATTGGATACCTATAATCGATTTCATTGAAGACCCAATCAGAACTAGAGAGCGAATCTATGAAGATAGAGAGTGGAATAGAGAGGTCGAGATAGGCACAGGCGAAGACCCTCAGATCATTGAGATTCACATCAAATCCGAGGACGAAGAAGGAGGTCAGACAGGGACAGAACAAGTGATCGATACTCCTCCACTGACTCCTGAAATTGAAAAGGGACAGACTAGAAATAGTGTAATAGTTCGAGCAGAAGAAAATCAAGAGATCGAAGTGCTTGAACAGGATCAGGCAGAGCTAGAAGAACGTGTTCAGGACATAGAAACAGAGACGTCTGAAAGCCAAAACCCAATTTCACCTGAACCAGGCCAGATTAGTAACCAGGCAGAAGAAATAGATACAAGACCTGGGACTAGTAAGACAGGAAGGGAAGAGACAGAGACAGAAGTGCCACAAACAAACGAAAATAAAAGAGCATTAGAAGAAAGCCAAAATACAGTGCCAACTAAAAGACTCAAGAAAAAGAAAAATATCGAACCAAGATACATTAAGAGACTAAGATTGAGAATAAAAACAGTAGAAGAGAAACTTGCTGACAGAAGAAAAAGCATACGGATAGCAGAACAAGCTGGAGAAAGCTCCAAAAGAAGGAGTGATCGAATAAAAAGACTGAATGAGAAATACCAGGATCCTGAATGGACATATCTGATTCTGGAAAATTTAGAGGATCTTGATATTACTGACGAATGCGACGGGGAACTGATTACTGATTACTCTGCAGAGGAAGAGGACGAACCACCGTGAAATTGCTCAGCATAAAGGTACCTGGGCAAGGACACAAAGAGGGGTTGAAAACTTCCTCCGAGCCAAAATGTCTGATTCAAGCGTGAGTGGTAGACCTAGCCGCAGTTGTTGCAAAACATGCTGCAAGGTATGTATATGTAGTATAGTTATAGTAATATTAGTTTGGATAGGACAAACGGTTTTCATTCCTTTTATGGTAAGCAAAAATACTAATATTGACCCTACTCAGACTACCGACCCTGAAGAACTGACAACACAAAGTGTAGAAAGACGTGAAAAAGCACTCAGACAGACAAAACGAGACTTAGAAGCATCAGATGAGGAAGGACTACATTACCACGGAGTTAGAAACCAGACACACTTAAATGTTTTCGCAAACTTGTTAGTGCATTATGTAGAAACTATGGAAATAGAAGATTGCTATGTCTGCATGAAGCTACCTACTTCTGTAGCTGAAGGCGTGACTTATCATCACCTACCTCTGACCTATGGAATTTCCTGTAGTATTTTAGCAAGCTTATTTTACAAAAGAGGACCATTACAGTACTATTACTCTAATAATGACGTAATATTTTCTGAACTTCCTATACGTAGTAATCTGAAACCTGTACATACCAAAAGTGACGTTACACGCTATATGGGAGAATACTTTCTGACTATAGGTACCATAGACTTAAATGAAGCACACAGAGACAACTTGACCTGTTCATTACATGAACAAGAAAAAATATTTTTGAACATGGCAGAGAAAAGAAGGGAGAGTTTCCAAAGAAAGGCAAATGACAAAAGACAGAAAACGCCAAAATGGGCTGAGGACATGGAAAGCACCTCAAATGGCGGGGCAGGGCCTGCTTTGTTGCTAGATTTCGAAAAGAAAGGGAAACTCTGTCTTCATCGCAAGAAGACTAGTTATTATAATAACATTTTCATTGGTTCCAGTCAATGTGAACACAATTACAAGGTAATTGGAGGTTGGGGTTTCAAAAATGGGTCAGAACCTGTGTTTCCCGGAAATTATTATGTATGTGGAAACAAGGCTTATTTCAAATTGCCAGATCACTGGTATGGAAGCTGCTATATTGGCATTGTTTTCCCGAAAATATACCACGTGAATGAAATTGCTGGAAGCAACGAAAACACTAATGGCTTAGTGCGTAGTAAAAGAGAAAGCGTAGGTGAAATAATGGGTAGTATTTTTAGTGCACTGATACCTGGAGTGGGAGTGGTTCTGAACACACACAGAATTTGCAAATTATCCACAATAGTGGATGTGTTGTCTACGGACACGGCTCATGGATTTCTGCTGGTCAATACTGAAATGGTTGCGATCAGATCAATGGTTTTGCAGAACAGACTTGCTCTTGACACCTTATTAGCAAAAGAGGGCGGAGTCTGCCGGATGTTGAAGGCGCAACATTGTTGCACTTACATTCCGGACAAAAGTATACAGCTCAAAAGGTATGTGAAAAACATTACTAATTTGGAAAAGGAACTCAAACCACTCGAGGTTGACAGTGCCTGGAAGAGACTGGTTGATGGTCTCTCCAATGTAGGTCATTGGTTTGCTAGCTTAGGTAAAAGCTTATTGTTTAAGGTACTGATGCCAATTGGAGTGATAGGTCTTATCCTATTTCTCATATTCGTCTGTTGCAAATGTCGCAAACACACAAAGAAATACCAAGTGAATGCGAGAGGAGTGAAACGGAGTGCCGATGAGCTTGAATTGGAAGAAATGAATAATCAGATTTATAAAAAGGTGAAAAATTCTCACCCTACCAAAAATGAGAAAGAGAAACTGAATCGCCTGTTGGAAGAGATAGAAATGTACAAGGTGTGAAAGAAAGTTGGCATCTGGTTCCATTGTTTTGTGATGATAGTAAATATCATCAAAGAGGGGATTGATAGAGCAAGATTTCGCATCGCGACTTGCTCGAGTCAAGAACCTCGAAAATTTGTTATAATCCCGTAATTCCAATTGTTTGTTTTACTAAATTTATGAAATTTTTGAAGGTGCGTGTGTATCATAGTGATGCTTGCCTATGTGTTTCACTAATACGAATAACCCTTGTCTTTAAAACATGGAAGCTGCTCGAAATTTTATTCTGCGCATGCGTTAGGCATAATCACGTGACACGACGCAGTCACATTTGGAGGGAAAGGGTGCGCATGCGTAACAGCCATTAAAATGGCCGCGCTTTCTAATAGCGAGGTGAAGCTTGCACCGTTGCTTTTGTGATTCTGTCTGTTGCACTAATAAATAATTGCATAGTATATTTTATAATGATAATTCACAAGTACACACTCATGTTATGTAGTTTATTCATTTATTTCTATGTTTTAATTTGTTTTCGCTTGCTTTTCATGTACCATGGTAAACGGGGGGTCCAACTGGGTCGAGAGCCATCTTGAGGGTCCTTTCTGCACATGACCGCGCAGCCCAGGCAGCCGTAGCCTTGAACGGTGGAACTCAGCCAGCTGGCAGCCACAGTCAAGATGCTCATGTGAACGCCACCTCTGACCCAGCAAGATGGAGTTAACTGTCCTCAAACTGATACAATGACATTTTTTCCTATTGTATTCCGTGCGACTTCTCATGGGAACCCCAATCTTGCTAGGCGGTACCTTAACATGCAAAATAAGTCTTACAATAGTCTGTTCTGATTGGTGTGTTAACCAAATCCTACCTTAGGACCAATCGAAATTGGGGATTCTGACACTTTGCAACATTGGGGGGTGGTACACTGACCCAAAAGAGTATATCTAGCCTAGGTTTAGCTAGAGAAATTGTCCGACTTGTCCGAATAGCTGACCTGTCACTGACCCAACGCACTCAATAGGTGACTGAATATACAGAGCGCTGCGGAGCACTCTGTCCGAATTTGACCATAGACTAAGGTTTTACTAAACCTTAAGTGCTGGCGGAGCACTTTGCTGGGGAGTTCGCAAACCCAATCGGGGTTCTGACTGATAGCTGCAGAGAGGGTGGAGCACAGGCGTTGCTTCCGAACTGCGGGTGCTGGTCGTATCCTGGTGGTCCTGTCCTGATCCTAATCTGGGTTTCCTGTCCTGTCCTGAGGTGTCCATACTGCACCTTCTGTCCCATTGATGACTGCTATTCCTTGGGGTATTTCCTGTCCTTAACTGACCCGTGGCCAGGGTTGGTTTTCACACCAGTCTAGGTAAATATCTTGCCGAAAACTCTAAACTGCACCTTTCTATTTTTCCGTCTTTGCTTCAATAAAGACATACCTTTGCATATGATAATTTTCCATGGTTTCCCGCAACCATTGCATATCATAAAGTTATTTGCATTTACTTTCATAGCGTGTTCCTATGTTACCCTACCTTTTAGAAATCATTTTCTACATTGCAGTTTATAATCTCCTGATGTGGCCTATAATTTTCTCTTAACATTTAACTGAAGTACTTTACTAGAGTTATATCATGTTTCACATTCCACTCTTACTATAGCTGTTAGGATTCCTAATTTCCCATTCATATTCATGAAAAACTGTTTCCATAGTAAAAATTCCGATTATTGACTGGGGTTTACTGTAAAACGTTATGATTTTCCAAAAACTGACTTTTAGATAAAGAATCTTAAAACTTCCCAGTTGTCCGTGGTCATTTGATGAAACATTGAAATCATTTTTATGTTGGGTTTTGTATTTTGCCGCCTTTCCTTTTACAGCTAGCTCCCTGACCCATCGTGGTTATAGGTACCCGTATCGGTGGATGGTAAGTCGGATACACTAGAAATAGCAGGAAGGGACTCACAATTATTGGTAGTAGATTGTATGGTCATCTGATCAATGTATATGGTGAAATGAAATATATGGGCCCGAAACCTAAGTGGTGAAAATATTGGTCGGGTGACCTGCGATCTCTATCAGTAATTTTCTGGTAGCAGAGGATGGTTAGGGAATAGCTAAAGGTTAGGTAGGACTAGTTAAGATTAGCTAAGTTGGATGCTGCTAATGAGAGTAGACAATTCGAGTGATTTGATCACTCACTTGAAGTGTTTGCTTTAAAAATTATGAAATGTTTTAAAATTGTTGTTGTTATTCTTATACTGTTATATGTATTTATCTATTCATTAGTAAAACGTCTTAAGTGTTGTCAGAAATCCCCGGGGAATTGAATAGCGAGTGGTGAATAGAATCCACTTGCTTTGAGGTCACTGGCTTTCAAGGAAAGTTGGTGCAGGTTAGGCAGAACTGGAAGCACTAACTAGGGTTTTTTTTCTAAATGTATGATTGAATAAATGTTAGTAACGAGGTTCATTGGCAAAATTCCTATTGTGGCATAACCTAGTGAGGGTCACACTGGAAAAGTAGCAGGTTCATCGGAGCTTGAGTGAAAGCAAAAAGGGCTCGCTGGTGAAACTTTAGACTTGGATATATCCCGGAAAAGTGGATGAGTCTAGGGAAATAGCAGGTGCCCCAATGCTAGTGTGAAGGGTAGGCGGAAGAGATCTACCCGTAGAGTGTGAAAAGTAAATGGAAGTAGTTTACTTGCAGTGAAACAAAAACTCTTTCCTGTCTAGACACTTGAGCACAGTGGCGAATGTGTATTCGTTGTTAAATAACCGAACACTAGCACTTTAGAAAGAAAGAAAGTTTCCGTTACCTTGTGAAGGAGGGAGTCAGGTACGAAGCTGCTCTGACGTCACTCTGTGCCACGCTGGGATTGGTAGTCACAGCGGGTTTGTAGCGGAGCTGGAATTGTAAAGGAGGGGCGAGCGCAGGAGCGTGAGAACTGTCTCACGAAAAGGCCGCGCACCCATTGGTTGAAATTATTTGAATTCGTGCATTTCATTGGTCGCACAAAATTAATAGACGCACTTGGATTGGAAGTGGTTTTGTAAACAAAGTCACTCGTAAAAATCGTATGTGGCATTCGTATAGACCGCATACCAGACCTGATCCACGGCATATGGGATTTGAGAACGATCAGTGGAAAGGCGTTAAAAACGACATTATGTACGGAAATAAGAGAAAAGTGTCTCTTGTAAACAAAGTGAAAAATTATTTCAAAAAAGACAAACCGATTAAAACTAGAGAAGGTGTTGTCATACCGCCACCCAACACTCCTGCATCTTTCATGATGTTCGATAAAGGGTACAACACATGTGTATGGTTGGAGAATTGGGCGGAATACACGAAAGATGACGGAGTATTGGCTTTTCCGTTAGAGGGTACCTTTAACAGTAGGATTCTATTCAATCTGAGAACCCGAATGAATGACTTACATCCCAGACCTAGGTTAACACAGTATGAAGCACTAGAGGAATGGGAGATTGAGGCTTTTGAGAGAGATAAGCCCCGAATGGATAAAGGGTTAACTAAATTTTATCCAAAATTGAAGCAGGAAGCCCGAGTCAAAAAGATGAAACAGTGGAGACAGAATATGATTGTAGAAGGACTGTTTCCCATGTTGCCAGCATGTGGTCCTCCTGGGGGGGAGAAGAAAACAGAAAAATGCAAACATTGGGTACCTATTGGAGAGTCGGATGATGAATTATTGGATGACCTGTTTATGAGAAGTCCGCCTCCTTATAATGAAAGAAATAGACCTTCCAGTGAGGGGGATAATTCCCGAAGACTTCATCTTCAGGATGAGGCCCGATCGGCAAGTGCAGGAGGGGGTTCCCCTAACCTCCTTATACCGAGATCTTAAGGTCCTGTAGATACAAGAGCTATCTATCCAAGAATATCAGCTGGTGGGAATGCCAGATACTCCCGTGAAAGCGATTTTTCCCCGAGACCTCCCTACGAGGGTGAGGCGAGACCATCAGGTTCAGGAATGCCATTTTTACAGCCTTTGTATGAAAGAGAACCAAGGTCCCTAGGTACAGGAAGTTTGTTCCCAAGGCAAAATTATGGTGAAGGACCTAGTGAGACTCATCCCACTGCCCCGAGTTATGCTCCCACTCTGACCCCACAGGTGTTACATGACAAATCCGTAGAGAGATTATTGGAAGAAAAGGAGCGAGAAATTCTAGCAAAGCAAAGAGCTGAGATAATTCAGAAAATTTCCCAGTTAAATACCAGTCCTGAGGCATTGACAATCCCAGTAACAATCGGACCCGTGGTTCCATTGTATGGGGATCGGCATGAGAGTCCAAACCCTCCAGTCATTACCCCAGTCATAGCCCAGCCAAGACCAGAACCCTTAATAGTAGATGAACAGACAAGCGAGGGCGAGACTGAAGTCTCACTAATGGATCTGCCCAAAAGAAATACAGGGAAAAGGATGCAGAAAAGACATAATCCTTTCAATACGAGGGAGATTCAAATGGAATCGACTTCGGGTACTAGAAGTGTCACTTTGGTTACACCTGAGGAAATCGAAAGATGGAGCCAAGAATTAGAGAAACAAACTTCGCAGACGAAACCTCTAGATCTCTACAAACTGAGAGTAGAAATAGAAGAACTTATGGCAGGAAATGTAGGATTAGACAGATTAAATACCTACTCTGAAGAAGAGCTGTTGTTTATTTGCAAAAGTCTTACCCGAAATGCCCGAGTACTTCATGAAAAATTGACAGATACTGCTGCTAGCATGGGAATAGATATTTCAAAATCGAAACCCTTGCAGAAACCATACAGAGCAGAATTTTCAGACAAAGATTTGGAAAACCTGAATATATCAGGAAAAAAGGCACAGGTCAAGGAACTATTGACAGTGTTACAGAAATGGGGAGACGTAGAAAGATGGAAAGCCAGATGGGCTAGGAAAAAAGATGAGGCCAGGTCTAAGCAGGTAACTCCCGAATTCGTTCTAAAGGAAGTAGATAAACCAGAACAGTTATGCCCTATGCGCGAAGTGCCAGGAGGAAAATATGTACATGTTCCATGGTCCAGACAGGATATTGTGTCCTTTACCAATGACTTCCCGAAATTACGAGAAAAACCCGTCGATTGGTACCGGCAAGTAGAAAGATTTGTAAAAGTGCAAAAATGCTTGTGGAAGGACCTGGATTGGTTCTTCGACATAGTGGTCCCTGTAGATCTGTGGACTGAGTGTAAAATCGCCATAGGTTGGCCTAGTGAGGAATACCCGAGGGACTCAGCAACAGGAGAACCCTCTAAGGAAGTGATGAAAAAATATGATCAGGTAATCCAGCATTTGAAGCTAAAAGTCCCCGCAAAGGAAACTGATTGGACCAAGATAGATAGACCACGCAGGAAAGGGACGAGACTGTGCATTCCTTTTATGAAAGGCTGTTTCTGGTGTTCAAAACGTACAGTGGTATAGATAACATCGAAATGAAGGACATGACGCACTTCATTTACAGGTTTGTAAACGGTTTAAGACCAGAAATTTGTCAGTGGATAAAAGATAACAAAATCTGTTGGCAGTCCAAGAAAATGGACGAGGTCCTACGGTACGCAAAGTACTGTGAGGACAAAATGGCAGAAAAGAAAAAGGCCCTGAAGGAAAAGGTGATGTGGGCTCAAGTAAAGCTCGCAGAACAGCAGGAAAAACAATTGAATAAGCTAAATAAAACTACTCAGAACCAAAGCCCTGGGGGTGGGGGTGGAGGAAAGCCCAGAGCAAAAATGAGCAGAGAGGAAGCCAAAAAGAAATTTCCCTGCCACCAGTGCGGGGAAATTGGACATTGGAGAGACGAGTGTCTGTATTTACAGTCCGATAATACCCCAACCCCTGATTTAACTCCACAGACGCAGAATGAAAAGCCAAGAAAGACCCAGCAGCAGGTAAAAACGATTCAAATACCCCGAGCGCCAAAGCCAACTTTTAAGGGAAAATCACCGCAGGGAGATGATATAGAGATCTGGGTGGGCACTGAGAACAGAAATGCAGCAACTTCGCAATATTTATTGAATGATACTTTTTTCTGTGACGACGAGTACTGACGGGGCCTGAGAGGGGAGGACAAGGAGTGTGTACTTGGCGCCTCCTTGCCGGTAGACCAGTCCGGGCCATACATTGAAGGAAAGGTTGATGGAAATGATGTCACCTTTCTATTGGACACTGGTGCTACCCGTTCTACTGTAAGAACAGCAGACGTTCCAAACCTACCCCTCTCGGGAGAAGCAATCCAAGTAGTGGGTGTATCTAATCAATTGATTAGTACCCCCGTTACCGAGCCCATGGAGATATCAATAGGGAACTTCAAAGAAATGCACAGATTTGTCGTCTGTGATACCAGTCCAGTGAACTTACTGGGACGTGATTTGCTGTACAAAATGAACTGCACTATCTTTTGCACACCAAAGGGCGTTGAGATTCAAACCCCAGACGAAGATGGTATTTACAAGCTAATGTTAGTCAGACCGGACTCAGAAATTAAGCGAATGACTATACAAGACTTACCTGAAGAACTTCAACAGACAGTGAAACCAGAAGTATGGGACTTTACAGGAAAGGATGTAGGATTAATGGCCAATGTAGACCCAATACAAATAGCCATAAAGGAAAATGCAGCCTACCCCAATACTAAGCCTTACAGAATGAGTGCCGAAGTGAGAGCAGGAGTTGCCATTGAAATACAGAAATTGCTAGAAGCAAACATCATACAAGAAGTGATGAGTAGCCCATGTAATTCCCCAATAATTGGAATCAAGAAACCTAGTGGCAAGTACAGAGTAGTGCAGGACCTGAGAAAGGTAAACAAAATTGTGGTTCCTTGTTGTCCTATTGTCCCAAACCCAGCTGTGATTCTGTATCAGATTCCCTGGGATGCTGAATGGTTTACTGTGATAGACCTATGTCACGCATTCTTTTCGATCCCATTGCATCCAGATAGCAAATTTATTTTCTCATTTGCTTTCAACAGTCACGTGTACATTTGGAACAGGGTCCCCCAGGGGTACACAGAGAGCCCCTCTATCTTTAATCAGATCTTGAAAAAATGCCTGGAAACTTTAGTCTTACCTAGAAAATCGGTTTTGGTACAATACATTGACGACCTCTTGGTGGCATCCAAAAGTCATAGGGACTGCGTGATTGACACCATTGCCCTGCTGAATCACCTAAGTGAAAAGGGACATAAAGTGGCCCCTGAAAAATTGCAGTTCTGTTCAAAATCAGTGAAATATCTGGGGCACCAGATAGAAAAAGGAATAAGAAAAGTCACCTCAGAGAGAGTCAGAATAATTCAGAAGATGCAGTTACCCCGTACTCAGAAAGAAGTCAGAATGTTCCTTGGAGTTGTAGGTTACTGCAGGCAATGGATTGTGGGATTCGCAGTCCATGCCAAGCCTTTAATAAAAATGACAAAGAAAGGAGCACCGGACCATGTGGAATGGGATGATGAAAGCTTAATAGCATTTACTAAATTACGGGATTGTCTGTGTACAGCCCCTGCTTTGGGGATGCCAGATTATTCCAAGGAGTTTGCTTTATTCTGTGACACACGAGACAATTGTGCATTGTCAGTCCTAACTCAGGAACATGGCTTGACTAGACGCCCCGTGGCTTATTTCTCTGCCACGTTGGATCCAGTGGCTGCTGGATTACCTGGATGTTTGAAAGCAGTGGCTGCAACATGCACAAGTTTAGAACAGAGTGAATCTATTGTCATGGGACATCCTGTAACTGTGTATGTTCCACACGCAGTTGTGATTTTACTAACCAGAACCAAGACTCAGTATCTCACCCCTAGTCGGCTGACTAAATACGAGAGGATTCTCGTGGGTGCTGCAAATGTGGCCATCACACGGTGTAATATACTGAACCCCGCCACTCTACTCCCTGACTCAATTGTTTTAGAAGACCAGGGAGAGAACGAGCATGACTGCATTGACCTGACAGAATTCAGTACTAAACCCCGCCCAGACATTAAAGAAACACCCTTGCCTGTACATGATGAAGAATGGTTTGTGGATGGTTCATGCATGAGACACGAACTTGTAGGCCTAAGTGCTGCCTACGCTGTGGTTGCATTAGACAAAGTTAAAGAGGCATCCTGTTTATTTGGAGTAAAGTCTGCACAAGTAGCCGAACTAATTGCCTTGATAAGAGCTTGCAAATTGGGAAAAGATAAAAGGATAACAGTATATACTGACAGCCAGTACTGTTATGGGGTTGTGCATGACTTTGGCCAATTATGGCTACAAAGAGAATTCCTGACTTCATCAGGTACTCCCATTCGAAATGGAAAAGTTATCCAAGACCTTCTAGAGGCAATCCAATTACCAAAAGAATTGGCAGTGGTCAAATGTGTTGCTCATAAAAAGGGCCTTGACCCCGTGTCATTGGGTAATGATTTTGCTGATCGGGTAGCAAAACAATGTGCTATGGATCGCATGTCAATGAATATCAGACTGGGTGGGACTGGAAACAGCTGCCAACTTATGGTGTTTGAAGAAGTGCCTACCTGGGATGAAGTGAGAGAATGGCAGCATGCTGTGCCCTGGGAAGAGAAAGAGAAGTGGAAGGGACTTGGTTGTCGACCAAGACGTGAGGATGGTGTCATTGTGGGCCCAGATGGTATGCCTGTGTTACCTAGGAACCTGCTTGCCCCTATGGCCAGACTGATACATGAAGGATCACACATTGGTAGGGATGCCATGGTTCTGGTATTTCAACAGACCTGGTATAACACGAAATTCAGGAAGGTAGCAGAATCCTTGTGCCAGAGGTGCATGACTTGTCAACAGTTCAACGCTGGCAAGAGAACAGTAGTTGAACTGGGAAAAATTGGAAAGTCTGGGGATCCCTTTGTAAGAATACAAATTGACTTCATCACCATGCCACGCTGCGAGGGAAAAAGATATGTCCTTGTAGTAGTCTGCCTATTTTCAAAATGGGTGGAAGCTTACCCTGTCCCACAGAGTGATGCCTTAACAGTAGCCAAATTGTTACTACGAGAATTGATACCTAGGTTCGGGGTGCCAGTCACTGTTGAATCAGATAGAGGCAGACATTTTCAGAATGAGGTGATGGACCAACTCTGTAAAGCGTTTGGAATCACACAAAAGTTGCACTGTGCACATCGTTCAGAAGCTTCTGGAGTGGTAGAGCAGATAAATGGCACTATTAAATCGAGGTTGGCCAAAATGTGTGACTCAACTGGAATGAATTGGATTACTGCCTTGCCTCTTGTTCTGATGGGACTCCGAAGTATTCCAGATCGGAGAACAGGCCTGAGCCCCCATGAAATTTTGATGGGAAGAGTGATGAGACAAGCATGGATACCAGGAAACAAACTGTTAAGCATTTCTGATGATTTGGTACTTGAGTACTGCAGGAAACTGGGTGACCAAGTGCGTTCTATCTCTCGCCAGATTGGGGAAGACGCCGTCGCCAACCCGACAACTCCAGTTCACAAATTGGTTCCAGGTGACTGGGTTAGAATAAAGAAGCACAATCGTTCGAGTTGCCTTGCACCGAGGTGGGGAGAAAAACGCCAAGTAATATTGGTGACCACGACAGCAGTGAAGTGTGCAGGCATTCCCAGGTGGATCCATGCCAGCCATACTCAAAAGGTAATTCCAGACAAGGAGCCTGGAGCTGAAGGTTGTCCAGCTGAGGGGCCTGCGGATGTCGGTCCTGAAGTAGCTGATGACGAACAGCCGAGCACCAGTCCAGCTGAGGGTCCTGCAGACGTTGGTCCGGAAGTAGCTGATGACGAGCAACCGAGCACCAGCCAAGATGATTGGATACCTATAATCGATTTCATTGAAGACCCAATCAGAACTAGAGAGCGAATCTATGAAGATAGAGAGTGGAATAGAGAGGTCGAGATAGGCACAGGCGAAGACCCTCAGATCATTGAGATTCACATCAAATCCGAGGACGAAGAAGGAGGTCAGACAGGGACAGAACAAGTGATCGATACTCCTCCACTGACTCCTGAAATTGAAAAGGGACAGACTAGAAATAGTGTAATAGTTCGAGCAGAAGAAAATCAAGAGATCGAAGTGCTTGAACAGGATCAGGCAGAGCTAGAAGAACGTGTTCAGGACATAGAAACAGAGACGTCTGAAAGCCAAAACCCAATTTCACCTGAACCAGGCCAGATTAGTAACCAGGCAGAAGAAATAGATACAAGACCTGGGACTAGTAAGACAGGAAGGGAAGAGACAGAGACAGAAGTGCCACAAACAAACGAAAATAAAAGAGCATTAGAAGAAAGCCAAAATACAGTGCCAACTAAAAGACTCAAGAAAAAGAAAAATATCGAACCAAGATACATTAAGAGACTAAGATTGAGAATAAAAACAGTAGAAGAGAAACTTGCTGACAGAAGAAAAAGCATACGGATAGCAGAACAAGCTGGAGAAAGCTCCAAAAGAAGGAGTGATCGAATAAAAAGACTGAATGAGAAATACCAGGATCCTGAATGGACATATCTGATTCTGGAAAATTTAGAGGATCTTGATATTACTGACGAATGCGACGGGGAACTGATTACTGATTACTCTGCAGAGGAAGAGGACGAACCACCGTGAAATTGCTCAGCATAAAGGTACCTGGGCAAGGACACAAAGAGGGGTTGAAAACTTCCTCCGAGCCAAAATGTCTGATTCAAGCGTGAGTGGTAGACCTAGCCGCAGTTGTTGCAAAACATGCTGCAAGGTATGTATATGTAGTATAGTTATAGTAATATTAGTTTGGATAGGACAAACGGTTTTCATTCCTTTTATGGTAAGCAAAAATACTAATATTGACCCTACTCAGACTACCGACCCTGAAGAACTGACAACACAAAGTGTAGAAAGACGTGAAAAAGCACTCAGACAGACAAAACGAGACTTAGAAGCATCAGATGAGGAAGGACTACATTACCACGGAGTTAGAAACCAGACACACTTAAATGTTTTCGCAAATTTGTTAGTGCATTATGTAGAAACTATGGAAATAGAAGATTGCTATGTCTGCATGAAGCTACCTACTTCTGTAGCTGAAGGCGTGACTTATCATCACCTACCTCTGACCTATGGAATTTCCTGTAGTATTTTAGCAAGCTTATTTTACAAAAGAGGACCATTACAGTACTATTACTCTAATAATGACGTAATATTTTCTGAACTTCCTATACGTAGTAATCTGAAACCTGTACATACCAAAAGTGACGTTACACGCTATATGGGAGAATACTTTCTGACTATAGGTACCATAGACTTAAATGAAGCACACAGAGACAACTTGACCTGTTCATTACATGAACAAGAAAAAATATTTTTGAACATGGCAGAGAAAAGAAGGGAGAGTTTCCAAAGAAAGGCAAATGACAAAAGACAGAAAACGCCAAAATGGGCTGAGGACATGGAAAGCACCTCAAATGGCGGGGCAGGGCCTGCTTTGTTGCTAGATTTCGAAAAGAAAGGGAAACTCTGTCTTCATCGCAAGAAGACTAGTTATTATAATAACATTTTCATTGGTTCCAGTCAATGTGAACACAATTACAAGGTAATTGGAGGTTGGGGTTTCAAAAATGGGTCAGAACCTGTGTTTCCCGGAAATTATTATGTATGTGGAAACAAGGCTTATTTCAAATTGCCAGATCACTGGTATGGAAGCTGCTATATTGGCATTGTTTTCCCGAAAATATACCACGTGAATGAAATTGCTGGAAGCAACGAAAACACTAATGGCTTAGTGCGTAGTAAAAGAGAAAGCGTAGGTGAAATAATGGGTAGTATTTTTAGTGCACTGATACCTGGAGTGGGAGTGGTTCTGAACACACACAGAATTTGCAAATTATCCACAATAGTGGATGTGTTGTCTACGGACACGGCTCATGGATTTCTGCTGGTCAATACTGAAATGGTTGCGATCAGATCAATGGTTTTGCAGAACAGACTTGCTCTTGACACCTTATTAGCAAAAGAGGGCGGAGTCTGCCGGATGTTGAAGGCGCAACATTGTTGCACTTACATTCCGGACAAAAGTATACAGCTCAAAAGGTATGTGAAAAACATTACTAATTTGGAAAAGGAACTCAAACCACTCGAGGTTGACAGTGCCTGGAAGAGACTGGTTGATGGTCTCTCCAATGTAGGTCATTGGTTTGCTAGCTTAGGTAAAAGCTTATTGTTTAAGGTACTGATGCCAATTGGAGTGATAGGTCTTATCCTATTTCTCATATTCGTCTGTTGCAAATGTCGCAAACACACAAAGAAATACCAAGTGAATGCGAGAGGAGTGAAACGGAGTGCCGATGAGCTTGAATTGGAAGAAATGAATAATCAGATTTATAAAAAGGTGAAAAATTCTCACCCTACCAAAAATGAGAAAGAGAAACTGAATCGCCTGTTGGAAGAGATAGAAATGTACAAGGTGTGAAAGAAAGTTGGCATCTGGTTCCATTGTTTTGTGATGATAGTAAATATCATCAAAGAGGGGATTGATAGAGCAAGATTTCGCATCGCGACTTGCTCGAGTCAAGAACCTCGAAAATTTGTTATAATCCCGTAATTCCAATTGTTTGTTTTACTAAATTTATGAAATTTTTGAAGGTGCGTGTGTATCATAGTGATGCTTGCCTATGTGTTTCACTAATACGAATAACCCTTGTCTTTAAAACATGGAAGCTGCTCGAAATTTTATTCTGCGCATGCGTTAGGCATAATCACGTGACACGACGCAGTCACATTTGGAGGGAAAGGGTGCGCATGCGTAACAGCCATTAAAATGGCCGCGCTTTCTAATAGCGAGGTGAAGCTTGCACCGTTGCTTTTGTGATTCTGTCTGTTGCACTAATAAATAATTGCATAGTATATTTTATAATGATAATTCACAAGTACACACTCATGTTATGTAGTTTATTCATTTATTTCTATGTTTTAATTTGTTTTCGCTTGCTTTTCATGTACCATGGTAAACGGGGGGTCCAACTGGGTCGAGAGCCATCTTGAGGGTCCTTTCTGCACATGACCGCGCAGCCCAGGCAGCCGTAGCCTTGAACGGTGGAACTCAGCCAGCTGGCAGCCACAGTCAAGATGCTCATGTGAACGCCACCTCTGACCCAGCAAGATGGAGTTAACTGTCCTCAAACTGATACAATGACATTTTTTCCTATTGTATTCCGTGCGACTTCTCATGGGAACCCCAATCTTGCTAGGCGGTACCTTAACATGCAAAATAAGTCTTACAATAGTCTGTTCTGATTGGTGTGTTAACCAAATCCTACCTTAGGACCAATCGAAATTGGGGATTCTGACACTTTGCAACATTGGGGGGTGGTACACTGACCCAAAAGAGTATATCTAGCCTAGGTTTAGCTAGAGAAATTGTCCGACTTGTCCGAATAGCTGACCTGTCACTGACCCAACGCACTCAATAGGTGACTGAATATACAGAGCGCTGCGGAGCACTCTGTCTGAATTTGACCATAGACTAAGGTTTTACTAAACCTTAAGTTCTGGCGGAGCACTTTGCTGGGGAGTTCGCTAACCCAATCGGGGTTCTGACTGATAGCTGCAGAGAGGGTGGAGCGCAGGCGTTGCTTCCGAACTGCGGGTGCTGGTCGTATCCTGGTGGTCCTGTCCTGATCCTAATCTGGGTTTCCTGTCCTGTCCTGAGGTGTCCATACTGCACCTGCTGTCCCATTGATGACTGCTATTCCTTGGGGTATTTCCTGTCCTTAACTGACCCGTGGCCAGGGTTGGTTTTCACACCAGTCTAGGTAAATATCTTGCCGAAAACTCTAAACTGCACCTTTCTATTTTTCCGTCTTTGCTTCAATAAAGACATACCTTAGCATATGATAATTTTCCATGCTTTCCCGCAACGATTGCATATCATAAAGTTATTTGCATTTACTTTCATAGCGTGTTCCTATGTTACCCTACCTTTTAGAAATCATTTTCTACATTGCAGTTTATAATCTCCTGATGTGGCCTATAATTTTCTCTTAACATTTAACTGAAGTACTTTACTAGAGTTATATCATGTTTCACATTACACCCTTACTATAGCTGTTAGGATTCCTAATTTCCCATTCATATTCATGAAAAACTGTTTCCATAGTAAAAATTCCGATTATTGACTGGGGTTTACTGTAAAACGTTATGATTTTCCAAAAACTGACTTTTAGATAAAGAATCTTAAAACTTCCCAGTTGTCCGTGGTCATTTGATGAAACATTGAAATCATTTTTATGTTGGGTTTTGTATTTTGCCGCCTTTCCTTTTACAGCTAGCTCCCTGACCCATCGTGGTTATAGGTACCCGTATCGGTGGATGGTAAGTCGGGTACACTAGAAATAGCAGGAAGGCACTCACAATTATTGGTAGTAGATTGTATGGTCATCTGATCAATGTATATGGTGAAATGAAATATATGGGCCCGAAACCTAAGTGGTGAAAATATTGGTCGGGTGACCTGCGATCTCTATCAATACCACTGACAATAAAATTCTTGATTGCTTTGTCCAATATTACACCTCTATCTACACCCCAGAGTCTACTCCTTCCTCAGCACAAATAGACTCCTTTTTCAAAACTATCCCTAAATCTCCTGATAATTCTACAGGCCTTACATCCCTAGGTGTTCCTATCTCAGAAAAACATTTTTAATACCTTATTTATTTTCACTGATCAATCACTTTCTTAACATAGGAGAGTCAAAGGGATCCTTTACCCAGGCTATGCTCTGCTTAGTCCCTAAAAAGGATAAAGACCCCCTATGCAAGAATTGTAGGCCTATCTCCCTAATTAATACCGTTTGTAAAATCTTCACTAAAATACCTGCCATCCGTTTCAACAAAGTCATTCTTGACCTCGTCAACATCTATCAATCTGGGTTTGTTAAAGGTAGATCAATCACTGATAATTCAAGAACTATCCTCAACATTATCCACCTTGCTTCTATAATTGATGCTACCATCACATTGGATGTCGAGAAAGCATTTGACAGAGTATGCTGGGATTTTATGTGTGGTGCTCTGAGATGCATGGCTGTAGTCCCCCTATTATTCAATATATTCAATTGTTATATTCAGCTCATTCTACCTCTATCTGACCAAATGGTTGTCAATCTAATATTTCCCTCTCCATAGTGGAACCAGGCAAGGATGCCCCCTTTCCCCACTTCTTTTTATTCTTGCTTTAGAGCCCTTTTTAGAAACAATAAGGCATTCCCCATCCTGTACAGGCTTCCAATTTCAGAATATTGATATTCAGTTTACTGCTTATGCAGATGATATCATACTCTACATCTCTAATCCTTCCACTTCCCTGCCTTCTCTCTTCTCTTTATAACATGAATACTCCTTAGGTTCTGGTTACAAATTATACATTGATAAATCTGAAGTTTTACCCCTAAATAAATTCTGACTATCCCATATGTTTCATGGTTCTGGCTTCTAATGGAATCCCAGGAGTAATAAATGTTTAGGCGTTCTCTACGCCGGCACTATTGAAGAAACTATCAAAATTAACCATGCAGATAAAGTTAACAAACTCTCTTCACTCTTTGAAACATGGTACCCTCTTTTCTTATCCTGGTGGGGGAGATTATCCACTTATAAAATGAGTATTCTCCCCGTTATCAATTTTTATCTCTCAATGCTCCCGGTTTGCTCTCTTTTTTTAGCACCATAAATCGTTCCCTTACAAAGTTTTTATGGAATAATCATAAAGCCAGGATCTCTCTTGCCTGCCTTCAACAACCCAAAGAGTTAGGAGGAGTCAATTTCCCTAACGTTAATCGATATCACTCTGCTTTTACACTAAAACAGATATGGGCTTTTTTAACTGACTCTTCCTCCCCTCCCTTAACTGCTTAGAGTTGTTTAGAGCTCGCGCAACTCCTCCCCTTTTCATTCCTCACAGCCACTCGCCTGTCTCAGCCCCTGAAGTGTTTCTCCACTCCCATATTTAATCATTCCAAAGCCCTTGCTCTTTCTATGTACTGCTCACATCTCTCCTGTGATGATTTTTTTGGCCCAAACACCAATCTGGTATAACAAGTCCTTAAAGATCAATAACTTGGGCCTTTCTTAGAAGGAATGGACCGATAAAGGTATTATCACATTTTATCATATACTGAAGGATAAAATCCTGAAGAAATGTTTAGATATTTGTGACTCGTTTGGCATCTCTAATGCTCACTCTTCCCAATATCCTTTAAGGAAGGCCTCCCTGACTCGGGCCCTTTCTCTGGATTGTTCATCTACCACTCCTTTTAATGCTTCTTCCCCTTCACTAGACTTTTTTATTCTCCTCCAGGCTGTTACCATATATAAATTACTCTCCCGTCTTGCTGAAGATAGACCTAAATTTAACCTGGAACTCCTGTGGGAAAAAGATCTAGGCCAGGAGTTTTCATTTCAGACTTGGGATTCTGTATGGTCCAAAATACATACCTCTTCCCGCTCAGCTAGTACTACACAGATTTGTTATTTTTTCTACTTCAGACTCTTTTTCACTCCCTCTGAACTGCGCACATTTAGATTACTAGAATCCAAGAAGTGTTGGTCTTGCTCTTGTGACAATAGTGATTTTCTCCATATGTTTTTTCACTGCCCACTGGTCAAATCCCTACGGTCTCGTATTTGGTCAAAACTAAATGATATTCTTTCCTCTGAATTCCCCTTTAAGATTGTACATATATTTTTGGGAGGTTCCTCACCTCTATAGAATGTTCCATGTAATGTGCGTAAATATATAGACCTTTACTTTGCTATTTCTTTTCAGATCATTACAACCAACTGGAAAGAAACCTCAAAGATTTCATATCACGCTTGGTGGAACTTGTTATGACATCATCACAGACTGGATCGTGCCTTCGCCACCTCAACTCCTCTATTAATTAAAAAGGACTTGTTATGGTCATCTTTAACCATTTTTCTTTCCAGATATGCTTCTTGAGTCACTAATTGTCTTTTCTAAAGTACCCGCTGTTACTCTTTCACTTGTATACTCCTAAACGTTTATAGCAGTATCTGTTATTGATTATGTATTTATTACCACCCCCTCTCTCTCCCTCTCCCTCCCCCTTTTCTCTTTATCTCTCTTTTTCCATCCTCTCTACAAAACTTTAAAATGCTCTTTTATCTTGGTATATTTTTATTTCCCTTATTTGGGATTGACTCACATGTATGTTTTTCTAATATCATTCCATTTTTCATTTATTGCCACATGTTTTTGTACTGATGTTTTACTATGTTTATCATGTTCAATAAAGCTTTCTAAACTTAAAAAAAAGATACACAGCTCTTTCATGCTGTTTAGTAACACAGTTGTAGTTCTCTTCTCTGTTCTGAATCATTAATGGAAGTAGCTGAGGAGGCCGTTTACTTCCAAACAGTAGGAGAGTTGCCAGAGAAAAATTATTCAAGGACCTTTGCAACACATGTTAGACAGGACATAGGTCAATGGTTTGCATAATTTTCAGGAACCGCTGATGGTTTTATTTTAGGATGAGTGTGATAATTGTATTCCTGAGAAATTGAGGGAAGCACTCATTGATAGGGGGCACACTGATGAGCCAAGTGATTAGTAGCATCAACATATATTTAATATTTGAGCTGCTACGAAAATACTGTAAATAATTGTAGATCGGATATATGACCTCTGAAGGGCGATTGATAACTCTCTGAATTTCTATAAGGTTGTCTGAATTAAACTGACATCAGGGAGGACTTTTTTTGGCTCTTCTACCGAGCGATTATGCCTCAGACATAGCATGTTCATGTGGCTAAATGATTCATTCAATGTGCTCTGATTGTCATTTTATATATTAAATATATATATATATATATATTAAATATATATATATATATTCCCAACACAAGTCCTTACTCTCAGAACTTTTCCAATTGAGCGCACTCCAAGCCATGAACGTTTCCAAAGCAATATTAATTTATTATCAGCGTGTTTCTCCACAACAAAGTAAACAAACGCGTTTCGGCGTTACCGCCTTCGTCAGTGTCTACTTGTGACCAGGTAAGTGTATTTAAATAAAGTTGTGCTATACAATTCATTAACATGGAAAGGACTTGTGTTGGGAATAGATTGCGCATTCCACGTGTGCTGAGCGAGCACCCGCGGCATAATGGTGCAACGGCTGGTGAGTCGGTGTTTTTTGGGATATATATATATATATATATATATATTTATATATATATATATATATATATAATAATAATTCTCTGCAGCAATGTAATGAACTGATTTGTTTTCTGCAAAGATTCAATGAATCCCCACTGAGGTATTATTTTGACTTTTCCATAATCCATAAGTGATAATAAAATAGGCTCCTTTTCTCATTTTGCTTTTTACAGCTGTTTATAAAATGATACTTGTTAAGTGTCCTTCTAACACTGAGTGCAAGCTTCTCAGCAATGAATGAAGAGCCAAATTGACAAGTTTAGTACTGAATGCTTCCCAAAGACAGGGAGGATTTCTTGAAGAAATACAGTATTTTTCTTATTTTGTCATCAGTGGCTGGGGTACATTTTTGGAAAAATAAAGTGGTGTTGCTGGACGGGGTAACATTAATCCGCTGGGGAGGGTAGAGACAATGGGGGAGATTTACAAACATTTTGCGCTGGGTTAGTGTCACAAATGTGATAAAAACCAGTGCAAAACAAGCACCTTCGAAGTAGCGCAAAGCAGCGTGAAGCACTGCTTTGTGTTACTTAGTGCAGAGGGGGCATTACATGGGCGTTCCCATGTAATCACCCATGCCTTTTGACTCAAAACCATATTTACAAAGATTTGTAGATATGGTTTTGTGCCAAAATTTAACGCCCCTTCAAAGGAGGTGCTAACAGGAGAAATGCTTTAATTTCTCCATGATTTTCCGACTTTGTATGCGTGCTGCACTGTGCACGCATACAAAGTGGAAAAAGCTTTCCATCATGTTTAGGTATATTTTCTACAAGAAGGGTACCCTTCCTGTACAAAACCTATGCTAGATTCATGCACACACTAGCGCTATGGCGCTTAGGTGTGTGCATGGCTCACGGCCACTGAAATCATCGCCAGCACAAGGGAAAGGGGAAGAGAGAGCTAGATCGCTGAACATATGGTGCGTTCCTGCTCCCTCCCTGTCGCAGCACAGCCTAGTGGGGTGCTGCGCTGCCTTGCGTGACTTTTTTGTAAATCTCCTCCAATGTCTCTTATGACTATGATATTGTTATGTATGGCTCTCGTAGAGAACTCTATCATTTATTCCAGTTTCTGAAAGTCTTAACTTCAATGTATGACATTACAATAGTTGATAGAAGAACTGGTAAGCAACTGCTGTGATGTTATAAAGGCCTTCTAGACCAGGCCAACAGGCATACCTGAGAGCCTGTCCATGCCCCTCTGTTTGTCTGCTTTGACTGAAATTAGAAAGCACAGCTGCAGATGGGGGAAAGAAGGCAGGGTAAATAGTGAGTTTTGGTTAAGGATAGCAAGTAAGATATTTATACTTCACATTTGCATAAGGGAGGAAAGGTCATGTTATGTATAGCTCTCCCATTATCCTCTGCCTCTGTGAATTACAGAGATGTTTTTCACCTTGGTGTACAGAGTGCAGGCACCAAATGGTCTAGAACAAAAAGATGTAAAGTTTCTAAAAGTCACATTTTTAGAATACTGATTTAAAATATGATTTTGCACTACAACACTTTAGAGATCATGGCATTTCTTACTATTCTCAAACAAAAGATATCACGTATTAGATGTAATAAGGTAACACAATGTTGTCCTATGGAAGAGGTAGACCTTGCAAAATTGAGAAACAATTTTAAGAATTTAAGAGTTTTTCACAACCAGGACATGTAAAACTTAAAAGTACGTATCCAACCTTTTAAATACAATGCCCACTGCCCTATGGCCATTAGAGGCCTACCTTAGGGGTGAAATATTTATTAAAAAGGACGTTTTAGGCCTTGTAAAAGCTTTATTTTACCACGTCAATATGGCAGTTTAAAACTTCACACAGGCTGCAATGGAAGGCCTAAGATTTCTTTCAAAAGGGCTACTGAAGTGGGTGGCATAATAAGTGCACTAACAGCCTTTCATTTACAGGCACTTGGGTATAAGTGGTACAACTTTACTAGGGACTTATAAGTAAATTAAATGTGCTAGTTGGCTGTAAGCTAATTTTGCCATGTTTATCATGTTTAAAGAAGAGAGCAAAATCAATTTAGCACTGGTTAGCAGTGGTAGAGTGCACAGGTCCTAAAACCAACAAAAATGTGCTCACAAAACAGGAGGGGTGAAGGCAAAACATGAGGAGGTGACCCTGCAGAGAGGGCCAAGTCCAATATGGGTGCATTGAACCAAGTGTTGGAGATGCTTACAAGTGCACACAATTATCCAAGATGAGGTCTTGGATACTGTACGTATTCTTAGTGGCTGATCTTGCATTTAATAGGGCACCTTTTAAGGCATTTCCAAGCGGTGGTATACAGAGATAGGGTTATTCTAGGCATTGTGGTGAGAGAATTTGACTCAGAGGATGATGGGAAATGTGGGTGGGAAAGAGAAAGCAGCAGAGGTGGTGACAGGTGGAATATTTGTAAAGAAATAGTTGCTACGCACTCTAGTCACGAGTCTTACTCACTAGGAATTCTAGTAAGGGTACTTCTGCAGATAAACACCCAAACGTTTCCCCATAAATTTATTTTGAGCATATATTGTTATGAGTAAAAAGAAGAAGCTGTCTTACCCATTGAAAATTCTTTTTTAGCTTGCCTAATTGATCTACCTTTCACTGTTACAAAGAGGTAAGGGGCTGTATAAATAATGTGTGCACTGGTGCAGAATGGAGCGGTGTGCCTGTTTCTAAATATACCATTAAATATAATTGGGTTATCCTGTGTTCTCAGAACCTGAGTATACAGTTATGAGCTACAAACAGTTGTGTTGGGTAAAGGAATTTTAAATATTGTTATTCCTTAAATACTGGAAGGGCATATAAGTGAACCTAGGAAACTTCTCCTGAATCAAACAACACCAATCTTTGAAGAAAATATTACCTTAAACCCAACAATAAAACACACACATCAAATTATGTTTTTCATTCATGAAAACTTTATTTCGGCTATTACAGCCATAAAAACACATACAAATTAACAACCTCGTAAAATTCATATAAAAATATATAAATAAATAAAAGTACAGTATTATAAAGGGCACTAAATGGTAGAGTGGTACCAACATACAGAGCAGCAGTAATCGCCCAATGGGAAGCAGGAAAATTATAATTCTACAAGACGAAGATTGAAATTCATCACTATGGGAAATATAATCAATTAAAAACAATCATTAAAAATATAATTTAAACTAAAAATGCTAAAAAAAAGATTCACAGCCTATGTTTTTATAAAAACCAGGATCATACTACTAATTGATTAGAAGCGGGTAATGCTAATTCTCACATCAGTTTTTCAGCAAATACCAACGCTTACAGCCTAGGTTTTTACAGAGACCAGAAATTATCAAATATGAGCGTGTATTATAATTCTCACAGCAATTTTTCAACAGATACCTTCGCTTACACCACATAGCAATTAGGAATTTAGAAATTGCAATAACAAAAACCCGGTTGGTATCAGATTTTAAGACCCTGTAAAATTCTTTATAGTTTCTGATACCCAGGTTTCTACAAAGTTGAATAATCCACTTTGACCTAGCCCACTTATGTGCCAAGCAGAAGAACAACACGTGAGTTTCAGTTTTGCCCTCTTCAAGGCACCCCGGGCAAAGGCAGGTGGTGACACCCGCCCACTTATTGGTTAATGCATGTAGCGGCACTGTCCCATATCTAAATTGCAAAAACAATTTCTTTGCTATTAGTCTTTGTATAGAATCCAACACCTGGTCCATTTTATAGTGGTGTTTTAAGTCCAGGAACCCATAGGTTAAACTAGAAGGATTAAGGCGGACGCGCCTGATGTGCTAGGCGCTAGCAGCGGTAATTGTGCCTTTTAAAACATTGAAAACTGCTTGTCAAACGTGTGCGTTTTTAATATTTTGCTCAAACCTTTGCTTAAAACTTGGTCTCCGCCTCGTTCCATCACGGCTGGTGCCGATTGCGTGGAAGGCGTTCTAGACCTGGGCCCGGCACCCTGAGGGTGTAACACTTCCGCCAGAGGTGGGACCCGTGCCTTCTTAAGCAGCATCACCCTCTCCCATGCAGCGGACACGCCTGATGTGCTAGGCGCTAGCAGCGGTAATTGTGCCTTTTAAAACATTGAAAACTGCTTGTCAAACGTGTGTGTTTTTAATACTTTGCTCAAACCTTTGCTTAAAACTTGGTCTCCGCCTCGTTCCATCACGGCTGGTGCAGATTGCGTGGAAGGCGTTCTAGACCTGGGCCTGGCCCCCTGAGGGCGTAACACTTCCGCCAGAGGTGGAACCCGTGCCTTCTTAAGCAGCATCACCCTCTCCCACGCAGTGGACGCGCTTGATGTGCTAGGCGCTAGCAGTGGTAATTGTGCCTTTTAAAACATTGAAAACTGCTTGTCAAACGTGTGTGTTTTTAATACTTTGCTCAAACCTTTGCTTAAAACTTGGTCTCCGCCTCGTTACATCACGGCTGGTGCCGATTGCGTGGAAGGCGTTCTAGACCTGGGCCCGGCCCCCTTCGGGTGTAACACTTCTGCCAGAGGTGGGACCCGTGCCTTCTTAAGCAGCATCACCCTCTCCCGCGCAGCGGACGCGCGCAGCGGGTGGCCGAAGGCTCGCCAAAGGCGAGCTCGTCTGCGCCTGTCCGCGCAGGTCCGTCGCCAGTCGCCTGGATTCCTGGCCGACAAACACCGTGAATGCTCGAGAGGAGCTGATTGCTCTTCGCAGCCAGGCAGTCTGTGTATCCTATCACTGGCATCCCGACACCCAACGCCTGAGGTGCGATCATTGTGGGTTCAGGGCTACAGAGGCCTCTCTTTCCCCACCAGTCACAGCCTCATCACCAGAAAAAAACTGTGATTCTGAACATACTGAGTTTGAACTGCAGGTCATTAGCTAAGCATTATGAAGACGTTTCTGAGCTTCTCACAGATCGATCTCCCGACCTAGTTTTTTTAACTGAAACATGGTCAGTTGAAGACCCGTCTGCCATCTTAACCTTAACCCTCCCCACGGGATACTCAATACGGGTCCATAACAGACCAAGTGGGAGGGGGGGGGATTGGCGGTAATTTTTAAATCTAACTATTCTTGTACCCTCTCCCCCGCAAACATAGCTAATTGCGAATGCGCCTTGTTCAAGATCAGGATCTCTGACACCTTTACCCTCATGGGCCTTTCGATATACCGCCCCCCCGGGCCAGCGAGTACTTTTCAAGAATCACTGACCTCGGCCATCTCGGCCTTAGCCTTACAGTCAGCTAATTTTAGCATACTAGGGGACCTAAATCTACACCTTGAGTGCCTTGAATCACCGGCCATATTGAACTTCCTGGGAGATCTGGAGGCCTGTCAGCTAATCCAGTTAGTCAAAGGGCCTTCTCACTTGGCAGGCCATTTGTTAGACCCGGTGTTTTCTAACATCCAGGGAATTATAGCCTATGCCCCTGTCCCTCTTAGCTGGTCCGACCACTTTCTCATCCACATTTCCATCAGGATACCAGCAGTCCCAGGCAAAAACCCTCCCCTCCCCTCTGGAGGCGCCCATGGCATAAATTAGATGGTGCCCTTTTGGAGTCCAGACTTAAAACTTCCTGCCCCGACTGGCCTAGCAATCTGGAGGAGGCAGACACAGCATATAGGGAGTGGATTAACAAGTCCCTAGACCACTTCATCCCTAAGAAAATGTCCAGGCCCAGACGCGAACAGTCTCATCCTTGGTACTCTGAGGCACTCGCAATTGACAAAAAGCACTGCAAGTCCCTTGAGCGTACCTGGAGGCGATCCTATGACCCTCTTGCAAATTCCAATTACAGATCTGCCACCAAAGCCTATCATAGGCATATAAAAAAGAACAAAGCCATTTACTACACTGACCTGATTAATCACTCCAAAACCATTTTCTCCCTATTAAAGGATATGACCAAAGCACCTGAGGGAACTAATAGTACGATAGTCTCTGACTCACAATGTGAAGAACTGGCCTATTTTTTTGTCAATAAAGTAAAAGGGATTTATAACTCACTAAACTCTGGAGGGCCTGCCACGACCTTCAGCCAAGTCACAGGCCCACCTGAGCTCCCCTGTTGACTTCAAACTTTTCCACTTCTCTCCCAGACAGATCTAGAACCTCTGGCCTTAAAAGTGAAGTCTGGGTCCCCAGATGACCCGGTAAAACCAGAAACATTTAGACTGTTCCAGGACACCATCCTGCGTGAGGGGCGGGAGCTCCTGGAAACACGCCATGGTCATCCCCCTGCTAAAAAAGCCTACTTTAGATCCTTCTCGGCCAGATAACTTCAGACCCATTTCCCTGCTGCCTTACCTGGCCAAGGTGGCAGAAGCACATGTGAACTCCACCTTGTCCAGGTACTTGGAGATCAATGGGATCTTGGATGAGACTCAAAACGGTTTCTGGGCCAAACATAGTACGGAGCCTGCCCTTCTGGCAGTCACGGAACAACTAAGGGCGGCACAGGACCTGGGCAACACCTCAGTTCTGATCCTGCAGGACTTGAGTGTGGCTTTCGATACGGTCTCCCATAATATCTTACTTAAACGACTTCGGGAGATCGGGATCGGGAGTGGAGCCCTGGATTGGTTCGCGTCATTTCTATCTGACCGTTCCTTCCAGATACATGCCCCACCGTACTCGTTCAGCAGGCTCCCCCTTAGCTGTGGTGTCCCTCAGGGATCTGCTCTCAGCCCCACGCTGTTTAACGTGTACGTCCGCCCCCTGGCCTTGATGGCCAGGGAACGTAAGATAGCTTTAGAGTTTGGAGGTTTAATACCACCTCACTAGTAATTAAAGTATTATTCTTGGATACATCAGAGGATATTATTATTCTTGGATACATCAGAGGAGTTCCCCTCCTCCTCACAATCACTGACTTTAGTGGTTTAGCTAGACTCCTGCTTCACCAACTAATTTCTTAGCATAATCTGTTGGTTTATTACCTCAGCTCCCACCCCGAAGTACTATTACACAACTGCTTATCCATAATAGGTGGACAGAGGTCGATTGGAGTCTGTCAATCCACCAAATCTAGTACCCTAATCTGTTGCTGAGAGGGACACTAGGTACAAAACAGATACCATCATTCCCTCCTCTGTTACGGGTATTACCTAGCTGGGTTCTCCCTTCTCAGTTTTTGCCTGGATAACCAAATCTCTCCGTTAGGGTTGGGGGGGATAGAAGTAACTTAGATCAAAATTCTGAATACTAGTTCTTGTCCTTTGATGAGATCAATCACAAATGTGTTGGACCACCTTTCGGTCTCTGAAATTAATCACTATGCAATCACCCGCTATGTCTTTCGCTCTGCAACCCACCCAACTTACTCTACGGGCAAACAAAATTTCACTATGCACGTTCAGTGGGAGGGATCTATTACTATTCAGCCAATAAATAGATTTATTTTTTAGTTCAGAGTAAGATTCTACGCTGCCTTTGTCTAATTCAGGCACCCCGGTCAATACGACAACATATGGTGAAGAATCAGGGGGTAAGTCAATACATGGCAGGATGTGCTTAGATTCACTGATATTAGGTAATTTCGTGGCTCTTCCAAGAGGTTTTTGAGCGAGACCCCACCCAGGGGTTGTTGCTCTGCTCTCACACCCTGGGGACCGCCTACTCTTCGATGTACTACTGCATCACTATAGGTGGTAGATCCGGCTACATCACTCGCACAAGATGGAACATCCAATGGCTTAGATATAATTGGGGTGGGCAATGGGAGATTGGAGGCTACAGAATCCCTGATTACATTCGTTGTCACTTCATTTGGCTGACCACTCCTCCCCAAGCTACTCTTTATACAATCAAAGTTAATTACAGTCAACTGTTCAAATTTTACCAATCTGTCCTCAATTGATAACAACCTCTCAAAGAAAGGCTGCATAGATGACATGATGAGGGCTCCTACTTTGGACCAAAATCCATCTTTAACCAGAGGGAAGGTGCAGTCAGCATAAACCGTAGATGGAGTATTTAATAAGGGAGTAATTGGCCAGGATGCTTCTATGCTTGTTAGAGCTGTAGTCGCTGACTCGCCATTCTTGTTGGTTTTGAGCATCTTTGGATTTTTACCTCCTGTGCGCCTCCTCCTCGCTTCCTCTTGGAGGCCAATCCCAATGCATGATCCACTGCTTGGGCAAAATTTTGGGTGCAGACCTTGTGGACACAGGAGTAGCTGGACCAGATAGGAGTGAGTTTGCCAAATACCATGACCTCGGTTTTATCCGAGTTCAGCTTTAAACAGTTTTTACTCATCCAATTGCTGATGGCATGCATTCCCTGTTGGAAGTTATTGGCTACTTCCAGTCCATTGTTGTTGATAGCCAGGACAAGCTGAGTATCGTCAGCGTAAGATGTAACTGCTAGACGATGAGCTTTAATGATCCTCACCAAGCCCACCACGTAAATGTTGAAAAGTGTTGGACTTAGAGAGGATCCCTGGGGAACACCACAGGGAAGAGAAAAAGGGCAGGATGAGTAGCCTCCCATAGTCACAAATTGTTCCCTATTGGCCAAAAAGGATGACAGAAGGGATATGGCGCTCTTTTTATTGTACCTTCAAATGTTGAAATAAAGTAGAATTACTGACCTGCTGTGGAGTGCCTATTCAGTTGCAGAGCCTTTGAAAAGAATAAGTACACGAACAGCTTAGTTCGTTGAAGAAGCACCACCCAGGAAGTGAGGAGGGAGCCATAGGAGAACGGGGCCATTAGAACCAGCACTGCCTGAGTGAAGTGATGGCACAGCGGAGCCTTAAATTAATTGGAGGTGTCATGAACATACCGGGACCCACTGGAGGGCTTGACATTGCACATTGAAAATCACTAATCTTTGTGACCTTTAAATATTGATGACAAACTGCACAACCCACTGTGGGTAAAGAAGAAAGGCAAACTATAATTCCCAGAATGCCTGCACCACGTCAAATACTAATTAAATATGCATGTGGGAGAAATTAGCAGAACGGAGCAGTCAACATTAGCCCAGGAAGAAAGAGCGCACAGCTCTGAAACGCGTTAAATAAAGTAGAATTACTGACCTGCTGTGGAGTGCCTATTCAGTTGCAGAGCCTTTGAGAGAAAAAAAAAAAATATATATATATATATAATATATATATATATATATATATATATATATATATATATATATATATATATATATATATATATATATATTACCTACTGGCAGTCGCCAGTAGGTAGTTATAGTTAGGACCTAGTTTCCATAGGAAATCCGCAACATTCTATTGGGAATAACTTTGGCGCCGGTGGACGAATTTTCACAAATTTCTCAAAGAAGATGGCCCGCTCCGCTCTGCTCCTTCCCTGAAAGTTTGGGGGGATTCGTCAAGCGGGTGCCGAGATAAAAGGGGGATCCCAAAACGTGTTTTCCCCATGTTAATTTCCATAGGGCGGTTGGACTCACTTTTAGCCCCAACGGCTGAATGGATTCCCACCAAACTTGGCAAAATTGTAGAGACTGGTAGCCCGATGTGCCTTTGCTATGTCTCAAGATATGTGCCCCAGAGGATTTTGAGTAATTTAGGTTAAAAAATATATATATCTATAAGCGCGCCCCTGTACGCGCACCGGGGCGCGTACCAGCGCGCTACGCGAGTACGCGAGCGGAAAGCTAATTGACTCTTGGGTGTGCTGTCAACATTCCAAACCGTCCGGAGCGGCCCCCATCTTGTGTCTCGGTAGGATCGAGACACAGGAGGTGGCAAAAACAAAGGGGTAAATGACCAAAAAGGGGAAGGGTAGACCCCCCCTGACCCTCTAGGTTTGATGTGGGGGCTATAAAAGGGCCCCGCGTGAGCGTACCGGGGAGCGTACCATGGGGAAAACCCAGTGAAACAGTAAAATAATAATTTAAAGTGCTTAGAGGTTGGGTAGCTCTGAATAGAGTTGTTGTGTTGTATGGGTGATTTAAGTACCAACATGTAGGTACCAATGCAGAGTCTTAAATTCAATGTACACCGTCTTTTCTGTAGATATCTTGCATGTTGTTACAGAAGTTATTGTGGTATATGGAATCCATACCATAGTCTGTCAGGAAAGCAGAAACAGATCCTTTAAGCACTCCCTGAGAATGCCTAGGGGATTATGGGTAGTCTACCCTGCTCCCTTATGATGTTTTAAAATTGCACAGTATACTGTAAGTCTCATTTTATATTATAATCATTTTGGTACTACTTCATGAATTACATATAAAAATGAATAATGTCTCAAACAATTTTTAATTATTAAATAAAAATTTATTGTTTAGAATTTTCATAGTTTAATAAAACTTCCAGCATCAGATGATCTGGAATCTCCTCAAAATTGCATGATTCAATATTTTGTAAACAGTCAATAAATTGTTGGTCCAGAGACTCATCCATAAAATCCTCGTCAACAAAATCTTCTTGAAGAATCTCCTCATCAGTAATTTCGAAAGAAATATTGATGTTTTCTTGTTTACCTTCCATTTTCTTGCTGTAAATTGCATAAAAAATAATTATATCAGTAGAGTTAGGGCACTGTTGGGTTTAAGTTCAGAGAGGTACTTCTGAGTTTTTAACAGTGAAGTTATCTTTGGGCAGTGTATGGTATCAGGCAGGAAGTAGAAATATAAAAAAGTGCATGTGATGAAGCCTAAGTAAATTCATAATTATACCAGAGAAGCCTAACTCAAACCATAACTATAACAAAGAAGCCTATCTCAATCTATAACTATAACAGAGGGACAAATAACTAACAGAAAACGTTTTTCTAAATTAACTTAAAGTGCACAACATAGTTCCCCTTACAAATTAACAACTTACCTTTCAGAAAGCAGTTGAAGTTTTCAGTGAAAATCCTTTAGAAATGTACCTCAGGTAATACTAGTCAAAATGGCCGTGTTTCCCTCTCATTTTTCATATATATTCATGTACATAACCAATCAAATGTCAGTACATAAAAATACAAAACGAAAGTAAAATTTTAATTGGTTGTAAATTCTAACACTTTCATATGTGTTTTTGTCATGTCATTTACCTCTGGATATTTAGACAGGGCTACAGCCCAAATGGCTCAATGGAATTCCACGAAATTTGGGAAAATGGTAGGGACTGGTATGTAGTAGGGCCTATTTTATATTTGGTGAAAGTCTCTCCAGTGGTTTTTATGTAAATTAAGTTTCAAAATTTTTGGGGAGCGCTTACCGGTGCGCGCCCCGGTACGCGCACCGGCAGCGCTACGTGAGTCCTCCATCTTGTGTTTTGGAATAATTGAGACACAAGATGGAGGATAAACAACATTGGGAATGGGTAAAAGGGGGCACGGTAGACACTCCCTGACCCCCTAGGTTTTCTGAGGGGGGCTTAGGAGGCCCATATAGGCCCCCCCAAAAAAAAAAAACGTTTTTGCGGGGTGAGCGCCCGGTACGCGCACCGGGACGCGTACCGGGGAGCGCACCGGAAAGCGGACCGGGGAGCGTACTTTGGTGAAAACAGTGAAAAAAGTTAGAGTAAAGTAAATAATTTTGAGTGATCAGAGGTAGGGTAGCCCTGAAAAGAGCTTTTAGGTTCTGTGGCTGATTTAGGTACCTACAAGTAGGTTCCAATGCACAGTCTTAAATTTAGTAGGAATATTATATTCCCCTCACCTGAGAAGTACACACCATCTCCTCTGTAGATATCTTGCATGTTGTAACGCAAGTTATTGCTGTATATTGAACCCATTCCATAGTCTCTCATGTAAGCAGAAACAGATTTATTCATATGTTTCCGTGCTTTCTCAAATTGTGGACAAAATTGGTTGGACCACTTCCATCTGTCTTTGGCATATATTGGAATATACCAAGGCAGTTTGTGAAAAAAGTGTCATCAATTGCCCAAAGATGTCCTTTAAAAGCATTTCCAGACCTACCCCAGTCCAAGTGCCTAAGTCATTTCCACCACAGTGCAAAATTATGAGGTCAGGGTGTGGCAGATGGTAAAAGGTTTTCACCAATGGTATGAATTGATGACATCTCAATCCTCTTTGGCCAATCCACTTGATGTCTACATTTGGTAAATCAAGGTTGTGAAAATTTCTGATAGCTGCATACCTTTGAGCCCATTGGATGTAGCTATGTCCAATAATCCAGACAGAATACATGGTGAGAGGAGGTTCTGGTGCAGTCAGATGAAGTTTGGGAATGAAATGGTAGTTGGAACAGTAGGAGTTTGTAAAAAAAAACTGTGGAGTTTCAGTGCTCTTGAATCACAAGCAATGATTGGTGGATTCAGATAGTTGGAAACTGAAAGTTAGGGTGCATGGTTCTGTTCTGTGAAAGAAGTAATTTGTATGGGTAAGAAAAAGTCATTTAAAGAAACATTGCACCGGAAAGCTGGTGTATTGAGAGGTCAAACATCCTTGCTGAGTTCATTTGCAACATTGTAGAATAAACTTTTAAACCTGAGAGCTCAGTGAGGAGGGAGTTGCTATGGTAACAGGTAGAAAGGGCTGAGGGGGGGAAGGGTGTTGGTTTGAAAATACAGAGGTAAGAGTTTTAATTGGTTAACATGAGGGATATGTGTGTAGAATTAGAGGTTTTCTGTGCCATTCATGGTTGCAGTGCCTGGAGTGCATACCTTTTGCTCTGCTAAAGAAATATTGGTGTGTGTGTCTGACACTGTTCTCAATCTCCCAAAGCATTTGTAAAGGTGAGTAATGATTCATTTAATATAGATAGAGACTTGTAAACTCTATGGAGAAGATGTGGTAGCAAAATGTGGTTTTTTAGTGTTGCTTTGTGTCATGTTTCTTGATAATGCTTGGTAAAAAGTTTTTGCTGCATAGAGTAAATGTATTTTGTTAAATTGTGAAGTTTCAGTAGTGACATGGAATGCTTGTACATAGGACCTGTGCTGTGTTTCTTAAATGTGATTTGAAAAACGATTTTGGGGAAAATGAATTGAGTTTACATTTTTGAGAAGGAATAAATAGTGTCTGCATGATTAAATAAATATATTTGAACCTTTCACAATCATGTCACCTGTGTTACCTCAGATTAGGAAGTAGATTGAGCTTCTTTCTTGTTGGTTTGTGTCATGTTTTTTGATAAAGCTTGGTATGAACATTTGCAAGATAGAGGAATTGTATTTTGTAAAATAGTAATGTTTCACTAGTGAAAATGAATGCTTGTACATAGGATCTGAGCACTGTTTCTTAAATGTTATTTAAAAAACGATTTTGGGGCAAATGAATGGCTTTTACATTTTTGAGAAGGAATAAATAGTGTCTGCATGATTAAATAAATATATTTGAAGCTTTCACAATGATGTCACCTGTGTTACCTCAAATTAGGAAGCAGATTGAGCTTTTTTCTTGTTGAATTGTGTCATGGTTTTCGATAATGCTTGGTAGCAATGTTTGCAAGATAGAGGAATTGTATTTTGTAAAATAGTTAGGTTTCAGTAGTGAAATTGAATGCTAGTACATAAGACCTGCGGTCTGTTTCTTAAATGTTATTTAAAAAACTATTTTGGGGCAAATGAATAGCTTTTACATTTTTGAGAAGGAATGCTTGTACATAGGACGAGCGCTCTGTTTCTTAAATGTTATTTAAAAAACGATTTTGGGGCAAATGAATAGCTTTTACATTTTTGAGAAGGAATAAATAGTGTCTGCAAGATTAAATAGATATATTTGAACCTTTCACAATCATGTCACCTGTGTTTCCTCAGATTAGGAAATAGATTGTGCAGATGGGGTGAGGCATGTCCAGGGGTGCAGAGGAGGTGAGGCCTGTATCCAAGAGTGCAGTGGAGAGGACTCACCTCCTCTGACACTTGGACAAGCCTCACCTCCTCCGTGCCCCCTGGACAGGCCTCAATCTATTGGGTATAATAGATGGTAACAGGGTGCAGATTAGGTGAGGCCTGTCCAGGGGTGTAGATGAGGTAAGGCCTGTCCAGGGGTGCAGATGAGGTGAGGCCTGTACAGGGTTGCAGATGAGGTGAGGCTTGTCCACGGGTGCAGAGGAGAGGAGGCCTGTGTTCAAGAGTGTAGTGGGAGAGAGGCCTGTCCAGGGTTGCAAAGGAGGTGAGGCCTGTGTCTAAAAGTGCAGTGGGGGAGAGGCTTCATGAAGTCCATTCCACTGCCCTCTTAGACACAGGCCTCAACACCTCTGCTCCCCAGGACAGGCCTGACCTCATTTGTACTCCTGGTCAGGTCTCACCTCATCTGCATCCTGTTGCTATCTATTTTACCCAATATATTGAGGCCTGTCCAGGGGGCATGGAGGAGGTGAGGCTTGTATAGGTGTCAGAGGAGGTGAGTCCTGTCCACAGCACTCTTGGACAAAAGAGTTACCTCCTCTGCACCCCTGGACAGGCCTCACCTCATCTGCACAATCTGCTTACTAATCGAATGCTTGTACATAGGATGAGCGCTCTGTTTCTTGAATGTTATTGGAAAAACGATTTTGGGGCAAATGAATAGCTTTTACATTTTTGAGAAGAAATAAATAGTGTCTGCAAGATCAAATAGATATATTTGAACCTTTCACAATCATGTCACCTGTGTTTCTTCAGATTAGGAAGTAGATTGTGCAGATGAGGTGAGGCATGTCCAGGGGTGCAGAGGAGGTGAGGCCTGTATCCAAGAGTGCAGTGGAGAGGACTCACCTCCTCTGACACTTGGACAAGCCTCACCTCCTCCGTGCCCCCTGGACAGGCCTCAATCTATTGGGTATAATAGATGGTAACAGGGTGCAGATTAGGTGAGGCCTGTCCAGGGGTGTAGATGAGGTAAGGCCTGTCCAGGGGTGCAGATGAGGTGAGGCCTGTACAGGGTTGCAGATGAGGTGAGGCTTGTCCACGGGTGCAGAGGAGAGGAGGCCTGTGTTCAAGAGTGTAGTGGGAGAGAGGCCTGTCCAGGGTTGCAAAGGAGGTGAGGCCTGTGTCTAAAAGTGCAGTGGGGGAGAGGCTTCATGAAGTCCATTCCACTGCCCTCTTAGACACAGGCCTCAACACCTCTGCTCCCCAGGACAGGCCTGACCTCATTTGTACTCCTGGTCAGGTCTCACCTCATCTGCATCCTGTTGCTATCTATTTTACCCAATATATTGAGGCCTGTCCAGGGGGCATGGAGGAGGTGAGGCTTGTATAGGTGTCAGAGGAGGTGAGTCCTGTCCACAGCACTCTTGGACAAAAGAGTTACCTCCTCTGCACCCCTGGACAGGCCTCACCTCATCTGCACAATCTGCTTACTAATCGAATGCTTGTACATAGGATGAGCGCTCTGTTTCTTGAATGTTATTGGAAAAACGATTTTGGGGCAAATGAATAGCTTTTACATTTTTGAGAAGAAATAAATAGTGTCTGCAAGATCAAATAGATATATTTGAACCTTTCACAATCATGTCACCTGTGTTTCTTCAGATTAGGAAGTAGATTGTGCAGATGAGGTGAGGCATGTCCAGGGGTGCAGAGGAGGTGAGGCCTGTATCTAAGAGTGCAGTGGAGAGGACTCACCTCCTCTGACACTTGGACAAGCCTCACCTCCTCCGTGCCCCCTGGACAGGCCTCAATCTATTGGGTATAATAGATGGTAACAGGGTGCAGATGAGGTGAGGCCTGTCCAGGGGTGTAGATGAGGTGAGGCCTGTGCAGGGGTGCAGATGAGGTGAGGCCTGTTCAGGGTGCAGAGGAGATGAGGCCTGTGTTCAAGAGTGTAGTGGGAGAGAGGCCTGTCCAGGGGTATAAAGGAGGTGAGGCCTGTGTCTAAGAGTGCAGTGGGGGAGAGGCTTCATGAAGTCCATTCCACTGCCCTCTTAGACACAGGCCTCAACACCTCTGCTCCCCAGGACAGGCCTGAGCTCATCTGTACTCCTGGTCAGGTCTCACCTCATCTGCATCCTGTTACTATCTATTTTACCCAATAGATTGAGGCCTGTCCAGGGGGCACGGAGGAGGTGAGGCTTGTCTAGGGGTCAGAGGAGGTGAGTCCTGTCCACAGCACTCTTGGACACAGGACTTACCTCCTCTGCACCCCTGGACAGGCCTCACCTCATCTGCACAATCTGTTTACTAATCTGAGGAAACACAGGTGACATGATTGTGAAATGTACTAATATATATTTTTAATCATGCAGATACTATCTAATCCTTGTCAATAATGTAAAACCAATTCATGTGCCCGAATTTTTTTTTAAAATAACATTTACAAAACAGAGCACAGGTCATATGTATAAGCATTTCATTACACTACTGAAACCTCACTCATTTAGAAAATACAATTCCTTTATGCACCAACATTTCTTTACCAAGCATTATCAACAATGTATTAGTCTCTATTATGTTCTCTTCCTGACTTACTCTATTTTTCCACCTGTCCCCTTCTAACACCCTCTCTCTGACTTATTCCTTTTTACATCCTGACTCTGTGTTACACTCTCTTACACTCTCTCTCTGTCTTACTTTCTTTTACACCCTGTCTCTAATTTATTCCCTCTCTCTCTTTTCTACAGCAATTGTAAGTCATACTTTCTCTTACATCTTCTTACTGATTTACTCCGTCTTACAACCTTTCTCTTTGTAACATTCAATCCCAGACTTACTCCCTATTACACCTTTTGTCTGTTTTACACCCTTTCTTCCTCGTTTTTTTTTTATAATGTATTGTTTTATTGCAAGGAAATACAGCAGTACATAGTTACCAGAATAAATCGATGTCCTCATAAAGTATATAACAATTTATAACATAAATCTGATTCAATCAACATAAAAAGTTTAAATCCATTCGGCAATTGGTGCCCAAATTTTCTCCCCCAATATTCTCTTTTTAACCCCCTTTAACTTATATATAGCAGATTCAATATTATACATAAACAATCATTTTTCACGCCACATAAAGAATGACGGCGGGTCCGAGCTAATCCATTCCTTAGTAATGCAGGATCTAACTGCGGCCATACATAAAAATACCCAGCAACACTAATTCCGCCGTTATCTTAATCTCACTCTTAAGAATAATGGCTAGAAAATTTTCAACATGTTGAAACAACATAAAAAGTTTAGGGCAAAAAAAAAACATATGCAATTCATCAGCTGCATATAACCCACAGCGACTGCAGTTCGTACCTGTCGTTGTACTCCACTTAGCAACTTTGTATGGGGTGTAGTATAGATTATGAATGCACATAAAATGTTGGGATTTTATCATCCCTGTCATTAGGCAATCTGAAGCCATTTTAATCGATAACAAAATATCCACATCAGGTATACCTAGACTGTTAGCCCATTTCCGCCTACATTGTCCTAAATCATCCCCAAATTCCTGAATTAAACTTAAATAGATAGCACCTATACGGGTTTTTTTTTGCAAAAGTTCTAGCAATGACATTTTCGTCATTTTAACTGGGGAAATTAAAGATTGGTTCTGTAGGAAGCTTCGAAGTTGGAGAAATTTGAAAAAATCATTTCTTCCCACAGAAAATTTGTTCATTAAATCCTGGAATGTAACAAATTGATCCTTACTAAATAGGTCTCCCAGGTACCATATTCCTTTCTGCTGCCATCTATACATAGTTAAATCACAAAACATTTCAGGTAAAAGGCCCTTTGATATAAGGGGAGTATAAGCATTTAGTTTATATAATTTTATATGTTTACGGATTTTTTTGCCAGACTCCAAAAGCTGCCTTAAGTATCTTATATTTTGTTTTTTTGTAATAGCTGGGCTCTACAATCCTCAAAAAACTACCTTTAGCTTGCTCGCCCATAATCATTTCATAAATTGAAGGAGTTTGACAGTTCAGAATTTCTACCCTGTCTCCCATAATTAAAAGACTTATGTATTGCAATGCAGCAGATAAATAATAAAAAAGAAAATAAGGAACATTCCATCCACCTTGTTCATTACTGAGTATCATTTTCTTTGATGCTTTCCTGTGACGTTTATAACCCCATAAAAAACGAAAAGTACTTCTTTCTAAATTTTTAAAGCAAAGCGACTGAAATTCTAATGGTATTGTACGGTAGATAAACAATGCTTTTGGTAAGATCATCATTTTTAAAATGTTAAGTCTACCATATAGTGATAAATGTAGGTGATCCAAGCGCTGCAGTGAAGCATTGATTTGAGTTATTATGGGGTTTATATTGCGTTCTGGTATCTTCTCTATGGGGAGGTAAATCTTTATTCCTAAATATGTGACCTCTGAAGTAGTGGAAATATTTAAAGGTGGATTATCTCCTGAGCATAAAATTTGTGTTTTCTCCAAGTTGAGTTTGTAGCCGGAGAAAAGCCCAAATTGTTTAGCAAGGTCATCAATCGCTGGTAAAGCTGTCTGAACATCAGTAGTGGTTATCACTATATCATCAGCGTAAGCTAAAACTCGGTAATTAGTATTGGCTAAATCAATAGGTTTAATTTTTTGTTCCAAAAAAACCGGTTAATTAAGGGGTCAATATAGAAAGCAAAAAGTAAGGGAGAACAGGGACATCCTTGTCGAGTGCCCCTGGTCACTGAAAAAGGAGGGGAGATTTGTCCGTTAATTCGAATACACGCTTTAGGAGTGATATACAGAGTTTTTAAAGCTTTTATAATACCGGGGCCTAGTCCCTTCCTAGATAGAATTTCTCACAGATAGTCCCAGGCAACCCGGTCAAAAGCTTTTTCAGCATCTAGGAATATTAGTCCAACATTAGACCGAGCTGCCTGGGACCAATCCAGGAATGAAATCACCCGTCGAATGTGATCAGCAGTGTCTCTAGCAGGGATAAAACCATGTTGATAAATAGAAACTAGGGGAGAAATAATATTAGATAATCTTAGAGCTAAAATTTTAGAAACATTTTTACTATCGGCATTTATGAGTGATATGGGGCGAAAAGATGAGGGTGATAACGGGGGCTTACCTTTTTTAAGAAACACAGTAATTATTGAATCATGCCATGATTGAGGGGCAATACCTTGTTGAGCTCTCAGACATAGATCCACTAGTTCTATTTTTAAGGCACTCCGAAACTGTTTAAAGAACTCTAAAGGGATAGCATCAGGACCAGCTGCTTTTCCCGAAGCTAGAGACATTAGAGAGAGTTCAATTTCCTCCCAAGTAAATGGTAAAGCGTAAGCTCCAGAATGTTGTTCGTCGGTTGGCCAAATCAAATACAGATACTAATCTAAGAGTACAGGAGACTGAGACTCGCATATCCGTAATAGAGGATGAACTAACTTTACAAAAAACCTCAATTAAAGACCTTGAAAGTATTTGACAAGATCTCGATTGGAAGTTAACTGATTTGGAAAATCGCGCAAGGCGTAATAATTTACGTATACTGGGAGTGGCAGAAAAATCAGAGGGAAAGGATGTTCGACGATTTGTTGTTGAGATGCTCTCAGATGCTTTTCAGGATCTTAAAGGATGGGACTGGGATAAAGAAGTCTTAAGAGCTCATCGCTTTCCTTTTAATCTAAAACATGGTCAGGAGGGGGGAAGTAAAAATCCAAGAGCTATTCTTATAAGTTTACAGAATTATTTACTTCGTGAGACTCTATATGATTTGGCAAGGCCATCCAAAACTAGAAAGGGTTTGGGGCACGAATTTTTTGTCCGACCAGATTTTTGTTTTGCAACAGTCCAACAACGCTGGAGGCTTAAACAGTTAACGGCACCAATACAAGCTAAGGGGGGACAAGCCTTTCTTTTAAATCCGGCTAAGCTTAAGGTTGTGCATAAGGGGAGAACTATTTACTTTGTATCGGAGATCAAAGCACAACAATTTCTAGAAACTATGCAATAGTGATTTACAGGATAGAGATGAAGGATAATACCTGTATGTAGCTCGAGTGGGCGACCCTTCTAGCTTTGTTTATTTTCATGTTTTTTGTCTTTCTTGGTGCTAGAGGTATATTATTTACAGGTCGGGCTGGCCCGGGCGGAACAAACAGCCCATACTCACTTACCATCAATGAGGGCATTAGCCCTTATGCTTCCGGTGGGGGGGTGCTGGGGAAAGGGTGGGTTGGGAGGGTTTAGCTGGGGGGGTTGTGGGTGGGAACATTTTTCTTTTTTTGGGGTCTATGGCAGGTGTCGAATTTTGCAATTTTCTGTTATCATATGCTCTACTGTGCTAAATCGCTAAAAGAATATAATGGCTAAGCTCTATTAATGTCTGCGGGCTAAATGACAAAAGAAAAAGGGGAATAATGGCTCAGATGCTAAAAACTATGCGGCTGGATGTAGTATGCATACAGGAGACTCACATTGCTTGGTCTAATAGAGGGTGGCTAAAAGATCTTGGATTGGAAGTTGTAGGGTGTTCTCGTCAGAGCTCTACAATAAGAGGGGTTGCAATTCTTAAGAGATTTGGAATGAGGGAAATTAAAAAAGTCAAAGAAGATTTATTAGGTCGATGGGTTATTGCCGAACTTAAATTTGGAGGATTGACTTTCTTCCTCGTTCTGACTTTTTTATTCTCTTCCTCTCTTCCTATTACACCCTCTGTCTGACTTACTCCTTGTTACATCCTCTCTCTGATTTACTTCCTTTTACACCCTCTCTCAAACTTACTCTCTCTCTCTCCCTTTTACAGCCTCTCTCTGTTTTAGTTTCTTTTACATCCTCTCCCCTTCTAACATCCTCTCTCTGTCTTACATCCTCTTACACCCTTTCCCTGTCTTCCACCCTGTTACACCCTTTTTCTGACTTACTCTCTTTCTCACTTTCTTTGACTTACTCCCTCTCCCTATTACATCCTTTCTCTGTCTTACAACATATTATACACTCTCTCTGTCTTACTCCTTCTCTATGTTTTACTCCCTCTACCTGTTTCTTTGTCTGACCCTCTCTGTGTCTTTGTGTTACTCCGTCTAGCTCTTTTTCTCTGTCTTACTCCTAGTTACATAGTTGCTGTGGTATAAACTTAGATATGTTGTAAACTAGTGTTTATATCGTTTGCTTATTGTCATTGCTTTGTTGTTTGGTAATAGCGGTCTATAATGTGTTATTTTTTTTGTTTACCACAGATTGAAATCAAGATTTCGATAGTAAGGAAATATGCCCTCAAGGCAGAGGAGAAGGAAAGATGCCAAGCGGAAAAAATCAAAAACAGCAACGGAATAAAAGCACACCGCTATAAGAAATACTTCAAAAAACACCAAAAAAGCTCCTGGTAAGAAAACGAAGTCTTTTTTTCGGAACATATGTAGATCAAAAATAAATGTTAATGGAAATGTGAATATACAGAAGGAGAGAGCAAATTTGAAAAAGAAGGAGAGGCCCCCCAAAAATGTTAATACTGGAGCAGGAGAGAACAGTATGTATAGGAATAGAAGGCAAAACCAATTTAGGGACATTCGTAGACAAATGTTTCGCAATAGGGTAGTTTTAAATTTGTTAAAAAATATTAAGAAAGGTAAACAGAGAGCTGCTTTTTACAAGAAAAAGAAAAGTGTAGAGAAGATTGTTGATCAGGCTTTTGAAGTTAAGAAAAAAATATTTATTTTAGTAATCAATAGAATTAGGATACTTAACAAGGCAATTGATGTTTTCAAATCAAACAGAAGATGCAAAAGAATAATTAACCGGACTAATTTTTGTAAAGTTTTTTCTGGAGAATGGATGCATAGTTCAAGTTGTGAGCCATTTTTTAATGAGGAGAGTTACTTCCAGGAGAATGTTTTGGTGCATGCAGTTGACACCAGTGGTCGAGCATATGAGGTGAAAGACGGTTGTCCGATTGAAAAAGAGAAACTTGTGTCTAGAGATGCAGAGGAGGTGTTAGCTGATGAAGTTTTAGGGAGACGTACTAAGGGTCCTGTGTACACTTGGAAGTGTAGTAGTATTTGTAGTGTGCGACAGGATTCAATTGATTTGCTTCGTAATTTCCTACAGACATATAGTAAGAAAAGTCTAAAACAGAAAATGAAGATGTTGCAAGACTTAGATCCTTGCAGAGTGAGAGAAAACACAGGTTTGCATGGGCATTCACTGGCTTGTCTTTCTAGAAAAGTATATCAGAGTGTTTTTCATCATTTTAGGATGTTAGCAGTGCATCATACTAAAATGAGGAAATTAGTGAGAATGTTGTATTATGCAAAAAGTCCAGCACTTAAGCGTCAACAGTTAAACAGTGCTCTTTTGCATGGAACTGAATTAGATGTGAAGAACATTTGTGAAGAAATTGAGTTAAGTTACTTTGGTGAAAAAGAGGACAGTGTAGAAATTGACACAGTAATAGAAGGTAATGTGGAAGACAATGTACAGATTTCAAGTACAGAAAAGTTTGACCAGGAAATTTCCAAGTTTAAGGTGAAATCAAGTGAAAGGCCAAATTTTAGTTGTGTGTGTTGTCGACGAACTCATTATAAGCATCAGACTAGATTAGTTGATTTATATGTAAAAAGCGAAAAGGTAAATATTAATGAGTGGAAGGATTTTGCAACTTACTTGTTGGTAGAAAATTGTTTTGATTTGGGTTCCGATCAACGTATTTGTAAATATTGTTATAATAAATTAAATGAAAACAGAATGCCTGCTAGAGCTGTTCATAATAATCCTGAGTTGGTAGACATTCCTTCTGAATTGATGGATTTAAATACCTATGAGTCTATTCTGATTCAATGTGTGCATCCTTTTCAGGCTATTGTTCGCATGGAGCCTAAGACAGGGAAATTACCACCTTCAGATTTACAGAGAGGATTAAAGGGAAGAGTTGTTTATTTGCCTCTAGATTTCAAGAAAAATATTGATACAATTGGTGTAGAAAAAGTGGAAGAGGAACCTCTGGTTATTCTAGTTAATGGGGTTCCGACAAAGAGTAAGAAAATCTGGCCTCATCAACTACTTGCCGGCAGACTGCTGTAAGACTGTGATCCAGGCCCTGATCATATCCCATCTTGATTACGCCAATGCCCTCTACCTTGGTATCACAGCGGGCCTCTGCCACAAACTCCAGACGGTCCAAAATGCTGCCGCCCGGCTGGTTGAGAGAATCCCGGCCAGACACCATATTACTCCTCACCTTCGTAAGCTACACTGGCTGCCCATGGCAAAAAGATGTGTGTTCAAAGCCATGGTACTGGCCTTTCGAGCTTCAAAGGGCAAGGGATCGGCACACCTTAAAAACACCCTTCGTCCCTATGCCAACTCCAGGACTCTTCGGTCCAATTCCCTACATTTCCTGGATACCCCTCGCTTTAAACGATCTCGGGCAGGTGGCAAAACCTTTGAGGTTTGTGCTTCCCAGTGCTGGAACAAACTCCCTTTAGCCATACGCACCTGTCAGACAGAATCAGTCTTCCGTAGATCCCTGAAAACACACCTATTCCCATCTTAAACCTGGATATCTGCCCCTCTGACCTGCCCTCTTGTTTTCAGAGTTTCAGCGCCGGGACGCCCCGTTGGGGCCGCTGCGCACTCTATAAAATTCTCAAATAAATAAATAAGATTTAGTGGATGTTAGGAAAGTCAAAAAGGCAATGTTGTATTTGGTCAAAAACAATGAGTACTACAAACATGTATGTGTTGGAGCAGAGGAAACAGTTGCAGAAGAAGACAGTGATTGTTCAGCCGGCCAAATTGAAAAAGTTGCTGTGTCTAGAAGTGAAGAAATATATGAACATTATACTGTTCATCCTTTGCATTCCAAAGAAGTAATGGGGAATGCAATTGACTTGTTTCAAATGAAAGCAGCAAAAGGAAGTCCCATTAGTGTATGGGAAGAAAGTTTGGAAGCTCGTTGTTTTCCACAGTTATTTCCAACAGGTCAAGGTGGACGATATGACGATCGACCACTTCAAATTCCTGCATCTGAATAAAGGACTTTAAGATTATATGCTGAAGATCCAAGGTTTCGTCAATGCATTCCGTATTTGTTTCATCTACTGTATGAAAGTGACTTGTCTGGGCTTTCTTATGCAGTGAACCATATACTGAAAAGTGGACCACATCTGCAAAATGTTTCGGCGAGTGACTTTATGGAGAATGTCAATCTGCAAGATAGTATTTTGGAATCTCAGCTAATCAATCTCATGGCATGTCAACGTGGTACAAACGAGTATTGGTTCCGTCGTCATGGGGAATTGAAATGTATGCTAAGACACTTAGGAACTCCTACATGGTTCAACACTCTTAGCTGTGCTGAGTATGCATGGGACGACTTACTTCAATTTCTACAAGAGGCAAACGCAACCATACAAAATATAGAATTCAAAACACCTGGAGAACTGTGTTCTTTGGATCCAGTGAATGTATGCAGATATTTCAATGATAGATTTTAAGCTATGATGTCTTTTATTACCAACAAAAAAAATCCTCCCCTTGCAGAGGTTTTTGGATTTCTTTTGGAGAAAGGAGTATCAAGCGAGAGGTGCTCCTCACATACATATGTTGTTGTGGATTAAAGATGCAGCCAAATTTGGAACAAATTCGGATGAGACAGTGATGAGCTTCATTGAAGAGTATTCAACATGTGCTGTTCGAAAACTACCAGAGAAAACAGTTTAAGGCAACAAAATTTACGCTTTCAATCCCATCGTTGTGGAAAGTACTGTCGTCGAAAATTCAGAAACAAGGACAAGTTCTACACAAAATGTCGTTTTGGGTTTCCACGACCAGTGATTTCTAAAGGAAGAGTAAATAATTTGATGTCTTCTCTGCGACATACTGTGACAAGGAAATCACCAAAAAATACATACAATTTAAAAAGAAAGGAAGAGTCCAAGTACATCAACGACTACAACCCAGTGATTTTGTCCATGTGGAATGCTAACATGGATATTCAGTTCGTTGCTGACAACTCTATTGCTGTGGCTCGATATGTGACGTCTTACATCACAAAAAAAGAAAAGACAGAACTGAAGGAAATGTGGGAGGACATTTCACATGAAAAGAGTATAAGTAAAAAATTATACAGTTTCAGTCTGAAGATGTTGTCGCATCGAGAAATTGGAGCATATGAATGTTCTGATCGGTTATCATCAGCAAGTCTCTATGCCAAATCTCGAACAATCATTTGGGCGAGTCTAGGTCTTGCTGCAACATGAAACCGAGTTTTGAAATCTGTACAAGAAATTGAGTATTTGGCGGAGAAAGTACCAGACAGTACAGATATTTTGAAGACAAACATGTTGGATACATACTATCCAAATAGAAGTAGTCATCTTGAGAACAGTTGTTTGTATGAAGTGCTGCAAAACTATAGTTATAAGAGGAACATCACAGAAGATATCAATAATGGAATATATGCTGTCATTGGGTGTGAAGGATGTCTAGTGAAGCAGAGAAAAGGCCATTTGATTATTCATCGAAAATTGAGTTGCGAATCTCCAGACAAAAGGGAATTTTACTATTTAGCTCTTTTGCAACTCTTTAAGCCATGGCGTACAGAAGAGGAACTACTTGGAGATTTTCTCTGTTACGAAGATTCTTTTAATGCAACCAAGGATACCATAGAATGTCCTGTTTTTCCAAATTATCTGCAAATGTTGAACGAAGAAATAGAGCAAGAAGCCACAATTGCTGTAGAGATTGCTAGAGACAGTTCTCAAGACAGTCAGAGTTCTACTTCATTGAGTCAGGATCCACTAGGAGGACCAATTATCCAAAATGAAGCTGCCACTGCCATGGATGAGGTGGAAAGAGCTATGGAACAAGCTCAAATGGATGTAGTTAATTTAGAAGATTTGGTGAAACAACTAAACGTTGAGCAGAAACAGATATATGACGAAGTCACAGAACAGGTTGAACATGGATTCAGTCATGAGAAAAAAGAGTGCTCATGTACATCATTTAAGCCTGTCCGACTGTACGTGAGTGGAGAAGCGGGAACTGGAAAAAGTTTTCTGATTAAAGCAATTGCAACTTATCTGCAGAAAAGGACTGAATCACCGCTGTCTTGTGTTGTTACCGCTCCAACTGTGCTGGCAGCACATAACATTAAAGGGATTACTTTACATCGTTTACTGATGCTACCAGTTGAGCATGATAATAAATTGCAATACCACAAGCTATCTGGAGATGCTTGTTCTGAAGTTTCCAGAGTCCTGAAGAAAATGAAACTTCTTATCATTGATGAAGTAAGCATGGTCTCAAATCTAATGCTTGCTTTTGTGCATTTGAGAATGCAAGAAATCCTTAGAACAGAGTATGATGTGTTATTTGGAGGGAAACACATTATTGTTTTTGGAGATCTACTGCAGTTGACTCCAGTGAAAGGACAACCAGTGTTTAAAATGCTCACGCATGAAGATACCAGGAAGTGCCTAGGAAGCATTGGAAACATTAATATATGGTTAAATTTCAAATATGCAGAACTACTTCAAAATATGCGACAGGCAAAGGATGAAGATTATTAAAATATTCTACAAGGTGTAGGAATCGGAAAAGTAAGTGAGCATGGGAAAGAAGCATTACATGCACGATTAATTTCAAATTTGTATCCAAATGAAAACATTCTTCCAGAGAATATTTTTAAGAAAATTACTGAGAACAAATCTGGGATATGTTTGATGCCAATTCTGCAAGAATGTTCTATCTTCAACAACAAAATGTTAAAGTTAGAAAATGAAGAGATTGTGAAACTGGAAGCTATAGATAAAATAGAGCATATGGGAGCAACAATTATTTTGTCAGAAAATTTGAAATCAAAATTGGATTCATTAGAGAAGAGTATATCTAAAACTGCTGGTTTTGAAAAGACTCTGAATGTGTGTTTAAATTGTCGTATCATTTTGAGAAGGAATTTAAATGTTGATAGAGGTCTGGTAAATGGATCAATGGGTCATGTTGTTGAATTTCTGAATTACAGAAATAGAGATGGAATTGAATTTTTAAAAATTAAATTTGATGGCATCGAGGATGTACAACAAATCAGTCGTTGTTCTGCTAGATTTTTGCTTGTAAAAGACTTATATGTTTGCCGAAAACAGTTTCCTGTTTGTTTGGCATATGCGGTGACAATTCATAAATCTCAAGGTTTAAGTGTAGATAGTGCTTTGGTGAACATTGGAAGTTCTGTGTTTAAAGAGGGTATGGCATATGTGGCATTATCACGAGTCAGAACTTTATCAGGATTGTACTTGGTTGAGTGTGATGAGACAAAGATTTGTGCAGATCTAGATTGTGTTAAAGAATACAATAGGTTAAGGAGAGAGTATGCTCCACATTTGCCTCAATATCCTCTGTTTGAAAAACGTGTGGTAGGCCGAAAAAGAAGAAATGAGAATAATTGCAGTGAGGTAGTAGCAAAAAGACAAAAAGTAGATGAAACTGTAATTGTAAGCAGAAAGAAAAAGGATTCTGTTGAAGACGTTGTTGGATTTCAGTTTGAAAAAAGTTCTGGTGTCAACTGCTATGCTAATGTAGTGGTTAATGTTGTTTTTTTTCTTCAAAATGTACAAGAACAGATTGTTGAAAATCGGGATCAAACATTCTGCTGTTTATTGAATTCTGTGTTTGAGAAATGTAGCAGTGATAGAGCAAAAATAGAAAGTGTTTCAGAAATTCGAAATCTTTTAGACATATGTTCTGATCAAAATAAATGTTCACAGAATATTCAGCAGGATTGTCAGGAATTTTTAATGTATATGTTTGGTGTATTGGAAGATGAAGGTGTAGATGTAGAAAATCTTTTTGGCCTTTCTTGTCAATGGCAGCATGACTGTGACAATTGTAGTTTATCAAGTAGTACTAGAATAGACACTGAAAGATTTATATATTTGACTTTACCAGACTGCAAATCAGTGTCTTTTAATAATCCAGTTAAAGCAGCTGATCACAATATGGTGTGTACCCAATGTAAGTGTGCAATGCTGTCCACATTATTTATACAAACTTATGGTCAGTATGTCATTTTAATGTTCCAACGATGTAGACCTGATGAAACTAAATTGACAACTTCTATTAAAAAATGTGTGGCTTCTCAGTTATCAATTTCAGGAAGAACCTTTGCAACTATAGCTATTATTTATCATGATGGTCCTTCAACAACATCAGGGCATTACACATGCTATTTAAAATGTCAAAAAGGGTGGCAGCTGTGTAATGATACTCGTTTGACTTTCAAACAACGTTTGCCTTTTGACTTAAAAAATTCATACCTAGTGTTTTTAGAACCAACATTTAAGTAAAGGTAATTGGCCTATGAAGACGGGAGCAGTTAATAAAAGTTAGTTTACTGTTTAAAATTATATTCAGAGTTAAAGTGATCAAGATAATATAAAAAATTGAGTTGTCATATAGGTACTGTAAGTGGATCTCATAGTAAGTGACATCAGTCTTATAGGAAATGTTGAATATGAGTGAGCCAGAGATGGAAATATGAATATTTAAACATTGTGAAAATGTTCTATGAGCTTTTCTTTCAGAACGTCGGGAAAACGGTAATTTCAGAGTTTGTTTTGAGTAATTTGAAAACATACTGATACATCTGACACTATTTGGCCTTAAGGAAAATTGAAGGATTGAGCAAAGAGTCATGACTGAACACAAGGAGGAAATGAAAACATTGAAAAATATTTCAGATGTTCTTGGAGCTTTTCTTATAGAAAGTCGATGAAATGGAAGTTTTAGAGTACAGCAGAGTACTTTCCAACGAAAAGGACCTTCATGAGGTACTATTTGGCCTAAAGGAAAAGTAAGTAAATCAAAGATTAGTGTACATATGTGATTTGTAAGTTTATATGTTTTTTTTAAACACAATCTTTTAGGTTATGTGTTTTTTCCTGCTGTTATATGATGAATAGTTTGAACTCACTGTTTTAGTGAAATTCAATATGTTCTGAGAACAGCAAAAATAAACTATCTAACATGTTGTACAAATTATTCTATAGTTTGTATTGTGTAATTTATATTGTATTCCCATTGTCTTACACTCACTTTCCTTTTTCCACTCTCTTTTAGCTCTCTTTACTTACTCACACTGCCTTTCTCTCACTCTGTTTCACCCCCATTCGTTTACTCCACTTCTTTCACAAACCCTCATTTCCATTTCAACTATCTGCATCCCCTCTCTCCCTTGCACCACTTTTCAGCTTTCAGTCTCTCTGCTTTACTTCCCTTTTCCGTCTTTTCCTCCTTTGCTCTTTTAGTAATTCCTCTTTACTCACTCACCTCTTTTGTCGCACTCTGTCACTATAACTCTCCCTCACTTATCTTTCTTTGCTCCTTTCTTTTGACCTCTTCTCTCTATTTTCCATTCACTACCTCTATGTCCTCAGTCCCTCACTCTCCTTGTGTTATGCTCACTTGTGTTGATCTACCTTCTATCATTTCTCTTACAACAACTTCACTGCTCCTCTCTCATCGTTCTTCACCCCATTTCTTTTAGTCCGGTTCCATTACTACCCCTCATTTCCTATCTTTCAGTGTCCTTTTCTTTACTTTCATCACCGAATCACATTCTCTCAGTACCACTGCCTTAGTCCTCTACCCCTATCTTTCCTTCTTTTGCTCCCTTACTCATTTTCCTTTCCTCACTCATTGTACTCCACTTCACTCAGTCCTTCCCTTAGTCCCTCTGTCTACTAACTTCCTCACTCATTTTCCCTCAATCCTTCTATATTATCCTCTCTCCCTTCATCCCTTCACTCTGTGACTCCCCTTCACTCACTCTCAGTCATCTTCCAATCCTCATTCTTGTAAATGCATCGTCAATCAGACTCCTTTCCCTCTCAGTCATTCCTTTTTTACTTACTCCTCTTTCCTGATTTAGTTTTGCTAACTCACATTCTTTCAGTATCTTTCTTACCTTCAGTTCATTTCTCTCTTCTTCTCTTCCTCTCTGTCACTGAATGTATCTGCCTTACTCTTAGTATTTTGCTCTCCTTCTATTTCTTTTTCCCTCTTTTTGCCCTTCTACATTAGTTTATTTCCCTTTCTGTGTCCTTCACGCTTACTTTATTTCTTAGTACACTTTTATTTATTTATTTATTTATTTATTTCGGCCAATTTTGGCCATAAAAGACACATATACACATTTAAAAAGTAATAGATCATAACAACATACATACAATAACATTTCAAGTCAGTAAATTTAAAATGTATCAAGTCAGTAAATTTTAAGATATATTACAAAAATAAATTTTACCACCTCAGTTTAAGACATATTTCATTTTGGCTACAAACTTTTATAAACATATGCAGAAGTCCTACTCAGAGTACCTGACCATGTTTCCAGCGAGTAATGTAAACAGAGTAGAGGAACCTGCTTATGCTAAATACAATGAACTGGGTTGTATTGCTTTTTATGATCCTATAAGCTATAGAACAGGATCTGGTTCCTAGAAGGGTGCACATGGGTTTTAACCATTTCTTTCGAGCCTTCATGTAGGCACTACATATAAACAACATATGAACATCATTCTCCATACAGGGGTTTAAACACATGGGGCAACACCCGCTTTGGACATTCAAATCTCCCAGTCTTTTCTGTGACCATCGTTCTGTATTATAGTTCAGCATAAGGATCCCATATCTGAACTTCAGAAAAAGGGATTTTGCAATAGGTGGCTCTATTTCATCCAAAAATGGTTCGAAGCGAAATTCATCCTTAAAGGATAGAAAATCTTGAATTGCGGACCCAACTCTACTTCCATGTACGAGCTTGTCGCTCATGTGAGACCAAAAGGCCCGCTTAACTATTAATTTAGAAGAGGCCGGTAAATTATCAGGAGTCTCCCACATTGAGTACAGGCCCAAGAGCGTAAACCATTTTTTGATATGTACAAGCCACTGGATGGAATTAAAAGAATCAAGGTTCATTAGTTCCTGTAGACCATTTCTGTACTCTACCAATTCTGGAGTGGTCCATAGCCTAACCCAAAACATTAATGGTCTTAAAATAGCGTAATAATCTGTACGTTTAAAGTTCAAGTCAAGCTGGAGGGGTATTAAAGGTGTACTATTTGGGACCCTTACAATGGCTCGCATGAATTTGTTATCCAAGCCCTGGAAGCTCTCTCTAGCCCAAGGTCCCCATATCTCGGCTCCATACAACACAGCAGATTGGATTTTAAATTTAAAAAGTTCCAAAACAGGTGTTACACTCTTGCTTGTGCTAGCGTTCAGTCTGCATATGATTGGCTTTAAGTTGTGGGCATATGATATCTTACTCTTCTCAATTTGGGCTTTCCAACTTAGCTTTGAATCAAGTGCAACACCCAAATAAGAAAAGTTTTCCACAATTCCTAGTTTCTGGCTATTCAAGGTCAAAAACCCTCTGTCTGGTTTGCTGGGATTTAATGCCATGCATTTCGTTTTATCTGCATTAATTTCCAGACCCTTAGTGATGCAGTATCGGCTAAAGGAGTTTAGGAGTGCCTGGAGTCCCTTCTTGGTCTGAGATATGAGAATGGTATCATCCGCGAAGAGCAACGCGGGCACCCTTTCTCCATTGAGCTGCGGGGAATCATTAATACAACCATTTAAATAATCTGGAGCATCATTAACAAACAGAGAAAACAAGGTGGGGGCCAAAACGCACCCTTGGCGAACCCCACATTCAATAGGAATATTACGCGTCAGCTCACCATTTGGACCCCACCTAATGTTTGCAAAGTTTCCAGCATGCAGCTCAACTATTTGTGATAAAAGGCACCCTGGCAAGCCTACTTCGCTTAAGGTTTTCCAGAGCAAGCTGCGAGGGACAAGATCGAATGCAGCTCTCAGGTCAACAAAGGCTACATACAAATGGCCTTTCCTAATATGCACATACTTCCAAATCAAACAACATAATCTAAATATTTGATCTATGGTGCTGGTCTTACTCCTAAACCCAGCTTGAAATTTAGAGATTATTTTGGAGTCCTCCAGCCAGTCATTGATCCGAAGTAATAAGTGTTTGGCATATAGTTTTTGCAGGGTGTCCATAAGACTAGTTGGTCTATAATTAGAAGGTATCAGTCTGTTCCCCTTTTTGAAGATCAACACAACTTCCGCAGCACGCCAACTATCCGGAAAATGACAATTTGTGGACAGAATATTAAACAGACGGTTCACATAAGGAGCCCATACCCCAATGTCATGTTTATATAGGTCCCCAGGTATTTTATCAGGGCCTGGTGCTTTAGTGTTTTTTAATTCATTAATCGCCCTTACTGTTTCCTCCAGTGTAAAATCAAGGGGTTCAATAGGAGGAGGAGACCATGGAATCATGTTGATATCACCATCATATTGTTTGTAAAGGGATGTAAAATGGGTCACCCATGTCATTTCGTCCAGAAACATGTCTTTCACAGCTCTGCCTGCGTGTCCCTCGTTTGCCACCAGCCTCCAAAAGCCAACATTGTCATTAATTTTTGCAGCAGCTAGCATTTCAGCCCAAATCGACTCCTCCCATAATTTTTTTGCTGTTTTTTGGGCACGTTTATATACCTCCCTTGCAAGTTTAACTTCATCTTTTGATTTATTTTTTATAGCAAGCAGTAGGTTTCTCTTAGCCGTCCTGCATGAGTGGTCGTACCATAATTTTCCGTGACTTCCCACTCTTATGTTTTGTTGTTTTTTCTTTGGCATTTTTGACAAATAGGTTTTTAGTTCACTAAAAAATGCATTGTGGAGTTTGACAAAGTGTTTAAAGTGTACAGGTAAAAAGGGTTGTCCAACTATATGTTCAAATGTTTTCTCAAAAAGAGAATACACCGACGCCAGAGCCTTGCCATCCGCCAAAATATAGGACCATTTTACTGCACGTCTATTGTTAGTTATGTGTACATCCTCACACATTTTTCCGTTGGTGTTCTCAGTTGGTGAGGTAGCTGAGTTGGCGAGAGTGTCACTAAACATTTGCACATCAATGTAAAGTTCCAAAGGATAGTGATCACTTTCCCCCCTACTTGCCACTTTTAAGTCAATCAAGTAATGCCAAATACTAAGTGAAACAAGTATGAAGTCTAGATTGCTATTGGCTTTCACAAAGGTTGGTTGTTTTTTCAGATCCGAGGGAAGTCGGCCGTTACATGCTCTAAGGCCATGATCTGCAGTGAGCCGTAGCAATTGGCTGGCCAAGGTCGAATACTTAACAAATTTTGAGGTTTCAAGCTGGGGAATTTGGTACACTTGGTCCTCATCCTCAAAAACATCATTGATGCCAGAAACAGGTTCAAAATTGCAGTTCAAATCACCTCCCAAAATAACCGGGGTATCTCCAACAACATTTTTCAAAAACAGATCCAGTGTTTCCAAAGTAGGTGAGACCTTGGAATGACCAATTGGTCTATTGTAGACATTGATGATGTAACATTCGTTTCCATTTGGGGGTACAACCTTTAAAGCCAGAATGTCAGGAGTACCTGTGTCAATTGATTCAACCCTCATGGCCAAAGTGATTTTAAGCCATATGATCAGACCCCCTGATGGTCTCCCTCTGTCAGACTGGACTGCCTCATTCCCATAGGTTTTATATCCGACCCTGTGTGGTACTTCAATCGCCCAAGTTTCTTGCAGCAAACAAAAGTCACTGGTGTCAACATAGTCAGCCCATTCAGGATCTTTTACATTTTTGCTAACACCGGCGATATTCCATGACAGAACAAGCATACGTGGTGTTAAGCTCTGTTCATCAAGGGCTGGCATGGATACCGGCTGGTGAGGTGCACTACGTAGCTGTGAATCAGCATTTTCTTTCTCTGACTCTTTAGCCATATCTCTAGCTACAGTATTGGTTCCCCCATCCAAACAACCCATATCCAGGCTATGACATACTTTATCAGCTGATAGGGACAGTTCTTTATTCTGATGGTTCCCCATACTACTACACTTCCTATCTACAACACCCTTACTATCTGCGATCATACGTTTGTCTGTTCTGGGATAAAAATTATCATTACCAAGGGTGCAGTAGGTATCATACAGCTTGGGTATACATTCTGGCATAGTTCCAAGTCAGTCGACGGCATCTAAACAACTGTACCTATTGAAGGTGGGAATACCAGACCACATATCTCGATCAACCAGTCTAGCCAAATTGGGTGCATAACCGTGATACTGGTTAACAGTATTCCAGTTAGGCCCATATTGTATAGGCCTGTGTGGAGGGTAAAAAAACGATAGGGGCCTAGCTTCAATTGGTGATGTATCACCATATGATTTCCATTTGGAAATCTGTTCGGCACTATGGGGTTCCTCAAAAGAAATGACTATGCAGTCACCCATAATTGATTTGGCCAAGGGTCCCACCCACGGCACCCTACGAACCATGAGTATTTTGCTTTTCATGTGGTTCGGAATGGGTTTGTTTGAGTTTAACCAATATATCACTTTGTTCTTCAGAGATTGAAAATTCTCTTCATATTGGCTTTCTAATTCAGGCACCCCTGTAAGAACGGCTACAAATGGGCTGGCATCAGGTGGCAGATCTATATACCCTCCTTTAAAGTTATTATACGCATAACCAGATTGATAATTTGACTTGCTAACAGTATTGGCAAAGGTTTTGTCAGACAGGGGTTTGCTACTTGCGGGGATAATATGAGAGTGGGTTGGAGGATTAGGTAGGGGTTTCTGTGGAGCCAGTGCATTTGGAATAAGAGAGTGAGTGATGGCAGTATTTGGCATTTGAGACGTTTTATTTTTGACATAACCTTTCTGCAGGGGTTTACTAGTGGTATTTACAGATGATGAAGTTGAGGGTACTGGGTTTGATTTATCAGTGGTGTTAGTTAATGATTTAGTATTTATGTTTTTAACTGTTCCCTCTTTTTGCTGCTGTACGCTAGTTGAGTTTTTATTCGAAGGTAACACAGGAGCAGTGGCTGGAGCTTGCTTAGGGACTATGGATACATCGGTACAGTTAAGGCTTAGGCTAGTTAATGTGATGACACTTTTCTCTACCTCAAGCAACTGGTTCTCGATGCCCGTTAACCGGATTTCTAGCGGCCTAAGTAATCTCTTAAGCGTCTCCCACACCAGTTTAAGAAACTCTTCCCCTCCCCCTTCTTGTTCTGTCATATTCAAAGAGTCTCTCTGGCCCTCATGAACAGAATGGTCAGCCATTACAATCGAATTTTGCTCATCTGTGCTGTCATTAACACTTACTGCAACTAAAGGTGCTTGGTCAGATATGTTGTTATCAATAGTTACACTAGGTGTGTGTGGGGCACCCCCTATAATCTTTTGGCTAAGGGCTACTTTTGCCTTTTTCCTAGCATATGCAGTTAAATGTTTGCGTTTTCTCTTGTGTTTTAGTGATATCTTAGCAGGCACCTGGCTTTTGTTCGACTCTATTTCCACCAGTGCCTTTTTCTTCTCTCCATTTTTGGTGCCCTCGGTATTCCCTATCAGAGGATCCGAGGGTGGAAGACTTTCGGATTCAACACTGACAGAAGGCCCAGTGGGCGCGAGGTCATGATTGGTAAAGGGGGTTGTTTCCTCGACAATAGAGTGAACCTCGGCCAGGCTGATAATTGGAGTGGGACCAGTCGTGCGCTCAGGAGTTTTTGAGGTAGCAATACTACCTAAAGAGGATTTTTTCTTTAGCGCTAACTCGATAGAGAGCCTCCTAGCAGACTCTAACTCTAGGGATACTCTGTGCTGGAATTTGGTTATCTCATTGTCAATTGAAAGATTAGTCCTAGTGATGAAATCATCTAGGGTGCCTGTAGCCTTTTTCGAGGTCTTAATAGACTTACTCCTAGTTTCACGGACAGACATTATGTGGACAGTAAGTGAATTAAAACAAAGCAAGGAACCCAACTAAATAACACAATTAAAACCAAAAGAGATGGCCCGGTCCAGTCTATAACGGCCTAAAACGGCCCTGTCTTTGCCCAGTCTTCGCCCGGGCTGCGTCCCGCGCTGCGGGAGTATGATGTTGTTATGTAGGGGGCGGAAAGGGCGGGGGGCGGGCCAGCAGGGAGAGCGGACCGGAAGCTATCCGTCGGTCTTGCAGGGACTTCTGGGAAATGAAGTCCCCGCACGCTCGCAGCCCCGCTGGTTCCACGCGCCCCTTACCGCCTTGCCGCCTAAGTCCTGAGATGCTCCTCCAAAATGCTGCCTCCACCAGCGCCCACCGACGAAGCGGCACCCGCTGGTGTACCGGTGCGCTGCTGGGATGATGGGCTGGTGCGTCAGTGAAGCCAGGAACCTCCGTTTGTGAAAGTAAGTGTCCCACTTTTACGTTTTTTAAACTCTTGACCTGTCTCTTCTTTTTTAAAATATATATTTTACTAATTATAACTTATTTTTTCTTCTCTCTTTCACAGATACAAAGTGTAGTAAAAACATGTAATTAAATTTACATTAATTATATGGTAAGTGTGACTAAAAAAATGTAGTTTGTCATCACCCTTTGCTTTAACCTCACTACTATTCTCTCACCCTACCTCACTCCTGTTTCCTTACTCTGCTTCCCTCACTTATTCTTATCCTACATGTTTACTCCTCTTTCCTTCACTCTCCTACCACATTCAACTTCTTTCAGTCCCCCTGCTTTACTTCCCTTACCCTCTGTTCCCTTCCTTCGCTCCCTCACTCATTCCCTTTCCCTTACTCACTTACTCCACTCCTCTCACTCCTTCTCTCAGTCCGTCTCTCCTCACAGTTCCTCACTCCCGTTCCCTCACTCTGTCTCTCTTACCCTCACTGTCTCTGTCCCCTCACTCTGTCACTACTCTTTCGTCATTCTCACTCCCTACAACTCACCCACACTCCCTCACTTACCTTTTTTTGCTGCTTCACTCAGTCCCTTTAGGTCACTCCTTCCTTTACTCTCTCTGTCCTTTCTCTCTGTCACTCCCCATGTCTTACCCTTAATCACTTTTATCCACCCTCTTTCACCCCGCTTTACTTACACTCACTGCTCTTTTCTCACCCTCCCTCACCGCTGTTCCTTTACTCCAGTTCCATCACTACCCCTCATTCCCCATCCTTTACTGTCCTTCCCTTTAGTTTCAACAGCCACTCACATTCTCCCAGTACCTCTACTTTAGTCTTCTTCCTCTCTCTTGCCTTATTTCGCTCCCTTGTTCATTTTCCTTTTCTCACTTACACCCTATTACACCTTCTCTCTGTCTTACTATGTAATACACAGTCCCTCTGTGTTGCTCCCTCTAGCTCTCTTTCTCTTAACATCACTCTCTCTGTGTCCTTCCCTCATGCTCACTCCTTCTTTATTTTTTATAATTTATTTTTTTGGGTACGCGCCCCGGTACGCGTACCGGTGCGCGTACCCTGGAGAAAAAAGAATGACAGAGTTTTTTAAAAATTTTGGTTTTTTTTATAAATTGGAGGTAGTTCTAAAAAGAACTGTTTTTTTATTCTTTTTGTTGTTTTATTTTTTTTATTGTTTTTTTGAACATTTTGTACTTTTTTTGGCTTTTATGAACAATTTTATATTTTTTTTGTATTTTTTATGGGGAGAAACAAAAAACAGGGAATTGTAAACGGCTCAACTGGAGCAAAAAAAAATTAAGAAAAATGTAAGGTTTCTTTGGGCACTTGTGGTTATCACCAGCATGGTTGATGAGTGTAATACTTTGCTCACCATAGGTAATTGTTTTTCCACAAAATATACAAACGATTTTGTATCCACCAAACTTGGTTTGGATGTTTGGGACCATCTCCCTTGTCTCTGGACCCGATGGAGTGGGTTCTTTGCTTGTTGAGGTTCCGGAAGAAGATTGGGGAAGGTTTCTGGACAGTTCTCTCACCTCTGCCGCAGAATAGTTGTTAGGATGCCTGCGTTGCATGTGGCGAATCATGGTGTAATTACCAAAAGAATATTTTTTGGTAGGGTTCCCCCTGGAAAGTTCAGTGCCACAGATCAGACAAGTCACTTTTGCTGCATTGACTTTCTTCTGGCTTCTTGGGAATTTAAAAAACTCCCACACAACGTGCTCTCTCGGTTTGTAAGGGGTATTGTCTTCAGGCAGGAAAGTCCTCCTCTCCTCCTCCTCCTCCTCCTCCTCTTCTTCACCACCAATGTGGTGTTGTGGTGGTCCTTATGGTGGTGGTGGTGCAGATGCACCTGCTGCTGCTGCTACTGTAGCCATTTCTTAATGAATGAAAATAGGTCTTCCTCACTCAAAGAACAAAGTGAGAATGAGGAAAAAAGGTAGGGGCTTTCATCATTTGGAAAACAAAACTGTTCTGAGCCAATGAAAAGTGTTATTTTCAGGTCACATGACCCGGTCTTTCATCATTTGGAAACCAAAAGTGTTCTGAACCAATGAAAAGTGTTATTTTCAGGTCACATGACCCGACGCGCTTACGCTATGCGCCCCGGTGCACACCCGGGGGCCCGCCCGGCGGCGCTTACGTTGCACGATCGTATGCACTCGGGCGCTTCCGGGTGCGCTTACGCCGTGCGTCATAAGACGCATCACGCGGCTATGCGATACGTCACGATGATGTTTTCGTTCGCGGCAATAGCGCTAACGGGACGCTCACCAGTACGCGCACCGGGGCGCGCCATAACACTGCGCTTACCTGTGCGCTCACCGGTACGTGCACCGGGAGTGCACCAAGGCAAAAAAAATTTTTGAAAAAGGGAAAAATATACATAAAAAAAATAGTATTACATAAATATACAACATAAAATTTGTTAGAAAAAATATTACATTTCATACCTATAGAGATTTGCTATTAAAAAACCTTTGAAATTCACTGAAAAAAACATAGGTTTGAGGCCCTATATATAGTTAGGAATTAGCATTTACAAAACCTATGAAATTCACTGAAAAAACCATAGGTTTCACACCAGTTATAGTTAGGAATTAGCATTTAAAAAACCTATGAAATTCACTGAAAAAACCATAGGTTTCACACCAGTTATAGTTAGGAATTAGCATTTAAAAAACCTATGAAATTCACTGAAAAAACCATAGGTTTCACACCAGTTATAGTTAGGAATTAGCATTTAAAAAACCTATTAAATTCACAGAAAAAAACATAGGTTTCACACCAGTTATAGTTAGCTGGAAATTTTACTCGCATAAAACCATTGAAATTCCCATGTTATAGTTAGTTGGACTCACTATAACTTGCGCGTGCAATGCACTGCTGATGACGTTACATATTACATCACTCATGACATGGTCAGTGACATCACTCATGACATCACTGATGACACCATCCTTGTGACAGAGTGACAGACGTCCTTTCACTGTAATGTAACCCTTGAAACACATATTGAAAAATAGAAACTAAAATTTTCAAAAAAATGGAGATACCCATACCAGTTACAACAACCAATTCAATAATTCCACCATCTATATACACATCCACTCATTCACCAACAGTTCTATATAGTCACTCATACATATACTCACTCATCATATGTAGTGATACACCTATACATCCTGTTACACACCGACAGTCATCCAAAAGATACTCTCACACATACTCACACATGCAAATAAACTATTAAACATCCATTTATTTGCATATACAGCTATACACACACTATCACTTTACTTCGAAGGAAACTTACACATACTTACTCTCTTAAACAATCACTTATAGAAACACATACTAATTTAAACAGGAACTCTTACAATCTCTTACTCTCACATATACTCACTTATATACATCAATATTCACATATATTAGATTAAAACATATGTAGTTACTGATAAAGACACTCGTGAGACAGTCATTCAGTCACTAACACACACATATATACACTCATCCACCCATACAGTCCTGCACATATGCTGTCTTCAAAACACATACAAAAAGAGAGTCAGTCACTCATGCGTCTATGTGCTAAGTAATACCCCCACCAAACCATACAAACACTCATACTGATACTAAGAAAAACATCTAATAACCCATATACCTACACATGTAGCTACTCACCAACCCATGCAGCCACTTATACACAAAGTGAAACACTAATCCATATATTTAAATATTTAAACATTACTCACTAATATATGTATTCACTAAGATACACTTAATAAGCGAGTTAACCAATCAAATTTTTTTTTTAAAACATCCATGTAAACACTTATTTAAACATTTATTCTTCCATCAACTTTTACATATACATATATAACACATAATTATTTTTAAAAAATACACACATTCACTGGATGGTGTCATCAGTGATATCATGAGTGATGTCACTGACCATGTCATGAGTGATGTGATATGTGACGTCATCAGCAGTGCATTGCACGCGCAAATTATAGTGAGTCCAACTAACTATAACGTGGGAATTTCAATGGTTTTATGCGAGTAAAATTTCCAGCTAACTATAACTGGTGTCAAACCTATGGTTTTTTCAGTGAATATATATATATGTGTGTTCTGAGCAAAGCGTCCTTGTATAATGTATGATATATATATAAAAACATATCTACATATATATATATCTATATATATATATATATATATATATAGATATATATATCTATATCTATATTACCTACTGGCGGTCGCCAGTAGGTATATATAGTTAGGATTTTTTCTCTATGGGATTTTTGAAAATTCTATGTCTAATAACTTTGGCGTTTGTGGACGGAATTGGCTGAAATTTGCAGGAAAATGGAACATTTTGTTTCTGAGCAGCCACTGAAAATTTGGGGGGGGGGGTTTGTCAAGGGGGGGCTGAGAAAAAAGGGGGTCCCAAAACGTGTTTTTAACATTGAGTTTTCCATAGGGCGGTTGGCCTCACTTTTAGCCCGAACGGCTGAATGGATTTGCACGAAACTTGGCAAAATTGTAGGGACTGGTAGCCCGATGTGCCTTTGCTAGGTCTCAATATATGTGCTGCAGTGGATTTTGAGAAATTAACGTTCAAAAAAAGATATATATCTGTAACAGCGGACCGGGCAGCGCTCCAGTTCGCGTACTTTTTGCGTTACGGAGCTTTGTGAAGCGAAGCTGATTGGTTCTCCGGCGTCTGTAAACATTCCAAACAGTCCGTAGCGGCCGCCATCTTGTCTCTCGGTAGGATCTAGAGACAAGAGGAGGCCAAAGCGAAGGGGCAAATGACCATAAGGGGGCATAGTAGATCCTCCCTGACCCCCTAGGTTTGATGTGGAGGTTTTAAAAGGGCCCCGCGGGGGAAAAAAATAAAAAAAATAATAATAATCGAACGGCTGAATGGATTTGCACGAAACTTGGCAAAATATTAGGGACTGGTAGCCCGATGTGCCTTTGCTAGGTCTCAATATATGTGCTCCAGTGGATTTTGAGAAATTAACGTTAAAAAAAAGATATATATCTGTAACAGCGCTCCGCTTCGCGTACTTTTCGCGTTACGGAGCTTTGCGAAGCTGATTGGTTCTCCGGCGTCTGTAAACATTCCAAACAGTCCGTAGCGGCCGCCATCTTGTCTCTCGGTAGGATCGAGAGACAAGAGGAGGCCAAAGCGAAGGGGCAAATGACCATAAGGGGGCATAGTAGATTCTCCCTGACCTCTTAGGTTTGATGTACCATTTTGCCAAGTTTGGTGTAATTCCGTTCAGCCATTCAGGCTGTAGACGTATCTAAATGTCCTATGGAAAATTGCATGGGGAAAACACATTTGAAAGTGTTGAAATTTAGAACCAATTAAAATGTTACTTTGGTTTTGTATTTGTGTGTGATGAAAGTTAATTGGTTATGTATATATCTAAAATGAGAGGAAACCACAGCCATTTTGTGATACTACTGTCTGAGGTACATTTGTGAGGAATTTTTGGTGCTCAATTTCTGGTGTTTGATTTACACAGTACTAACACTTCTCCTACTTTTAAAAAGGTGAGTTGTTAATTTGTAAGGGGAACTGTGTTGTACACTTTAAGATAATTTGAAAAATGTTTTCTGTTATTTATTTACAGTCCTTCTGTTATACTAAATACTTAATAAAGTTAGTTTTATATTATGTATTACTAAAAACGATAAATGAAAGTGATTATTTTTTTCTGCAATTTACAGCAAGCAATTTCAAAATAAAATGGCTCACAATGAAGAGACCGTGGCAATTTCTTTTGAATTATCCACTACATTTATTGAAATTGACAGCACCAATAATGAAATATTCTCACAAGGAGGAGATGACTTGAATGATTTTTTTGATCAATCTCTTGATGGCGAATTTATCGAATGTTTGGAGACCATAGAGTTACAAGAATCATCATTGCAGAATTTTCATGAGGAGATTCCTGATGAGTTGATTGACGAGGAAATTCCTGATGAGGACATGTTACTAGTTCTTTCAAATTTTGAAAATTCAGAAGAATAAATTTATATTTAGAAATCAAAAATTGTTTGAGACATTATTCATTTTTATTTTTAATTTATGAGGTTGTAGCGAAGTGATTGTAGTATAAAATGAGACTCATAGTATAGAGTGCAACATTTTTATGTTACATGGTAAGTTTACTCATATTTACTTTCCTTCTCCCACTATATTATCTCCAATGTGTATTTGACATCTCTTCTTCATCTCCGGCCTCCTTTCTCTCACCGTCTGTGTCTGATGCATCTTATCGCTGCCATTTTGTGTAATTACAGAAGAGAGTAAAATAAAATAGTTCGGAACGTGAAAAGGGGGCAAAGTAGAGTACCCCTCACCCCCTAGGCCTTCTCAGGCGGTCCCAAAAGGATCAGTTTCTGTTTTCCTGAGAGATTATGGTATGAGTTCCATATACCACAATAACTTGCATTACAACATGCAAGATATCTATCTCCTATTACCAACTTTTGGAGATATTCGCGCTAAGCGCGAATATCTCCAAAAACTAACACCTGCCCTGAGCAGTTCTTAGCCATGTTATCCAATGGGAGGTGGATAACATGGCTAAGAGCATTAGCTCGGTAATGCATGAATATCGATGACTTTTTAGCGATATTCATGCATTGCGGCCGTTTTTTATCGCATTTGCGATAAACCTTGATAATATCAAGGTTTATCTGCGATAATTTCTGACGATGCTTAGCGGTAAAAAATTCGTTGCTAAGCATCGTTAGCGATAAATATCGCTTAACTTTGGTAATATGCACCAACGTCTGTTAACGTTCGATTCAAAGGAAATGAGGAAGTGTTGAAAAACATTGTCTGCGCCATCTTGCCTTTTTTGAAATGCCACACTTTTGTCGTGCACGGCAGCCATTTTAGATGCCTTGACCAGACCCACTCTCTGCACGCTGTTGATCCGTAGCATGGCTGCCCACACTCACAAGCATCTTCCCCAGGCACTGGTCACCCCCGCTCTCTGTCTTATGCATCGGCAATAAACCTCCCCCCATCTGCGCTGCTCTTCCCTGAGAATCACACTCTGTGCCCGCCCGACACCTCCCTTTCGCCCTATTCACTACCGCACCCTCTGACACTCCTCTTCCTCTGTGTCCGATTGTCCAGGCTATCAGCTAGCCCTGCAGATGTAGTTTATGGCCCCAGCTGTAAAGAATCACCCCTCTTCAAAGGAGTTATAGTAGATCAAGGCCCACACCCGATGAGATCCGTCAAACCACTCGCGTTCCTACTATCTGAAAACCATCCTGTATTGTGATTGGGGAGGGGACCGAGCCTGAAGCGGAAGATTCCAGGGATGACTCTTTGTACATCAAAGTTTTTACAATTATGTGTCACATTAAAAATATATAGCACTCCAACAAAGTAGTAGGAATATAAAACTTTAATAACTTATAAATATATACAACAAAACAAAAACAGTAAAAACATTTAAACAATGAAGAGACCGTGGCAATTTCTTTTGAATTATCCACTACATTTAATGAAATTGACAGCACCAATAATGAAATATTCTCACAAGGAGGAGATGACTTGAATGATTTTTTTGATCAATCTCTTGATGGCGAATTTATCGAATGTTTGGAGACCATAGAGTTACAAGAATCATCATTGCAGACTTTTCATGAGGAGATTCCTGATGAGATGATTGAAGAGGAAATTCCTGATGAGGACATGTTACTAGTTCTTTCAAATTATGAAAATTCAGAAGATGTTGCCTGGGTGCCGCACTGATTTGGGTATCCGGCGTGGGGCGTCCCGGGGAGTGGGTTGTCAGTAGCGGTCTGTTGTGCGAATAGTTCCAAGGCAGCAGAACACGCTGAAATCTGGATGGCACGAAGGTGATGTCTAGTAAGTTGCCGCCCAGCAAATAACGGCGTGGGGTGCCGCGGGGGGGGGGGGGAGGCAGTCCAAAGTTCCGTTAAAAGGGCAAAGGAAAGGATCGGTGGTTTGAACCATCAGTCAAAAAGGGGAGGGGGTGCAACAATTTTTCCTACCGGGTCACACTGTGCTTTCACCGGAACTGAGGTCTGCAGGATTCTAGTCATTCAAACTGAGGCTGGCGCCAGCATGGGAGCGCCGATGTCCCGCGGCTACAGTTTCGTCACTCCACGGGCGATCATGGCAGTCATTCCCCATCGGGGGTGTCTGCGGGGGTCGGGGACTCCCGCGGCTCCTCTAGAATCTTCAAGGTCGTGGAGGCCTACGGTGGTGGAGTCAACCAGTGACCGGGCCATTTCTTTATGCTGGGCCCGCTCTTGCCAGGTCGACCGCCATTTTGAGAGTTCGGTAGCTACGGGCGATCGCGGGGTCAAATGAGCGGATGGGCTCCACCCTGCCGGGCGAGACGTTGCAGCATCGCCACAGTGGAAGAACCCTTTTCCGGGCGCCTGGAGCGCTGAGGGTGCAGCTGGGAAGCCTCCACCTGGGGAGGCGGGAGAGGCCTGTTCGCACCGTCTCTCCCACCCAGTGCACCCCACGGCGTCTCGCTTGACATTTGTTATGGCCGGACCAGGCGATGAGGACGAGGGGGGGGGGTCGGAGGCATTTGCAAGACATCCCCCTCCAGTGTTGTCGCAGCCATTATAAAAGAAAGAAGAAATGTCCCGTCCGTCTTTGGGCCGGACCTCCGGTGGATGGCGGCCGGACGTCCTTTGCTCTGGCCCCATGAACGGGTTCCTTGGCTCATCCGGTGGGGCAGGCCTTGGCGTGTGGTGCCTCTCCTGGGCCTTTCGTGCAGTGGCCTCTCCACTCCCAGGCCCTCCATGGATGCTGGCCCAGACTGGGAGAGAGAGGGTCTAACCTGCAATTCTCCAGGGTTACCGCCACAGCGGCCGGATCCCGTCGGCCTCGGCCTCTGGTTGATGGTGGCCGGACTGGGAGAGAGAGGGGAGGGTCGAGGACACGGACATTCCCCCCCCTGCAACTCTCCAGTGTTGTCAATCCCCCTGGCCGGGTCCCGCTGGCCTCGGCCTCTCCTCCGGCTACACCCTACGTGATGATCTCCTGGCCGACGGTTGGCAGCAGGACCCGCCTTATATGTGTTGCTTCCGGTTGGGCGTAGCCGCAAACCTGTTGCACTTTGGAAGTTTCCAGAATGGGGCGGATGTCTGCTGACTTGTATCTTTCCCAGTTTGCCGTTATTTGGGCGTGGCAGGCGGTGGGACAGACACGTTTTGGGGCAGTGAGGGGCGATGAAGCCTCGTTGCCTTGTGGCCGTTGCAATGTCACACTTGGTTTCTCTTACTGTTTTCAGGTTTCTTATTACGGGCTTACTTCTAACGTTTCTTGTTTCTAGGACAATAATAGGTTTTATCATTACGTATTGTTATCGTTTCTTTGTTTGTTATTTAATAAAAAGTTCATCGGTGGCCTACTGATTTTCGTTTTCCTATTCCTTTCTTTACAGGTTGTTTCATGCTAAAGTTTCTGTTAACAGGATACAGTGATCACTTTGTTATTATTGCATATGTCCTTTTCACTAGGGGTGCTCTCTGGTCGGGCCAGATGACCTATCTCTAGTAAATGGTCCGGGTGAAACAGGTGCATCAATCAGTGGGGAGTAGATAGGCATGACAGATTACAACGGGGGACAAAGGTCCGCATTACCTACCCTTTCACTACTTGCAAAGATTTTCCTACGTTTATTTGCAAACAGGGAATACCTCCAAAAAGAACCAATTCCCAAACAGTCAATGTTCGGGCAAACAATCAATCAATGAGGAACGAAATAGGCATGACGTGTTAAAGGTTTGCGTTACCTACCCTTCACTATCTGCAAAGGGAGAAAGAATATTCCTATTCTTCCTCGTTTGCAGGCAGAGAAGATCCTTAAGAGAACTAACTTCGAACAATTCAATGCTCGATTCAAACAATCAACAAGGGGTACTGTGAACACAAATGAACGCCGCTTATGTACATACACATTGCTATTTTCAACAGGTTGTTCCTAATGTTTCTATTTTAGCCAGGTCAAAAAGAGATCCCATTAGTGGCCTACTGATTTTGCTCGATTCCTTTTGTTTTTTTACACGATTTTTCGCTATCTGCAAAGACTAAACAGAGTATTGCGAGTCTGTGCTTGTTTGTAAATAGAGAATGAACCAAAGAGAACAATCAATCAAATGGAGAGAGAAGCAGGCACGACGGATTACAACGGGGGCAAAGGCCTGCGTTAACTACCCTTCACTATCTGCAAAGAGAGAGTACTCCTAATAGAAATGAGGGGGGGGGCAGCATTCAAAGCAGATCAGTGTGCATAAACACGAAAATGTTTTTACTTACCACGTACTTGACATTCGACAGCTTATGATATTTGCTATTAAAAAACCATTGAAATTCACTGAAAAAACCATAGGTTATAGACCATATATAGTTAGGAATTAGCATTTACAAAACCTTGAAAATTCACTGAAAAAACCATAGGTTATAGACCATATATAGTTAGGAATTAGCATTTAAAAAACCTTATTTTACTAACACAAAGCCATTGAAATTCCATATATAGTTAGTTGTACTAACTATATATCGCGCACCCGCAATCCACTGCTGATCATGTCACATATTACATCATTCATGACATGGTCAGTGACATCACTGATGACATCACTGATGACATCTCAAATGACATCACTGATGACATCACTGATGACATCTCAAATGACATCACTGATGACATCACTGATGACATCTCAAATGACATCACTGATGACATCTCATTTGACATTACTGATCACATCACTGATGACATCATTCATGTGATAATACGATGAACCTCTTCAGACTCTAATATAACCTTAGATACACTCAGTGTAAACACAGACTCACAGATTGTCATTCATCCACGAAGTTACACACACACCTAGTCAGTCATGCAAACAATCAATCACACCTCCATTTTCCCAACTATACAGTTATACACACCTTACTTATTCAAACATATACTAAAACATATTTATTCTCTTATACAATCCTGGATACAAGTTCACAATGATGCATACAGCCACTCACACATTCACTGGCTCTTATGCACAGTTATTTATATATGTCAAGTCTCACATGTACTGTGTTTTACATATGTACTTACTTTGACATGTAGCACTGAGATATCCATTCACTCACCAATACACTGATGCACACAGTCAACCGCCCATACAGCTGTTTCCACATGCACTTTTGAACCCATACATCTAGTGCATCAACTGCTTACACATCTATGCACAGAGTCATACACCTCCCAGCCACCCACACACACACTCAGTCTCCCATACAAATACTTGGGCAACCAATCAATAACCCATATAGTTACTCATATAGCTACTGAACAACACATGCAGCAGTTTTCAGAACAACAGACATAATGATGCACAAATTAAGACAGTTTAGTCACTAACCCATGCGCTCAGTGAGACACATTTAATCACTCACTCATACAGTCAGTCATGCACCTACTAAATCCTTCATCCAGACACTTATACATCCACTCAAGACATATTTTAACTTTACAGAAAAATACAGTCACTGGATGTTGTCATCAGTGATGTCATCAGTGATGTCATCAGTGATGTCATTTGAGATGTCATCAGTGATGTCACTGACCATGTCATGAATGATGTAATATGTGACATGATCAGCAGTGGATTGCGGGTGCGCGATATATAGTTAGTACAACTAACTATATATGGAATTTCAATGGTTTTGTGTGAGTAAAATAAGGTTTTTTAAATGCTAATTCCTAACTATATATGGTCTATAACCTATGGTTTTTTCAGTGAATTTTCAAGGTTTTGTAAATGCTAATTCCTAACTATATATGGTCTATAACCTATGGTTTTTTCAGTGAATATATATATAGATATATATATATATATATATATATCTATATATATATATATAGATATTACCTACTGGCGGTCGCCAGTAGGTATATATAGTTAGGATTTTTTCCCTATGGGATTTTTGAAAATTCTATGTCTAATAACTTTGGCGTTTGTGGACGGAATTGGCTGAAATTTTCTGGAAAATGGAACATTTTGTTTCTGAGCAGCCCTTGGAAATTTGGGGGGGGTTTGTCAAGGGGGGGCCGAGAAAAAAGGGGGGTCCCAAAACGTGTTTTTAACATTGAGTTTTCCATAGGGCGGTTGGCCTCACTTTTAGCCCGAACGGCTGAATGGATTTGCATGAAACTTGGCAAAATTGTAGGGACTGGTAGCCCGATGTGCCTTTTCTAGGTCTCAATATATGTGCTCCAGTGGATTTTGAGAAATTAACGTTTAAAAAAAGATATATATCTGTAAGCGCGCTCTGGGCAGCGCTCCGGTCCGCGGACCTTAAGCGTACCGGAACTTCGCGTAGCTAAGCTGATTGGCTCTCCGGTGTCTGTCAACATTCTAAACAGTCCGGAGCGGCCGCCATCTTGTCTCTCGGTAGGATTGAGAGACAAGAGGAGGCCAAAACAAAGGCGAAAATGACCATAAGGGGGCATACTAGATCCTCCCTGACCCCCTAGGTTTAATGTGGAGGTTTTAAAAGGGCCCCGCGGGGCAAAAAAACCCCAAAAAATTTTTGGGTTTTTTTGCGTGGGGAGCGCCCGGTCCGCGAACCGGGAAGCGTTCTGGGCAGCGTACTGCAATGAAAAATGAATGATAGACTTTTCAAATGCTGTATGTTAATTGATTGTTGTTTTTGTTGATTATTTTTTATTTTCTTTATTTTTTAAGCATTTTTTTTTATTGTGATTGTGTTTCATAATTTATTAAACTTTCTAACATTTCATTGTCAGAAATTTCATAATTATCATGGAATATACATTGTAGTCTCTGAGGGTGTAAAATGTCCTCATTTTCAAGGAGGTTATCTACTGCTTGTACACATTGCAGTAGTTCATTGTCCCAAGTTTCATCGAAAAATTCAATATCATTTTCATCATTGATTTCTTGGCTGCTCTCTTGCAGGACAATTTGAAATTCAACTTTCTGTTCGCCTTCCATTTTGCCTGAAATTTAGATTAAAAAAATATATATTAGTAGAGATAGGGCACTGTTGGGATTAATTTTGGGCAGTGTATAGTATCAGAGTGGAAGTAGGAATATAAAAAAGTGTATGTGATTTAACGTAAGTAAATTCATAATTATACAAGAGAAGCCTAACTCCATCCATAACTATAACAGAGAAGTCTATCTAAATCTATAACTACTACAGAGGGATAGTATATAACTATCAGAAAAAGTTTACCATATTAACTTATAGTGCACAATATACTTCAGTTTTAAAAATAAAAACTTACCTTTAGATAGAAGTTGAAGGAATTAGTGAAAATCCTATTGAAATGTACACCAAGAAGTAGTAGTCAAAATGGCTGTGTTTTCTTCTCTTCCTTTATATATATTCAGGTATATAACCAATCAAATGTCAGGTAAAAAAAGTAGAAAATGAAAGTAACATTTTAATTGGTTGTCAATTCCAACACTTCAGATGTGTTTTGTGAAGTAATTTACCTCACGGTATTTAGAGAGGTCTACAGGCTAAATGGCTAAATGGAATTCCAATCAAATTTGTGAAAATGGTAGGGATTGGTATGTAGTATGAGCTAGTCTATATTTGGTGAAATTGTCTCCAGTGGCTTTTCTGTGAACTACTTTCCCACCTTTTTTGATGGTGCGCTTCCCAGGGAGCGACCCGGTACGCGAACCGTTGAGCGCCCCGGTTCGCGAACCTTAAGCGTAACGGGAGTCCACCATTTTGTGTTTCGGTCGAATTAAGATACAAGATGGAGGGCAAATAATGTTCAGAATGGGTAGAAGGGGGCACGGTAGACTTATCTTGACCCCCTAGGTTTTGTGAGGGTGGCTGAGGAGGCCCATATGTGCGAAAAAAAAAACATTTTTTTTTTAAATTTCGCGAGGTTAGCTCCCGGTTCGCGTACCGGGTAGCGCCCCAGGGAGCGTACTTTGTTGAAAATTAGTGAAAAATGTTAGAGTAAAATAATAATTGTGAGTGATCAGATGTAGGGTAGCTCTGAGAAGAGCTTTTGGGTTTATGGTACATTTAGGTACTTATAAGTAGGTACCAATGCACATTCTTAAATTCAGAGTGAAAATTCTGTTGCCCTCATCTGAGAAGTGAACTCCATCTCCTCTGTAGATATCTTGCATGTAGTAACGCAAGTTATTGTTGTACAGGGAGCCCATTCCATGGTCTCTCATGTAAGCTGAAACAGATTTGTTTACATGCTTCCTCGACTTCTCAATTTGTGGATAAAATTGGTTTGACCACCTCCATTTCTGTCTTTGGCATATATTTGAATATACCAAGGCAGTCTGAGGAAAAAGTGCCATTAATTGCTCAAAGGTGTCCTTTAAAAGCATTTCCAGACCTACACCAGTCAAAGTGCCCAAGTCATTACCTCCACAGTGCACAATTAACAGGTCAGGTTTGGGCAAATGCATAAAGGTTTTCACCAATGGTATCAATTGGTGACATTTTAATCCTCTGTGGCCAAACCACTTAATTTCCACATCTTGTAAATTGAGGTTAGGTAAATTCCTGTTTTCAGTGTACCTTTGAGCCCAGTGAATATAACTATGTCCAACAATCCAGACAGAAAACATGGTGAGAGAAGGTTCTCCTGCAGTCAGATGAAGTGTGGCAATGAAATGGCAGTTGAAAAAATGAGAGTTTAAAATGAAAAAAACTGTGGAGTTTCTGTGTTCATGAAGCAGTAACAGTGATTGGTGGATTTTGATTGCTGAAAACAGAAAGTTAGGGTGCACGGATGAGTTATTTGAAAGATGTATTTTGAATGGTCAATAAAAAATCATTAAATGAAAGAATGCACTGGATATGCAGGTGCACTGAGAGTTCAGAGTTCAATTGCAACATTGTTGTGTGAACTTGCAAACACCAGAAGTCTTCCAAGAGGTGGTTGCTATGCAGAAAAGGCATGAAATGGCAGAGGGGGGAAGGGTTTTCATTTGAAAAAAAGTGAGGGAAGAGTTTTGATTGGGTGACATGAGAGATATGTGTGAAGAATTACAGCATTTCTGTGCTTTTGATAGCTGCAGACTCTGGAGTGCATACCTTTTGCTCTGCTGAAGACAAATTGGTGTGTTTCTGAGACTGTTTTCAAACTCAAAGTATTTGCTAAGGTGAGAAAATATTTCTTTAATTTAGATAGAGAATAGTGTGCTTTAAGGAGAAAATTATGAATTATGTGGCGCAAATTGCTTGTAAATATGCTCCCACCTGTGCAAGGAAAATTTAGATTTTTAATATTTGTGTTACATAGCCATGTTAAAAGTGATACAAACATGCTGCAAAGGCAATTAAAAAACGCTTTTATGTGTCTTAAGGACATTTTAAGTAATTTTCCCATGTGCAGTGTTTTGAAATTATGATTTGAAAATCGTTTTTGGGGAAAAGGAATTGTTTTTAAATTTATGACAAGGACATAATGGTGTATGCTTCTTTATAAGGCAATTGACTGTCCCTGATGTTATTTTTCCCATTTTAATGTAAGACCTTTCTCTGTGGCGCAAATTGCTTGTAAATATGCTCCCACCTGTGCATGGCAAATTTAGATTTTAAATGTTTGTGTTACATAGCCATGTTAAAAGTGACCCAACCATGCTGGAAAGGCAATAAAAAAACACTTTCATGTGTCTTAAGGACATTTTAAGTAATTTCCCTGTGGGCAGTGTTTTCAAATTATGAATTGAAAATCGTTTTTGAGGTAAAGGAATGTTGTTAAAATTTATGTGCGCCATATGCCCCCAAATTTCTTTTTCAGGGGTGCGGCAGGGTGTTATTGAGACACCCCTACACCTTTGGAAAAATTCCTAATTTGCGATGAGCTAATTGCTAATTGCAAATTGCACCTTCTTTCATATGGGCATCCTGGCGCATGGAAATGAATGGGTAATTTGCAATTAGCAATTTGCTCATCGCAAATTTGGAATGGTAAAGAATCGCTATTTATTCCTTAAAATTCGCTATTTTGGAAATGCAAAATAGTTATATGATACATATGGCGGTTGATGTCTAACAAGATAAGAAGCTTAGGGATAGATTTATGATGACTGGCGCAATGAAGTGGACATCACTTACTTCATTGGTAGAGCTTTACATGTATTATGTCCTCTGTATTCTTCATCAAGCGTAACTTTAATCTGCAATCCTGAGTAGGCCTCACCTTAAACAAACCTCTGGATAGGCCACATCTTATCGTCATCCTGAATTAATCATTTAAAATGCTAGGGACATATTTATGATAGGTGTATGCCTCTTTTGCGCCACTTACAAAACACTGTCCATGGGGAAATGACTTAAAATGTCCTTAAGACACATGAATGTGTTTTTTTAAAGCGTTTGCAATTTTTTTGGGTCACTTTTAACATGGCTATATGACTCAAACAGTCAAAATCTAAATTCACCATGCACAGGTGGGAGCATATTTACAAGGAATGTGCTCCATGGGGAAAGGTCTTATAATGTAATATGGGAAAAATGACATCAGAGACACTGAAATGCCTTATAGAGAAGCATACACCATTATGTCCTTGTCATAAATTTGCAAACCATTACTTTTCCCCAAAAACGATTTTCAAATCATAATTTGAAAACACTGCACATGTGGAAATGACTTAAAATGTCCTTAATTCAAAATTTGCTATTCCTTATTTTGCGATTGCACTGAAGGATTTGCAAATTTTGCGATTCCTTAAATGCAATGTATCAAACAAAAAATATGTAAAAAATTACATTAAGGATTTGGAAACTACCACCAACTTCTAGTTGGTGGTAATTTGCGAATTCTTTTCAAAAAGCATTTTTTTCCAAAAAACAAAAGGTGCCATATGACGCCCATACATGCCCTTAGGGCATGTATGTGCGCCATATGCCCCCAAATTTCTTTTTCAGGGGTGCAGCAGGGTGTTCTTGAGATACCCCTGCACCCTTGAAAAAATTCCTATTTTGTGATGAGCTAATTGCTAATCGCAAATTGCACCTTCATTCCTATGAGCCTCCTAGCCCATGGAAATGAATGGGTAATTTGCAATTAGCAAATTGCTCATTGCAAATTAGGAATGGTAAAGAATTGCTATTTATTCCTTAAAATTCGCTATTTAGGAAATGCAAAATAGTTTGATGGTACATATGGTGGTTCATCTGTAACAAGATAAGAAGCTTAGGGATACATTTATGATGACTGGCGAAATAAAGTGCAAATCACTTACTTCATTGGTAGGCCTTTACATGTATTATCTCTTCTGTATTCTTCATCAAGCGTAACTTTAATCTGCAATCCTGAGTAGGGCTCACCTTAAACAAACCTTTGGATAGGCCACACCTTATTGTCATCCTGGATTAATCATTTAAAATGCTAGGGACAGATTTATGATAGGTGTATGCCTCTTTTGTGCCACTGTGCGTCACTTTTATGATGCAGCGGCGGTGCTAATTTGCAATTAGCAATTTGCTCATTGCAAATTAGGAATGGTAAAGAATTGCTATTTATTCCTTAAAATTTGCTATTTAGGAAATGCAAAATAGTTTGATGGTACATATGGTGGTTCATCTGTAACAAGATAAGAAGCTTAGGGATACATTTATGATGACTGGCGCAATAAAGTGCACATTACTTACTTCATTGGTAGGCCTTTACATGTATTATCTCCTCTGTATTCTTCATCAAGCGTAACTTTAATCTGCAATCCTGAGTAGGCCTCACCTTAAACAAACCTCTGGATAGGCCACACCTTATCGTCATCCTGGATTAATCATTTAAAATGCTAGGGACAGATTTATGATAGGTGTATGCTTCTTTTGTGCCACTGTGCGTCACTTTTATGATGCAGCAGCGGTGCAAAAGATTTGCTATGAGGCGACAAAATTACAAATTGATGCATTTAGGCAGATATGTCATGGTGTAAAAAAAACGTACCACATGAAACTGATGCAGCAGTGATGCAAAAGATGCACCATGTCGCAAGACAGGCCTCACTTGGGGCCATATGTATCAAGCTAATTAGTATTCGCAAAGATCAAAATTCTACGAATTTCGGCCTTTGCGAATGTTAATTAGACAAATGGTATGTATCAAACAAGTTTGATGCAAAATAAGGAGTAGCAAAATTTGCTATTCCTTATTTTGCAATTGCACTGAAGGATTTGCAAAATTTGTGATTACTTAAATGCAATGTATCAAACAAAAAATATGTAAAAAAATGACATTAAGGATTTGGAAACTACCACCAACTTCTAGTTGGTGGTAATTTGTGAATTCTTTTCAAAAAGCTTTTTTTCCAAAAAACAAAAGGTCCCATATGACGCCCATACATGCCCTTAGGGCATGTATGTGCGCCATATGCCCCCAAATTTCTTTTTCAGGGGGTGCAGCAGGGTGTTCTTGAGACACCCCTGCACCCTTGGAAAAATTCCTAATTTGCGATGAGCAAATTGCTAATCGCAAATTGCAGCTTCATTCCTATGGGCCTCCTGCTGCATGGAAATGAATGGGTAATTTGTAATTAGCAAATAGGTCATCGCAAACTAGGAATGGTAATGAATCGCTATTTATTCCTTAAAGTTCGCTATTTAGGAAATGGAAAAAACTTTGATGATACATATGGCGGTTCATCTCCAACAAGATAAGAAGCTTAGGGATAGATTTATGATGACTGGTGCATCACCAGGGATGTGTCAGTCATCCTGCGCCGCTGTTCCGCCATCCATGGTGTGCTGCATTTACAATGCGGGGCATCATGGGGCAAAAATGGCACAGATGCGTGACGTATCTGTGCTGTAAAGGTAGTGATTGCTGGAGTTGTATCGCAAGTGCGATGCAGCTCAAGCAAGGCTCAGGGGTGCCCCATCTCCACAATGTTGCGTCAAGACCTATGCCTGCTTAAAGCAGGCGCAGGGTTTTGACGAAGCTTTCTCCTATCTAATTGTAAATACGGCACAACATGGGTGGCAGAGTAGTGGTGCACGTTAACTGGTGCATGCCTGGGGATGTGCCATTTAACATAAATCTGCCCCTTTACATTTAAGTATGTGCAGGACACACAGAGTCGGTGAGGCTTATCCAAGGTTAAGAAGAGATGAGTCCTGTTCACTGAAAATTTAGACATAGTCTTCACCTGCTCAGCATTGCTGGACATGGCTAAATAATAGCTGCAAAATATTACTCTTGTTAAACAATTTTACTATTATAATCTCTGAGATTTGTCTCTTACTCTGCAACATCTCATTGTTGTTATCTTTCTTTAAAGATAAAGACAACATCAACATGAGCGACAATCTGCAATCAGTTGATTTTGACCTCATCATTGAACTTGTAATTGAAACATCAGTGGATGTTGATCCTTTGGATGATTTAAATCCTGAGGATGAAGAAGAGCGTGATGAGGATGCAGATTTGTCCGAATTATATGACATAGGGTGGGAAGCTGACCTGCTTGAGCCTATGGAAATATAAACATTTATTTTTAAAATGTATAATTAATAAAAAGTAAAAATGTAAACCGTTTAATTTAAAAATAAAGACACCTTCAAAAACAGGTTATGTGTAGTGTCTTCAATAAAATATTAAAATATGCTCATAAAATTAGATCAGATTCACATATAAAATAGCACAGGTAACATAAATATAAATGTCATTTCTTTTCTGCTATTTCTGTATTGTAAATTTGCCAACGACTAAAAAATCTTCTAATTAAAATGTCAAGTAGTGTGTTAAGTTTTTGATCACTGTTATTGATTTACTGTTTGGTAATAATGGTTAATAACATTTTTTATTATATTTTACCACAGATTCAACTGCAGATCATTTCAAGATTTCACCATGCCAACAATAGAAAGACAGAGAAAGGCTGCAAAACGTCAAAGACAGCAGGTGAAAGAAAATAAGCAGCAGTCATCTAACAAAAAGATTTGTCAAGTCACGAAGAAAGCACCGGGTAAGAGCACAAAATATTTCATAAGAAATATGTGTAGTAAAAAAAATATTACTACAGAAAATGTTTCAGTCCATAAAACGAGAAGGAATTCAAATGGAAAGGAAAGGCCAATCAAAAATGTTACTGCTAGAGCAAGAGATAACTCTGTGCATGATAGTAGAAGGAAACAACAGTTTAGGGAGATTCGTAAACGAATGTTCCGCAACAGGATAATTGGCAATTTGTTAAAAAATATTAAGAAAGGTCAACAGAAACTGGTTTTTTATAAGAGAAAAAAAAAAGTTGAGAAAGTTATTGATCAGGCATTTGAAATTAAACGTAAGTTATTTATTTTGATAATCAATAGAATTAGGAAGCTAAACAAGGCAATTTATGATTTCAAAAGAAATAGTAGATGGAAGAGAATAGTTAATCGTAGTAATTTTTGTGAAGTTTTTTCTGGAGAATGGATGCATAGTTCAAGCTGTGAGGCATTTTTTAATGAGGAGAGTTATTTCCAGGATAATGATTTGGTGCATGCAGTTGACACCAGTGGTCGTGCTTATGAAGTGAAAGATGGTTGTCCAGTTGAAAAAGAAAAACTTGTGACAACAGAGACAGAAGAGGTGTTAGGTAATGAGGTTTTAGGAAGACGTGCTAAGGGTCCTGTCTACACCTGGAAGTGTAGTAGTATTTGTAGTGTGCGACAGGATTCCATCAATTTGCTTTGTGATTTTGTACGGTCATTTAATAAGAAAAGTTTGAAGCAGAAAATAAGGTTGTTGCAAGAATTAGATCCTTGCAGAGTGAGAGAAGTGACAGGTTTGCATGGTCATTCACTGGCTTGTCTTTCCAGGAGAGTATGCCAGAGTGTTTTTCATCATTTCAGGATGCTAGCAGTGCATCATAATAAAGTGAGGAAATTAGTTAGAATGTTGTATTATGCTAAGAGTCCAGCAATTATGCTTAAACAATTATGCGCTGCTCTTTTACATGGTTCTGAAGTAGATGTGATTAATATTTGTGAAGAAATTGAGTTTTGTTACTTTGGAAGTAAAGAGGAGAATGTTGAAATTGACCAAGAAGAAGAGGGTAATGTGGAAGATAGTGTACAGGTTTCCAGTACAGATAATTTCCAGAGGGAAATTGCCACGTTTGAGGTGAAATCAAGTGAGAGGCCAAATTTCACTTGTGTGTGTTGTCGACGCACTTATTATAAGAATCAGACTAAGTTAGTGGATTTATATGCAAAAAGTGAAAGGGAAAATAATAGTGAATGGAAGGATTTCGCAACATACTTGATGGTAGAAAATTGTTTTGATTTGGGATTGGATCAACGTGTGTGTACTTATTGTTGTTGCAAATTAAATCAAAACCAGATGCCTGCTAGAGCAGTTCATAATAATCTGGAATTGGTTGAGATTCCTTCTGAATTGAAGGATTTAAATACTTATGAATCTATTTTGATTCAAAGTATCCATCCCTTTCAGGCTATTGTAAGAATGGAGCCAAAGACAGGGAAATTGCCTCCATCAGATTTACAGAGAGGATTAAAGGGAAGAGTTGTTTATTTGCCTCTAGATTTGAAGAAAAACATTAACACAATTGGAGTAGAAAAAGTGGAAGAGGAACCTCTGGTTATCTTAGTTAATGGGGTTCCGACAAAGAATAAGAAAATATGGCAAGATTTAGTAGATGTTAGGAAAGTTAAAAAGGCAACATTGTATTTGAAAAAAAATAATAAATACAATAAGAATGTATATGTTGCAGAAGAGGAAGTAAGTGAGGAAGAGGATAGCGATTTGTGTGCTGGTCAAATTGAGAAAGTAGAACCCTCTACTAGTGAAGAAATATATGAACATTATAGTGTTCATCCTTTGCATTCCAAGGAAGTCATGGGGAATGCTATTGAGTTGTTTCAAATGAAACAAGCCAAAGGGAGTCCCATTAGTGTTTGGGAGGAAAGTTTGGAAGCTCGGTGTTTCCCACAGCTTTTTCCAACAGGTCAGGGAGGAAGATATGATGAGCGACCTCATCAAATTCCTGCTTCTGAATACCGGACTTTGCGATTGTATGCAGGAGATGCTAGGTTTCGACAATGCATTCCTTATTTGTTTCATCTCCTGTTTGAAAGCGATCTGTCTGGACTGTCATATGCAGTGAACCACATCTTGAAAAGTGGTATACACATGCAAAACATCTCGGCAAGTGACTTTATGGATAAAGTCAATGTCCAAGACAGTATTTTGGATTCTCACCTGATTAATCTCATGGCGTGTCAGCGTGGTACTAATGAGTACTGGTACCGTCGTCATGGTGATTTAAAATGTATGCTGGGGAACTTAGGTACTCCCACATGGTTCCTCACTCTGAGCTGTGCCGAGTATGGCTGGGAAGACTTACTTGAATTTCTACGAGAGGCAAATGCTAACGTAGATAACATCGAAATCAAGACACCCGGAGAACTGTGCTCTTTGGATCCAGTCAATGTATGTAGGTACTTCAATCATAGATTTGAAGCTATGATGTCTTTCATCATGAATAAGAAGAATCCACCTCTTGGAGAGGTGTTGGATTTCTTCTGGAGAAAGGAGTACCAAGCAAGAGGTGCTCCTCATATACATATGTTGCTGTGGATCAAGGATGCACCTAAATTTGGAACGGATCCAGAAGACTCAGTGATGAGTTTCATCCAACAGTATTCTACGTGTGCTGTTCCAAACGCAAAGGAGAAGAAAAGCCTAAGAGAAAAAGTTCTGCGTTTCCAAAGCCATCGATGTGGAAAGTACTGCCGTCGTAAATTCCGAAACAAGGACAAGTCCTACACCAAATGTCGTTTCGGCTTTCCACGACCGGTGATTTCTAAAGGAAGAGTAAACAGTTTGATGTCTTCGCTGCGACACAATGTCATGAAGAAATCACCTAAAAACACATACAATTTGAAGAGGAACGAAGAGTCCAAGTACATCAATGACTACAACCCGGTGATTTTGTCCATGTGGAATGCTAACATGGATATACAGTTTGTGGCTGATAATTGTATGGCTGTGGCTCGGTATGTGACGTCTTACATCACCAAAAAAGAGAAGACAGAATTGAAGGATATGTGGGAGGACATTTCCCATGAAAAGAGCCTCAGCAAGAAGTTGTACAGTTTCAGTCTGAAGATGTTGTCGCATCGAGAAATCGGAGCGTACGAATGTTCTGACCGGTTGTCTTCAGCAAGTCTCTATGCCAAGTCCAGGAGTATCGTTTGGGCGAGTCTTGGTCTTGCTGCAACGCGTAATCGAGTTCTCAAACCTGTCCGGGAAATTGAGTATTTGGCGGAAAAGGAGCCAAACAGTACCGACATTTTGAAGACCAACATGTTGGATACATATTATCCAAATCGAAGCATTCACCTTGAGAATGTTTGTCTGTATGAGGTTCTTCAAAATTACATATTCAAGAGGAACATCAAAGAAGATACTGAGAAAGGAGTGTATGCTGTAATAGGAAGTGAGGGATGTCTGGTCAAGCAAAGAAAATGCCACTTGGTAAACCATCGAAAATTGAGTGGCGAATCTCCTGAAAAAAAGGAGTTTTTCTATTTAGCACTTTTGCAACTTTTCAAGCCTTGGCGTGCAGAAGAGGAACTGCTTGGAGATTTTCTCTGTTACGAAGACTCTTTCAATGCCGCCAAGGAGACCATAGAATGTCCTGCTTTTCCCAAATATGTAGAAATGTTGAATGCGGAAATTGAGCAGGAAGCAACGATTGCAGCCGAGATTGCCAGAGACAGTTCTCAGGACAGTCAGAGTTCTGCTTCATTGAGTCAGGATCCACTAGGAGGACCTGTTATCGAAAATGAAGCTGCCACTGCTATGAATGAAGTGGAAAGAGCCATGGCACATGCTCAGGAGGATGCGGTTAACTTAGAAGAGTTGGAAAGACAACTCAACGTTGAGCAGAGGAAAATATATGACGAAGTTACCATGCAAATTGATCATGGATTAAGTCATGATAAGAAAGAGTGCTCATGTACGTCGTTGAAGCCTGTCCGACTGTACGTGAGTGGAGAAGCGGGAACTGGAAAAAGTTTCCTCATTAAAGCAATTTCATGCTATTTGCAGGAAAGGACAGAGTCATCGCTGTCTTGTGTTGTCACTGCTCCAACTGGACTGGCAGCACATAATATTAAAGGGATTACTTTACATCGTTTACAGATGCTGCCAGTGGAGCATGAAAACAAATTACAATATCACAAGCTATCTGGAGATGCTTGTTTTGAAGTTTCAAGAATCTTGAGAAAAATGAAACTTTTTATCATTGACGAAGTAAGCATGGTTTCCAATGTCATGCTTGCCTTTGTGCATTTGAGAATGCAAGAAGTTCTCAAAACAGAGTATGATGTGTTATTTGGTGGCAAACACATCATTGTTTTTGGAGATCTTCTGCAGCTGACACCAGTGAAAGGGCAACCTGTGTTCAAAATGCTCACGCATGAAGATACCAGGAAGTGCCTAGGCAGCATTGGCAACGTCAATATATGGTTAAACTTCAATTATGCTGAACTGCATGAAAATATGCGTCAGGCGAAGGATGAAGTTTACAAGACTATTCTACAAGATGTTAGAATTGGAAAAGTGACCGAGCATGGGAAAGAAGCTTTACATGCACGATTACTGTCAAATTTATATCCAGAACAAGATGTTGTGCCTGAGAATATTTTTCAGAAAATTACTGAGAAGAAATCTGGAATATGTTTGATGCCAACTCTTGCAGAATGTGCCAAATTTAACAACAAAATGTTGCATTTAGAAAAGCAAGAGATTGTGAAACTGGAAGCTATTGACAGAGTAGAGCATATGGGATCAACAATTATTTTGTCTGAGAATCTGAAAACAAAATTGGATTCATTAGAGAAGAGTATATCTAAAACTGCAGGTTTTGAAAAGACTCTGAATGTGTGCTTGAACTGCCGTATAATTTTAAGAAGGAATTTACATGTTGAAAGAGGTCTGGTAAATGGATCAATGGGTAATGTTGTTGATTTTGTGAAATACAGAAATAGAGATGGAATTGAATTTTTAAAAATTAAATTTGATGGCATTGAGGAAGTACAGCTAATTGCTCGTTGTTCTGCTAGATTTTTGCTTGTAAAAGACTTATATGTTCGCCGTAAGCAGTTTCCTGTTTGCTTGGCATATGCGGTGACAATCCATAAATCGCAAGGTTTAAGTGTAGACAGTGCATTGGTGAATATTGGCAGTTCTGTGTTCAAGGAGGGTATGGCATATGTGGCATTGTCACGAGTTAGAACTTTATCGGGATTGTACTTGATTGAGTGTGATGTCACAAACATTTGTGCTGATCTAGATTGTGTTAAGGAATACAATAGGTTAAGAAGAGAGTATGCGCCACATTTGCCTCAGTATCCTTTGTTTGAGAAACGTGTGGTAGGCCGGAAACAAAGAAATGTGACCAATACTGGGGAGGTTGTAGCAAAAAGACGAAAAGTCGATGAACCTAAAATTACAAGCAGAAACAAAAAGGATTCTGTTGAAGATGTTGTTGGTTTTCAATTTGAAAACAGTTCTGGTGTCAACTGCTATGCTAATGTAGTGGTTAATGTTTTGTTTTCTCTAGAAAATGCAAAAGAAGAGATTGTGGTCAATTCTGATCAAAGATTTTGCAGTTTGTTAAATTCTGTGTTAGAGAAATGTAGCACTGATAGAAGAAACATAGAAAGTGTGTCTGAAATTCGAAATCTGTTAGACAGATGTTCAGGCCAAACACAATTCTCTCAAAATATTCAGCAAGATTGTCAGGAGTTTTTAATGTATATGCTTGATGTATTACATGCTGAAGGTGTAGATGTAGATCAGCTGTTTGGGCTTTCTTATCAATGGCAGCATGACTGCGAGAACTGTATGGTATCAAGTACTACTAGTGTAGACTCAGAAAGATTTATATATTTAACTTTGCCAGACAGTAAATCAGTCTCCTTTAATAAGCTAGTAAAAGCAGCTGATCACAACATGGAGTGTAGCCAATGTAAATCTGAAATGATGTCCACATTATTTATACGAACATATGGCCAGTATGTCATTTTAATGTTCCAACGATGTAGGCCTGATGGAACAAAATTGACAACTTTAATTAAAAATTTTGTAGCTTCGCAGTTGTCAATATCAGGAAGGACTTTTGTAACTGCAGCAATTATATATCATGACGGCCCTTCAATAACATCAGGACATTACACAGCTTATTTAAAGTCTAGAAATGGCTGGTCATTCTGCAATGATTCTGTTTTAATTTTCAAAAAAAAATTGCCGTATGACCTTAAAAACTCTTACCTGGTGTTTTTAAAACCAAAATTTTAGGGAAATATTCTCGGGATGTGCTCTGTGGAATTTCAAGAAGTTCTAATGGCTCCTACACAATTTGGCCTTGAGGATAAGTGTAGTTCAGAGACATAACTTCTAACCATAGGACTGGACGTCATGGAGAAATACGTGCACTTTGAATGAGTTCAGAAAAACTGTTTCTTTTTATAAGCTAATTGAAGCAGCCAATCAAAACATGGAGTAGAGGGAATGTAAGTCTGCAATGCTGTCTACTGTTTTACATTGCTTTGTGATTAAAAGTGATGTAGAGAATTAAATAATTGTAGTAGTCATAGAGGTAGTGTAAGTCTGCTTCATAGTAAGCAGTATCAGTGTCATAGGAAATGTAGAACATGACTGAGCAGGAAGGGGAAGATATTACTATTCCAGGATTGTGAAAATGATCTTCAACATTTTAATTCTGAAAGTTGCGGAAATGCCAAATGACGGGATTGGCTTACAAGAAATCCAAGAGTTATAAATGGCTCTGACCAGATTTGGCCTTGTGGAAACTTGTGGTAGAGAGCAAGAAGTCATTTATTGCATGTAACGTGTTTTTAAAAACGATGGAGATTTTCTTTCAGAAAGTGGCGGGCTGAAAGTAATAACAGCACAAAAGAGTGTAAGCTGTTCATAGGACATCCTTGGACGTCATGGAAAGTAAGTTAACTTTAAGGAGTTCTGAATTTTGATTTCTTATGTTGTATGGGTTTTTTAAACACAATCATTTTGATTGTGTTTTTTTTTCCCCGCTGTTATATGATGAATACCTTCAAGTCACTGTTTTTAGTGAATTTTGATACATTCTGAGAACAGCAAAAATAAACCATTTAACATGTATAATTAATTCTGTACTGTTTGCATTTATGATGTATATGTAGAACTGTGTAGGAGGCATGGAGAAGGTGAGGCTTCTGTAAGTGTCAAAGTTGTTGCATGCAGTGCTGCACTTCTGCGTATTCTTTCATATGCTAGACTACATCTGCACAATGAGATACCTAAGCAAAGGAAACACAAGTGATGTGATTGTGAAATGAGCAAAATAAATTGCACCTATTTCAATTACATCACCTGTGTTTCCTATCATTACGAATCACATTGTGCAGATCAAGTTTAGGTCTGTCCAGGGAAACATAGGAGGTTTGGACTTTGTTGAAGAGTGCAGTGGACATGACTCACTTCATTGGTAGACCTTCACATGTATTATCTCCTCTGTACTCTTCAACAAGTGTAAATCTCATCTGCAACCCTGAGTAGGCCTCACCTCAAACAAACCTCTGGATAGTAGACATCTTATTGGCATCCTGAAGCAATTATTTAAAATTTTAGTGTCTTGCGACACTTTTCTGAAACAACAGCAATGCAAAAGATGCACCATGTTTTAAGATAGGCCTCACTTCATCTGCATCAAGATACTGTTAGTTTAAAATGTATATCTTTAGGACTGTGTAGGGGGCCTGGAGAAGCAGAAGCTTCTGTAAGTGTCAACGTTGTTGAAAAACTGTTTGTCCTTCAATCTTTTCCCTTGTCTTTTCTAATTTTTAAATACATGTTTTAATATTTTTCAAATGTTTGTTCTCTCTTTCACAGATTGAAAGTATAAAAACAAAAAGTGAGTAATTTAACGACAATTATAAGGTAAATATTTTGTACTCTTTTCGTTACATTTCTATCACATTTAACTACTATTAGTTCCACTGCTTCATTTCTTTAACCCTCAGTTTCCTGCCTTTGCTACTTCCCTCATTCCTTTCTCTATTACCTACTTACTCAACTCCTTCCACTCTTTTTCTCAGTCCCTCTCTTCTCATAGTTCCTCACTCTTGTTCACTCACTCCGTCTCTATTACTCTTAGTGTCTTTGACTGATCACTCTATCACTACTTGTTCATAATGCTTTCTCTGTGTAGTTGAAGCACACTAAGGGGAATATTATGAACACAGCCAATAAAATTATTGCTCTTTTTATTGGCAGAAAACTGGTGCAAAAGTGGTTTTAGCGGCAGTTTTCTGCCACAAAAGCAGCTTTAGCGACACATTTCTGCCAATAAAAGCTGCAAAACTTTTATTGCCTATGTTGATGATATGGCTCTATGTTACTTACATTTCTTTGCTGTTTCAATTAATCTTTTTCTGTTATTTTTTGTTTTCTGTTTTCTATTTTTTCTCTCTGTTATTACTCATGTTTTAATCTTATTTTGAACATTCACTCACATTCTCCAAGAAACTCTTCTTTGTTAATGTTATACTCTCTTTTTTTTTCTTTCACTTCGTTATCTATTTTGTTTTTCACAATTATACCCTCTTCTGTCTTTTCTTCGGTAAATAGATCTATTAAACAGTATCTCTTCTTTACTCCCTATAGCTGTCTTTCTTTTAACATCACTCTCTGTTTACTTTCCTTATACCGCGTACCGGGAAGCTAACCCGGGAGCGAACAAAAAGAAATAGAGCTTGCCAGAGTGCTAAACATTCTAGCAATTTTTTTGAAAGGGAAGGTAGTTCTGAAAAGAACTTTTTTTTTATATTTTTGTTGTTTTATATATTTTTTTTTTTTTTTGAACATTTTTTGTTTTTTTTTTATTTTTTGAACGATTTTATATTTTTTTTGTTTTTTTTGGGGGGGGAAACAACAAAAAACAGGCGTTGAAAAGGGCTCAACAGGAGCAAAAAAAAATTACTGGGGGCGGTTAGGGCAATCATGGTGTTCATACGCCAGGTTGAGTGCATTGATGCTCATGTTGCCACAAGCTAATAATGCACGACAGTGCATACATAAGTGAATCATGTGCCCAAAATTTTCTTGAATATTTGGCACAGTTTCCCGTGCCTCTTCTGGTGTTAGAGAAATCGGTATTGTTGGTCTGGCCACAGGAGTTGGTCTTGGATTGTCCTGCATATCCCTTATTTCCGCCCGGCTGTAATTTAGTGGATGCTTCCTTGTCATGTGCCTGTGCATTGTGTGATTTCCATAGCTATATTTTTTGTCCGTCCCTCTGGACAATTGTTCTTTGCATATGCGGCAGGTGACATACCTCGCATTGACTTTTTTTTGGCCAGGAGGGATCGAATAAAACTGCCAGATGAAACTGGCTTTCTTTCTGGAAACCCGGGGCAACTCTTCTAAGAACTGTGGTTCTTCTCCCTCCTCATCCATTTCTTCATCTTCCTCCTCAGTGTTGGTAATGACCTGGGGAGGTGGTCCTCTCTTCCCATGAGGAGGTGGAGGTGGTGGTGGGGGTGCACCAGCTGAAGCAACCAATGAAGCCATTTTCCAACAAGCAAAATAGGTCTTCCTCTCACAATGATGAAAGTCAGAGTGAGGAAAGAAGTAGGGGTTTTCATCATTTGGGAAAAACAATACTTCTCAACCAATGAAAAGTGTTATTTTTAGGTCACCTGACCTAGCCTTACATCATTATGAAACCAAAAGTGAAATGAACCAATGAAAAGTTTTATTAACAAGTCACATGACCTCTCACGCTCATGTTACGCGCTGCGGAACGCGCCCCGGTTAGCTTCCGGGTCGCTGAGCTTCGCGCCTCGGTCCGCGCCCCGGGACACTTCCGGGTGCGCTAACGCGGTACGTCACAAGACGCATTACGCGGCAACGCGATACGTCGCGCTTTCGCGACGCGCCCCGGTTAGCTTCCGGGTCGCTGAGCTTCGCGCCTCGGTCCGCGCCCCGGGGCACTTCCGGGTGCGCTAACGCAGTACGTCATAAGACGCATTACGCGGCAACGCGATACCGTCACTAAGTTGATTTTTTACCGGTTCGCGGACCGGGTCGCGGCATCAAATTGAGCTAACGGGAAGCTTCCCGGTTCGCGGACCGGGAGCGAAACAAAAAAAATATTAAAAAAAAATTATTAATAAACATATAAAATATATTTTTGGATTTAAATAAGAATACATTTTACAGCTATAGATATTTGCTATTAAAAAACCATTGAAATTCACTGAAAAAACCATAGGTTATAAACCATATATAGTTAGGAATTAGCATTTACAAAACCTTGAAAATTCACTGAAAAAACCATAGGTTATAGACCATATATAGTTAGGAATTAGCATTTAAAAAACCTTATTTTACTCACACAAAACCAATGAAATTCCATATATAGTTAGTTGTACTAACTATATATCACGCACCCGCAATCCACTGCTGATAATGTCACATATTACATCATTCATGACATGGTCAGTGACATCACTGATGACATCACTGATGACATCTCAAATGACATCACTGATGACATCACTGATGACATCTCAAATGACATCACTGATGACATCATTGATGACATCATACAGTGACTGTATTTTTCTGTAAAGTTAAAATATGTCTTACATATTTAAGAATGAGTGGATGTATAAGTGTCTGGATGAAGGATTTAGTAGGTGCATGACTGACTGTATGAGTGAGTGGTTAAATGTGTCTCACTGAGTGCATGGGTTAGTGACTAAACTGTCTTAATTTGTGCATCATTATGTCTGTTGTTCTGTAAACTGCTGCATGTGTTGATCAGTAGCTATATGAGTAACTATATGGGTTATTGATTGGTTGCCCAAGCATTTGTATGGGAGACTGAGTGTGTGTGTGGGTGGCTGGGAGGTGTATGACTCTGTGCATAGATGTATGGGTTCAAAAGTGCATGTGGAAACAGCTGTATGGGCGGTTGACTGTGTGCATGACTGTATTGGTGAGTGAATGGATATCTCAGTGCTACATGTCAAAGTAAGTACATATGTAAAATACAGTACATGTGAGAGTTGACATATATAAATAACTGTGCATAAGAGCCAGTGAATGTGTGAGTGTCTGTATGGATCATTGTGCTCTTGTATCCAGGATTGTATAAGTGAGTAAATATGTTTTAGTATATGTTTGAATAAGTAAGATGTGTATAACTGTATAGTTGTGAAAATGGAGGTGTGATTGATTCTTTGCATGACTGACTAGGTGTGTAAGTAACTCCATGGATGAGTGACAGTCTGTGAGTGTCTGTTTACACTGAGTGTATCTAAGGTTATATTAGAGTCTGAAGAGGTTCATCGTATTATCACATGAATGATGTCATCAGTGATGTGATCAGTAATGTCAAATGAGATGTCATCAGTGATGTCATCAGTGATGTCATTTGAGATGTCATCAGTGATGTCATCAGTGATGTCATTTGAGATGTCATCAGTGATGTCATCAGTGATGTCATTTGAGATGTCATCAGTGATGTCATCAGTGATGTCATTTGAGATGTCATCAGTGATGTCATCAGTGATGTCACTGACCATGTCATGAATGATGTAATATGTGACATTATCAGCAGTGGATTGCGGGTGCGTGATATATAGTTAGTACAACTAACTATATATGGAATTTCATTGGTTTTGTGTGAGTAAAATAAGGTTTTTTAAATGCTAATTCCTAACTATATATGGTCTATAACCTATGGTTTTTTCAGTGAATTTTCAAGGTTTTGTAAATGCTAATTCCTAACTATATATGGTTTATAACCTATGGTTTTTTCAGTGAATATATATATATATATATATATATATATATGCCAGGGGATGTCAAAAGCTTGGCGAAAACTTTGGAGAAACATCACCGAAGTGAATTGATTAAGTGGTGGGAGATTAAATCTCTAGAAAAATACCACGAAGCAGGGCGGGTGCCGCGAGGATTGCGCATTATGTTGGCGCCCAGCTTCAACAATCCCAAACCACTGCTATTGAAAGAATGGGCGGAAAATAATTTAGACGCTTCTATGCGCCTGGTCTGTTTATTAATCAGACATGCTAAAGTGGATCGTGAGGAGGATTTAACAGAAATTTCCAAGCTATCAGAGGAACTTGAGTCAATAACCACCCCGGAAAATAAAAATACAGTGGAAAAACTGTTGAAAGAAATTATGGACAGAAAAAATAAACTGGAGGATACCATCAAAACCAGAAAAATATGGAAGTTTGCCCGTGACAAGAACGACTATGAGAGAGGGCAAGTGTTTACATTTGCACGCAAGTATGACTCTGTAAAAAAACACAGGGCTCTCATGTGACCTAATCCACTATCATCATGCACTAATGAGTTGGACCAACCCCCAACTACAAGCAGGCAAGAACTAAGTTCGAACACTAGCCTAACAACAAGTGGTCAAGATTCAGATTCGGGAAGTATGTCCGGTATGCCCAGCTCCTAGATGACATCATTTGGGCCTGTGTCCTATGCGGATGAACTGGATTTTATAAGGGAACAAAGATTACAGTCCCTTCGTTCGAGGGGCACGCAACAACAACAAGGCAAGCCATGAACAAACGGCGGAAACAACGGCGCAAATGCTCAAAGCACAACCGGCAGAGGACGCCAGAAAAAGAATTGGCGGAAATGAATTCAGGTAACATTAACAAAACAATTGTAAATCTCACTGATATCACTTTAAACACTTTAAACACTGCCGAGCAACAACTGTTAACATTGGGCCTTAGTTTTTGCCCAGAGAGTAATTTTGGGTTTGTACGGACAAGGGTGGATGTCTATAAATTTATACGCAAATTGAAACTGCGAAAGTTCTTCATGTTAAAAAATCAGGGCGGTAATTCGAACAAAGACAATACCCTGAAACCTAGAGTAACAACAGGTCTTACAGCAGGCACTATTCCTACTCTAGCAACATTACACACTTTAATGGATGATGGTACTGGAACTCTGGGATCACAACAGGTCGCTCAGATTGAGGGGATAGATATTTCCCTACCAGGAAAAAGCCCGTTCAAACCACCATCCACTTTTGTGCCCATCATGCCAAGAGATGCTTTAGACATATTTCATGAAAGGATCACTGATGAATTGAAATCTCTATACCGGAATGTCTGTAGATCAAAACCTAAATACACTGGTCAATCTAAGGAGTATTTCCAACTTATGAAAAAATTGAAGGACAATAATAAGGTGGTTATTAACAATGCAGACAAAGGAGGCAATATTGTCCTGTGGGACAAAGAGTTATACAGGGCTGAAGCTTTCAGACAACTGGAAGATACAGAGTGTTATGAACGCAGTGATGGAATTTCAGTACGTAAGATCAATACTGATTACAAGAATGATCTATCCAAATGGTTAAGGGAAGGTTTAATTATTAAGGAGGAACACAAGTTTTTATGCAATGAGTACCCAGTGTTACCCTTATTCTACCTGATCCCTAAGGTTCACAAAGGACTGACCCCACTGCAAGGGAGACCCATTATCTCTGCTATTAATAGCTGTTTTGAAAACACTTCCAAATATGTTGACTATTATCTGCAGGACTTTGTCATAGCTTTACCTACATATCTAAAAGACTCCAGGGACTTTTTAAATAAACTGAATACTGTGAAGTGGACTGATGACATGATGTTTGTGACGTTGGATATAACAGCATTGTATACATGCATCAGGCATGAAGACGGATTGAGAGCAGTCAAATACTATCTCGATCAGAGGGATATAGGAATGTATCAACACAACAAAATGATTGTTGAAATGATTCGCACATGCTTGATGAACAATGTGTTTTTGTTTGATGCAAAAGTGTATAGACAGAAGAGAGGAGTGGCTATGCGGGAATGCTTCTCCCCCAGCTATGCATGTTTACATGTAGGCTGGTGGGAGGAGCATGTCCTCAGAAGAGACCATAAGGCAATATTTGATACCCATATTGCTCATATGTGGAGGTATATAGACAATGTTTTTATTGTGTGGAAAGGCGATTCTGATCAGGCGAAGGAATTTGTAGAAAGTATTAACAATAATGATCTTAATTTAGCCTTTACCAGTCACATAAATAGCACTCTTGCAAACTTTTTAGACATTGAGGTTGTAATTCAGAACAATGTCATTACAACTAGTCTGTACCAAAAACCCACAGCTGGCAACACGCTATTGCATGCATCTAGTTTTCACCCACGTCACACCATAGAAAGTCTCCTGTATAGAGAACTTCTCAGAATCAGGAGGGCTTGTAGTACTGATGAAGCATGGAAAAATTCACAGGAGATTGCTATAGCTAGACTATCAGCACGAGTTAATCACAGTTGCATGTACAGATAGGGCTAGCAAAATTGACAACTCTGAATGTAGGTTTATCACCACATACAGCAAGCAATCACAAGCCATAAGGAAAATCATAAACACCGAGTGGCCTATCGTCCTAACCGATGGGGTCTTAAAGGGAGTCTTGCCTGTAAAGCCTAGTATCACCTATCGCAAAGCATATTCTATGAGATCAGACTTGGTTAAAAATAGTCCAGAATTGCTCAATAAAGACAAATAGTTCTCCACTAAGAAGGGTTTCTATAAATGTAGCAGTTGCAGAGCTTGTAAATTCAGTTCTAACACAAAAACATATAAAACTGCCTTTTGTGATGAGTTGTTTGAGATCAAAGGAAATTTCAACTGTAAAACGGAATATGCAGTATATGTTTTAAACTGTGTATGTGGTCTCCGCTATGTGGGAAGCACAAAACTTCCAGTGCAAGCACGTATTTTACAACATCTGCGAGCCACAGTGAATTCAGATCAAACATATCCTGTTGCCAGACACGTCAAATCCGAACATGGAAATAATTTAAATGTACTTTCTTATTTTGTGATTGACAGTGTCCCCATCAATAAAAGAGGAGGCAACAGAGATAAAGCTCTGCGTCAACTGGAAACACACTATATTATAGAACTCGATACAAAGAGCCCTCAAGGTCTGAATATGTGTGAGGACATGTATCATTATCTCTGAGCGAACATGGACCAAGCGAGTATTTGGGGGAACTTTATGAGAACATTTCTGTATAATGAGGTATAATATTCAGTTGAATGTTTAAGGGAACTAAAGTAGCTGTTTTTATGTCTTTAATGCAATCAGTCGATAGTTATATGTACCATCATGGAATGTGTGGTTTTTTACTATTTATTGACGTTTGTTTTTGCACAGACATAATTTGCACTGATAAGAATTTCCCTTAATCAGCTATTCTATATTAAGTATGTCATTAATTTCTTTAAATTGACCGGTTATCTTTGCATTATTGTAAGAATAATATATTCAGCAAATGCTGATTCTCTCTCGAATGAAAGATATCAGATGTTCCCGGCTGGGAACATTTTAGAATTTATTACAAATGCACTTTATTCACGTTCTGCACTGTTTTAGCACATAAGCACTTTTTGAATATTATTGTTATAATGCATAAGTATCGCACATGTGGCCAAATAGCTGGACTACAAAAATTGCTTACATTAGATAAATCTGTTATGATATAAATATTAATGCATTTAAGCAGGTATTATATACTAGTATTCATTGCAATGGAATGTTATGTTTTTAACATTGAGCATAATAGTTATTGTTTTAGAAATTAACTTTTGGATTATTTTCTTAAAATCCAAAATATATTGCAATGTTTATTATCTACAGTGCACAAAATTTGGGTTTGTAGAGTGAATGCATTTAAGCAGATATTATCTACCACGTTGTGAGTATTTACTAACGGTGGGCGGCCAGCTACGCTCCGTGCACAGAGTGCACGTAGTGCCGTCTCCTACGCATTTTGCGTAGTGGGCGTAGCCAGGCGGCACTACGCGCGCTCCGCAGACGGTGCGTAGCCGGCCGCCACCCGCCTCCCTCCCGCCCTCCCTAAATACTTAAAAAAAAGGATAGAAAGCTTTTAAAAACACTTACCTTGTCCGCCGCGTCCCCGGGGCTCCCTCTCGCCGTCCCTGGATTCGCGCCGCCATTTCGGATACTAATGCGCATGCGCGGGCGGCCGCGCATGCGCATTTCTCATGAGGAATGCGCATGCGCGGGCGCCCGCGCATGCACATTAGTATCCGAATCGGTGGCGGCGCGAATCGCGGGACGGCGAGAGGGAGCCCCGGGGACGGGGCAGACAAGGTAAGTGTTTTTAAACGCTTTCTATCCTTTTATTTCAGTATTTAGGGAGGGCGGGAGGGAGGCGGGCAGCGCGGAGTGGGGCTACGCGGAGTGCGCGGGTGGGCGTAGTTTTGCGCCCACTTCGCGTAGCTCCGCGGAGCCCCACTCCGCACACTACGCCCAGGGTTAGTATTTACCAAGGTGAAATCAACCATGAGTAAGTCTGTCCTTCATATCCATTGCTATGCAAGATGGCCATGTGATCTATTACGAAAAGTGCGGTGATTGGTAATGGTTTATTTAAAATGTATGCACTGAGAAACGCTTTTATCTGGTGAGCAAGGCGACAGGATCGCCGAAACGCGTCGGATCACGGCACCTTTGAAACTGCAATGATTTAAAAATAAAAAGAAACTTTGCTGCACAGTTTACCGGATTGGTGTCCGTTTCTCTTCCTGGGAGTGCTGTTATATATATATATATAAATATAATGTACTGGCGGTCGCCAGTAAGTAGTTATAGTTAGGACCTAGTTTCCATGGGAAATCCGCAACATTCTATTGGGAATAACTTTGGCGTTGGTGGATGAATCTTTGTGAATTTCTCAAAGAAGATGGCCCGTTACGCTCCGCTCCTTCCCTGAAAGTGTCGGGGGGTTTCATGAAGCGGGGGCTGAGAAAAAAGGGGGTCCCAAAATGTGTTTTCCCCATGTTAATTTCCATAGGACGATTAGACACGGCTACAGCCCGAACCGCTGAACGGAATTACACCAAACTTGGCAAAATGGTAGGGACTGGTATGCAGTAGGGCCTTTTCCAAATTTGGTTAAAATCGCTCAGGTGGTTTTTATGAAAATTAACTTAAAAAAAATGTATATATCTATATGCGCGCTTCGAGCGCTTTGGGTATGCGTACCGGTAAGCGCACCCGGCGCGCCACGGAAGTGCTCAAGCGGAAAGTTGATTGACTCTTGGGTGTTTGTAAACATTCCAAATGGTCCGGAGAGTCCGCCATCTTGTGTCTCGGAAGTACCGAGCCACAAGAGGTGAAAAACAAAAGGGGACTACTTTAAAAGGGGGCAGGGTAGAGACCCCCTGACCCCCTAGGTTTTCTCAGGGGGGCCTAGGAGGACCCCAAAGGGCAACAAAACAATTTTTTTTGTTGTAAGATTTCACTGAGTATGCTCAGGGTGCGCGTACATGGGCGTTTACAGGTACGCGTACCCTGAGCGCACCACGGGGAAAAACAGTGAAAACAATTAGAGTAAAATAAGAATTTAGAGTGCTTAGAGGTAGGGTAGCTCTGAAAAGAGCTGTTGTTTTATGTGGGTGATTTAAGTACCTACAAGTAGGTACCGATGCACAGTCTAAAATTCAAGAGGAAGACTCTATTCCCCTCATCTGTAAAATGTACACCATCTCTCCTATAGATGCCTTGCATGTTGTAACCCAAGTTGTTGTGGTATATAGAACCAATACCATAGTCTCTGAGGAAAGCAGAAACAGATTTATTCACATGTTGCCTTGCTTTCTCAATCTGTGGACAAAATTGGTTGGACCAGGTCAATTTTTGCCTTTGGCATATATTAGAATATACCAAGGCAGTTTTTGGAAAAAGTGACATCACTTGCCCAAAGGTGTCCTTTAAAAGCATTTTCAGACCTACCCCAGTCAAAGTGTCCAGGTCATTGCCACCACAGTGCACAATTATGAGGTCAGGGTGTGGTAGATGCATAAAGGATTTTACCAATGGTATCAATTGGTGACATCTCAATCCTCTCTGGCCAATCCACATAATATCCACATTTTGTAAATCAAGGTTGGGAATACCTCTGTTTGCTGCATACTTTTCACTCCAGTGAACATAGCTATGTCCCACAAACCAGACTTTAGGCATCTTGAAGGTAGATGTGGTTGTACTCAGATGAGTTGTGGAAATGAAATGGCAGTTTGAAAGTAGGAGTTCTGAAAAAAAAGTGGTTGAGATCCAGTGCACTTGAAAAAGAAGAAATGATTGGTGGTTTCTAAAAATTCAACACTGAAAATTAGGGTGCATGCTTCTGTTTTTTTAAAGAAGTAATTCTAATGGTTGAGAAAAAGTCATTGAAAGAAACATTGCACAGGATAAGCTGGTATATTGAGAAGTCAAACACCCTTGCTGGGTTCATTTGCAACATAGTATGATGATCTTTTCACCTGTTTGCTCAGTTAGCTGATGTCTGGAGTGTTACCATGGTAACAGGCAGAAAGAGCAGTAGGGGGATGGGTGAATATTATTTGAGTTTCAAAGTGTTGAAATGTAGAACCAATTAAAATCTTAGTTTAGTTTTGAGTTTGTGTGGGAAGAAATTTGATTGGTTATGTACAGGAATATGGGTCTGAAATGAGAGGGAATCTGTGCCATTATTCTGAGGCTGCAGTGATAGAAGCATTATTCAGAGATTCTGCTTAAGAAAATCTGTTGTGTGTGTGACTGACACTGTTCTAAATCTTCAAAAGCATTTTTAAAGGTGAGTAATGATTCATGTAATATAGATAGAGTGCTGTATGGACTATGGGGAAGATTAACAAGCATATTGCGCTTCTTTATTCTTGCATTGTGTCTCATGTTTTTTTGTAAGGCTGGTAAAAAAATAATGGTGCATATTGGAAATGTATTTTGGAAATGAGTCAGGTTTCTGCACTGTAATGTAGTGCTTATTTATATGGACTGTGCTCTGTCTTTTAAATGATTTATTGTGGTACATGTTTTTAGGTAAAATGATTTTTTTTACCATTTTTAACTAGGATCACACTGAGTGTCTGTGTAAATTAAAGAATTATATTTGGACGTTTTTTTTCTAATGTCTCCTCACAATTTGCATCTGTTTGCTTATAGGGTACTGTTTCTTTTTGCATTGTGTCTCATGTTTGTATGTAATGCTGGCAAAAACGAATGGTGCATATTGGAAATGTATTTTGGAAAAGAGTCAGGTTTCTGCATTGTAAAGTAGTGGGCATTTATATGGGCTGTGCTCTGTGTCTCAAACGATTTACTATGCTAAATGTTTTTCTCATGGTTTTTTTGTAAGGCTGGCAAAAAAATAATGGTGCATATTGGAAATGTATTTTGGAAATGAGTCAGGTTTCTGCACTGTAATGTAGTGCTTATTTATATGGGCTGTGCTCTGTCTTTTAAATGATTTATTGTGGTACATGTTTTTAGGTAAAATGATTGTTTTTAACATTTTTAACTAGGATCACACTGAGTGTCTGTGTAAATTAAAGAATTATATTTGGACATTTATTTATAATGTCTCCTCACAATTTGCATTTGTTTGCTTATAGGGTACTCTTCTTTTTTGCATTGTGTCTCATGTTTGTATGTAATGCTGGCAAAAAACGAATGGTGCATATTGGAAATGTATTTTGGAAATGAGTCAGGTTTATGCATTGTAAAGTAGTGGTCATTTACATGGGCTGTGCTCTGTGTGTCATCTCACTGTCTGCCTGCTCCATCTCTCTCTTTGCGTGTGTAATCTCACTCTCTGCCTGCACCATCTCTCTCTTTGCCTGTGTCATCTCTCTCTTTGCGTGTGACATCTTACTCTCCGCCTGCACCATGTCTCTCTTTGTGTGTGTCATCTCACTCTCTGCCTGCGCCATCTCACCCTCTGCCTGCATCATGTCTCCCTCCACCTGCGTCATCTCTCTCTTTGCGTGTGTCATCTCCCCTCTGCCTGCATCATGTCTCCTTCCATCTCTCTCTTTGAAGGGAGATGACATTCATGCAAAGAGAGAGATGACACACGCAAAGAGAGAGATGATGCTGGTGGAGCGAGACATGATGCAGGCAAAGAGTGAGATGACACACGCAAAGAGAGAGATGGCGCAGGTGGAGGGAGACATGGTGCAGGCAGAGAGTGAGATGACACACGCAAAGAGAGAGATGACGCAGGTAGAGAGTGAGATGATATACGCAAAGAGAGAGATGGTGCTGGTGGAGCGAGACATGATGCAGGCAAAGAGTGAGATGACACACGCAAAGAGAGAGATGGCGCAGGTGGAGGGAGACATGGTGCAGGCAGAGAGTGAGATGACACACGCAAAGAGAGAGATGACGCAGGCAGAGAGTGAGGTGACATACGCAAAGAGAGAGATGACGCTGGTGGAGAGAGACATGATGCAGGCAGAGGGTGAGGTGGCGCAGGCAAAGAGTGAGATGACACACGCAAAGAGAGAGATGACGCTGGTGGAGAGAGACATGATGCAGGCAAAGAGTGAGATGACCCACTCAAAGAGAGAGATGGTGCAGGTGGAGGGAGACATGATGCAGGCACAGGGGAGATGACACACACAAAGAGTGAGATGGCGCTGGTGGAGGGAGACATGATGCAGGCAGAGGGGAGATGACACACGCAAAGAGAGAGATGACAGAGGTGGAGAGAGACATGATGCGAGAGAGACATGATGCAGGTAGAGGGTGAGATGGCGCAGGCAGAGAGTGAGATGACACACGCAAAGAGAGAGATGGTGCAGGCAGAGAGTGAGATGACACACGCAAAGAGAGAGATGACACACGCAAAGAGAGAGATGGTGCAGGCAGAGAGTGAGATGACACACGCAAAGAGAGAGATGACGCAGGTAGAGAGTGAGATGACACACGCAAAGAGAGAGATGACACACGCAAAGAGAGAGATGGTGTAGGCAGAGAGTGACATGACACACGCAAAGAGAGAGATGATGCTGGTGGAGAGTGAGATGATATACGCAAAGAGAGAGATGGCGCAGGTGGAGGGAGACATGATGCTGGCAGAGGGTGAGATGGCGCAGGCAAAGAGTGAGATGACACGCGCAAAGAGAGAGATGACGCAGGTGGAGGGAGACATGATGCAGGCAGAGGGTGAGATGATGCAGGCAGAGTGAGATGACACACGCAAAGAGAGAGATGGTGCAGGCAGAGCGTGAGATGTCACACGCAAAGAGAGAGATGACACATGCAAAGAGAGAGATGGTGCAGGTAGAGAGTGAGATGACACACGCAAAGAGAGTGATGACACGCGCAAAGAGAGAGATGGTGCAGGCAGAGAGTGAGATGACACACGCAAAGAGAGAAATGACGCAGGTAGAGAGTGAGATGACACACGCAAAAAGAGAGATGACGCAGGTGGAGGGAGACATGATGCAGGCAGAGGGTGAGATGATGTAGGCAGAGTGAGATGACACACGCAAAGAGAGGGATGGTGCAGGCAGAGAGTGAGATGTCACACGCAAAGAGAGAGATGACACATGCAAAGAGAGAGATGGCGCAGGTGGAGGGAGACATGGTGCAGGCAGAGAGTGAGATGACACACGCAAAGAGAGAGATGATGCTGGTGGAGCGAGACATGATGCAGGCAAAGAGTGAGATGACACACGCAAAGAGAGAGATGGCGCAGGTGGAGGGAGACATGGTGCAGGCAGAGAGTGAGATGACACACGCAAAGAGAGAGATGACGCAGGTAGAGAGTGAGATGATATACGCAAAGAGAGAGATGGTGCTGGTGGAGCGAGACATGATGCAGGCAAAGAGTGAGATGACACACGCAAAGAGAGAGATGGCGCAGGTGGAGGGAGACATGGTGCAGGCAGAGAGTGAGATGACACACGCAAAGAGAGAGATGACGCAGGCAGAGAGTGAGGTGACATACGCAAAGAGAGAGATGACGCTGGTGGAGAGAGACATGATGCAGGCAGAGGGTGAGGTGGCGCAGGCAAAGAGTGAGATGACACACGCAAAGAGAGAGATGACGCTGGTGGAGAGAGACATGATGCAGGCAAAGAGTGAGATGACCCACTCAAAGAGAGAGATGGTGCAGGTGGAGGGAGACATGATGCAGGCACAGGGGAGATGACACACACAAAGAGTGAGATGGCGCTGGTGGAGGGAGACATGATGCAGGCAGAGGGGAGATGACACACGCAAAGAGAGAGATGACAGAGGTGGAGAGAGACATGATGCGAGAGAGACATGATGCAGGTAGAGGGTGAGATGGCGCAGGCAGAGAGTGAGATGACACACGCAAAGAGAGAGATGGTGCAGGCAGAGAGTGAGATGACACACGCAAAGAGAGAGATGACACACGCAAAGAGAGAGATGGTGCAGGCAGAGAGTGAGATGACACACGCAAAGAGAGAGATGACGCAGGTAGAGAGTGAGATGACACACGCAAAGAGAGAGATGACACACGCAAAGAGAGAGATGGTGTAGGCAGAGAGTGACATGACACACGCAAAGAGAGAGATGATGCTGGTGGAGAGTGAGATGATATACGCAAAGAGAGAGATGGCGCAGGTGGAGGGAGACATGATGCTGGCAGAGGGTGAGATGGCGCAGGCAAAGAGTGAGATGACACGCGCAAAGAGAGAGATGACGCAGGTGGAGGGAGACATGATGCAGGCAGAGGGTGAGATGATGCAGGCAGAGTGAGATGACACACGCAAAGAGAGAGATGGTGCAGGCAGAGCGTGAGATGTCACACGCAAAGAGAGAGATGACACATGCAAAGAGAGAGATGGTGCAGGTAGAGAGTGAGATGACACACGCAAAGAGAGTGATGACACGCGCAAAGAGAGAGATGGTGCAGGCAGAGAGTGAGATGACACACGCAAAGAGAGAAATGACGCAGGTAGAGAGTGAGATGACACACGCAAAAAGAGAGATGACGCAGGTGGAGGGAGACATGATGCAGGCAGAGGGTGAGATGATGTAGGCAGAGTGAGATGACACACGCAAAGAGAGGGATGGTGCAGGCAGAGAGTGAGATGTCACACGCAAAGAGAGAGATGACACATGCAAAGAGAGAGATGGTGCAGGCAGAGAGTGAGATGACACACACAAAGAGAGAGATGACACACGCAAAGAGAGAGATGGTGCAGGCAGAGAGTGAGATGACACACGCAAAGAGAGAGATGATGCTGGTGGAGAGTGAGATGATATATGCAAAGAGAGAGATGGCGCAGGCAGAGAGTGAGATGATACACGCAAAGAGAGAGATGGCGCAGGCAGAGAGTGAGATGACACACACAAAGAGAGAGATGGTGCAGGCAGAGAGTGAGATGACAAACACAAAGAGAGAGATGACACACGCAAAGAGAGAGATGGTGCAGGCAGAGAGTGAGATGACACACGCAAAGAGAGAGATGACGCTGGTGGAGAGTGAGATGATATATGCAAAGAGAGAGATGGTGCAGGCAGAGAGTGAGATGATAGACGCAAAGAGAGAGATGGCGCAGGCAGAGAGTGAGATGACACAAGCAAAGAAAGAGATGACGCAGGTAGAGAGTGAGATGACACACGCAAAGAGAGAGATGACGCAGGTGGAGGGAGACATGATGCAGGCAAAGAGTGAGATGACACACGCAAAGAGAGAGATGACGCTGGTGGAGAGACACATGATGCAGGCAAGGAGTGAGATGACGCACTCAAAGAGTGAGATGGCGCTGGTGGAGGGAGACATGATGCAGGCAGAGGGGAGATGACATACGCAAAGAGAGAGATGACGCTGGTGGAGAGACACATGATGCAGGCAGAGGGTGAGATGGCGCAGGCAGAGAGTGAGATGACACACGCAAAGAGAGAGATGACGCTGGTAGAGAGACACATGATGCAGGCAAAGAGTGAGATGACATACTCAAAGATTGAGATGGCGCTGGTGGAGGGAGACATGATGCAGGCAGAGGGGAGATGACATACGCAAAGAGAGAGATGACGCTGGTGGAGAGAGACATGATGCAGGCAAAGAGTGAGATGACACACTCAAAGAGAAAGATGGCGCAGGTGGAGAGAGACATGATGCAGGCAGAGGGGAGATGACACACGCAAAGAGAGAGATGACGCTGGTGGAGAGAGACATGATGCAGGCAAGAAGTGAGATGACACACGCAAAGAGAGAGATGACGCTGGTGGAGAGACTCATGATGCAGGCAAAGAGTGAGATGACACACTCAAAGAGTGAGATGGCGCTGGTGGAGGGAGACATGATGCAGGCAGAGGGGAGATGACACACGCAAAGAGAGAGATGACGGAGGTGGAGAGAGACATGATGCGAGAGAGACATGATGCAGGTAGAGGGTGAGATGGCGCAGGCAGAGAGTGAGATGACACATGCAAAGAGAGAGATGGTGCAGGCAGAGAGTGAGATGACACACGCAAAGAGAGAGATGACACACGCAAAGAGAGAGATGGTGCAGGCAGAGAGTGAGATGACACACGCAAAGAGAGAGATGACGCTGGTGGAGAGTGAGATGATATACGCAAAGAGAGAGATGGCGCAGGCAGAGAGTGAGATGACACACGCAAAGAGAGAGATGGCGCAGGTGGAGGGAGACATGCTGCTGGCAGAGGGTGAGATGATGCAGGCAGAGTGAGATGACACACGCAAAGAGAGAGATGGTGCAGGCAGAGAGTGAGATGTCACACGCAAAGAGAGAGATGACACACGCAAAGAGAGAGATGGTGCAGGTAGAGAGTAAGATTACACACGCAAAGAGAGAGATGACACACGCAAAGAGAGAGATGGTACAGGCAGAGAGTGAGATGACACACGCAAAGAGAGAGATGATGCAGGTGGAGGGAGACATGATGCAGGCAGAGGGTGAGATGATGTAGGCAGAGTGAGATGACACTCACAAAGAGAGGGATGGTGCAGGCAGTGAGTGAGATGTCACGCGCAAAGAGAGAGATGACACACGCAAAGAGAGAGATGGTGCAGGCAGAGAGTGAGATGACACACACAAAAAGAGAGATGACACACGCAAAGAGAGAGTTGGTGCAGGCAGAGAGTGAGATGACACACGCAAAGAGAGAGATGACGCTGCTGGAGAGTGAGATGATATATGCAAAGAGAGAGATGGTGCAGGCAGAGAGTGAGATGATACACGCAAAGAGAGAGATGGCGCTGGTGGAGAGAGATATGATGCAGGCAGAGGGTGAGATGATGCACGCAGAGAGTGAGATGGCGCAGGCAGAGAGTGAGATGACACATGCAAAGAGAGAGATGACACACGCAAAGAGAGAGATGGTGCAGGCAGAGAGTGAGATGACACACGCAAAGAAAGAGATGACGCAGGTAGAGAGTGAGATAACACACGCAAAGAGAGAGATGACGAAGGTGGAGGGAGACATGATGCAGGCAAAGAGTGAGATGACACACGCAAAGAGAGCGATGACGCTGGAGGAGAGACACATGATGCAGGCAAAGATTGAGATGACATACTCAAAGAGTGAGATGGTGCTGGTGGAGGGAGACATGATGCAGGCAGAGGGGAGATGACACACGCAAAGAGAGAGATGACGGAGGTGGAGAGAGACATGATGCGAGAGAGACATGATGCAGGTAGAGGGTGAGATGGCGCAGGCAGAGAGTGAGATGACACACGCAAAGAGAGAGTTGGTGCAGGCAGAGAGTGAGATGACACACGCAAAGAGAGAGATGATACACGCAAAGAGAGATATGGTGCAGGCAGAGAGTGAGATGACACACGCAAAGAGAGAGATGACGCTGGTAGTGAGTGAGATGGTATATGCAAAGGGAGAGATGGCGCAGGCAGAGAGTGACATGACACACGCAAAGAGAAAGATGACGCTGGTGGAAGGAGACTTGATGCTGGCAGAGGGTGAGATGGCGCAGACAAAGAGTGAGATGACACACGCAAAGAGAGAGATGACGCAGGTGAAGGGAGACATGATGCAGGCAGAGGGTGAGATGATGCAGGCAGAGTGAGATGACACACGAAAAGAGAGAGATGGTGCAGGCAAAGAGTGAGATGTCACACGCAAAGAGAGAGATGACACACGCAAAGAGAGAGATGGTGCAGGCAGAGAGTGAGATGACACACGCAAAGAGAGAAATGACGCAGGTAGAGAGTGAGATGACACTCGCAAAGAGAGAGATGACGCAGGTGGAGGGAGACATGATGCAGGCAGAGGGTGAGATGATGTAGGCAGAGTGAGATGACACACGCAAAGAGACTGATTGTGCAGGCAGAGAGTGAGATGTCACACGCAAAGAGAGAGATGACACACGCAAAGAGAGAGATGGTGCAGGCAGAGATTGAGATGACACACACAAAGAGAGAGATGGCGCTGGTGTAGCGTGAGATGATATACGCAAAGAGAGAGATGGTGCAGGCAGAGAGTGAGATGATACACGCAAAGAGGGAGATGACGCTGGTGGAGAGAGACACGATGCAGGCAGAGGGTGAGATGGCGCAGGCAGAGAGTGAAATGACACACGCAAAGAGAGAGATGACGCAGGTGGAGGGAGACATGATGCAGGCAGAGGGTGAGATGATGCAGGCAGAGAGTGAGATGGCGCAGGCAGAGAGTGAGATGACACACGCAAAGAGAGAGATGGTGCAGGCAGAGAGTGAGATGACACACGCAAAGAGAGAGATGACACACGCAAAGAGAGAGATGGTGCAGGCAGAGAGTGAGATGACACACGCAAAGAGAGAGATGACGCAGGTAGAGAGTGAGATGATATATGCAAAGAGAGAGAAGGCGCAGGCAGAGAGTGAGATGACACACGCAAAGAAAGAGATGACGGTAGTGGAGAGTGAGATGATATACGCAAAGAGAGAGATGGCGCAGGCAGAGAGTGAGATGACACACGCAAAGAGAGAGATGGCACAGGTTGAGGGAGACATGATGCAGGCAGAGGGTGAGATGGCGCAGGCAGAGAGTGAGATGACACACGCAAAGAGAGAGATGACACAGGGGGAGGGAGACATGATGCAGGCAGAGGGTGAGATGGCGCTGGCAGAGAGTGAGATGACACACGCAAAGAGAGAGATGGCAGAGGCAGAGAGTGAGATGACACACGCAAAGAGAGAGAGGGTGCAGGTGGAAGGAGACATGATGCAGGCAGAGGGTGAGATGGCGCGGGCAGAGAGTGAGATGACACACGCAAAGAGAGAGATGACGCACGAGGAGGGACACATGATGCAGGCAGAGGGTGAGATGATGCAAACAGAGTGAGATGACACACGCAAAGAGAGAGATGGTGCAGGCAGGGAGTGAGATGTCACACGCAAAGAGAGAGATGACACACGCAAAGAGAGAGATGGCGCAGGCAGAGAGTGAGATGACACACGCAAAGAGAGAGATGGCGCAGGTGGAGGGAGACATGCTGCTGGCAGAGGGTGAGATGATGCAGGCAGAGTGAGATGACACACGCAAAGAGAGAGATGGTGCAGGCAGAGAGTGAGATGTCACACGCAAAGAGAGAGATGACACACGCAAAGAGAGAGATGGTGCAGGTAGAGAGTAAGATTACACACGCAAAGAGAGAGATGACACACGCAAAGAGAGAGATGGTACAGGCAGAGAGTGAGATGACACACGCAAAGAGAGAGATGATGCAGGTGGAGGGAGACATGATGCAGGCAGAGGGTGAGATGATGTAGGCAGAGTGAGATGACACTCACAAAGAGAGGGATGGTGCAGGCAGTGAGTGAGATGTCACGCGCAAAGAGAGAGATGACACACGCAAAGAGAGAGATGGTGCAGGCAGAGAGTGAGATGACACACACAAAAAGAGAGATGACACACGCAAAGAGAGAGTTGGTGCAGGCAGAGAGTGAGATGACACACGCAAAGAGAGAGATGACGCTGCTGGAGAGTGAGATGATATATGCAAAGAGAGAGATGGTGCAGGCAGAGAGTGAGATGATACACGCAAAGAGAGAGATGGCGCTGGTGGAGAGAGATATGATGCAGGCAGAGGGTGAGATGATGCACGCAGAGAGTGAGATGGCGCAGGCAGAGAGTGAGATGACACATGCAAAGAGAGAGATGACACACGCAAAGAGAGAGATGGTGCAGGCAGAGAGTGAGATGACACACGCAAAGAAAGAGATGACGCAGGTAGAGAGTGAGATAACACACGCAAAGAGAGAGATGACGAAGGTGGAGGGAGACATGATGCAGGCAAAGAGTGAGATGACACACGCAAAGAGAGCGATGACGCTGGAGGAGAGACACATGATGCAGGCAAAGATTGAGATGACATACTCAAAGAGTGAGATGGTGCTGGTGGAGGGAGACATGATGCAGGCAGAGGGGAGATGACACACGCAAAGAGAGAGATGACGGAGGTGGAGAGAGACATGATGCGAGAGAGACATGATGCAGGTAGAGGGTGAGATGGCGCAGGCAGAGAGTGAGATGACACACGCAAAGAGAGAGTTGGTGCAGGCAGAGAGTGAGATGACACACGCAAAGAGAGAGATGATACACGCAAAGAGAGATATGGTGCAGGCAGAGAGTGAGATGACACACGCAAAGAGAGAGATGACGCTGGTAGTGAGTGAGATGGTATATGCAAAGGGAGAGATGGCGCAGGCAGAGAGTGACATGACACACGCAAAGAGAAAGATGACGCTGGTGGAAGGAGACTTGATGCTGGCAGAGGGTGAGATGGCGCAGACAAAGAGTGAGATGACACACGCAAAGAGAGAGATGACGCAGGTGAAGGGAGACATGATGCAGGCAGAGGGTGAGATGATGCAGGCAGAGTGAGATGACACACGAAAAGAGAGAGATGGTGCAGGCAAAGAGTGAGATGTCACACGCAAAGAGAGAGATGACACACGCAAAGAGAGAGATGGTGCAGGCAGAGAGTGAGATGACACACGCAAAGAGAGAAATGACGCAGGTAGAGAGTGAGATGACACTCGCAAAGAGAGAGATGACGCAGGTGGAGGGAGACATGATGCAGGCAGAGGGTGAGATGATGTAGGCAGAGTGAGATGACACACGCAAAGAGACTGATTGTGCAGGCAGAGAGTGAGATGTCACACGCAAAGAGAGAGATGACACACGCAAAGAGAGAGATGGTGCAGGCAGAGATTGAGATGACACACACAAAGAGAGAGATGGCGCTGGTGTAGCGTGAGATGATATACGCAAAGAGAGAGATGGTGCAGGCAGAGAGTGAGATGATACACGCAAAGAGGGAGATGACGCTGGTGGAGAGAGACACGATGCAGGCAGAGGGTGAGATGGCGCAGGCAGAGAGTGAAATGACACACGCAAAGAGAGAGATGACGCAGGTGGAGGGAGACATGATGCAGGCAGAGGGTGAGATGATGCAGGCAGAGAGTGAGATGGCGCAGGCAGAGAGTGAGATGACACACGCAAAGAGAGAGATGGTGCAGGCAGAGAGTGAGATGACACACGCAAAGAGAGAGATGACACACGCAAAGAGAGAGATGGTGCAGGCAGAGAGTGAGATGACACACGCAAAGAGAGAGATGACGCAGGTAGAGAGTGAGATGATATATGCAAAGAGAGAGAAGGCGCAGGCAGAGAGTGAGATGACACACGCAAAGAAAGAGATGACGGTAGTGGAGAGTGAGATGATATACGCAAAGAGAGAGATGGCGCAGGCAGAGAGTGAGATGACACACGCAAAGAGAGAGATGGCACAGGTTGAGGGAGACATGATGCAGGCAGAGGGTGAGATGGCGCAGGCAGAGAGTGAGATGACACACGCAAAGAGAGAGATGACACAGGGGGAGGGAGACATGATGCAGGCAGAGGGTGAGATGGCGCTGGCAGAGAGTGAGATGACACACGCAAAGAGAGAGATGGCAGAGGCAGAGAGTGAGATGACACACGCAAAGAGAGAGAGGGTGCAGGTGGAAGGAGACATGATGCAGGCAGAGGGTGAGATGGCGCGGGCAGAGAGTGAGATGACACACGCAAAGAGAGAGATGACGCACGAGGAGGGACACATGATGCAGGCAGAGGGTGAGATGATGCAAACAGAGTGAGATGACACACGCAAAGAGAGAGATGGTGCAGGCAGGGAGTGAGATGTCACACGCAAAGAGAGAGATGACACACGCAAAGAGAGAGATGGCGCAGGCAGAGAGTGAGATGACACACGCAAAGAGAGAGATGGCGCAGGTGGAGGGAGACATGCTGCTGGCAGAGGGTGAGATGATGCAGGCAGAGTGAGATGACACACGCAAAGAGAGAGATGGTGCAGGCAGAGAGTGAGATGTCACACGCAAAGAGAGAGATGACACACGCAAAGAGAGAGATGGTGCAGGTAGAGAGTAAGATTACACACGCAAAGAGAGAGATGACACACGCAAAGAGAGAGATGGTACAGGCAGAGAGTGAGATGACACACGCAAAGAGAGAGATGATGCAGGTGGAGGGAGACATGATGCAGGCAGAGGGTGAGATGATGTAGGCAGAGTGAGATGACACTCACAAAGAGAGGGATGGTGCAGGCAGTGAGTGAGATGTCACGCGCAAAGAGAGAGATGACACACGCAAAGAGAGAGATGGTGCAGGCAGAGAGTGAGATGACACACACAAAAAGAGAGATGACACACGCAAAGAGAGAGTTGGTGCAGGCAGAGAGTGAGATGACACACGCAAAGAGAGAGATGACGCTGCTGGAGAGTGAGATGATATATGCAAAGAGAGAGATGGTGCAGGCAGAGAGTGAGATGATACACGCAAAGAGAGAGATGGCGCTGGTGGAGAGAGATATGATGCAGGCAGAGGGTGAGATGATGCACGCAGAGAGTGAGATGGCGCAGGCAGAGAGTGAGATGACACATGCAAAGAGAGAGATGACACACGCAAAGAGAGAGATGGTGCAGGCAGAGAGTGAGATGACACACGCAAAGAAAGAGATGACGCAGGTAGAGAGTGAGATAACACACGCAAAGAGAGAGATGACGAAGGTGGAGGGAGACATGATGCAGGCAAAGAGTGAGATGACACACGCAAAGAGAGCGATGACGCTGGAGGAGAGACACATGATGCAGGCAAAGATTGAGATGACATACTCAAAGAGTGAGATGGTGCTGGTGGAGGGAGACATGATGCAGGCAGAGGGGAGATGACACACGCAAAGAGAGAGATGACGGAGGTGGAGAGAGACATGATGCGAGAGAGACATGATGCAGGTAGAGGGTGAGATGGCGCAGGCAGAGAGTGAGATGACACACGCAAAGAGAGAGTTGGTGCAGGCAGAGAGTGAGATGACACACGCAAAGAGAGAGATGATACACGCAAAGAGAGATATGGTGCAGGCAGAGAGTGAGATGACACACGCAAAGAGAGAGATGACGCTGGTAGTGAGTGAGATGGTATATGCAAAGGGAGAGATGGCGCAGGCAGAGAGTGACATGACACACGCAAAGAGAAAGATGACGCTGGTGGAAGGAGACTTGATGCTGGCAGAGGGTGAGATGGCGCAGACAAAGAGTGAGATGACACACGCAAAGAGAGAGATGACGCAGGTGAAGGGAGACATGATGCAGGCAGAGGGTGAGATGATGCAGGCAGAGTGAGATGACACACGAAAAGAGAGAGATGGTGCAGGCAAAGAGTGAGATGTCACACGCAAAGAGAGAGATGACACACGCAAAGAGAGAGATGGTGCAGGCAGAGAGTGAGATGACACACGCAAAGAGAGAAATGACGCAGGTAGAGAGTGAGATGACACTCGCAAAGAGAGAGATGACGCAGGTGGAGGGAGACATGATGCAGGCAGAGGGTGAGATGATGTAGGCAGAGTGAGATGACACACGCAAAGAGACTGATTGTGCAGGCAGAGAGTGAGATGTCACACGCAAAGAGAGAGATGACACACGCAAAGAGAGAGATGGTGCAGGCAGAGATTGAGATGACACACACAAAGAGAGAGATGGCGCTGGTGTAGCGTGAGATGATATACGCAAAGAGAGAGATGGTGCAGGCAGAGAGTGGGATGATACACGCAAAGAGGGAGATGACGCTGGTGGAGAGAGACACGATGCAGGCAGAGGGTGAGATGGCGCAGGCAGAGAGTGAAATGACACACGCAAAGAGAGAGATGACGCAGGTGGAGGGAGACATGATGCAGGCAGAGGGTGAGATGATGCAGGCAGAGAGTGAGATGGCGCAGGCAGAGAGTGAGATGACACACGCAAAGAGAGAGATGGTGCAGGCAGAGAGTGAGATGACACACGCAAAGAGAGAGATGACACACGCAAAGAGAGAGATGGTGCAGGCAGAGAGTGAGATGACACACGCAAAGAGAGAGATGACGCAGGTAGAGAGTGAGATGATATATGCAAAGAGAGAGAAGGCGCAGGCAGAGAGTGAGATGACACACGCAAAGAAAGAGATGACGGTAGTGGAGAGTGAGATGATATACGCAAAGAGAGAGATGGCGCAGGCAGAGAGTGAGATGACACACGCAAAGAGAGAGATGGCACAGGTTGAGGGAGACATGATGCAGGCAGAGGGTGAGATGGCGCAGGCAGAGAGTGAGATGACACACGCAAAGAGAGAGATGACACAGGGGGAGGGAGACATGATGCAGGCAGAGGGTGAGATGGCGCTGGCAGAGAGTGAGATGACACACGCAAAGAGAGAGATGGCAGAGGCAGAGAGTGAGATGACACACGCAAAGAGAGAGAGGGTGCAGGTGGAAGGAGACATGATGCAGGCAGAGGGTGAGATGGCGCGGGCAGAGAGTGAGATGACACACGCAAAGAGAGAGATGACGCACGAGGAGGGACACATGATGCAGGCAGAGGGTGAGATGATGCAAACAGAGTGAGATGACACACGCAAAGAGAGAGATGGTGCAGGCAGGGAGTGAGATGTCACACGCAAAGAGAGAGATGACACACGCAAAGAGAGAGATGACACAGGCAGAGAGTGAGATGATGCAAGTGGAGGGAGACATGATGCAGGTAGAGGGTGAGATGGCGCAGGCAGAGAGTGAGATGACACACGCAAAGAGAGAGATGGTTCAGCCAGAGAGTGACATTAATGTTCAAGCTGTTCTGCACTGCCATAAAGTGAGAAACAGCACTCACTGCATCATTTCCTACTCTGGTGAGACACAGTTGCTGTGCTATAAACTTACTATTGTTGTAAACTAGTGTTTATATCATTTAGATATTGTAATTGCTATGTAGTATGTTAGTAGTGGTCTATATTATGTTCTTTTTTCTTTACAACAGATTGTAATTATCTACAAAAAGAAGAAGCAATATGCCTACTAAATCTGTTCAAAGAAGAATATACAAAAAAATTACTTTTCCAAGAAAACGCAATTACAAGATGTATGTAAAAAAAAAAATACGTAGAAAAAGAATAATGCTCCTGGTAAGGCAACAAAGCATTTTATATGGAAATTAACTCAATGTAAAAAAAAAGTCAAGATAATGCACAAAAGAAAAAAAATGTTTCTGCAACTACAAAGAAAAAGCAAAATCCCAGCAAAAATGTATAAAAAGTTTATGGAGATGATATTGTTTTAATTAATAGACGTACAAATCAGTTCATTGATATTCGTAGGTGAATGTTTTATAACAGAATTGTTTTAAATTTATTAAAAAATGTTAAGAATTGTAAAAGGAGAACAGATTTTTACAAGAAAAAGAAAAGTATAGAGAGGATAGTTGATCAGGATTTTGAAATGAAAATAAAATTATATATTTTAGTAATCAATAGAATTTGTACACTAGACAAGGTAATCAATGTTTTGAAATCAAAAAGTAAGTGGAAAAGAGTAATTAATCGGACTAATTTTTGTGATTTCTTTATGGAGAATGGAAGCATAGTTCAAGTTGTGAGCCATTTTTTAATGAAGAGAGTCATTTTCAGGATAATGATTTGGTGCATGCAGTTGACACCAGTGGTCGAGGATATGAGGTGAAGGATGGTTGTCCAATTGATAAAGAAAAAATTGTGCCTAGAAATGCAGAAGAGGTGTTAGCTGATGAAGTTTTAGGGAGACATCCTAAGGCTCCAGTGTACACTTGGAATTCTAGTAGTATTTGTAGTGTGCGACAGGATTCAATTGATTTGTTTCGCAATTTCTTACGTACATATACTAAGAAAAGTCTAAAACAAAAAATTAAAATGTTGCAAGAGTTAGATCCTTGCAGAGTGAGAGAAAAAACAGGTTTGCATGGGCATTCACTGGCTTGTCTTTCTAGAAAAGTATGTCAGAGTGTTTTTCATCATTTTAGGATGTTAGCAGTACATCATACTAAAGTGAGGAAATTAGTGAGAAGGTTGTATTATGCAATAAGTCCAGCACTTAAGCTAAAACAGTTAAACAGTGCTCTTTTGCATGGATCTGTATTAGATGTGAACAACATTTGTGAAGAAATTGAGTTAAGTTACTTTGGTGAAAAAGAGGGCAGTGCAGAAAGTGATACAGTAATAGAAGGTAATGTGGAAGAGAATGTACAGAATTTAAGTACAGAAAATTTTGACCATGAAATTACAAAGTTTAAGGTCATTTCAAGTGAAAGGCCAAATTTTTCTTATGTGTGTTGTCGACGAACTCATTATAAGAATCAGACTAGGTTAGCTGATTTTTATGTAAAAAGTGAAAAGGAAAATAATAATGAGTGGAAGGATTTTGCAACATATTTGTTGGTAGAGAATTGTTGTGATTTGGGTTCTGATCTGCATATTTGTAAATATTGTTATAATAAATTAAATGAAAACAAAATGCCTGCTAGAGCTGTACATAATAATCTTGAGTTGGTAAACATTCCTTCTGAATTGATGGATTTAAAAGTCTATTCTGATTAAAGGTGTGCATCCATTTCAGGCTATTGTTCGCATGGAGCCTAATACAGGGAAATTGCCTCCTTCAGATTTACAGAGAGGATTAAAGGGAAGAGTTGTTTATTTGCCTCTAGATTTAAAGAAAAATATTGATACAATTGGTGTTGAAAAAGTGAAAGAGGAACCTCTGGTTATTCTAGTTAATGGCGTTCCTACAAAGAGTAAGAAAATCTTGCAAGAATTAGTAGATGTTAGGAAAGTCAAAAAGGCAACGTTGTATTTGGTAAAAAACAATCAGTACTACAAAAATGAATATGTAGGGGAAGAGGAAACAACTGTAGAAAAGGACAGTGATTTCTCAGCTGGGCAAATTGAAAAAGTAGATGTGTCTAGTAGTAAAGAAATTTATGAACATTATAGTGCTCATCCTCTGCAATCCAAAGAAGTAATGGGGAATGCTATTGAGGTATTCCAAATGAAAGAAGCAAAAGGAAGTCCCATTAGTGTATGGGAAGAAAGCTTGGAAGCTCGTTGTTTTCCTCAGTTATTTCCAACAGGTCAAGGAGGTCCATATGATGACCGATCTGTTCAAATTCCTGCATCTGAATACCAGACTTTAGGATTATATGCAGAAGATCCAAGGTTTCGCCAATGTATTCCATATTTGTTTAATCTTCTGTTTGAGAGTGACTTGTCTGGACTTTCTTATGCAGTGAACCATATACCTAAAAGTGGAGTACATCTGCAAAATGTTTCGGCAAGGGACTTTATGAATAAAGTCCAACAGCAAGACACTATTTTGGAGTGTCAGCTAATTAATCTCATGGCATGTCAGCGTGGTACCAACGAGTATTGGTACCGTCGTCATGGGGAACTGAAATGTATGCTAAGAAACTTAGGAACTCCTACATGGTTCCTTACTCTTAGCTGTGTTGAGTATGCTTGGGAAGTCTTACTTCAATTTCTTCGAGAGGCAAATGCAAACATAGAAAATATAGAATGCAAGACAACTGGAGAACTGTGCTCTTTGGATCCAATTAATGTATGCAGGTATTTCAATCATAGATTTGAAGCTATGATGTCTTTTATAACAAACAAAAAAAATCCTCCTCTTGGCGAGGTTCTGGATTTCTTCTGGAGAAAGGAGTATCAAGCAAGAGGTGCTCCTCACATACATATGCTGCTATGGATCAAAGATGCTCCCAAATTTGGAACAGATTCGGATGACACAGTGATGAGTTTTATTGAACAGTATTCTACATGTGTTGTTCCGAAAAGTACAGAAGAAAACAATTTAAGACATCAAGTCTTACGGTTTCAAACCCATCATTGTGGAAAATACTGTCGGCGAAAGTTCAAATCCAAGGACAAGTTCTACACAAAATGTCGTTTTGCATTTCCACGTCCAGTAACATCGAAGAGGAAGAGTGAACAATTTTACGACATCTTTACGACATACTGTGACAAGAAAATCACCAAAAAATGCATACAACTTAAAAAGAAATGAGGAGTCAAAATACATAAATGACTATAACCCAGTCATTTTGTCCATGTGGAATGCTAACATGGATATTCAATATGTTGCTGACGACTCTATTGCTGTGGCTCGATATGTAACGTCTTACATAACAAAATCAGAAAAGACAGAATTAAAGAAAATGTGGGAAGAAATTTCTCATGAAAAGAGCCTAAGTAAGAAATTGTACAGTTACAGTCTGAAGATGTTGTCGCATCGAGAAATTGGAGCATACGAATGTTCAAATCGGTTATCATCAGCAAGTCTATATGCCAAATCTAGAACAATCATTTGGGTGAGTCTAGGTCTTGCTGCAACACGAAGCCGAGTTTTGAAATTTGTACAAGAAATTGAGTATTTGGCAGACAAAGAACCAAACAGTACAGATATTTTGAAGACAAGCATGTTGGATACATACTATCCAAATAGAAGTACTCATCTTGACAATGTTTGTCTCTATGAAGTACTGCAAAGCTATACTTTTAAGAGGAATATTACAGAAGATATTAATAAAGGAGTATATGCTGTAATTGAATGTGAAGGATGTCTGGTGAAACAAAGAAAAGGACATTTGATTAATCATCGAAAATTGAGTTGCGAATCTCCTGACAAAAGGGAATTTTACTGTTTAGCTCTTTTGCAACTCTTTAAGCCATGGCGTACAGAAGAGGAACTACTTGGAGATTTTCTCATTTATGAAGATTCTTTCAATGCAAGCAAAAATACTTTAGAATGTCCTGCTTTTACTAATTATCTGCAAATGTTGAACGATGAAATACAGCAAGAAGCTACAATTGCAGCAGAGATTGCTAGAGACAGTTCTCAAGACAGTCAGAGTTCTGTTTCGTTGAGTCAGGATCCACTCGGAGGACCAATTATCCAAAATGAAGCTGCCACTGCTATGGATGAGGTGGAAAGAGCAATGGAACAAGCTCAGGAGGATGTAGTAAACTTAGAAGAATTGGAAAAACAACTAAACGTTGAGCAGAAACAAATATATGACGAAGTCACAGAATAGATTGAGCATGGTTTATTTCATGAGAAAAAAGAGTGCTCATGTACGTCATTTAAACCTGTCCGACTGTACGTGAGTGGAGAAGCAGGAACTGGAAAAAGTTTTCTAATTAAAGGAATTGCAACTTATCTACAGAAAAGAACTGAGTCATCGCACTCTTGTGTTGTTACCGCTCCAACTGGGTTGGCAGCACATAACATTAAAGGGATTACTTTACATCGTTTATTGATGCTGGCAGTAGAGCATGATAATAAATTACAATACCACAAGCTATCTGGAGAAGCTTGTTGTGAAGTTTCCAAAGTCCTGAAGAAAATGAAACTTCTTATCATTGATGAGGTAAGCATGGTATCAAATGTAATGCTTGCTTTTGTGCATTTAAGAATGCAACAAATTCTTAAAACAGAGTATGATGTGTTATTTGGAGGCAAACACATCATTGTTTTTGGAGATCTACTGCAGCTAACTCCTGTGAAAGGACAACCAGTGTTTGGAAATGTTAATATATGGTTATATTTTAAATATGCAGAACTGCTTAAAAATATGCAATAGGCAAAGGATAAAGATTATAAAAATATTCTTCAAGATATAAGAATTGGAAAAGTAAGTGAACATGGCAAAGAAGCTTTACAGGCAAGATTACTTTCAAATTTGTTTCCAAACGAAAATATTCTCCCAGAGAATATTTATAGGAAAATTGCTGAAAACAAATCTGTGATATGCTTGTTGCCAACTCTGCAAGAATGTTCAATCTTCAACAACAAAATGTTAAAGTTAGAAAATCAAGAGATTGTAAAACTGGAAGCTATTGATAAAATAGAGCATGAAGGAGCTACGATTATTTTGTTAGAAAAGTTGAAATCAAAATTGGATTCTTTAGAGAAGACAATATCTAAAACTGCTGGTTTTGAAAAGAGTCTATATACATGTTTAAATTGTCGTATAATTTTACTACGGAATTTACTTGTGGAAAGAGGTTTAGTAAATGGAGCAATGGGTCATGTTGTTGATTTTGTGAATTACCGAAATAGAGTTGAAATTGAATTTTTGAAAATTAAATTTCATGGAATTGAAGAAGTACAACAACTGAGTCGTTGTTCTGCTCGGTTTTTGCTTGTGAAAGATTTATATGTCCGCCTAAAACAGTTTCCTGTTTGTTTGGCATATGCGGTGACTATTCATAAATCTCAAGGTTTAAGTGTAGATAGTGCTTTGGTGAATATTGGAAGTTCTGTGTTCAAGGAGGGTATGGCATATGTTGCTTTATCTCGAGTCAGAACTTTATCTGGATTATACTCGATTGATTTTGATGAGACAAGGATTAGTGCAGATCTAAATTGTGTAAAAGAATATAATAGGTTAAGAAGAGAATATGCTCCAAATTTACCTCAATATCCTTTATTTGAAAAGCGTGTGGTAGGCCGAAAAAGAAGAAATGAGAAAAATTGTAGAGAGGTTGTAGCAAAAAGTAAAAAACTAGATGAACCAGTAATTGTAAGCAGAAAGGAAAAGGATTCTGTTGAAGATGTTGTTGGATTTCAGTTTGAAAACAGTTCTGGTGTCAACTGCTATGCTAATGTAGTGGTTAATGTTGTTTTTTATTTCCACACTTTACAAGAGCAGATTGGTGAAAATCGGGATCAAAGATTTTGTTGGCTGTTGAATACTGTGTTTGAGAAATGTAGCAGTGATAAAACAAAAATAGAAAGTGTTTCTGATATTCGAAATGTTTTAGACATAGGTTCTGGTCTAAATCAATTTTAACAGAATATTCAGCAAGATTGTCAGGAATTTCTAATGTATATGCTTGTTGTATTGCAAGATGAAGGTATAGATGTTGAAAATCTTTTTGGCCTTTCTTATAAATGGCAGCATGACTGCGACAATTGTTCCTTTTCAAGTAGTACAATAGACACTGAAAGATTTATATATTTGACTTTACCAGACTGCAAATCAGTGTATTTTAATAATCTCGTTAGAGAAGCAAATCAAAACATGGTCTGTACCATTGTAACTCTGCAATGCTATCAACATTATTTATACAAAGATATGGACAGTATGTAATTTTAATGTTCCAACAATGTAGACCTGATGGACCTAAATTGACAACTTTAATTAAAACATTTGTGGCTTCTCAATTATCAATTTCAGGAAGAACCTTTGTAACAACAGCAATTATTTTCCATGATGGTCCTTCTACAACATCAGGACATTACACACCTTATTTAAAACGTCAAAAAGGCTGGACCTATTGTAAAGATACTCAATTGACTTTTCAAACAACGTTTGCCTGTTGACTTACAAAATTCTTACCTAGAGTTCTTACAACCCAAATTTTAGGAAATGTAATTGGCCTAGGAAGATTAGAGCAGTTAATAAAAGTTAGTCTGCTGTACAAAATTGCTTAGTGAGTGAGAGTGATCAAGATAATAAAAAACTCGTAGTTCTCATAGAGGTAGTGTATGTATATCACATAGTGAGTGATATCAGTATTATAGGAAATGTTGATCATGAGTGAGCCAGAGGTGGAAATATAACTATTGTTAGATGATCGAATAGATGTTAGAGCTTTTCATTCAGAAAGTCGGGTAAATGGAAGTTTAAGAGTACTATTAGGTAATTTCCAAAAAAAGGACTTTTCATATACTATTTGGCCTCGTGGAAAAGTAAGTGAATCAAAAATGAGTATTTCGGGTAAATGTTGTTAATATATGTTTTTGTATTACTTTACTTTGAGAGTATAATAATGACATACTAATGTTTTATTAGTTTGTGATTGTTTGGAAAAAAACATTTAAGATATGTTTTTTTCAAAGTTTTACATTATTTATTGAAACGCTGTATGGGTTTTTTAAACACAATCTTTTTGATTGTGTTTTTTTTTGCCCGCTGTCATATGATGAGTATTATTGAACTCACTGTTTTTAGTGAAATTCAATATATTCTGAGAATAGCAAAATAAATAATATAACATATTGTACAAGTTATTTTGTATTATGAAATATATATTATAGTCCCCTTGTCTCACGCTCACTCGCCTATATCCACCCTCTATCACCCCTCTTTAATCACCCTCACTGCCGTAATCTCACCCTCCTTCACCCCTGTTCCCATACTCTGCTTCCCTCACTACCCCTCATTCCCCATTCCTTCACTCCCCTTCCGCTCTCTCCCCTCCCCAACCTTCCTGCTCTCAGTCTCTCTGCTTCACTCCCCTTCCCCTCTCTTACCCTCCTTTGCTCCCTCACTCATTTTCCTTCTCTCACTCACCTTATTCCACTTCACTTACTACTTCTCTCACTCCCTCTGTTCTCTCACATCCTCACTCCCCTTCCCTCACTCCCTCTCTCTTACCCTCACTCTCTCTATCCCCTCACTTTGTCACTCCCCCTTCCCTCATGCTCACTCCCTTTCACTCACCAACACTCCCTCACTTACCTTTCTTTGCTCCCTCACTCAGTCCCCTTCTCTCACTCCTTTTTTCACTCCCACTATCTCCTCACTCCCTCACTCCCCTTGTCTTATGCTCACTCCCTCAATCCCTTACTCCACTTCCCTCAGTTATCCTCATTCTCCATCCTTAACTCCCCTTCCCCTCACTCTCCTCCCCCACTCACCTTTTCCCAGTCTCTCTGCTTCACACACCTTCCCCTTCTTTCCTTCCTTTGTTCCCTCAGTAATTCCCCTTCCCTCACTCACCTTACTCCACTTTACTCACTCCTTCTCTCACTCCCCCTGTCTTCTCACTTCCTCACTCCTCTTCCCTCACTCCTTCTCTGTTACCCTAACTCCCTTTGTCCCCTCACTCTCTCACTCCCCTTCACTCGCCCTCACTCACCTTCCATCCCTCACTGTCGTGAACGCACCCTCACTCACTCCCCTTCCCTCTCACTCACTCCCCTTCCCTTACTCCCCTTTCCTCATTTAGTTTTGCTAACTCACATTCCTTAAGTCCCTTACTCACCTTCACTTCATATCTCTCTCCCTCTTTCCCTCTGTGTCACTCAATCTAACCACCTCATTATCCTCTCAGTCATTTGCTCTCCCTCTATTTCTCTTTCCCTCTCTCTGTCCTTCACCGTTCCTTTGTTTCCCTTTCTGTTTCCTTCACTCCTACTTTATCTCTTAGTACCCTTTTATAACTTTTAATCTCCTGCCTTGTATCTTGTATTTGGAAATATATATTATAAATATTATAACTTACTTTTTTTTCTCTTCCACAGATATTAAATTTAGTAAAAAAATTAATTAAGTTTACATTACTTATAAGGTAAGTTTACCAACAAAATGTAGTTTCTCATCACTCTTTTCCTCAACCTCACTGCTCTTCTCTCACCCTCCCTCACCCCCATTCGCTTACTCCGCTTCCCTCACTTATTCTCATTTCCCATGTTCACTACCCTTCCCCTCTCTCACCTCTTCCACACTCAACTTCTTTCAGTTCCCCTGCTTCACTTCCCTTGCCCTCTCTTCCCTTCCTTTGCTTTGTCACTCACTCTCCTTTCCTCTCTCACCGTACTCCACTTCACTCACTCCTTCTCTCACTCCCTCTGTCCTCTCACTTCCTCACTACTCTTCCCTCACTCCCTCTGTCTTACCCTCACTCCCTCCGTCCCCTCACTCTCTCACTTCCCTTCACTCACCCTCACTCACGATCCCTCACTCACGATCCATCCCTCACTGTCATCAATTCACCCTCACTCACTCCCCCTTCCTTCTCCCTCACTCCCCTTGCCTTACTCTCACTCCCATTACTTTATCCTCCCTCACCCTCCTTCCCTCAATATCAATCCCCTTTTTTCACCTTTACTCATTCCCTTCCCTCACTCCCTGTCACTCTCCTTCATTCACTCCACTTCGACTCACTCCCGTTCACAACTCACCTTCCCTCACTCCCCTTCTTTCATTTGTTCGCTCAGTCACTTTCTCCCCTTCATTCAGTCATTTTATCGATTCATTTATGCAGTACACATTCATTGAAAAAAGAATGACACAATATATAATGAATATAGCTCTTTTTGGAGAATTGGAGGTAGTTCTAAAAATAACTTTTTTTTTCTTCTTTTTTTGTTTTAAAATTTTTTTTCTACTTTTTAAGAACGATTTTATATTTTTGGGGGATTTTTTTCAGGACAAAAACAAAACCAGGGAATGCAAAACTGCTTAACAGGCGCAAAATAAAGGAGAAAAATTAGGGATGGGTGGAGCAGCGGTGTTCCTCCTTCCTTCGAACAGTTATTTCAATGCTCTGCTCCCCGTAGCAGAGCAGTTATCACACTGTTTGCATTTTATTTTCAAATCTGAAAATACCGGCTGTATGTTGGGGATTAAAGTTTGTGTTGTTCCTCTCCCAGACGATGAGATGCTCCGGTGGAGGTGGAGGCGCCATCTCTTGGGGGATTGCGTGCCAGGTAACTGGTGCTCTCCCAAGCGAAGTTGTTAGGATGCCTCCTTTCCACATGCCGGATCAAGGTGGCATTCCCAAAGTTGTACTTTCAGGTGGGATCCCCACGTGACAGAGTTGTGTCACATATCCGACAGGTCACTTTAGCTGCATTGCATTTTTCCCCCCTCTGGGAAAGTGAAGAACTTCCAGATGAAATGCTCTTTTACTTTTCTCTGGGGGGGGTCCTCAGGCAGGAATTCAAGATCAGAGTCTGAGGAGGAGTCCCTGGAAGCAGACATCTTTAAAAAAAAGAGGTAGTATTAAGAACAATGGACAAGAGGTGTTCTCTCAGCAATTGCAAAGAGGTAGTGAGGGAAATGCTTGGGGCTTTCCATAGTTGTGAAAAAAAACTGTTATTAACCAATCAAAAGTGTTGGTTTAAGGTCACATAGCTTGACGCGCGGCTTAAGCTGTGCGCTCCGGGGCGCTTCCGGGGGCGCTGACGTGGCGCGTATGAATGACGTTTTGCTCGATTTTCGGAAATGTGTTTAAAGTTAAAATATGGTTTTTAAAAAACAAAAATACTACTTTTATGAGTATGCCACTAAATGTCTTCCATTATTATTTACTTTAAATACATGAATATATTTGTTTTCACTCGCGGAAATTGCGCTCACGCTACGTATACGGCTGCGTTTACGGGTGCGCGCACCCTGAGCTCTCCAGGGTTTAAATATTTAAAAAAACAGGAAAAATACATTCAAAAATTAATATTACAAAAATATAGAATATTGGAATAATTAAAAAAAGTATATTTCATAGCTATAAAAATTTGCTATTAAAAAAACGTAATAATTCACTTAAAAAACCGTAGGTTTCAAACTCGTTATAGTTAGGAATTAGCATTTAAAAAACCTTTGAAATTCACTGAAATAACCATAGGTTTAACACTCGTTATAGTTAGGAATTAGCATTTAAAAAAACCTTTGAAATTCACTAAAAAAAACATAGGTTTCACACCAGTTATAGTTACCTGAACATTTTACTCATACAAAACCATTGAAATTTCCACTTTATAGTTAGTTGGACTCACTATAACTCGCGCGCCCGCAATCCACTGCTGATGATGTCACATATTACATCATTCATGACATGGTCAGTGACATCACTGATGACATCACTGATGACATCTCAATTGACATCACTGATTACATCACGGATGACTTCTCAATTGACATCACTGATCTCATCACTGATGACATCATTCATGTGATAATACGATGCACCTCCTCACACTCTAATATAACCTTTCATACACTCAGTGTTAAATACAGACTACCATTGTTGAAACCATTGACACACCAATATCAGTTACTACATACGCACTGACTGATTCCTAGGTCTACACACACATCCACTCATTCACCCATACAATCACTCATACATACAGTCACTCATCAATATAACACTATCATATGCACTCATACACCTATACAGACACTCACACAGTGCCACTCATCCAAAGAGTTACTCACACACCTAGTCAGTCATGCAAAGAATCAATCACACTCCCATTTCTTCATCTATACAGTTATACACACAAAACTTTACTTATTCAAACATATACTAACACATACTTACTCTCTTTTACAATCACTGATACAAGTACACATTGATCCACACAGCCACTCGTACAATCACTGGCTCTCATGTACAGTCATTTATATATGCCAACTCACACATGCACTGTGTTTTACATATGTACTAACTTGGACATGTAGCACTGAGATATCCATTCACTCACCAACACACCCATGCACACAGTCAACTGCCCATACAGCTGTTTCCACATGCAGTCTTGATCCCATACACCTAGTGAATCAACTGCTCACACATCTATGCACAGAGTCATACACCTCCCAGCCACCCACACACACACTTACTCTCCCATAAAATTACTTGGTCAACCAATCAATAACCCATATAGCCACTCATGTAGCTACTGATCAACACATGCAGCAGCTTACACAACAACAGACATACTGATGCACACATTCAGACAGTTTAGTCACTAACCCATGCATTCAGTAAGACACATTTAATCACTCACTCATACAGTCAGTCACACATCTACTAAATCCTTTATCCAGACACTTATATATCCACTCATTCTTCAATATGTAAAACATATTTAAACTTTACAAAAACACACAGTCACTGGATGATGTCATCAGTGATGTCATCAGTGATGTCACTGACCATGTCATGAATGATGTAATATGTGACATCATCAGCAGTGGATTGCGGGCATGCGAGTTATAGTGAGCCTAACTAACTATAACGTGGAAATTTCAATGGTTTTGTATGAGTATGCTAACTATAACTGGTGTGAAACCTATGTTTTTTTTAGTGAATATATATTTATATTTATATATATATATGTTACCTACATATTTTAGTTTCTATTTTTGAATATGTGTATCAAAGGTTATATTACGGTGAGAGGAGGTCTGTCACTCTTTCACAAGGATGATGTCATCAGTGATGTCATTTGAGATGTCATCAGTGATGTCTTGAGTGATGTCACTGACCATGTCATGAGTGATGTAATATTTGACATCATCAGCAGTGCATTGCGGGCGCGCGAGTTATAGTTAGCTGAACTAACTATAACGGGGGAATTTCAATGGTTTTGTATATGAGTGAAATGTCCAGCTAACTATAACATGTGTGAAACCTATGGTTTTTTCAGTGTGTATATATATATATATATATATATATATTAATAGTTATAGTTAGGACCTATTTTCCATAGGAAATCTGCAACATTCTATTTGGAATGAGTTTGGCGCCGGTTGTCAAATCTTCGTGAAATTTTTAAAACTGGTGGGGCGCTCCGTTCCGCTCCTATCCTGAAAGTCTCGGGTGGTTCGTCAAGCGGGACCAAGAAAAAAAGGGGGTCCCAAAACGGGTTTTCCCCATGCAATTTTCTATTGGAACCTTTAGTCGCAGCTACAGCCCCAACTGCTGAACGGAATTACACCAAATTTGGCAGAAAGGTAGTCCTTGGTTCACACTCGTGCCTTTTGGTTAAATGGTGTCAATATGTGCAGTAGTTTTTTTAGATATTAAAGGAAAAAAATACATATATATCTGGGCGGAGCCTAACAACACATCTCATTGTGAGATCTGATTGGCTGTCAGCACTTCATGCAAGAAGTGTTGGCAGCCATCTTGGGACCAATATACATGATAGCACCTCATTAAAAAGCATTGCAGTTAGTAGAAGGTTTTAAGACTTTATTTACATTATAAATCATTTGTTGATTGTACCATATTAATTTTAGGAATTGTGGTGTGTTCTAAGGTGATTTTACTATGCGAAAAAGCCTTCTGCTGGGATAATCATGTTTGAGAGAAAACTATGTTCTCATGCTTTTCCCACAGAGGTTTGGAAGGTGATCTATAAGCTAAACTGAGAGCATATTTTCTGTAAATTCACATTATCTTTCTCAGCCATGTGAAAATGATGTCTGACATTCTCAGTAAAACATGTACATCCAACATGGGCAGACCCTGCCAGTTGATTTCTTTGTGTTCTACTGCAGCTTCCCAGAGTGTTCTAAAGAACAACCAGAGTGCTACTAGCCTTACTTATGACAAAAGTATAGCACACCTGAAGCCATCTTGATTGGAATAAAGTGGTAACTCTTAAAACATTTAATTTTAAAAAAGGAACAAAATGAGGGGGTTAATTGTCGATAGGAAGTATGATTAGTGCTGCAGAAAGAAAAATGAGGGCACATTTGAAGTGACTTCTCAAATCCTCTTCTATTTCATTAAAAAGAATTCTGACATGCAGACTGAAACATGTACTTTCAATACCAGCAACAGACTTCCCTGGTGAGCAGTAGCGTTACTACAATGATCTAATGAGCAACTAAAGTGTAAAACACTGAAAGTATTTCCTACTGAGGAGACTGTAGTAAATTAGGAAACTTCATAACAAATAAGTCTCCCAAGATGGCTCTCCACACCACTGGAGTAAAGCTATCCAGGCTGATGAGGGCTGAGAGCCAGAAACCGGTCCTTGGATGCTTGATTCCGGTCTGGGAAAGACATGGCTTGGTAGTTCGGAGTGGACTGTTCCCATGAGGCACAGGGTCAGAGCTGATTTGCATATAGCCAGTGTCTAACCCAGGGTGGTGTGGAGTGCAAAAAAACGATGGATTTAGGCCCAGATCCTTGTACTGGGGTGAATGTATGACATTGTTCTACATTCTGTCCAGCAACTGTGTTTTTTGCAATTTTCACCCCGAGGGGGCTGGGTATGCTCAGACGTGAGTCCCAGGCTCTCCACACCACTGGAGTCAAGCTATCCAGGCTGATGAAGGCTGATAGCCAGAAACCGGTCCTTGGATGCTTGATTCCGGTCTGGGAAAGACATGGCTTGGTAGTTCGGACTGGACTGTTCCCATGAGGCACAGGGTCAGAGCTGATTTGTATATAGCCAGTGTCTAACCCAGGGTGGTGTGGAGTGCAAAACAACGATGGATTTAGGCCCAGATCCTTGTACTGGGGTGACTGTATGACATTGTTCCACATTCTGTCCATCAACTGTGTTTTTTGCAATTTTCACCCCGAGTGGGCTGGGTATGCTCAGACGTGAGTCCCAGGCTCTCCACACCACTGGAGTCAAGCTATCCAGGCTGATGAAGGCTGATAGCCAGAAACCGGTCCTTGGATGCTTGATTCCGGTCTGGGAAAGACATGGCTTGGTAGTTCGGACTGGACTGTTCCCATGAGGCACAGGGTCAGAGCTGATTTGCATATAGCCAGTGTCTAACCCAGGGTGGTGTGGAGTGCAAAAAAACGATGGATTTAGGCCCAGATCCTTGTGCTGGGGTGAATGTATGACATTGTTCTACATTCTGTCCATCAACTGTGTTTTTTGCAATTTTCACCCCGAGTGGGCTGGGTATGCTCAGACGTGAGTGCCAGGCTCTCCCCACCACTGGAGTCAAGCTATCCAGGCTGATGAAGGCTGATAGCCAGAAACCGGTCCTTGGATGCTTGATTCCGGTCTGGGAAAGACATGGCTTGGTAGTTCGGACTTGACTGTTCCCATGAGGCACAGGCTCAGAGCTGATTTGCATATAGCCAGTGTCTAACCCAGGGTGGTGTGGAGTGCAAAAAAACGATGGATTTAGGCCCAGATCCTTGTACTGGGGTGAATGTATGACATTGTTCTACATTCTGCCCATCAACTGTGTTTTTTGCAATTTTCACCCCGAGTGGGCTGGGTATGCTCAGACGTGAGTCCCAGGCTCTCCACACCACTGGAGTCAAGCTATCCAGGCTGATGAAGGCTGATAGCCAGAAACCGGTCCTTGGATGATTGATTCCGGTCTGGAAAAAACATGGCTTGGTAGTTCGGACTGGACTGTTCCCATGAGGCACAGGGTCAGAGCTGATTTGCATATAGCCAGTGTCTAACCCAGGGTGGTGTGGAGTGCAAAAAAACGATGGATTTAGGCCCAGATCCTTGTACTGGGGTGAATGTATGATATTGTTCTACGTTCTGTCCATCAACTGTGTTTTTTGCAATTTTCACCCCGAGTGGGCTGGGTATGCTCAGACGTGAGTCCCAGGCTCTCCACACCACTGGAGTCAAGCTATCCAGGCTGATGAAGGCTGATAGCCAGAAACCGGTCCTTGGATGCTTGATTCCGGTCTAGGAAAGACATGGCTTGGTAGTTCGGACTGGACTGTTCCCATGAGGCACAGGGTCAGAGCTGATTTGCATATAGCCAGTGTCTAACCCAGGGTGGTGTGGAGTGCAAAAAAACGATGGATTTAGGCCCAGATCCTTGTACTGGGGTGAATGTATGACATTGTTCTACATTCTGTCCATCAACTGTGTTTTTTGCAATTTTCACCCCGAGTGGGCTGGGTATGCTCAGACGTGAGTCCCAGGCTCTCCACACCACTGGAGTCAAGCTATCCAGGCTGATGAAGGCTGATAGCCAGAAACCGGTCCTTGGATGCTTGATTCCGGTCTGGGAAAGACATGGCTTGGTAGTTCGGACTGGACTGTTCCCATGAGGCACAGGGTCAGAGCTGATTTGCATATAGCCAGGGTGGTGTGGAGTGCAAAAAAACGATGGATTTAGGCCCAGATCCTTGTACTGGGGTGAATGTATGACATTGTTCAACATTCTGTCCATCAACTGTGTTTTTTGCAATTTTCACCCCGAGTGAGCTGGGTATGCTCAGACGTGAGTCCCAGGCTCTCCACACCACTGGAGTCAAGCTATCCAGGCTGATGAAGGCTGATAGCCAGAAACCGGTCCTTGGATGCTTGATTCCGGTCTGGGAAAGACATGGCTTGGTAGTTCGGACTGGACTGTTCCCATGAGGCACAGGGTCAGAGCTGATTTGCATATAGCCAGTGTCTAACCCAGGGTGGTGTGGAGTGCAAAAAAACGATGGATTTAGGCCCAGATCCTTGTACTGGGGTGAATGTATGACATTGTTCTACATTCTGTCCATCAACTGTGTTTTTTGAAAGAAAAATTAGGGCACATTTTAACTTCTCAAATCCTCTTCTATTTCATTAAAAAATTCTAACATGCAGACTGAAACATGCTCTTTGAATACCATCAGCATACTTCCCTGGTGAGGAGTCGATTTACTACAGTGATCTAATGAGCAAATAGAGTGCTAACATTCAGAATTCATGGCAAATGAGTAACACATCTGAATGCCCTCTTGATGGAACCAAAGTAAACAAGCATTGAAATGCAATAGGTCTCGCCCTCGTTTAAGTTAAAACAATTCTGTTTGTAATTGGGTGGCATTTTAGCTTTGCTTTTATTAGTGTTTTTTAAACTTTCATGTACATAACATGCATATGTATGCATATATGTATATGTATATGTATGCATGCATTTATATTTGCATTTATTTAGATATGTACAGTACATATATGTTTATATATGTATGTATATATATACACATACATATATATAAACACATATATATATGCATATATATATGTGCATATGCGTGCATGTACAGAGAGGCAGAGAGGCTAGAGGTGTAGAGGTAGAGGTGTAGAGGTAGAGAGGTAGAGGTAGAGAGGTAGAGAGAGGTAGAGAGTAGAGAGTGAGTAATAGAGAGTAGAGAGCGGAGACTGAGTAGTAGAGAGTAGTAGAGAGTTGTAGAGAGAGTAGCAGAGAGTGAGTAGTAGAGAGTAGTAGAGTGAGTAGTAGAGAGTGAGTAGTAGAGAGTGAGTAGTAGATAGTGAGTAGTCAAGAGTGAGTAGTAGAGAGTAGTAGAGAGCAGTAGAGAATGAGTAGTAGAGAGTGAGTAGCAGAGAGTGAGTGGAGTAGAGAGTAGTAGAGAGTGAGTAGTAGAGTGAGTAGTAGTGAGTAGTAGAGAGAGAGTAGAAAAAAGTAAGCAGTAGAGAGTAGTAGAGAGTGAGTAGTAGAGAGTGAGTAGTAGAGTGAGTAATAGAGAGAGAGTAGTAGAAAGTGAGTAGTAGAGAGTAGTAGAGAGTGAGTAGTAGAGAGTGGGTAGTAGAGTGAATAATAGAGACAGAGTAGTAGAGAGTGAGTAGTAGAGAGTAGTAGAGAGTGAGTAGTAGAGAGAAAGCAGTAGAGAGTGAGTAATAGAGAGTAGTAGAGAGTAAGTAGCGAAGAGTAGTAGAGAGTAGTAGAGTAGTAGAGAGTGAGTAGTAGAGAGTAGTGGAGTAGTAGAGAGTGAGTAGTAGAGAGTAGTAGAGAGTGAGTAGTAGAGTGACAAATCAGTAGTCATCCTAGTCGGTTATGCAGTGATGCTACTCACTCATGAAAAGAATCAATCACACGTACATTTACTCACCTACACAGTTGTACACACAACGCCTGATTTATACATAAACATAGTAAATCATAGTTACTATGTTAAAAAATCACTATTACAATTATACACTCATTCATTCAGGTACTCTCACAATCACTGACTCTTACGTATAATTATTTATATACACCAACTCTCAAATACAATGCCTTTTATTTTTCTGCTTTATTGGAGATGTACCACTGACACATATATTCACTTACCAACACACAAATAAACACACTCAGATACCCAAACAACTGTTTCCATAAACACTCCTAAACCCATATGCCTAGAAAATCAACCACTCACACATCTATGCATAGAGTTACAACTCCCCCACCCAACCAAAAATACACTCAGTCTCCCTTACAAATCCTCATCCAACTAATCAATAACTAATATAGACACTCATGTAGTTAGTGACCAATTGATGCAGCAGGTTATACAACAACAGAGACAGTGATACACACATTCACATAGTCACTGGAGCGCTGGGTAGCCTCCCGTCCGCTTCTTCTCTTCTTGCCTGTTCAGGTAACAGACAGGCGGGGTAGGCTCCCACCTGGAGTTTTTCGGTCTCGTTGTGGGGCATGTGCGGGGGTCCCACCAGCTCACGGGAGCCCCCGCTCGGGATGCAGCGATTTCCTGGTTCCGGTGTTGGCCGCTCCCACAGTCAGGTGGCACCCGCCTGACTTCCTTTTCGGCAGTGCTCCTTTTGTGACTGCTCATGCCAAGCTACCAAGGGGGTGAGCAGGGGTTATCTTGGCATGTAATTCCCTTGCCCTGACTAGAGTGGTGGTCTCTGCCTGGCCTTGGCACAAGCCTTAGCCAACCAAAGCTCACATTTCTACCACTGACCATGTTTTGAATGATGTAATATGTGACATCTTCAGCAGTGCATTGCGGGGCGCGAGTTATTGTTAGCTGAACTAACTATAACAGGGGAATTTTTATGATTTTGTATGAGTGAAATGTCCAACTAAGTATAGCATGTCTGAAACCTATGGTTTTTTCAGTGAATTTCTAAGGTTTTTAAAATGCTAATTTCTAACTATAACATGCCTCAAACCTATGTTTTTTTTAGTGAATATATATCTATATATATAGATATATACATTTTTTCTTCATATGTCTCTTTTCAATGGCTGTCCAGAAACATAAAGAACAGTACTTCACTTTAACACATACATAGTTAAAATAAAAATCTACCAGTGATCACATACACAGGCATAAGACCTTGGAACCACATATAATTTAAATGTCCAAAACAAGTTTTGTTCAGTGTATCCTTATATCTTCATCACATATTTCCAAGGATAGCTGACACAGGACATAACATAATGTCGTCTCATGTCAGTATTTAATGGTTAACGAATAACATTATTTACAATTACTTTGTCCGACAGAACTATTTGTAGCAGAATGTTTAATGAATAACATTATTTACAATTCCTTTACCCGACAGAACTGTTTGTAGCTCCAACTGTTTTTGAATATGATCACAATTGCACCTAATCATTCAACCTCTAAGACCTGTGACCTGCTCCATGTGCCGCAAAGTTTGTGCACACAGAGCTACAACCACATCTATGGGTTTCAGAGGTATGGTGTCTGCAGCTCGTGTTCTAACTTGAAATGTTACTGAATTAGCGCTTGTGGATCTAGAGAGTCCAGTTTAAAACAGGAGCCCACATCAATTCTGTCCCTGTAGCATCACAGTACATCACCTTAAATCAGATTTCCAATAAATGTATGAAAATAGTTTGTTGCAGTTAAAACCCAAGTACAAATGGTCTGATAAACTATTCATTTTAACACGTGAATAGGCTGCAGGGGGAAACATTGAAGGCTTTGCAAGGTACATTACAATTCATAATGCACTTCTGACTTCCTGTGATTTGCAAAGAAGGGGTATAAAATAAAAGTTACCTCTTTTTTGCTAACAGCAAGGATAAGTATAAAAGTTTTGCAACTGAAAGTGTGGTTATCCTTTCTCAAAGTAAATTTGTTCTATCAACAAATCAGATCATGAATATTTACAAACAATGGAAGCCTTGGGTCTTCAAGCATTAAATGGTCGAACCCAAGGAGATATTCCAATGAGTACCATAAGGAAAACTAATAAATCAAATTTATTTCTGTTTTATTCTTTTGTATCCCTTAATCTTTTTCCTAAAATCTCAGGTTTCAAAATCTGTGATAGGTGTGAAAGCGACCACTCGCCACAAACCTTCAGCATTATAAACTATAATACGAAGAGTCAAATTTATAAATCTATTCGCACACAATAGCCAGTCACAAACTGGAAATAAATCTGATGGAATGTGTTGGACTTTTGCGGGGTCATCCCTAAACCTTTTGCCTTTCTCCTAGCCTAAAGTGTGTGCCATTCCTGTGATCCCCACTTTTACTGCATGTCAGTCCCTCCTAAGGTAGGCCCTGGCTAGCCCTATGGGCAGGGTGCATTGTAGGTAAAATATAGGACATGTACCTTAAGTGGGTGACATGTCCTGATAGTGACAAACAGCCATTTTGGTTTCTCACTACTGTAGGGCTGCCCTCCCATAGGAATGCATTGGGGATTCCCTAATAAGTGTTTCAGTGGTAATTCGTGATATGAGAGGAGCAGAGTGGTCACGTTTAGTATATTTGGAATGGTTATAATAAATGCTGCACAATGGTGTGCACAGATTTATTTTAGATATTTTAGAAATGCCACTTTTAGAATTTGGCATTTCTGTGTGTAATGTGTCTGCCTGCCTGATGTGAATTGCATGTCTGGCTTTTGAGTGATAGGGGCTGGTGAGGTGTGTGTGGATTCAGGAGGAGCAGGGTGAGCCAGCACTAGGCTGAAGGGGACATTAACATTTGGAGTAGTGGGAAGAGTAGTCCCCTCACCCTGAATAAGATTATGCATGCCCTATACAATGCTGTCTCCACCCCCAGTGATGTGTCTGATAACCGAGCCCTCACCTGACAAAGGGGAAGAGGAGCCGGGTAAACAGACTGCTCCAATGCCCTCCTGAACCAGTTTTTGCTGGTTCCCCCAAGCCCTGTACTGCAGACAAGGCAATGGTTCATATAAATATAGGGGCTGTGACCCCATGAGTTGTGTTGTTCCTGTGCTTGGGGGCTTGCTGCTGCTGGGCCTCAGGAGGAACCACCACAAGGGACTGCCTCTCTGCTTGAGGGGCCCGTGTGCTGGCCTGCCTGGGCCCAGCTTTGTCCCCCTGCCACTCTAAGGACTTTTGGGGGACTATAGCGCCTTGGGAGCGCTCTGCTTTTATTCCTGAAAGAGAAGAGTGTGGGCTTCACAGCGTGGAGTTGCTGCCTTTTTTAGAGGGAATCCCAATGTGGGGATTCCCCCACATTTGCTGGTTCTATCAGTCGGAGCCCACCCCGCATTTTGCAAGCCGATCGGGTGCCCACCCCACTTTATGAGTATTTAAGAGGTGGGTGCCCACCCCTCATTTTTGTGCCTTTCCAGCGAGTGCCCATCCCGCTTTATGCGTTTATATTAGGGTGGGTGCCCAGCCTGCATTGCACCGCCAAAGGAAAGGAGCCACTGGCCGCCGCAATCGTGCAGCGACTCAGAAATCAGGCAGAGCTGCCTGACATTGGGCGGAGCAGGGAGAAGAACTCCTGCCCACCGTAGGAATCGCCTGGAGCCTGGCGGGTGCCCTAGGAGTGTGGGACCACTGCAGAGAGGAAAAGAGAGGTCCCGGTGAGCGCTGTCCTGCTGTGGCACATTGTACCTGGGACCCGTGCCTGAGCACCAGTGTGTTGGGCTGCAGGTTGGCACATTGTCAGTGCCTATTTTCTGAGCTGACTCGCCAGAGAGCGGGCTGCTCCAACGCAGGGGGCATTTTCTTTTTCATGGCACCCGGAGGAGCCTGGAGATTACAGCTCCCCCAAGCCCCATTAGTGCCAATGCTAAATTCATTTTTGGGGGCAATGTACGTGATAGGAGCCATGGAGTGGGGCCTCAAAGGCAACGCAGGTGTCAGACCTCTTTATTCCCTCAGTTGCGGCACTGTAGCGGGCAACTGCAACGTTTGGCTATATTTGTCGAGAGAGCCCCAGTGGGGGCCCAGGGGGCACGGCAAGTGCCAGCACCCACAGTTTCTTTACAGCTGCACTGCAATTAGCGGAAGCTGCAAAGTTTAGGTCAGAGTATATTGAGGAGTCCCAATGGTGTCCCATGAGGCACAGTGGTGCCAGCACAATTGCGCATTTGGATTCTGCTGCAGTGGCAGCCAGCCCTGAGATTTGGGACATAGGGCATTTGAGCCTTCTGAGAAGGCCAGAGGACCAGGGGGACAGTGTTAGGTTGATAGGGCATCAGGCCCTAATGGCATTTATGTGGTGCCTAGGATAAATGTGATGTATGCACCATGATTTATGCCTCTGATGTTTATGTTTAGGAGGTTATTCCCTAATCTGAGGTTTATGCTCATGAGGTTATGGGATAATGTGGTTTATGCTTATGAGGTTATTGCATACTGTGTTTATGCTGTTGAGGTTTATTGCTTAAAATGTTTATGCTGGTGGGGTTGGTGCATAATGTGTTTACGCCTAATGTGATGCTGATTGCATAATATGATTTATTTTGCAGGATATTATGCTGAGTACAGTGTTTTGCCAGTCATTACTGGTTGTGTTCTACATTTACTATTTGTGCTTTGTGATGGTTCTGACAGTGGCCCAATTGGCCCTGTCATGTGCATATAATCCCCTGTAAATATTGGCAAGTTCCAGTTGGCGCAGTGTATATTGTGTGATTACTATTCTAATGTGTTTTCGATAATACAAAGGCTATTATTATATATAACCTTGTGTGGAGTCTCTTTTGTGGTGTGCCTAGTGTGTTGCTGCTGTGTGTGTGTTGCACAAATGCTTGACACATTGCCTCTGGGATAAGCCTGACTGCTCGTGCCAAGCTACCAAGGGGGTGAGCTGGGGTTATCTTCAGCGTGTAACTCCTTTGCCCTGACTAGAGTGGTGGTTTCTGCCTGGCTTATGCGCAAGCCCCAGCCAACCAGAAATCCCATTTCTAACAGAATGCATTGTTATCTTTCCTGTATGAGTATTGGAAAAAGTCTGACTCAACCCTATCCTGGGATCTTAAAAATCCAATCCTGACCTGGAGCCAAACACAATAAGAACTCAAGGCCGCTCTGGCAACATCTAACAATACTACAGCTCCTTATCATCAGCATAAGTGCAACACCTGGTACGCCAGCTCACTTAGACATCAACGAATAACCTTGTACAGAGAAATGAAAGCTATCAATCACCAGTTAAATCCACATGGCCAAACAAAGCTTAGAGAACTACTAAAATCTTATAAAAAGGCAATTTGGAAAGCAAAGAGAGCAAAATCCAAGCAAGACTGGATTGATATAGTCTAAGCTTTCAAAACCAACTGAAAGTCACTATGGATAAAAATAAACCAATAATGTCACAGAAGAAGCTTGGAAATCTTATATATCTGCCCTATATGACAGGAAAGATAATCGGCCAATAAATTAAATGAACATTGTATGTAAAACAGCGTTAAAAATAACACAAAAAAATCCCAAAAATAATTGTAAAAGCTGAGGGAATTGTGCTCCTGGCCCAAATGGCATCATTGGGGGCACAAACAAAGAAGATCTGGCTTTTTGGAGCAGCCTTTTCCAAATTGTATTCAATTAATGTTTAACCACAGTAACTATCCTGGATACCTGGCACGCCTCTTACAGCCAATTTATAAGAAGGGTCCTTATGGTTCCCAGGAAAGGGTTAGAATGATAGCCCTATTAGACACTGATTCCAAAATACTTGCAGGACTGATTTTGACAGAACTCGAAAAATGGGCTGACAAGAAAAATGTCATTCCATATGATCAGACTGGCTTCCGATCAAAAGCTAGTCCTTTAGACAATCTGGTAGCCTAAAACATGATTGTTGACAAATGCGTGACAAAGAAACAACTACTATATACATGTTTTGTGGATCTCGCAAAAGCCTTTGATCATGTTAACTGCAATTTAGTATGGGAAAGCTGTGTAGTTGGGAAATTCCACCATAATTACTGCACACACTTCAACTTCTATACTCTGGACTTAGGTCAAACTCTGTCAAAACACCAATCTCACAGAAAGAATTGCTATAAAGAGAGGTCTGAAGCAAGGTTGCATCTTGGCGCCTGTACTTTTAAACCTGTTCTTGGCAGATTTTAGCACTTATTTGGTGACACCCAATTCTTATCCACCAAAACTGGCAACTAGGAATGTAGCATCACTACAATATGCAGATGATCTTGTTCTAATAACTTGGATGGGCCTACAGTCTACTCAACCAACTAAATATTTATCGCATCGAGAAGGAGATGGCTATTAACTTCACAAAACCACGGGTCATGATTTTTGGCAAATATTTTGGAGTATGGGTACAAGAATGGCAATCACACAACTTACATCAGAGTGCATTAAACCAAGAATTGCCTCCCTAATTTCAGCTTTCCAGTGAATTCACCAGAAATTACAAAGCCCAACATTGTAGCCATTATTATAGTAAGCTAAATAACGATGATGGATTCAACCCAGATCTGTGACTTGGGGTGAGTATCTGAAAAGTTTCAGCGCTCCATCCATCATCTTGTGTTTGCTTCGTTCGCCCTAAGTTGGCAGGCTGATGAGGGCTGTAAGTCCAAAACTGGTCCCAGAATGCTTGTTTCCGGTCCAGGGAAGACATGGCTTGGCAGTTCAGGCTGGACTGTTCCCATGAGGCACAGGGTCAAGACTGATTTGCATATAGCTGTGCCTGAACTGAGGTCGTAAAGTGAGCTAAAGAACAATGATGAATTCAACCCAGATCTGTGACTGGGGGTGAGTGTCTGAAAAGTTTCAGCACTCCGTCCATCATCTTGTGTTTGCTTTGTTCGCCATTATTAAGTGGAATACAATCTAAGTGTATTCCAACTCTTTGCCACTAAAGCTTTTCTCCGTGAACTTTGACCGTACCTCAATTCTGCACAAACCAAGGCCTTCAGTCTGTTATTCCAGCTACCTCAGAGTTCATCCCCCCCTCAGATCTGACTAGAATTCAGGCTAATAAACCATAATTTAGCACAAACAGGTGCATTAATTAAATGCACGTCATTAGTAAGATCCTCGGATGGAAACACACTATGAGCTTTGATATAGAATGAAATACAAAACTCCTTGCACCAAAATTCAAACGACTGGGCCCGAAAATTCATTGCAGCATTAACGACGCTGAGAGCCAAAGAGCTGTGGGATATGGCACTTCCACATAACTCCTTCAAAATAGTAATCAACAAACAAATGAAGAAGTTGTCATGGTTTGAAGATAAAGAAGAATTCAGGAAAAGAAGGCACGCGTGGACAGCGATTGACACTTACAGGGTGCCATACCCCCAGAAAAACTTCACTACATTACTTGGATCATTTTAAAAAAAACAGCTATTGCAGTTACATTTTGGACGATGCCAAACACTAGAATACATCCCTGTATGGCAATCACAACAATGGAACTCAAAGTGCAGACTTTGCTTACTTTATGAAGAAAGTTTGACCCATATTTTATCAATTGGCCCGATTTTATTAACAGACAGAACAATCTTACTGAAAATATTTTTTAATAGGTATAGTATTATACCATGTCGGCATGCACTACTATTTTGTATGAAAGAGGAATCTCCACAAATAACAGCGGTTTTCATAAAGTGCTATCTTAAAGCTGAACAATTATTGACGGCAAATAGTCAAACTAATGTAACGTAAGGATGGCTCCACAGTGACTTATATTTTAGTGATGCTCAAGGAAACTTTCAAAATCTGATTTTAATTTTAGTAGAATGTGTATAATATTTCATGGTTGTTATTAACTGAAATAAAAGGTATTAATCTATCTATCTATCTATCTATCTATCTATCTATCTATCTATCTATCTATCTATCTATCTTTCTATCAATCTCAAAGTAAATGCTGTCTGTGATGGAAAGCTTCAACTTTGTTTATTCCAAACAGTGGCATTATGGAAGCAGAGAGTGGCCCCATGGATTACTGCACCAGGCACAAAACCTCTCCATTATGGCCAGCAAACGCTTATATTGTTAGTTTTCCTAGCAGTCAATAACAAGCACTGGCAAAGCCAATAGGACTCTCTTGTGCGAGAGCTGTTGGCTTTTTCAATGTTTTTTAGCCATGTTCCACCGCAGTCTGCTGAGATACAATATGGCTGAAAGTAAACAAAATAAGTTGGCTGTGCTTCTGTCAATGCTAGCCACAACATAGCATTTTTTTTTAACTTTTAGTCCTGTTATATAGCAGCTGCTGTGCCACATGTTTAAAAAAGAGCTATGGTGCAATAGCAATTCGCAACAGAGCCTCAACATGCCTGAAAGTTTAACAAAATTATTCGGCCACTTTGACCATGTTTTTTTTTGTTTGCTTTCAGCCGTATTGCACAGCGGCTGCCTTGCTGTGCAACATGGCTAAGAAAAAACATGGACAAAGCTAGTCTTTGCCAATAGTTGTCTTTTTTGCTCTGCAAATGCTCAGCCATCCAGGGGTGGACTGACTCAGAAGGCCACTGGTGGCTAATATCAGAGACATTCTGATGACCCTCTTGCCTTGCACTGCTTTTAAATAGGTTGTTTACAAAACAGACAGATGTCCCTCAGTGTAAAACACTAAAAGAATCTCTACAGAAGTCACATTTTATCTGAAATATTCCAAATCACGTTGTGGTTTTTCGGTTGAAGTCCCTGCTCTCAACTTCTGTATATTTACACTAAAATATTCCACACTCACTTGTTCGCTGACTCACTCAATGACAATTGGAAGTGTTTCCAGCAAGTTACTTATTCTCCCAGTGACAACAAAAAACTATGAATGTGAACTTGTATAAAGTAACTGGTGCTCATCTAAAGCGCTACATTTGGGTCATGTCAAGTTCACGCAAATAAACTGTAGTAAGTATAAAAATGCTTACTTGGACCAGCTTGTAATATAGAAACAAGTTATTTATTATAGGTTGAATATCAGAGTAGAAATCTGTGGCTCTCCCTCTGGCCAGTCAACAGCAACTGCCAAGGAGTAGAACTATCAAACCTCATAGGAATGTTGAATGCACTAGGCACAGTGCTCCACACTCCATAAACAACATAGAAGATTACAACATATCCTCTTCCCTTAAACAAATAAAAGATATAAAGAAAAGTGAGCAAAACAATACTCCAACATGAGCTCAATTTGACTTGAAGAAATAGAACTGAAGAACACATTGAAGAAAAATACAAGAGTGAATACTAAGCAACTGCATAAAGAAAAATAAATTGACAATAATGAAATCCATACAATCAAAACATATCATTTACATATGTAATCTTTTAGGTAACCTGGAGGATAACGATTTCTGTAAAGTCTTACCTCTTGAGTAGATTGCATTACCCCTAGAAAAACTGAGGGAACAGGAGCTGGGGCAGCACCTCCTCCCTGTACAACCCTTTGAGAAGCAAAGTTCTCCTGAGAATTGTAAATGAAGTCATTGTCAGACATAGATAAAAACGTATTATCTAAAGAAGTGTCACAATGATTACCTTTGACTACAACTTCTGTACCCACCTTACCCTTCTGGTATAAAGCCACCCGTCTATAATTCAATTTTTCACCATTGTCCAGAACTACACAATATGGTAAGGTATGTTTAACTCTAAATGGTCCTAAAAACCTTTTGAATGGAATTCCAGGTCTGCCAGACCGTATCTTTACCCAATCGCCAAGGCAAATTCTCTTCTCTCATTTTTTGTTGCAGCTCACACTTCCTTGTGAAGAAACTGAAGGTGACTTGACAGGAATCACATCTTTTGTTACTATGTCTCTAATCCAAGTGGGAACCAATTTTGTGTTAGCTGGTCTTCCACGCAACATCTCAAACGGTGTTTTGTTGGTAACATTATGCTCACTGGAGCGATATGCCCAAATCATTTCTGATACCATAGAGTCAACTTCTTCATTACTAGAGATAGCCATTTGAATGACACCCTTGATTAAACGATTGGCTCTCTCAACAATTCCGTTCCCTTGTGGGTTGCATAAAGAGGTACGGCTATGCCTAATACCACAAGTGGATAAAATGTTTTTCACTTCAACAGATGTCAATTGAGTGCCATTGTCTGTTAAAAGTACAGAGGGTATCCCTTTTTCACTCCAAATGCTCCTCAAGGTGTTTATGGTAGTTGAAGTAGTAATGTCTCTAGTGAATTTGACTACTAACCATTTTGTATGAACATCTACAACAACCATACCAAAGCGTAAACTCTCTTTAAGTCCATTCATAGGACCAATGAAGTCCATACATATAGTGTGCCACGGTAGACCTGGATCAAAAATATGGCCATGAGGTGCTTGAACACCAACCTTTAAATGTTTGTCACTCTCTCTACAAATCTCACATTTTGTGACCCAAGTATCTACATCTAAATCCATCCCTGGCCACCACCAATTTGTTCTTAATCTTTTTTTCGTTCAAGTCTGCTCCAAATGCCCTTCATGGGCAATTTTTAACAAATTGTGCCTCAATGAAACTGGAGGAATAAATATATCCCCTCTCATAATTAGGATATCTTCATAAACAGAAAGTTCATCAAGAATTTTCACAAATGGCCTATTGGAGATGGAAACAGTGCTCTCCCTCCTACAACCTTGTTGAATTAATTTTAACATTGAATTGTCATTAGACATAGCATCAACCCACTCAATCCTAGTTAAGGCCTGAGGTTCACACACATTCAAGACGTCTTGCACCAAAGCAACAGCACCCTCATTCTGGTTTTTAAGAACGACATCTTTATCAACTGTCTCCCAATCAAGTGATAATCTTGATAAGCAGTCAGCTTGTATGTTTCTCCAACCTTGGATATACTATATGTTATAACAAAGCTCCTGAAGGCAAGAGGCCAACCTAGCCAATCTTGCTGAGCATTTTGCATCACCACCTGGTAGCAACACTCTTATGAGAGGCTTGTGATCTGTTTTTAATGTAAATTTAGACCCCCAATGGTAGGTCCTAAAGTATTCACACGCCCAGGCAGCAGCCAAGGTCTCTCGTTCTATGACAGAATAATTCTTCTCAGGAATGGTTAGTGTTCTAGATGCAAACGCTACTGTCTTTTCTTTACCACTATGAACCTGAGCTAAAACAGCTCCAAGTCCGGTAGCACTTGCATCGACTGTAAGTACAGATTGCAGTTTAGTGTCAAAAGGTGTAAGTATGTCTGCATTACAAATATCCTTCTTAATGCTATCAAAGCAAGACTGTTGGACATCCCCCCAACTAAAGCTGACTCCTTTATTTAAGAGAGATCTTGGATCTACAGTTTTTGTCGAGAAATCTCTAATAAACTTTAAATAGTATTCGATTAAGCCTAAGAATGATCACAATGTATCTTTATCTGACGGGACAGGAGCTAATCGAATGGCATCTAAAAGATCTTTATTAGGCTTCACACCAAGTTTTGTAATTTTGTAACCCAAGTAATTCACTCTATCCACTAAGAATTTACATTTATCTTGTCTAAGTGTTAAGCCAGATTCTCTCATTTTAAATAAGGCTTCACGAAGTGTATGGTTATGTTGATGAACTGTGTCTCCAAATATTAAAATATCGTCTTGAAAAAAGACAATATTCTTCATTCCCTTAAATAGTACATTCATCATCCTTTGAAATATGCTAGCCGCAGAGCATAGTCCAAAAGGCACTCTGATACATTGAAAAATACCTTCAGTGGTGATGAACGCTGTCAAAGGTTTTGAGTCTTCATGCAGCCTAATTTGGTGGTACGCATTTTTCAAATCAAGCTTTGAAAAGAATTTACCACCACTCAATGCTAAGATAAGTTCATTAATGTTAGGAAATGTGTCAACCACTACATTCTGGTTAAATGACCTAAGGTCAATGCAAAACCTAAACTTACCTTCAGATTTTTCGGTGATAACTACTGGCGAAACCCATGACGAGCTTTCAACTGATTCTATCAGCCCTGAATCAAGCATATCTTGAAACATTCCCTTGATCGCTTCCATAGCCACTAAAGGTGTTCTGCGTATTCTTTTTTTGAACTGGAATAGTATTAGGTTTTAAAGTTATCTTATGTACATATCCTTTAAAACGACCTAACTCATCTTTAAAGACATCCTTAGCTTCTTTCGAAATTTCTTCAATAGATGGATTGTCTATGACTAGTACTGGTGCTGGAGCTCTAGGATCAATGATAATAGACAGATCAAATTGATGCATCCATCCTAAAATAGGAGGTCCATCTCTTGCTAAGTACACCTTGCCTTCAACCAACCTCCCTTTAAATTCAATTACTGACTTCATATACCCAATAAGATCAATAGTTTTGCTTTGATACCCCCCTGGATTGATATCTTTGGGTTGTAATGTATTGTTAGGCCACAGTTTGTCATAGATGTATCTCGGAATAATGGTATACATTGATCCACAATCAACCATTAATTCTACTATTTCTCCATTGATCTTAAATTCATCCCTAGGTCTATTGTTCCTACCAATCTGATCACTGGGATCATCTACACATAGAATTCTATCGACCTGTAAAGGAACATCATTAGTAGTACCACTTAAGTTTACATTTTGAAGTAAAGAAGCATCACCATCATCTATCATGGCTACTCTTTGTTTGAAAGATTTCCTACACATATTTGAAAAATTGCCTTTTCGTCCACATTTTAAACAGTTTTTGTCAACCGCAGGGCATTTCCGATTGTCAGCATTGTGATTTGTGCTTCCACACCTGTAACAAGATCTAAATTGTTGTCTCCTCCTTTGAAAATATTTCACTCCTTTTGAAATTGTTGCAATGTCTGAGTCTCCACTAGATATTGACGAAACATTAGTAGGATTATCCTCTTCTTTCTTGTTCATTTCGCACATACAATACTGTGAGTGTTCTAGTACCTTTGCTATCTCAATAGCATCTTTCAAAGTGGGGTTCTTAGCTGCCCAAAGTCTCTCTAGTGTCTTCTTACACTTACATTGTACAATTAGTTGATCTCGAACCAATTCGTCTGTCATTGCCCCAAATTTGCATTTCAAAGATAGCTCCCTGAGTTATGATACAAAATCATCTATTGATTGATTTTCTCCTTGTCTGTGGGTATAGAATTGATATTGATTCATAACTATGTTAATTTCTTTTGCAAATCTTGTTTCTACGCATTTCTTAGTTTCCTCATACACATCCTCAATAGCATTGCCATTAGGTAAGGTTGCTACAGGTTAGTACTTGAAAATACGTTGTCCTTCTTTACCAAGGTTATTCAATAGTAAAGCTTTTTTCCTTGCAGCACTAAATTTCGATCCATCCATGGCATCTATGTAATTTTCAAACATTGGCAACCAATCCTCCCACTCTTTTGAAAGTGGTCCTGGAGAAGCTAGAAATATAGGAGGTGTGACTATTGTACTCTGGTTAGCCATTGTAATTAGGATAACACAGAGAAGAAAATAATATAAATAACTTTTTTTTAAGTTCACTCTGAATTGTAAATATGTACATTTTACAATAAGTAGTAATTTGCAAATAAATTATAATGATTTGACTATTCCTGTAAGTAGATGGTCAAGTTTTTTAAATAGGCAGACAGGTTGCTATGGAATAGGTAGTCAGGTTGCTATGGAAACACTAATTCAGCTTTTCTCAATAAATTTTAAAATAAGAGTATGGCACACAAGAATACTCTTTCCAAGTTGTCAATCTCCCACATGAAGTAGTAAAATAAACAAATAGTACCTTTTAATTTCCAAGTTTTTAATTTTTCCTTTTAAAAATTGCTGACTTTCAGTAAAACAAAACTGCTTCCTCACCGTAGCTTTTTTTCGCGAAATCTAAAATGGCCGCTACTTCGTTCAGACGTCTTTTCTATGCGAAGTTGGCCTTGTTCCTGTTACGCGCTGAGCGTGGTTACGGCAATGTTTTTATAGGCGATCAAGCACTTATGACGTTTCCTTTCGTCAGCTCGAGATCGCTCTCGCATAATAGCACCAGCTCGCGCCTCAGTTTGAACTTAACGGCTCCACTTCTAGGTGAATAAAATAATGAAATTTTTTCGAAGTAGGTACTCACAATGAGTTCTTTAAATGCTGCAGACACTCTGGATTTGTTTGCAGTCTTTTATTCCACCTGCGGCAATGATTTCTTTTTGGACACGCTGGAATCCGTCAGCCACTCCACTCTGAATAAATCACTTGGCCAGATCGTCGCCAAAATGTAGTAAGTATAAAAATGCTTACTTGGATCAGCTTGTAATATGGAAACAAGTTATTTATTATAAGTTGAATATCAGAGTAGAAATCTGTGGCTCTCCCACTGGCCAGTCAACAGCAACTGCCAAGGAGTAGAACCATCAAATCTCTGAGAAATGTGGAATGCACTAGGCACATAAACCTTTTAAAAAATAGAAGAAATAGTACCTCAATCGCAGTATTAGCTGGTGAATGACACTAATTAAGATCAATCAATCTGTATTTGGTCAATATGCCACAAAAAGAAAAGGAAGTGACACAGGAAGTGAAGCCTCGCACTTGCTGCTGAATTAGAAGGCAGCAAAGAAGAGGGACAATGAATAGCTGTTCAGGCGATTATTCATGGCCTATCAGTGGTGCCTAATCGGAAAGTTTAACATCTATTGGCTAAAATCCTCAATCTGTAGGCACTGAACCATGCGGCATTTGGTTGTGTGCTACCAAAAAAAGGAAGGGTGGGTGCAGCCGATGACTGCCAATTATATTCACATTGGAAGGGAATAAGGGGGAAATCCTACCTGCACAAACTGAAAAGAGGTCTGATCTTGTAACTGTGGAACTGTCCCATGTGAGTAGAATCACAAATCCCAACCAGCGAGGGCAGATTCACAGCAGGTCGGTTCTGTACCTAAGTCCATTTATTTATCTCCAGCTGCTTGCCATATGCCTTGTATTGGATTATGACCCACTCTTAACACAGATCGCAGATGAAACAACAGTGCAGTTGAAAAAAGTCACAAATTGACTTGGGAAAAAAAAACTAAGTTTAGCTTAAGAAATGCCAAGAATATTTTGATGGTGCTAAATCCGTAGCAGGAGAATGCATGATTGCAAACGTTGGAAACCCCCATCTTGCTTAAGAAATACTTTCCAAAATTCTACTGGCTTCACTTTGCATTAGGCCTCCACTACCTAGTTTTTTTCACAGGCAATAAAACCTCTTGAATCACCTCCAACAAGCAATTATAGACACCAGGCCTTGCCATAGTCAACATGATGAAGATATTCGCTCCTCCTCTACCTCTTTAGTTTTTTTTTTACCTTGGGGGCGATGGGGTAGTGATAGTGAAATAACTTTATTGTATGAATCATTGATTACAGTAAAACCTAAGTACAGAAGAAACTAATAAATGTGATATTTAACTTATTAAGTCAGTCCCTTTAATAATACAATTATAAAAAGAGCAAATGGTAATATCATGAGTTCTCATCAATAAATTGGTTAAAACTACAGTCACCATTTAACTTGTTTAAGATAGAAATAAGTTTGATCCAAAAATTTCAAAAGACTACCGACAAAGGAATTGCTGTGAGCATTAAAAAAATTTACAGCCTCGTTCATTGGTGTCATATAATATTCTCTGAAATGTTTCCATAAGTACTTCTGAATGTCCCAAAACTTCGGGCACAGACAGATTATATGACATATACCTGCATAGCCTACATTTCCGATGCTTTGGAGCAGGTGATATTCCATGGTCCTTAAAATAGGGAGAGTGGAGTATACGTTAATATAAATCTTAAACATTTCAACTTTTCATTGCCCTCCAAACTTGAAGTGATATTTGTTCTTGTATAGGAGTCTAAAACCAAATCTACATGTTTATCTTTCAGTGAAACCAAAAAGTCTTCCTTCTCACTACTATCCAGTAAAGAGTTCTTTATTTGTCTCTTCCGGTGACCTTTCTGCAGCCCAATGAAAATGTTTGGGTGGGATAGTTGTTGTGCCTCTAATAAGTTATTTAATGACAAAAGATGCAGACTCCCCTTCGTGTCATTGTTTGCATTTAGATTATCAAAAATAAGCCACTGAAGGGAGGCTGCTTTGATGTACTGCAATCACAGACATAATTTATTATTGCTGCATTATGAAGTGTTCATAATGAAGGAAAATTCAATTCAAGAAGTGAAGGAAGTAACCCGTTTAGGGTCACCCGGGTAACTAATGACCACCTCCCAGCCTTCAATACCAAAATAAGAGTTGGTCACACAGTAGAGAATACAAACCAATAACTGTTTATTCATATACACTCAGAGCGGAGCCCGGTCTGCCCAGTCATTAGGAGTGCTGCAGAGGGGACTGAAATCAACAAGCATAGAGATACATTATGTACATTTTGTGACTGGGCTAAAGCACGCCCACAAGGGAATTTTCCATGCAGGTGTAGCAGTGCAGTGAAATACAAAAAAACGGTTTCAGTGGTTCTTTAATTTACAAAGTATCTCATTCCAAGGTCGTCCATTCAGACCCATCACCAGACTAGTAGGAGAGGGCCTCTATCTAGTGAGAAAGGTGTGTGCTGATAGGAACAGTGTACTCATTATGAGAACAAGTCTAACATGGCAGAAACTAAACTTATAGTGGAGCATTTCTCAGAATCAAACTTAATCAGTTTCAAACAACCTAAAATGGCGCAGGATAAGGAAAATGGCACAGCGCATGCTAACTTACATAGAGCAATGAGCAAATGTGATAATTTCTAATCTATCAGAAGTAGCAAGTTTTGAGGACTTCCCTGCCGGAAGTTAAACAAAAATCATATCACTTGCATTTATATGATATTCAAGTTCGACATTGGTTTTGAATTAAAAATCGGAGATCCATACAGAAATTATGGTATTACTTTTGCATTAAATACTTTCATTGACTGATCAATTGTCCTTCCTCCATAGATTCTTGTGAACCTTTTCAGGGCGTTGATTACCACTACAACATTCTGCTTCTTTACTTGAATGTGCAGGCTCAATTTTAGTTGATCATCAATGTTCCTATCAAGATACTTATAATTCCCTACCTGGTCAATATGTGCTGTTGTGTTTCTTAAAACACATAACTTTTGTTTTCATTTGATTGACCAAGAGAGGAATCTTAATGTTAAATTCATAGAGGGTTAATAGTTGAATTTGAAGGCCTCATGCTGTGTGAGAGATTTTCAATTCATCCAGAGGCTAAATGTATTATTGATTTTTTCCCTAATTTTGGTAGCATACCATCCATAATTTCCAGTTAAGTATGAGATCGGAAATATAGAGGGAAAAAAAATGGGATCCAATATGCATTCTTGTTTTAGACCATTATGGGTATGGAATTTTGGTGAAAAAGAATTTCTAGCTTATAATTTGATCTATGACATGCATGTACATGAAAAGCCTTAATAAAGTGAACAAGAGCTTGGTTGATTCCCCAATTAAGAAGCTTAGACCAGAATAGAGGATGGTTTGGGTGATCAAAAAAGAGATTTCATCTTGGGTTATGTGTAAAGTTGAATTGAAATATGAATGATTGTCTGATGAGAGTATGGACTTGCCTTCAAAGAGAGATATAGTATGTGTTTCCCGTTTCTGGAAGGTATTAAAATAATCTTTTGCAGATGTGTATACATTCATTTTACTACAGACCATAGACCAAGATCATTGAGATTGGTTTGATTTAACTGCCTTAAATGTTTTATTACTTTTAAAATCTGATAGCAATGCAATAGTGCTTATTTAATCTGGACATCCTGTGCCAATGTACAAGGTTGCTGTAATAATTATTGTAATGCCTTGTGATGTACCTGCTTTACAATGCTGATCCTTTGGGTCAGAATATTACTAACACCATTCGTACTGAATTAATGATTTCTGGATCGGTTTTCTGAAAAAAGCTCTGAACATTCCCTCAAAAGCTATTCCAATCTTCTAGCCAATTCTCTGTCGCATAGTCCTTTTACTTCTGATTTTCTAAATGCTGGGTTAAAAACTTTTCGTGTTTCAGTTGAGATCATTTTAAAGTAATATTTCTCTTCTAGTGAATGATCCTGTTATGTATTATCGTTAAGTTGTTGTAGATTGAGTGGGATTGGGAAGAAAGTGGTTGCAACTTTGAGTTAAAGTAATTATCTGAGAATTATGATTGCTTTCATATCTGTGCATAATGTCATAACTCCTGCTAAAATGTAAAGATGAACAATGTAAGAAGGACTGGTTGTTTTCCAATGATCCATGTTGAAGGTTGGAAGAGCGGGACAATCACACGCTATCCTTTCATTTAATGCTCGATAACCCATGCTATCCAATCAAGCTAAAATTTCCTCCACATTGTCAAACAGGCATTGCTATTGTTCCTTATTATTGATGGTGGAAAATATATTTTATGATAAGGAGTCTATTCCCTTTTTTGTCCTCTAGTAGTACCAGTAGGATGCTGTTTTAGGTTGTCCTAAGTTTCAGCAGAAATGCAAGCTGGTGTTGACTAGGATACTTAAGCCACCAATCTGTCTACCACGCAAGCTTTTGGTTGACAGAATATCAAAGGCTGTAAATTGGGCAGATAGAATGTTGTGGTTGTCCATGATTCTTGCATGCAAATCACATAAAATGTCATAATAATAAATGATGCCAAAATATTGGAAAGATGTCTCTCAATTTGATAGATATTCCAAGAGCATATTGCAACACTATCTTAGTTTGAAAAACCTGGGTTAACCACTTCGATGCTAAGCATGAACTTGGACTTCAATGCAATTTCCATTGAAGTCAATGGAAACTCCATGACGAGCTGAGCTCGTCATGAGCGTCGAAGGAGTTAAATTGTTTATCATGAACAAAATGGCAATTCTAGTGCATTTTTATTTTGTATGACCGGGGTAGGTAGTCTTTGAACGCTATGATTATTTGTTCTGTGACCATTAAGGGTGATCATTAAATTTTCAAAATGATTCCGGTTAACTGAACATTTGAAATAACTTTTCTCGTTCAGTGTAGGCTAAAAAGCATCATGACAAAGGCTGCTACCAGATAGAAAATAGGGATACTTTGGCGTGGCTGCTTGCCTCATAGTTATTCTCAATGTCTCCAAATCCACTTACCAGGCAAATATTCTACAAGAGATTGAACCAGTTGCCCATGTTGATAGTATGTGCTATTCAGATCACCAGGGAGCGGCTAAAGAAACTGATCCCTGAGCAGAGAGCTGGAATCAACATAGTGTAATTAAGGAAAGTAGCCAAGTGGCCAAAGAATGCTTTAAAGATTCAGAATATCATGTATGCCCACTGTTTTGTACATGGGTATCAGGTCCAATTTCATGAGATTTAAAAAGTCTTCCAGAGGGTTGGAGGCAAGTCGAATGAATACTCTTTGGTAGCCTTTTCACTATTAGTATCATTCGTCGAATCATATCCAACATCTTTGTTTACTGGTTCAATAGTCAATTCAATATTGGGCATGGTAAAACCATTCTTTTTATGTTCGTCAGTTGGACTAGAATTCAGTCTGTCAGCACAATGAAAGTCTGTTTTGGTTAATATTGCTAGACAATCTGTGATATTCCTTATTATGCCAGATGAGCTGGGAGCGATACCATGTGAAAATGAGTTACATGAGCTTGCTTGGTCAATTAAATTGCCTGCTACCTTTGCCACAATTTCACAACACAATGCAGTTGATCCCAAAGGATTATTTTCAGTGTTGCCCACTGTTGTTTGATTAATTGCATCCCCAGTTCTGCAATGTCTGTTCTCTTTGGATACGGCTCCTGGAGTACCAGTGAGCAAAAATAGGAAATAGTTTTTGATATCCAAAGGTGTTAGGTGATTCAGTTGATAAGCCACATGTTGCGGTTTCCAGAAGACTGATTTATTAGTTTAATTTTCATAGTTTCTTTAAGCGCCTTTTACTGAGGTAAGGCTGAAACTCTGATGTAGGCTTATCAATGCCATTTGATGTTACTACCATGGTTGTTTGACTATTAGAGGTCTGAGGCCTTGCGTTATTGTTAGGCAATATTACATCAATCTGTATTTGTTTAGATGGAGTCGCAATCTGAGAAGATAATATTGAGATGTGCTTAGGATCTCCCTGAATATGCTCTTTCATAAGGTCAGTCCCAATTGCTTTTTCTTTTAGAAATTTGGCAGCATTATGAGTATTAAAGTGAGGAAGCAGTTTACCTGGCAATAACCAAATCAAATCAATGATATAATCAAAGTGAAAAAATTGGAGATGTTTGCCTCATAATTTTGTAATACTGACTTCATATTAGATTCACGTTTAGTGGTCATCTGCAGTGTTTTGAGATGTGTTTTAATGCTTCTTAATAGAGAAATCTGTTGAATAATCAATCAATGTATTGGGCATTTGTGTTAACGTGGTACTGATGGCACCCATTTCTGTTAGGACTGAATATATAGGAGGGATAACAACCTCTGTAGGAACATTTGAATGTGAATGTACTGGACCTATAGTATTTACTGGTAGGGATGATTTATATGAGTTATCAGATTGTTGAGACTAACCTGAAAGGCCTAACAGTTAACCTATCAGAGCAGAATCCTTGAGAAAGATGTCTATTTGTAGCACACTCATGCTCAAGGCTTCAAAATAAGCTTACTCTAGATGGATTTGTTTTCAGAGCTGAACTAAGATGAGTGATGGGACTCAGAAGAGGTATTTAGGGGGTGGGAATATTAGTATCCTGATCTTGTACTATGGCACCACCTGGGCCCCCCACCTTCTGTTCGGACATAAAATCCTTGCACAGGGTGCCCCCAAGACTCCATGAGGGCTGAGGCAATAAATAAATGTAGTGGTTATGAATTCTACAGACTCCTTGGGTAATAAGTTAGCTCCCTAAATTGACTTGGTTGTTTTCTCAAAGTTGTTGAAGTGCCAATGATACCCCAAAACGGACGACTGTATAAATACAGTTTCACTCAGATTTTTTATGCTGGCATATCCTTGCTTAATGTGGCCTGGAGTACCTTCAGATTGTCACTTAAGTGTAAGACTGATGTTTAGCACCTACAGAAGACAGATCTGGGGGTGAAACTGAAGAAAGAGTACAAATTGTCAGGATCCCCCTTTTTTCTGATAGGTATATAAGGATAATCTAGCCTTCGGAGAACTTGCATGAGACTTAGAATCTTTGTGACTATTAAAAACTCTGTTATTGGTCAGCTTTATTTTGTTTTTTTGTTTCTGGTTTTCATACAGTTGAAAGCCAGAAACACCTGGTAATTTAAATTATACTGGTGAGTAGCAAAATCCTGAAGTAGAGTCAGGATAGCTGATATCCAGCAATCAGTAAAATAAACCCAGGAAGAGGTGCTCGCTACACCCACAACAGCAGAAGTGCAATGCAGGAAAAAATACAGCAATCAAAATCCCTCATCTGGCAGTAGTCCCCACAGAATCTGCCTTACCAGCCCACCACAATAGGCCCAGTGACCACTTGCCACTAGCCTACTCCTTCTCTGCAGAGCACTTTCTCCCCTGAGAGCGTGCAGCATGACTAACATCTTGGCTACCCCGAACATAGAATCAGCCGCAGCAGCCTAGTCAAGAATTGCCTGGCTGCCCAAAGTCTGAGGCCAAAAACTGGGACGTGATCTTCAGTTGGCAACCACCGTGATTACCAGGGTAAAATACCAGGAGACCAGAAGGCAAACAAGCATAGAGGTCGGCTTTAGTGGGGACTACGGTTTCACAATTGCTGCAATGTCACAGGGCTTTGAGGGTGAGCATGGGGCAGGCATGGCCAAGGACTCACAATGTCCAATGTCCAGAGAAACAAAGGCTTTAGTTAGTTCTGTAACCATGGACAGTAAACTTGAGCAAGGGATAGTCAAGTAGGAGTATCATCAAGGTGGGTAATTGGAACATTGCAGCTGTCTCTGAATGATGATTCCTGGTGGGGTTTTATCCTTAATTGTTGCAGGAAACATGTATCGCTAAAGATATTTATCGTGATGATTATAGGTGGTACTCCAAATATGCAATTCCTTCTACCTTGGGCAGGGCAAAATCTGGATTGTCTGTTTGGTTTAGAGCCATCTTATGCTGCCCTATAACCCCCAAACCTGTGGAATGTTCCTTCATACAAGCCTTTTATTTAAAGTGGCCTGGAGTGTTATACTTAGTTTTGAATTAACTTTTGTAATGGTGACTTCTCCAATAAAGTTCACTGTAACCTCGTCTTGTTTGACAATTTGCCAAACCTTACTTTTAACCTAGGTAGGGGCTAAAACCAGTTAGTGGGAGGTGACTTTAAGCTAAGTTTGAGGAAGTTTCTTGCTTTCATCTGAGTATTTGTTTACCCGTGACAATCAGGAAGTGGTATTAAGTTCTAAGAATGCTTGAGGGACCTTTCTGTATAACTCCTTGAAGAGCTGTGTTCTTTGTAACTCCTTGGAATTTGTGAACCCCAGTGCTATTGCAGCTCCAACATTTGTAAGTCATGGCAGAAATTTTATTATTGATCACATTTTTGTCTCATGAAATTTGTTTAATTCCATCTTAGAGGCAGGCATCATACCCAGTATTTAAAGTGACCATAATTCATTATCTATTTCTCGCTCCACCCCCAAGGGGTATAAGATGGACAATGTCAGCAACTGTGGCAGATTGAGTTGAAGAAAAAGGTGAATGGCTAGCTTGGAAATTTGCTGACATGAATTATGATATTTAAACTGGTTGTATAATATCAATATCTTTTTGTTTGTTGCTTATCCTTGACTACAAAGTCAATTATGGTCATGGGGGCATTTGTTCTGTTAGGGGATTAAACCAGGGATCTATTTTTAACACCTACATAAAATATGCAACCCTAATCCTTGGTTTGATCATGCATGCTCCACTGCTGATAAAAGGCAGTGGCAGGCTCTATTAAGTGAGCCCAGAGACACTGCACTGATATTCGAGTGCAAGTAGTTTCATATGAAATCTCTTAAAAAAGGGAAAAATAATTGCAGTCAAAGGCCTAGGAATATGTGGTGCTTTTCTGCAAATCAAGAGACCCTAGTGCATTCTGGAAAATGGTTAATTCTCCAAAATATGCCATAAAAATCTTCCATCTGTGTTGCCTGTTTAAATTCCAACTGAGTGCGCAGTAAATGAGATGGCTAAAATGTACACCTCATTGGGAGAAGAGGATGTTGCGTATGGTGATGATCTTTTGAATGATCTTAATCACTAGTTTTTGACATTGCATAAATCCAAATAGCTCTCTTAAGAAGCCCCTTGAATAAAGTCCCAAATCCAGATGGGGTTCCAATGGACCTATACAAGAACTCTTTTGGGCTCTGTGCTCTTTACTTAGCAACACAATCAATTCTGCCTCTAAAACCAGGCTGCCATCCTCTTGGAGATCTGCCTCTATCTTCAAAGAGGGCAAATGTGATAACTCCCGTCATTACCACCCAATCTGGCTGTAGGATTCAGTAGTAAATACAATAGGAAGGGTTATCCTAGATAGAAACTCGACATGGATATCCAATCAAAACATTCAGTTGCCCATTATGGTTAGGACTGGCTGTGAGACACTTGAAAAGAGATTAAATTTACACCTCCTATTTAGAAAATACAAAGTAGCTATGTCATGTCCCTTATACTTGTCCTTTATGGATTCATCAACCGCTTTTGACTGCTTTACCAGATCCAAACTGTGATCAGTTTTGGTAAATAAAGGCCTGGATAAAGATCTGGTGGACTTCTTAAGGGTCGTACATTGAAACCTTTCTGCCACGATTAGACATGGGGAGAATGGCGAATGCACCAGTTCTCTTAGTGTAGCTTGTGATGTTCACTAAGAATGTGTTCTGGTGGTAATTTTGTTTCTCCTTTATATCAGTGATCTATAAGCACATCAAATGAAAAATGGACATGACATTTCGATGTTCAAGACTAAACATGTACCTGTGCTTTTCTATGCCGATAATGCTGTCTTAGTGGCGAAGATGGCCCATGTCCTAAATACCTTGATTATATCTTTTGTGAGTTTTATGATTGCCCTGAGCTTTTAATCTAATACAACAAGAACTTTCTATGTCTCTTGTGGGCAGAAAAACGTTACGACTCAAACCTTCCTTATCAATGGGCATTGGACAGGATTTGAGTGACCTATAGGGCAATCAGGCAGTGCCTGTGGGCGGATCTGACAGAATAGCGTGTCGGACGTCTTATTGGCTGTTTGTGGGCAGGATTTATGGTCTGTTGGGACATTTTTTACTATTCATATTAAAACAAACAGTGTCTGCAGCAAGCTCAAAATCCTGACACTTACTACTTTTGGTATTCACAGAAGGCATTTAGTAGTAGTAAAGTTAGGACTCCTAACTTTACTACTACTAAATGCCTTTTGTGAATACCAAAAGTCATAAAGATAGGATTTTGTCTCAGTTTAGTAGTGGTAAAGTTAGGAGTCCTAACTTTACTACTACTGAATGCCTTCTGTGAATACCAAAAGTAGTAAGTTTAGGATTTTCTCTCAGATTAGTTCTGTAAATCGGCCCCATGGTTTTTAAATTGTGTGTTTGAAAATGCCACTTTTAGAAAGTATATCCAAAGAAGGGGTTTGGCCCAACGAGATAAGGGAGGGAAGGTAGGGCCGATTAACAAGAACAAAAAATGAATGTACCCTCTCCTCCAATTTTTTGAGAAGTTATTTATGAGGAAATAAACGAAAGTGAATGCGTTTATCCTAGCCGTCAATTTTGGCTAATTAGTTTTAATTATTCTTCATGTTTCAAAAAAGAACACATAGTCTACTCAACAGACAATCCATTCTTGTGCTATCTTACTAACAATACACATAAGAATACAATTAACATTCTGTCAAATCAATTTCACAATACTGACAAGAAATATAATAACAATCAATCACAAAAAATAACAGAAAAAACAGTTGTGATATGTAAAATAGAATCACTTTTACACAGTTAAACGATACATTATGTTCCGAAAGTGCAATGTTGAATTTGTTCAGGGACTCCTATGGTCCAGGGATCAGACTATACTTAATATAGTGGCCGACGCGTTTCAAGTCCTAGTTTTTTGTATTGCCGGACTCTCATCAGGGCTGGATGAGTCTTTTCATAGAAAGCCAACTGTTTATAATAAAAAAACAAAAACTAATTTGTAATGCGCTTCCCAATTCGTCTTAAGCATGATAACGCATTCTTCTAGACAAAAACCTACATACCTGGCCTTTCACCAGCGAAATTTTAAGACCTTCTGGTGTGAGTTCATGCAGTGCTCGCCTGTATGTAACAAAGCAGCAAAGGCTAAGTCATCTTATTTTTAAAAACTAACAACATCTTATATTCTTATTTCTCAAGACGAAAGAATTACCTAAAAGGTGCTCCTCTAGGGCGTAATGGTCTCAAACCTTCAAATTCATTGATTGAGGTCGTGGCGCATGGGTTCATACAATCTAAAGGAGTGGAAGTGGTTCAGAAACAAACATCAGTCATTTGTCCCTCTGGTGTTACACGGACGCTACTGGCGCTCGCATGTGTTAGACTTACATTAGGTTGGTTTCAATTCAAGCAGGACGCCACGACTTAGAAATGTTCAGTTCAATGCCGATTTCAAATCTGAAAACGGAGAACCAAAGAAATGTTTGCAATCAGATACCCGACATGTTATAAAATTATGCATGTGCGCGAACCTCTTTGTAAAACACGGAGTCACGCTTACCTTTAAACAAAGCATCATGATCGTTTCCAGTGAATAACTCAAACTCGGTAGGAGCGAGGACGAGCCTCCATTCTCCCGTCTTCTTTGCCGAGTTGGAAAAGTCACGTGATCATGAAGGGGGCGGAGCTAACACCGCTATTGCATACAATGAATTGTGGGATTTGTATTTTGTTGAGCAGAATGGTTCCTAGCCCGTGAGCAATATCTGGGTTACGGGAAACTAGTGTTGACCCATGCTAACCCATGCTGATTAACCACATAATTATAAAAACATGGAGTTAATCGGTAGATTAAACTCTGTTAAGCTCACTCATGCAATTTAGTCCTCGATTTATGCTGTCAAATTTCATAATTAAATACGCTTCTTTGCGTAGTAAGGCACTTTCAACGCAAGGAGAGCGATGTTTTGAATCCATTGCGGACAAAACAGTCCATTTAAATTGATTCTCATTGTGATTTAGGGTTAAAAAGTGTTCGACCATGGGTGCAGATTGGACCTTTTTCTTAATTCTCGATCTGTGTTGGGTTATTCTTGTGTTTATTTGTTGACTTGTTTTGCCGATGTATACCTTATCACAAGGACAAAGCACTGCATAAACCACATTTTTCATTTTGCAATTTGTCAAATTTGTATGTTTCCACGAAATTCCATTGTGGTCAAAAACCTCACCCTCCAGCGTTGAAGGGCAGGCAATGCAATTACCACATCTGTGGTGTCCAGTGATCGGTGGTAAGTTCCATTGCGTTATCAAATTACTCTTTGGTTTTGGAATGTAACTGTCAGCACGTATTAGCTGCTGACCAACACTCAGGTTCTTTTTCATTGCGAAAATGGGTTTTGACATAGGGCAGTCAAGGTTTTCCAACAGATGCCAATTTTTTAAAACAATTTGTCTGAACTTGTTTGTGTGGGGCCCAAAGGTTGTCACACAGACAAGTTTTTCCAAATCAGACTTGATCTTTTTCTCTAATAGGGTCTCTCTGGGTGTGAACCTCGCTCTTTTTTTAGAGTGTTTTAGTAATTTTCTAGGGTATCCCCTCCCTTCCATTTCTTTACAGAAAGAATCAGCATGCATGTCAAAGTCCATTAACTCAGTGCAATTCCTCCTGATCCGTAATAGTTGTCCATACGGCAGGTTCTGTTTTAAACACTGTGGGTGCGAACTTTTATAATGCAAAATGGTGTTTCTGTCTGTCTCTTTTTTGTACAGTTACGTGACAAGTTGTTCGTCTTGACAACTGATTGAGACATCTAGGAATGTCATTTTGCTTTTACTAGATTGTATTGAAAATTTTATATCAGTATGTCGTGAATTAACCCAATTATGGAATAGGTCCAACTCGGTCTGGCTCCCCTGCCACAGGAGCCAGACGTCGTCTATGTACCTCCACCACTGCAGTATGTTGTCAGTAACAGGATTATTGTTGAAAATGAATTTCTCCTCATATTGAGCCATATACAGTACAGCCATTTCTGGCGCATAAGGACAGCCCATGGCCGTCCCCTTAACCTGTACAAAAAATTCGTTTTCAAACTTAAAGTAATTCATGCAGAGTGAAATTTCAGCCAATGATATTATGAAGGATGTGGGGACCCTGTGAGGTCTTTCCCTAGACTCCAGATATACTTCAATCACCTCAAGAGCTTTGTCCTGAGGGATTTGGGTATATAACGATGTTACATCCATTGTGGCCATAATCTGTGTCTCTTTGTTAAACTGAAAACCCTCCACCTTCGTGATAAAATCAGTTGTATCTCTGAGATAAGATGTTACATTATGGAGAAACGGTTTCAAGAAAAAATCAATATATTTAGATGCTGGTTCTAAAACTGAATCACAGCCCGAGACTATGGGTCTTCCGGGTGGTTCTAAGTTGTTCTTATGTATTTTTGGTAAAAAATACAAGACTGGTGTTCTCGGGTGTTTTTTATTTAAGAACTCAAATTCTTTAGGACCTAGATAGCCTTGTTCAAGAGCTTCTTTAGTCAGTTTGTCAATTTTACTCTGGATCTCATGGACAGGATCTTCCCTGACTGGTCGATACCATTCACGGTTCTCCACATGTGAATTCCCAACAGACAAATATATGGGCGGGGCCAAATTACTACTGCACCACCCTTGTCTGCTTGTTTAATGACAATTGAATTATCTGCTTTAAGATTCTGAATGGCAGCTGATTGTCCACTAGTGATGTTGCTTTTAACATAACATTTGGCTTTTTCCAACTTTGTTATGGACGAAAGTACAGCCTGCTCAAAGGCATAAATCTGTTTAGGTATGTTCATGGTGGGAGTGAATTTTGACTTAACTCTCAAGCCAGTTATTTCATGATTTTTGGCCACTTCTGAACCCGAAAAATAAGATTTTAGCCTAATCTTACGGCAGAATTCAAGTGCCTCTAGCTTCATCTTGGTGAAATCTGTACGACTACTAGGGACAAATTTAAGACCCAAGTTCAGGATACTTATTTCGTCCACTGTAAGTTGTTTGGCCGAGAGATTGACTATAGTAGATTGCTCTAATTGTTGTACTGCCTGTTCCTTGTCCGCATCTCCCAGGGTTGTTTGAAACGAACCCGATTTTGTTGTCCCCTGCCTAAAAAAGGCTGATTGGGATTCCCTTGTTTGTTTGGTTGCCCAGGTCGTGAGTCAGGGGAAGAATCAGAAGATGACGTATCAGAGAAACCAATAAATCGATTTCTTGAACGCCCTTGGAAGGAAGTCAATGCTCGTCTAGAGTCTGTTGTTGTGTAATAATCCTCCTTAAGGAACGGATAGACCTGCTCTATTTTAAATGCTTTCGAATCTCTCTCGAACTGTGTAGTTTTAACATTATTTGTATGATCTTTAAAGGTAATGATCTCTTTTTCCACCTTCTCAATTAATGCTTTTGCATCAGATATTGTTGGATTTTCAGCAATCGCTTTTAAGAGATCCTCTATCTCTTTATCCTCTTGACTACACAGTCTCTGTGCCGTTTCTATGGTATGCACCATCAGATCCCTACTACATTTTGTATTGATATAACTAAAGCCCTTTTTGTAATCTGGATCTTCTGTGAAGATAACAGGAATATTTTTTATCTGTAATCCCCAGGGGATGGTACCTGCCCGCAAGTGCTGGAGGAGAAAGTAACCATGAAGTTCAGTCCTAATATGTTTTTTGCGCAACCTTGTTAATTTGTCAACCTCATTCTGTTGTTTAGCTGAGGTGCTCAAAGATAAAGACGAAAAAGGGGAAGATGCAATTACATTTTGAATGTGACTCTCTGTAAAGGACAACGTGTCCTTCTCTGCCATATTCTGCAGTGGACAAGTCCACTGCTATCGATGTAATCGTGAAAAGGACACCTCGGTGTCCCACTACCCACTCGAGTAAAAACTCGCTCTACAAGTTTATCCAAAGAAGGGGTTTGGCCCAACGAGATAAGGGAGGGAAGGTAGGGCCGATTAACAAGAACAAAAAATGAATGTACCCTCTCCTCCAATTTTTTGAGAAGTTATTTATGAGGAAATAAACGAAAGTGAATGCGTTTATCCTAGCCGTCAATTTTGGCTAATTAGTTTTAATTATTCTTCATGTTTCAAAAAAGAACACATAGTCTACTCAACAGACAATCCATTCTTGTGCTATCTTACTAACAATACACATAAGAATACAATTAACATTCTGTCAAATCAATTTCACAATACTGACAAGAAATATAATAACAATAAATCACAAAAAATAACAGAAAAAACAGTTGTGATATGTAAAATAGAATCACTTTTACACAGTTAAACGATACATTATGTTCCGAAAGTGCAATGTTGAATTTGTACAGGGACTCCTATGGTCCAGGGATCAGACTATACTTAATATAGTGGCCGACGCGTTTCAAGTCCTGGTTTTTTGTATTGCCGGACTCTCATCAGGGCTGGATGAGTCTTTTCATAGAAAGCCAACTGTTTATAATAAAAAAACAAAAACTAATTTGTAATGCGCTTCCCAATTCGTCTTAAGCATGATAACGCATTCTTCTAGACAAAAACCTACATACCTGGCCTTTCACCAGCGAAATTTTAAGACCTTCTGGTGTGAGTTCATGCAGTGCTCGCCTGTATGTAACAAAGCAGCAAAGGCTAAGTCATCTTATTTATAAAAACTAACAACATCTTATATTCTTATTTCTCAAGACGAAAGAATTACCTAAAAGGTGCTCCTCTAGGGCGTTATGGTCTCAAACCTTCAAATTCATTGATTGAGGTCGTGGCGCATGGGTTCATACAATCTAAAGGAGTGGAAGTAGTTCAGAAACAAACATCAGTCATTTGTCCCTCTGGTGTTACACGGACGCTACTGGCGCTCGCATGTGTTAGACTTACATTAGGTTGGTTTCAATTCAAGCAGGATGCCACGACTTAGAAATGTTCAGTTCAATGCCGATTTCAAATCTGAAAACGGAGAACCAAAGAAATGTTTGCAATCAGATACCCGACATGTTATAAAATTATGCATGTGCGCGAACCTCTTTGTAAAACACGGAGTCACGCTTACCTTTAAACAAAGCATCATGATCGTTTCCAGTGAATAACACAAACTCGGTAGGAGCGAGGACGAGCCTCCATTCTCCCGTCTTCTTTGCCGAGTTGGAAAAGTCACGTGATCGTGAAGGGGGCGGAGCTAACACCGCTATTGCATACAATGAATTGTGGGATTTGTATTTTGTTGAGCAGAATGGTTCCTAGCCCGTGAGCAATATCTGGGTTACGGGAAACTAGTGTTGACCCATGCTAACCCATGCTGATTAACCACATAATTATAAAAACATGGAGTTAATCGGTAGATTAAACTCTGTTAAGCTCACTCATGCAATTTAGTCCTCGATTTATGCTGTCAAATTTCATAATTAAATACGCTTCTTTGCGTAGTAAGGCACTTTCAACGCAAGGAGAGCGATGTTTTGAATCAATTGCGGACAAAACAGTCCATTTAAATTGATTCTCATTGTGATTTAGGGTTAAAAAGTGTTCGACCATGGGTGCAGATTGGACCTTTTTCTTAATTCTCGATCTGTGTTGGGTTATTCTTGTGTTTATTTGTTGACTTGTTTTGCCGATGTATACCTTATCACAAGGAAAAAGCACTGCATAAACCACATTTTTCGTTTTGCAATTTGTAAAATTTGTATGTTTCCACGAAATTCCATTGTGGTCAAAAACCTCACCCTCCAGCGTTGAAGGGCAGGCAATGCAATTACCACATCTGTGGTGTCCAGTGATCGGTGGTAAGTTCCATTGCGTTATCAAATTACTTTTTGGTTTTGGAATGTAAATGTCAGCACGTATTAGCTGCTGACCAACACTCAGGTTCTTTTTCATTGCGAAAATGGGTTTTGACATAGGGCAGTCAAGGTTTTCCAACAGATGCCAATTTTTAAAAACAATTTGTCTGAACTTGTTTGTGTGGGGCCCAAAGGTTGTCACACAGACAAGTTTTTCCAAATCAGACTTGATCTTTTTCTCTAATAGGGTCTCTCTGGGTGTGAACCTCGCTCTTTTTTTAGAGTGTTTTAGTAATTTTCTAGGGTATCCCCTCCCTTCCATTTCTTTACAGAAAGAATCAGCATGCATGTCAAAGTCCATTAACTCAGTGCAATTCCTCCTGATCCATAATAGTTGTCCATACGGCAGGTTTTGTTTTAAACACTGTGGGTGCGAACTTTTATAATGCAAAATGGTGTTTCTGTCTGTCTCTTTTTTGTACAGTGACGTGACAAGTTGTTCATCTTGACAACTGATTAAGACATCTAGGAATGTCATTTTGCTTTTACTAGATTGTATTGAAAATTTTATATCAGTATGTCGTGAATTAACCCAATTATGGAATAGGTCCAACTCGGTCTGGCTCCCCTGCCACAGGAGCCAGACGTCGTCTATGTACCTCCACCACTGCAGTATGTTGTCAGAAAAAGGATTATTGTTGAAAATTAATTTCTCCTCATATTGAGCCATATACAGTACAGCCATTTCTGGCGCATAAGGACAGCCCATGGCCGTCCCCTTAACCTGTACAAAAAATTCGTTTTCAAACTTAAAGTAATTCATGCGGAGTGAAATTTCAGCCAATGATATTATGAAGGATGTGGGGACCCTGTGTGGTCTTTCCCTAGACTCCAGATATACTTCAATCACCTCAAGAGCTTCGTCCTGAGGGATTTGGGTATATAACGATGTTACATCCATTGTGGCCATAATCTGTGTCTCTTTGTTAAACTGAAAACCCTCCACCTTCGTGATAAAATCAGTTGTATCTCTGAGATAAGATGTTACATTATGGAGAAACGGTTTCAAGAAAAAATCAATATATTTAGATGCTGGTTCTAAAACTGAATCACAGCCCGAGACTATGGGTCTTCCGGGTGGTTCTAAGTTGTTCTTATGTATTTTTGGTAAGAAAGTAGGCATTTTATTATTTAACCATTCTGTGTGTCTCTGCTATTTGTTGTAATGACTGTGTGGTTTTGGAGTGGCAGGGGCTGGGGGTGTGCATTCACTGTGGACAGCCAAAGGGGGGGGGGGTGTCCTGCCTTTCCTAGGTGACTCACAGCTCAGCTTAGCTGAATAGACCTTGGCTGCATTTAGAGTGGTGGGAGGAGTTTCACTTGCACCTGAATCAGTAGTGTCTCCTTTGCACAATGCTGTCTCCACCTCCTGTGATCATGCTGCACCAGAGAGGACAGAACTGGTTTGGAATGGGCTTAGAGACCCTTGCCTCAAAGAGAACAAAGACACAATAAAGTATAAGTAGTGGACCTTAGACCACAGAGAATTAAATCACTTCTGGACTCAAGAGAAGCTTTGCGAAGGAGAAGAGCTGGATAACTTTAAGGAGGAGCACTGCCCCTTTGCTGTGTGTGCTTGTTGGGTTGGCCTGCAGTGGCTGCGTCTGTCAAGGCAAGAACAAAGACTGGAACTTTGCTGTGAACCTGCTTGAAGCGCAATCTCCAAGGGCTTGTGTATGCTGGCCTCCTGTTCTGAAGTCTCAGGGACACAAATATTTCACCACTAGCTCCCCTGAACTCCACTACTTGGAACACTGACCTGCCAGGAGGTCCCTGTTCCAGGTATGGGCCTCTGGAGGTTATTCCTGCACTTTGAAGTTGTTACTGTCACAACGTCAGAATAGCCCCAGGTTGAGCTATTTGTTTCCTACAAGCTTTCTTTTGGAATTAACAGTTTTTAAGTGCTATTTTGATCTATGTATGTTGGATTTGTGTCTTTTTTGGTTTAGACAAAGGTACTTCATTTTTCCTATACTGGTGTGGTGTCCACTTGTGTTGTTCTCACTGTGTTACTGTGTGTGTTTGAGTACTAATACTTTACATTTTTCCTTTGGGATAAGCTTGTCTGCACATGTCAGGCTACCAAGGGGTTGAGCAGGGGTTATCTGAAGTGTGTATCCCCCTTACCCTGATTAGAAGCAAGGGTACATACTTGGACAAAGGTACATACCTATGCCAACTAGAGACCCCCATTTCTAGCAATGAGGAATTAGGAAATAGGGTATGCTGCAGATCTTATAAAATTACCTCCCAGGTTAATATGGTGGTCCATATGTGATAATCAGCATGCTAACTTGAACCAAGATGTCATCCTTGATTGTTTTGCTTGTGATTGTGGTCAGGAGATTCTAGGTAAGTCTTATATCAGGAACGGCTTAGAAAAACTAGGGGCAGCGGAGGCTTCATCTGTTCACCAAACCCACGCATATTCAGAGCAAGGATACACTCTGGTGAAAACAGACTTTTTCTGAAGAAAGGACGCAGGCGAGTTTGGTGGTGTTTGAAATGTACTTAGGCCAGGCATTTAATATTTAATCCCAGGGAGCGCTCACTGTTTACCCGTTTTGGATTCAGTTCAATTATCTTGTGTACTTTAAAAGGTTTTTATTTCCAATGTTCAAGAATAATGGTATTAGGAAATGTAATTTAGCTTTACTATTCCTGAAAAAACTACAGTCCTCTGAAGTCTGTGCAAATGTGTGTTTGCTTTTGAAATATGCCATTTGTCATCGTAAGTCTTTGCTGTTATAATCAATGATCAAATGTACCAGAATTTGTTTATGATACATCGTTTTTATCTATGTTTTTATGGATTGGATGTTTGACAAACAATGTTTTTTTCTATATGAGTGTATTGTTCTTTTATGATTAGTTATTAGTAGTCAAATAAAGATGGATTGGTTGAATGATTGTGTAGTTTTTTGTAAGGCACAATAGATCGCTGGCGACAGCGCATGCACTATGTCTGCAAGTAGACCTAAAAAGGCATCATCCTCTAAGACCTAGATAAAAATTATTGAAATAAAAAATCATGCAGCTTTTTTCCGAGATGCAAATAACACTCATTATTACTGCTCACTGTATGCCAGTTCACTTACCGACCATGACAGAATGGAAATAGAGTGGTTCTGAGACATTATCCTGGTGTAAACATGTGTGGCTGCAGTTAATGTGCTTGATGGCTTCATGGTGCTATGACCGCTACTCATAATGGTTTCACTGGTTGTATTGGTAAATATGATTACTAATAAAACACAAACATGTGTTTTACTTTAGGGGACGTTTCTGAGCTTTCATTTGTATGAGATTACACTTTTTTTCTTTCTCTTGGCCCAGCATCTAATTACCATCTTCACAGGGGAAAAGCCAGTCTAAAAATAGATGCACCCTTGTGACAAAAGGAACGAAGCAGCTTTAAAAACAAAACATTGAGACAGCTAATTTACCAGCAGACTGGTTACTGTTTCTAAATGGCTAGAAGCTGTCTGTGTGAGACCAGAGCAGCGCACTGCTTTTTCCAATAATATGCTGTGCATTGCTGCTAAAGATCTGCAATGCAGTAGAATTCCCTTTTACTGCCCTGCAGTTGACTCATGATGTTTTCCTGTTCCTTTGCTGTTTGCGCACAACAAGGCCAGACTGGAGATCACAAGTAGCCCTGGAAAAAATGCCCGAACTTGCCTCGATCTGTTTCTTTCCTCTCACTATTTCCCTTTACATCCATCAATTCTTTGCCTCTCTCCTCCTTTATCTGTATTTTCTCCAGTCAGACCTGGCATCCTTGGTGAGGTTTCCCCTGACGTTTTGTCTTCTGACCTCCTTCTGTTTTGCTGGCTTTAGGAGGCTAAAAAGTGCTAAAGTGCATTTGCGCTGTAATCAAAACATGTTAGCAATTCCTTTACCACAGTTGGCATATTTCGTTTTGCAGCACTGGTTGTGCCACCCACTCAGTAGCCCTTTAAACATGGCCTGTGTGTGCAGCTTTAAACTGCCATTTCAAACTGGCAAGTTAATCTATTTGTGTGGCCCAAACCTTCTTTTTTATTACATGTACGTCACCCCCAAGTTAGGCCATAGGAAGACCCATGAGCAGGGTGCAGTGTATGTAAAAATCAGGACATATATGTTTGAGTTTTAAGTGACCTGATAGTGAAAAACTCCTAATTTACTATTTCACCACTGCAATGCCTATCCCTCCCATGGAATAAAATTGGGATTACTTATTACTTCTTTTCAGTGTAATTCCCAATTGTGGAGATAGAATTTCAAAGTGTGGTGCCACTGGACTCACAATTTAAAACCACAACATATTGTGAAGTTGGATTTTAAGTTACAGTTTGGTAAATACCAATTTTAGAAATTGGCATTTACTTTCTTTAGCCTTTTGGTGCCTGCTGCCTGTCTCTGTTCAGTCTGGGTTGGGTGACAGCTGGGCTTTGTGCATTCCATTGATAGCCACACACAAAGGGAGATGTTGGTGTCTTGATGGGCCATTCTGGGAGATGGGAGCGAGGAGCTGGGCACTACCTCACACTTATACCTGAGAAGGCTGTACCTGCCTACACTCAAACAACTGCATGCCTCCCTGTAGTGAGTCTGGAGCCAGTGCAGGAAGGTGAGACCTTTGTGCACTACAAAGCATTCTTTGAAGCCTCTCCCACTTCAAAGGCACAACATGGTATAAGTACTGGACCTCTGACACCATGATTCCCGTGTGCATCTCGACATGTGAATACTCTTCCAGGAAGAAGAGCAGCTGTGCTGCTAAAAGGACTGCCACTCAGTTGGACTCCAGCTTTGCTTGTGCCTGCTACGTTCTTGCCTGGGAGTGAGAAGGACTGGCCCTGCCTTTCTACAACCCAGAACCCAGAGTGATTTCAAGGGCCAGCTGACTGGTCTCCTGTTTTCTGAAGTTTCAGGGACACAAAAGACTTCCAACCAACCTACTCCTGAACCTGGACTCTGCTATCTGTTAGTCTGCCCTGCTAAGTGGTACCACCCCAGTCCTGGACCCTTGGAAGTTGGTCTAAAGTGTTCTGCCCTCTGTGGTCCTCATTGGAACCGCAGCAGAGTAGCATGAAGCCCTGTAAAGCCTTGCCGCGCAGCTATCAGTCTATTGAAATGATGTATAGATGCCAAGCCCTGCAAAGCCTTGCCGCACAACTCCCAGAAATTGACGCAAAGCCAAGCCAAGCCCCGCAAAGGCTCACCTCACAGATTCTTGGAACCAACGATGCAACAAAGCCTTTCAAAGCAATGCCGCACAGACCGATCACTAGGATTTAAGGTACTGTGTTCAGCGGGCCGAAGTGATTCCCTGTAGTCGGCCTGTGCTCCATCGTGATTAGTATGAACTTGTGTCTTTGTCCTGGTCTGAGGCGAACAGATACCCACAGTTGGCGGTTTGTGTTTTTTTGCACTAAATCTTTAGAATTGGATATCTCTGGATCTACTTATTGGATTTTTGTTGGTTTGGTCTTGAATTATTTATATAATTGAGCTCTGTTCTTCTAACTTGGTGTTGAGTGTCTTTGTGGTGTTTTCACTGTGTTACTGTTTGAAGTGTTGCACAAATACTTTACACATTGACTCTGTAGTTAAGCCTGACTGCTTTGAGCCAAGCTACCAGATGGTGAATATATGATTATTTAGAGTGTGTTGTGACTTACCCTGACTGGGATTGTGGTTCTTGCTTGGTCGGTGTGTATACCACTGATTACCACAAACTCAGTTTCTAACACGAAGGACGAAAATGCTTTCATAATTTCTTCTTCACCTTGAGGTGCATCCAATATGAAAACAGGAGGCCGTCATCCTCTGTAAGTATGATATTCTAAGCTTCTGATAAATGTGACCGGAATATAACTTTAATCTTGTGCAATATATCTCCTTCAATTTGTAGTTCTATATTATAAAACGTGTCTTGAGGGTTTACGTGTTCAAACAGTTACTCCATCTGGTCACTCAACCGGCACACATTCTTCAATTGGAATTAACACCAGATAATCTTTGAGAGTCTGATGAACTAATATCCCTACTGCTGCACTGTTCAGAAGTACTACTGGCCAAATCCTGTTCTGCAGAAGTATCTATTGGTTGTTGCCCATTCAATTATGCTAGACCAGCTACTTTATTTTTCTTAAAGTCAGTCTGAACATTGCTCTTCCTTCATTGTATTAAGTTTATCTTCATGCACTGGTTCACTTTTCTGCTTGGCATACTTGTCCTTTCTGCTCTCTACTTTCTATCTGTTTACTGTCTCAAGAGTCCAGTGAAAAACAACAGGAAAAACACTAATACCAATCTGACTTTCTAAATTTGTCACAATCTTCTGCTTCGGTGCAGCTTTCTCCTTATTGGAGTCCTCATTCTAATTTTTTCTTTGAGTTGCTATTTTATGGTCTGGGAAGCTAAAATATCACGCTCTAAAGAGGTGCAAACGTATGCAAAAATATGTGGCAGTCACTGTTCACAATCCTGAATGGGAACAGCTTTCAAATGGGGGCATACTGCCACAACTGTGGCTTCTCCTCAAACATTACTCACAACTATTGAGGAAACTGTCTCAAAATTACCTATCAATTTCATTCCTAACTTCAGAGCAGATGCAGCTCTAAGATCATTTAGTATTTTTTTTAAAAACTCAAGAAACACCGCTAATGAGGGTGTGCTGAGCTAGCAGTGTAAATAGCAGCATATTTTGTTCCAAGTAGTATACTCTTCTACAGGTGTTTCCTTACTGACTGAACATACATAGTGAACTTGTATAAACTTATATGAACTATGTTTATCCTGGATGCTTGTGTGAGAAATAAACTGCTTTTAGCTTGTTCATTTTGTAAGCAAATCCGCATACAGAATTGATACGGTAAGAGAGTGAACTCATCATCAAACAAGATACAACTACGTTTTGGGCTTAACAAAGATGCCAAAATGCACTTTGGCTTCAATAATTAAGTGGCAGATGCAACAAGCAAAATACCTCCCGGTAAAATTGTGATTCGGTAAAACAGGCAGATACCGAACGCAAAACGTGGAAATGCAATGCATCAACCCAAAACCCTTAAAAAATAAAGAATCGGTAAATACCTCCCGCGGTAAAATACCGAATCACATAATAGTGAATCGGTAATACCAAGAAAGAAACCAGCCTCCGGAAATTCCGGATCGCTAATAAAGAATCGCAACGAAATGCATCAAAACTCGCAAATACCGAAAATGCTCAAAATCGCTATTTTGCATGAGCAAAATAAGGGGAATCACAAACTGGAGGTAAAGTTATCGGAAGGTAGAAAAAATATATATATATTTCCAAAACAGGTGCAGCCAATCAGAAACCCTTCAAATATGCCTCTGGAGACCCTGTAGGTCTTCCAAAATGGCTGCCCCCTACGTGCTTGTTAGGAGGCGGAGAATCAACGCCCTTGCACAGCGCAGGAGGATGATCCAGGACAGAGTCTTCAGAAGCGCATCACATTGCTGGGCCAGACAGAGGAACAGATCTATGACAAGTACAGGCTCAACAGGGCCATGATCATGTGCCTCATTGCCGACCTTGAACCACTACTGCAGCACCAGACCCGTAGGACCAATGCCATCCCAGCCCATGTCCAGGTCCTATGCAGCCTGCACATGCTGGCATCAGGAAGCGTCCAGGGGGTCATAGCAGAAGCTGGAGGTGTGTCGCAATGCGCACTATCACGCTTCTTCCAGAATTTCCTAGATGCCATGCTGACATTGATACATCACCACATCACCTTCCCCACAACCCCACAGCAGTTGAACCGCACCAAACAGGAGTTCTACCAGGTGGCACAATTCCCCCATGTGGTAGGGTGCGTGGACTGCACCCATGTCCCCATCTGTCCCCCGTCAGCCAACGAATACATCTACCGCAACCGGAAGTCATACCATTCCATCAACGACCAGGTTGTGTGCAATGCCAAGCACATCATTACGGACATCGTATCACAATTCCCAGGAAGCACCCACGACACATACATATTCAGACACAGTGGCATCCACAGGCGCCTGATCAACAGGGAATTTGGAGAGGGACACCTACTCGGTACATACAAATGCCTCCAAATGAAAACCATCCTCACATATGTAAATGTATCCATGCAACTAACCCTTTGCTCCCCTCCCTGCAGGTGACAGTGCCTACGCCTTGCGTGATTATCTACTCACTCCCTACCTCAACCCTGCAACACCTCAGGAGCAGAGCTACAACGCAGCACATATCAGTACCAGGAATGTGGTAGAGCGAACCTTTGGCATCCTCAAGAGTCGCTTCCGGATACTACACAAGACAGGAAGTGCCTTGCAGTATGACCCAGTTACCTGCTTCCGGATAATAGCAGTCTGCGCCATACTGCACAACATTGCCACACGAAGGTGGATACCATAGAGGTGGACGGAGAGGACGACTTACAGGCACAGCAACCCCCCCCAAACACCAACAGGCACACGTGCCAAATACAGCTGAGGGACAAAGGAGGCGGACATACATCACAAGACATCACTTCTGAGACAGATATGAAAGAGCCAATACAACATGTTTATGTTTGCATTTGTTTAATGCACATGAGTACCTGTCAAGTGCATATGTATGAGACGCCAACATGATGCAGAATCAAATAAACGAATGAAAACATGTCCGTTGACATCACGGGTGTAACATGTTGATGTATAGTTGGTCCATGGTTACGTCACCATGGCCAGGGAGCCAATGGATCATGGCTATTTGCGCCTGCCCCGTACCCCCAGCCTCCTGTCCCCTGACTCGGCCACATCTCCGCGATGTGTTTCTGTGGCTGTGGTGCTGCGTGCACTGCTTCTCCTTTTCGCTGGCCTCCGGAACAGAGACGCTGCTCACGCTTGAGGCAGCCTCACTTCCCTCCTCCCCTCCCAAACTGCTGGCACTGAAAGTCCCAGACTGCAAGTGCTCCACTGCAGTGGTCACTCTCTCCAGGGACTTTGTGACATCCCCGCAATAATGGCCCAAATCGACCTGCAGGGACACAGATCTGCGCGACAGCACAGCTGTGCTGTTGCACAGCTTAGTGATGGCTCTATTGGTGGCATTAGTACAGACCATGTTCTGCCGATGCCTACGGCGCTCGCTCTGTTGGCCTGCAATTACAGCACGTGTGAGTTCCTGCAGGCACAGTTTGATGTCTCTGTTGCCCTCAGCAATGGCTGTTGTCATCTCGCGCATTGTGTCTGTCATGGTGCCAATTTTGTTTGTCAGTTTCACAATGTTGATGTTCATAGCACCCATGTGTCTCCCCTGCAGGCGCTGGACACGCAGCATCCATGTCTCCACCACTCCGTATCCGTGTGCTGGATCATCTGCTCTCTCAACAGCTCTACCTAGGAGCCTGGCCCGCTGCCTGACTCGGACACGTGCTGCTGCTTGGGTGGTTGGAGCAACGACTGTCTGTCGTGGGACAATTGTATCAGCTGGCCTCTGCTCTGACTCCATCACCTGCAGGGAGGGGACATTTGTCCTGCGGCTCTGTGTAGTTGGCCGTGGTGGTGGTGGTGATGTCCGCCGTGGTGGTGGTGGTGATGTCCGCCGTGTTGGTGGTGGTGGTGATGTCCGCCGTGGTGGTGGTGGTGGTGATGTCCGCCGTGGTGGTGGTGGTGGTGGTGATGTCCGCCGTGGTGGTGGTGGCGGTGATGGTGGTGTTGTGGGTTCAGGTCCCTGCGGGGTCTCAACATCTGTCACCACTGGTGTCTCTGAGATGACGAGGCGTCCGCTGTCATCTGAGTCGAGGGGTGATTCATCTGTATGTGAAACAGTGCATAGTTATTATTTTGCCATGATGTATCTGTGTTGCATAATTTAAACTACATAAAGGAGATTTAGCACTGACATATGGCCATGTGCAGCTGGTTTCATTTCTATTACATCAGGGGTCAGACATGCACTGATTCTGAGCTCCTCAGGGCACTGAATGAAGCATGGGCTGTGTTGCTTCCTGGTTGTGATTTCATCAGCCTGCTGCCGATGCGACTTTTTTTTTGCGGAATCGGTATTACCGAAATCGCAAATACCGATTCGGTATTTGCTACTTCGGTATTTGCTCATCTTTGAATTGGTGTCTCGCAAACGTGTTTACCGGATATTTAACGATTTTTTGCGATTCGGTATTAAATCGCGGTATGCGACTCCTTATTAGCGATTCCGTATTTTTCGCTAATAAGGACTCGTTTTACCGATTTTTAATGCATATACACATAAGACTATTATAACAAAATGTCCTTGCTTACCTCATAAGATGGTCATCAACATTAGACTCCTATTAACTATCTTTACATGACTAATCATCCACACATATAGAGAACCTTATCCATTAATTAAAAATGTTGCTTCTTATTACCCTTCTCTACAACAATATAAACCAACCATTAGGAATATACTTATACTCCCCCTCACACGGGTGCTAAACTGTTTTTCCTACTGTAGTAACAATGTTTTGTATATCAAAAATACTAACTGGAATTTCAGTTTTCAAAGAATCTCCTCCTATATTATGCTGCAGTCCTTAAATGTATCAGCTTAGTCTGCATTTTGGATATTGAATGATTCATGTGAACAAGGATTTACAATCATGCACCCCATTAATAGCTTTTCTGCTGATTCATTGACATAAATATATTTTGAATATCCAGGGCACAGTCAGAGCTGGCATTTTATGGGTGTAACCCAAATGAAACAGAGTATGTCTACATAGGTTGTCACACTTGGAGTAGGATAATTACATATTACCTGACCAACCATACCATAGTCTCACCAGTCCAAGATAGCCCACAATTTTTGTAGCAATAGAAATAAATAATTCAGGTAAAGGCCCTCCACAATCATTCATTTTAGTCAGTTCTGTGATTTTATCTCCAGCTTACCCTAATGTATAACAAATCTAGTCCTAACCCTCTGCATACACTGACTTGCCACACAACCCAGATAACCACTAGATATTGACTATCAATCTGCTCTATTTTACAACTCCTTATATAAGCTCCATGTGTGGTGTAGTCATTAGCTGATACCCCGGCTGAGGTAAACGCTACACTTGGCGATGAGATACGGGATACGTAAACTGAAGATCAACAATGCTCTCACAGAGAGATTGCTTTTTTAAGAGTTTTATATAGCTCAAACTAGACCCGAGACATCGCGTATCAGAGCGCTTCACATAGCACCAGTTTCGTTACATGAGGACACATTCATTTGTGTTAGGCACAGGGAGATTTAAGTGGTTTGCCCAGAATCACAGGATGTTGAGCGTCGTTGCCGAGACTTGAACCCGGTTCCCTAGCTTCAAGGTCGACCGCTCTAGCCATAAGGCTACATCCTCTACCCATGATCCAGCAAACAGCTTGTGCATGCATGTGTTCCTTAGTTCAAGTGCCGAATCGACGTCGGTGGAGTCAAAGCACATTTGAAGATAACAAAAACTTCAATGAGAAGTCTACATGTTGTTGGCCACGAACCTGCTGGGAAGGCAGTAAAATGAAGTACTGCACTATTATGCAACCTAAAGCTTTACATCACATGGAGTGTTAACGCTAAAGGCAGATACAACCAGGATTTGAAAGATAACGCTGAAAACAGAAGTGCTAAAAGGATCAACTAGGTGTCCGACAGTACAAAGAGACAATTACAAGCAAAGCTGTTTAAATAGAAGAAAAGGTAATCTGCTTACCAAGACTAATTAAAGAGAGTCATCAAACCACAGCATTGGGCAGATTAGCCCCAGAAGAAGTGCCCAGGGTAGTGTTTATGGAGCTGCCCATACCCGTTGCCATCAAAGCTAATGGATGGTGGCTCAGAACAACTCCAGAGGACTCCAGAAAAGTTAAGGGCTACCATGGGGATCAGGAGAGAGGTGACTCCGACTGTCCAAGACTTACCAAGACAACCCAGAGGCCATACCAGTGTAGGGCCTTGGAGATGGTATGAAGAAGGTCCTAGTGGACAGCAGACAGTGTCGGAGAGACCTCCACTCTCAGTGTCAGCCAATCACACAAATGGTTATAATGGCGCTACCTTCCTGAAACCACAAACACTTTTACTGCCAAAAAGTTGAACATTAGCGACCAATATTGACAAGACTCTTGCTGGTGAAGGTGTAAAAATAAGTCATAAAGAAAATGCCGCGGGTTGATGAAATTACATACCATGAAATCAAAGTAGCCTTGAATCTCAAGTTCAATCAAATGCCGAATGTAGATCAAGAAAGGTTTATTTTCTGTCAAGATCGAAAACAAGAAGATGACCAATTAAACACTGTAAGTACAATTAATTTATTAATTAGGAATCTATATGCCTCATAGTTAAGAAACCATCAACAAATTTGTGGAGAAATTGGATACACTAATTAAACACTAAGGGGCCCATTATGATGTCGAGTGGATTGCCTCCACCAGGCAGGCGGTAGCCACCGCTGGCCTGTCGGAGGCAATCCGTCCGACACCTATGCCCGGATTTCCCCCCGCTGTATTAGGATGGCGGGGGGAGTGCGGCGGACGGAAAGATCATCCGCTGCTTTACCGCCGCGGTCGCCTTGCTACCGCGGCGGTAATGGAAGAATATGGTGGCAGTGTCCAATGGACACCGCCAGCCATATTACAATGGCCACATATAGGTGCCTTTCCGCGGCGGCAATGCCGCCACGGAAAGGCAGGCGGTGTTTGCTGCCAGGTGATACCGGTGTAGGGGAGGACAGGGGAGGTACCCATGGTACCCCCCCACATTTGCATATGCAAAGCGCAGGCACCGCGCGGTGCCTGCCGCTTTGCACATGCAAATGCGTTCACGAGTGTTTTGCAGAGTGCACCGCCCGCCACAATGCAAAACATAGAGGACGTGCCCGCCACAGTGGCGGGCACATCCTAATTCCCTCTAAGGGTCCCCCGCCCTTATGGCGGGCGGTCCCGTTCTCCGTTAGGGTGGCGGCATCCTAATGAGCCCCTAAGTTCAGTGAAGTTAATGATGAGGAAGCTATATGCCTCAAAGTCATGAAACCATTGACAAATTTGTTGAGAGACTGAATATGCTCATTAAACACTGTAAATGCAATGGGTTAAATGATGAGGAATCTATCAGCCTGATTCATGAACCGAAATTGCGCTCGCAATAGCTACGAAAAAGCTATTGCGAGCGCAATAGTCAAAATCGCTATTCATGAAGGAAATAGTGAATTCGCTAGGCCAGAATAACGAATACGCAAAGATTTTCGCAGATTCCCGGCAGTTGCCCAATTGCGAATCGGAAATAGCGAGGAACCACGGAAATTGCGAAGATAATTTGCGAAACCGCAATATAATCGCTATCGCTATTCAAGAAAATTCGCTAATACCGAAAATCCCGTAAATCGCAATTAGCGAGGCGCATTTTAAGGACAACCCAAAGCAGGTGGTAACCATCAAAGCCCCTTAAATTTTTTTTTTTTAAACCGTTAGCCAATCAGGAACAGGTGCTGGCCTGACCAAACACACTTAAGGAGATGCTGCAGCAGCATTAGGAGTCTCACAATGCCAGGACTCTACATGGTGGTCAGGCGGCGAAGGCTACAGCGAGCAGCACGGGGGAGATGCAGAATCCAGGAGAGGATATTCCGCCAGCGGGTCACCCTGCTGGGCCAAACCAGAGAGCAAATATATGCAAAGTACCGCCTGAATGGGGCAATGATTATCAAGCTAATACAGGACCTTGACCCCCTGATGCAGAACCCAACAAGGAGGACCAATGCCGTGCCTACACATGTCCAGGTATTGTGTAGCCTGCACCTCCTGGCCTCCGGGAGCTTCCAGGGGATAGTTGCGGCTGCTGGGGGGATATCCCAGCCCACCATGTCCCGCTGCCTACGGAGTTTCCTTGACGCAATGCTGACCCAGCTACACCAGCACATCAGATTTCCCACCAGCCAACAGGATTTGGATGTGACCAAGCAGCAATTCTACAATGTTGCGCAGTTCCCACATGTGATAGGATGCATTGACTGTACTCACATCCACATCTGCCCACCAGCTGCAACGGAGTACATGTACCGCAATCGCAAGTCCTACCACTCAACATCCAGATGGTCTGCAATGCTAAGTCATACATCACAGACATTGTGGCACAGTACCCGGGGAGTACACATGACTCCTTCATATTCCGGCACAGCGGCCTCCACACACGACTGGCCAGGGGAGACTTTGGTGAAGGACACCTACTTGGTAAGTACACTTGCCCCACAATGTCACACTGTGATGTAGTATCTGCGCTGCACAGGCACTCACCCTCTGCTCCTCTCATGCAGGTGACAGTGGCTACGCCCTCCGTGAATACCTCCTCACCCCATACCTCAACCCTGCGACACCACAGCAACGGCGTTACAATGTAGCACACATACGCACAAGGAATTGCATTGAGCGGACATTTGGGCTACTGAAAAGCAGATTCCACATACTGCACAAGACTGGTGGGGCCATGTACTACAGTCCTGATGTGTGCTGCCGCATTGTGGCTGTGTGTGCAATACTACACAACATTGCTACCAAGCGCCGGATACCTGTAGAGATCTCTGGCAGTGAGTCGGAAGGGGACAACCGGCCACCTGCACATGTGCGTCATGCACTCGGGGAGAACCCAGCTGAAGGACACAGGCGCCGCAACCACATCACAATGAACAGTTTCTAGTGCACCCACTCCCCTCACCCAACAAATCACAATTGCATGCCAATGGAAATAATGACAGGAGGCCGATGTATGATGCAGGAATAAATATTATTGTTAAATGCACAATAATAATGTTATGTCTCCATTCATCAAATGCTAGCAGTATTGCGCCATACTGCTCCTAACAAAACACTGGACATGCTTGTATCAGCAGCATGTCCCAGCCAATGTACATGAAACTCAATTGCGCCTCCGGCGCGCAGCACCCAAACGCCTCTCGGGCTCATCCTCTGGGACGGCACGTGTCCCTGCAGTGGGCCTGGTGCTGCGGCGTAACTCGCCAACCAGTAAGGCAGACAGGCTGCTGACACTGGAGGTGCCCTCACTGGTGTCGTCCCCCCCCCATTGCCTGGCCCAGCAGGATGGAGTGCCAGCACGGCAGGGGTGACCTGCTCCAACACTCGTCCAACATCCTCAACGCATTGGATCAACTGCTGCTGCTGCGCCAGGGACCGTCGTGAGAGCTGGGAGGTGGCATTCCCGATTATATAGTTAGAGCGGGTGTAGGCTGACAGCCGCGTAAGAAGCTGCCGGTGGCGGCGGCGGGCGGAGTTGCGCTGCGATATGAGCGCAGCAGTGTTGGCCTCCATGGCTGTCGTCATGCGCTCAATCCTCACGCCCACATTGGCCACATTGCGGCCAATGTTGTTTAGCTGCAGTTGAATAGCCCCTTGCCGTCTTGCCTGCAGTTGGTGTATGCGTAGCATCTGGCGCTCAATGCTCAGGCCTGGCACGCGCACAGCCATCCCCCTCCTGCCGCTGCGTGCTGTGTTCTGCTGGCGATCCCTGCCATGCCTGCTCTGCTGGCTGTCCACAGTGGGTGTGCGCACTGTCACCACAGTAGCTGCACCAGATGTAGATGGTCCAGCTGGTGCTGGAGTTGTGGTTGTCAAAGGTGCTGCACCGGATGGTGCTGGCGCAGTAGTTCTTGCCCTGGCTGCGGGGATAGGTGCTTCGCCTGATGGTGCTGGCGCAGTTGGTCTTGCCCTGGCTGCGGGGAGAGGTGCTGCGCCTGATGGTGCTGGCGCAGTTGGTCTTGCCCTGGCTGCGGGGAGAGGTGCTGCGCCTGATGGTGCTGGCGCAGTTAGTGTTGCCCTGGCTGCGGGGAGAGGTGCTGCGCCTGATGGTGGTGGCACAGTTGGTGTTGCCCTGGCTGCGGGGAGAGGTGCTGTGCCTGATGGTGCAGGAAGTATCGGTGTTGGCACCTCCTCGGCATCCTCTCGTGCATCGTCAATGAACAGCCTGTCGCTGTCGCTGCTGTTGTCAGCGCCACCTGTGGGGGGAATTAGACGTACATTAATTGCATGTATCTGTCACACGTGCAGTTGCTACATGCATGCTGGATGACATTCCCTGCCTGGCTTTGGCATTGCGTACTTTGGGACATGTGAGGCTGCATTGGGGTTCTTGTACATTGTGGGCAGACTACATGTCCCACAATGCTTTTGGGCATGACCTAATGTGCATGGTTTGCATGACTTGGGATGAATATGGGAGGCTATAGGGACATGGCCATTGTTAGGGGACAGGGTCGCAGTCGCATGCCACCTACCTTGGCTGTCTTGGCTGGGTCGGGATGAGTCCAGATTGACGACCCCTATGCACGCCTCTGGCTCCAGATTGTCCTCCACGCGGTCCTCCATGAGGGTGTTGGGAGGGACTGTTGGATCTCCGCCCCCAGTAGCCTGGGTCTCGCCCAGCCTCTCTGCCACCCTCTCCTTGGCACGACCTCGGAGGTCGTACCACCACTTTTTCAGCTCATCCAGTGACCTGTGTGTCACGCCCACAGCGTTCACTTTAGCAGCTATCTCAAGCCAGATTCGACGTCTCTCCACCTCCGGCACCCTCCTGGAGTCCTTCCCAAATAGTTTGGAGTGGTTATCAACCACTCCCTCAATGAGGTGCTCCAACTCCTGCTCTGAGAACTTTAGCTTCCTCTTGCGCCAGCTGTCACTGGGCCCTGGTGCTGGCTCCTCTGACATTGCTGCAGTCACAAATGGGTTGGATTTGCTGGTTTGCAGGTGTCCTGGTAGGAGCTCTGTTCAGCTGCAGCCTCGAGATCAGCCTCACAGTTCTGAATGGGGGTGGGAACTGCCTGCTTCCTGGTTGTGATGTCATCACTGTGCTCGAAAAGCGACTTCCCGTTTTTGCGATCTCGCTACTTGCGAGATCGTATTTTTCGATCTCGCAATTAGCGATCTCGCTAATAGCAATATCGCTAATTCGACACGGATTTTGAGGGTAATAGCGATTTTTCTGCGATTTTAGTAATTCGCTAACGCTTTTTGCGACCGGGAGCGATTCGCTTTTTTTTCTCGCTAACTATGATGAATGCCGATCTGCGCTTTTCAAATTGCGATTCGCTGTTAATCGCTATTTGAGAATCGCAGATTCCCTTTTTCATGAATCAGGCTGTTAATGCCTAAGAATTATTGACTGATGCCTATCAGATTCATTCAGACGACGAACACTGAGAGAAACTCTTAGTTTGGAGCTGCTAACATGGAGGCTGGAGGTGCGTGGGTCCATCATGAATGTAAAAAGTAAGCGAAAGCACAAGGCAGAGGGACACAGAGTGATGTCTCAACAGAAGAAGTTGAGCTTCAGGTTTGGATTTTCATCTCCACATGAAGGTAAATGGCTCACCATTTGACAGGTTTGCAAAGGCTGCGGGAAGGAGAAACATTTTGTAAAGGTTTGCCAGGTGAAGGAGAAAATAAGTGCGCCACAGCACAAAGACAAAATGGCTGCCCAAATTCTTCAGGAGCAACGCTTGACTCAGGCCCCCAAGGCCAATCGACCACACCAATTAAGGCAAATCATTACCAAATAAAGTCAATCATCATCTAAATCATCGACAAAATGTTTTTCAGAATCTACATTAAGTGAAAGTGAGGATGATGGTTGTGCAATGCCGATGTTTACCTCAGGAAAACATGTGCATGTTAGAACTGCTTGTGAAGAAAAATACAGGTCCAAGAAAAGTCGACATGAAAAAGCACCAAAGTTCAAACATTGTCTGAAGATTGCACTAAAGGTAAACGGTTGCTCAATATCTTTTATTATCGAGAGTATTGTGTCGATAAACATAATGCCTGAGGAAAAATACAATTAACTATCTCCATTGCCACGACTTAAGCCATTGAAAACTAAAGTGTATATACGGGCTGCATAAACACCATTAAAAAGTCATTTGAACAAATGATAAAATATAAGATAATGAAAGTACAAACCCCATTCATGTACTGCAAGGGACGATGTCACACGCCTGTTTACTCAGTTTCAGCACCGCTGTTGACATGGGATTAATATCTGTGAACTATCTCATGGATGCTCATCATGAAATAGTAAGTCAGTTCCCTTCATTATTTCATGGGTTAGGAAAATTCAAGACTATGAAAGAACAATTACACATTATCGAGGACATCCATCCTATCACTTAAAAAACAAGATGAACCGCATTTCATTTACCGTAAACTGTCGTAATAGAATTTGAATCATTGCTCAAGCATGATATCACTGTGTGCATCTGTGTTGACATGAGTCAAATGAACATGGCAATTGAACGAGATTGACATTTAGGTCCACACATTGCCGACATGATAACCCCATTGACGGGTGTGAGGGTCTTCTCTTGCCTTGATTTCAATAAAGGATATCATCAGTTGGAACTCAAGGAGAGCTGCAGGTACATTACAACCTTTTCTACACATGTTGATGTGTTCCGATAAAAATGATTACGTTCCGGAGTGTCATCAGCTGCAGTGGTATTTCAAGATGTCATTCAACGTATCATACAGCCTGTCTTGAATGCAATTATTTATAGTAATGTATTGGTTTTCGGAGCTACACAGAAGGAGCATGATGAACCTGTAATGCAGGTGTGTTGTTTACTTGAAGATGCAGCTTTGAATTTAAATGCAGACAAATGTGAGTTCCATAAGACAAGCCAAAACGGCTTTGGCTACTTTTCTGATGGGGGCATGTCACCTGATCCAGGAAAAGTGTAAGTGTTGTCAACTCCCAGTCCCTCTCAAGATGTTTTCATGTTAAGATGTTTCCATGTTACGTTCATTCCTTCACATGGCCAGTCACTGGTCTAGATGTATATGAGACTTTGCCACCGTAAGTGCTTAGTTGATGGACATAACAAAAAAGAATGTTTCATTTAATTAGTCACATGATTGCAAGCAAAGCTTCAAGAAGATTAAGCAAGCAATTGAGAATGCTACTGAAATGGCATACTTTGCACAAAAACTTCATAAAAGATTGTTGTTGATGCTAGCCCTGTCAGATTAGGCGCAATCTTTGCACAGCACAGCAGACACACAAATATTGGAAGGAATACTGTGGCATATGCAGCAGAAGCATGTCCCAAACTGAACGTGCTTATTCACAACCTGAGAAAGAAAGTTTAGCTGTGGTGTGGGCTTGTGAACCTTCCCACATTTTCTTATATGGAACGCCCGATACACTTGCAACAGATCTTCAAATGTTTTTAACCATCTTTGGCAATCCAAAGGTAAAGATTCCTCATCACATTGAATGGTGGGGTCTATGATTAGAAGAAAACAACTACACAATTGCGCACATCCAGGGAAAAATATTCATCTATTTCATTCAGTTGATATCAACTGAATGAAACAACTGAAAGAAATAGATGAATATTTTTAAAAATAAAACATAATATTATTATTGAAAGGTGTTATTCTCTTTGTGGGACAATTCTGATGTAAATATGTTTTAAGAGGTTGATTGTTGTATATTTAGATGAGTCAAAATAGTAACATGTTAACACTCAACCTATTACCAGTGACAGTGAATACCAGAAGTTTAAAAATGCCAATTAAGATCTGTCTGTTACTCAAAAGGCATTATCCTGAGAGGTTCAAGAATTGTTATTCCAGAGAGTCTGTGTCATAGGATAATTGAAGATGGAATAGTAGCCACCACACAAGTGCTCAGAGACCGAATCTGGTTTTCACATCTCGATGAGAGAGTTGAAAGAGAAGAGAATGCCTGCCATCTATGCAGCTGCCTTTCATGGAAAACCACTCAGCACACCTGAAACATGTCAGGGTTACCAAAGCAAGCATGGGAAAGAATTGCTGTTAACTTCTTGAGTCCTCTTGACAATGGATTTCACCTGATGGTGATTGTAATAAATATTCCCACTTTGGTAGATCTTTCATTCACCACTCAGGAAATTGTCAACAAGAGATTTGACAGCTTCTTCACAACATGGGATGTTTCTGCAATCCTAAAATCTGACAATGGCCCACCTTTCAACAGTTGAGAATACAGGGGCTTTCTCAGTCATCTTAATGTGAAGCATCAGAAGAGCACACCTTTTAGGCCACAGGCAAACAGCCTTGTTGAAATTTTCATGAGTTCCCTTAAGAAAGCTGTTTATCGTATTGGTAAAGCTCGACCTCAAAACTGTCTTAAGTTCTACTTTTCAAGCTTACTGTTAAACCCCTCACACGTCCACAGATGAATACCCTGCAATGTTAATGTTCGATAGGGCCATGAGGACGAAGTACTGAGGAAGACATCCATATAAGAGACTTGTATAGTAAAAGAAAAATTCCTATGCAGACAAAAGCCAACATGTAACAGACATTATGTTAACTAGAGAAGATCGAGCGCTTGTGTATCAGCCTAGAAAATGGAAATCTGATGCTCCCTTTGATGAAGAGACATTTCAAGTTGTGACCAGTAAAGGACATATGGTGACTGCCCAATGTCCTGGGAAGTCTATTATACAGGATCCCTTGTTTTTCCAACATGTGGCTCATCGCTCATCAAGCACTGATGTTAGTGTAGGGTCTGGGTCTGGAAGGACATTTGGAGACCCCCGTCGGCTATTGTACCATCATTGGCAATGCAGATCACTGTTCCCTGTTTTCAAAGACACGGTCGGGATGTGTGATCAGAGAACCACACAGACTCATTGAAGAGTTATGAGTGTTATACATCTGTAAAAAAAACTATTTTTATTAAACACAAGGGGAGATGTAATGTTGGGTGAGTTAGCAACAATGGAACCCATTTGTCTCCTCATGGATTCCGTAGAACTGTGATATAAGTGTTAAAGCATAGTGAAGTGAATACAGGTTTAGAATGTTGAGTATGTGGTTAGACGCAGAAGAATAAAGACGTGTTATACTAAACTCCGTATGTGGCGTAGTCATTAGCGGGTACCATGGCCGGGAAGGGCGCTACATCATCCATGGTGGGCATCAAAGACACCCACTCTCTTCTTTTCTTTACCTTCTTACCTAGAATACAATAATCCACTCACAGACTACATAAAAAAGCCACTTGTTGAAATCCATCTGCATCAACTGGTACATAATTTTATAATGCTTAATCTTAGCTTTAAGTGTAACCGCTTGATGTTCTGAAAAACATACTGTACATCTAGTAAGGAAGAATGTCTACCTGCTCGCTATACACTTTGCAGTCTTTGACCCAATGAATCAACAGCACTAGCTTCCCACAACTCATTTGCACTGTCATTTCTTTTTGATTTCTTTTCACATTTGCTGTGCCTCACAGGGTGGAACTCACTACATGTTCAGAGTAGCAGTGACTACAGAATGGATTAACAAAGTTAACGAATCACAAACAGTGGCACATATTTGAGACTATACCTACATTACTATTGGCCACATGTATCATGCATTTTACCAGTCGCAAACAGCGTATCGGGCCGTATATGACCAGTAAAATGCACTTTGGTATGTATGAATTCAAACTTGCTATTTGGTAACATGTTACCGAATTGCAATTTATGATGCTTACAGATTCGGTATTAGGAAGATGTGTGTTTTCTAATACCAAATCACAGCGTTATGCAGGAATGTTTTGTGATCGAAATATCGTCACAAAACATTCTCATTTTGCCACCTACTTCAAATAGGCGGTAATACATTCACAAACAGGGACCCCTTCCCCTATGTGAATGTTCGTGAAAATGTTTTTTAACAACAGGAAGTGGTCCCATAGACCACTGCCTGCTCTTGAAAAATGAAACAAAAACGTTTAAATTGTCTTTTTTCAACGCAACCCATTTTCCTTTAAGGAAAACGGTCTGCATTTAAAAAAGGCAACTGCTTTATTTAAAAGCAATCACAGACATGGTGGTCTGCTGTCCTAAGCAGACCACCATCCCTGTAATTTTGGTGATTCCTAATGGGTTCCAAATTGCGACCTGCCTCATTATTATTAATGAGGTAGGTCAATTTGGGGCCCATTAGGAAACGCTAAATGAATCTCATGGAGTTTCATACATAAAATAGCGATTAACTAATTGTGAATTGCAGAGAATCACAATTAGATAATAGCTATTAGTAACAATAATATATGTGTCTCGAGATCCTTTCTTCAGCCTTGAAAAAACCCAGGCCTGCATGCTCACAATGGGGAAAAACACGTGTTGGCTGTACATCATAAGGAAAGAATTGGAACAACTCAGAATAAACAAGTTATATTCTCTCCACTTCTTGATTTTTGTTTTCCCTACAGTCATTCTTACAGTTTAATTACTTTTTAGGAATGTTTCTGTATTAACGTATGTATTTCCAAAATCTCATAAATAGTATTGACTTTTGGTGGGCTTGATGGCATTAATCATATTTTAGAACTGCATAAATATATACCAATTTGAATTGACCAAATAGAAGAACTACGGGTTCCAGGGGTCCTTGCAATACTAAATATAAAAGAATCTAGCCTTATTTAACGGGCACTTTGCCTATAATGACATTACTAGTCTATGGTCTAACTGTCTGCAGCGCAGGATGCACTTATTTTGCAGGACTGGGAACACATTTCTCCATATTATTCAACCGTATAACTTATTGTTAAAGTCACCTCTATATTGTCATTATCTGGTTTAGCAGGTGCCTTACTTCTGCAATTGTTAACTTTACTGTGTTGGGTTAAATTGTATACCGAGCAAATACAAGCCATGTTGCCCTCCATTACTCAAGGGACACATTCTAATATGTTGATCTGTATGGGGTAAGGTAACTGGCTGCCAACCCATGCTTGAGGCTCATGGCATCCTAAAGGGCCTTTAAGTCATGATAGGGCTAATAGCTGGGAACGCAGGAGTTCTGTATTTGTGAACATTTTCCATATTGGCATCTATAAAATCAAACTTCACTCATGAGTAGAATATTTCAAAAGGGTATGCAGCATGTGCATTTCCAACAAATATTACCCCACCCTCAGTGTTAGGGAAATGCCTAGCATAGACATGTGAGTAACTGGTGATCTGAAACTCTGAAATAGGTTGCACCATTTTCAAACATATTTTAAACATGATACTTATAATTTGAAATCAAAATGGGGAATACCTTTTTAAACGTCAAGCTCCTGAAAAGCATACAGCAGAATGGGATCTCCTATCTTTATGGAAGGAGATAACCAATATTACAATGGGAGTCTCCACTAATAGTTAGAGGTTAACATTGTGAGTGTGTCATACAGAATTGCTCAACGGTCTAAAATAATGTGCTCCCTTTTGGATGTCAACTGACACATATACTGGATATTTCACTGGGACTCAAGAAAAGTCTTTGCTGATCTCCTGGGTTTCAGAACTTTGTCAATGCTCCAGCTTGAGAAAAAAATCCAATTCTACTGCAACCACCATGCAACCCACTAAACGCAATATTTGAGTGCAATGCGTTTCAGATTATATATACCTTTTCTGAAGAATTAAGCCCATGGTCACTAAATTAGCATCGTATACTATTCTTCTTTGCAAAGGCAGACCTGTATGGCCTCTGTCTCATATAAACGTCCTCTTTGTCTTGTTAAGTCTTTTTTTTTAGCTAAAAAACATATCTGATCACAGTTAAACTTTTCAAAATAAAAATTAGTAGTAAAATCCTTGGCCACTTATCACATACCTACATTCTGAAGATACATTCCTGTTGTTTAAAAAATAAATATGAAAAATAAATGAGATCTTAAGTTATCAGTCTCCATGAAACCTTGTTCATCATTTTAAACAATCACCAGTACAGAGAATTTAATTCATATTAAGTAACAAGAATAGCTTGTATGATGGAACAGTGCATACCTTTACCATGCATGCCTTTGTAACTCGGTTTCTACAATGCACCTGACTGTACAACGCACGTCTTTATCATACATATGTTAAATGTTAAATGTCGTATACTTGTATAGCGCACAGCTGCCCCAGCAAAGGGGCGTCCCGGCGCTGTATACCGCTGGGGAACCCGTCCTGGCTTTCCCTGTGGGATGGTCCCTACTGGGATTCCCCAAGGTGGAGCCAGGCATCCCTGGCGTTGATGGGGCCGTTGTGAAGTTTAGTCAAGCTAATGCCCAGAGGGACGCCAGGTTAGAGTAGGCACCGAGGTGAGAATTGTCGAGTCCGCTGACCCTGGTCCACGACCCTGCCGCGTCGGGAATTGAACCCTGGTACCAGGCCGACTTCTGCTCCTGGGTCTGCCGCCTCTAACCAGTGAGCCACACCACTCCACTACCACAAATCTACATAGGTGTTCATTATAAGTACCTTTACCATACATACCAACACCATGCATACATTTACAACACATTTTTATAATATAGGAAAATATATAGGGTTACGTAAAGAAAATGTATGTATTCAAATGTTGTCAATTATGTAGAATGAGGCAGTGCAGTATTATTTTTCAAAAAACATATTTTGCATTAATACATTTATAAAATAATGCCACAGTACAACTAACACCTAAATATGCACATTTATTTAAATTGTTTTATTTGTACTGTCATTCATCTTTTATTTTAACCCTAACTGTGCAGCTTGGTCACAATCAAAATGGCTGTCGGTACATGTAACAATGGTCAAAAAAAGTATTTTCCACCAAACAAAATGTTGTCACATTCTAACCCACGTTAAAAATTACATCCCAAACATATTTTATTTTGAATTCTGAAATACCACAAGCAAAGTATAAATTCAGCCGTGAACTAATTTATGCTCAGTGGTACACTGACTACACTCATAACCACATTCTTGACAGAGGAGGAGACCAGTGACTGTTAGATGTTCACACAGTGCAATATATCTGATCTCGTAAGAACACCAATGGTTACATAAAGCACATTTAGTAATAACCAGATAATTTATAATAACATATATAAATTATTTTTTTCGAAATAAATGTAATAGATTACTTGCAGATTATCTGTAGACTTTACTTTGAGTGCATTGACTGGAGTCTTAACAATGTAAGTCAATTTCGAAACCATTGTTTACTGAAATCAAATTCAAAATGCATTTTGACCTTGTTAATATTTAATTTTTTTATTAAATTCCTTTTTTAAGACATGGTATGGAATAAATTACTGACCTCAGGGTAGGTACTGGACAGTGAGTGGGAGGCAAAATTACTATTCTATCTCTGCCGGGTGCTTATCCCAGGGCAGGTGCCAGACCATGAGTGGGGGGCAAACTTACTATTCTAACCCTGTCAGGTATTTACCTCAGGGCAGATGCTGGACAGAGATTGAGGGGGCAAATCACTAATTTTACAGCACAGTTTACTTACACTGTTTTCCATTCTACAGACTATAATTTGGAAAGTCTAAGAGGTCACACTAAACAACACAACCAGTGCCAGAAAAAACATAAACCTTTTCAGCCAAATATTCTGTAAAAAAAACTCAAAATAACCAAATAAACGCTTTTCTCTCAATTGGCCCCAAACCATACAACTAAAACATCTCTCTTTTTTTCAGTGATAGTAAAAATGTTTTTCTCCATAAACACAGAGTCTGAAATAGCCATTTCAAACCATTTTACCTTAACAGGTATACTGCTCACAACACATTACACCAGAGTTTAAAACATTTTCATACACAAAAGTTATTTTCTTTCAAAATATTTTACAGATCACACAGCAAAACTAGTCATTTCAACATTCCATCCACTTCAAAACCCATAGGAGAAAGAATTAGACTACCACAAACCAGATTACAGAAGAATAAGAACCATTTCCGGCAAAAGTTCAGGAAAAAGCAATGCATTTCGAACAGTGTCTAAACTAATTATGCAAAGCATATTCTCCTTTGCAGGTGGATCTTAAACTAGCCATTTGAAACACATTTTTTCAACATAACTTTTTACAAAAATTTGTTTTCTCTATGTTTTCTAGGGAACCCAAAGAATGGCTCAAACAGACAAGCAAAATATGTAAAGCCTAAGTGAAGCAATAGCCTTTTGAAGTATGGTGGCTACCTTGACGGTAAGGAGAGGTTAAATGAGCCCAAGAAGACTGGAGGTGCATGCAATATCTTTCATCCCATTGCAAAGGCAGAGCGGTTACTCTTCATGACTATGTTAAAAGTACTACAGAACATAAGCTCTCTGCCTCTGCAATGGAGACTGAAGTGAGAGAAACATTCAGCACATTAAAATGCTTGCTTACACCTCTAATGAGCTCTGTGGCTCAGTTTTGAGGGAGGTATCCCAAAAGATTCCCATGCATATCGCTAGTTTTAGGCCTAAAATACTCAATTTGAGGAGAATGGTACAGAGGCAAAAAAGGCAAGTCATCCCCAAAGAGTAGCACCCCAAACCTATTCTGATATTAGCATCCCCCAGAACTATCACTTTTTTACACTAGCTAACCTTTATTTTTCATGACAACGAAAACACTTTGAAAAGATTACTAATATTTAGCACAACCCATTGATAACCTTGAGACTAGTGAAATTAAGATGATAGCTGGAAAAAGTCCTAGGAAAATAATAATTGACTTTAAATTAACAATTATAAATACTATTACCAAACTTTACTCTGACATCAAAATTCAAGTATGTTTTTTTCCCTTTTCCCAAGCATACTGGCGAAAAATTCCAAAAACCTAATTAGCTATGGATTACATGTCAAACAGTAAACTGAAGTGTGAGTTAAAAAACACAGCATTGTGCTTTATACCTCCTGTGGGTGTAGATGAGTTCTACACACAATTACTAAATCAGACTACTTTACCCAAAGTTTAAAAACATTGGTCCCACAGCTAAATTACTTTGAAAACACATGGATAGGCCATCTAAGCCATATATGGAAGTTGGGTCACAGGAGAAAGCCAAGGTTTCCCACTGACTGATGGAACAGTTCCTCGGCCTTCTTAGAGGTAGGTGCAAAGACAAACAATGCCATAGAGGGATGCCACAACTCATTCAACAAATAATTTGGCAGACCTTACCCAAGCCTTTATAAATTCTTGGAAATTTTGAAAAAGCATCAAAGGGGCATATTATGATGCCGGTTAGACGGGATTCGGCTGCCCTGTCGGAGGCGGTCGGACCGCGGAAGGCCTTTTCGGAAGCGGTCAGCCATACTGCTGATTATGATGCATATATCGTGTACTCGGACTGACCGCTCAAAGAACGCCAACTCCGACAGCTTTTCGTGACCACCAAGATGGTGGTCAGAGACAAACTGCACCCATGGAGCAGTACAGGAATCGCCATCCGGATTATGATGTAGGTTTCCGATGACATGTCCGTGGCAGTTTGACCAGCTGCTTTGAGTTTCGGAAATGAAGGATTTGGGGTACATACTCAACCCCATCTGTTTCTCTACGGCATCCTCTACCATAAATCCTTTCCTCCAGGTACCCCCTACACCTCAGAAGCTGAATCCCAATGATAATGATCTTGTGGGTGCTGTAATACAGGTAAGACCTTCTGCTGTATGTATCCCCATTGCAAAAACAACAGTTGATGGACAGAATGCAGAACAATGTCATACATTCACCCCAGTACAGAGATCTGGGCCTAAATCCATCGTTTTTTTGCACTCCACACCACCCCAGTTCAGACATGGTAATATGCAAATCAGCCTTGACCCTGTGCCTCATGGGAACAGTCCAGCCCAAACTGCCAAGCCATGTCTTTCCTGGACCGGAATCAAGCATCCTAGGACCGGTTTCTGGCTATCAGCTGTCTTCAGCCAGGATAGCTTGATTCCAGTGGTGTGGAGAGCATGGGACTCACGTCTGAGCATACCCATCCCACTCGGGGTGACAAATGCAAAAACAACAGTTGATGGACAGAATGCGGAACAATGTCATACATTCACCCCAGTACAGAGATCTGGGCCTAAATCCATCGTTTTTTTGCACTCCACACCACCCCAGTTCAGACATGGTCATATGCAAATCAGCCTTGACCCTGTGCCTCATGGGAACAGTCCAGCCCGAACTGCCAAACCATGTTTTTCCTGGACCGGAATCAAGCATCCTAGGGCCGGTTTCTGGCTATCAGCCGTCTTCAGCCAGGATAGCTTGACTCCAGTGGTGTGGAGAGCATGGGACTCACGTCTGAGCATACCCATCCCACTCGGGGTGACAAATGCAAAAACAACAGTTGATGGACAGAATGCAGAACAATGTCATACATTCACCCCAGTACAGAGATCTGGGCCTAAATCCATCATTTTTTTGCAGTCCACACCACCCCAGTTCAGACATGGTCATATGCAAATCAGCCTTGACCCTGTGCCTCATGGGAACAGTCCAGCCCGAACTGCCAAACCATGTCTTTCCTGTCCCGGAATCAAGCATCCTAGGACCGGTTTCTGGCTATCAGCCGTCTTCAGCCAGGATAGCTTGACTCCAGTGGTGTGGAGAGCATGGGACTCATGTCTGAGCATACCCATCCCACTCGGGATGACAAATGCAAAAACAACAGTTGATGGACAGAATGCAGAACAATGTCATACATTCACCCCACTACAGAGATCTGGGCCTAAATCCATAGATTTTTTGCACTCCACACCACCCCAGTTCAGACATGGTCATATGTAAATCAGCCTTGACCCTGTGCCTCATGGGAACAGTCCAGCCCGAACTGCCAAGCCATGTCTTTCCTGTACTCAGACGTGAGTCCCATGCTCTCCACACCACTGGAGTCAAGCTATCCTGGCTGAAGAAGGCTGATAGCCAGAAACCGGTCTTAGGATGCTTGATTCCGGTCCAGGAAAGACATGGCCTTTGTACCGCTTTTGGCCGCCATAAGTGTGGCAGGGTATGCTCAGACGTGAGTCCCTTGCTCACTTTGCCACTGGATACAAGCAAGCCGGGCTGAAGACGGCTGGAATGCCAGAAACCGGTCCTCGGAAGCTTGTTTCCGGTCCAGGGAAGACATGGCTTGGCAGTTCAGGCTGGACTGTTCCCATGAGGCACAGGGTCAGACTGATTTGCATATAGCCATGTCTGAACAGGGGTGGCAGAGTGGGCTAAAGAACGGTGATGGATTAAACCCAGATCTTTTGACTGGGTGTGAGTGTTTGATTGATTCAGATGCTCCGTCCATCACCACCCCCTTTTGTACCGCTTTTGGCCGCCATAAGTGTGGCAGGGTATGCTCAGACGTGAGTCCCTTGCTCACTTTGCCACTGGATACAATCAAGCCGGGCTGAAGACGGCTGGAATGCCAGGAACCGGTCCTCGGAAGCTTGTTTCCGGTCCAGGGAAGACATGGCTTGGCAGTTCGGGCTGGACTGTTCCCATGAGGCACAGGGTCAGACTGATTTGCATATAGCCATGTCTGAACTGGGGTGGCAGAGTGGGCTAAAGAACGGTGATGGATTAAACCCAGATCTTTTGACTGGGTGTGAGTGTTTGATTGTTTCAGATGCTCTGTCCATCACACCCCCTTTTGTACCGCTTTTGGCCGCCATAAGTGTGGCAGGGTATGCTCAGACGTGAGTCCCTTACTCACTTTGCCACTGGATACAAGCAAGCCGGGCTGAAGACGGCTGGAATGCCAGAAACCGGTCCTCGGAAGCTTGTTTCCGGTCCAGGGAAGATATGGCTTGGCAGTTCGGGCTGGGCAGTTCCCATGAGGCACAGGGTCAGACTGATTTGCATATAGCCATGTCTGAACAGGGGTGGCAGAGTGGGCTAAAGAACGGTGATGGATTAAACCCAGATCTTTTGACTGGGTGTGAGTGTTTGATTGATTCAGATGCTCCGTCCATCACCACCCCCTTTTGTACCGCTTTTGGCCACCATAAGTGTGGCAGGGTATGCTCAGACGTGAGTCCCTTGCTCACTTTGCCACTGGATACAAGCAAGCCGGGCTGAAGACGGCTGGAATGCCAGAAACCGGTCCTCGGAAGCTTGTTTCTGGTCCAGGGAAGACATGGCTTGGCAGTTCGGGCTGGACTGTTCCCATGAGGCACAGGGTCAGACTGATTTGCATATAGCCATGTCTGAACTGGGGTGGCAGAGTGGGCTAAAGAACGGTGATCGATTAAACCCAGATCTTTTGACTGGGTGTGAGTGTTTGATTGATTCAGATGCTCCGTCCATCACCACCCCCTTTTGTACCGCTTTTGGCTGCCATAAGTGTGGCATGGTATGCTTATGTGAGTCCCTTGTTCACTTTGCCACTGGATACAAGCAAGCCGGGCTGAAGACGGCTGGAATGCCAGAAACCGGTCCTCGGAAGCTTGTTTCCGGTCCAGGGAAGACATGGCTTGGCAGTTCGGGCTGGACAGTTCCCATGAGGCACAGGGTCAGACTGATTTGCATATAGCCATGTCTGAACTGGGGTGGCAGAGAGGGCTAAAGAACGGTGATGGATTAAGCCCAGATCTTTTGACTGGGTGTGAGTGTTTGATTGATTCAGATGCTCCGTCCATCACCACCCCCTTTTGTACCGCTTTTGGCCGCCATAAGTGTGGCAGGGTATGCTCAGACGTGAGTCCCTTGCTCACTTTGCCACTGGATACAAGCAAGCCAGGCTGAAGACGGCTGGAATGCCAGAAACCGGTCCTCGGAAGCTTGTTTCTGGTCCAGGGAAGACATGGCTTGGCAGTTCGGGCTGGACTGTTCCCATGAGGCACAGGGTCAGACTGATTTGCATATAGCCATGTCTGAACTGGGGTGGCAGAGTGGGCTAAAGAACGGTGATGGATTAAACCCAGATCTTTTGACTGGGTGTGAGTGTTTGATTGATTCAGATGCTCCGTCCATCACCATCCCCTTTTGTACCGCTTTTGGCCCCCATAAGTGTGGCAGGGTATGCTCAGACGTGAGTCCCTTGCTCACTTTGCCACTGGATACAAGCAAGCCGGGCTGAAGACGGCTGGAATGCCAGAAACTGGTCCTCGGAAGCTTGTTTCCGGTCCAGGGAAGACATGGCTTGGGAGTTTGGGCTGGACTGTTCCCATGAGGCACAGGGTCAGACTGATTTGCATATAAACATGTCTGAACTGGGGTGGCAGAGTGGGCTAAAGAACGGTGATGCATTAAACCCAGATCTTTTGACTGGGTGTGAGTGTTTGATTGATTCAGATGCTCCGTCCATCACCACCCCCTTTTGTACCGCTTTCGGCCGCCATAAGTGTGGCAGGGTATGCTCAGACGTGAGTCCCTTGCTCACTTTGCCACTGGATACAATCAAGCCGGGCTGAAGACGGCTGGAATGCCAGGAACCGGTCCTCGGAAGCTTGTTTCCGGTCCAGGGAAGACATGGCTTGGCAGTTCGGGCTGGACTGTTCCCATGAGGCACAGGGTCAGACTGATTTGCATATAGCCATGTCTGAACTGGGGTGGCAGAGTGGGCTAAAGAACGGTGATGGATTAAACCCAGATCTTTTGACTGGGTGTGAGTGTTTGATTGTTTCAGATGCTCTGTCCATCACACCCCCTTTTGTACCGCTTTTGGCCGCCATAAGTGTGGCAGGGTATGCTCAGACGTGAGTCCCTTGCTCACTTTGCCACTGAATACAAGCAAGCCGGGCTGAAGACGGCTGGAATGCCAGAAACCGGTCCTCGGAAGCTTGTTTCCGGTCCAGGGAAGATATGGCTTGGCAGTTCGGGCTGGACAGTTCCCATGAGGCACAGGGTCAGACTGATTTGCATGTAGCCATGTCTGAACAGGGGTGGCAGAGTGGGCTAAAGAACGGTGATGGATTAAACCCAGATCTTTTGACTGGGTGTGAGTGTTTGATTGATTCAGATGCTCCGTCCATCACCACCCCCTTTTGTACCGCTTTTGGCCGCCATAAGTGTGGCAGGGTATGCTCAGACGTGAGTCCCTTGCTCACTTTGCCACTGGATACAAGCAAGCCGGGCTGAAGACGGCTGGAATGCCAGAAACCGGTCCTCGGAAGCTTGTTTCTGGTCCAGGGAAGACATGGCTTGGCAGTTCGGGCTGGACTGTTCCCATGAGGCACAGGGTCAGACTGATTTGCATATAGCCATGTCTGAACTGGGGTGGCAGAGTGGGCTAAAGAACGGTGATCGATTAAACCCAGATCTTTTGACTGGGTGTGAGTGTTTGATTGATTCAGATGCTCCGTCCATCACCACCCCCTTTTGTACCGCTTTTGGCCGCCATAAGTGTGGCATGGTATGCTTATGTGAGTCCCTTGTTCACTTTGCCACTGGATACAAGCAAGCCGGGCTGAAGACGGCTGGAATGCCAGAAACCGGTCCTCGGAAGCTTGTTTCCGGTCCAGGGAAGACATGGCTTGGCAGTTCGGGCTGGACAGTTCCCATGAGGCACAGGGTCAGACTGATTTGCATATAGCCATGTCTGAACTGGGGTGGCAGAGAGGGCTAAAGAACGGTGATGGATTAAGCCCAGTTCTTTTGACTGGGTGTGAGTGTTTGATTGATTCAGATGCTCCGTCCATCACCACCCCCTTTTGTACCGCTTTTGGCCGCCATAAGTGTGGCAGGGTATGCTCAGACGTGAGTCCCTTGCTCACTTTGCCACTGGATACAAGCAAGCCAGGCTGAAGACGGCTGGAATGCCAGAAACCGGTCCTCGGAAGCTTGTTTCCGGTCCAGGGAAGACATGGCTTGGCAGTTCGGGCTGGACTGTTCCCATGAGGCACAGGGTCAGACTGATTTGCATATAGCCATGTCTGAACTGGGGTGGCAGAGTGGGCTAAAGAACGGTGATGGATTAAACCCAGATCTTTTGACTGGGTGTGAGTGTTTGATTGATTCAGATGCTCCGTCCATCACCATCCCCTTTTGTACCGCTTTTGGCCCCCATAAGTGTGGCAGGGTATGCTCAGACGTGAGTCCCTTGCTCACTTTGCCACTGGATACAAGCAAGCCGGGCTGAAGACGGCTGGAATGCCAGAAACTGGTCCTCGGAAGCTTGTTTCCGGTCCAGGGAAGACATGGCTTGGGAGTTTGGGCTGGACTGTTCCCATGAGGCACAGGGTCAGACTGATTTGCATATAAACATGTCTGAACTGGGGTGGCAGAGTGGGCTAAAGAACGGTGATGGATTAAACCCAGATCTTTTGACTGGGTGTGAGTGTTTGATTGATTCAGATGCTCCGTCCATCACCACCCCCTTTTGTACCGCTTTTGGCCGCCATAAGTGTGGCAGGGTATGCTCAGACGTGAGTCCCTTGCTCACTTTGCCACTGGATACAAGCAAGCCGGGCTGAAGACGGCTGGAGTGCCAGAAACTGGTCCTCAGAAGCTTGTTTCCGGTCAAGGGGAGGCATAGCTTGGCAGTTCGGGCTGGACTGTTCCCATGAGGCACAGGGTCAGACTGATTTGCATATAGCCATGTCTGAACTGGGGTGGCAGAGTGGGCTAAAGAACGGTGATGGATTAAACCCAGATCTTTTGACTGGTTGTGAGTGTTTGATTGATTCAGATGCTCCGTCCATCACCACCCCCTTTTGTACCGCTTTTGGCAGCCATAAGTGTGGCAGGGTATGCTCAGACGTGAGTCCCTTGCTCACTTTGCCACTGGATACAAGCAAGCCGGGCTGAAGACGGCTGGAATGCCAGAAACCGGTCCTCTGAAGCTTGTTTCCGGTCCAGGGAAGACATGGCTTGGCAGTTCGGGCTGGACTGTTCCCATGAGGCACAGGGTCAGACTTATTTGCATATAGCCATGTCTGAACTGGGGTGGCAGAGTGGGCTAAAGAACGGTGATGGATTAAACCCAGATCTTTTGACTGGGTGTGAGTGTTTGATTGATTCAGATGCTCCGTCCATCACCACCCCCTTTTGTACCGCTTTTGGCCGCCATAAGTGTGGCAGGGTATGCTCAGACGTGAGTCCCTTGCTCACTTTGCCACTGGATACAAGCAAGCCGGGCTGAAGACGGCTGGAATGCCAGAAACCGGTCCTAGGAAGCTTGTTTCCGGTCCAGGGAAGACATGGCTTGGCAGTTCGGGCTGGACTGTTCCCATGAGGCACAGGGTCAGACTGATTTGCATATAGCCATGTCTGAACTGGGGTGGCAGAGTGGGCTAAAGAACGGTGATGGATTAAACCCAGATCTTTTGACTGGTTGTGAGTGTTTGATTGATTCAGATGCTCCGTCCATCACCACCCCCTTTTGTACCGCTTTTGGCAGCCATAAGTGTGGCAGGGTATGCTCAGACGTGAGTCCCTTGCTCACTTTGCCACTGGATACAAGCAAGCCGGGCTGAAGACGGCTGGAATGCCAGAAACCGGTCCTCTGAAGCTTGTTTCCGGTCCAGGGAAGACATGGCTTGGCAGTTCGGGCTGGACTGTTCCCATGAGGCACAGGGTCAGACTTATTTGCATATAGCCATGTCTGAACTGGGGTGGCAGAGTGGGCTAAAGAACGGTGATGGATTAAACCCAGATCTTTTGACTGGGTGTGAGTGTTTGATTGATTCAGATGCTCCGTCCATCACCACCCCCTTTTGTACCGCTTTTGGCCGCCATAAGTGTGGCAGGGTATGCTCAGACGTGAGTCCCTTGCTCACTTTGCCACTGGATACAAGCAAGCCGGGCTGAAGACGGCTGGAATGCCAGAAACCGGTCCTAGGAAGCTTGTTTCCGGTCCAGGGAAGACATGGCTTGGCAGTTCGGGCTGGACTGTTCCCATGAGGCACAGGGTCAGACTGATTTGCATATAGCCATGTCTGAACTGGGGTGGCAGAGTGGGCTAAAGAACGGTGATGGATTAAACCCAGATCTTTTGACTGGGTGTGAGTGTTTGATTGATTCCGATGCTCCGTTCATCACCACCCCCTTTTGTACCACTTTTGGCCGCCATAAGTGTGGCAGGGTATGCTCAGACGTGAGTCCCTTGCTCACTTTGCCACTGGATACAAGCAAGCCGGGCTGAAGACGGCTGGACTGCCAGAAACCGGTCCTCGGAAGCTTGTTTCCGGTCCAGGGAAGACATGGCTTGGCAGTTCGGGCTGGACTGTTCCCATGAGGCACAGGGTCAGACTGATTTGCATATAGCCATGTCTGAACTGGGGTGGCAGAGTGGGCTAAAGAACGGTGATGGATTAAACCCAGATCTTTTGACTGGGTGTGAGTGTTTGATTGATTCAGATGCTCCGTCCATCACCACCCCCTTTTGTACCGCTTTTGGCCGCCATAAGTGTGGCAGGGTATGCTCAGACGTGAGTCCCTTGCTCACTTTGCCACTGGATACAAGCAAGCCGGGCTGAAGACGGCTGGAATGCCAGAAACCGGTCCTCAGAAGCTTGTTTCCGGTCCAGGGAAGACATGGATTGGCAGTTCGGGCTGGACTGTTCCCATGAGGCACAGGGTCAGACTGATTTGCATATAGCCATGTCTGAACTGGGGTGGCAGAGTGGGCTAAAGAACGGTGATGGATTAAACCCAGATCTTTTGACTGGTTGTGAGTGTTTGATTGATTCAGATGCTCCATCCATCACCACCCCCTTTTGTACCGCTTTTGGCAGCCATAAGTGTGGCAGGGTATGCTCAGACGTGAGTCCCTTGCTCACTTTGCCACTGGATACAAGCAAGCCGGGCTGAAGACGGCTGGAATGCCAGAAACCGGTCCTCAGAAGCTTGTTTCCGGTCCAGGGAAGACATGGGTTGGCAGTTCGGGCTGGACTGTTCCCATGAGGCACAGGGTCAGACTGATTTGCATATAGCCATGTCTGAACTGGGGTGGCAGAGTGGGCTAAAGAACGGTGATGGATTAAACCCAGATCTTTTGACTGGGTGTTAGTGTTTGATTGATTCAGATGCTCCGTCCATCACCACCCCCTTTTGTATCGCTTTTGCCCGCCATAAGTGTGGCAGGGTATGCTCAGACGTGAGTCCCTTGCTCACTTTGCCACTGGATACAAGCAAGCCGGGCTGAAGACGGCTGGAATGCCAGAAACCGGTCCTCGGAAGCTTGTTTCCGGTCCAGGGAAGACATGGCTTGGCAGTTCGGGCTGGACTGTTCCCATGAGGCACAGGGTCAGACTGATTTTCATATAGCCATGTCTGAACTGGGGTGGCAGAGTGGGCTAAAGAACGGTGATGGATTAAACCCAGATCTTTTGACTGGGTGTTAGTGTTTGATTGATTCAGATGCTCTGTCCATCACCACCCCCTTTTGTATCGCTTTTGGCCGCCATAAGTGTGGCAGGGTATGCTCAGACGTGAGTCCCTTGCTCACTTTGCCACTGGATACAAGCAAGCCGGGCTGAAGACGGCTGGAATGCCAGAAACCGGTCCTCGGAAGCTTGTTTCTGGTCCAGGGAAGACATGGCTTGGCAGTTCGGGCTGGACTGTTCCCATGAGGCACAGGGTCAGACTGATTTGCATATAGCCATGTCTGAACTGGGGTGGCAGAGTGGGCTAAAGAACGGTGATCGATTAAACCCAGATCTTTTGACTGGGTGTGAGTGTTTGATTGATTCAGATGCTCCGTCCATCACCACCCCCTTTTGTACCGCTTTTGGCCGCCATAAGTGTGGCATGGTATGCTTATGTGAGTCCCTTGTTCACTTTGCCACTGGATACAAGCAAGCCGGGCTGAAGACGGCTGGAATGCCAGAAACCGGTCCTCGGAAGCTTGTTTCCGGTCCAGGGAAGACATGGCTTGGCAGTTCGGGCTGGACAGTTCCCATGAGGCACAGGGTCAGACTGATTTGCATATAGCCATGTCTGAACTGGGGTGGCAGAGAGGGCTAAAGAACGGTGATGGATTAAGCCCAGTTCTTTTGACTGGGTGTGAGTGTTTGATTGATTCAGATGCTCCGTCCATCACCACCCCCTTTTGTACCGCTTTTGGCCGCCATAAGTGTGGCAGGGTATGCTCAGACGTGAGTCCCTTGCTCACTTTGCCACTGGATACAAGCAAGCCAGGCTGAAGACGGCTGGAATGCCAGAAACCGGTCCTCGGAAGCTTGTTTCCGGTCCAGGGAAGACATGGCTTGGCAGTTCGGGCTGGACTGTTCCCATGAGGCACAGGGTCAGACTGATTTGCATATAGCCATGTCTGAACTGGGGTGGCAGAGTGGGCTAAAGAACGGTGATGGATTAAACCCAGATCTTTTGACTGGGTGTGAGTGTTTGATTGATTCAGATGCTCCGTCCATCACCATCCCCTTTTGTACCGCTTTTGGCCCCCATAAGTGTGGCAGGGTATGCTCAGACGTGAGTCCCTTGCTCACTTTGCCACTGGATACAAGCAAGCCGGGCTGAAGACGGCTGGAATGCCAGAAACTGGTCCTCGGAAGCTTGTTTCCGGTCCAGGGAAGACATGGCTTGGGAGTTTGGGCTGGACTGTTCCCATGAGGCACAGGGTCAGACTGATTTGCATATAAACATGTCTGAACTGGGGTGGCAGAGTGGGCTAAAGAACGGTGATGGATTAAACCCAGATCTTTTGACTGGGTGTGAGTGTTTGATTGATTCAGATGCTCCGTCCATCACCACCCCCTTTTGTACCGCTTTTGGCCGCCATAAGTGTGGCAGGGTATGCTCAGACGTGAGTCCCTTGCTCACTTTGCCACTGGATACAAGCAAGCCGGGCTGAAGACGGCTGGAGTGCCAGAAACTGGTCCTCAGAAGCTTGTTTCCGGTCAAGGGGAGGCATAGCTTGGCAGTTCGGGCTGGACTGTTCCCATGAGGCACAGGGTCAGACTGATTTGCATATAGCCATGTCTGAACTGGGGTGGCAGAGTGGGCTAAAGAACGGTGATGGATTAAACCCAGATCTTCTGACTGGTTGTGAGTGTTTGATTGATTCAGATGCTCCGTCCATCACCACCCCCTTTTGTACCGCTTTTGGCAGCCATAAGTGTGGCAGGGTATGCTCAGACGTGAGTCCCTTGCTCACTTTGCCACTGGATACAAGCAAGCCGGGCTGAAGACGGCTGGAATGCCAGAAACCGGTCCTCTGAAGCTTGTTTCCGGTCCAGGGAAGACATGGCTTGGCAGTTCGGGCTGGACTGTTCCCATGAGGCACAGGGTCAGACTTATTTGCATATAGCCATGTCTGAACTGGGGTGGCAGAGTGGGCTAAAGAACGGTGATGGATTAAACCCAGATCTTTTGACTGGGTGTGAGTGTTTTTTGATTCAGATGCTCCGTCCATCACCACCCCCTTTTGTACCGCTTTTGGCCGCCATAAGTGTGGCAGGGTATGCTCAGACGTGAGTCCCTTGCTCACTTTGCCACTGGATACAAGCAAGCCGGGCTGAAGACGGCTGGAATGCCAGAAACCGGTCCTAGGAAGCTTGTTTCCGGTCCAGGGAAGACATGGCTTGGCAGTTCGGGCTGGACTGTTCCCATGAGGCACAGGGTCAGACTGATTTGCATATAGCCATGTCTGAACTGGGGTGGCAGAGTGGGCTAAAGAACGGTGATGGATTAAACCCAGATCTTTTGACTGGTTGTGAGTGTTTGATTGATTCAGATGCTCCGTCCATCACCACCCCCTTTTGTACCGCTTTTGGCAGCCATAAGTGTGGCAGGGTATGCTCAGACGTGAGTCCCTTGCTCACTTTGCCACTGGATACAAGCAAGCCGGGCTGAAGACGGCTGGAATGCCAGAAACCGGTCCTCTGAAGCTTGTTTCCGGTCCAGGGAAGACATGGCTTGGCAGTTCGGGCTGGACTGTTCCCATGAGGCACAGGGTCAGACTTATTTGCATATAGCCATGTCTGAACTGGGGTGGCAGAGTGGGCTAAAGAACGGTGATGGATTAAACCCAGATCTTTTGACTGGGTGTGAGTGTTTGATTGATTCAGATGCTCCGTCCATCACCACCCCCTTTTGTACCGCTTTTGGCCGCCATAAGTGTGGCAGGGTATGCTCAGACGTGAGTCCCTTGCTCACTTTGCCACTGGATACAAGCAAGCCGGGCTGAAGACGGCTGGAATGCCAGAAACCGGTCCTAGGAAGCTTGTTTCCGGTCCAGGGAAGACATGGCTTGGCAGTTCGGGCTGGACTGTTCCCATGAGGCACAGGGTCAGACTGATTTGCATATAGCCATGTCTGAACTGGGGTGGCAGAGTGGGCTAAAGAACGGTGATGGATTAAACCCAGATCTTTTGACTGGGTGTGAGTGTTTGATTGATTCCGATGCTCCGTTCATCACCACCCCCTTTTGTACCACTTTTGGCCGCCATAAGTGTGGCAGGGTATGCTCAGACGTGAGTCCCTTGCTCACTTTGCCACTGGATACAAGCAAGCCGGGCTGAAGACGGCTGGACTGCCAGAAACCGGTCCTCGGAAGCTTGTTTCCGGTCCAGGGAAGACATGGCTTGGCAGTTCGGGCTGGACTGTTCCCATGAGGCACAGGGTCAGACTGATTTGCATATAGCCATGTCTGAACTGGGGTGGCAGAGTGGGCTAAAGAACGGTGATGGATTAAACCCAGATCTTTTGACTGGGTGTGAGTGTTTGATTGATTCAGATGCTCCGTCCATCACCACCCCCTTTTGTACCGCTTTTGGCCGCCATAAGTGTGGCAGGGTATGCTCAGACGTGAGTCCCTTGCTCACTTTGCCACTGGATACAAGCAAGCCGGGCTGAAGACGGCTGGAATGCCAGAAACCGGTCCTCAGAAGCTTGTTTCCGGTCCAGGGAAGACATGGATTGGCAGTTCGGGCTGGACTGTTCCCATGAGGCACAGGGTCAGACTGATTTGCATATAGCCATGTCTGAACTGGGGTGGCAAAGTGGGCTAAAGAACGGTGATGGATTAAACCCAGATCTTTTGACTGGTTGTGAGTGTTTGATTGATTCAGATGCTCCATTCATCACCACCCCCTTTTGTACCGCTTTTGGCAGCCATAAGTGTGGCAGGGTATGCTCAGACGTGAGTCCCTTGCTCACTTTGCCACTGGATACAAGCAAGCCGGGCTGAAGACGGCTGGAATGCCAGAAACCGGTCCTCAGAAGCTTGTTTCCGGTCCAGGGAAGACATGGGTTGGCAGTTCGGGCTGGACTGTTCCCATGAGGCACAGGGTCAGACTGATTTGCATATAGCCATGTCTGAACTGGGGTGGCAGAGTGGGCTAAAGAACGGTGATGGATTAAACCCAGATCTTTTGACTGGGTGTTAGTGTTTGATTGATTCAGATGCTCCGTCCATCACCACCCCCTTTTGTATCGCTTTTGCCCGCCATAAGTGTGGCAGGGTATGCTCAGACGTGAGTCCCTTGCTCACTTTGCCACTGGATACAAGCAAGCCGGGCTGAAGACGGCTGGAATGCCAGAAACCGGTCCTCGGAAGCTTGTTTCCGGTCCAGGGAAGACATGGCTTGGCAGTTCGGGCTGGACTGTTCCCATGAGGCACAGGGTCAGACTGATTTTCATATAGCCATGTCTGAACTGGGGTGGCAGAGTGGGCTAAAGAACGGTGATGGATTAAACCCAGATCTTTTGACTGGGTGTTAGTGTTTGATTGATTCAGATGCTCCGTCCATCACCACCCCCTTTTGTATCGCTTTTGCCCGCCATAAGTGTGGCAGGGTATGCTCAGACGTGAGTCCCTTGCTCACTTTGCCACTGGATACAAGCAAGCCGGGCTGAAGACGGCTGGAATGCCAGAAACCGGTCCTCGGAAGCTTGTTTCCGGTCCAGGGAAGACATGGCTTGGCAGTTCGGGCTGGACTGTTCCCATGAGGCACAGGGTCAGACTGATTTGCATATAGCCATGTCTGAACTGGGGTGGCAGAGTGGGCTAAAGAACGGTGATGGATTAAACCCAGATCTTTTGACTGGGTGTGAGTGTTTGATTGATTCAGATGCTCCGTCCATCACCACCCCCTTTTGTACCGCTTTTGGCCGCCATAAGTGTGGCAGGGTATGCTCAGACGTGAGTCCCTTGCTCACTTTGCCACTGGATACAAGCAAGCCGGGCTGAAGACGGCTGGAATGCCAGAAACCGGTCCTCAGAAGCTTGTTTCCGGTCCAGGGAAGACATGGATTGGCAGTTCGGGCTGGACTGTTCCCATGAGGCACAGGGTCAGACTGATTTGCATATAGCCATGTCTGAACTGGGGTGGCAGAGTGGGCTAAAGAACGGTGATGGATTAAACCCAGATCTTTTGACTGGTTGTGAGTGTTTGATTGATTCAGATGCTCCATCCATCACCACCCCCTTTTGTACCGCTTTTGGCAGCCATAAGTGTGGCAGGGTATGCTCAGACGTGAGTCCCTTGCTCACTTTGCCACTGGATACAAGCAAGCCGGGCTGAAGACGGCTGGAATGCCAGAAACCGGTCCTCAGAAGCTTGTTTCCGGTCCAGGGAAGACATGGGTTGGCAGTTCGGGCTGGACTGTTCCCATGAGGCACAGGGTCAGACTGATTTGCATATAGCCATGTCTGAACTGGGGTGGCAGAGTGGGCCAAAGAACGGTGATGGATTAAACCCAGATCTTTTGACTGGGTGTTAGTGTTTGATTGATTCAGATGCTCCGTCCATCACCACCCCCTTTTGTATCGCTTTTGCCCGCCATAAGTGTGGCAGGGTATGCTCAGACGTGAGTCCCTTGCTCACTTTGCCACTGGATACAAGCAAGCCGGGCTGAAGACGGCTGGAATGCCAGAAACCGGTCCTCGGAAGCTTGTTTCCGGTCCAGGGAAGACATGGCTTGGCAGTTCGGGCTGGACTGTTCCCATGAGGCACAGGGTCAGACTGATTTTCATATAGCCATGTCTGAACTGGGGTGGGAGAGTGGGCTAAAGAACGGTGATGGATTAAACCCAGATCTTTTGACTGGGTGTTAGTGTTTGATTGATTCAGATGCTCCGTCCATCACCACCCCCTTTTGTATCGCTTTTGCCCGCCATAAGTGTGGCAGTGTATGCTCAGACGTGAGTCCCTTGCTCACTTTGCCACTGGATACAAGCAAGCCGGGCTGAAGACGGCTGGAATGCCAGAAACCGGTCCTCGGAAGCTTGTTTCCGGTCCAGGGAAGACATGGCTTGGCAGTTCGGGCTGGACTGTTCCCATGAGGCACAGGGTCAGACTGATTTGCATATAGCCATGTCTGAACTGGGGTGGCAGAGTGGGCTAAAGAACGGTGATGGATAAAACCCAGATCTTTTGACTGGGTGTTAGTGTTTGATTGATTCAGATGCTCCGTCCATCACCACCCCCTTTTGTACCGCTTTTGGCCGCCATAAGTGTGGCAGGTTATGCTCAGACGTGAGTCCCTTGCTCACTTTGCCACTGGATACAAGCAAGCCGGGCTGAAGACGGCTGGAATGCCAGAAACCGGTCCTCGGAAGCTTGTTTCCGGTCCAGGGAAGACATGGCTTGGCAGTTCGGGCTGGACTGTTCCCATGAGGCACAGGGTCAGACTGATTTGCATATAGCCATGTCTGAACTGGGGTGGCAGAGTGGGCTAAAGATTGGTGATGGATTAAACCCAGATCTTTTGACTGGGTGTGAGTGTTTGATTGATTCAGATGCTCCGTCCATCACCACCCCCTTTTGTACCACTTTTGGCCGCCATAAGTGTGGCAGGGTATGCTCAGACGTGAGTCCCTTGCTCACTTTGCCACTGGATACAAGCAAGCTGGGCTGAAGACGGCTGGAATGCCAGAAACCGGTCCTCGGAAGCTTGTTTCCGGTCCAGGGAAGACATGGCTTGGCAGTTCGGGCTGGACTGTTCCCATGAGGCACAGGGTCAGACTGATTTTCATATAGCCATGTCTGAACTGGGGTGGCAGAGTGGGCTAAAGAACGGTGATGGATTAACCCCAGATCTTTTGACTGGGTGTTAGTGTTTGATTGATTCAGATGCTCCGTCCATCACCACCCCCTTTTGTATCGCTTTTGCCCGCCATAAGTGTGGCAGGGTATGCTCAGACGTGAGTCCCTTGCTCACTTTGCCACTGGATACAAGCAAGCCGGGCTGAAGACGGCTGGAATGCCAGAAACCGGTCCTCGGAAGCTTGTTTCCGGTCTAGGGAAGACATGGCTTGGCAGTTCCGGCTGGACTGTTCCCATGAGGCACAGGGTCAGACTGATTTGCATATAGCCATGTCTGAACTGGGGTGGCAGAGTGGGCTTAAGAACGGTGATGGATTAAACCCAGATCTTTTGACTGGGTGTTAGTGTTTGATTGATTCAGATTCTCCGTCCATCACCACCCCTTTTTGTACCGCTTTTGGCCGCCATAAGTGTGGCAGGGTATGCTCAGACGTGAGTCCCTTGCTCACTTTGCCACTGGATACAAGCAAGCCGGGCTGAAGACGGCTGGAATGCCAGAAACCGGTCCTCGGAAGCTTGTTTCCGGTCCAGGGAAGACATGGCTTAGCAGTTCAGGCTGAACTGTTCCCATGAGGCACAGAGTCAGACTGATTTGCATATAGCCATGTCTGAACTGGGGTGGCAGAGTGGGCTAAAGAACGGTGATGGATTAAACCCAGATCTTTTGACTGGGTGTGAGTGTTTGATTGATTCAGATGCTCCGTCCATCACCACCCCCTTTTGTACCACTTTTGGCCGCCATAAGTGTGGCAGGGTATGCTCAGACGTGAGTCCCTTGCTCACTTTGCCACTGGATACAAGCAAGCCGGGCTGAAGATGGCTGGAATGCCAGAAACCGGTCCTCGGAAGCTTGTTTCCGGTCTAGGGAAGACATGGCTTGGCAGTTCCGGCTGGACTGTTCCCATGAGGCACAGGGTCAGACTGATTTGCATATAGCCATGTCTGAACTGGGGTGGCAGAGTGGGCTAAAGAACGGTGATGGATTAAACCCAGATCTTTTGACTGGGTGTTAGTGTTTGATTGATTCAGATTCTCCGTCCATCACCACCCCTTTTTGTACCGCTTTTGGCCGCCATAAGTGTGGCAGGGTATGCTCAGACGTGAGTCCCTTGCTCACTTTGCCACTGGATACAAGCAAGCCGGGCTGAAGACGGCTGGAATGCCAGAAACCGGTCCTCTGAAGCTTGTTTCCGGTCCAGGGAAGACATGGCTTAGCAGTTCAGGCTGAACTGTTCCCATGAGGCACAGAGTCAGACTGATTTGCATATAGCCATGTCTGAACTGGGGTGGCAGAGTGGGCTAAAGAACGGTGATGGATTAAACCCAGATCTTTTGACTGGGTGTGAGTGTTTGATTGATTCAGATGCTCCGTCCATCACCACCCCCTTTTGTACCACTTTTGGCCGCCATAAGTGTGGCAGGGTATGCTCAGACGTGAGTCCCTTGCTCACTTTGCCACTGGATACAAGCAAGCCGGGCTGAAGATGGCTGGAATGCCAGAAACCGGTCCTCAGAAGCTTGTTTCCGGTCCAGGGAAGACATGGCTTGGCAGTTCCGTCTGGACTGTTCCCATGAGGCACAGGGTCAGACTGATTTGCATATAGCCATGTCTGAACTGGGGTGGCAGTGTGGGCTAAAGAACGGTGATGGATTAAACCCAGATCTTTTGACTGGGTGTGAGTGTTTGATTGATTCAGATGCTCCATCCATCACCACCCCCTTTTGTACCGCTTTTGGCCGCCATAAGTGTGGCAGGGTATGCTCAGACGTGAGTCCCTTGCTCACTTTGCCACTGGATACAAGCAAGCCGGGCTGAAGACGGCTGGAATGCCAGAAACCGGTCCTCAGAAGCTTGTTTCCGGTCCAGGGAAGACATGGCTTGGCATTTCGGGCTGGACTGTTCCCATGAGGCACAGGGTCAGACTGATTTGCATATAGCCATGTCTGAACTGGGGTGGCAGAGTGGGCTAAAGAACGGTGATGGATTAAACCCAGATCTTTTGACTGGGTGTGAGTGTTTGATTGATTCAGATGCTCCGTCCATCACCACCCCCTTTTGTACCGTATCTGATTATATTGGCATTTTTTTAATTCTACTTGACAAATTAAAGGAATTTCAGGGTTCCTACCTGTAGTTGTCTTCTTTCTTCAACTCTTGGTGGCTTTTGCACCAAGAGTCTTCAGTACTCCAATAATACAAACAAGAAAACCAACATGCAAAGAAAAGGCCAACTCCTGAAAAATTCGCAGCAGAGTGTACTTACCAGCTCCCGGGCCGCCGCTCCTCCCCGCATGTCGGGTGTGTGTCCCTTGCTCCTTCCTGCGCTCCCACCAGCATTGCCGCTCCTCCCCGCGCTGGGCACTCCAATGTTGTTTGTCGGTCTTGCGCCACCGCTCCTCCTCGCATGTCGTGTTTTGTTCCCTTGCTTCTTCCTGCGCTCCGGTCCGGACAGAGATCGTCGCGCTGACGTGACGTAACGCCCGCACGCCATTGCGCCTCTCGCAAGCGTTGTGACAACGCCGCGTGCAATCACTGTATCCATACGCCATACGGACTACTTTTCCCCTAAAGTCCCCCCGCCCCCTCATGTATATGGTGTGGTTTTCTATAGCCTATGTCCATCTCCTGGACCTCCCCTTTCCAACGCTGTATTGGGTGTTGTGATTGGTGGTGTACTTTTCGAGTTTACCTGGCTCAAAGGACACAGTTCTCTCTTTATAATAGTAGTATAGATTAGCCTTTTCTTTTTCAACTTTTTGATACCTACTTTGAAAAGATACCAACCATGCCAACTTGGGCATATGAACACAACCTGCATGGGAATGCAAAAGTGGTGAAAATAGCAAAAACATACATTTCTATACTGTCTAACACTGTCCTCCTGATGAGGAAGGAGAGCGGCCATGGCAAGCAGGAGGCAGCCACAGCAGGTAATGCCTGTTTTTTAAATTATAATTAATTAGGGAGGGTGAAGGGGCCAGCTAACTTTGCCACGCCACGCAGTCAGAGTTTTGCCTAAACTCCACATTCGCAATGAAGCGCAGAGTAGGCAAAACTCCGTAAACTTCACTGGCGGAGCGCAGTTACCTGCCCGGGGTTACCCAGAATCACGTAGGAAATCCTCACAGACTCACCGCTCAAGCAAGGGGATTTAAATGTACCAGATATGACACTCTACACGGTCTGTACTCAGGCCCAAAATTTACATTTTTAGTTATACCCTGCATGATTACAGCCGCATGTGGTAGTTAACCCGTTGACCGCGGCGCAAATTCTGCCACAGTATGGGCAATTTAATGAGTGGGCGGGGTTCAGACGGCCCCAGGCAGTCATCCGCACACACCCACTGTGTTGTCGGAAGGCCGAGGGCCACCCAATGTATGCAACGGGTTAAAGTGGGCATTGCCTCCCCGATAACCTTATCAACTGCGCTTTATCAACCTAACAAAGTCCACAAGCAGATGTTAAGACTGTGGAGTGTGTTCGCTGGGCATGGAATGGCCTTCGCCACTGTGCTCATCTACACTACCTCTATGCCTCCTCCATCCCCCTTAGCCCAGAATTCAGTACTGCCAACCCTACAAGATGACAGATTTAAAACACGGGCACATAGCAGGAAATTATTCATGTAGGGTAATTTGTACCCAGGCAGACAATTCCTCCTTCCGTTCGCACTGGAGGAAACTCCACACCCAATCATGCATGACACACTCCTCTATTACCTGTTCCGTGCTTCTTGTCGGGCGCAACACACTACATTTCCTAAACCTCCACCTGCACTACAGGCCCCACATATTGAGAAATGCTTCCCCTCTCAGATTAGTCACGCATCTGTACACCATCATGCAAGATAAGGCACCCACCTGCTGCCCCTCGGCTCGGGCTGAATGAGCAGTGAACATAGACCCGCCACCTACGGAGGAACAATGAACCTATTGCTAAAAACAACTAGGGGCCTGTTCGCCTTATTACAGTCTCAGACTTATCCATTTCAAATTCCTACGTAGGCTATATCACACACCTAAACAGATGTAGCGTAAGGGCCTCCTGGCTTAGCTGCGCTGTGTGCATTGCTTAACGCCTCAGGCTTCCTTACTACATTTGGCCTGGGATTGCCCCAAAAAAGCAGATTTCTAAAGTGAAATACACTACACTATTCAACAGATTACCGAACTCTCACTATCACCAACTCCAGTGATCAGTCTACTGTGCTATGTAACAAATGCCCCACCTAAACATCGGCACCTTACGGCTATGCTCTTGCTTCTAGTCAAACATCAAATAGCCAAGCATTGGGGAAGAAAACTTGAACCCAAGAGTGTGCCTTGGTTATGATATGTTGCCTGTTGTCAAGAGAAACTGGTCAAGTACTGGGAATTATTGCCACTGACCTCCCACCCTATAGAAATTTGGAGACATTCTTAACCTATCTAAGATAACAAGCTCCTTCCTCTTCATCGTCGTTGAGAAATATGAACGTAATGGCATCTGCATCATCCCTGACCATCTCTGTACACTTCTCCAAATGATAAGCTGCATCTAAATGGGATGATAGCATACCCCTTTCCAATCTCCCGGGGTTCCTAATAAGGTTGTGCCCTAGCTCCAATCTTATTTGCAATAGCATATGAACCTCTCACGGCCCGTCTGTGGCAGCATCATACACATCGGGGGCTCAATTTGATGAATCGATAAATTGTGATTTCCATGTATGCCGTCGACATTGCTCTCTACATCTGGGAACCCCACATGAACATGGACCCCAATATTTGGGAAGTTATTGGATTTGGGGGTCAGTCTGACATGCAGAAAAATTGGGCTAAATCCATTGCTTTTGCCCTCACTGATGCCGCACAGCGCTCTGACACAGAGTTTCCCTTGACGTGGGCGACTGAACCTGTGAGTTAACATGGAATCTGGCTCAGCCAAAACAGGGATGTGCTTTGGCATGTAAATTATGGTAGGGTGATATTCTGGCTGGGGGACAGAATCCCTGTCTTGTACCGCCTCCCCCTATCGCTGATGGGCCGACTGGCTATTGCCAAAATGGTGGCATTGCCCAAATTTCTATACCTTTTCTCAATATTCCCATACCGCTCCCTATACAGTTTCTTCGATGATTGCGATCTAACCTAAAGTCATTGACGTGGGCTGAGAAACAACCCACAATCGCATAGGAAATCCTCACACTACCGCTCAGACAAGGGGGTTTAAATGCACCAGATATGAAACTCTACATGTTCTGTGCTCAGGCCTAATATTTACATTTTTGGTTACACCCTTCATGATTACAGCTGCATGTGGCAGTTAAGGCGAGCATTCCCTCCTCGATCACTTTATCAACTGTGCATTATCAACCTTACAAACCTCCACTAGCAGAGGTTAATACTGTGAAGTGTGTTTGCTGGGCATGGGATGTCCTTTGCCACAGTGCTCATCTACACTGCCTCTATGCATCCCCTTAGCCCAGTATTCAGTGCTGCCAGCCCCACAGAATTACAGCACTAAATGGCAGCGACATAGCAGGAAATTATTCATGTAGGGTGATTTGTACCCCAACTGACAATTCATCCTTCCCTTCGTACTGGAGGAGACTCCACACCCCTCCATGCTCGACACACTCCAATATTACCCACTCTGTGCTACCTGCTGGACTCAACACACCACATTTCCTGAACATCTGCTTACATTACATGGCCCACATATTGATGAATGCTTCCCTTCGCAGACTAGTCACACATCTGTATGCCATCATGCAAGATAAGGCACCATCCTGCTACCCTTTGGCCCGGGCTAAATGTGTAGTGGGCATGGACCCCCCACTTATGGAGGTACAATGGACCAATTTCTGCAAACACTTACAGGCCCTTTCGCCTAATTAAAGACTCAGACGCATCCATTTCAAATTCCTACACATGCTAAAACACACACCTGAACAGATGCAGTGTATGGGCCTCCTGGCGTAGGTGTGCTGTGTGCGATGCTCAGTGCCTCAATCTTTTTTCCAACATTTGGCCTGGACACGCCCCAAAATAGCAAATTTCTAGAGCGAATTGCACCACACCATTCAACAGATGACTGGTCACCCACTATCACCAACACCAGTGATCAGTCTACTGGGCTATATACAAAATGTCCCATCTTAACATCAGCACTTCATGGCTATTCTCTTGCTTCTAGCCAAAAGTCAAATAGCCAAGCACTAGAGACCAAAACTTGCACCCAATGGTGCGTCTTGGTTACGAGACGTCGCCTGCTGTCGAGAGTAACTGGTCAACTACTGGCAATTTATGCCACCGACCTCCTGCCCTATCGATATTTTGGAGCCATTCTTAACATATCTTCGATCACAAGTTCCCTCTTCTTCTTAGTCGTTGAGAGATATGAACTTACTGGCAACTGCATGTTCCCTGACCATCAATGCCAGTTATCCCATCTAGCCAACATGATATGACTTAAAGCTGACAGTTACTCTTCTCTCTTTGAAATAGCCTGTTGGAGTGGGCCACTGTAATGAAATTTGCCATGTTAGTTAATGCCACAGTATTGTTTTCATACTGTGAATCTGTTCTCATTTGAAGTCGTTCTCTTTTGAATGATAAGATCTAAGGGATGATATTATGTCTCTATGACTATACAGAATTCTGCCTTTCTGTTGGTATTTATATAAAATGCAAACACATTTTTTTTTTAAAATAACTTTTGCCCAGGCATAATTTTATATTTGTTTTTTTATTACTTTATTGGTATACAGAGATATCACACAGACAACGTATGCCAGAAGGAGCCCATTTGTAGGGTTCCATCGTACCTCCCTCACTATCTCCACACATAATCCACATCATACTGCTTATTCAGAAACCACAGAGGTATGCAGGGAAGAGAGAAAAAGGGTGAAAACCATACCTGTTTCTCACATATACAATCTAGAGCATGCCTGCAGAGCCAGAAGAGCTTATACCAGATTCCAACTAAAATCTATATAAACAGGACAGAAAAGACTTTGCATTATCTACTGAGCTCCATGCTGATATGTAAAAATTCACTCCCCCCTAACCCCCTTCACCTGCCTTCAAGTTAGGCCAGTGTTAGACCTGGCATCATTGGCGCGGGGCTCCCTTCCTCTTTTCGCTTTCTATCTTTTATGCTCTTCCACCTTTCGCTTCCTATCTTTTATGTTGGCTGGATTTAGATGCTCTGGGCGCTGTGCCACTGCTAATCAGTGCCACAGCGTGAATACTCCCTGTGTAAAGAAGACTGTATGAATTGGGATGATCATAATTGGCTCGTTTGGTTTACCTGTCAGTCCCTAGTATAAGTGCACTGTGTGTGCCCAGGCTTGGTAAACCAAATACTGCTGGTGGGCCTTCAGTGCTGATTTGCGCTACCTACCGAAGCAGCTTTTAAGTACGTCTGTGTAGCATGGTCTAATAGCGAGTTACCCTCCATTTCACTGTTTACTATTGTGAGGCTATCCGTTCTCATAGGCCAGAATAGGCTGGCTGAGTATTACATTGCATAACCCTACCCGCCTCCAGGAACCTGATAGGAAATTCAAATTTGATATGTTTAAAATCAGGACATTGAGATACATCTTTTAGTAAGGATCATTTGCATATCCTGTGTTCGAAAATGCCTCTTCTAGAAACAAGGTATTTTCTTGCCTAAGCTTTCCTGTAGGCTTTGCTAATATGTGTATTGGCCATCTGGTTTTGGAGCAGCAGGGCCAGCTGGGTCAGACCTGGCTAGAGAGAGAGATTGGCATTCCAAGCATGGGGAGGGTGACTCTTTGATCTGAGCAGGCAAGGTAAATGATGGATCCACCTCCCATTGGGCATCTGATAGCAGACCCCCTGATTCTCAATGGGCAGGATGTTGCCTCGTAAACCAAGTGCTCCCTGACCCCATCAAACTGGTTCTGGCTAGATTCAGTGATTTGGGACTTTAGAGAACAAAGACTTTATAGGTATAAAATGCTGAGCTGAAACCTTTTGCGAGTGTGTTCCTTCTGGTTGTCAAGACGAAACTCTGTCCGAGTGAACAGAGGAAAAGATTTTGAAACTTTCACCAAGCTTGCTGAAGAAACTACCCGAGGGGCCCTGAATTGAGAGCGCCTCCTGCTGAAGTCTCAAGGACATTAGACTTTACCCCGTCAGCCATCTGAATTCCTGTATGAAGGATTCTACTTGCAGGTGAGGCCTCCGTCGAGTAATCCGAAGCCTCTAGTTCTACTGTAAGGAACGCGGACTGATAACCCTGGTTAACTCTGTGTGGGCCGCCGCAGCTAAGAGAGAGCTGCCACCACTGAGAGCCCGCCTTCATTTGAATATTCGGAACCTTCGCTGAATCTGTGTGGGCCGCCGCAGTTAAGAAAGGACTGTAGCCGCTGAGTGCCCACCGTTGTGCCAGCCTGACCGAGATCATCATTTGTCCTGTGGGCCGCAGCAGCTAAGAGACCTGCTGCCGCTGAGTGCCCGCACTTGTGTAAGCTGTGCATCATCGTGATTCGTCCTGTTGGCCGCCGCAGCTAAGAGAGAGCTGCTGCCGCTGAGTGCCCGCAGCTTTGCCGACCTTGCATCATCGTGATCTGTCCTGTGGGCCGCCGCAGCTAAGAGAGAGCTGCTGCCGCTGAGTGCCCGCACTTGTGCCAGCTCTGCATTATCATGATTTATCCTGTTAGCCGCCACAGCTAAGAGAGAGCTGCTGCTGCTGAGTGCCCACACCTTTGTCGACTTTGCATCAGCGTGATTTGTCCTGTGGTCCGCCGCAGCTAAGAGACACCTGCTGCCGCTGAGTGCCTGTACCTTTGCCAACTTGGATCATCGTGATTTGTCCTGTGGGCCGCCGCAGCTAAGAGAGAGCTGCTGCCGCTGAGTGCCCGCACCTTTGTTAACGTTGCATCATTGTGAGACATCCTGTGGGGGTAAACAACCTTTACAATGCAACTTTTACCACGCAGTGCCTTTACAACGCAACTTTTACAACGCAAACCATTACAACGCATTGCGCTGGGGGGCGCTCTAGGATAGGGAATAGGTTTAATGTACTATCCAACACCTTCCCTACTATCCACGGGGACTGGAGTTGGAATAGTAAATTAAACAATTCACTATCCAGCGCCTAAAAGCACTATGCGTTGTAAAGGTATTCGTTGTAAATACCGCGTTGTAAAGGCATGTGATGTAAAAGCATGCGTTGTAATGTCTAAGATCCTCCTGTGGGATGCCACAGCTAAGAGAGAGCTGCTGCCGCTGTGAGCCCATCACGGAACAGCACGATGAGAGTCATCGCCACCACCATCCCGGGCCGGTGCTGCTGCCTCTGAGAGTCCGCCTGTCCCTGAGTGCCCGAATCATTGTGAGTGCACGTTGCAGACCACTGCAGTCAAGAGTTGTGGCCGCTGGGAGTCCGCCTGTCACCATCTCCGCTTCTTCAAGAAGCTGCGTGCTGTGTCCCCGTCTAACAGCAGGTATCTGGTGGCCAACTGGTCACGTAGACCCAGGCCTTGAACCTACTTGAATTGTGTCCTTTTGTGGTGTCGTTACTGCCTTTTTGTGCATGATCATAAATGCTTCACACACTGCCTCTGAGATAGGCCTAACTGCTAGTGCTACCATTACTACAGGGTTGAGCAGGGGTTATCAACGGGGATAGCCCACTTGCCCTGACTTAGGAAGAAGGGTCCCTATTTGGACAGTGACGCCAGCCATGGCCAACTAGAGACCCCCATTTCTAACATTGGCGGCCAGCGGTGAGGATCAGGACTTGCATTTATGATCTACGTACAATAACTGGTAGACGCCACTAGTGAGTAAAGACTAAAGCGCAGCCACGCACGTTTTATTTTCCCGCTTCGAAATTTTATTTTGGGTTGGCTGTTTCAAGTATTGAATTGTTGATCACAGAATGAGCACTGTTAATATGGGAAGGCCAACATCCAATGCTTCGGAGAATCTCACCTTTGAGGAGGAAAGATTAGATACCTATACTGCCATACAGCTGAAGTCATTTTGTGAGCAATTTGCAGTCCCCGTGATAGGTCTCTCTAGGAAGGAGGAGTACCAGAAGGGGCTGAAGGCCTGGGGGGAAGCGAGAGAGTCCACTGGGGATGAGGAAGAGAATGCTAGAGGGCAGCAGGATGATGCAGTAGAGGAGGGGAGATAGAAAACCCTTCAATCCAGGTACTAGTGTATCCCAAAGGAGCCTGACCCCAGAAAAGCTGGAGGACAGGGAGAGAGATAGGAGGCATCGTTTGGAGATGGCTCAATTGGAAGGTCAGAAGGACCTTGCGAGTAAGAAGTTAGACATTGAGAAGGATCGATTGTCAATTGAACTTGAGAAAATGAGAATGGAGCATGAGAGAATGTTGAGGGAGATAGAGATCAGGGTGAGGAGTGTCCCGGTCTCCCCCTCTGGTGGCATCATACCTTTATTAACTCTTGAGAGTAGAGTTTATATTCCTAATGTTGTCATTAAGGATTTTCACAAGAGTGAGGATATTGGGCAATGGTTTGCCGCATATGAGATAGCAATGGTGTCCCACTGGGTCCCTGAGAAGGATTGGTGAGCGGGATTGTGGGGACGCTTTGTTAGTGAAGGTAGGGATACCCTGTTGGACCTGCCTGAGGAGAGCAGGATGGTGTATGCCCATATGAAAGAAGCTTTGATGATCCATTATGGTTTGACCCCAGAAATGTACAGGCAAAGGTTTAGAACCTGTAAGAAGTTAGAGGGTACTACTTGGGTTGAATATGCGTCTTTTTCTTCTGCAGAGCAATGGATCGCTAGGTAAAAGGTAGCAAAGTGGACATTTTTGAGCAATTGTATGATTTGTTTGCGTGGGAGCATTTGTCTAGTAACTGTTTTCCAGAGCTACACCAGCACCTGATTGATAGCAAGCTGACTAACCCTAGGAAGCTGGCTGAGGAAGCAGACCGCTGGGTGAACACCGGGGTCCGCAAAGGTTTTGTGGGAGACTTCGCCAGAGGGCCCCAAAGTAATTCCCAAGCAAACCAAGCAGTGGTGTCCCAGCCTCCCCCTGAGAAGAAGCCAGTATCCCCGACAGGTAGGCCTGTTCACAGGTGGCCACTCACTTGTTTCAAGTGTGGTCAAGTGGGCCACCGGTATTATGATCCCCAGTGTCCCCAGAGGGACCCAATACATCCCCTTGTGCACCACCCCGTGCACCATCCCATCAGATTGCCAGTGTAGCCCTGGGGTGGAGGAGGTAGAGTTCCAAGGTGGGTGGGATCCCATAGAGTTAAACCTTATCTCGCTAGGAGACTTTGAGAAGGTCCCTAACCCCACACTGCCTAATAACACTAAGAAGTACCGGCATTGGGTGACCATCAATGGCCATAGGGTGGAGGCTCTCAGGGACACCGGAGCTAGTGTGACTGCTGTCAGCTCCCGGTTGGTGTCCAAACAGCAGGTTGTCCCCCATGCATTCTGCCCCGTAGTGTCAGCAGACAACTCAGAGAGCCAGTGTGAGGTGGCTCAGGTTCCCTTTGAGTGGGAGGGTCTCAGGACCTCTTCAAGTGGCTGTAAGGCCGGCCATGCCTGTAGACTGTCTGTTGGGCAATGATCTGAGAACTCCCCGTGGGCTACGGTGGAGAGAAAGTCTCATTTGAAAATGTTGGGTCTGCCTGAGTGGGCATGTGTGACCACTCGGTCCATGAAAGTATGGCCCAAACCCCTGCCGTAAAGAGAAGGGGTTGGGGGTGTGGGAAACCGGCCGCCATGGTTCCCACGGACCCAGAGGGAGCAGACCTTGAGGGGGATGCCCTGGAACCTACCGGGGAACAAGTGGCTGAACTGAGGGATGTACCGGAGCTGACTCATTAGCAGCAGGAAGGGGGGCCCTCCAGGGAGGAATTTTGCGAGCAACAGAGAACCTGCCCTTCTCTTCAGGGGGTGCGACTACAGGCCGCCGCCCAGGCAGCAGGTGATCCGAGTGGGTCACATTGGATCTATTGGGAGAATGGCCGCCTTTACAGCGAGCCTAAGGTTGCTGAGCCTGGGTCAGCCTGTGTGCTGGTGGTACCCCAGCGCTTCAGGACCTTCCTAATGGGGTTGGCTCATGATGTGCCACGGGCCAGACATCCGGGGCAGACCAAGACCTTGGAGAGGCTGATCACCCACTTCTATTAGCCCCAGACGCGCAGGAGCTCAGATGCTCACTGAAGGACATGTGAGACTTGCCAGGCAAGTGGGAAGAGTGGGGGGAAGATTAAGGCCCCACTACAACCCTTTCCCATTGTGAGTACCCTATTCGAGAGAGTGGGCACTGATATTGTGGGGCCTCTGAATCTCAAGACAGCCATGGGCAACAGGTTCATCCTGGTCTTGGTGGACCATGCCACCAGGTACCCTGAGGCCATCCCACTCAAGACACTGATGGCCCCCGTTGTGGGACAGGCACTGATGGGGATTTTCTCATGTGTGGGATTCCCCCGAGAGGTGGTGTCCGATAGGGGAACTAACTTCCTCTCCAAGTACATGAAGTCTCTGTGGGAGGAGTGTGGGGTAATTTACAAGTTCACTACTCCTTACCACCCCCAGGGTAATGGGCTGGTTGAGAGATTCAACCGGACCCTTAAGGTCATGAATATGGGCATAGGTGAGCCCATGAGGTGTAAGTGGGATGTCCTCTTGCCATGCCTGTTGTTTGCTTACTGTGAGGTGCCACAGAAGTCCTTAGGGTTCAGTCCCCTTGAGCTGCTCTATGGTCACCCGGTAAGAGGGCCTCTGAGTCTGGTCAAGGAAGGCTGGGAGCAATCTCCCAGGAAACCTCCCCAGGATGTGTTTAGTCACATGCTGGCCTTCAGGAACCAGACTCTGCGTTTCAGAAAACTTGCTGAGGCAAACCTAGAATCCAGCCTGGAAGAGATGAAACACTGGCACAATCAGAATGCCACTCTGATAGAGTTTCAGCCTGGACAAAAGGTTTGGGTCATGGCCCTAGTGGAGCCCTGTGCGCTCCAGGATAGGTGGACTGGCCACTTTGTGGTGGTGGAGTGCGAGAGTCCTGTTACCTACGAAGTGGACTTGCAGTCTCCGAGAAACCACTTGCAGGTCCTGCATGTTAACCGCCTGTAGCCCCACTTTGAGAGGTCTGAAGTGGGCATGTTTCTGGCCACAGATGCTGGGATGGAGGAGGAGAGCGAGCCCCTTCCTGACCTCCTGTGTGCAGGGGAGCGAGATGGGTCAGTGGAGGGTGTGGTCCTCTCCACTACACTGACCCCTGAGCAGCAGGGTGATTGTCGCCAACTGTTGGCGCAATTCAGTGATCTGTTCTCCCTGGTGCCTAGTGTCACTGATTGGTGTGTCCATGACGTGGACACTGGGGACAGTCCTCCGATTAAGCACAAGGCTTACTGAGTGACTGACTGGGTAAGGGCCTACATTAAGGATGAGGTTACTAAAATGTTTGCCCTTGGGGTGATTGAGTCCTCTAGCAGCCCTTGGTCCAGCCCAGTTGTCCTGGTACCAAAAGCTGTAGCGCCTGGTACCACCCCAGAACTTCGGTTTTGCGTGGACTATTGGGGTCTCAATTCAGTCACGAAGATTGACGCGCACCCCATCCCCAGAGCTGATGAGCTCGTAGATCGATTGGGGGCTGCAAAATACCTCAGCACATTTGATTTGATGTCTTCACTGAGTGAGCAAAGAAGAGGTCAGCATTCTCCACACCCGATGCGCACTACCAGTTCTGGGTGACGACCTTTGGAATGAAGAATACCCCTGCCACCTTTCAGAGGTTGGCCAACAGGGTGTTTGTTATGCTGGAAGACTTCAGTGCCACCTACCTGGATGACATTGCGGTGTTTAGCTCCACTTGGGAGGACCACCTGCGCCACCTCTGGGAGGTATTAATGGCACTGTGGAAGGCAGGCCTCACAATCAAAGCCAGTAAGTGTCAGATTGGGCAGGGTTCTGTATTGTATTTGGGGCACCAGGTGGGGAGCGGCCAGGTGGCTCCCCTTCAGCTCAAAATTGAAACTATGCTGGCATGGGAACCCCCCACGACTCAGACGCAGGTGAGAGCCTTCTTAGGACTCACGGGGTACTACAGGAGGTTTGTCAAGGGATATGGCAACATTGTCGCACCCTTGACTGAGCTGACTTCTAAGAAGCAGCCAAAGAAGGTAAACTGGACTGACGCCTGTCAGAAAGATTTTGACGCCCTGAAGACTGCCATGTGCACTGCACCCGTGCTTCAGGCGCCCGACTTTTCAAAGGAATTTTTTGTCCAGACAGATGCCTCATAGCATGGTATAGGGACTGTTCTGTCACAGATCAATGAGGAGGGACTAGACCAACCGGTAGCTTTCCTGAGCAGGAGGTTACTTCCCCTGGAACAGAGGATGCAATTGAGCGTGAGGCATTTGCTGTGGTCTGGGCGCTGCAGAAGCTGAGACCATACCTGTTTGGAACTCACTTCCGGGTTCAGACAGACCAGAGGCCCCTTAGATGGTTGATGCCGATGAGGGGTGAGAATCCCAAGTTATTGAGGTGGTCCATTTCCCTACAGGGTATGGATTTCACGGTGGAACACCGCCCTGATACAGAACACGCCAATGCTGACGGTCTGTCGAGATTTTTCCGCCTTCGTGATAAGAACTCCCAAGGAGATGGTTAGTTCTCCCCACTTGTCAGCTGGAGGGGACAAGTGTTAGACCTGGCATCATTGGCCTGGGTCTCCCTTCCTGTTTTCGTTTCCTATCTTTTATGCCCTTCTTTTTTTTGCTTCCTATCTTTTATGTTGGCTGGATTTAGATGCTTTAGGCGCTGTGCCACTGCTAATCAGTGCCACAGCGCCATTGCTCCCTGTGTAAAGATGACTGTATTAATTGGGATAACCATAATTGGCTCGTTTGGTTTTCCTGTCAGTCCCTAGTATAAGTGCACTGTGTGTGCCCAGGGCTGGTAAACAAAAACTGCTGGTGGGCCTGCAGTGCTGATTTGCGCTACCCACCAAAGCAGCTTTAAAAGTACGTCTGTGTAGCATGTTCTCATTGCGAGTTACTCTCCATTTCACTGTTTATTATTGTGAGGCTATCCGTTCTCATAGGCCAGAATGGGCAGGCTGAGTATTACATTCCATAACCCTACCTGCCCCCCAGGAACCTGATAGGAAATTCACATTTGATGTGTTTAAGCTCAGGACATTGAGATACATCTTTTAGTAAGGATCATTTGCCTAACCCGTGTTCGAAAATGCTTCTTCCAGAAACAAGGTATTTTCTTGCCTAAGCTTTCCCTTTAGGCTTTGCTAGTATGTATATTGGCCATCTGGATTTGGAGCAGCAGGCCTGGCTGGGTCAGACCTGGCTAGAGAGAGAGATCCGCATTCCGAGCATTGGGAGGGGCGACGCTTTGATCTGAGCAGGGCCGTGCCTGGCAAGGTGAATGATGGCTCCACCTCCCACTGGCGTCTGATAGCAGACCCCCTGATTCTCAAAGGGCAGGATGTCGCCTCATAAACCAAGTGCTCCCCGACCCCACCAAACTGGTTCTGGCCGGATTCCATGATTTGTGACTTTAGAGAACAAAGACTTTTTAGGTATAAAACGCTGCGCTGAAACCTTTTGAGGGTGAGTTCCTTCTGGATTTCAAGACAAAACTCTGTCCGAGTTCAGCTTGCTGAAGAAACTACCCGAGGGCCTGAATTGAGAGCGCCTCCTGCAGAAGTCTCAGGGATATTAGACTTCAACCCGTCACCTGTCTGAATTCCTGTGCGAGGGATTCTACTTGCAGGTGAGACCTCCGTCGAGTAATCTGAAGCCTCAAGTAATACTGTAATGAACCCTTGTTAACTCTGCATGGGCTTCCCCAGCTAAGAGAGAGCTGCTGCAGCTGAAAGCCGGCTTAATTTGAACCTTCGGAACCCTCGCTGAATCTGTGTGTGCCGCCACAGGTAAGAGAGGACAGTATCCGCTGAAAGCCCGCAATTGTGCCAGCCTGGTCGAGATCATCCTTTGTCCTGTGGGCCGCCGCAGCTAAAAGAGAGCTGCTGCCGCTGAGTGCCCGCACCTTTGCCGACTTTGCATCATCTTGATCTGTCCTGTAGGCCGCTCACAGCTGAGAGAGCTGCTGCCGCTGAGAGCCCGCACTTGTGCCAGCTGCGCATCATCATTATTTGTCCTGTAGGCCGCCGCAGCAAAAGAGAGCTGCAACCGCTGAGTGCCCTCACCTTTGCCAACTTTGCATCAGCGTAATCTGTCCTGTGGGCTGCCACAGCTAAGAGAGAGTTGCTGCCGCTAAGTGCCCGCACCTTTGCCAACTTTGCATCATCGTGATTTGTCCTGTGGGGCGCGGCAGCTAAGAGAGAGCTGCTGCCACTGAGTCCCCGCACCTTTGCAACTTTGCATCATCGTGATTTCAACTGTGGGCCGCCCCAGCTAAGAGAGAGCTGCTGCCGCTGAGTGCCCCCACCTTTGCCAACTTTGCATCATCGTGATTTGTCCTGTGGGCTGCCGCAGCTAAGAGAGAGCTGCTGTCACTGAGTGCCCGCACCTTTGCTAAGTTTGCATCATCGTGAGTCGTCCTGTGGGCCACCGCAGCTAAGAGAGAGCTGCTGCCGCTGTGAGCCCACCACGGAGCTGCACGACGAGAGTCATCGCCACCACCAGCACGGGCCGCCGCAGCCGCGTGCTGCTGCCGCTCATGGCCCGCCTGTCCCAAAGTGCCTGAATCATTGCGAGTGCAGATTGCACACCACTGCAGTCAAGAGTTGTGGTCGCTGGGAGTCCGCCTGTCACCGTCTCTGCTTCTTTGAGAAGCTGAATGCTGTGTCCCCGTCCAATGGCAGGTATCTGGTGCGCAACGGGTCGCATAGACCCAGGCCTTGAACTCAGTCAGTACTATGTTCTGGTGAATACGTTATTGCCTTTTTAAGTCCCTACTGATTTATTTGCATTGTGGCTTGCTAAAACGATTTGAGAGTCTTGTGTTAAACCTTAGATAAAGATACTATTTTTCTATACCTACTTGAGTTGTGTCTTTTTGTGGTGTTGTTACTGCCTTATTGTGCATGGTCATAAATGCTTCACACACTGCCTCCGATATAGACCTACCTGCTACGTTACCACAGGGTTGAGCAGGGGTTATCAAAGGGGGTAGCCCACTTGCCCTGACTTAGGAAGAAGGGCCCCTATTTGGATATTGGCGCCAGCCATGCCCAACTAGAGACCCCAATTTCTAACAGCCAGCAAATCAAAGAAAGGAACAACATGTTTTGAATGCTTCCCTGTTATCCTTAGATTAGATTTTTAGAGCCATCTCCCCCCTCTATTTGTCCTGCATTTACACCTCTGGTGAGAGAGGGGCCAACCCCTCAGCTGTGCCTTAAGATGCAGGCAGTACTTGCAGAGCCTGCAACTCAGACAGCATACACGATCGGGTCATCTGGTCGTCTTCATATTCGTCATCCCTTGGTACATGCTGCATCAATTGCTCCTCCACAGCCAACCACTCACAAACATCCTGCAGCCCTGTCCTATTTGTGGGAGGCATAGGACCAAGCCATGTAATGACAATACGCCACTTCACCAGCAAGAACGTGACCCAGAAGGTCACATTTTCTACTGAATTTCTTTTTTTTCGGGGATTAGAGCAATCCAAGCAATACCTGTCAGATCTCCATCTGGACATCCCATCCTGAAGCCTCATTAAGGCGAGCAAGTATATCCTGCTAGTAGGAAGTCAGGGATGCACAAGTCCACATCATGTGATTAAAATCGGACCTTGGGGCCCTGCAAGGTATGTACTCCTCTGGGTGGGTATGATCGATAACATGTAGTATCCACGGAGTAAGGTTGGTCTGATGTCCAAAGTTATATTGCAGGAGTTTAAAGCACGCATTAGAGCTAATCATTAGGACTCCATCATAGAGCCTCACCCACTCCTCAGCTGACAAGTGTTCTCCCAACACGGTGTCCCACTTCGCTTGTATAGGAAGCCCCATTCTTAGCAGATCCTCTCTTAGTGCCCTGGGCAATGTATATCTTTCAACAATGGTCCTTAGGGAAGCAATATATACATTAACAAATGAAATATAGACCGTAATAGGTACTATATTTATGCAATGTCCAGCCGGACAAAGAATTTAATGTGCATGACAAGAATGTTAAATATGGTTTGAGCAAGGACAACAATAGAGCGGGACGCAATCCTGCATCCAGTACAGAAAGACAACAGACAGACAAAATAAGAACAAAAAGATTTTCAGGCAAAACCAAAAATGGCAGGTAGGTTAAATCAAAAAATGAACAAGCTATCCGCAATAGCGATCACACTCAATTGAACACAATGGGTATGCGTGGGGCTATTGAAGCGGTCGACGACGTTTCGAACCCACGCACAAAGGATAGTGGGATCATCATCAGGACTATTTGATTAATTGCCTGAATGTACACACAATGCCTGTATAGGAGGAAAAGGAGAGAAAAAGTTGGAAAGAACCTGTAATAAGCCGTGAGGAAGGTAGCTTAATTGCAGTCAGCCAACAGCACACCTAATTGAATAGGGTGTGACTAAGAGAAAAGAATGACACATGTGAGGCGCAAGGCACAAGGCAGCACTAAAAGGTCCGTGGTGCGGCTTGGGTGAGACCGGAGTGTGACTGGGAGTGATATAAAACAGCGGTCGGAAATCAAGATGGCACGTTGTAGTGAAAGGTGAATATACACCGGTGTTCCTTGATAGCACAGACATCTGTATTAAATGAATACAGCGACGCGGTAAAACTGGCATAAAAAATTAATTACCTGGTCTACGCAGAAGGCCAGGATCAATTGGAATAGAAGAGCGGGGCAGTATTGCTGGTGGTGCAGGTGGTTGCGGGCTAAAGACAGGAACGGTACAGTTGGGCTGTTTTCCTATCGGGTCTCTCTGGAAAGAAAGGATTAAACACGAGTCACGAGGTGCCCGCTAAAAAGGCCATTACGTTAATGAAGAGTAAGGGGCTGGCGTGGTGAGACTTACCAATGGAGCTGGCGGCAGGATGCAGCCATCGGTTCCAAGCGCAATGGCAGGAATTCTAACTATTCGTGCACGCGCAATGGGGTTATATTGTGTGACGTGCACATTGCTCGGCGGCCATGTTGGGTCAGTGTTACGAATGAAAAGTGAAGAAAGACTACAGGCATGGACAGTGTGATGGACGTGTTAAGTGATGAGAAGAAAAATTAGAGGAATAAAAGAAGAATAAAAAAGCATAAAGTAGTGAGCATGGAACAATTAAAAAAACACTATAATAAGGGCAAGAGTCCTAAGAGTTACAATTGCAGTAAATGGCATCTTCATTATAATACTTTTGCAGGTTTAGTAGTTTGTATAAATTATGCTAATTCAACAGTGGAAAATGTAAAAATAGTACATATAAAGACCATGGATTTGTAATACTAGATTAGTGGTGCGCGATTCTACACATAGATTACATTTAGAAACGAATTGCAGTCTGGTGAGTAGTTGAAGACTGACAAATCAAAACAAATTCTAGCAGAGTCTAAAGTACTGAAGTCCAATCTTGTGCTCTGTTGAGCCCATTCCTGATAATGTCCAGAAGGATTATCAACTTGAGTTCCTCCCTATTGAGGAGTAGGGCAATGTATAGCATGCCCATCAAAATATTAGTCTTAGCAGCCTCCTCTAGAAAAGACGGCCACACCTCCTGAGCAACACTTAAAATTTCATGTATTAGATGTTTTGCCCAGCATCCAAATCAAAGGAAGCCACCGCCTCCTGATCTACATATGGATCTCCCATTGGATTGCAATCTCTATCCCTCCATCCGACACAGACTCGGAAATGCAGGGGAAGGGCAGTACCGCCATATCCTTGCATAAGGAGCCCTTCGGACAGCCTGCTTGACAACACTCTCCTGCATGGTTGCCATATGTTGTATAATATAGGAGAGCGATGAGGGGATGCCAGAGCCAAACATCAGAAGGGCTGGCAAAAGTCTTCCCACAGGGGTGCCAGATCAAAGCCATTTCTCCCAATTGTCATCATCATCCAACCAAAGAACCAGATGTTGCAGCTGAGCTGCCATGTACTCCAGGGAACTCAAGTGCTCCCTGACTCCATGTTCTCAGTAAGTTGGCAAGTCCTACTCTTATGTGCTTGGAACCCCATAGGAGGTCCACTATTAAGCTGTCCAGCAGGAAAAATCATGCCCGGGGACCACATAAAAGGTGTGCTGCAGGGCATAGAGACAGCACAGTAATATTGTCATGTTCACTATGGCAATCCTGCCCATAAGGCATAGAGGTAGTTCCTTCCAGAACCTGATGGACGCCCATATTCCCTCCACCTCTCTCTCAATGTTAAGTTATAAGTATGTCAAAGCCGTGTGGGCCAGACGAATCCTTAGACAAAGAACATCACAGGCCACCCACGGAAGCTCCACTACAGACAGATCGTCCCTTGGCTCTCCCACCAACCTACCCTGGGGGAGCAGTTTAAATGTATCTAGGTTGTTGCAGAGGCCCGAGATGTCCCCAAATACCTGCGGAACCTTAAGTAGGATATGTGCCACATAAGCCGCCTGTCAAAGTTATACTACAGTGTTGTCTGCACAAAAGGAGACCCCCTGATTAGTCTCCCTGAGATATGTAGCCCACAGTTGCATCTTGCAATGCAGGGCCTTCGCCAATGGCTCCATGGCGACTGCGAACAAATGTGGTGACAGAGGGCACCCCGTTGGGTGCCCCTGTACAGTCGAAATGGATCAGAGACCACTCTCCCAGATCGCACTCGAGCATAAGGGGCAGAATAGAGCTAGGAAACCCATTTGATAAATATAGACCCCAACCTTAGATGTTGGAGCACCTGCCATATAGAAGACCAGTTTACAGAATCAAAAGATTGCTCTATATCTAAGAGCGCCAGAGCAAAGTCATCCATTAAGAGTTGTGTGGCGTGCCACACATGCACCAGTCGTGGCAAATTTTGAGCAGTACTGCACCATGGGATAAAACCTGGTTGGTCTGAGAGCATAAGGAGGGGCATGTGGGGGAGGAGACGCGCTGCCAGGACACTACTCAGAATTTTTACATCAAGATTCAGGAGGGATATCGGCCTGTATGATTCAGCAAATGAAGGGTCCTTGCCAGATTTCAGTATCATGACCACTAGGGTCTCACACATGGAGGCCGGAGGAGAACTGGCATACAGGGCCTCTTGTATACCTCCAGGAGTTGATCTGCCATTAGTGCAGCAAACTTAGTGGGGTAAGCACTCCCACTAACACACGTCTGTGAGAAAGTGCCATCTTTCTTGCATTGGTATGCCCCCACTTTTTTCTGAATTGCTGATGTGCTTTGACTGAGTGTGCCCTCGGCTCCTGCCAACCAGGTGCCCTGGGCCTGTGTTCCTTCCCTAAAACTGTGTTGAAACTAAAACCCAATTGGCATCTCAGGCCACCTGTCAGCCCCTAGTAAATAGTACCCTAGGTGCCCAGGGCATGGTGACCAGAGAAGACCCCTAAGGGCTGCAGCACTTATTGTGCCACGCTGAGGGGCCCTGTACCCTGAAACCCACACACTGCCTTTGCAGGCTGAGTGTCTAAGTGCAGAACTATACAGAGAGTCGACATGGCCCACATCCCTGTGTGCCATGCCCACAAGCTCACTGCCCTGACATCCATCAGTCACCCCTCTAGCTGGGTGCCCTATGCCAGTGGTGTGGGCACAGGTGCATGAGCCCTGTGCCCCTACAGTACACAGGGCCATTCCTGGGAACTGTAAGTGCAGTGCTGCCATTTAAGAGTATATGGTGCTGGGAGGTTGTCATTACGAACTCCACAGCACCATGATTGCTTCACTGAAGACTGAGAAGTTTGATATCAAACTTCTCAGCACATTAAACCTGCACTGATGCCATTGTGGGTTTTAATGTAAAATGCACGACAGAGGGCATCTTAGAGATTCCCCCTGAAATCTAACCCACTCCCAGTGTCCTGACTGTGTGGCTACCGAGGCTGCCACCACCAGACATGTTTCCGGACCCCTGGGGTTGTCGAAATCTAGACTGTGGCATAAACATCATCGGTGCCATCTTGTCCTTTTTACGTGCGCATAAGCAGCAGCCATTTTTGTTTGCCAGGGCCCCTCTGCCCACTACCGATAGCCAGCGCGTCTCCCCCTTCACTCCCCAGCCTTGCAAGCATCCCCCGCGCTCTGACAGCCCCCGATCTCTCCTGCCTGGGCCATAAAAACGCACCTCCAGCGCGACCCTGCCTCAGAGCCGCGTCCCGCACGGAACCCTCGCACTCCTTTCCTCTCTTTCACACGTACGGGCCTTTGATAACCTCTTCCCCCTCGTCCATTGTCCGAACCGTTCCCAGACCGCCACCTAGCCTTGCAGCTGTAGTTTATTGCCCCTACAGTAGGAACTCACCCCGCATCAAAGGAGCGGGGATTAATCAATTCCTTCGCACCCCTAGATCCGACTGATCGCCCACTTTTCCCGTTCCCAACGGAATGTCCAGCTGCGCGATAGCCATCACATGCTGAGATCGGGGTGGGAACTCTACTGTAGATGTGTGTGGGAACGGACATGAACCAGGGATTCCGAGGAGGTCTTCCTTTACTTCAAAGACACATTATTGATGCAATGTACGTAATAAAGTAATAAACTTGTGTATAAGAGGCGAGGCCTCAGAGATGCAGATAGAGCACCTCGAGAAGATACCCTGTTGTCTGATTTGACGTGTTCTGCTCCGTCGGAATAAACTCCTGTTTCCTGCCTTCTGTCCCCAGCGCCTGCCTCTTTGTTTGGTAATCTTGAATGGTATGAGAGGCGGCTAACGCCGGGCAAATACTGAAGGGTTCTTGGTCGTATTCGGCCCTACAATTCTACAATTGGCGTCCCAAACGTGGGGCCCATCAGCGACACGTGGATCCAGTGGAAGAGGTCCCAACGACAGAGTGAAGGACTGCAACGATCGGGAAGAGCTCCTGCCCGATAGACCCTCGTCTGGCAGCCGATCATCCGAACTTCGCCGGTTCTGAGCAGACCTCTCTCGAGTGATCTACGTTCCTGACTGGGAACCATCGTGAGAGAATTCACCTCCCCCTGGTCTAACACCTCGGACCAAAAACCATCTGGTACCTGGGCTACGGACCTTGCTGACTTCTTTACGAGCAAGATCCAACGCATCCAGGAGTCATTCCTGGTACCAGTGTCGGTGGGCCAGACTGAACTGGACATCATCACACCGCCACAGGTCGGGCCAGGGGTGACGCTGAGTGTGTTTCCTCCAATCTCTGCTCCGGACTCGCTGGCTCTAATGGGCAATTTAAAATCAGGTTCTCCCCTCGACCCATGCCCTGCTAAATTTTTAGCGAAAGTAGCGGAGGTGATTAACCCGCTGGCCAATCCGCTTTTGAATCTTTCGTTGAGGCTGGGTGTGGTCCCGCAAACCTGGAAACAGGCGATGGTGATTCCCTTGCTCAAAAAACCTGGCCTAGACCCGAAGGCCCCAGTTAATTATAGGCCCATCTCTCTGCTGCCGGCCCTCACGAAGATTCTGGAAAAGCACGTTCAAGGCGTGCTCTCCAATTTTCTTGAATCTAATGAGATCCTGCACGCCACCCAATCGGGCTTTCGTCCCCATCTTAGCACTGAGACAGCGCTCCTGGAGGTTTCGGAAACCATTAAAGGTGTTCTGGACTCTGGGGGCAAAGTCATGCTGGTGATGTTAGACCTGTCGGCGGCTTTCGACACCGTTCCCCATGTTGGTCTTCTCGCAAGACTTCGCGAGATAGGCATACGGGGGACGGTGTTCGACTGGTTTTCTTCCTTTCTTGCCGGCCGCCGGCAAACGATCTGGGCCCCGCCTGATTCCGCCGTGATGCCGCCTCTGGGAGTCGGGGTCCCTCAGGGCTCCATTTTGAGCCCGACCCTCTTTAACATCATTATGACCCCGTTGGCGGCGCTGGTGGAGTCGCATGGTGCCCAGATCGTATCCTACGCGGATGACACCCAGCTCATCTTCTCTTGTAAGAGAGGAGGTGACTTTGACGGGGACAGTATTCGGGATTGCCTTGGGGCTGTTTTTCACTGGTTCCATCTAAACAGCCTTAAGTGCAATTCCGACAAATCCGAAGTACTTTTCTTTGGGTGTGACACCGAGCCTGACTGGCAGACTTGGTGGCCACTGGATATGTTCCCTCCATCCTGCTCCTCTCAGGTTGCAAAGAATCTAGGGGTGAAGATGGATAACAGGTTATCCCTGAAATCTCAGATACTGGGGGTGTCGGGCATGTGCTTTGGCATCCTTAGGATGCTGCGGAGGTTCCTTCCTCTGTTATCCGTGGAGCATAGGACGCTGACAGTTCAGGCTCTGATTGGGTCCAGGTTGGATTATTCCAACATTCTTTACCTGGGCCTTCCAGAGTACTTGCTGCAGCGGCTTCAAGTGGTGCAGAACGCCGCGGCCAGGGCAATCTTCGGCCTTAGTAGGCGCTCCAGTGCCTCGGGCCTGTTGGCAACTTTACATTGGTTGCCCATCCGCAAGAGGATCGCCTTTAAGGCGCTGACTTTGGCCTATAAAGCTCTGCACAAGGGGGGAGCTAAGTACCTCCAAAAGAGACTGGTCTTTTACCATCCGACCAGATCTCTGAGGTCGGAATCCCTGCACCTGGCTGTTGTCCCTCGGGTAAAGAAAACGCGCCTTGGCGGCCGCTCTTTTGGATTGCTGGCATCTCAGCTATGGAACTCTTTGCCACTGGCCCTGCGGGGAGCCACTAGCTTGCTGGCTTTTAGGAAAGGCCTTAAAACGTGGCTGTTTACTCAGTAGCCGGTCTCTCTCGAATCCTTGGATCACTTCTCTTTTAGTCTTTTATTTTGGTGTTATGTTATTATGTTGCAGCTTTTCTTTCTCCAATAAAAGCGCCGGGACACTCTTTTTGAGTAGCCGCGCGCTATAAAAATGATTAATTAACATAACATAACATAACATAACATCAGGAGTGCCACAGCAATTACGGAGAATAGAGGACGATCGGGCGCTGGAAGCGGAAGACGAGAAACCGTCCATGCGGTCCGGGTAAGGTCGTGTAACGCGACGAATTGCGAATTGATTGTTTGATTGTTTGAAAATACTAGTATTACTCATTTGATTGTTTCTGAGAGATTCTCTATTTGCAAATAAGCACAGAGTCGCCATACTCTGTTTAGTCTTTGCAGATAGTGAAGGGTAGGTAACGCAGGCTTTTGCCCCCTTTGTAACCCGTCGTGCCTATTTTCCTCTCCATTTGATTGATTGTTATCCAAGCATTTACTGCTTCGGAATTGGTTCTCTTTGGATCACTCTCTATTTACAAATAAGCACAGAGTCGCAATACTCTGTTTAGTCCTTGTGAATAGTGAAGGATAGGTAACGCAGGCTTTTGCCCCCGTTGTAATCTGTCGTGCCTATTTTTATCCCTCATTTGATTGATTGTTTGACCGAACATTGATCGTTCGGAATTGGTTCTCTTTGGGTTATTCTCCATTCACAAATAAGCACAGAGGCGCCATACTCTGTTTAGTCTTTGCGGATAGTGAAGGATAGGTAGTGCAGACTTTTGTCCCCTTTGTAACCCGTCATGCCTATTTTTGCCCCGTTTGTTGGTAGTTGGTACAGCCCGGACCGCTTATTAGAGGTGAACCATCCGGCTCCACTGGAGGGCACCCCTAATAAGGACATGTTTACTAAATATGGACTAGTCGCCGTGGCTTACAGTAAGCTGTGGCATAAATACACGAGAAAGGATCAGGAAAGTCAGTGGCCACTGATATGATCCTTTGATAACGATAAAATAAACGCACTAGGAACAGCCCTCTATAACAATACGACAACACCCACTATGCTCGATAGCTTCGGCATGTGGCGCAAAGAAACAGAACAGGGGAAAAAGAGAAATGAAGTCAGATTAGAAAAGGAATTACGAAAAGCAGCTAACCTAGCCGCTAACAAACTAAAAGAAGAAATAAAAGAGAGAGAGGATACCAAGCTAAAACAAGATTCCGAATCATCGGGCCAGTGTCCCGTTAGGACACCCTCTACGCTCTACCCTGAGCTGCCTTCAAAACAGCGAACGAACGATGATTTGCTATTAGGTCCCCCGATCATCTACATGCCCCCTCCATATGCCCCGTCCCAACCCTTAGCGCAACACCCGCAACCCCCAGCGACAAGCGAGAATAGTGCAAAAGCTTCGGTCCTCATGGCCTCTGCGCCGACCGAACCCCTTGTACTCAGCGCAGCGCGAGCAGCGACTTCAGATGACCCCGACGCTGGGAGGAAAGACCCTGCTAGATCGAATAGATTAAGTAAGGATGAACGAGCTGGAATCGATAAGATTGTAAAGACACTAGTAGTGCGAAAGGAAAGTGAGGATTATATAACGGATATGTACAATACATATGCTAATAGCCACAGACGACACTTTGTCGTACGCCTTTGTTACCACACCCTTAATGCTTACGAAGACCGGTACCAAGACAAAGGTCCTGAAAACCTAACAATACTGTACAGAAAAGTTGACATTGGAGATGAAGGTGAGTGTGACGTGACGGACCTCTTCACGCGTACGCTTGAAGTTTTCCGCCACCTCACTGAACTGAAACCGAACACTACGACTCCTGTAGCGACTGAACCCCAAGTAGGAAAAATTGACACGATGATGCCCATAAAGGAGGCCGCCCCCTATTGGGTTCCCCCGAGAGGACAGGGAACACACGACGATATTAACCACCAAGATGCGAGAGGTAGGGTAGTTTACAACTGGGTTTACCAACCATGGGATCGGCAAGACATCCTGACCTTCCGAAAGTCCTTGCCTGATCTACGAAAGAACCCCACAGCCTTCTATACAGAATTAGCCACCGCTTTGGGTTCGACGATTATGACCCTCGCGGATATCGATTTGTTTTTCGGGTTATGTCTGCCAGCTGATGTGTGGAAGCAAATCCGGAAAGTCGACCACCTTGAGCTGTTCGGACATACCTGGACACAACTCGGTGACGTAGACAAGCAGCGAGAGCCCGGACAGAAACCTTTGAAAGCCATTTTAGACCTACACGATAAGATTGTGCAGAAATTAAAAACCCTAGTCCCAGAAAGAAAGGTGGACTGGTCGATAGTAACGGCCTGTCGCCAGAAACTCCAGGAAGACGTATCAGAATACTTCTCCCGGTTTGAAACGGTGTTCTCCGATTACAGCGGCCAGGACATGACCACTGCGACCGGACATCACTTGTTTGTCCAGAACTATGTAAAAGGCCTGACACCAGAAGTCTCGCAGAAACTACAGACTAGTGAGAGTAGTTGGGCAGCCTCCAAGCCCGCAGCTATCCTTCAGATGGCCCAATACTATGAACGTCAAAAGAACGAGAACGATCTAGCGACCGAGAAAAAGAAGAAGGACTTGAAAGAGAGAGTGATGATTGCTCAGTTGCAAGGGGTGACTATAGGAAGGGAACAGTATAGAGGGAACTACCAGTCGAATGCTCCTAGAAATCCACCCCCTAGAGACCACACACCGGCACCCGGCGCTCCACGAACGGACCTCGATGAGAACCAGTGTGCGTTTTGCAAAGGATTTGGCCATTGGAAATCTCAATGTCCAGTTCTGCAAGAAGCACTCAGAAATAAAAACACAAGAGACGTAGCAGGCGGGCCAAGAAATAGAGGACAGGGGCGAGGGCACACTAACGACATCAGCAATGACAAACCGAGCAGACCGAACACGTTTGACCATCCCCGACAGATTCAGTGCCAACAGTCTGACTACGACAATGCCCACGACTTTGCATAGGACTGCCAAGGGCAAGGGAGGGATCCAGTCGAGCTCTATGTTGACCAGCAAGGTCCTTATGTCAACCCTAAGGTCCTAGGTACGAAGTCTCCATTTCTGGTAGATACTGGTGCAACACGTAGTGCGTTGTCTAAACGATTGATTCCCAGGGCACCCTTGTCTGGCTCACATGTGACATCAATAGGTTTTGATGGAACGCCGTCCACTAATCCCTTGTCCACACCGATCTCCTTTAACTTGGACAATAACACCACTGACACGACGTTTTTGCTCTCCTCCAACACCCCCGACGCCATTATGGGACTTGACTTATTGAAACACTTTCGAGCTACTATTAGGTGTTCACAAGATGGAGTTCGAGTCATTCTGTACGACAACCCAACGCTACTCGGGTCCTGTCGCGCACAACGCATGTTTTCTATCACTAACGCTGACTTGTCCCTACTCGACACCCTACCCCTGTACCTATGGGCAAAGGCCGACTCAGACGTAGGACGCATGATGATAGACCCTGTGCACATAACCGTTCGACAGGACGCAGTGCTCCCAAAACTTCCACAGTATCGGATATCGCCCGAGGGCGAGAAGGCATTGGTAAAAATCATCCAGTCCCTGGTAGACGCAGGAGTGGTAGAAGAAGTAGTTAGCAATGTTTGCAACAGCCCTATCCTACCCATTGTGAAGAAGCAGGGTGAGGGAGATGAAAAAGCGTACCGCTTCATCATCGACCTACGAGAAGTCAACAAAGTGGTTGTACCCCAGTACCCTGTAGTCTCAGACATCACCACCATTCTGACCCTGATTCCTTCCACTGCCACCACCTTCACGGTAATCGACCTCAAGAACGCATTTTTCTCCATCCCCATTCACTCGGACAGCCGCTACCTTTTAGGCTTCACTTTGAAATCCCGCTCATACAGATTTTGCAGAGCACCCCAGGGCTACACTGAAAGTCCAAGCATCTACAGCCAGGCCCTCAAGAGACAGCTGGATGCAGTCCAATTGCCGGATGGAGTGGTGTTGATACAGTACGTCGATGATATCCTTTTGGCGGCCGACACGACCCCACTTGCAGTCGCAGCCACCATCCAACTCCTGCACTTCCTCGCGGAAAATGGCCACAAGGTCTCCAAGAAGAAGTTGCAATTCTGCCAACCTCAAGTCACTTACTTAGGCCACCTCTTGTCCAGAGATGGGAGAAAACTCACACCCGATCGAATTCAGGCAATTCTTGAGACCCCTATCCCTAAAACCCAGAAGCAAGTCCGCTCTTTGGTAGGTCTCACCTCCTTCTGTCGACAATGGTTGCCAAATTACAGCCTCATTGTGAAACCACTACTTTCCCTACTGGCTAAAGATGTTCCTTTCCCGCTCCCTTGGACCCCTGAATGCCAATCCTCCTTCAAGGAACTACGAGACGCCCTTTGTTCAGCACCAGTCCTAGGAACCCCTGATTATACAAAACCTTTCTCTCTCTACACTCACGAAAGGGAGGGATGCGCTTTGTCAGTCCTGACTCAAACCATTGGTCTCAAGCAACGCCCATGTGCCTAGTTCTCTGCCACTCTTGACCCTGTAGCAAGAGCTTTGCCTGCCTGCCTCCGAGCAGTAGCTGCTGCTGCTGTCTCTATCCGACAGAGTGAGGGGATCGTACTCTCGAATTCCCTCACGGTTCTAGTACCCCATGCTGTTGACACCCTCCTAAACCAGACTAAGACACAGCACCTTACTAGCGCACGACTGACTGGGTACGAGCTGACACTGCTTGCGCCCCACATCACGTTGAAACGATGCACCACACTGAACCCAGCCACCTTATTGCCCCTGCCTGAGAATGATCCCGATGTGTTCCCTATACATGACTGCGTGACCCTCACGGACGAACAGACTAGGAGTAGAGTTGACTTCCGAGACACTGCCTTCCCAAACCCTGACGGAGAACTATGGGTAGACGGCTCTTGCATTAAACTCCCCGACGGCACCACCTCGGCTGCCTATGCAGTTACCACAGCCCGAACTGTAGTTGAAACCGCCCGCATCACGCAACGATCCGCCCAGGCGGCAGAACTGATTGCCCTCACACGAGCATGTATCCTAGCAAAGGGGACGACAGCAAACATTTACACGGACAGCCAGTATGCCTTTGGGGTGGTTCATCATTTTGGGCTCTTATGGAAGGAGAGGGGATTTCTGACATCTCATGGCACGCCCATCTTGCACGGAGATCTAGTCTCCGCTCTGACTTAAGCGGTTCTCCTCCCCAAACGACTTGCCGTAATCAAATGCAATGCACACAAAAGGGTGACAGACATCATTGGACAGGGAAATGCACTGGCCGACATCACTGCCCGAACCACAGCAGAGAACAGGACAACGACTCGCATGTACGTGACTACGTCACAAGCAGAAAAATGGACGGACGCTAGGAAAACTATTAGGGACATCCAAACGGCCAGCTCACCACAAGAATTGACTGAATGGGCACGGGTGGGGTTAAAGGATGATGAAGGCTGCTGACGGACAAAAGACACGAACAAATGGTTGCTACCCAACTCGTACCTGATACAGACTCAGCCAAACGATTAGTTCAGCAATGTCTAGTCTGCCTGCAACACAACCCTGGGAAAGGAACTGTTGTACCCTGGGGAGGGTTTGGGGTCCCCAACCATCCATTTGAAGTCCTACAGATGGACTATATCCAGTTAGAGAGATGTCAAGGACTGAAGTATGTACTTGTTGTTGTGTGCGCTTTTAGCAAGTGGGTGGAAGCCTACCCGACGCGTGACAACACTGCTATCGCCACTGCAAAAGTACTACTGAAAGAGTTCTTCCCTCGCTACGGCCTTTGCCGTATTTTATGGAGTGACAATGGCCCCCATTTTGTAGCCGAGGTTATCCAGCTCATCCTGAAAGGACTGGGGGTACGACAGAAATTCCACGCAGTTTTTCACCCCCAATCTGCTGGACTGGTCGAGCGGCACAATGCCACATTGAAACTAAAACTGGCGAAAATAGTGGCTACCACAGGACTAAAATGGCCAGACGCTCTCCCCCTAGCATTGCTGTCAATGCGTTTCACCCCCACCAAACACCACTTGACCCCTTACGAGGTCGTTTTCGGCCGGCCCATGAGTATCTGGTCCGCACCCAAACCGACATCTATTCACGACGTCCCGGACGTCCTAATGTCTGACTACCTGTATAACCTAAATAAAACACTGTCTGTTATTCATCATCAGGTGCTGCAGGCCATCCCCGATGCTTCCAGGGGCCCCGGACATACCATCCAGCCTGGAGATTTCGTCCTGATTCGGAACTTCCAGCGGGAGAAGAGTCTGGAACCCCGCTGGACGGGCCCCTGGCAAGTCTTGATCACCACCCGAACAGCTCTTCGAGTGGAGGGGAAGCGAAATTGGCTGCACGCACATCATTGCAAGAAAATCTCTCCGGCCCTGACGTCGACCGAAGACGTGAGCACCCAGGAAGAGCTCCTGAACAAAGACCGACCATCCCTGAGCTGCTACCCTGAAACAGAGACACTCGAATTGGCAAAATTCCCTGATCCCACTGTACCATCCAGAGAATGGTATGACCTGCGATGAAAGGAGGGAGCTTCGGCTAAGCAGACCACTGACTAAGTTACGATTCTCAGAGCGGCGGCTCAACACTACGAAGGTTGCCAGGAGAGAAGCCAAACGAAGTCTGTGGTTCTGCCCACTACCGAGCACCTTGAAGATGATGGAAGCGCCCGATACGAAGATGGTGGAAGCAACCGGACCTCCGAAGACCTGCTACAGGAACCCGAAAACTGACAGGTTGCACAGCTCAAAGACTATTGCTCTTCTTATCACTCTTCTCTTTTGCCTCCTCCTCATGACTACCTTCTGGATCGTGGAAGAGAACGCACCGGCTCATAAGACATTTCTAACGACTGCACAGCCTACCACCATGAAAGAACACTACCTGGTCTCTCTTTCACCTCAAATCCAAGAAAGGCGTAAGGAGTTCTGGAACAACTCCTTCGTACAGTTACTGCACCAACACAACCTTGCTGCAAATGCCACGAATTGCTGGATCTGTGGGTTGATACCACATGCCACCGGACATTCCATCCCTTTCATCCCTTCCCCTTTCTCCATTCATGGTTCCTGTCTTGCTTGGCTGGTCCTCTTGCAAGAGAGTTACAGGGACAATTCCACTTCCGGCAAGACTATGTCTCACTTTTATCATGGGGTCTGGCTGAACAAAACAGGAAGAAATGCTGCTCCCTTTTGCCCTCTGACCTCCAACGACTCTATCCACATGGACATCCCCGCTAAAGAAATGGTGGAGATGCAAATATTCAACAATCCAGCCAGACCCACCTTCTCCTACCTCCGGAAACGAACGGCTGCCACCCTGACTGTGGCCCTATCTGTCGTCAATGTCTCAGGCCTCGTATGCATCACAGGCCATGGGACACAAATGGTGGGCCACAGCACTTGCCGCATCACCAACACCTTGTACTCAACCGACCCACCCTCCTTTGTCACCTCTCCAAACATGTACTTCGTCTGTGGTACAAAGGCCTACACCTGGCTCCAAAAGGGCTGGGGAGGTACCTGCTACATAGCCTTCATCCTTCCTCCAACCTATGTGGCCCCGGCAAACCATCACCGACAGAGACGAGCAAAGGACATCGAACAGGCCGACTCCACTGGAGCACAATTCCTGGATGCAATGAAAGGACTTGTTCCACTTTGGGGTCCGATGGCGAACAGTCGTGCCATCCGACATTTGACCCAGGCAGTTGAAACGACAATGAACATTACAGCTGGCATCCTCACGAACAACACGGCCGAGCTTCAGGCGGTCCGCCTGGTAGCCCTTCAGAACCGCCTTGTTCTAGACTTAGTTCTTGCAGATCGCGGAGGAGCATGCCGTATCATCGGGTCTAGTTGTTGCACCTACGTACCAGACAATTCACCCTCAGTCTACAAAGCCATTGAACACCTCCATAGACTTTCCTCAGAGGTTCATCAGGAACAAGAAGAATGGTCGTTGGGAAGTTGGTTCTGGAGTACTGTAAAGGACTGGGGGTGGAGGTTATTCATGATCATATTGATGCCGATTGTCGCAATATGTGGATTCTGCCTGGGTATTCAATGCTTGCCACCTCTGTGTTCACTTTTTGCTAACTGTATTTGCCCTAAGACTCTGGACTTTGAAACTGAGCACATGAAAGCTTTAAATGACATTGAAATACGAAATATAATGGGGATAGACGTAAATTGACAAGCTGGCTAGATATGTTGAAAAGGGAGGACTGTCGAAATCTAGACTGTGGCATAAACATCATCGGCGCCATCTTGTCCTTTTTACGTGCGCATAAGCAGCAGCCATTTTTGTTTGCCAGGGCCCCTCTGCCCACTACCGATAGCCAGCGCATCTCCCCCTTCACTCCCCGGCCTCGCAAGCATCCCCCGCGCTCTGACAGCCCCCGATCTCTCCTGCCTGGGCCATAAAAACGCACCTCCAGCGCGACCCTGCCTCAGAGCCGCGTCCCGCACGGAACCCTCGCACTCCTTTCCTCTCTTTCACACGTACGGGCCTTTGATAACCTCTTCCCCCTCGTCCATTGTCCGAACCGTTCCCAGACCGCCACCTAGCCTTGCAGCTGTAGTTTATTGCCCCTACAGTAGGAACTCACCCCACATCAAAGGAGCGGGGATTAATCAATTCCTTCGCACCCCTAGATCCGACTGATCGCCCACTTTTCCCGTTCCCAACGGAATGTCCAGCTGCGCGATAGCCATCACATGCTGAGATCGGGGTGGGAACTCTACTGTAGATGTGTGTGGGAACGGACATGAACCAGGTATTCCGAGGAGGTCTTCCTTTACTTCAAAGACACATTATTGATGCAATGTACGTAATAAAGTAATAAACTTGTGTATAAGAGGCGAGGCCTCAGAGATGCCGATAGAGCACCTCGAGAAGATACCCTGTTGTCTGATTTGACGTGTTCTGCTCCGTCGGAATAAACTCCTGTTTCCTGCCTTCTGTCTCCAGCGCCTGCCTCTTTGTTTGGTAATCTTGAATGGTATGAGAGGCGGCTAACGCCGGGCAAATACTGAAGGGTTCTTGGTCGAATTCGGCCCTACCATTCTACAGGGTGAGAGTCTGCCGCTCTTGGGGGCCTGGAACAAGGCACATCCTGGGACGAGGTGCCAAGCCTCCTCCCCCAGGATGGGCAGGGGAAGCTTCAAAGGCATACCACCTTTGTGAGCTTCTCCAGGCCACTTGCTGTCCTCAGCAACTGGCCCCCACCGGTTCTGACCCCCACTCTGGTGGGAAGAATGGCAGGAAAACCTAAGTGAGGAAAGGGCGTGTGTCAGCCTATGCTGACCCCACCCCTCAGGTGGGGAAACGAGGTGAAGCACGACTCCGGGCTCCGGTGATCTTGAAGATGGGAGCCCTGCCCAATCACAGCTAGGCCCCTGTCCCCCTCCCACAGGAGAGGAGCAGGCTAGGGGGTGTACCCACCCCAGGACAGGGACCCATGGGGACCTGCCCTTGCCCTACCTGTAACGCCCCTAAATTTAGTATTTAGGGGCACCCTGAATCTTCCTTCCTCAGATCCCGATTGCAACAACAAGAAGACCAAGAAACTAGAAGACCTGCAGCGCAGCTGCTAACAAAGGGACAACGCCCACTGACTTGGCCCAGGAACCCTACAGGCATGTTGATCCTTGAACCTGCTCCTGTGAAACTCCGGCGTCTCCTGCGGACAGCAACCTCGACAACCCCGGAGGACCTGCCTGCCTTGAACTTTCCAAAAGACTGGGACTCCCACGAGCAGTGGTTCTGCTCCAACAGCAATACCCCTGGTGCCAGCCAGGAACTGCGAATCCAGCCCACTCTGCACCCGCCAAGCCCGGCCTGTGCCTGAGTGACCCAAGACCAAGAGGACGTCCCCCCGGTGACTGGGACCCGAGGTCCAGTGCCCAAAGACCCTCCTCAACGAACCAGACAATGCCTGCAGCCTCAGAACCAGGGACCCCTCCAACCGCGACCAGCCGAGGATAAGATTTCTCGACACCCAAAGACACCCCTGCACCCGATGCCCTGCGGCTTCCTGTGCCCTCCTTTGGGGTACCTACCTCTTCTCCAATATCCCAACTTACCTCTCGAAGTGGTGGTGGCACCTGAAGAATCTCCGTCCCCGAGTCTGCAGCCTTTATTCACTTTTTTACTTTCCCTTTGGATAACATTGAGCTCCCGGCTGCTCAAAAGCACCCTGCACCCAGCCACCCGATTGTCGCTGGAGGTGCAACTACTATCCTACTCTTCTTCCCCACTTGCCCTGAGTAAGTGTCCAGGAGCTCAGCTCCCACAGCCGCGTGGCCTGCTTGCCACCAACCAAAGGCCCTCTACTCTTTATTGGATTGCATTGGGCCTACTCTCTCTGCACCCAGCTGCCCCTGTGCCACTGAGGGAGTAACTACTGTACCTTTCCAACCCTGGGGACCCCTGAGTCTATGCCCAGAACCTCAACTCACCCGTCGAGTACTTACCTAAAAGGGGATAACTCACTTTCCATCCATAGGCTAACATTGACTGGTTTTCACAGAAATTTCTTCAAAGTGTAGATTTTTGCAAACTATAAATGTTCTTTAAAAATCGTACCAAATACTAAAACGTAATTGCTTACCTTTCTTTGGTAGAGGTCCCAGTGCTGAACTTAGAAGTCCAGTACTGGATTACAAAAGTAACGAGAACCTACTTTACCTGGGACTTGAATTTCCTTCCATAGGATAACATTGCCAGTTTCTTTACTGAAAAGTTTCTGTGTCAACTTTGAAAATACATTTATATTCTTTAAAAATCACGACTGTAACCGAAACGCTTTTACTTAACTGTTTACAGTTTCGGTCCCGGGACTGAATCCAGGATCCAGTCATGTGGTTAGAAAAGTAATCCTTAAAGTAATCAACAAGTAGGAAAAACCCATTGAGCTCAATGTTAAATTGTGTTTAGAATTGTGTTGCCTATTGCAACCACTGTAGATATTGTACTTACAAAGTCTATTGCCTTTCTGCAAAGTATTTACCTAAAGTCACTCATATTGAGAAAAGTATATTTTGATACCTGTTGGTTCTAAAACAAAACAACTATATCTTTTGATATAAAAACAATTGGCCTAGAGTGCAGTTCTTGAGTGTATGAAACCTTTTGCTGACTGAATGTGTACAGCAAATGCTTTACACTGTCCTCTGATACTGCCTTACTGCTCGACCAAGCTACCACTTTAGAGAGTAAGGTCATATCTGACTTTAACCTCTGTCATTCCTCTGGAGATTGGGGACTCCATACTGTACCTTGCTTTGGTCCAGTATATATAGAGCCACTTTCTTACAACGTCACATAGCCATTATGTTATGTTATGTTATGTTATGTTAGCATCATTTATTACGCGCACAGATGCTCCAGCAAAGGAGCGTCCTGGCGCCCAACAAGGTAGCAACACAACACAACTGGGAAAGAGTAAGGATGAATCTAAGGGAACAAAAGAGTTTTAACGGCTCGGCGAAAAGAAAACAAATCCCTAAGAGCACGGATTTCCGGGGGGAGGGAATTCCACTAGACCGCAGCACGGACTGAAAATGAGCGGCCGCCAGCCCGGCAGCGCTTGAAACGGAGAACGACCGCAAGTTCTAGGTCCGAAGATCTTAAAGCGCGGACCGGAACATAGCGGGACAGGAGATTGGAAAGAATCAAGGCAGGGGAGCCCTTAAGAATCTTATAGGCTACACAAAGAACCTTGAACTGGAACCTTTGAGCAATCTGTAACCAATGCATGGGAAAGCAAGGTATTGGATGTGGAACAGAATCTAGGTAAGCCCACAACAGCTCTTGCCGCTGCGTTCTGTACCCGCTGCAGGCGGGTGATTTCGGCCCAATTTAGCCCAACTAAAAGGGAGCTGGCATAATCGAGCTGAGAGATCACCGTTGCCTGAACCACAAGTTGCCTGGTGGTGGCATCGAAGAATTTTAATACGGGGCGTAGTCCACGCAAGATGCCAAAGCAACAGGCCGCCGTGCGCTTTGTGTGGCAGACAAAGGTGAGAGTTGGGTCAAGCCACACCCCAAGGTTTTTTAACTCAGCGACCGGAGTTGGCGTAGGACCCAAATCAGAAGGCCACCACCTGTCTCCCCAGAGTTCCGTATGCTTGCCAAAGATCATAATTTCCGTCTTATTTGTGTTCAACTGGAGACAGTTGGAGGTCATCCAGCTGGCGACCGCCCGGAGTCCGTTCTGGAATGTGGGGGCATCCACATCCGCATCCCCGCTGATCGTAACCGCTAGCTGAGTGTCGTCGGCATATGACACCATGGTCATACCCCAGTGCTTGACAACCTCAGCCAGCGGTCTCACGTAAAGATTGAATAACGTGGGACTCAGCGAGGAGCCCTGCGGGACCCCAAGATCCAGAGGATGGAATTTGGACTGATGGGGCGGAACAGCCACGCAAAAAGATCGGTTGGCAAGGAAAGAACGGAACCACTGGAGTGCAGGGCCGGTGACTCCAGCTTCCTCCAAGCGTTGCAGAAGGATCGGGTGGGAAACGGTGTCAAAGGTGGCGCTCAGATCTAATAGCACCAGCGCCGCCGTTTGACCCGCATCAAGCACGGAGCGAAGATGCTCCACCATAAAGAGGAGGGCTGTCTCCGTGCTATGTCCCGCCCGAAAACCATTCTGCGTGCTGTCAAGGATGTTAGCTCGTAAAAGATGGTCCGAGAGGGCAGAATTAACATGCGCCTCCGCAACTTTGGCTGGCCACGGGAGAAGTGAGATTGGGCGGTAGTTCTCGGGTTTGCCAGCATCCAGAGTTGGTTTCTTTAGGATGGGCATAACCACCGCCTGTTTCCACTTCGCAGGGACCAGGCCGGATGCTAACGAGGTGTTAATCAGAGAGCATATCGGCGAGAGACCATGAGATGTTAGGTCTCTGAACAAAGCTAGCCGTAAAGGGTCAGCCGGAGACCCGGACTTGACCTGCTGAGCCAATTTCCCAAAGCTTTCCAGTGTTAAACTCGGAAAGGAATGTAAAACATCCAGTACTGGAGGCTTAGAAGGACTGCCAGCAGAAGGAGCGACCGTGGGAAAGGCTCTATAGATGGCAAGGACCTTTTCCAAAAAGAAGGCCGCCAAGGTTTCACAGTGCGCAGTGGAGCCCTGATTAATCGCTACCACCTTTTTAGCTATGAGATCTTTCAAAGCTTTAAAGATCGTTTTAGAGGGATTGGTACTCGTGCGAAACTGGAGGGCATAAAAAGCCGCACGAGTTCTACAAACCGCACGATGATAGAGTTTCACGGTGGCCAAATACAAAACTTTTTTATTGCTATCATAAGTTTTGCGCCATTCCCGCTCAGCATGCCTACAGGTGCTTTTGAGCACCCGCAGGGAGTCATCGTACCAAGGACTCGGGTCCTTTGATCCGCACTTACACGAGACTAGCGGAATAAGGGAATCAAGGGCCCTGGTTACCCACTCACAAAAACGGTCATAGCCCACATCCACGGTTTCAACTGGACCTAGTGGGTCAATAGTCAGCAGATGCTAAAAATCATCAAGTTTTAATTTGTTCCAACACCGTCTAGGGATAGAGCGAACCATGGGTTTGCGGGGAGGCTCGTGCAGTGAACACTGGATACGGACCAGATAGTGATCAGTCCAAGCCAACGGAGAAGGGGTTGAGGTACTAACTTCTACCAGATTTGTAAAAAAAGGGTCTAGAATGTGGCCCCCTACATGGGTGGGATGCGACACCAACTGAACTAGTTGAAGAGCCTCAAGATCAGCGACAAAACTGTTTACCGCAGGTAAGGCCAGATTGTCGTAATGGAGGTTTAAATCGCCAAGAATGGAAAAATTGGAGCAGCCTGCTGCCAACGTGCAAATAGCGTCCGGGAGGGCCTCCCTGAAGGCCACATCGCTACCAGGGGGACGATAAGTCAGTAGGCCCGAGAAGGCAAAATTGGGCGAAATTGATATCTTAAACAACGCACTTTCGCAGCCAGAAATTTTTTGCCCTTGCCAGTCGCACGAATAGCAGGATTTGACCGCAAGCGCTATCCCCCCTCCTCTAGAAGAGCGGTTAAGAGTATAGACCGAATACTCGGGCGGGAAGGCCAAGTTAATAGCGGCTGTGTCGGTCTCCTGTAGCCAAGTCTCCGTCAGACAGAAGACATCCGGCGACTCCTTGCTTATCAGGTCAGAGATATCTTGATGGTGTTTTACCAATGACCTGACATTCAGGTTCCATACTCTAAAATGGGTACGGGAACTATTTACAGCAGCTGCAGGGACGTTGCTCATGCATGTGGTGGGGACGGGATAATCCAAGATCCACCTCCCACAAGTACAAGAGTAAGGTCCACATAGCGGACTCACCCGTAAAGCATCGCAACTAGTAATACGTTGCCCAATGGCAAGTAAGGTATCCCTAGAGTAGTGCAGCATTGTAATCCCCGTAGAGTCCAATGTAGGGTCCAGGGTCCTGCCCTGCCCCACATTAGGGGAACCCTCCTTCCCAGCAAACATGCATATATATTCCAGCTACTTATTAGATGTGCACCGAGAGAGAGCATAGCAGACTACGTCATAGATATATAGATACAGTGTGCCTCACAGTGTGCCTCCCCACAAACCATCACTGAATCTGGTGCACCTCGGATTCAGAGTCAGCTAACCCAGCCCAGCCACTTCAAGCGTCCTCGGAGCCGAACCACAGATTGAGGTTGAAGAAATCTCTGTTCAGTCTTTATCTCCCCGCTGTTCCTGGAAGGTCACATCCAAATCAGGAACCACTTCTGTGACTTGCAAAGTACCAACTGGGCAAACCCGGATCTTCCCTGATCTCACACTAGCTTCTTGGTTCGAAAAGGAATTCTGCCATCTCCCGCCACAGCCAGAGCAGCCCTACGTTGAGAGCTGAGTCGACCATGTCAGGAATACCAGTCGATCACAGGAGCTTCATCTGGAATCCAACCATTCACTGGCCTCCTCTGCCGAGAAAAGAACAGAACGTTCTCTGGTATTCAACTCTCAGTTTAGCTGGGAGGAGGAGGCTGTGTTTAAAGTTAAGTTCACAAAGGCGGTTTTTCACAGAGCGGAATGCATTCCTTTGGCCTTGCATCCTTCGAGTGTAATCAGGATGGACGGATAGGGGATGTTCTTTAACCATCAAAGGCACCCGGGGTCGAAGGTCCTGCAGGATTGCATCTCTGCCCCTAAATTAAAAAGCTGAGCTATGATTGCTTGAGTCGGTCCGACAGGTCTAGGCAGAGGTGCAAGGGCCAAGTGCGCTCCCTCAATGTAAAGAATTTAGAGAGACTTTTTGGCACTAGAGTGGTGTTGGTCCAGACCTCCAAAAAGAGTTTGGCAGCCTGGCCTTCAGACCCCTCCCGGAACCCCACAAATAACTGATTATATGTACCTTCAGAGCCCTCCATATGATCGTCCAAACGGACTGCTCATTTTTGGAGACTGATAACAGTGTCACGGAGCGTTAGGACCTCCTCCTGCATGGCACTCACATTTTGTTCTGTAGTGGTCACACGTTTCCATACCTTACATAGATCAGCCCATGGCAAATTAACATCAATGGCGACAGAGTCAATCTTATGGACCATCTCGTATCGCAAGGTTTGAATTGTCACAAGCAAGTCAGCAAGGGATGGAGCCATCTTGCCGCCTGCTGTAGAGTTTCTCCATTTCCATCTTGGGCTACCTCCTGGGCCCCAGGTCCTGGAAGAACCGGTTGCACATAGTTATGAATTTTGTTGGTCTGGGGCGCTTGATTCCTTTCTCTTTCACCATCATTGAGCCCGGCAGATCAATAACCACCAGGCACCGAAAGCACGCAGGCAAGAGATGCCACAAGGATCTCTGTCAGGCTCTACACTACCACTGTGGTTTTCCAGGCACCAGCACTCAAACTATAAGCAGGGGTCCACCTACTTATCTTCTCTCATCTCTGCACACCCCACACTCTCTCTTGGTCATGGGCCATCCATCCCACAGAGCACCAGACCAAGTGCAGCTCAAGGGGCCCACACAAAGCACCATCCGGATGCCGCAGGAGAGTGCAGTGGCCATCACCATGAGGATGCCACAGGAGGAAGCAGCGTCCCTCGGATTAACGTCACTGTTCTTAGTGCACACCCAGAGGGTAGATACGTCACATCCACCATGTGACCGCATTATCCACTGTCTCTGCCTCTCTGAGGGATTTACATTGCCAGGGTCCATGGTGTTTTCATCAAGTCTTTCAGGCAGGCCCCACATCTCATACTATCGCTTCTCGAAAACCCACAATAATCTCCTCACCTCAGATGGGCCCATGCGGTACAGATGCCGTGCTCTTATGACTCCTTACATGGACTCAGCAGGCCTCCACCATGTATCTCAAGACTGCACTGACAAGGCCTCCACACTGCATGGCCTCATCAGCTCTTCTTCTTGCAGGATTCTTCAGGCAAGGGGCCGTCACAGCCTCACTCAAAAGCCTGTGGCCAGTGCTCCCCCACCACAGGTGAGAGGGCGTGTATCTGCAGTGGTGTCAGTGCACCTTGGCAGGCCCTTATACTGCTGACCTGCAGCATACCTCAGGAGCACAGCCCACCATGCCTCCAGCTCTCGCAGGACGTCTTCAAGGTGACACAGCCTTATCAGGGGGCTCAGCCGCCCCTCTGGACACTGTCAGGGCCGTTGCCATCGCTCCGAGGAGGCTCACTGAGTGGTTCATTCCCCTTAAGAAAATGGCCCAGGCCTGAAACATCAGGGCAGCGCCTACACCAGGAAGGGCATACTGGTCTGAGCAGCTTTATAGAGCCTCCCAGTACACACGAGGGGAAGGACGGTGTTGAGGGGGCAATCCAGGAAAAAACTCCAGTAGGATGTCGCAGGATAGAGGTGGAATACTGTCCAGCAGACACGTCTATTCGACCATCTTGCCGGGCCATGCCTCCTTTATAATTGTATATTGCCTTTAAAAATGGCTATTCTACCTGCACTTCAGATAGATATTTATTTCCCCTTCTCCTTTTTAAAGTTGATCTACAACAGTATTTGAGTGAGATTGTACCATTGTAGCTACCTGCAATTTGAGCAATTAGTTGGTTCATGATTTCTTCTTGTTGGTTTCTGTAAGAAATCAGAGCACTCAGGCTTAACTCAGAGGCATAGTGTAAAGTATTTCTGTAGCACTTCAAAGAGTAATAACGTGAAAACCTCACAAAAGAAGGATACCACGTCATATTAGAAGAATATAGTAGTTTTAGATAAAAATATGAAGACCAAAATGACAAACATCAAATCAGTAGAACAGGAGATGTGCAATTTTAAAGATGTCAGTGAATATATCGCCTAAAGTTTAAACTGTGGTTATTTGGTTGTGCTGTGTGATAAAGTCTCAAGTTCAGCTTGAGCACATTTGAGCGTGGGCCGGCTACAGGGACCCAGTTAGGTCAGCTAAACAGGAGTTCCTTAAATCCTGACTGTGAACAGTTGAGGAGTACCACGTAGATGAAGGGTTGTGCAGCTGAGGAGATGCGTAACACAGCATCACTTCCAATAAGCTGCAAGGCTGTGATGTGAGGTCCTGCATCATCATTGAGGAGGCCATCTATGAGGAAAGCTTGCAATGCAAAGCCCATCGTAGAGGTTGCGCCACACACCAGCTGGTCCGAATAGACTGTAGGGCTTGAGATGCGAAGTCCAGCGTCGTTGTCAAGGATGGTGTCATCAAAATGCTTGCAATTTAATGGCTCGTGCCAGGGATACATCACACAGCGACGGTTCCAGTAAGGCTGAGGGATAAGAGGTTGATGTGGAGTTCTTGCACTTGCTACTAGGGTTTCTGCTTCGCAGCAGAGGAGATGCATCAATTCTGCTGGATCTACAGATGGGCTGGCAGAGCACCTTCTTGCCCAGGTCAAAGGGTATGGTAGGGTAGAACTCACAGTTGCAGAGTTCAGGTGCTGCTTACAAGAGACTAATCTGGGAGTCACTTTGGTGGCCCTGTGTTCAGGTGGTAGGGCCAGTCCTTCTCACCAAGGTAAGAGGGCAAAAGGGCAGCAGTACTTCAGGTCAGAAGTCCAGTCCAGTTAAGTGGCAGTACGTTCGGCAACACTGCAGTCTTTCTTCCTTGCAGCATTTTCCACAGGTCCAGAAGTGTACTGAAGAGTTGGTGTCTAAAGTCCAATATGTTTACCTTTTGCCTCCTTTGAAGTGAGAGAAGCTTCTAGAGATTGCCCTTTAATGTGAAGATGTTTCCGGTCCACCCTGAACTGGCTTCAGACTAACCACAGGTGGTATACAATCCTTTGTGAAAAGGTAGGAAACACACTTCTTAGGTCAAAGTAGGGCTGTATTTAACTCGGCCTTTCCACACTGCCCATGATGGCCCCACCAGGCACACCTTCGCTCTCTATTGTGAGTGCCTGTCTAGGAGGAATCCTTTAAGACCAATTTCCAACTAAACCCATTCATTTGACCCAGAGACAGGTTTCAGGCACTGCAGTGTCTATTGATAACTTTCGAAAAGTGGAACTTTTAAAGTTGTAATTAAAGATCCAAATTTACCATGAAACTGGATTTTTCCTGACAATTTCAAAGACATCAAACATGAACTGTTTACCTGTTCCCATTTGGAAGATATCCTTATAAAAGGAAGGGTTTGGCCTGGCAAAATGTTTATTTTACCAGGCCGAAATGACAAGTTAAAACTCCACATACAGGCTGCAATGGCAGGCCTGAGACATTGTTCAAGCACTACCAAAGTGCACACAGTATTATGAGTGTGGCGGTCGGACCGCCACCGGACCTCTGTGACCACTGGGGATCAAGGATCCCACCATGGTTATGCATCATTCAGGGGGACTAATATGTTGATGGTGCACCAGCGGCACTGCCAAGCATATTAGACATTGCCTGTCCACTGCCCTTTTCATGGATGTGAACCTGCCATGAAAAGGGTGTCAGAGAAGCAACAAAGGCAGTCCCTTGCCGCTCCTGGTCCTGGGGGTGCATGTAGTGGCACCCTGGGTTTACACCCCCAGTTCCTGTACAGTGTGGCATGTATGCCACACCTTGCAGGAAGGTGCAGTCGGTGCTCTGAGAATGGCAGGCTGCATATCAGATTCTTCAATGATCCTGACAGACCGCTGCCTTAGACCACCGTAGCAAAAACAACAGTTGACGGACAGAACGCAGAACAATGTCATACATTCACCCCAGTACAGAGATCTGGGTCTAAATCCATTGTTTTTTTGTTCACCACACCACCCCAGTTCAGACATGGCCATATGCAAATCAGCCTTGACCCTGTGCCTCATGGGAACAGTCCAGCCCAAACTGCCAAGTCATGTCTTCCCTGGACCAGAATCAAGCATCCTAGGACCGGTTTCTGGCTATCAGCCATCTTCAGCCAGGATAGCTTGACTCCAGTGACGTGGAGAGCACGTGACTTCATTACAGTAAGTAAGTACATTTTATGAATTGTCTGATTAATAAAAATCATTACATTACAATGTACATAAAACATAAAACACACTGTGATGCATTGGTTGCAATTCGATTAGAAAGTCATGTCCAAGAACATTATTTATCACTGAGCAAATAATGGAATAAAAAAATTTAAAAAAACAACTACTAAGGTGTCTTCGATCAGTCAAGCGCTATAAATAATAGATATCTATCCTTGTTCAAAGTTTAGTAAATAGTATTGCTAAATAACATCAATAATAACATCCCTATTGAAACAGTGAACACTGATTAATACTTGCTTATTCCACCGAGAACCGCTTCTAGATAAAAGTGATTTTGCAATTAAGAAAATACTTAAGGTTGCTTTGACCCTATGTGGACCACAAAATCTGCAACTATTTGTTACAAATTGCAAACAAAAACAGGTTTTCTCAGAAATGTCTTCTAAGTCCAAAGGTAAGTGCTGTCCAGGTCCAAACCACTTTTTGTATCAAACTTGTGCACCATTGCGGTCTGCCATATTTTCGACTGTGACCCGGTCTTGCACAGCTAGATATCCACGACTGGCACTTTGATCTTTTAGGTGCTATTTGTCGTCAAATAATTATTCAAATACACTCTAGCTTTCTACATGAGTGTGGGATTTTTCTTGTGTTGTGTTTTCACTTTATTACTGTTTGTGTGCCTCTAAGGTAAGTCTGACTGCTCTTGCGTCAAGCTACCTGAGGGTTATGCACAGGTAACATTTGTGACATTTGTGATTCACCCTAACAGAGATTGTGGTTGTTGCTTGAACAGGGGTCACCCCATCCAACAAACAACCCAATTTCGCCCAGTCACAATTACATCCAAATAGCAGAGACTCATTTTCCTTCCAACCATATCACTACCATTTGGATACCCAGACCCATGAATTGTGATGTGTGGTGTGAGGGGTACTTTCACTGCCCACACGTTAGAAAGGATATTTTGCACCTCAATCCAAAATGCTTGAGTGATACTGCAGACCAATATGTTATGCAGGAAAATGTCTTATCCCTCATTACATTTTAAGCATCTACTGTCTAGCATTATTCATATTTTATGCAGCCTGCTTCTATTATAATAAGTGGTTTGGAGTGTTGCAGCTGCATAAGATGCAGTTTGGTTCTCAAGGCAACCTCCTTGAGGGTATATGATTATTATATTTATGGTTAATTTATAAAGCGCAACATTACCCTGAGGTGTCTTTAGGCTACCCTATAACACATGCAGAATTGACTAATGGGGTGGTTGAAATTATGCCTTAAAAAGGAAAATTGTTAGGCCTTTTCTCAACTTTAGTAGATTTGTCTCTTTCTTAAGAAAGTTTGGTAAAGAGTTCCACAGTTGTGCAGTTGTGGTGGTAAAACCCTTACCACCCCATCTGGCCTTTTTTACTCTAGGGACAATCAAGTTTCCAAGCTCGACTGACCTAAGAGATGCAAGGTTTTAGATGATTTGCTAGCTGAGTTAGGGCCAGATTATAAAGGGATTTAAAGCAATGCAGGGAGATTTAAACTGGATCTGCTGTGCTACCGGTAACCAATGGAGCTGAGACAAAGCTGTGGTTACAGGGTCAAATTTGGGGATTCCATGGAGTACCCTGGCTGCAGCATTCTGTAATGTCTGCAATTTTTCTATGCTGCGTGTTTTTACACTGGTGAGCAGATCATTGCAGTTGTCCAGTATTGAAGATATCAAAACAGATATCACAGATTTCCTTAATTCTGGTGGGATTGAAGATAATATTTTCCTAAGACTTTTAAGGACAAAGAAGCAGCCAGAGGTAGTGGAGTTGATCTGAGCTTCATAGGACAGTTTAGTGTCATAATGACTTCCAGGTTTTTAGCTTTTCACACTGGCGAGGGTAATGGGCCGAGCTGGGCAGGCCACCAGCGGTTAGTTCAGATGAGAGGATTATTGCCAAAAAGCAAGACCTACATTTTGGAGGAATTCAGTTTCAGACAATTGTCTCTCATCCAATTTCCTATATGGCTCATGCAGTCATGGAAATTGCTGGCTGTGGGACTGGGTGGGCCGCTCACTGCAACAATTATCTGTGTATCGTCTGCATACGATACAAGGGCAAAGCCATAGCTTTTTATTGGTTTGGCCAACTGGGTGACATAAAGATTAAAAAGTGTAGGGCTCAGGGAAGTTCCCTGAGGAACATCACATGATAGTGAGAAGGAAGGTGATACATAATCACCCAGCAAAACCCCCTGAGATCGCCCAGACAGAATGGAGCCTAGCAGGGAAAGCGCCTTATGCCTGATCCCGATGGAAGCTAGACGGTCCAGCAGCAGCCCATGATTGACAGTGTCAAAGGCTGCTGATAAATCTAGAAGGATCAGGGCAGCGCCACACATCCAGTGTCCATCTGATCTCCTTCGTAGACGTGATAAGTGCAAGCTCTATGCTATAATGTGCGCGAAAGCCAAACTGAGAAGGGAACTGAGAATGGTCCAGGATACCGTTTTGATTAATAAAAGAAGATAATTCTAAGGAAAGGGAAGTCTAGAGATAGGCCTGTAATTAAGGGGATCTTTGATGTCCAGAGTGTTTTTTTAGTAGAGGGAGTATAGAGGTTTTCTTCTACTCTGCTGGAAAACTCCTGGAAGTAAACATAGCATTGCAAATTGCTGTGAGAGGAATTGCTATAGGCTCGGGCGACAAGTGTAAACATTTTTTGGGGGGTGCAGTGATCTAATGGGGAGCCTGACTTAATTGCACAAACTATTCTGGACTTCTGTTTGGTGGTCAGGGCCGTGAATGAGGACAGGGTGGAGGATATTGCTCATGCGGCTGTATTATGTTTAATTGGGTCGGGGTCTGTGCCAGGCCATTGGTCTGATGTAAGAAGGTATCATATACAGCCTTGACCAAATGTTGAAAGGTATCTGCTAAGGCATTGCAGAAATCCTGACTAGCAGCTGTATCCTGCGGAGCTCGTAGTTTGGGCAGGCTTTTTAGTGTAGTGAATAGAGTTTTAGGGCATCCTTTGGCTGCTCTGATTTTCTCAGTAAAGAAGGCAGCCTTCTCTCTGAGGATGAGACTCTTATAAGCCTGAAGAGCAGGCCCGGACTGGCCGTTGCGGGTACCGGGCCATCCCCCGGTGCGCGGCAAGGGTGGGGGCCGGTTTTTGGCCATGGGGGCCGGTTTTGTTACAGGGCCGTTTTTGCAGCATAGCTGCAGAATCGGCCGAAAACCGACCCCGGCAAAGAGCTCGGTCGCACCCCCAGGGGGCCGGCCGAGCACTTTGCCAGGGCCAGTTTTTGTTCTCAGTCCGGCCCTGCTGAAGATTCTTTATATTAGTTTTTGGAGGTTGCATTGTCATCCAGTCTCTATTTCCTCTCGAGTCGACAACAGAGTTGTTTTTGCGTTCTCACCCAACTGATGCTTTTATAACCTCTTCCCACTTGAGCCTAAAGGTATAACTCCTCCCACTTGAGCCTAAGTTGCTCTGGCCATCGGGGATGCATTTGATAATGTTCTTTATACGGAAGATATGGCTTCATTCATCACTTTTTTAATCACAATTTTATTTTCTAGGTGGCTGGCCTCAGGTAATCCCATCCAGGCAAAAGAGTAGGTAGTTAAGCCATGATGAAGTTGTGCATTTTGATATTTCATTGCCTTGGACAGATTGTATTCCTCCTGCAGCGGTGCAACTATCTTCATGACCCACATCCTTGCTACGTCTCAAAACGTTACAAATACCATTGAGATCTGAGCTCATTAATCCATTCAGAAATGCAATGTAAATTTGAGTGGTTTATTTTATTATTCTCCCCTCTTTCTTTCTCCTTTCAAAGCTCTAATTGCTGACTTTTTTAACAGCGGGCAATAGGTCTTCTCCCTCCCCCCTATTGAGTAGTGCGCGTTGGCCTTTCCTCATAGCTATTCTATTTAACCTGATCAAATGATCAAGTGCCTCTACTTCAGAGAGTAAGCAAAGTCATGCATTACTAGGAGTAAGTGTACCAATAGTAATAGCAAAAGTTTGGAAGTCCTATGCCTCCATTATTGATCAACCTATCGAGAATAGCAGTGCAATGCAGGGCTTCCTTGAGAAGGTTCTCATCTTCCCTTTCAGTTTCTTGAAAACTGTTTCAGGAACAGAGTATGGGTATTTTCCCCAATGTAATTAGGTAGGGGTAAGGAAATCATTGTGAAACTAGCTGCCCTTATTAGGAGAGAGAGAGAGCAACCTTTTCTGCCATTGTTTTTCATTATCTTGTCCCATTGTCCATACCCTGTGTAAGGTGTGATCAAACTGTCAACTCAGGATATAGTTATTTTGATATCTTAACCCGGCTAGTTGTTTTGATACCCCTAAGTGTAACCTATTTTTGGTCCCAATTGTTTAGGACTAGAACAATAGATTTGCATCCACTGGCATAGAGTAATCTAGAGAAATCCAAACATTTACTACAAATCTGAAGAAGGGTGGGTATCATGTGTAGGGGTTTGCAGCATTAAAAACGATGCCGTCCAAGGAGAATTAGAAATCCCTCCCAAGTCCAAACTCCTGCCCACCTTGTGCTTTTTGATCCAAAAGGCCAGTGGTTCCATGGCCAGAGCAAACAGGAGCAGGTACAGTGAGCAAATTCCTCTGGATCTTCCACACTTATTTCCGACATTCAACACAATATGGCAAGTTGCTTTTGCTTTGGTATTTTATTGGCCTCGTCCGATTTAGGCCCCCACATTTTAATTACTCAGGAAATGGCATTTCATAGATCTTGTCATAAGAGGAAAACATTCATTCACACCTTCTCCGATTTCAGAATCCAGTTTTTCTTGGGTTGTTGTCTTGCAAGGTAATATCTATAGAAGAGGAGTCACTAGCAAAACCCTCTTTGCCAAAAGCATTCTGTTTCTCATTAACACTGAAATGGCCAGTGTACACAGGCATCTAACTGTTCAATTTCCCTTAGCTAGAATTAAGGATGCACCTGTCTTTCAACATCATTTGCCTAGGTTCAGAGACTTGGATACATTGTACAAGCTGCTGCTCACCAATCAGTGAAGGGAGGGAGTCCCCATAAGCGACCGGGCTTGTCTACTCTTGAAACTCTACGGGGCTGGACTCCCTACAACACCCAAACTAGATGCCACTGTTTTGCAAGACCCATAATTCTCCAAAATCAGGGACTCCACCCAGTGCATCCTGATGTTCTGCTGTCTAGAGAGAGCTTAGGTTTTCATGGCCTCACACCGAAGGGCTTCACATTCAGTTGTTATGTTATCCTCATCCACTTAACAATGACAGCATGGTTGCAGCCTCTGCAGGGGGGCCTGGACTCCCAAATGCCCCCCCCCCCAAAAACTCCCTCAATAAGTGCATGCAACTCATAAGGAAACCTTTCAGAATGCCCAAATACAGTCAGGCAAGGAGGAAAGCCCGTGCTCACCCATCCCTTAGGCTTGCACAGGTGGACTCAGATTTCATGTGTTCATTCACTGTGGAGCCCTCTTCAATGGATATGTGCCCTTCTGAGGGAAACTCATTGGGAGGCTCAAATACAATCAGACAGGTAGGAGAACACCATTTACCCATCCGCAGATCAGCATATGCATTCTTGTGTCTCTTAAGTTAATCATCGGCTGGTCTCTCCTCTCCAGCTTGGCTCCCCATGATGACTGCTCCCAGTATGGGACTCCCACCACAACTGTGTTTGTCCAGCAGACAGTCTCTTGACATACCTATGGGGCCCACCATTGGGCAAAAAGGCGGTGCACAAGCTGTTGACTTCCTGGGGCCTCATTTATGAGAAATGACGCATCCCTGCGTGAAAGCAGCGATGCGTCACTTCTCAGTGCGCACTCCTGATGCGTCATATTTAATGTATGACGCATCATGTCGCAAGGAGTTACAGATACGTCAGTATTTCTGACGTATCTGTAAGCGCAAAAGTGATGCATTGCTGGAGTGTGTCACAAAAGTGACGCAACTCCAGCAATGTGTCCTTTCACATGGGGCAAGCCCCATGTGAAAGGGCCTGCGTCAGTCTTACGCCTGCTGTGAGGCAGGCGCAAGATTTTGACACAACAGCGTCCTAGAAGTGACGTAGTGAAATCTCATAGATTTCACTGCGTTACTTCTACGAAGCTTTTTGCGGGGGAACACCCCCCCTGCATACATTATACCTGACGCAGGTATAATGTAGCGCAGGGGTTTACAAAGTGACGCATCGGCTTAGATGCCTCACTTTGTAAATAGTGCGCAACAGGAGGCATGTTTTACGCCGCCAATGCGTCACAAAAAGTGACGCATTGGAAGCGCAAAACTGACGCAAGGCCTCATAAATGAGGCCCCTAGTATTTTTACAGGACCCCCACTGCTACCATGATCTCCAACTCGTTCTCTGCACTCATCAAGTCCAATTTGAGAGAAGGAGCCACTTTTCTTCAGTTCCCGCTGGTTGAGGTGGGCACACTGTCTACTGCGGGCCCTACCCCAGCTAACTTCCAGTGAGCACCCGCTCTCCAGGCTCCATCTCACTGGCAGGCCAGTAGCCACACGTGGATGTGGGTTGGCTTCAGGAGACAGGGCCAGTCCCTGGTCCTTAGCAGAGCGGTACTCTGCAGGTACCAGGCGTCATTTTGTCTTCTAAATGGACAACTTGACTACTTTTCGGAGGCTCTTTGAGCCATCAAAAAGGCCCTGACCACCTCCACGCTGTAGTCAATGTCCATCACAGAGTCTGCTACAGCTCTTTGGAACTGCCCACCCGATGAAGCACGGCCTAAAGACCCAGTCAGTCCCTTTCTTCTTAAACAAGATACGCCTCAGGCAGGAGAGAGGCCTCCCAGTCCACAGGCAATCCGCCACAGAACACTGTTGGAAGCACCATGGAACGCTTCCCAGCATCGGGATTGCCTACGAGATCATTTTTGGATAGATTTCAGGAACCTCAGATAATCATCATGAGTTTGAAGGATTATAAGGATGACTAATGCAGGACCTTCACACATGCATGTCCTAAATATTGCTCCGTTAAAAAAAAGGTTTGACATGTTTAAAAGTCCTAAGAGTCTTGTGTATTTCCCAAACTATTCAAATTGGCATGAAAGTGCACACAATATTTTTCTTCATTGGATGGCGGAAGCACCCTTTTACTTATAGTACAAGCTTGCTTTTGAATAAAAGAGTATTTTCCATAATGCAGACCAAGAAAAAGTTACAACCAGCACCGACACACTGTTCTACTTATAAAAAAACGAATTCAGTTGTGAATGCAGATTTTTGTCAAATTAGCAGAAAGATAATTTTAAAACAAAATGGTGTGCTTCTGCCTGACAGCCTGGACAATAATAAATTCAGTTCTTTGTGGTTCTCTCTTCCTTCCAGAGGCAGTAATTAGCTCTTAGATCAGGCGTAACGCACTATTTCTGGGACAAGACCGTCGGTCTGGGTCTGCTGACTGCAAGGAGTAATTACTACCTACTTATCTTGGAATGAGAGCAAGGACAGAAACAGCTGACAGGCCTGAAAAAACTGTCTGGAACCTTCCAGGGTAGCATTTGTGTACTAAACAGTGCTCTACCGTCAAGCAGTTACATGATGCTTCTCACACCTCAGCAACATGGCTCTGCTGCCAGCAGAGGGCATATTTTACTCAGGAGGAATCTGGGGATTTTGATACTATGAGGAAAGACATGGCATCCTCCATCAGTTAATGTGGGAACATTGTGCATTAAATTCTCTGCTCATTACCAGGCTAGCCTAATGGAATAAACTGTGAGTCCTTGCATTATGCATAGTTATATTGGGAAGATAAAATTTGTGAACCTTAAATACCTCAGCTTCAATGCACTATTTATTGAATGCATGAAACTTGAAAAAGAAAAGTGTATGTGTTGGCATATATACACACTGACAAACACACACACACACACTACATATATATATATTCACTGAAAAACCACAGGTTTCGGGCTGTTAGAGTTAGCTGGACATTTCACTCGTACAAAACCATTGAAATTCCTTTGTTATAGTTAGTTCGGCTAACAATAACTCGTGCGCCCGCAATGCACCGCTGATGATGTCACATATTACATCTTTCATGACATGGTCAGTGCCATCACTGATGACATCTCTGATGACATCTCAAATGACATCACTGAGGACATCATCCAGTGTATGTGGTTTGGTTCTATATTTAAATATGTATTATATATATAACAATCTGCATTGAAGAATGAGTGGATGTATAAGTGTCTGAATGGAGGATTTAGTAGCAGTGTGATTGACTGTTTAAGTGACTAATTGAAAGTATCTCACTAAATGTATGGGTTAGTGACTAAACTGTGTGAATGTCTGTATCACTCTGTCTGTTGTTGTGTAAACTGCTGCATCAGTTGGTTACTAGCTACATGAAAGTCTATATTAGTTATTGATTAGTTAGCTGAGTATGTGTATGGTAGAGGGAATGTATGTGTAGTTGGGTGGGGGGTGTGACTGTGCAAAGATGTGTGAATAGTTGATTCAGTAGATGTATGACTTTAAGAGTGCATGTGGAAACAGTTATTTGGGTGAGTGTGTGTCTTTATGGGTATGGTGATGAGCAAATATATCTCTCAGTGGTACATGTCCTACAAAGTAGAAAAATAAAAGGCAGTGTATGTGAATAAGTGTGTATCTGAGTAAATGTAAGTATGATCGATTGTTTGCATAAATGAGTAGGATGACTGCATAAGTGAGTAGGATGTGTGCTGGTGTGTAATGTCGATATAGGTGTATAAATGCATTTGATAGTGTTCTATTGATCAGTGACAGCATGTGTGAGTGAATCTATAGGTAAGTGATTAGATGTGTGCGTAGATCTAGGAATCACTGAGTGAGTTTTTAGAAACTTGTATCGGTGTATCAGTGGTTTCAAAAATGGTAGTTTATATATTATAGTGAGTGATCAAAGGTTATACTACTGTGTGTAGAGGTATATCAGAGGTGTATCAGATTGTCACATGGATGATGTCATCAGTGATGTCATCAGTGATGTCATCAGTGACGTCACTGACCATGTCATGATTTATGTAATTTTTGACATCATCAGCAGTGCATTGCGGGTGCACGAGTTATAGTTAGCAGAACTAACTATAATGGAGCAGAACTAATTATAGTGGAGGAATTTCAATGGTTTTGTATACGTGAAATGTCCAGCTAACTATAACAGCCCTGAAACCTATGGTTTTTTCAGTGAATTTCAAAGGTTTTTTAAATGATAATTTTTAAATGTAATAATAATAGTATGTATTTTTTATACTGATTTTCTACAGTTATTAACTGTTTATTTTTACATATTTTATTTTTTAAATTACAATATATATTTTTAATATAAATGAATTTTTTTTTTTAAATATTGAAACCGAAATATTGTTTATTTTTTGTTTTATATTTTTATTTTAATATATTTATGTTATTATTTTTTCCAATTTTTTTGGTGGAGTCACGCACCCAAAGCATACCTTTCACGATCGGTGCGCAGATTCTAGCCACCATTTTAGAAATGTTGTGAAGGATCTGCGTACGGTGAGCGACCAGTGCGTATTTTCTGAGATGTGCGTGATTGCTATGCGACTGGTCCACGACTCCAGCTCTTGCACATTCGCAACACATGTGCATTACTGTATGCGACGCTTGCGTGGTGACGAGTTCCGTGTGATGTCATATATGTGTTGGGCACGGTGGGTGAGCGACTCCCGCAAATTTGTTTTATGTCTAAAATGATATATATATGTCTTTATTATACATATTAGGGCAAGACATTATCTAAGGTATTCATAAAAATAATATAATTTTACTTGTAATAAACTTATATTACTTTTAAATGCAATCTCGAGAAGTCGCATAGTGTGGGTGCTGGGTGTGCGCATTGTACACTGATCCCATGTGACCTGAAAAAAACAAGGTTCCATTGGTTTACAACATTTCCCATTGTAACTTTTGAAGGACCCCACCCATTTCAATCATTCTTCTGTGAGCATCTTTGGAGATTCATCTCTGTGCTTGGACATTCTCACAGCATATATTTTTTAAAGAACATCATTTAAAGTATATGGAAATTATAAAAAATTGTTCTTTAAATTATTATTTGAGTTCTTTGAAAATAAAATAAGAAACTTCTCTTAGAAAAAAGCATTTTATTTATATGTGTTTTCATTTCTTCTAATTTTTTCTCTTTCAATGTATGCTGCATTGCACAGCATACATTGAAAGAGGAGAATGCCTTTACTGATTATTTTTGTGCAAGAGGTGTCCCTTCCTGCACAAAAACAATTTCTCCACGACACAGACATATTATTTTTTTTACAAGACAACATAATTTTAACATTATATGAATTTTTTTGTTTGCCTATTTTGCTGTTCTCAGAATATATTGAATTTCACTACAAACAATAATTTCAATGTTACTCATCACATAACAGCGGGCCCAAAAATAAACCCAATCAATAAGATTGTTAAAAAAACAAATTTGTGTCAAAAATATTTTCAATATACTCAACTATTTCTCAACATTCCATAAAAATAACATCCTCAATAACATGCCATATAATACGAATCACATATAAATAAAATGCTTTTTTCTAAGAGAATTTTCTTACTTCAATTTCAAAGATCTGAAATAATATTTCAATGAATAATTCTTTATAATTGTCATAGACTTTAAATGATGTTCTTTAAAAATATATGCTGTGAGAATGTCCATGAAAAAGTCCTTAATTCAAATGTATATTTTCCTCTAGGCCAAATGGTATTCCTGAAATCCTTTATACTGAAATTGTCCAATAGTAATTGTATTAATACATTTTAACATATTCCTAATAGGCCGAATTATGTTCTTAAAACTTTGGCTTTAAAAATATTAGGTAGGAATTTGGTAATTCATTAGGCAAACATTGCTTAAAAACCAACTGAGCATCATTAAAATATGTCCATCCTTTATTGCATTTTAAATAGACAGTGTAATTCCCAGATGTTGTAGAAGGACCATTTTGGAAAATAATTGCTCCTGCTACATAGGTTCTTCCTGATATAGATAGCTGACTTGCTACAAAATGTTTAATTAAAGTCCCCAATTTTCTTCCATTAGCTCTACAACCTTGTATCATTAAAATTATATAGTGTCCAAATCTTTGTATATATAATGTTGATAACATTTCTGATTTGCATTGGCTACACTCTATGTTTTAATTTGCTGCTTTAACTAGTTTGTTGAAAGACACTCTGTTACAGGCTGGTAATGTCAAATATATAAATCTTTCGGTATGTATTTTAGTGATACATGTAAACATACAATTTTCACATTCATGTTCCCATTTATAACGAAGGCCAATACTGCAAGCATATACAGTAGAAATTCCTGAGCATCTTGTTGAATATTCTGCATAAATTTTGTAGAACCAGAACATGTAACCAAAAGATTATGAATATCAGAAACACTTTGTATTTTCCTTTTAACAATTCTCAATTTTTCATAAAGACAATGCAACAAGGAACAAAATCTTTTTTCACGATTCTCCATAATTTGCTGTTGCAAACTTTCTAGAAAAAAAACAACATTGACCACTACATTAGCATAGCAGTTGATACCTGAACTATTTTCTAACTGATAGCCAATAATATCTTCAATAGTGTCCTTTGTCTTTTTGCTTGCAATCTCAACATTATCTTGATTTTTTTTCTTCTATATAACTTCACTACAGATATTCTCATATCTTCTTTTTCGAACTACTACACACTTTTCAAATACAGGATATTCTCCTAAATTGGGAGCATATGCTCTTCTTAACCGATTATACTCTTTTACACAGTTTGCATCTGCACTAATCTTTCTCTCATCAAAATCAATCAAATACAATCCGGATAAATTTCTGATTTAAGACAAAGCAAAATATGCCATACCCTCTGTAAATACGGTACTTAATGTTAATCAAAGCACTGTCTACACTTTAACCTTGAGATTTATGAAGAGTCACTGCATATGCCAGAGAAAGAGGAAACAGTTTTCTACGAACATATACATCTTTAACAAGCAAAAAATTAACTGAACAACAACCAATTTGTTTTGCTTCTTCAATTTGATCAAATCTGATTTTTAAAAATTCAATTCCGTCTCTATTTTGATAATTAACAAAATCAACAACTTTACCCATTGCTCCTTTTGCTAAACCTTTTTCCACATCCACATTACATCGTAAATGTACCCGAAAATGTACACATATATATAAATTCTTTTTTAAACCAGCAGTTAAAGATATAGATTTTTCTAATGAATCCAATTTTGTTTTCAATTTTTCCGTCTAAATAATAGTGATTCCATCATGCTCTATTTTATCAATGGCTTCCATTTTTATTATTTGTTCATTTTCTAGCTTCAAAAGATGTTCATTGAATATAGAACACTCGCACAGTGTTGGCATTAAACAGATCATAGATTTATTTTCTACAATTTTCATATATATTTTTTCAGTAGTCGACTTTGCAAAGCTTGCTTGCCATGTTCTGTCAGTACTCCAATTCTTATATCTTGAAGAATAGTTCCATAATCAGCATCATTTGCCTGTCGCATATTTGTAATGAGTTCTTTGTATTCAAAATATGACCAAATGTTAACGTTTCCAACACTTCTCAAAGACTTTCTGGTGTCTCCATGCACAAGTGTTTTAAATACTGGTTGTTCTTTTACGGGAGTAAATTGCAGTAGATCTCCAAAAACTATTACATGTTTTTCTCCAAATAAGACATTGTACTCTGTTTTAAGAATTTTCTGCATTCTTAAATGCACAAAAGCAAGCATTAAGTTTGAGGCCATGCTTACCTCATCAATAATCAGAAGTTTCATTTTCTTTAGCACTCTTGAAACTTCATAGTAAGCTTCTCCAGATAGTTTATTATTTTCCAATTTGTTTTTATGCTCTCCAGGTAGCATTATGATGTAATGTAATTCCTTTAATGTTGTGTGCTGCCAATTCAGTTGGAGCAGTTACAACACAAGACTAATGTGAGTCAGTTGTTTTCTGTAGATAAGTGGTCAATACTTTAATTTAGACATTTTTTCCTATTCCAGCTTGACCACTGACATACATTCGGATAGGTTGAAATGATGCGCATGTCCATTCTTTCCTTTCATGAAGAAGTCTATGGTCAATTTGTTGTCTCACTTTCAGATATATTTCTTTCTGTTCGACATTTAGTTTTTCTTCCAAGTTTCCTAAGTCCATAATATCTTCTTGAGCTTGATGCATTGCTGTTTCCACTTCATTTATTGTGATTGCCGCTTTATTTTCAGGAATTGGTTGTCCTAGTGGATCTTGACTCAGTGGAGCAGAACTTTGACTTTCTTGAAAACTGTCTCTAGCAATCTCAGCTGCAATAGTAGCTTCTTGATCAATTTAATCGTAAAACAGTATATTCTATGGTATCTTTACAAGCATTGAAGGAATCTTCATAGCTCTGAAAATCTGCAAGTAATTCTAATTCTGTACGCCACGGTTTGAAGAGTTGCAAAAGTGCTAAATAGTAAAATTCCTTTTTATCAGGAGTATCACAACTCAGTTTTCTGTGATTAATTAAATTTCCTTTCCTTTGTTTCACCAAACAAACTTTGTAACCAATCACTGCATATTTTCCTTCATTTATGTTTTCTCTAGTATTCCGTTTAAAAAGTGTAATATTGCAGCACTACATAAAGACATATGTTCTCAAGACGATGACTTCTATTTGGATAATATATGTCCGACATGTTTGTTTTGACAATATCTGTACTTTCCGGTTCTTTTTCTGCTAAATATTTGTGTTGTTGTACAAATTTAAAGTACTCGATTTCGCGTGCAGCAAGACCTAGACTCACCCAAATGATTCTTCTAGATTTTGAGTTTAAACTTGCAGATGATAACCGATCTGAGCATTCTCATGCTTCAATTTCTAGATGGGAAAACATCTTTAAACTGAAACTGTACAATTTTTTACTAAGACTCCTCTCGTGAGAAATGTCTTCCCACATTTCTTTCAACTCTGTCTTTTCTGATTTTGTAATATAGGATGTCACATACCGGGCAACAGAAATGGAATTATCCGCAACATATTGAATATCCATATTAGCATTCCACATTGAGAGAATAACTGGATTATAATCATTGATATATTTTGATTCTTCACTTCTTCTCAAGTTGTATGTATTTTTTGGGAGATTTTCTAGTAATGGTATGTCTCACAGCTGACATAAAACTGTTTACTCTTCCTTTGGATATTACAGGACGTGGAAATCCAAAACGACATTTGTTATAAAACTTTTCCTTAGACTTGTACTTTCGTCGACAGTATTTTCCACATCGATGACTTTGGAATCGTAAGACTTGTTGCCTTAAAGTGTTTTTATCTGTTCTTTTTAATATAGCACATGTCGCATATTCTTCAATAAAAGACAAAACAGTGTCATCCGAATCAGTTCCGAATTTAGGTGCATCCTTGATCCACAACAGCATATGTATATGAGGATCACCTCTAGCTTGATACTCCTTTCTCCCATAAAAATCCACAACTTTTCCAAGAGGAGGATTCTTTTTATTACAGATAAAAGACATCATAGCTCCAAATCTATGATTGAAATACCTGCATACATTAACAGGATCCAAGGAGCACAATTCTCCAGGTATCTTGTATTCAATATTTTTGAGATTTGAATTTGCCTCGCGAAGAAATTCAAGTAAATCATTCCAAGCGTATTCAGCACAGCTTAGGGGTAAAAAACCATGTAGGAGTTCCTAAGTTCCTTAGCATACATTTAAGTTCTTCATGACGACGATACCAATACTCATTAGTACCACGCTGACATGCCATCAAATTAATCAGCTGAGATTCTAAATGATCATCTCACTGATGTACTTTATCCATACATTCCTTTGTAGAAACATTTGTAAGATGTACTGCTGTTTTTAATATGTGGTTAACTGCATATGAAAGTCCAGACAATTCACTCTCAAACAAAAGATGAAATATATATGGGATACATTGTCGAAATCTTGGATCTTCTGCATACTATCTTGTTGTCCGACATTCAGATGCAGGAATCTGTACTGATCGTTCATCATATCGTCCACCTTTTTTGAAAACAGCTGCGGAAAACAACAAGCTTCCAAACTTTTCTCCCATACACTCATTGGAGTACCCTTTGCTTTTTTCATTTGGAATAATTCAATAGTATTCTCCATCACTACTTTCGAATGAAGTGGATGTACACTTTTATGTTCATAGATTTCTTTACTTTTGGACATGTCCACTTGACATTTCAGTATCATCTCCTAAAAGTATTTCTTCTTCTTCCACATACACATTCTTGTAGTAATCATTGTTTTTTATCAGATATAATGTTGCCTTTTGTAGTTTCCTTACATCCACTAATTCTTGCAAGATTTTCCTACTCTTCGTAGGAACACTATTAACTAGAATAACTAGTGGTTCACTTTCTACATTCTCTACACCAATAGTTTCAATATTTTACTTTAAATCTAGAGGTAAATATACAACTCTTCCTTTTAATCCTCTCTGTAAATCTGTAGGAGGCAATTTACCTGTTTTAGGCTCCATACGAACAATAGCTTGAATTTAGTGCACACATTGAATGTTATGTTATGTTCTGTTAGACCGACTTGTATAGCGCAACAGCTGCCTCAGCAAACAGGTGTCCCGGCGAATCAGAATAGGCTCATACGTATTTAAATCTATCAGTTCTTTTTTTTTTTTTTTTAGTTTTTATTAGGAGATATGACATGCACAAGAAAGACAAAGAAATAATAAAACTTAACATACATCCATGTCATAAGTCCTTTTTTCCAGAGTTTATGCCCCCCCACTCCACTCCCCTCCCACCCCTGGTGGATCACTACAGGGCAGGTAAAGAAGGAATGCACGTTTCATATACATCAGGGTACCTTAAATCTTAATGTTCAGCATACAGCCACCTAGTTAAGGGAGCCCAGATCTGTTCACCCACCCTCCGAGCCCTAAATCCTCTTCTCTTAAACACAGAGAGTTCCCATTTATACACATTTAAGAATTTGCTGAACCATTCATGTGACGTTCGAGGGACGGGGTACAACCAAACAGTAGCTAAACTTAATCTCAGCACAGCCATGGCGATAAAAAGTAACTTTCTATCCGATTCAGCCATATTTTGGTTAGCAATACCCAAGATAATAACCTGGGGCGTTACTGATATCCAATACCCGAACACTTGTTCTAAATGTTGTTCTATTTTACATACCAAGGAAGCCAGAGAAGGGCAAGAAGCGAACATGTGAATACTATCAACCACCAGCTCCCCACAATGGGGACAGTTTACCCCCACTACCCCCCCATTGATGTAAACGGAGAGGGGTTATATACAAGTTATGCCAAGTCTTAAAACATTGGACCTGAAGATTAGCAGAAATAGTGGTAGTTTGCCTATAAAGTAAAGAATCCTCATAAAGACCTTGTTCCACAAGTAATCTGGCCTGCCACCGACTAAAATGCTTAACTAAATCATCTCTCCTCTTATCGTTAACCAGTTTGTATATAGAAGATATGGTTGATTTATTCCCATTGATAGATTCTACCAACGGGATACGAGCCCAGCTTACAGTTTTTTTAGAGAAGAAATTTCGAATCTGCAAAAATTTGAAAAATTGTCCATTCTGTATCCCAAATTTTTGCTTGATAGATTCAAAAGTCAGAAGCCCAGATTCCGAACAAATGTCCCCTATTATACTAACCCCTTGTACAGACCATTCTTTAAAATACCAATCCCGAAAAATTTCCGGAAACAAAGTATTCCCTGCAAAGGGAGAGTATCGGTGGATTCTCCCAATATTAAACATTTTCCGAACCGTCGTCCAAACCTTTAAAGCACCCAACAGAACTTTAAACCTCACCTGTTTGTAATAGGCGAAATCAATACGTCTGAACAACAATCCCCGAGCCTCTTCCCCATAAATTAAATGATAAATTGAAGTATCTGAATGATCTACATCTCCTACATCTAATAAATCAGCGATTTGTCTCAGCGTTATTGACCAGTAGTAGACCTGAAAGTTAGGTACCGTCCAGCCTCCCCTTTCCCTAGGGAGAGTCATATATTTCATAGGCCGTCTTGGGCGTTTACCGGCCCATAAGAACAAAGACATAATCCGATCTATCTTTTTAAACCAGATTTGATCATTTAACAGAGGAATGGCTCTAAGGAAATATAAAATCTTGGGCAAAAAAATCATTTTTATCACGTTACATCTGCCCATCAACGTTAACTGTAAATTATTTATTCGACGGGCATCAACCTCTAATTTACACAGCAAAGAGTTCAGGTTAATCTCAACCGTCTCTTCAGGTTTAGAACTGATCTCTGTCCCTAGATATTTAGATTTACTTACTACCCGCGGGTCAGCCAAAGTGATCTTATCATTGCAGATAATTTGAGTTTTTATATCATTTAAGTGATACCCAGATATCGCACCAAAGTGTGACGTGATTATTTGAATTTCTTGCAAAGCTACCCGTGGGGAGTCAGTCAAGATAGCTAAATCATCCGTATAGCCAAGAATTTTCGTGTCCCCGCCCTTAGCCTGGACCGGACGAATTAATACATCAGAAAAAATCTTCTTAATCAAAGGGTAAACTGCAAATAATAAAGGGGAGCAGGGACACCCCTGCCTTGTACCTCTCAGTATGTTTATTGAGTCAGACTGGATACCCATAACCTAGATTTGAGCAGTTGGGTGTATATACATACTCTTACTAATTATCACAAATATCTTCACTATACAGCTTTTGGTAAAATTTCTGGAATGCAAGAGCTATTGCACCTTCTTCAGTTACTAGTCCAACTTCGGGATCCATAATGCTCTCTATACGCATAGCAGATTCCTTTTCTCAAGTTCTGACCTCTAGCATATGTTCAGCTCTTTCAAAATTCTCAAACATTCTTGAGCGGCAAGCTAAAAATTTACTTGCGGCTTTCGCCTGTGAGATTTCTGTTATGGCTGATTTGGCAATTGAAATCTGAGTTTGAGCGGCGTCACCATCCCCACCCACCAAAACAACTCTGGCCAGATTAAGTATGGCCTCTTCAAGAGCTCTGTATAACTCCGCTCTGGCTCTTTCCTTTTTCTGGCTCTCCCATCCAATTTGAGTAGTCTCCCCCCTTATACTAGCGTTAAGTGTGTCCCAGACATTTTGTAATGTAGTACTACCTATATTTTTGTTTAGGAATCTTGTTATCCAAGGTGCCATATATTCAATATACTTGCTATCTCGTAGCAAGCCACGATTAAACGTACATATATCCAGTTTCCTAGCAGTAGGTTGTATATTAGCCTCAAGTACAAGCGGATTATGGTCCGACATTACGCTTGGATATCGGAAAATACTAGAACCTTGAGCCAGAATTGATGAAATAAAAAAGTATTCTAACCTAGAATGAGTTTTATGTGGTGCAGAAAAAAAGGTAAACCAAGAATCATCCCTTCTAAAAGAGGCCCATACATGAATTAACCCATGCATTTTTAGGAATCTTGTTATCCAAGGTGCCATACATTCAATATACTTGCTATCTCGTAGCAAGCCACGATTAAACGTCCATATATCCGGTTTCCTAGCAGTAGGTTGTATATTAGCCTCAAGTACAAGCGGATTATGGTCCGACATTACGCTTGGATATCGGAAAATACTAGAACCTTGAGCCTGAATTGATGAAATAAAAAAGTAATCTAACCTAGAATGAGTTTTATGTGGTGCAAAAAAACAGGTAAACCCAGAATCATACCTTCTAAAAGAGGCCCATACATCAATTAACCCATGCATTTTCATCATCTGGGACAGAGCCCTATAAGCTTTAGGTTTTCGACCGGCATGTGCTAAACCCGGTTGATTAGCAAGTTCACAGTTAATATTGATATTAAAATCGCCGCATAATATAAACGGGGCAGGCCACCCAACCAGCTCTAAATTTAACCAATTGTATAGTTCTGGATCGTCGAGTACTGGGCCATAAACTGAGCAGAGTGTGAAAGCTTTTTCTGAAATTTACCATAAATGATGACCCATCTGCCGTAAAGATCAGCAGAAGAGCGGATTATATTCCCCGTTCCCCACCGAGCGAGAATGGCCACCCCTTTGGTCTTGGCTTCCAATTTGGTCCATGAGATCAGCTGAAAACCCTCAAGCTCAAGGAGCTTATGCCGGTAAGCTTCGATGTGAGTCTCTTAAAGGCAGATGATATCTGCCCTCAGGAAACGCACATCCTCTCTGATCCGGCGCAGTTTAGCAGGATCATTTAGTCCGCAAATATTTATAGATGCTACCCTGATATTAGCCATGGCATTTTGAAAACTTTCCAACCATATATCCAATTGATAAATTGTGAACACCCTACCTGAACTAACCTATTCCCACAACCAATCCCTGATCCATACCTTCCCTTACCCTGTAGTTCCTCCCCACCCTGCCACCCCCCCTGGCTCCCCCATCCACCCCCAACCCACCAAATTGGCAAAAAAGGTCCTCAGACCCTTGTGATGCCACTCACTTACCAAGTGTCACCCGGTCACTCCCTGACCATATATCAACATGAGAAGAAAGAAAATGACAGTCTTGAGGGAATAAAAAGAAAAAAAGTATCCAACACAGGTTAGCTCCAAAAAAAAAAAGTTCTTGACTGAAAATACCACACATTAGCCCTCAGAAAGTTCCTTCAAATGATTTTCCGCTTGTACTTCCGAGGTAATTACCCATATCTTGCCTTGAAGAATAATCTTCAGCCATGCAGGGTTCATCAAGAAAACTTCACACCCTTTTTTCTGAAAAGGGGTAATCAGCTACCTCCGTTCCACTGTTGTGTGGCAAAAATCGTGTCTCACAAAAAAAGTATGACCCTCTGCAGATCTTCTTGCATCCGGGCGTGCTTTCCCAAAAATGGCTTCTCTCAACAGAAAGTTACCCAAAAAAATCTATATTGCCCGAGGTTTGGCTTCGGGCCAGATTTTTTTTTCAACATCAGGGGAAACCGATGCACTCTCTGTATCTCGGTTTCCCAACACCAGTGTGAGAGCTCTGGAATTGCAGTTTTAAAAAGTTTCAAAACAAACCCTCTTATGCCCTCACCCTCGGCTTTTTCCTCGATCCCTAAAAGTCTTAAGTTGTTCCAACAAAGTCGATTTTCTGAATCCTCCAGCTTCCACATTATATCAGAAAGCCTTTCATCATTAGCCGTGATTTTTGTTTCGGCATTCTGCAATCCAGCCTCAAGTCCAATGATTTTTTCCTCCATAGCAACTGTCCTGGCAATGACCTCTGAGCAAGCCTTAGTATTTTTCCGGATTGCCCCTTGTATTTTCATCGTGGCTAGCTGGGCTCTCTTATGCTGTTGGCGAGCTTCATTTTGGATGGACTTCAGCATGGAAAAAATCTGGGTATTCGTCGGAGGTAGGTTGGATTTGCCTCCGGGCCCACCTAGGTCTCCTTCTCGGGCACTGGGCCCTCCTGAGCCTGCCAGAGTAGTTGTAACTCCTGAATAATCCCATTGCAGATTGCCACTTGCCTCGGAGCCATCACTCTCACCTTTTCTCGAAGTAGGCGATGGTATCTTCCTAAGTTTATTATGGTGAGGTGTAATCCTTTTCAAGGTATCCGCTGTAGATGGGGGGCTCCCACTTTCCTCGCCCGAGATAAGCTCTTCATTTTCGGAGTCCGAGGTAGGATCTATATCCGACTCCTCTGCCACAGAAAAAAAGGCTATCTCCATCCTGGACATCAGGTATAATACCAGCACCGGATCCCGTATCCACACCGCCTCCAACGGGAGTTTGAAAAATAGAGGTATCGGTCAGATCAGTCTCTGACCCTTGGAGGGATTTTGAAGAGCCCCCTTCCGCTTCTTCAGCCCCTCCTGTGCTCGAATACACCGCCGATAATGGCTCAGGCGTTGTATTTAGCTTCTTTACCATTTTATCCCCACCAACTGTCCCGGGCTTCTCATTTAACATGATTCCATCTACTATCCCAGCACTGTCTTTTAAGAGAGCCTCAACATTATTAGGGGAGCCAGCAGCATCTGAACCACAAAAGGAAAATCGTGTCTGTATTTTAGTCTGTGAGGGCTTCCCTGCAAACATCCCTTCCCCCTCCCCCAGAGCCCTCCATCACCTGAGAGGGAGTCCCCGACACCCCCAGCTTCTTGCGGCTACTTACATCGCTCAGGGTAGGTAGGGGCTGGGTCTTTTCTGCAGCTTTCCCTTTTAACAGACTGGCCGTCTTTAAACTCACCGCAGTATATTTAGTACCGGGTGTTGCTGTCCGTTTTCGTGGATTTCTCCGATTTGTCAGCCTTCTCCTTCTCCTGAGCAGCCGGAGTCTTCCTGGTCCCTGAAGCTGCCGCATCTCCCGCAACTTTAACGCTCAAGACAGGTAAAATACCATTTCCATTTTTGCGAGGCAGCATGTTGCACGATAAGCCGCCGCTCACAGTCAATTCCCGCTGGAGGTTCCCTGGTAGCCACGCCCGCCAGGTCCACAGGTGTGCGCGGCTGCGAAGGATCATTGCTGCAAGCCGAGCAGACCGAAGCCAGAGCTTCTGATTTTCCTGGTAAGTAAACATATAATCCTTTTTCGAAAAAGTCGAGCTGCTGTTTAAAAGTGCTCCGATTTTTACCCCCTCATCCGAAAACTCTCCTTCTCTCTCGAAAAACCACCGCTAATGCAGCGCTGGTCAGGGAGCGACACCCACTCGGATCAAGCGGCCGCCATCTTGCCCCCGAATGTGAATAAATCTATCAGTTCTGGAGGAATAGTTACCAACTCTAGATTATTATACACAGCTCTAGCAGGCATTTTATTCTTGTCTAATTTGTTATAACAATATTTACAAATACGCTGATCAGAACTCAAATCAAAACAATTCTCTACCAACAAATAAGTTAAAAATTCCTTCCACTTATCATTATTTTCTCTTTCACTTTTTAAATACAGATCAACAGTCCTAGTCTGATTTTTATAGTGTGTTCGCCGGCAACAAATACAAGAATATTTTGGCCTTCCACCTGAAATCACCTTAAACTTTGTAATTTGTTCTTCAAAATGTTTTGTAGTAGTAGGTTGCACATTTTCTTCAACATTTTCTTCTATTAATGTGTCAGTTTCTGCACTCTCTTGTTCAGGACCAAAGTAACGAAACTCAATTTCATCACAAACCTTCTCCACATCTGATACTGACCCACGGAAAAGAACACTGTTTAACTCATTTAACATTAGTGCTGGACTTTTTGCGTAATACAATCTTCTGACTAACTTCTGCATTTGAGAATGATGTACTGCTAACACCCTGAAATGATGAAAAACACTTTGACATACTTTCCTAGAAAGACAAGCCAGGGAATGACCTTGCAAACCATTTTTTTTCTCACTCTGCAAGGATCTTCGGCTAGATGTAGGTAAATTAAATTTACCGATTCATAAATACCGAATTTTACCGATTCGGTATTTATGGTTCGGTAAATCCAATGTAGGTAAAAAATCGGTAAAAAATACAGAATCTGTAGGATTCGGTATTTACCGAATCAGTATTTACCGATTTGGGAATTGCCATTGATTCCTATGGGCCTTGAGGCCCATAGGAATCAATGTCAATTACCGAATCGGTAAATACCGATTTGGTAAAATTACCGATTTGTCAAGGGGGACTGGGTGTCACTTTCGCACCCTGTTGCACCCCTGATTCTGGCCTGTGTGCCATGTGACACACATACATGCCCACATGGCACAGGTGTACATGCACAGATGTGCATGTACACAGGAAATCGTTATTTACCATGTTAAAGTATTGCATGGTAAATAACGAATTCTTAAGAGCCTGTGGCACTATTTTAAGTGCCACCTACATCTAGATTTACCGATATGGTAATTTTACCGATTCTGTACGTTACCGACTCGGTACATTTACCGAATCTGTAAATTTACAGATTCGTTAAAATTTGGGCCCCCTACATCTCAGAAACCAAATACCGGTCGGTAACGGCCGAAATCAGCTGTTACCGACCGGTATTTGGCGACCTACATCTGGCCCTAAGTCCTTGCAACATCTTAATCTTTTGTTTAACGCTTTTTTTTACTATATTGTCATAAGAAATTGCATAAAATATCAATAGATTCCTGTTGCATTCTACAAATACTACTGCAATCCCAAGTATACACTGGGGCTTTATGACATCTCCATAGTACTTCATCAGCTATCAGTTCTTCTACATTTCTAGAATCCATCTTCTCTTTCTCAATAGGACAACCATTTTTAACCTCATAAGCTCGACTATTGGTATCAACTGCATGCAATAAATTATTGGTCTGAAAATGACTTTCTTCATTAAAGAAAGGCTCTGAACTTGAACTGTGTTTCCATTCACCCCAAAAAAATCACAAAAATGAGTTCTGTTAATTACTCTTTTGTTCTTACTTTTGGCCTTCATAATATGGATTGGTTTATCGATTGTTCGAATTCTGTTTAAAACTGAAATGAATAATTTCCTTTTTAATTCAAAAGCCTTTTTAACAATAATTTCAATGTGCTTATTCTTTTTCTAAAATAGTGTTCTTTTTCTATATTTTTCCCATCTTTAATCAAATTAAAAACAACTCTATTATAAACAAATCTTTTTTTCTGATTTGTTTATACTGACTCTGCCTTCTTTTACCATGCATTGTGTCTTTTGAATGTAATTTCCCATTTTTTGCATTGTTTTTATTCATATTCTTTTTTTTGGTCGAAGCATTCTTTGTACTTTCCACAATCTGCACTCTGTTTCTAGGCTTTGAAAGTTTTTTAATAAAATCTTTTGTTCTCTCACCAGAGGACTTATTCTTTTCCCCCACTTGTTGTTAGTTGAATCCAATAGTTGTTTTTGAATTTTCTTCAAATAATATCCCTTTTTCTGTTCTTTTCTGTTTTTTATAGGCATGATAAATTTATTTTAATGATGATAAACAATATCTGTAAAAAATAAATGTAATAAATGTATTTTAATAAATCTATAAAATATACTCTTCTATTACTAAACAAACACATAGTATAGAAAAAACATGTAAACACTTTCTTTTGTAACCACAATTATTTTACTGAAGTACACAGGTACTAATTGAATAATTATTACAAACAAAACGTTTTTTACAAATGTATGCACAATAAATGAGTACCTAGAGTAGTACTAGATCACAGCAAAGTATATCATTGCTTGTGTGAATGGTTGACTCGTTCTCCAAGTGCATATACAGCAATTGGGTTCTCATAGTGCTAATAGTTATCATCACCATAAGTATGTAAGCACTTATATGGCTGCAGAGAGATTAAATAAACACATGGTTCTGTCAGAATGATTCTAAGACTAGACACAGACTCACAGTGTGATTCTAGACAAGCAAGACTATTCCCTGGACTTTAGCAGAAGAGACTCACTAGTCTGGAAGGAGTTAAGTGACCGCATACATTCTACACATTTTACTACAGCACTGCTAGTGTGAATGCCTGAATCATTCTGCAAATGCATAAGCAGTGACTGGGTTCTAATACTACTAAACTTGACAACAGTATAGATTGTTAAGCAGTTATGTATCAGAAAGAGATGAAGTGACCACATGCTTCTGTCACAATGGTTGCACAAGTGGACACAGACACTCAGTGTGATTCCAGATAAGCAAGACTGTTCCCTGGACTTTAGCAGAAGAGACGCACTAGTCTGGAAGGAGTTAGGCGACTGCATACATTCTACACATTTCACTAAAGCACTGTTTGTGTGAATGCCTGAATCATTATGCGAATTCATACTCAGTGACTGCGTTTTAATACTACTAAAACTTGACAACAGGATAGGTTTTTAAGCAGTTATGTGTGAGGAATGAGATGAAGTAACCGCATGCTTCTGTCACAATGGTTGCACAATTGGACACAGACTCACAGTGTGATTCTAGACAAGCAAGACAATTCCCTGGACTTTAACAGAAGACACTCACTAGTATGGAAGGGGTTAGGTGACTGCATACATGCTACACATTTAACTACAGCACTGCTAATGTGAATGCCTGAATCATTCTGCAAGCCTATTCCCTACTTTAGCGTAAGAGACTCACTAGTCTGGAAGGGGTTAAGTGACAGCATACACTCTACACATTTCACTACAGTACTGCTAGTGTGAATGCCTAAATCATTCTGTGAATGCATAAGCAGTGACTGGGTTCTAATACTACTAAAACTTGACAACAGGATAGGTTTGTCAGCAGTTAAGTGTCAGGAATGAGATGAAGTAACCGCATGCTTCTGTCACAATGGTTGCATAATTGGACTTAGACTCACAGACTAATTAGATCTTTTGGGATGGAGTTAGTTTCCTATGCGGATGACACCCAGATCCTCGTCTCTCTCTCCCAGCCAGTTATTCCGACAGCCTCCAATTTTAGATCTTGTATGGAGGCTGTCGGACAGTGGATGATTCACAATTCGCTGAAACTGAACGGGGAGAAGACTGAGGTGATGGTGTTCGGAGGTAAGGAGGAGGTATGGTCAGCCGATTGGTGGCCAGACTCACTGGGAGCATGTCCTGTCCCTGCTGCATCTGCTAAAAATCTCGGGGTAGTGATCGATCCTACCCTCAGTATGTGCCAACAGGTAAACAGGACCATCTCTACCTGTTGGGGCATCCTTCGCATACTGAGGAAGATCAGGCACTATCTTTCGCAGCAAGCTAGGAAACAACTGGCAGTTGCTCTAGTGGGTTCTCGTCTGGACTACTGCAATGCGCTGTATGCGGGACTGAATAAAAGTCTGCTGCAGCGCTTGCAGGTAGTCCAGAACGCAGCGGCTAGGTTTGCTTTGGACCTACCTCGAGGCACCTCGGCCACCCTGGCCAGAAAACGGCTTCATTGGCTCCCCATGGAGGACCGTATCCTGTTTAAAACCTTGTGCCTGATCTACAAGGCTTTAGCAAAAAACAGCCTTATAGGAATTGGATCTATCTTTTCCTGTTATAGTCCTTGCAGGACCTTACGTTCCTCAAGCAAGTCTTTCCTATCAGTCTCTCGTATTCGAAAAGCTAGATGGGGTGGTAAAGCCTTTTCCGCCTTGGCACCCAAGTGGTGGAATGTTCTCCCGGTGGAATTGAGGTCTCTCCCCACCCTGCAGTTATTCAGAAAGGCTCTGAAGACCCGTCTCTTTGCGCACGCATACTTGTAGTTTGATTTACCATTTTTTTATTCATTTTGTTAGGCGCCTTGATACCTCAGGGTTTTAGTTGCGCGATATAAATTATTTTCAATCAATCAGTGTGATTCTAGACAAGCAAGACTATTCCCTGGACTTGAACAGAAGAGACTCACTAGTCTGGAAGGGGTTAGGTGACTACATACATTCTATGCAATTCTCTATAGCACGGCTAGTGTGAATGCCTGAATCATTCTGCGAATGCATAAGCAGTGACTGGGTTCTAATACTACTAAAACTTGACAACAGGATAGGTTTGTAAGCAGTTATGTGTCAGGAATGAGATGAAATAATCACATGCTTCTGTCAGAATTGTTGCAAAAGTGCACACAGACTCACAGTGTGATTCTAGCCAAGCACAACTATTCCCTGCTTTAGCAGAAGAGACTCACTAGTCTGGAAGGGGTTAGGTGACTGCATACATTCTACACATTTCTCTACAGCACGGCTAGTGTGAATGCCTGAATCATTTTGCAAATGCATTAGCAGTGTCTGGGTTCTAATACTACTACAACTTGACAACAGGATAGGTTTTTAAGCAGTTATGTGTGAGGAATAAGATGAAGTAACCACATGCTTCTGTTACAATGGTTGCACAATTGGACACAGACTCACAGTGTGATTCTAGACAAGCAAGACTATTCCCTAGACTTTAGCAGAAGACACTCACTAGTACGGAAGGGGTTAGGTGACTGCATACATGCTACACATTTCACTACAGCACTGCTAATGTGAATGCCTGTATCATTCTGCAAATGCATAAGCAGTGACCGGGTTCTAATACTACTAAAACTTGGCAACAGGATAGGTGTTTAAGCAGTTATGTGTCAGCAAAGAGATGAAGTAACCACATGCTTCTGTCAGAATTGTTGCAAAAGTGGACACAGACTCACAGTGTGATTCTAGAAAAGCAAGACTATTCCATGGACATTAGCAGAAGAGACTCACTAGTCTGGAAGGGGTTAGGTGACTGCATACATTCTACACATGTCACTACAGCACTGCTACTGTGAATGCCTGAATCATTATGCAAAGGCATAAGCAGAGACTTGGTTCTAATACTACTAAAACTTGACAACAGTATAGATTGTTAAGCAGTTATGTATCAGGAAAGAGATGAAGAAACCACATGCTTCTGTGACAATGGTTGCACAAGTGGACAAAGACTCATAGTGTGATTCCAGATAGGCAAGCCTATTCCCTGGACTTTAGCAGAAGAGACTCACTAGTCTGGAAGGGGTTAAGTGACAGCATACACTCTACACATTTCACTACAGTACTGCTAGTGTGAATGCCTAAATCATTCTGTGAATGCATAAGCACTGACTGGGTTCTAATACTACTAAAACTTAACAACAGGATAGGTTTGTAAGCAGTTATGTGTCAGGAATGAGATGAAGTAACCGCATGCTTCTGTCACAATGGTTGCACAATTGGACACAGACTCACAGTGTGATTCTAGACAAGCAAGACTATTCCCTGGACTTGAACAGAAGAGACTCACTAGTCTGGAAGGGGTTAGGTGACTACATACATTTTACACAATTCTCTACCGCACGGCTAGTGTGAATGCCTGAAACATTCTACGAGTGCATAAGCAGTGATTGGGTTCTAATACTACTAAAACTTGACAACAGGATAGGTTTGTAAGCAGTTATGTGTCAGGAATGAGATGAAGTAATCACATGCTTCTGTCAGAATTGTTGCAGAAGTGCACACAGACTCACAGTGTGATTCTAGACAAGCACGACTATTCCCTGGACTTTAACAAAAGAGACTCACTATTCTGGAAGGAGTTAGGTGACTACATACATTCTACACAATTCTCTGCAGCAGGGCTAGTGTGAATGCCTGAATCATTCTGCGAATGCATAAGCAGTGACTGGGTTCTAATACTACTAAAACTTGACAACAGGATAGGTTTTTAAGCAGTCATGTGTGAGGAAAGAGGTGAAGTCACCACATCCTTCTGTCAGAATGGTTGCACAAGAGGACACAGACTCACAGTGTGATTCTAGACAAGCAAGTCTATTCCCTGGACTTTAGCAGAAGACACTCACTAGTCTGGAAGGGGTTAGGTGACTGCATACATTCTACACATTTCCCTACAGCACTGCTACTGTGAATGCCTGAATCAATCTGCAAATACATAACCAGTGACTGTGTTCTAATGCTACTTAAACTTGACTACAGGATAGGTTTTTCAGCAGTTATGTGTCAGCAAAGAGATGAAGTAACCACATGCTTCTTTTAGAATTGTTGCGCAAGTGGACACAGACTCACAGTGTGATTCTAGACAAGCTAGACTATTCTCCGGACTTTAACAGAAGTGACTCGCTAGTCTGGAAGGGGGTTAGGTGACTGCATACATTCTGCACATTTCACTACAGCACGGCTAGTGTGAATGCCTGAATCATTCTGCAAATGCATAACCAGTGACTGGGTTCTAATACTACTAAAACTTGACAACAGTATAGATTGTTAAGCAGTTATGTATCTGAAAGAGATGAAGTAACCACATGCTTCTGTCACAATGGTTGCACAAGTGGACACAGACTCTCAGTGTGATTCCAGATAAGCAAGACTATTCCCTGGACTTTAGTAGAAGAGACGCACTAGTCTGGAAGGGGTTAGATGACAGGATACACTCTACACATTTCACTACAGCACTGCTAGTGTGAATGCCCGAATCATTCTGTGAATGCATAAGCAGTGACTGGGTTCTAATACTACTAAAACTTGACAGCAGGATAGGCTTTTAAGCAGTTATGTGTCAGGAATGAGATGAAGTAACCGCATGCTTCTGTCACAATGGTTGCACAATTGGATACAGACTCACAGTGTGATTCTAGAAAGGCAAGACTATTCCATGGACATTAGCAGAAGAGACTCACTAGTCTGGAAGGGGTTAGGTGACTGCATACAGTCTACACATTTCACTACAGAACTGCTACTGTGAATGCCTGAATCAATCTGCGAATACATAAACAGTGACTGTGTTCTAATACTACTAAAACTTGACTACAGGATAAGTTTTTCAGCAGTTATGTGTCAGCAAAGAGATGAAGTAACCACATGCTTCTTTTAGAATTGTTGCACAAGTGGACACAGACTCACAGTGTGATTCTAGACAAGCACGTCCATTCCCTGGACTTTAGCAGAAGAGACTCACTAGTCTGGAAGTGGTTAGGTGACTGCATACATTCTACACATTTCGTGTCGTGGAGTCGTGGACCCAACGCGTTCTGGAGTTGCGCACACAGCGCGTTCACACCAGGGGGCTGCGCTGGGAGTCGCGCACCCAACGCGTTCACACCAGAGGGCCGCGCTGGGAGTCGCGCAACCTACGCGTTCACACCAGGGGGTCGCACTGAGCGCCGCGCTGGAGTCACAACTTCAACATTTTCCGTAAAACAAAAAATGAGCTCCTATCACTAATTTATATTCTCCCCGGGGACCCCATCTCTTTTCAGAGCCACCCAAAATGTAAACATATAAGCTTGATGTATATTTAAAATATATATATAATTTTTGTTTGTTGTCGTGGACCCAACGCGTTCTGGAGTTGCGCACCCAATGCAATGCGCACCAAATGCATTCACACCTGGGAGTCATGCACCCAACGCGTTCACACCAGAGGGCCGCGCTGGGAGTCGCGCACCCAACATGTTCACACCAGGGGGCCGCGCTGGGAGTCGCGCACCCAATGTGTTCACACCAGAGTCACAACTCCAAACTTTTCCGTAAATAAAAATGAGCTACTATCACAAATGTATATTCTCTCCGGGGACCTCATCCCCTGGGGCTCATATACAACAATGAGGACCTTGGGGGGAGCCCCATGCTCCCAGTGTCCCACCGACTCCCCGCGTCCTTCGGGAGCTGGCATTCCTTTTCCACATGGAAGCTCCCCGTGTGGAAAAGAAATCTGCTTTGCATTTTGGAAATGAGAGCAGATTTCCTGCTCACTCTTCCAAAGGCCATAGCCATAGCAAATAGCAGTGTCCCGGGGGTGGGCAGCCCCTGCACCCACTGCAGGAGCCGGCCCTGGGGGGTGGTGGTCCCCATGGCCATCAAGGGCACCAGGAGGGGGGCCGCGTGGCCCCCCTCACTTTAAATACTAAGCCCTAGGGAGGTGGTGGTCCATGGTTCTCGGGGGTCCGTAACAAACCCCTGCATTTGCATTCTTAGTGCCCCAGGAAGGTGGCTGTCCCCGGGTGTGTGGGGGGCTCAAGCCACCCCCACACAGGTTATTTAAAAAAAAAAAAAAAAAGCCCCGGGGGTGGCTGTCCCCGGGGCTGCCGGGGGGTCTGTGTGCCCCCCGCAAAAATTAAAGAAAAGCCCGGGGGTGGCAGTCCCCGGGGCTTGGGGGGGCTTTGGAGACTCCCCCACTCATTAGAAAGAAATCCCCAGTGGTTGGCAGTCCCCAGGGCAGTGTGGGGGGCCACCTGGGGGCTTTATTTAAACAAAGCACAGGAGCCCGTGCTTAATTTTTTTAATTTTGAGGCTGGATCCGCACTCCCAGCACGCATCTCGGCATTTAAAAAAAAATTGTTTTTAGCTCTGGAAGTCCTTGTAGGACCGCCTAAGCAGGCCTACGAGGTCAGGGTGTTTCAACACTGCCCCCTCTTCTTGTTTTCCATCTTCATTTAATTACCATCTTGTGACTGGCTTCTACCGAGGCACAAAATGGCTGCCAACAGCTCCTGGTTTAGAGTGTTCACAGCCAATTACAATGCAGCTCGTGATCGGCAGGGTGCGCGGATCCTAATCTGCAGGGTGCACAGATCCTAATCTGTAGGGTGCGCGGATCCTCCGCTGCCATAGATATCGAAACTTTTTTAACTTTCATTTTCTCAGCAACTCCTGAATGGATCTACACCATTTAACAAAAAGGATTCTTTCTGAACCAAGGGCTATATTTTTGCCAAATTTGATGTTATTCCCGTTCAGCAGTTTAGGCTGTAGCCGTGTCTAAAGTTTCCTATGGAAATTTGCATGGGGAAAACATGTTTAGGGAACCCTCTTTTTTTTGGCTCCTGCTTGACGAATCCCCCCAAAACTTTTAAGATAGGAGCGAACAGGAGCGGGCCACGAATTTTGAAAGTTTCGCAAAGATTCGTCAATCGGCGCAAGAGTTATTGGGAATAGAATGTTGTGATTTTCCTATGGAAAGTAGGTCCTAACTATAACTACCTACTGGCGACCGCCAGGAAGTTATATAGATATATATATATATACACGGAACGGGAAGGTCCGTGTTGTTGGACAATGAAATAACAGTGTTTGCAGGGTCTTGGGCTCCTATCGACCCACTAGGGGTCCTCAATTAAAGGTTTTTAACCTCCCGTGAGTGGCATCTTCTCTTGGGGCAACCTAACTGTGTGGAGTTTAGCGGCCTGCTCGGTTGCGAAGACGCCCCCTGCTATCTGTGCAGATCCGGTGCACTGATTGACTACGCGCACATGGAACGGGAGGGTCCGTGTTGTTGGACAATGAAACAACAGTGTTTGCAGGGTCCGTAAAACAAAAAATGAGCTCCTATCACTAATTTATATTCTCCCCGGGGACCCCATCTCTTTTCAGAGCCACCCAAAATGTAAACATATAAGCTTGATGTATATTTAAAATATATATATAATTTTTGTTTGTAGTCGTGGACCCAACGCGTTCTGGAGTTGCGCACCCAATGCGCACCAAATGCATTCACACCTGGGAGTCATGCACCCAACGCGTTCACACCAGAGGGCCGCGCTGAGTGCAGCGCTGGAGTCACAACTCCAAAATTTTCCGTAAATAAAAATGAGCTCCTATCACAAATGTATATTCTCTCCGGGGACCTCATCCCCTGGGGCTCATATACAACGATGAGGACCTTAAGGGGAGCCCCATGCTCCCAGTGTCCCACCGACTCCCCGCGTCCTTCGGGAGCTGGCATTCCTTTTCCACATGGAAGCTCCCCGTGTGGAAAAGAAATCTGCTTTGCATTTTGGAAATGAGAGCAGGTTTCCTGCTCACTCTTCCAAAAGCCATAGCCATAGCAAATGGCAGTGTCCCGGGGGTGGGCACCCCGGGACACTGCAGGAGCCGGCCCTGGGGGTGGGGGTCCCCATGGCCATCAAGGGCTCCAGGAGGGGGTCCGCTTGGCCCCCCTCACTTTAAATACTAAGCCCTAGGGAGGTGGTGGTCCATGGTTCTCGGGGGTCCGTAACAAACCCCTGCATTTGCATTCTTAGTGCCCCAGGAAGGTGGCTGTCCCCGGGTGTGTGGGGGGCTCAAGCCACCCCCACACAGGTTATTTAAAAAAAAGCTTGGGGAGGCTTTGGAGACTCCCCCACTCATTAGAAAGAAATCCCCAGTGGTTGGCAGTCCCCAGGGCAGTGTGGGGGGCCACCTGGGGGCTTTATTTAAACAAAGCACAGGAGCCCGTGCTTCGTTTTTTTAATTTTGAGGCTGGATCCGCACACCCAGCGCGCATCTCGGCATTTAAAAAAAATCCTTTTTCAGCTCTGGAAGTCCTTGTAGGACCGCCTAAGCAGGCCTACAGGGTCAGGGTGTTTCAACACTGCCCCCTCTTCTTGTTTTCCATCTTCATTTAATTACCATCTTGTGACTGGCTTCTACCGAGGCACAAAATGGCTGCCAACAGCTCCTGGTTTAGAGTGTTCACAGCCAATTACAATGCAGCTCGTGATCGGCAGGGTGCGCGGATCCTAATCTGCAGGGTGCACAGATCCTAATCTGTAGGGTGCGCGGATCCTCCGCTGCCATAGATATCGAAACTTTTTTAACTTTCATTTTCTCAGCAACTCCTGAATGGATCTACACCATTTAACAAAAAGGATTTTTTCTGAACCAAGGGCTATATTTTTGCCAAATTTGGTGTTATTCCGTTTAGCAGTTTAGGCTGTAGCCGTGTCTAAAGTTTCCTATGGAAATTTGCATGGGGAAAACATGTTTAGGGACCCCTCTTTTTTTTTGGCTCCTGCTTGACGAATCCCCCCAAAACTTTAAAGATAAGAGCGAACAGGAGCGGGCCACGAATTTTGAAAGTTTCGCAAAGATTCGTCAATCGGCGCAAGAGTTATTGGGAATAGAATGTTGTGATTTTCCTATGGAAAGTAGGTCCTAACTATAACTACCTACTGGCGACCGCCAGGAAGTTATATAGATATATATATATATATATATATATACACGGAACGGGGAGGTCCGTGTTGTTGGACAATGAAATAACAGTGTTTGCAGGGTCTTGGGCTCCTATCGACCCACTAGGGGTCCACAATTAAAGGTTTTTAACCTCCCGTGAGTGGCATCTTCTCTTGGGGCAACCTAACTGTGTGGAGTTTAGCGGCCTGCTCGGTTGCGAAGACGCCCCCTGCTATCTGTGCAGATCCGGTGCACTGATTGACTACGCGCACATGGAACGGGAGGGTCCGTGTTGTTGGACAATGAAACAACAGTGTTTGCAGGGTCTTGGGCTCCTATCAACGCACTGGGGTAAGATGTGGAATAATTTCAGGGGCATGGCGGCACCCACTGGGAAAAACTGTGAGGAACTACAAGTACAAGCATGTAAAGTTGCACACGCCCACTGAGGCGGGACTTGGTTTTATATCAACAGGTGTTCCTCTTGATTGCTTTGCCTTCGCTCTTTTCCCTGTGCTTGTGAACAAGGACACTCTGTGTTTGAAACACGTTGGGCTGTTGATGGTGATTTGGAGGGAGACAAGGCTACACTGCAGTCCTCAATTAAAGGTTTTAACCTCCCGTGAGCGGCGTCTTCTCTTGGGGTAACGTAACTATGTGGATATATATATATATATGTATATATATTACCTACTGGCGGTCGCCAGTAGGTATATATAGTTAGGATTTTTTCTCTATGGGATTTTTGAAAATTCTATGTCTAATAACTTTGGCGTTTGTGGACGGAATTGGCTGAAATTTTCAGGAAAATGGAACATTTTGTTTCTGAGCAGCCACTGAAGATTTGGGGGGGGTTTGTCAAGGGGGGGGGCTGAGAAAAAAGGGGGATCCCAAAACGTGTTTTTAACATTGAGTTTTCCATAGGGCGGTTGACCTCATTTTTAGCCCGAACGGCTGAATGGATTTGCACGAAACTTGGCAAAATTGTAGGGACTGGTAGCCCGATGTGCCTTTGCTAGGTCTCAATATATGTGCTGCAGTGGATTTTGAGAAATTAACGTTCAAAAAAAGATATATATCTGTAACAGCGGACCGGGCAGCGCTCCAGTTCGCGTACTTTTCGCGTTATGGAGCTTTGTGAAGCGAAGCTGATTGGTTCTCCGGCGTCTGTAAACATTCCAAACAGTCCGTAGCGGCCGCCATCTTGTCTCTCGGTAGGATCGAGAGACAAGAGGAGGCCAAAGCGAAGGGGCAAATAACCATAAGGGGGCATAGTAGATCCTCCCTGACCCCCTAGGTTTGATGTAGAGGTTTTAAAAGGGCCCCGCGGGGCAAAAAAAATAAAAAATAATAATAATCGAACGGCTGAATGGATTTGCACGAAACTTGGCAAAATATTAGGGACTGGTAGCCCGATGTGCCTTTGCTAGGTCTCAATATATGTGCTCCAGTGGATTTTGAGAAATTAACGTTAAAAAAAAGATATATATCTGTAACAGCGCTCCGCTTCGCGTACTTTTCGCGTTACGGAGCTTTGCGAAGCTGATTGGTTCTCCGGCGTCTGTAAACATTCCAAACAGTCCGTAGCGGCCGCCATCTTGTCTCTCGGTAGGATCGAGAGACAAGAGGAGGCCAAAGCGAAGGGGCAAATGACCATAAGGGGGCATAGTAGATCCTCCCTGACCTCTTAGGTTTGATGTACCATTTTGCCAAGTTTGGTGTAATTCCGTTCAGCCATTCAGGCTGTAGACGTATCTAAATGTCCTATGGAAAATTGCATGGGGAAAACACATTTGAAAGTGTTGAAATTTAGAACCAATTAAAATGTTACTTTGGTTTTGTATTTGTGTGTGATGAAATTTAATTGGTTATGTATATATCTAAAATGAGAGGAAACCACAGCCATTTTGTGATACTACTGTCTGAGGTACATTTGTGAGGAATTTTTGGTGCTCAATTTCTGGTGTTTGATTTACACAGTACTAACACTTCTCCTACTTTTAAAAAGGTGAGTTGTTAATTTGTAAGGGGAACTATGTTGTACACTTTAAGATAATTTGAAAAATGTTTTCTGTTATTTATTTACAGTCCTTCTGTTATACTAAATACTTGATAAAGTTAGTTTTATATTATGTATTACTAAAAACGATAAATGAAAGTGATTATTTTTTTCTGCAATTTACAGCAAGCAATTTCAAAATAAAATGGCTCACAATGAAGAGACCGTGGCAATTTCTTTTGAATTATCCACTACATTTATTGAAATTGACAGCACCAATAATGAAATATTCTCACAAGGAGGAGATGACTTGAATGATTTTTTTGATCAATCTCTTGATGGCGAATTTATCGAATGTTTGGAGACCATAGAGTTACAAGAATCATCATTGCAGACTTTTCATGAGGAGATTCCTGATGAGATGATTGAAGAGGAAATTCCTGATGAGGACATGTTACTAGTTCTTTCAAATTTTGAAAATTCAGAAGAATAAATTTATATTTAGAAATCAAAAATTGTTTGAGACATTATTCATTTTTATTTTTAATTTATGAGGTTGTAGCGAAGTGATTGTAGTATAAAATGAGACTTATAGTATAGAGTGCAACATTTTTATGTTACATGGTAAGTTTACTCATATTTACTTTCCTTCTCCCACTACATTATCTCCAATGGGTATTTGACATCTCTTCTTCATCTCCGGCCTCCTTTCTCTCACTGTCTGTGTCTGATGCATCTTATCGCTGCCATTTTGTGTAATTACAGAAGAGAGTAAAATAAAATAGTTCGGAACGTGAAAAGGGGGCAAAGTAGAGTACCCCTCACCCCCTAGGCCTTCTCAGGCGGTCCCAAAAGGATCAGTTTCTGTTTTCCTGAGAGATTATGGTATGAGTTCCATATACCACAATAACTTGCATTACAACATGCAAGATATCTATCTCCTATTACCAACTTTTGGAGATATTCGCGCTAAGCGGGAATATCTCCAAAAACTAACACCTGCCCTGAGCAGTTCTTAGCCATGTTATCCAATGGGAGGTGGATAACATGGCTAAGAGCATTAGCTCGGTAATGCATGAATATCGCTGACTTTTTAGCGATATTCATGCATTGCGGGCGTTTTTTATCGCATTTGCGATAAACCTTGATAATAGCAAGGTTTATCTGCGATAATTTCTGATGATGCTTAGCGGTAAAAAATTCGTTGTAAGCATCGTTAGCGATAAATATCGCTTAACTTTGGTAATATGCACCAACGTCTGTTAACGTTCGATTCGAAGGAAATGAGGAAGTGTTGAAAAACATTGTCTGCGCCATCTTGCTTTTTTTGAAATGCCACACTTTTGTCGTGCACGGCAGCCATTTTAGATGCCTTGACCAGACCCACTCTCTGCACGCTGTTGATCCGTAGCATGGCTCCCCACCCTCGCAAGCATCTTCCCCAGGCACTGGTCACCCCCGCTCTCTGTCTTATGCATCGGCAATAAACCTCCCCCCATCTGCGCTGCTCTTCCCTGAGAATCACACTCTGTGCCCGCCCGACACCTCCCTTTCGCCCTATTCACTACCGCACCCTCTGACACTCCTCTTCCTCTGTGTCCGATTGTCCAGGCTATCAGCTAGCCCTGCAGATGTAGTTTATGGCCCCAGCTGTAAAGAATCACCCCTCTTCAAAGGAGTTATAGTAGATCAAGGCCCACACCCGATGAGATCCGTCAAACCACACGCGTTCCTACTATCTGAAAACCATCCTGTATTGTGATTGGGGAGGGGACCGAGTCTGAAGCGGAAGATTCCAGGGATGACTCTTTGTACATCAAAGTTTTTACAATTATGTGTCACATTAAAAATATATAGCACTCCAACAAAGTAGTAGGAATATAAAACTTTAATAACTTATAAATATATACAACAAAACAAAAACAGTAAAAACATTTAAACAATGAAGAGACCGTGGCAATTTCTTTTGAATTATCCACTACATTTAATGAAATTGACAGCACCAATAATGAAATATTCTCACAAGGAGGAGATGACTTGAATGATTTTTTTGATCAATCTCTTGATGGCGAATTTATCGAATGTTTGTAGACCATAGAGTTACAAGAATCATCATTGCAGACTTTTCATGAGGAGATTCCTGATGAGATGATTGAAGAGGAAATTCCTGATGAGGACATGTTACTAGTTCTTTCAAATTATGAAAATTCAGAAGATGTTGCCTGGGTGCCGCACTGATTTGGGTATCCGGCGTGGGGCGTCCCGGGGGGTGTCAGTAGCGGTCTGTTGTGCGAATAGTTCCAAGGCAGCAGAACACGCTGAAATCTGGATGGCACGAAGGTGATGTCTAGTAAGTTGCCGCCCAGCAAATAACGGCGTGGGGCGCCGCGGGGGGGTGGGAGGCAGTCCAAAGTTCCGTTAAAAGGGCAAAGGAAAGGATCGGTGGTTTGAACCATCAGTCAAAAAGGGGAGGGGGTGCAACAATTTTTCCTACCGGGTCACACTGTGCTTTCACCGGAACTGAGGTCTGCAGGATTCTAGTCATTCAAACTGAGGCTGGCGCCAGCATGGGAGCGCCAACGTCCCGCGGCTACAGTTTCGTCACTCCACGGGCGATCATGGCAGTCATTCCCCATCGGGGGTGTCTGCGGGGGTCGGGGACTCCCGCGGCTCCTCTAGAATCTTCAAGGTCGTGGAGGACTACGGTGGTGGAGTCAACCAGTGACCGGGCCATTTCTTCATGCTGGGCCCGCTCTTGCCAGGTCAACCGCCATTTTGAGAGTTCGGTAGCTACTGGCGATCGCGGGGTCAAATGAGCGGACGGGCTCCACCCTGCCGGGCGAGACGTTGCAGCATCGCCACAGTGGAAGAACCCTTTTCCGGGCGCCTGGAGCGCTGAGGGTGCAGCTGGGAAGCCTCCACCTGGGGAGGCGGGAGAGGCCTGTTCGCACCGTCTCTCCCACCCAGTGCACCCCACGGCGTCTCGCTTGACATTTGTTATGGCCGGACCAGGCGATGAGGACGAGGGGGGGGTCGGAGGCATGTGCAAGACATCCCCCCCAGTGTTGTCGCAGCCATTATAAAAGAAAGAAGAAATGTCCCGTCCATCTTTGGACCGGACCTCCGGTGGATGGCGGCCGGACGCCCTTTGCTCTGGCCCCATGAACGGGTTCCTTGGCTCATCCGGTGGGGCAGGCCTTGGCGTGTGGTGCCTCTCCTGGGCCTTTCGTGCAGTGGCCTCTCCACTCCCAGGCCCTCCATGGATGCTGGCCCAGACTGGGAGAGAGAGGGTCTAACCTGCAATTCTCCAGGGTTACCGCCACCGCGGCCGGATCCCGTCGGCCTCGGCCTCTGGTTGATGGTGGCCGGACTGGGAGAGAGAGAGGGGAGGGTCGAGGACACGGACATTCCCCCCCTGCAACTCTCCAGTGTTGTCAATCCCCCTGGCCGGGTCCCGCTGGCCTCGGCCTCTCCTCCGGCTACACCCTACGTGATGATCCCCTGGCCGACGGTTGGCAGCAGGACCCGCCTTATATGTGTTGCTTCCGGTTGGGCGTAGCCGCAAACCTGTTGCACTTTGGAAGTTTCCAGAATGGGGCGGATGTCTGCTGACTTGTATCTTTCCCAGTTTGCCGTTATTTGGGCGTGGCAGGCGGTGGGACAGACACGTTTTGGGGCAGTGAGGGGCGATGAAGCCTCGTTGCCTTGTGGCCGTTGCAATGTCACACTTGGTTTCTCTTACTGTTTTCAGGTTTCTTATTACGGGCTTACTTCTAACGTTTCTTGTTTCTAGGACAATAATAGGTTTTATCATTACGTATTGTTATCGTTTCTTTGTTTGTTATTTAATAAAAAGTTCATCAGTGGCCTACTGATTTTCGTTTTCCTATTCCTTTCTTTCCAGGTTGTTTCATGCTAAAGTTTCTGTTAACAGGATACAGTGATCACTTCGTTATTGCATATGTCCTTTTCACTAGGGGTGCTCTCTGGTCGGGCCAGATGACCTATCTCTAGTAAATGGTCCGGGTGAAACAGGTGCATCAATCAGTGGGGAGTAGATAGGCATGACAGATTACAACGGGGGACAAAGGTCCGCATTACCTACCCTTTCACTACTTGCAAAGATTTTCCTACGTTTATTTGCAAACAGGGAATACCTCCAAAAAGAACCAATTCCCAAACAGTCAATGTTCGGGCAAACAATCAATCAATGAGGAACGAAATAGGCACGACGTGTTAAAGGTTTGCGTTACCTACCCTTCACTATCTGCAAGGGGAGAGAGAATATTCCTATTCTTCCTCGTTTGCAGGCAGAGAAGATCCTTAAGAGAACCAACTTCGAACAATTCAATGCTCGATTCAAACAATCAACAAGGGGTACTGTGAACACAAATGAACGCCGCTTATGTACATACACATTGCTATTTTCAACAGGTTGTTCCTAATGTTTCTATTTTAGCCAGGTCAAAAAGAGATCCCATTAGTGGCCTACTGATTTTGCTCGATTCCTTTTGTTTTTTTACACGATTTTTCGCTATCTGCAAAGACTAAACAGTGTATTGCGACTCTGTGCTTGTTTGTAAATAGAGAATGAACCAAAGAGAACAATCAATCAAATGGAGAGAGAAGCAGGCACGACGGATTACAACGGGGGCAAAGGCCTGCGTTAACTACCCTTCACTATCTGCAAAGAGAGAGTACTCCTAATAGAAATGAGGGGGGGGGGCAGCATTCAAAGCAGATCAGTGTGCATAAACACGAAAATGTTTTTACTTACCACGTACTTGACATTCGACAGCTTATGATATTTGCTATTAAAAAACCATTGAAATTCACTGAAAAAACCATAGGTTATAGACCATATATAGTTAGGAATTAGCATTTACAAAACCTGTCTGTGTTTACACTGAGTGTATCTAAGGTTATATTAGAGTCTGAAGAGGTTCATCGTATTATCACATGAATGATGTCATCAGTGATGTGATCAGTAATGTCAAATGAGATGTCATCAGTGATGTCATCAGTGATGTCATTTGAGATGTCATCAGTGATGTCATCAGTGATGTCATTTGAGATGTCATCAGTGATGTCATCAGTGATGTCATTTGAGATGTCATCAGTGATGTCATCAGTAATGTCACTGACCATGTCATGAATGATGTAATATGTGACATGATCAGCAGTGGATTGCGGGTGCGCGATATATAGTTAGTACAACTAACTATATATGGAATTTCAATGGTTTTGTGTGAGTAAAATAAGGTTTTTTAAATGCTAATTCCTAACTATATATGGTCTATAACCTATGGTTTTTTCAGTGAATTTTCAAGGTTTTGTAAATGCTAATTCCTAACTATATATGGTCTATAACCTATGTTTTTTTCAGTGAATATATATATATATATATATATATATATATATATATATAGTGTGTGTGTGTGTATATACTGTATATATATATATATATAGATATATATATATATATATATATATTACCTACTGGCGGTCGCCAGTAGGTATATATAGTTAGGATTTTTTCCCTATGGGATTTTTGAAAATTCTATGTCTAATAACTTTGGCGTTTGTGGACGGAATTGGCTGAAATTTTCAGCAAAATGGAACATTTTGTTTCTGAGCAGCCACTGGAAATTTGGGGGGAGTTGGTCCAGGGGGGGCCGAGAAAAAAGGGGGGTCCCAAAACGTGTTTTTAACATTGAGTTTTCCATAGGGCGGTTAGCCTCATTTTTAGCCCGAACGGCTGAATGGATTTGCACGAAACTTGGCAAATTTGTAGGGACTGGTAGCCCGATGTGCCTTTTGTAGGTCTCAATGTATGTGCTCCAGTGGATTTTGAGAAATTAACGTTCAAAAAAAGATATATATCTAGATCCGCGCCTGGAGCGCTCCCGGATACGCGTACGGGAGAGCGCTCCAGGCGCGCCACGCGACTTGCGCACGGCAAGCTGATTGGTTCTCGGGTGTCTATAAACATTCGAAACAGTCCGCAGCGGCCGCCATCTTGTGTCTCGGTAGGATTGAGACACAAGAGGTGGCAAAAATCAAAGGGGGAAATGAGCAAGAGGGAGCAGGGTACACACCCCCTGACCCCCTAGGTTTCATGTGGGGGCCATAAAAGGCTCCCGCGGGTGAAAAAAATAAATAAAAAAAAAATCGATTTTCGCGGGGGTGAGCGCCCGGTACGCGCACCGGGGAGCGTACGGGGGAGCGTACCATGGAGATTAAAAATGACAGACTTTAAAAAAAATAAAGCTTCTTTTTAAAAATTGGAGGTAGTTCTGAAAAGAACTTTTTTTTTCATTTTGTTGTTTTATATATATTTTTTTTTTGTTTTTTTTGTTTTATATTTTTTTAGACTTTTTAAAACAATTTTATATTTTTTTTGTATTTTTTTCAAGGGAAAAACAAAAACAAGGATTGCAAAACTGCTCAACAGGAGCAAAAAAAATTGAAAATTTAGGGACTGGAAGAGCAGCGGTGTTGCTGTTTCTTTAGGGCAATCAGTTCAACACTCTGCTCCCCATAGCAGAGCAGTTCGTCACACTCTGCGCACAAAAATTTGATGCCCGCAAACACCGGCTGAATGTTAGGGATCATTCTTCCACGGGGTGGTCCCGAAGGTGTTGCTCCACCAGTGGAGGTGCTGCCGCCATCTGTTGGTACATTCCGTGCCAGCTCTCTGACACTCTCCCTGGCAAAGTTGTTAGGGTGTCTTCTTTTGACATGCCGGATCAAATTGGCATTGCCAAAACTATATTTTTTCAGAGGATTGCCTCTGGATAAACTACTCCCACATATTTTGCATGTTACTTTGGGAGCGTTCACTTTTTTCTGTCCTTCTGGGATGTCGTAAAATTTCCAAATGAAATGGGTTTTTTTCTTTTGCTGAGGAGGGTCCTCATCCAAAAATCCCTCTGAATCACTGCTGGATGACTCTCTTGCAGCCATTGCTGGAGATCAGAAAAGTAGGAGATAGAGTAGACACAACAGCTCTTGCTCTCTCCAAGTACAAAGCAATAGTGAGAGAAATGGGTGGGTTTCACACAATTTGGAAAAAAAAAAGTTCTGAACCAATGAAAAGTGTTATTTTAAAGTCACATGGTTTGACGCGCTTACGCTACGCGCCCGGGGCGCGTCCCGGGCGTGTATCGTAAGCGCATCTGGGCGCTTACGTTGCGCGATCGTATGCGCTTCCGGGTGCGCTTACGCGGTGCGTCATAAGACGCATCTCGCGGCTACGCGATACGTGTCTTATGACGCAAGGCGTGGCGGCTACGCGATACGTCACGATGTTGTTTTCGTTCTCGACAATAGCGCTTCCGGGACGCGCATTAGTACGCGCCTCGGGGCGCGCCGCCAGATTGCGCTTACCCGTGCGTTCACCTGTCCGCGCCCCGGGAGCGCACTAAAAATAATATTAAAAAAAAATAAAAAAATTATAAAATATAAAATTAGATTTAAAATGTATTATTTTTATAAAGATTTGCTATTAAAAAACCTATGAAATTCACTGAAAAAACCATAGGTTATAGACCATATATAGTTAGGAATTAGCATTTACAAAACCTTGAAAATTCACTGAAAAAACCATAGGTTATAGACCATATATAGTTAGGAATTAGCATTTAAAAAACCTTATTTTACTCACACAAAACCATTGAAATTCCATATATAGTTAGTTGCAGTAACTATATATCGCGCACCCGCAATCCACTGCTGATCATGTCACATATTACATCATTCATGACATGGTCAGTGACATCACTGATGACATCACTGATGACATCTCAAATGACATCACTGATGACATCACTGATGACATCTCAAATGACATCAGTGATGACATCATGACACACCAATACCAGTTACTACATACGCACTCACTGATTCCTACGTCTACACACACATTCACTCATTCACCCATACAATCACTCATAAATACAGTCACTCATTATTACAACACTATCATATGCACTCATACACCTAGTCAGTCCTGTGAAGAATCAATCACACTTCGATTTCCTCATCTATACAGTTAAACACAGAACACCATACTTTTCACACATAAACTAACACATACTTACTCTCTTATACAATCACTGATACAAGTACACATTGATATGCACAGTCACACACCTCCCAGCCAGCCACACACACACTCAGTCTTCCATACATCCACTCATTCTTCAATATGTAAAACATATTTAAACTTTACAAAAACACACAGACACTAGATGATGTCATCAGTGATGTCACTGACCATGTCATGAATGATGTAATATGTGACATGATCAGCAGTGGATTGCGGGTGCGCGATATATAGTTACTGCAACTAACTATATATGGAATTTCAATGGTTTTGTGTGAGTAAAATAAGGTTTTTTAAATGCTAATTCCTAACTATATATGGTCTATAACCTATGGTTTTTTCAGTGAATATATATATATCTATATATATATATATAAACAATAGTACCAGATTTCACTTGCCACTGCACGTACAAAAGTTGCCATGGCACTGGATTGCCCCCACAACACCAGATTAAACCCAAAACACTTGCCAAAGCACTAGCTGTAAACCCACATTACTTGCTTTGACACTGCAAGGCATCCACATGATTCACCAGATATATTACCACATCACCAGGTATAACCCCACAACACCAGATAATCATATATCCCCCATGGTGGCACAAGAAACATACCCACTGCTTTCTCCTGCTTTTGCCTTGTTTTTTACTGCTTTCAACTTCCGCTCTCCCATTTTTCTGAGTGCTTTCTCATGCTTTTGCCTCTTTTTTTTGCTTTCTCCTTCCGCTCTCCCCATTTTCCTGACTGCTTTATCTTGATTTTTTTTACTGCTTTTTCCTTCCTTCTTTGTCAACATATTAGATAAATGGGTTCTTCAGCAACTCTGCAATCACATCAAGCAATTCCAACTCCTCGACTAATGTCAATCTGGCTTTAGACCAGGGCACCGTACTGAAACTGCAAAGGTCCACATTGTCGACAAGGCACTACGGATACTCGATAAGAACAAATCCTGCTTACTAAACCTACTTCATCTATCTGCTGTGTTTAACATGCTCAAACACGAGATTCTCCCGAACCGCTTAGAATTAAGGATGGTCTCTCTGGTACTGTGTTAAAATGGTTCTCCTCTTTCCTACACAACAGATCTCAAAGAGATCAACCAAGCCCTATCCAACCAGATGCCATGATCGGCATACACCAAGGCTCAACTCTCTCAACTACCCTGTTAAACCTGTACCCCTTACTAAAATTCTCAAACTCTCTAACATCTCCGACCATATGTATGCTGATGATATGCAACTTTATTTGAAAATTGCGTCACCCGAAGACATCAGCACCCTCAATAACACTGTGACAAAAATACATCATTGTTTGACTTGTAACCATCTCAAACTTAAAGCAATCAAAACTTGATTTCTATTAATCTCTCCACCTAATACCACTTATAAAATTAAAGAATGGCTCCCACATCTTACAGCCTTGAATTGTACCCCACATATTATTGATTCCGAAAAATAAATAGGATTAAGTCTGGATAATAACCTCTCCGTGCAAAACCACATCAGCGCCTCTAGAGGGGTCTATCATCAACTCCACGCACTCTGTAAACTAAAACCTTTCCTTCCCACTGCAGATATCAAAACAATGATTCAAGCACTTGTGATCTCCAATCTAGACTTTGGGAGTGCTACCCTCATGGACCTACCAAAAATAAAACTAGCACCTCTAAATAGTACCTTGAATGCAGCTGCTAGGCTCGTCAAAAGCGTGAAAAAAACATTCATATCACCATTGTCCTCCATTCATCCAACTGGCTACCCTATGACGCAAGGATTCATCTCATAATTGCTTGCATGATGCACAAAGCACACAACACTCCAGGCTACATGGCCCCGAAACGAGCTCTGTCTGGTGGGAGTAGACCTGCTTGTAGTACAAGCTTCGTACTGCTGAAGCCCTAATATTTTAAGAAAAACAAAAACCACAGGTGAATCTTCTCTGGAATTGCCCAAAAATTTGAAACTCTCTTCCTCTAGAGACCAAGACAATCTTTTCAACAACCATCTTCAAAGAAGAAGTAAAACTGGTATTTTAGCTTGCTTCCTCACTGAGGAGACACCTCTCTTAACCTTACCTACTTTTTAAAAAAATTATTTTTGCAGAATACATGAGACAGTCGGGTTGAGTCACTGTAGTAAAAAAGCATTCATAGTGACTACATTCATATCATACAAAAAAATACTGGAATAAAAATAAAACAAGATTGATAATACTATGGCATCCATAATACCAGTAAAAGAAACTGAGAAAAACAGAATACAAGCAGTCATAGATCCTAGCATACATTGTGGAACGTTGAGAGTTAAACAATTGAATCATAAAAGATCCAATTCCACGCACAGGGCAGGGGTTCATATTTCAGGCTCGAGATACTGCGAAACTGCACCCCATATCTGTTCACCGAGCTTCTTCTTTCGAGGGCCGTTGAGAGCATACAAACTATACTCCATGTTATATACTGAAAAAAACCGTGCCCTCCATACATCGAAAGAAGGCGGCTCTTGTTGCAGCCAAAAAGAGGCTATACATAATCTATAAACCGCTGTCACTAAGAATATTAAATTAGCCTGTTGCGTTGTTATTCCTGTCCCCGCCAATCCCATTTCTACACCTAGAAGAATCTGTGAATTGAATTGCCCATAATCTCTGATATACATTTTTCAATCTGCGTCAGTAAACGTGCTAAAGCTGGGCACCCAAAAAAGATATCAGCATCATCTGCCGATGAAAATCCACAGCGGAAGCATTTCCCAATCAAATCCCCTGGCCATTTTGTAAGCTTGTCTGGTGTATAGTATAAATTGAAGAGAGATTTAAAATGCTGTACAGATAGTTTTGCACAGAGGAATAAAAAATTTTTAGCCATCCCCAAAGAAATTTCTATTTGTATATCCTGCCTACCCAATTTAATCCCCCATTTGGCATTTTGTTGTTCGATATCATTAACCCTAATACTTAGCATACGTCCATATAACATACCTATCCTTGCACCTTTCATATTATCTTCAATCAGGGGATTTGACTGGATGGTGACTCCACTATTAACCAAGTAGTTCCTAATCTGTAAGTACTTAACAAAATTCTCCCTAGGAAGGTGATACTGCTCCCGTAATTGTTCAAAAGATTTAAGACCACCATCAAAATAGAGGTCTCCCACCACCTTAATTCCCTTCGACCTCCAACTATACACCACACGATCCCACAGATCTACTGGCAGAAATATTGAGGATGCCAATGGTGTGTACCAGGAAATTTTCTTGATGCCAAACATACCCCTTAATATTCTCCAAACCTTAAATGCGGCTTCCAAAGTCTTAAACCTTGTGCGCTTGTAATAACTCCACTCTAGGTACAGGAACAGACAGTTTTTGGCTTTTACCCCCAGTAGCATCTGATATATGGATGGACATTCGGCAACATCCGTCGGACCTGCCCCTTTTAATAAGATGTTCATACCTTGAATCATACAGGCATAGTAATATAACAAAAAGTCTGGCACTGCCCAACCACCTAAGTTTCTTGGTAATGTCATGTATCTTCCTGCACGTCGGGCCTTACGCCCAGACCACATGAAGAGCATACAAATTGCTTGGAGCTGTGCCAAACTCGCCTTAGGAACTTCCAATGGGACACATCTAAAGAAATACAACATTTTCGGGAGTATCATCATTTTTAATAAACTGCATCGGCCTACCAGGGAGAGATGCAAACATTCCGCCCTATCTAACTGTTTCTTTACTCCCGACAGAAGAGACTCCCAATTTGATTTGACCAGGGCAGTTGTAGAGGCCCTGAGCTTAACCCCCAAATATGTAACCTCTTGACGAACCCTTGCGTCAGTGTACTTTGGTATCTTGACGCATAGCAGCTGTGTTTTAGCCGTATTCAATTTGTACACAGAAGCTAGATGTTCAATCGCCTCCATCGCTATAGCTGGCTTCGGGGGAACGACAGCCACATCGTCCGCGTAAGCAGGAACCTTAAACTGGTAAGCTTGTATAATCAATGGAGAGATCGTGGTATTGGATTCCAATATTCTTAAAAACGGTTCAACATATAATGAGAATAAAAGAGGAGAGCAGGGGCAACCTTGCCTGGTGCCCCTCTCTATTCGAACTGCCGCCGACTCGAGTCCCATGGTGCTAATCCGGGCTACCGGTTGGCTATACAATGTCTGCAGTGCTTTAATAAATTCAGGCCCAAAGCCCCGACGCTTCATGACATCCCATAAGAAGCACCATGAGACCCGGTCGAAAGCCTTCTCGGCATCTAATAAAATTAAACACAGTGGCTCCCTAGTTACATTAACATAATCAAAAAAAGTTACCACACGATTGACATGGTTCGCCGTACCGCACTGTGGAATTTACCCATGTTGTATAGTAGAAACAAGTCCAGAGATAACAGAGGACAGCCTGTTGGCCATGATCTTCGAATAGATCTTCCCATCCGCATTTAGGAGCGAGATGGGGCGATAGGAGCCGGGTAGATTCGCCGGTTTGTCTTTTTTATGGAAAACAACTATGCATGCTTCATTCCAAGTTTTAGGGGGAGCGCCTTTCTGAGCCATTCTCATTGTTGCTAGAAGATCTATCTTTAAAACGGGGAAAAAGGGTTTTATAAATTTCCAAGGGTAGCTTGTCTGGGCCTGCTGCCTTGCGCCTTGCCAGCCCATTCACAGCTAGTTCCAATTCCTCTAACGAAATAGGAACTTCCATCAGTTCGATCTCATCTGCAGGGAGATCTGGCGTACAGTATTGGCTGATGAGAGTAGCCGAGCCAACCTCATCATACTTTGGTATAATGCCTCATAAAATTGACGAAACACCTCCAGAATACCACTTTAATTTTCGACAGAATCCCCATTTGAGTCTAAAATTCTATCTATCCGTTGGGCTGCCTCCTTCAATCTTAATTTTTGGGCGAGACATCTGCCACATGCCTCGCCATATTCATCATGAATTTGTTATTTAATGAAGAATTTTTTTGCAGTTTCCTGGGCCCAAATCAGATTTAATCTTGCTTTGAGCCGAGCCACCGCCGTAATCAGATCAGTTATATCAATGCCAACCTGGATGCCCTGCGTACGTACTTCCTCTGCCTTTATCAACTCCCGATATACCTCCTGGGATTTAACTGTCTGTTTTTTTTGATTATATAAACCAAAGCTCAAAGCTTCCCCACGGAAGGCAGCCTTGAAACTATCCCAAACACAACCCACACTACTACTCCCTCGATTAATATCAAAAAAGAGGTAATCCATTGTTTTATGTGCTCTATGAATTGTTGCTCCAATAGTAATTTACGATTGAAAGAGAATCCCCTTGGCCTTGTGGCTACTGCTATGCCGGTTATAGAGATGACTACCGGCCCATGATCAGATGTGATTTTCGGGTACACCTGTATCACAGCCTGATTTAACAACAGTTGAGGAGTAAAAAAATAATCCAACCGGACTAACTTCCTGTGGGGAAAAGAAAAGAAAGTAAATCCTGGAGCCACCCCCCTTAAAAAAGCCCAAACATCCACCAACCCATGTGCGATCATTAGTGCCTGCAATGCTTTAAACACTCGCGGTTTTCTACCGCTATATCTCATCTGTTCATTACTTATTAGGTACTAGATTTATGTTAAAATCCCCGCACAGGATCAGTGGCGTGGGCCACATTGATAGCTCCACATTTAAAAATTCAAGAGTGGTAGCTTCATCTAGGTTTGCCCCATAGACTGCACAAATCGTAAATATTGTAGGGCCAACAACGCATTCTGCAATTGCCCACCTTCCTAATCCATCAGTTAGAATTCTGCCCGTGTTGACTATGTGTTTTTTCCTGAGAATTGCTACTCCTCTAGCCGTACCGGAGTATTTAGTACAGGCTATTAAATTAAATCCCAGCTCTTCAAGCAAGTGCCGCTTGGACCATACTATATGGGTCTCCGGAAGACACATTATATCGCAGCAGAGGGCTCGTAAGTCCTGCGCCACCTGCCGCCTTTTATCCACTGAGTTCAGTCCCCTCACATTCAATGTACCTATCCTGATACCCCTGCCCGCCATTGAACTATCTCTGGGTTCTTTCCCCTCGTCCACAAGTTACCTGAAAAGAAAACACTGACTGCCAAAAATAAACTCCTTTCCGTCCTGTACTCATGCATTATTTTCTTTTTCACCCCCACCTCACTCTGCCCTCCCCCATCCCCCAACCCCTCCCCTCCCCTCCAAACCCAACCACCCATTGTGATACTTAAGGACCATGTCCTCAGCGATGTTGAAGTGCTTTTCCCGTGCCACGATGTTTGATTCCCCTGCCCCCACCCTCTGTCTCTCTCTCCCCTCACAAAATAAAGTGGAACAGATTCCACCCCCTCTCTTCCTAACACTTCAAAAAAAGAAAAAAACAATAGTCCATAAACTCCATTGGACATAACTTCCATATATCCCCATAGCTCAGTGATCTAAATTGGCAAATTTCAGTGCGTCTTAAAGAACCATCATTCACCTGAGTTTTGGGAAAACAAGCTGGAAAAAAAAGGACCAAAATCAGAGAGAAAAGAAGTAGAAGGAGGAGAAGCTATGAGAGAGATGACCCCTATAGTCTAGAAACAAAATCATGAAAACAATTGCGCTTTCTGCCCCGTGCTAAATCCAAATATACACACAATTAACATGCTCATTAGTTAAATCAAATGTCCTTTAGCTTTTAAGGCTCGGACTTCTCAGACTCTTATCCATTTCCTTTAGATAGTCCTTTACAACCGTCCCGGATGTAAAATATCTGGTTTAGCCTCTGAACATGATCTTCAGATTGAATGGATTTAACAGAAATACCTGGGCCCCTTTTGCTTGAAGAGGTGCAATTAATTTCTGAAGTTGCCAGCGTTCATGCACCGTTGCAGGGCAAAAATCCGGGCGCACAAAAAACTCACACCACATGCCATTCCGTTTTTTCTCAGGACGCGCTAGATCATATAGCGCCTCTCGTAGTAGATAGTTATAAAAGTATATTAGAATTGCCCTAGGATATGAGTTATGATCTTTCCCACTCTGCCGTGCCACAAATGGGAACCTGTGCGACCTAATCACTTCCATTTCCCAGTTCCAAGTATTAAGTTCAGGGAAGGCTTGCTTGAAAAGCTGAATGATAAATTTCCGTGGATCAGCACATTCCTTCGCTTCGTCAATACCTAGCACACGCAGGTTGTTGCGTTGCGCACGGTTCTCTAAATCCGTGAGTTTCCAATCATTGTCTGACTTAGATTTTTGCAGAATCTCAATGGCTGCTTGCTGCTTCACTAAACAATCCTCTGCAGAGGAAACTCTCTCTTCCACCTCTACCACACGGGTGGTAACTTCTGCACAAGTTTTAACTAGGCGTCGCACTGTATTTTGGAGCTTCCTTACTGCCTCTTGTGTACGTAAGCCTTCCGCTTTGGTTTCGCTGCGGTGTGCCATTATACTCTTGTAAATTAAGCCAAGCGTAATAGAGTCCTCTACAAAATCCTCGTCCAAATTAAACTGAGCTAATGGGGGGCTCTGCTCATGCCCTGATGCTACACCCACCTCCACCGCCTTTCTTACTGTTTCATGGGACAGTGATAATTCGAAATCCTCGCCTTCTTCCTAATCCGGCACATCCCCCCAAACCCCTGGGTTGCTGGAACTATCCTGATCCTGTTCCTTGTCTGATGCGGTTGTTAGATCAGATATTGAGTAGAACTTGCCGTCTGATCCAGCATACTCCGATTCACTGCCTTTCTCAATTGCTACATCAGTGGATGGCCCTGTCATTGCACTACTATCTTCTGTTATGGCGGCTCCATAACTGCCATTCGCCGCTGAGGCCTCTATTAAAATCCTATGATCACTTTCTTGATCAGCTAGAGCCAGAGCCAGCGATGTTTCAGAAGAGACACTCACAGTTTCCTGTAGCGCTTCAAGTTGGGGTCCAGAACCTACTCGAGCTGTATGGGCTTCCCCAATCGCAGCCTCAGCCAATTTTGCCTTTATTCCTTGTTTTTTATTAAAGATTGCCGGTAGAGTCAATCGCTTTACTGGAGTATCCTGGATTGGCTGCGCTATCTTACTTTGGCTCAGACTGAGTTGGGTACCCTGCCTCTTTGAAGCCGCCAAATTCGCCTGTTGAATGCTGCTGTCTTCGGGCACCGGGACAATATTATCTGCGCTGTCTTTACCATTACCGCTGTTGTTAACATTAGAGCGAGTGCCTACGTGAATACCTGCCGTAATATTATTGTTGTTATTAGCGCTGTTAACAGCGCTATGCTGCACACTCACAGTGGCAGGTTCAGTCCCCCCTCCAGCGGGAGTGCTCGCAGGTGCGACCCCACGATTCCTTAGACCACCCCGGCCTTTCGGTTCCATTGCCTATGCCGGGCGTCCGCCAATATCCAATCCAAGTCACAAAAGTCACAAAAGCGAAGCTATGGCGTTATCGAGCTAGCTTGCAGCCTTGCAGAAAGGAAAACATAGCTTCACTTACTTCTCCGCAGCCTCACTATTTGCTATTTTCTGCCGGGTGGCCCAAGTCCAGGTCAAACCCGATGGAGAAATCTGGGGGGGAGGCAGAGGTAACAGCTAACAGCCTGCCTCGCTGAGCCCAGCGGTCCGAGTGAAGTGCATCGGCACCTCCCTACACGAAATCCGGTGCAGCTGTTGCCTGTCGAGGCGGCGTCCGGCAGTGCTGGAACGGTCAAATCAGTCAGAGCAGTCGGGGCAGGGCATCTACCTCAAGCACCAGGAACCTGCGAGAGCGGTAAGCCCCCTGCTTGTGCCCCCCCTCAGGCTGTTCCACCGATGTCGGAGAAGTGCTTCACAGCATTTCGGACAGGAGCACAATTGTAACGGGGGTAACGGGGAATCAAACGGAGCCTAGGAGAATGCACCTCACCCGGCCACAGTTGAGGCCGCCATCTTGCCCGCACTCTGCACCTTGCCTGCTAAAATCCATATGCTCCTGGCAACTCTTCTCTTTATTGCTTAGTTTAGACGCGCTCGACATGAGACACGAGTAACGACAGTCATGATGCAACATGAAGTGAAGTGTGGCACGTAGATCAGCCCAACTAAGCACATAAGGGTGCAGCCCAAGCATTTGATATCCTGAAAAGGATATGTTGACAACATCACAGCTTCTTGGTAGGCTGTACTCTTGGACAATCTGGGTACTCTTTGGACCAACTGGCATAAGTAATTCATCAATCAAATTCTTGCCTCAAGCTGTATATATTGCGTTCATCTCTCATCTGTGCACCCAAGGTACACCCCTTTGGGGGCAACCTAAAGTATTGAGCAAAGGTTTTTCTGATGATATCCCCTACCACATACCTAAAATTAGTCAAGTGGGTGATCCTGATGAAGGTGGATGTGAAGTGCTATTCCCACTGAAACATGCCTTGACCTGATTTTTTGGAAACTTTCAACCCACAACACAATTGTGGATACTCTTTGGATTGCTCTCATCATCATTTTCATCAGGTATACATTTATTTATTTATTTATTTATTTATGACATTTAATTAAGCGCGAACAATTGCCCTTGGGCATCTCGGCGCTGCGACTTCTGCAAAATTATCCACAGCTGGTTCATTAGGGTTTACTGATTAAACAGCCAAGTTTTTAGCTTTTTACGAAATGACCAGAGGGAGTGACTGGTCCTGATCGACTGAGGCAAGGTATTCCACAGTCTTGGTGCCGTGACCATGAACCGGCGGTCTCCCCAAGAGACGGTCCTGGTGCGAGGCACCACTAGTTTGTTGAGGGTAGTGGATCGAATTAATCTGGGGGGCAGTAGGGTGTCAACTGGTCTTTAAGGAACTGAGGTCCTTGCTTATGCAGAGCTTTGTATACGATACATAGAGTCTTGAACTTGATCTGGTTTCTGATTGGGAACCAGTGATTGTTTCTGATTGTATCAGCAATGGGCTTATGTTTGGGAATTCTGGAGAGGAGTCTTGCTGCCGCATTTTGTATGGTCTGCATTTTGTTGATTACACGGATCTGAGCATTGGCAAAAGGCCATTGCAGTAGTCCAGTGAGGATAACACCAGGGAACTTATCAGGGTTTTGCCGTCACTATCAGGTAGAAAGGGGATGATTTTCCTTACTAGACGCAGCTTATGGAAAGCTGTAGCCGCTATTTGGTTGGCATGGGCAACAAAATTAAGGTTTTCATCAAAGACAACTCCCAGGTTCCTTACTTTGGGAACAGGTTTAGGCAGGGTTCCGAAAGACGCGGGCCACCAAGTGGGCGACCAGCTTGGGGCTAGTTGTCCAAATATGACAACCTCCGTCTTTTCGGAATTGAGTTTTAGAAAATTGGAGGCTATCCAGTCTCCAATTGCCAGCATACATTTGCGTGGTTGGGCAGTTTAAGTCTGAGATATGAATGTGAGAGTGTACTGCTGTGAATGAGGTTAGAAGGGCTGTGTGTGGTTGATTACATAGGGGGCATATCTTATGTCACTATTGTCAATTGTTTTTTGTATATGTATAGTTCCTAAATGTGTATAAGCATGATAGGCACAACATTTGATGGATTGCAATGCAGAAGAATTGAACATTTGCATTAATGAATAAGCTGTGTTCTCACAAACATGTTTTTAACTTTGTATAATTATATTATTCTTTTGGTACTAATATGAATAAGTCTTGAAACCTTATTAAAAACTGAAAAATATAAATAAAGTATCAATACTATGGTGTTAATTCTCATGATCTAAACTTTTAATGAAGGACAACGCATAGAGCTCTAGTTATCCTTTAGAGAAGGAAATTTAGGTCGGTGGTAGTTTTTTCCAGTATCTTTTGTTGCTAACCTGTTTTACCATTATTTAGTTTTTTCGTATGCCCATACCAATTGTGTTCTTTGCCATTCTTCTTCTCATCACCACCTTATGTATACTACACCCAGTTATTAGATGTGCTTGATGCTTGTTTAGTTCTCATATCCACCTTATGTATGCTACATTTTAAAGTCCTGTTAATTATAAATGTTTCAGTTTTGTTGATCTCTCCCCAGAGAGCGTATGTGTTGCTCTTTGTTTATTTTATGCACAGCGGTTTGTAACCAGAAAATGGTTTTGTTTGCACTATATAAAACTTCCTAAAAAAAATGTACAAAATAAAATAGCATAGGCTGGTCCTCACTGTCTTAGCCTAGGGGTAACATCATCTCGATATCTGTATCCTCGATCCAAAGAAAGCATTGTGATCGGGATAATAAATGAAGCTGAAGGAAGAAACAAAACGAACAGCAAATTAATTAAGGTAAGAATTTGTTTTTCTTTAAAGTAATCCAAAGGAAACTGTGAAGACTGGATGGGGACCACTGGAAACGTGATTTTTTCATTTCAAGGAGAGCGGTGTGTGTTTTTATTTCCCGTACTTCTTGCACTCCGAGCGTTACTGAGAAATCAAAGTTGTCGATTTTCTTTTGCCAAAATGTTATTCTTCATGTACCACTGAAAAGAGAGAACCTATGACAAATTTAGTGTGGTGGCTGGACACCGTTGTTTTTTTTTAACCAACAGCCTCTTTTTTTCAGTTTAAAAGATAAGTTTATTAGACAACTTAGCATCAAACATCCACATTACAAAGTGCACTATGAATAGTGAGTAGGTATATAATCATATAGAAGGTTCAGATACATAATTAGACTTAGAAAAAGAAAGATTATACAAAGAGAGAAAAAAACAAGTACTGATCATAATAATTATGCATATAGAACAACAATGTATTATATTTGATGAAAAGTAGGAAAATATTAAAATTTTGAAATTTAGGGGGCTGTAAAACTTCCTGACTGCAAGGCACTGGAGCAAATGACTTTTTAGCACTTTCATCCAAAAACGATGTTATTGGAGACCATAAAAGTAGCATTTCATGGAAAAGGGAAAAAAAAGGTTGTATCAAGCCTGTGGTTGTGGCATACAGAGTACCACCAAGCTAAAAACTAGAGTTTAGAGGCATCTTTCCTGTTCTTTGTGATTTGCTGAAAAGCAGCGGCAATTAACAAGTCAATAATCTGTGTATGCGTTTTAGGTATGTGCCAGCCAGTAGAAAAACTACCAAGAAAAATGTTTGCAAAAGTAAGGGGAGTCTTAAAAATAGTGTTGATTTGGGTCCAGACTGAAAACCAGAATCTCAGGACATTAGGACATGAGAAAAGGAAATGGTAAGGATCTGCTTGTGGAGACGTGCAAGACCAGCAAGTATTAGAAGCATCGGGATGCATTTCTTTGCAAGGAAATTGGTGTTAATAGCAATCTATTGTAAATAAAAAAGAGAGTTTGTGTGGTGCTAGCTGCTCTCAAGGACTTCCTAATTTTCAACCAAATTTTATCCCAAATAGAGATGGTCCAATGTATGTCTGAATCAATTTCCCAGGAAATGTCATTCTTTGTTTTAGCTCTTGGTGTAAGTGGTGATAATAATATACAGTGATTAAGGGTAGAGGCCTTAGGTGATTTGTTTAGAAAATTTAACCATGCGTGATCAACTCATAGGGGGGAGTGGGGTAAAAATTGAAAATATGCATGAGCTCCTAATGTAGCGGAGTGTAGAACTGAAAAAGTATGTGAAAATGATGATGATAAATGAAAAAGGGAACAAGCGTTTTTTTCCGTAATACAAATATATTTATTGTGCCAAATAGTGGAATTAAGAAACTAATTTAGATCATGTGGTTCAATATGGAGAAGTTTATTTAAATTTTTGCATGAGTGTTTAATAATTGGTGTATGCAACTTTCTCGGTTTCCTCATAAAAAACAAATATTCTTGAAAAGAAAATGGATGAAGAAAGGAGGCTTCCAGGTCAATCCAAAGGGGTGAATCAGGAGAAGGTACTGACAACCACTTGGGAACATCTTTTAGTAAAAAAGCTTTATGATACTTGGGAAAGTCTGGAAAACGAACTCCATCTTCGGATTTCGGTTGTGTCAATTTTAATTAGGACATTCTAGGTTTTTTGTTTAACCAAAGAAAGGAAATAAGAATGGAATTAAGTTTATGATATCATTTCGCAGGAATGGAAAGTGTGATATTGGAGAGAATATATAGGATAATAGGCGTAAGCATCATTTCAATAGTGAGAATTGGGGGTGAGGTTCTAATTACAGCACACCTTACAGTAAAGAATTTCAGTCTTGGCTCAATTAATATGCCATCAGTAGAAAAGTCCAACTACTATACTAGCACCGATACAATTTGGCAAAAAATAGAGGAACAGGAATCCAAACAATCCACAATAATTTTAGAGAGAATCTTCTTCAGATTTCATCAGATCATTCTTTATTAGTGTTCATAATTTCTTAAAAAGATTTCTTAGCACGTAAGTCGCCAACACATGTTTCGTCTCACACAGAGACTTCATCAAGGCAAAAATTAGGTAGGCTGTTCTCTGTTATTCTGCAAAATGAGACCACGAGTAGTGACAGCGGACCGTGATTAGTTTGATCACGTCGAGATTAATTGGGACACCTCCAATATTTCAGATCAAAGCGTTTTAACCACAGCTACAGAAATGACTCTATAGTCTGTTCAATACTTGACATATTTAGGTAATACGCAAAGGAAATTCTTAAGAATATAAGGTCGTTGCACATTATGTCGAATTTCGTAATAAATGTATTAAAGTCCAAAAGTAGAGACCTGTCAGTAAGTGGCAACCATGATAAGTCGCGTTCTACAGAGCAACGAACAAGCTCGGTAACGCGCGGTTGAGCAATGTTGAGTATTGAACAGACTATAGAGTCATTTCTGTAGCTGTGGTTAAAACGCTTTGATCTGAAATATTGGAGGTGTCCCAATTAATCTCGACGTGATCAAACTAATCACGGTCCGCTGTCACTACTCGTGGTCTCATTTTGCAGAATAACAGAGAACAGCCTACCTAATTTTTGCCTTGATGAAGTCTCTGTGTGAGACGAAACATGTGTTGGCGACTTACGTGCCGGGAAATCTTTTTAAGAAATTATGAACACTAATAAAGAATGATCTGATGAAATCTGAAGAAGATTCTCTCTAAAATTATTGTGGATTGTTTGGATTCCTGTTCCTCTATTTTTTGCCAGATTGTATCGGTGCTAGTATAGTAGTTGGACTTCTGGCATATTAATTGAGCCAAGACAGAAATTTTATACTGTAAGGTGTGCTGTAATTAGAACCTCACCCCCAATTCTCATAGTTTGGTTTCACAGTTCTGTGTACCTATAGCACATTGAGGTAGTAGGTGCTTTGAGGCTCTTTAGCACCCAAAATGTATATGAATTTTTATAATATGTCACGCCCAACATTGTTTATAGAAGAATACTATTTGATTGAATAGTGCGGACGTTTCCTTTGTGAACACTACTGCCTAACTCTGCTATATCATTTCAATAGTGTCAAGCCGGCACCACCAGGAGTGATATAAGGGATGCCATTTGGTTGTGAGAGAACTAAGTTTCTCAAAGCATTTATTAAAATTCAGAGATATTGAGGATTTAATTGAGGGGGTAAACCATATATCGAGATATTTTATGTGAAGGGGATTCCAGGTAAAATTGGAAATTGAGAAATCTTCCTTGAAAGTATATTTAGTTAGTGGTAAAATTTCACATTTGTCATCATTTACCTTGTATCCCGAAACTAAAGAGTATAATTTAACCTCATTTAAGAAAGCCGGCAGAGAAGTATGAGTTTGGGAAAGGAATAAGAGAACATCGTCAGCATATGCAGCTAATTTGATTTGCAACGAGTTAGATGTGTAACCCGTTATGGATGGATTCTGTCTTAGTTTAGACAAGAAGGGTTCTAAGGCTAGATTAAAAAGAAAAGGAGATAAGGGACATCCCTGTCATACTCATCTTCAAAGGGAAAAATAAGAAGAGGTAAGACCGTTGGCAAAGATGGCAGCGTTAGGGCTTGAGTACAGGAGAGAAATCAGGGAAATAATGTTTGGACCAAAACCGAACCATTTTAAAGCCTGGAAAATAAAGGCCAATGTACCCCATCTAATGCCTTTTCAGGATCCAAGGCGATAGCAGCGAGGGGTTCTGAAAGAGTTGAGCATTAGGATATTAAATTAAAAAAATAAACGAGTATTATCATTAATATTACGTCCCTTAACGAAACCTCACTGTTCCTTACCTAAGAGATGGGGTAAGAAAGATTCAAACCTAGAGGCTAACGTCTTTGAAATTTTGTTATAATCTATATTAACTAAGGAGATGGGTCGATAATTTTTACAATAACGAAGATCTTTCGCTTCCTTTGGAATAAGACAGAGTAAAGCATCCATAAAAGTGCCTGAAAATTACCTGAAGAAAGGATAGAAGAAATTAGAGAGTGAAGCTTGGGTATTAAAATTTGAGCAAAATGTAAGAAGAATTCAACAGTGAAACCATTGGGTCCAGGGGCCTTGTCTTTTTTGAGGGATTTAAGAGCATTAAGTAGGACAGCTTGAGTCAAATCAGATTCAAGGAGATCAAAATGTTGAGTGAAAGATGCAGGTTTGTGTATTGAATAGTGTGAAATATCATCATTAGTGGGATAAGATTCAGGGGTATATAGATGTTCATAAAAATGAACAAATTCTTGTAATATATCAGCATCTTTGTGTTTAGAAGTGTTAGTATGCAATAAAATGGATTCAATATGAAGCATATTTTGTTTGTTTTTTAAATAATTGGCTAACAATTTACCTGAATTGTTCTGTCCACCGTACAATTTGGTGCTAGTTTTTAGGAGAAACAAAGAAGCAGCATCGGTTGGGTCTTTATTATATTGAATTTTGGCATTTATGAGGTCTTTTAAACAATGTTTTGACTTAGATGTATAATAAGTGTGTTCTAAAGTCTTTACTTTCAAGAGAAGTTCCTAATTTAATTCTCGGGCTGTTTTCCGTTTAACAGAGACATATCGGATAATAAAGTCTCAAGCTGAAGATTTAAAGGCGTCCCAAATGATATAAAATTGTATATTGTCTGTGTTATTAAAAAGGAAATATTCAGTACAAAATGACATAAATGAAGTGTTAAATTGAGAATCTATAAGCAGGGAATTGTTGAAGCACCATCTTTTGGGATAATCTGAATTAGGTAATAGGTCTAGTATAATGGAGTCAGGGTTATGATCGGAAATTAATATAGGACCTATGTCTGCAGAGAAAAGAGATTGAGTAATGTTGTGTAATGGGAAAAAATAATCAATTCTTGATTGGGTTTGATGAAGTGAAGAAAAAAAAGTATATTCTGGTAAAGACGGATTACATAATCTCCATGCATCAGATAAATGTAATCATTTTATAGTTTGTGTGAAAGTTTTATGTGCTTTTGAAGGGAAGAAAGGGGCTGTAGATTTCCGATCTAAAAAGGAGTCAAATACTTGATTACAATCTCCCGCTAAAATTACATTTCTGTCAAAGTGCTGAGACACCAAATGATTTAAATGAGACCAAAAAGGAGCATCACCAAAAGTGGGAGCATATATATTAAAGAGAGAGAGAGGAACGCCATTAATCGTCAATTTGCTATATAACCATCTACCTTCTTCATCTTTTTCTTGCAATAAAAGGAAGGTCTTCAGTGACTTGTGAATTAAAGTAATGACACCATTTTGTTTACCATCCCCAGGCGAGTAGAAGAGTTCACCAACCCAATTTTTCTTGAGCTTCAGAGATTCAGATTCAGTGAGGTGAGTTTCTTGCAACAAAACAAATTTCCCATCCAGTTTAGCGAGATAAGATTGTACTTTTTGTCTCTTAATAGGGGAATTTAGACCTTTAACATTACACGTAAATATCTTTAAAACCATAGGTCAAGGAAGAATGTTAAATATTAACTAGACAACCTTTGAATAAAACATCATGAATAAGCAGATGAAATGCAAAAAGATGTAAATATAATTTTAAACTTAAGGAGTTGTCAGACGAAAAAAGAAAAAAATAACCAACTTTAGCACAGATATCAATACACTGTAGAAGCAATGCATGTAAAAGCAAGTTATAACTGAAATTTAAGAAAGTGCAACAAGAGAAGAAAGAGAAAAGAAGAGAGAGAAATTTCAACAGATAGAGAAGAATATTATATTTAAATAAGAATGAAAAAAGCAAGGAAAAAGAGAGAGAAATACAAACACATAGAAGAAAAAAGATTACAAGGGAGAGGAACAACATACCTACAAAAACTTCAAGACAAATGAAAGGTGGGGGAGGAGGAGACCACATGGAAGGATGGAACATCCAGACTCTACAAGGGAAGACAGGGAGGCCGCAGAGCAATCAACAGACAACACTGATAGATTATATGGTGACACAAAGGCAAACCCTAGAAGGGAAGAAGAAATGATTAACATCAAGTTTTAAATCTTAATATGAGCAACAAAAACAATACCCATTATAGTGAAACAAGAAAAACTTGACAAATAAGAGCGAAACATTCTTTTTCAAAGAAAACAACAAAGTATACTTCTTAGAATGCAAAGAAGAGGTGGAAGTGTCCATATTCTCTGCGCCATGGAGATGAGGAAACTTTTCAGTCTAAGAGGATCTTCATAAGTATTGTTATTGTTATTGTAAGTCACCTTTAAAAGGCATGGGTGAAAAAGACCAAAACGGGCACCCATAGAATGAAGACGTGTTCGTAGAGCAAGGAACTCCTTACGCCTGTCAGCAGTAGATTTTGCTTAATCCTGCGAGAAGAATAATGTGTTGCCTGACCAAGAAATGCATCCAATGGATCTAACAGCCGCTAGAACCTTGAGTAGATCTGTATACTCTAGAAAGTATGGAATAACTCCTCTAGGTTTCCTTGTGCCAGAAGATGAAGCAGTGTCGATGGATGTTGAGAGGAGAGTCATCTGGTAATATCAGGAGTTTCAGAAGAAAAAACTTGAAGAAGGCAATAGGATCCAAGCCTTCTGATTTTTCTGGCAGGCCGTAAATCTGAGATTGTTACGCCTATTTCTATTTTCAAGATTTTTGACCTGCCTTTGTAGTGCTAAAACCTGAGAATGAAGAGCCATTACTTTTCCTGTGGAAAATTCCAGGGATTGAATAGATTGTTCCGCTATTGTGAGCCTTTCTTCAACTTGCGACCAGTTATCTGTTAAAATTAGAATTTTGGAATTAGTTTCCTCAACAAAGGGGCGAAGAGCCCTTATTTCATCTAGCAAGAGATCTAAGGATAACGATGAAGAGTGTTTGGGCGGGGAAGGAGGATCCTTCTTTAGTCGTTCACTAGGAGCCTTATTCGCATGGGAAGGCATATTGATAATGAAGAAGAGGAAGAAGATCCTTTAGGTGATAAATCTATTGACTCTGCCATTCGTTGCTGTATAAAACAGGAGTAACACTAGATGAGAGACTGTAGTACAAAAAATTAGGTCTGAAGATGTAAATATTATTGATGGTATTGTAAAATAAAAAAGTAAACTTCCTCCAAAAGAATTGTATGAAGAGCAGTCAAAAGCTCATAAATGCTCTGTGTTTAAAATCCTCAGAGTCAGCGCAGAGCCTCCGAAACAATAGTTACAAGAGTATTATTGCATCCAAAATGGCAGGCACCTCCTCAAAAGACAAGGAAAATGATGAACGCATTACTCACGGAGAGAAAGTACATCTGAAACCATTCCTTGAAATTAGCAAGGAAATGTACCTGCAACTATGTGCTTCTCATTATACAAAGACTTCCCAAACAGGAGAGATAATGTACATGACGCCGCCCCCGTCAGTCATTAATGCTGAGAGTATTAGGAGCGCAAACGGGTGGGTGTCGCATTTCCAGAGCCGCATGGTGACGAGAGAGAAAAATAATGATGTCCCAGACAGCAAGCGAGAGAAACGCTCACATCAGGACGCTCACCACTGCCGGCGGAGTCCGTGCTGGTCTTTTGGAGCCTCTACATCGCCTTTAAAGTATCGCTTGCGCCACAGAACCGTCCGCCGACCAGGGAAAATCAAAAGGGTGCCGCCATCTTCCGTGGGCGCTAGCCACACCCCAACCAACAGCCTCTTACTGTTGTGAAAAGTCATAAAAACGAGTTGATGGTTGTAGTATTGAGAATAGATGTGTACTTTTTTTTGCAAACTTCAATCTTGGAGGCTAAGCTGTTATTGCCCAGCTGTTAGGCATTGGTAAATTATTTGTGAAGGGCAATGTGGCTGTGAAGAGAGATTTTGCCACTGTACAAAAAATGCATACATGTGATAAAGAAAAGCTGATAAGTAGGGGTGGGAAGAAGTTGCATATTTCATGTAGCATAACCATGCACAATTACCTAATATTTCCACATGATTACATTTGAATTATTTGAGAACAGAATTCTGCATTTAGCACTTGCTATTGCTAAGAGTACAAATGCCCCCTTGTGTCCAAAATGAATGCAAGGATGCATTTTGCGCTAAGAAACAGTGCTAAATGCAGTAGAAAACAAATAGCAAGCGCAAGCAACCATCGCACTCAACAATGCAGACACTCACACAAACGTCACTCTCCAGTACAGCCACTTACACAGCAATTCACTTAACCAAACACCCCCTCAAACAGCCAGACACTCACCCATGCAACCAGTCATACACCCACTCATTCACTCATATAGCTACCCACCCACCCACAACCACTCAAACAGTCACTGAATCACAGATTCAACCACTCAGACATCCACTCATCCACCCATAGTACAACCCACACAGACACTCATCTACCTATACAGCCACTCACAAACCCACTTGCTCATCAATACAGCCACTCTCACAGCCACTAACTCACCCACACAGCTACTCACACACCCATGTATTCACCAATACAGTCACTCAGACACCCACTTACTTGTAGATACAAGCAGTCACACATCCAATTAGATACAAACAGTCACACATCCAATCACATAATACATGTTAGAAACAGTATCAATTATTATTAGTACACTTGGGGGTCGATTCCGATTCAGGGAAAAAAACGTCCGTACGATTTGTATCCGGAGCCCTCTCCGTACGAATCATACCCGTCCGTCCGAGTCGCGAAGTACGATCCGTATTCCGTGAATCCGTCTGAATCGTCACGATCCATACGTATTGCAAGGCTGAAACCGCGAACCGTATGACTTGTACACATACCGTATGACTCGTACACATGCCGTACGACCCAACGAGTACGATCCGGACTGGGGTATGAGGACGCGATTCGTACGGTCCACGTAATGGCGAGTCGTGTGGAAAAGCACACACACACATACACACCGTACGGTCCGTACCCCCCATGATCGCAGGGGTACGCACCGTACCCCTGCGATCATGGGGTGTATGAGCCATACCCCCATTGTACGATCGATGTACGAGCTGTACCCCCATTGTACGATCGGTGTATGAGCCATACCCCCATTGTACTATCGGTGTACGAGCCGTACCCCCATTGTACGATGGGTGTATGAGCCGTACCCCATGTACGATGGGTGTACGAGCCGTACCCCATGTACGATGGGTGTACGAGCCGTACCCCCATTGTACGATCGGTGTACGAGCAGTACCCCATATACGATGGGTGTACGAGCCGTACCCCCATCATACAATGGGGGTACGGCTCGTACACCCATCGTACATGGGGTACGGCTCGTACACCCATCGTACATGTGGTACGGCCCGTACACCCATCGTACAATGGGGGTACGGCTCGTATACCGATCGTACAATGGGGGTACGGCTCGTTGCATCTGGTTACCATCAAATCCTTATTACGAGATAAAAATAGCATTTTGGACCACAGTAAATGCATTTCATACGTTGGAAAATCACATTTTGCATTTCCCAACGGCCCGAAATAGCACTTCCGACCGTTAGGAAGTGCAAAATCCATCCGTACATATGGGCCTATGTGTCGAAAGCAGCAACTCACTTACCTATCTACATAAAATACTAATCTCCATAGTACACAAAGTGTTTTGCAGCAGACAGATTAACCCTCTATGGCACTTTGAGTTTAAACTGTGACTAAACAAAACACAGATCTTTCCAGCAGGGGCATGAAACACCATAGTTATCTCACAATTATTGTTATCCCTGGAAATTGGCAGTGCTCAACAAATCACTGCAGCAGGTACCTTAGCTACACAAGATATTTAAAAGTGAAACTTGATTGTTACCAACGTAGTATGTCAATCAACAACAAGATCCCTATACCTGGGGCGATTATTACATTTCAAAGACATGAGTACACATCACTCAGGTTGTATTCTTTGTTTACATACCGAGGTAGACCCCTGCTATCTATCGCAGTGCGGTATCACTCCTCTAATGTCTGATTGTCCCCACTCATTCTATTGTTCCGAAAAATTAAATACTACGGTCTCAATTCAAAAAGTGTCCAGCGTGATGTCCAACAAATGTCTGCCTTCTATACTGACAGTACATCTATCCACACTTCACCACATGTGTACACACCTTAGGAGGGAAAAATGTGTGGTGGAGAGGAAGGCACCTCACGGGCGAACACCCTCGGGGATGTTGGCAGATGTTACCAACTCAATGCCCCTTTCTCATCATCGGTTGCCTTCCAATCCGGAAAGAAAACAGAATAGATACAACACATAAACTGAAATGCGTGTAAAGGTGCAACATAAAGAGTCTAACAACATTAACTCATAAAGGACAGAGTGACATAAAATCAACAGCCACACCCACTCAATCACTTTATTCTTCGTTTCAGTGTGAGCTGAAGAATTAAAACAAAGGTTGGTAGCTTAATGTCGCCTACCAGTACCTGATACCGACATGTTTCACTGCCCCATTAGTTTCGGCAGATTCATCAGGGTATTGAACACTCGGTCACTGCACCAATTTTTTGAACATCCTTTCTGGACACTATTGCATTGAGACACAAATAAAAACCAGAGACATGCCCTGTAGTCAATATAGATTCATAGGTTTCCACATCAGAGTAATGGTTGAAAGCATATGATTATACACTTTTAATTATAATTACCCCTGGCCAGCATGGGCAACTCATACCGGCTGACCGAATCACGCTTTGACTCGTTTAAAAACGATTGAAGTAGCAATGTATAGGGAATGAAAAAGGACATTATAGAGCTGCCACGCCTTATACACCGACAATGAACATCAGGGTCAATTTCTATCGTTTTGAGGGCATGAGAGTCGTAACGACCCTACTCGCGCATTTAGACAAATAAGCAATGGCGCGTTTCAACTTAGGACATTATAGAACTGCCAAGCCTTATACAACACAATTGCGCATCAGTGTCGATTTCTGTCGTTTTGAGGGTATGAGAGCCGTGACAACCCTACTCACGCATTTAAACAAATAGGCGAGGGCGCATTTCAACCCCCTGACCGCATATATCATGATGCCTGGTTCCCCGTTATCAATACGTGAGGCATTGGACATCCAAAACGTTATGTGCGTCGTTATGTCTAGTTGCCCCCAGCTGAGTAGTAGCGTGTTGCTCAAAGTGACTGCTCGTTAGTAATTACAGCTTAATGTGACTGCTCGTTAGTAATTACAGCTTAATGCAGCCGTCTACTAGCCCCCACTCCTCACCGTACGGTTAGGAACCAGGACCGTATCTCATCCCAGGAACGCCGCGCTCGAGCCGGCGTTTGTTTTTAAGCTTCCCGGCAGAGTCCGGTCAGGTGGTAGAACGCGCATGCGCATATGCAGGCGCTCCAGTGTGGGCCGGTGGCGCCATCTTAGAACGGCAAAATCCTATGCTTAATGCTTAAATTGAATTACCCTGGTGCCAATAACTACCTCCAAAAGGCCGGGAAATACTTATACACAATCACAGTACTGACTAACATATTTATACATATCGGAGATGTATTTTATATTTAATATTTTTTATTTTTTACTCTTTGCCAAAGATACCTCGAGGAGGTCGTCTGCGTGAGTAGGGTTGTCACGGCTCTCATACCCTCAAAACGACAGAAATCGACACTGATGCGCAATTGTGTTGTATAAGGCTTGGCAGTTCTATAATGTCCTAAGTTGAAACGCGCCATTGCTTATTTGTCTAAATGCGCGAGTAGGGTTGTTACGACTCTCATGCCCTCAAAACGATAGAAATTGACCCTGATGTTCATTGTCGGTGTATAAGGCGTGGCAGCTCTATAATGTCCTTTTTCATTCCCTATAGATTGCTACTTCAATCGTTTTTAAACGAGTCAAAGCGTGATTCGGTCAGCCGGTATGAGTTGCCCATGCTGGCCAGGGGTAATTATAATTAAAAGTGTATAATCATATGCTTTCAACCATTACTCTGATGTGGAAACCTATGAATCTATATTGACTACAGGGCATGTCTCTGGTTTTTATTTGTGTCTCAATGCAATAGTGTCCAGAAAGGATGTTCAAAAAATTGGTGCAGTGACCGAGTGTTCAATACCCTGATGAATCTGCCGAAACTAATGGGGCAGTGAAACATGTCGGTATCAGGTACTGGTAGGCGACATTAAGCTACCAACCTTTGTTTTAATTCTTCAGCTCACACTGAAACGAAGAATAAAGTGATTGAGTGGGTGTGGCTGTTGATTTTATGTCACTCTGTCCTTTATGAGTTAATGTTGTTATACTCTTTATGTTGCACCTTTACACGCATTTCAGTTTATGTGTTGTATCTATTCTGTTTTCTTTCCGGATTGGAAGGCAACCGATGATGAGAAAGGGGCATTGAGTTGGTAACATCTGCCAACATCCCCGAGGGTGTTCGCCCGTGAGGTGCCTTCCTCTCCACCACACATTTTTCCCTCGTAAGGTGTGTACACATGTGGTGAAGTGTGGATAGATGTACTGTCAGTATAGAAGGCAGACATTTGTTGGACATCACGCTGGACACTTTTTGAATTGAGACCGTAGTATTTAATTTTTTGGAACAATAGAATGAGTGGGGACAATCAGACATTAGAGGAGTGATACCGCACTGCGATAGATAGCAGGGGTCTACCTCGGTATGTAAACAAAGAATACAACCTGAGTGATGTGTACTCATGTCTTTGAAATGTAATAATCGCCCCAGGTATAGGGATCTTGTTGTTGATTGACATACTACGTTGGTAACAATCAAGTTTCACTTTTAAATATCTTGTGTAGCTAAGGTACCTGCTGCAGTGATTTTTTGAGCACTGCCAATTTCCAGGGATAACAATAATTGTGAGATAACTATGGTGTTTCATGCCCCTGCTGGAAAGATCTGCTGGAAAGATTTTATATTTTTTATTTTTTACTCTTTGCCAAAGATACCTCGAGGAGGTCGTCTGTGACAGACGACCTCCTCGAGGTATCTTTGGCAAAGAGTAAAAAATAAAAATTATAAAATATAAAATACATCTCCGATATGTATAAATATGTTAGTCAGTACTGTGATTGTGTATAAGTATTTCCCGGCCTTTTGGAGGTAGTTGTTGGCACCAGGGTAATTCAATTTAAGCATTAGGCATAGGATTTTGCCGTTCTAAGATGGCGCCACCGGCCCACACTGGAGCGCCTGCATATGCGCATGCGCGTTCTACCACCTGACCGGACTCTGCCGGGAAGCTTAAAAACAAACGCCGGCTCGAGCGCGGCGTTCCTGGGATGAGATACGGTCCTGGTTCCTAACCGTACGGTGAGGAGTGGGGGCTAGTAGACGGCTGCATTAAGCTGTAATTACTAACGAGCAGTCACATTAAGCTGTAATTACTAACGAGCAGTCACTTTGAGCAACACGCTACTACTCAGCTGGGGGCAACTAGACATAACGACGCACATAACGTTTTGGATGTCCAATGCCTCACGTATTGATAACGGGGAACCAGGCATCATGATATATGCGGTCGGGGGGTTGAAATGCGCCCTCGCCTATTTGTTTAAATGCGTGAGTAGGGTTGTCACGGCTCTCATACCCTCAAAACGACAGAAATCGACACTGATGCGCAATTGTGTTGTATAAGGCTTGGCAGTTCTATAATGTCCTAAGTTGAAACGCGCCATTGCTTATTTGTCTAAATGCGCGAGTAGGGTTGTTACGACTCTCATGCCCTCAAAACGATAGAAATTGACCCTGATGTTCATTGTCGGTGTATAAGGCGTGGCAGCTCTATAATGTCCTTTTTCATTCCCTATAGATTGCTACTTCAATCGTTTTTAAACGAGTCAAAGCGTGATTCGGTCAGCCGGTATGAGTTGCCCATGCTGGCCAGGGGTAATTATAATTAAAAGTGTATAATCATATGCTTTCAACCATTACTCTGATGTGGAAACCTATGAATCTATATTGACTACAGGGCATGTCTCTGGTTTTTATTTGTGTCTCAATGCAATAGTGTCCAGAAAGGATGTTCAAAAAATTGGTGCAGTGACCGAGTGTTCAATACCCTGATGAATCTGCCGAAACTAATGGGGCAGTGAAACATGTCGGTATCAGGTACTGGTAGGCGACATTAAGCTACCAACCTTTGTTTTAATTCTTCAGCTCACACTGAAACGAAGAATAAAGTGATTGAGTGGGTGTGGCTGTTGATTTTATGTCACTCTGTCCTTTATGAGTTAATGTTGTTATACTCTTTATGTTGCACCTTTACACGCATTTCAGTTTATGTGTTGTATCTATTCTGTTTTCTTTCCGGATTGGAAGGCAACCGATGATGAGAAAGGGGCATTGAGTTGGTAACATCTGCCAACATCCCCGAGGGTGTTCGCCCGTGAGGTGCCTTCCTCTCCACCACACATTTTTCCCTCCTAAGGTGTGTACACATGTGGTGAAGTGTGGATAGATGTACTGTCAGTATAGAAGGCAGACATTTGTTGGACATCACGCTGGACACTTTTTGAATTGAGACCGTAGTATTTAATTTTTTGGAACAATAGAATGAGTGGGGACAATCAGACATTAGAGGAGTGATACCGCACTGCGATAGATAGCAGGGGTCTACCTCGGTATGTAAACAAAGAATACAACCTGAGTGATGTGTACTCATGTCTTTGAAATGTAATAATCGCCCCAGGTATAGGGATCTTGTTGTTGATTGACATACTACGTTGGTAACAATCAAGTTTCACTTTTAAATATCTTGTGTAGCTAAGGTACCTGCTGCAGTGATTTTTTGAGCACTGCCAATTTCCAGGGATAACAATAATTGTGAGATAACTATGGTGTTTCATGCCCCTGCTGGAAAGATCTGCTGGAAAGATTTTATATTTTTTATTTTTTACTCTTTGCCAAAGATACCTCGAGGAGGTCGTCTGTGACAGACGACCTCCTCGAGGTATCTTTGGCAAAGAGTAAAAAATAAAAATTATAAAATATAAAATACATCTCCGATATGTATAAATATGTTAGTCAGTACTGTGATTGTGTACAAGTATTTCCCGGCCTTTTGGAGGTAGTTGTTGGCACCAGGGTAATTCAATTTAAGCATTAGGCATAGGATTTTGCCGTTCTAAGATGGCGCCACCGGCCCACACTGGAGCGCCTGCATATGCGCATGCGCGTCCTACCACCTGACCGGACTCTGCCGGGAAGCTTAAAAACAAACGCCGGCTCGAGCGCGGCGTTCCTGGGATGAGATACGGTCCTGGTTCCTAACCGTACGGTGAGGAGTGGGGGCTAGTAGACGGCTGCATTAAGCTGTAATTACTAACGAGCAGTCACATTAAGCTGTAATTACTAACGAGCAGTCACTTTGAGCAACACGCTACTACTCAGCTGGGGGCAACTAGACATAACGACGCACATAACGTTTTGGATGTCCAATGCCTCACGTATTGATAACGGGGAACCAGGCATCATGATATATGCGGTCGGGGGGTTGAAATGCGCCCTCGCCTATTTGTTTAAATGCGTGAGTAGGGTTGTCACGGCTCTCATACCCTCAAAACGACAGAAATCGACACTGATGCGCAATTGTGTTGTATAAGGCTTGGCAGTTCTATAATGTCCTAAGTTGAAAAGCGCCATTGCTTATTTGTCTAAATGCGCGAGTAGGGTTGTTACGACTCTCATGCCCTCAAAACGATAGAAATTGACCCTGATGTTCATTGTCGGTGTATAAGGCGTGGCAGCTCTATAATGTCCTTTTTCATTCCCTATAGATTGCTACTTCAATCATTTTTAAACGAGTCAAAGCGTGATTCGGTCAGCCGGTATGAGTTGCCCATGCTGGCCAGGGGTAATTATAATTAAAAGTGTATAATCATATGCTTTCAACCATTACTCTGATGTGGAAACCTATGAATCTATATTGACTACAGGGCATGTCTCTGGTTTTTATTTGTGTCTCAATGCAATAGTGTCCAGAAAGGATGTTCAAAAAATTGGTGCAGTGACCGAGTGTTCAATTCCCTGATGAATCTGCCGAAACTAATGGGGCAGTGAAACATGTCGGTATCAGGTACTGGTAGGCGACATTAAGCTACCAACCTTTGTTTTAATTCTTCAGCTCACACTGAAACGAAGAATAAAGTGATTGAGTGGGTGTGGCTGTTGATTTTATGTCACTCTGTCCTTTATGAGTTAATGTTGTTATACTCTTTATGTTGCACCTTTACACGCATTTCAGTTTATGTGTTGTATCTATTCTGTTTTCTTTCAGGATTGGAAGGCAACCGATGATGAGAAAGGGGCATTGAGTTGGTAACATCTGCCAACATCCCCGAGGGTGTTCGCCCGTGAGGTGCCTTCCTCTCCACCACACATTTTTCCCTCCTAAGGTGTGTACACATGTGGTGAAGTGTGGATAGATTTACTCTCAGTATAGAAGGCAGACATTTGTTGGACATCACGCTGGACACTTTTTGAATTGAGACCGTAGTATTTAATTTTTTTGGACAATAGAATGAGTGGGGACAATCAGACATTAGAGGAGTGATACCGCACTGCGATAGATAGCAGGGGTCTACCTCGGTATGTAAACAAAGAATACAACCTGAGTGATGTGTACTCATGTCTTTGAAATGTAATAATCGCCCCAGGTATAGGGATCTTATTGTTGATTGACTGTCTAGAGTGGAGGGCGATCCCTTATATACCTTTCCAGATCCCTCTTGGCTCCTTTTTGCTATTGCTTACCAACGTAGTATGGCCAAAATAGATTTGTTGTCATTTATGCCTTTGTTGTCAATTTCTTTGTGGCAAATTTTTTAAAATCTATAAACTGACTGCCAGACACTGCCTTTCAGGACTCCTACTCCTTTCCGCTGCCTCACCTAGAACTACAATATATGGGTTCCTGGAGTAAGTTTTTTTTACCAATTCAAGCCCAGTGTCTTCATAAATTCTGGCTATTTTACAAAGTTTTCTATTTTTTTCCCACTTGGTACTCCTAACAAACAACACTCATCCCCCCTTCACCTGTCTCTAAAGTCCACCCATTCCCTGCTTTTGGTATAATTCTATGCATTTGCCAATATCAAGACAATTTTACACTTATATTTAGGACATGCAGTCTATTTCGACAAACGAGCTGTCAACTTGATTTGTTTGAAAACTCTCCAGCTAGAAGCCCCATCATATCCTCCGCTTGCAAGAGGAGTATTTCTAATGAAGTTCTTGTTGTTAATATATGCAAACTGAAGTTGTGCTTTGTTTTGGAGACTTCTACCCATGTAAAAAGCATAAATAAAGCCTACTTACAAACCCTCATTTCATCTATCAAAACATTTGAGGCATCCACTAACAACTGAGTTTCCTGTCATGCTTTCTTAAAACAAATGCTGATTTTTCTGTATTTTGAGATGCCCAAGATGTACAACGCAAAGATCTGTAGAAAGGCCTCAAAGTTTTAAAGCCACGCAGGAAAAGTTCCAACAAGAATGCTTGATACAGATACTGGCACAGCATCAGAGATGCTCTCAGCAGCTGCTAAAAACAGCCTGAACCGTTGCACTCACTGAGAGCCTTAGGGCTCCATTGCACATAGTACATGACTTAAAAATGAGATGACACAGCCTTATTAGGAGAACTAAGAACTATTTTGGAAAACTGAGGCATTGCGCTGGCATTTAAAAAGCCATTCAGAGTTCACCACTTTTTAGAAGAGCATATGGGAAGGAAATTGAGCTGAAGCAAATGATACAGAGTTTTCATTGAGTTTTCCAAATTTAATAACTGTAAAAAATAAATATTACTCTTAATGTTACTGTTCAGCAGTTTATAGCAACCTGTATATATCACAGTACTCCATTTTCTCAATTGTTTTATCTTGTGTTCCTGGGGATAAAAATATTGATGCATTTCTTGTTGCCACAACAGTTGCATTATTTAGAATTTCGTCGATTTTAAGTATACAAAATCATGGAGGCTCAAAACGTATTGGAAAGGTCAAAGGAGCAAAGCATTTCATTAATTATTTATAGGATAAAGCACCCACTACTGTACACTATAAATGGGATAAAGTACCCACTGCTGTACATTAATAAGAATATTGCAAGTCACTGAGGAATTCCATAAGCTTTAAGGAGATTAAACTGTCTATCCTCCCTCTATGGATTAAGGTCGAAAATGCCTCTCTCCTTCAAGGCACCATCCCTGATTGTCTAAAAGTAGAACATGTATCTCCATCCTAAAAAAAGACAACGGCAGACTGCGCAGACATAAAAAATTTCTGTCCAATCTCCAACATTCCCACTCTGGTGAAGCTTATCGAGAAATGTGCACAGATCCAACTCTGCAATCACATAGATCAGTACCAACTCCTAGACCAATACCAGTCTGGTTTTTTTCTCCACGATCACAGCACAGAAACAGCACTCACACACATACTGGATGACGTCCTTTCAATGCTGGATCAATATGAAGCATGTCTTCTCATCCTCCTTGACATATCCTCAGCATTTGACACTGTACAACATGTCAACCTTCTAAATCTACTTGAAAGAAGGATGGGTTTATCCAGGACTGTCCTCCAATGGTTTACTTCATTCCTCTGTAACAGAACCCAAAGAATCAAGGTCAACCATTCTCTGTGAAAGCCATCTATGGTCACCTTGGAAGTCCCACCGGGATTTGCCCTCTCTCCCATTCTCTTCAACTTCTTCATGGAACTTTTAGCAGACTCATTAGCATCCTCCAACATTTATGTGACACACAACTGTACCTGAAAATCTCCTCTCCTGATGACTTCAATACCCTCAACCTTATTCTACAGAATACTCAGAACTGGCTTGTGCTCAACCATCTCAAACTTAACGCCATCAACACGGAATTTCTCCTCATTACCCCACCCAAACACAATTTTAAGATCGACTTTTGGATGAAATATCTAACTGCTCTCAATAGTACTCCTCTCTCTGTAGACTCTACGTGACAATTGGGAATTACACTAGACAAACATATGCATATGCAGAACCACATCAGTAATGCCACCAAAGGAGTGAATTACCAGATGAGCATTCTAAGGACGTTAAAACCCTTCCTTCCCCAGGATAATCTTAAATAAGTGGTCCAAGCCCTGGACATCAACAGGCTTGATTATGGAAGTGCCACTCTCAGTGGCCTCCCCAGATACAAACTGGCCCCTTTATGGGCCTCCCATAATGCTGCGACCAGACCCATCACTGAAACAAAAAGAAACAATCACATCTCCCCTGACTTGAAATCCCTAAACGGGCTCCTGTATGAAGCACAAATTCATCTAAAAATCGTTTGCATGAACCATAAAGCCATACATTTCAACATCCCCAGATATCTAGCACAAAAGTTGGAACTATCTGGCAGATGTAGATCATCGGGAAGTTACCGCTCCATGCTGCTGAAACCACAGATTTCCCGCAAGAAGAAAACGTGCAAAAGAGCTTTTTTAGGCATCACACAAAAAGATTTGGAATTCTCTTCCGAAGGAAATCCGTCTGATTCACTATACCGCCTCTTTCAAATTAGAAGTGAAATCATTCCTGATGAATAAATGATTAGTTTAAAAGTCGTCATCATACTGTATATCAATCGACCTTACCTGTTGAACACCTATTTTGTTGATCACGACTACCTCTTTCTGATCTCTTGAAGAGATCCCAATCTTAGATTTCATGTTCTCCTATTTATGTTGTAAATGCACTTTATTACTGTCTTTTACTGATGTATCACCCCCCCGTATGCGATTTGATACATTCATGGGTCATGTTCGCGATATACAAAACTTTATAAATAAATTAAATAAATAAATAAGCCTATGGAGCTATAATGACGAAGGCCAAGTTCCTTCATAAAGTTAGGGAAATAAGTGACTTGCAATATCGCCTCATGTATGCCAGGAGGTAATTTAGCCCATATAATACATTGACACACCATCAGCTTTCACACGAACCACAAACCTTCTATATGAAAGAGCAAGCATGGTTACAAACATGAATAATAAAAAGTGCAAAATTAAATACTTCAAAATCCTGTTAGCTATTTGTTGCAACCAGATATTAGAAACAGTTGGCACAGAGCCAGCTAAGTGACAATGACTAATGCCTTTATCACACCATAGCTTCATACTTGGCAGTGCCTTCCTCCTATTAAATGTGTGGCAGGCCCAATCTAATATGTTGCATTAGTACAGTTGAATGTGGGCAGGGACAATTATCTTACTAGTGGTTCCTGACGCTCGGCCACCCTGTTACGTTGTGACGGGGAAGTATGCCAGCAACCTCACGGCCCTCTGGGATTCATTTCCTTGATTACCTAAATCTGGAAATTATAGAATCTGGGAGGTGGACAGTTCTAAGACTCAACCTGATTTGGGGGTTGGAGTGGGAGGTGGGTGGAGGGGACTGTTTGAAGTTGTTTGGGGTTCATTGCAAAGTGCTTCATTTTTTAGTTCTGTACAAATTCTTAATAGACAAGGCACACACCGCTTTAGAGGCCTTCTACAACATTGGGGAACATCACAAACCATGACCACACCGTCTATAACCAGGGATACATCTTCTTCAATATACTTATGTCGACTTTAACTTGTCTAACATGTAACGGACGTGGTCTAAACAACCATAGAAAGACACGTCTAACACAGTCCCATCTTCTGCGGCACTCGGCTGCAACATGTCTCCTCCAGGAGACACACCTCACAGCAATTACCTGTACTAGGCTGCGACCTCACAGGTGGAGTGAAATATTTACCTCATGCTACTCCAACTACTCCTGTGGAGTGGCGACGTTAATTAAAAGAGGTACCCCATGGACAAACCAGAAATTGGTTAGTGACACAGAGGGCGATAAGTGCTGGACTTGGGAATGCTGTTTCATAGGCAGATTCTAATTGCCAATGTATACGGGCCAAATGTGGATGAGCCCTCCTTCTATCAAAAGCGGTGGCATGCCATACAGTCTATGGGAAATGCAGCGTTGCTCTGGGGAGGGGACTTTAACACGGTAATGTCCATTGAGTGTGGTAGAGTAAGAGCCTCATGCACATACCACCCACTAGGAGCTGCAGTTTTACAACAACTGGTAGATGACTATGGAGTAGTGGACACATGGCAAAGTGCGGGAGGGAACTTGTATAACATACCACCAAAATGTCTGGTTAAGGCTGGACTTCTGGCTCACTTCCCCAGAACTACACTCCTGGGTGTTGGATGCCTCCCATCATGCCCGCACGCTGTTTGACCACTCCCCAGTTACTCTGACCCTACAGATACCCTAGCCGTATGAACAGCCCTTTGCCTGGTGCCTGCCCCCTAACGTGCTATTAGATACAGCATTCAAAGAGGAACTGCACACACACACATCAAAGAATATTTTGATAAAAACACTGGCTCTGTAGATTTGGTCGGAACACTGTGGGAGGCCTTCTAAGATGTTGTGCATGGATATTGCACAGCGGGGCAAAATAGGGTGCTCAGGGACATCAGAGATAGCCTAAATTGCCTAGAATCAGAGTTGCACATGCTTGAAACACAATACTACACAACACCATATGCGGGACTACTAGGGCAGATTCGCAGGAAATTGATGGCATATCAGGAAGAGGCGGACAGGGAGGTGAAGTTCTACAAATACGTGATTGCGAGGCAATATGGTGAAGGTGACAAGCCGGGAAAAACACTTGCAAACCTACTAAAACCACCTTGGGGAGCCACTTTCATTTCCACACTCATTACCACTGCCAATGAAACAGTACACTCTCCCCCTGACATTTAAAACACTATGCACGATTTTTATTTACAATTGTACAGCTCGCAAGCACCTACGACCTCAGCATTAGAGGATTACTTGGAGTCTATAGGGCTGGTATGGTTTAACACTCTATACCAAAATATCTTTACATACCATTCATGGTGGAAGATGTGCAGCGAGTGACTGGCGAAATGAGAGCGGACAGAGTGCCAGGGACAGATCGTCTAACCACGCAATTTTATAAAGAATACACTGAGCAACTTGCCCCACCTACTAGAGGTGTATCAGGAGGCATTGGAGAGCGGTATTCTCCCTGCATCGATGAGAGAGGAGATAATTATCGCCTTCCTCAAACCTGATAAGGATCCCCAGTGTTGCGACTCTTACCGTCCTCTTTCATTGATTAACCTGGACCCCAAGATCTTTGTGAAGCTTTTGGCTCCTAGACTCCAACCACTGCTCCCAACTATAGTCTTGTCGGCTCCAATCCGCCTTCGTACCGGGCAGATCAACTTCGCATAATATCAGAACCTAATTCGGAAAGCTGCACTACTTAGCGCCAAACCTACCTGCTGCTGCTGCGTTGCTCAATGCCTCGAAGGCATTTGATTAATTGGAATGGGGTTCCTCTTTCCCCTGCTCAATAGAATAGGTCTAAGCCTGACCTTTATAAAACAGATTCAACTCCTTTACACACAGCCCACAGCTCGATTAAGGATAAATGGGTTGATTTCTGAGCCGATCGCGATAACCCGTGGCACTAGGCAGGGGTGCCCTATGTCACCCCTGCTGTTTGCGATTGTGACCGAGCCCCTAGCTGCGTGCCTACAACAACACCACGCCAACAGGGGAATTGGTTTCACTACCAGGGCCCTTACTGTATTCATTTACGCAGATGACATCACGCTGTTCATGGTGCGCCCCGAAGACAACCTGGCCCCCATGATAAGGGAGGTGATCCGTTATGGTGGGCTATCAGGAGTACACATCAATTGGAGTAAGTCTGTGATACTCCCCCTCACATCTGGCACACAAGAATTCAACACTGAATATTCGGTGCAGTGGGCTTCAGAACCAGTCCGATACTTGGGAGTATGGCTATCCTCTGACATGCAGGAAATCTGGACTGCAAAATATGGGAAGGTGGTTGCCTGGATTGAAGAGAGGATCAAAAGATGGAAGACACTTCCATTATCACTAGCGGGCCGCATAGCAATAGCAAAAATTATCATATTGCCCAAATTATTATATATTTTCGTGAATCTGCCGCTCCCGCTCCCACTGCACTTATTTAGAAGATTATGGTCACTCATGATCGAACTGGTATGGGCTGGGGGCCCACCTCGTATCGCATGGGAAGTGTTAACACTACAGCAGGAAAAGGGTGGGAAGGCAGCCTCGGATTTTACCTTATGCGCTTACAGCGCACAGGCACAATTCCTGGATTTCTAGGCACACCCAAAGCCATACCAGCCACACGTAGCAATGGAAATTGACCACACTGCTCCCTTACCAATCTCTACAGCTCTTTATCAACCATATGGGAAATAGACACTATACAAGTAATGAGATGGGGAGGTATCTGCAAAAGAGCTCACTTAGAGATATTATACGCACCTTCTGTACCACTTTTTAATAATCCCTTGTTTCCTATTACTGGAGAGAAAAGCTCAAAAACGCGCTAGCACAGACAACTTAGCAATGGGCGGTGTCCTACACCCTAATGACACATTTATAACACTTCAACAAATATGCTCCACAGTGAAACCGGCGGCACTCGACGCGCTATTGTATTACCAGCTCTGCGCGTCCTGTAGACGTAAGCTCCCCTCATTTCCGGAACCTCCGCCCACCCTGCCGGCGCTAGAAATGTATTGGTGGTGAAATCGGGACGGAAACTTATATCACGTATTTATAAACACATGCAAAAAGTCTGCCTAATAATTGTTACCCCTCCTGTGCTGCTTGGGATGCGGAAGTGGATGACCCCTTCACAGACATAAAATGAAAGCTGAGTTGCCAGCAGCTAGAACACCTGTCGCCCAATTATCGCCTCCGGCTTATACACGTTAAATTCTTGCATCGTCTGTACCACACCCCTTTACACCTCTACAAAATGTGATTGCGGGAGGACAATTGTTGTTGGAGATGTGGCTCCCCCCTCGCCAACTTTACACACTTAGCCTGGTACTGCAGGCCCATGGCGCGGTTCTGGTTGGAGGTTTACGAACACATTAAGGACATAACTGGCCAGGACATCCCCCTCACGCTGCTTATGTCACTGCTTGCGGTGTTGGAGACTGAGCCTCCCAAGTTGCGCAAACTGCCCTCCATGCTCCTACTGATGGCAAAAAGGCAGGTGGCTTTACATTGGGGTGCAACGGGATCCCCGTTAGCCAAAGACTGGATAGCACATGTCACTTACTGCAGCACACAACTTTCCACATATTGGGAGCTCCAGCAACTCAGATCCCGACCCAAGGATTTCTGGGAACCATACGTCACCTGGCTGAACTGTAGAAATGTAGATGTGTAATGTAACGTATGCATGCCAGGTGTACCCAATGAGACCACTCCACAATGGAATTGTGAAGAGTTGGTGCGGTGTAAAGATGCCGAAATGTCTGTTTGTTTCTTTGTGTCTACTGATGTTTATTATTGTAGATGGGACTTTGGAAACCCCAGGTTTTATGAGATAATGCAAAATCCAGCCATGTTGGCTCAATTCTTATAGTACCGTACTGCAATGTGGTTATATCCTTGTTTGTTGTTTCTATGATGAAAATGCTAATAAAAAACAATTAAAAGAAAAAGATATTAGAAACAGTTCAATAGAATTCAGTTAAAAAAAAAGAAGCTGCACTAGCTCCGAATGTTTAAAAGCATGGAGAAAGATTCTAGCTTTTCTCTATCTAAGGAGTGCAAACACATGTTCCCTTCAACTGTCATTGCAAGCTAAAAAGAAAGAAAAGCAATGTTCCATTTTTATTACTTTAAACTGCTGCTTCTATTGAATAGACTAAATAGTCAATTCAAATAGACTACATTTAAAAACAAGAATTTGCAATGCAATCAATCTCACCTTTGGGACCCTATATATTTAGCTATGCAGCACATTAGCCTGGGTGCTGAAACATCCACTGTTCTTTAACATGGAGAGAAAGTAAGCTCCAAACTGTGTAACACACCAGGTATGGAACACATGGAGAGAAATAATGCCTTTCACAGGAAATGATGAGGTGAAGGTGGTGGTGAAGTGCTTCTTGCGAGCACTAATTAATAATGAAAAACTCCCTAGATCATTCCTGACTACTTTCTCACAGACTTTCCACTTTAATTTTTAGCATTTATTTTCTCAGTTCCTGCAAACCATCCCAGAGTCCACCAACCAAACCGGCTTCAGTCGTTCTCTATTGCAGGAGCTCTTTCAATTTTTCTGGCCATTCCCCTATGGATTTAAGCTGCCCTCCCACCCTCTCTGCCAGTGCTTGAACTGATTTTCTTTCTTGCTGGTGTAAGAGTCAGAAAGTATATGAAGGCTTTGGGAATCAGTTGTTGCAGTTCCTGATAGCCCAAAATGGCAAGCCCACAGGAAGAGATTTGAGTGGTGCATTTAATTTGACAGATGGTCTCATTCCTCCCCCAGATGTATCATCTTTTCTAAATTACCACTTAATGACACCTCCCCAGTCTTTCTACGCTAGAGGTCAACCTTTGCATTCAAGTAGGTGGGTCGTTAACAAGTCAGCCAAAGATGTGTATTCAGTCATTGGATCAAGGGTGATGGACAAACCAGTTCTAACCTAGTTTAAGGTAGCACAAAGTACATTTTCCTAAAATCAATTTTCACCAGTGCAAAACATTTGTAACCTCTCTGATTTTCCGAAACTTAGATAATAAAGAGTATTTTATTAATCAATAGACGTGTTCCTGGCAAAGGTTAGCTATAGCTGCATAGTAAAAACAGTTTTTTGTAATTGCCAAAGTGTGGTAAGCACCTTTTTTATATTTTAAGCTGCCACCACTGGGGGCCTACAAGGCATACTTTAGGGATGACTTTGCTAATATGTTTATTACATGCCAAAAGCACTTTCTTGCCATGTGTCACTGCAGTGCTTTTAAACTGCATTCTAACCATAGCACGGCGGTACTCTCTGTAGCCATAGATTTTTCTCATGTATGATGGTTGTATAAATACACACTGCAGCCCACATATAATATTTAACCTCGACACCACAGGAGTGTTTCTTGCACCATGTATCATGTCCTCACTGGAAAGTTAAATTAATGCACAGTACATGCTTTGAGGAAACACACATGCATCGTCGGATTGTTTAGCAGTGACAAAGCATACAGAGTTTTGATACCAATAAAATCAGACACAACAAAATCAGAACAAACAGTGATGTCCTGTCTACAAATTTAATTTGAAATGAACACAATGGCATTGCCAGATGGCATCAACATGTCATGATACACTAACGTTACAATCCTGACCAAATGTGAGGTGTGTATGCTGCTCCGCTTCTCTGAACCCACTACCTACCTCACACTGAAATTATTGAATGTATGATGTTACAACACAAACAAATACAACGCATGCTTTTACATCGAACGTTTTTGCAACTCTTACCATTACAACGCAAATGTAGTATACTACGTTGAATAATCCATTGCAACGCATACTGCAATAACTCACACATTTACAACGCAAGATATAAATGTTTTTGTATAATAAACTACTGGAGCGGGATGCAGGGAAAACAGGGGTTTTGGGTGGGGAAGTGTATTAAAACATAAAAATTACAATTAATACTCGCGTATTACAATTTATACTCACACTAATATTAATAATTTAAACAATTAAACTTGTATCAATTTGTTAAAATAATTAATACAACACATACTATTTTAAAACACATTGTGTAATGAAATTACCCAATAGCCCTAAAAATATACCCGGGTAACACAATTCATACTTGGGTACTTGTTTCATAAATATTTATTGTTTACTTCATAATTTAAATAAATATTTCCAAAATGCATAATACACATATAAATTAAACAAAAAAACTTAAATTAATCTAAACTAACTTATTTACAACTTTTTAACATAACATACATTTAATCAACATTTTCAAAATGTTATTAAGTAAACACCAAAAAAATACACAAACATGAAAAAATACATAACATAAATTAAACTACTATTAAGAATACACAACTAATAACAAGAAGAAAAAGTTATCTTTTAAATATACGAAAAAAAAGTCCTACATCTCTCTCAATGAAATTACTTTGACCTGGAAATAGTCAAAACGGATGTTAAAACCCACTAAAATAAAATGATACGAAAACTAACATAGCAAAATAATTATTTATATTGTCACACACCATTAAAAACACAAAGAAAAATTAAACCGAAAACATATTTTACTTTCAAATAATGTTCCAGACAATAAAACGTATAAAAGGAGCAATCCACCATTTTTGAAATTGTAGTTACCTGATTACCAGAGACTGCACGTAAGATTACACTTTGCAAATTCTATGCATCGAAGAAAGCCAGCTAAAACTCGAAGTAAGTACAAACTATAGATATATATAGCTACTTAACAATTTTTAGAAACGCAAATTAGCTAAATACCAACATATTATTTTTTTTCAGTTTGTTTGAAAACTATACAACCTCCAGCCAACTTTACTAAATAGACTATTTGGGACAATATATATCAAAAGTAAGCCACAACATATTTTTTTTTCTCGTTTAAAACAAAATGTAAAATAGTTGATTTATAATAAATATTGCTAAATATAATGACACTAATACTAACACAAGGGGGTCGGAGGGAAAGTTTAGCGACCACAATGCTACGTCCCTCAAAACTATTGTAAACCAACTGATAGGTAGCATTAAGTCAAAACCTCAGAATGAGGGATAGATGAATGTGCGTGGACTGATGGCGAAATCGTTCATGGGGCACCTTAAAATTATTAGTAGTGTTCCCATCAGAGTTCCATCCTGTACCGCCCTACATCATTTGGGAATGTCACTGGTAGTACACAAGGGATGACCCGATGTACGATTTGGCACAACGTTGCCCTGTAGGAATTCAATAACCCAATGTAGTTATTTATTAGGTAGGTATTAGGAGGTAACTGGTAAGCAGTGCTAAATAGTGTAGAAAAACAAAAAAAATTCAAAAAAGTGGTGTAGTTTAAAAAGGGGTAGAGGAAGGAAAATGTGTTTAATAGAAACCTTCCGCTCCCACTATTTAAAAACAGTGCGAAAGGTAGTGTCAACAAATAACTACCTTGACAGTTTTAATGGTCATGGTCGACATGTTTCTGCAGTTTTACCTGGGCCCATGGGTCACCTACTGCTTCATCAGGACCTGCAATGCTACTGCTTAATTATGTGCATAAACAAAAAAAGGGGAAGTGAAAATTAAATATCACCTTAAGTTCTCCTGGTTAGAGGACCGTTGGATTTCACAATACAGCACACACATCAAAACATGAAAAGAAAAAGAAGAACAAGCTCATTAGCTAGTGCCTCACACGCAGCTAAGGTCATACAATGTACCTCACTGTGGCTGCTAATTCATTAATTATATTTATCACTAGTCTTGTTCCCATAAAGAGTCACAAGAGAGCAGAAATACCGTTCGTATAAAACACTCACCCACTGTTTAGGAGAATGTTGCCCCACCTCACCCTGCATTAGCACAGGTACAACGGAGCCCCGCTCTGTGTAAACAATACAAGAACAAACAGACAGAATAACTGGGTTAAAGGAAGTACAACTAGGCTGAGACAAGCCACTAGGTACTTAGTTCATGTCTTACGCAATATATTTCTTAACCAAAGCCACAAAGATTGGCTGCTGATGTATTGCTAAGTATGTTTCTATATCGTGGTCTATTGCTCATACATGTCGCGTAGCATGCGCGAATACACTTTTAGACACGCTATGGGGTTGTAAGAGACAAACTCCAATGTGCTAACGAATTGCTCATGACTCTTACCGGTCACAAACCAACGCGTATGGGTAGGTGAGACGATCTATGTTAGACCGTTAATTAAACGCGCTAGCAGTTTACACACAACTCACATCTCCGTCGGTACTCCAGACGTCCATCTGGGCTGTCTGTGGGAGGTACCGACGGGGTGGGTCAGCCCGCTTTTGCAAGTTCCGGTGTGTCTCCCGAGAGGTAGGCGCGGCGCTATGACGTAATTGCGCCGCGCATTGACTCACGGATACTGTAGTTCCTATGCGCCTGATTATGCCCGCAATAGAAAACTCATTGTTAATGTATTACTACAATGAAGACTCTCTTAGTCTCTAGGCTAGATAGCCTCTATCTGATTGTAAACGGTAAGGAACATTCTAGAGGGTTAAAAGGGGCGTCTGTATATTAACGCACCAAACCACTCGCTCATGGAGCGTATGAATCCTATTAGGTGGTAGGAGTCCCATCTCATTCTGGACCTGTAGGGACATGTGAGGAGAACTGTCCGGAAGTTTGAGTTTGGCGTCAGAGTGTTATCGCGCCAAACCCTTCGCTCCCTGAGCCATGTCGTCCTGTTGGTGTTATTATTACTGGGCCATTCATAATGGTCCTATCTCACTTAGGACATGTAGAAACGATCCTTTATTTCATAATTGCTGTTGATATACATCGCTTAGGGCATTGACCAAACTGTCGCTAAATCTTTATTTTAACACAGAGTGTGGATTTCATATGACACTATAGCGACATCCAAGGAATATCTTCGTTCAATCCTTGTTTATCTGTCCCAAGTTTGTACACCCATTTCTGTTCGCGCCGAAACAAGAAGCTTTTGATGTCAGTGATATGGGTAGGTATCATAGGTTGCTCTAACACAGTCCAATGGAGATCAGACGGTGTATGTTTTGTCTGTAAAAAATGATTCATGAGTCTGGTTGATTGCCTAGAGCACCTAATCGAACTCTTATGTTCTAAAATGCGTGTCTTAATCTTGCGGGTTGTCATGCCCACGTATCTCTTGTTACATGGGCAAGTGATTAAGTACACTAAGTTGGAGCTATTGCAATTAGTAAATCTCCGCTGTTCCCAGGGGCGACCAGTCCCTATGTCAATCATCTGTGATCTAGTGGTATTCGGACACGCTGCACAATTTCCACAGGGATGGTGTCCTGTGGCCGCAGGCATGTCCCACAGTGTGCCCAATGCTCGTGGTAGTTCTCCTTTAGGGCGAGTGTGGACTAGTTTGTCCTTTAGGTTCTGACCTCTTTTGAAGGCGAACAGTGGAGCTGGAATGGAATCACTTCCAGTATTGAGAATGCTCCAGTGCTTCTTCACTATTCTCTGAATTTGATTAGACTGTGTGGTAAACGTGCTCACACAGGTAACCCGATCTTGTTGGGGTTTCGGTGGCATAATCTCTAACAACCCTTCCCGGTTGTTATTGGAGGCTCTCTTTTTTGATCTACGAACTAGATGTTTCGGATATTCTTTTTGTAAGAGATCCTTTTCTAGACATCCTGCATGGTATTCAAACGGGTTTCTGGTGGAACAGTTTCGTTGAATGCGCAAAAATTGCCCATAGGGCAGGTTGTCACGAAGAGATATAATGACACTCCATCCCAAAAAATAATTATTATTCACTTTACAAAACATATTCACAGTTAAAATAATATTTCATCTAAACATTTTTGTACACTTGATTATAAAAATGCACAGGAAAATAATGTATTAGAATTACTAGTCTTACTACAAAGGGTGCTTGCCTGTGGGAAAATGCTGGATAGAGTTTAAATTAAATTAACTATTCCAACTCCAAAAGGTGTTTGATTCAGAAAATGTGCGAAAAGGGTGCTTACCTATAAGAAAAGGCTAGATAATGTTCACGTTAAAAAAACTATCCCAACTACACAATGTGCTTGATTCTGAACATGTGCATGATAATAATGTATCAAAATTACTATTCTTACTCCAAAAGCTTATACCCTATAATAGAACTGAGTGAAAATGTTTAAATTGAAATAACAATTCCAACTACAAAATGTGCTTGATTCATAAAATATGCAGAATAGTAGTATATTTAAATTCCTATTCCTACTCCAAAGGTTGTTTGCCTGACAGAAAATGCTGGATAGGGTTTAGGTTGAAATTACTATTCCTACTCCATAAGATGCTTGCCTAAGAGAAAGTGCTGACAGTGTTTAATTTAACATAACAATTCCAACTCCAAAACGTGCTTGCCTGAGAGATAATGCTGGATAGTGTTTAGGTTAAAATAACTATTCCAACTCTAAAAATAACTTGCCACATAGAAAGTGCTGGAAACTGTTCATGTTAAAATAACTATTCCTACTCCAAAATATACTTGCCTAAGAAAAAGTGCTGGATAGTGCTTAGGTTAAAATTACTATTCCAACTCTAAAAGGTGCTTGATTCTGAAAACATGCAGGATAGTAGTATGTTAACATTACTATTCCTACTCCAAAGGATGCTTATATCTCAGAAAATGCTGTATAGTGTTTAGGTTAAAATAAATATTCCAACTCCAAAAAATGCTTGCCTGAGAGAAAATGCTGGATAGTGTTTAGGTTAAAATTATTTTTCCAACTCCAAAAGGTGCTTGATTCAGAAAACGTGCAGGATAGTAGTTTGTTAAAATTACTATTCCTACTCGAAAGGGTGTGTGCCCCACGGAAAATTCTGGATAGTATTGATGCTAAAATAACTATTCCTACTGCAAAAGATACTTGCCTAAGAGAAAGTGTTGGATAGTGTTTAGGTTAAAATAACTATTCCAACTCCAAATGATGCTTGGCTGAGAGAAAATGCTGGATAGTGTTTAGGTTAAAATAACTTTTCCAACTCCAAAAGGTGTTTGATTCACAAAATCTGCATGATACTAGTATATTTATATTACTATACCTACTCTAAAAGAAGATTAACTCTAAGAAAATGCTGGGTAGTGATGAGATTAAAAGAAAGATTCTTACTCCAAAAGCTGATTCTTTAAAAAAACATGCATACTATTAAAAATGTAAAACTACTATTCCTACTCTAAGTTTCTTTTTATATCAACAGATTACTACAATACAACATCAAAAGTCAACAACATCTCAACAAAGAAATCTCAAAATCCACTGGACAACAGCAACATCATATACCAAGTTAATTCTCTGAAATATAACCAACTAACAAAAATAAAATAAATGGAAAAACATACACACACAAAATACATCATCAACATAAAATATTAACAATGTTCATTTTTTTTCCAGCTTTCAAACGTTCAAACAATGAGAGAAAACAAAACAAAAAAAGGTAATTTCCACATCAATAATTATTAACATTTTAAAACTGTACAGTAATTATTTTCCAGAAAATAATATGTTCTCTTCAACAATCAAAAAATATGACAGATACATAAATGTATTATACTTTAATAAGAGATGTTCACAGATAAACACAAATGTAAGTCTTAGCATAAAAAGGTTCATTTTTTTTGTATAATAATAAAACATGATTTTATTGTTCCCTAACCAAATACATGCTATTATATTTCAGAGAAATTATGTAAACGAAATGTAGTACACTAACATTCATTTTCTGTAATCGTTTTCAGACTACAAAACATCTAAAAATATTAACCGCATCGCCGCTAGCGGTTTTCCCCGCTGTGCGCAGTAATTTTCAAATTACCGCGTTACATGACGAGCTCAGCTCGTCATCCGCGTTCGGCGGGTTACGCTCATGACGAGCTGAGCTCGTCATCAGCATGGAAGCGGTTAAATTAAAGGAATAAATAACCAAAACTATTTTATATAGGTAAGATTACAAAAACAAAAACAAACTAATATAAACAACTATGTTATTCTCAGTAGGAAACTTCACCAATAAACTAGAGATACCTAATAAAACTTTAGTTATTATTTTTCCAGAAACACAGACTACAACACTGTTTTAAAAACCCCAAACCATAACCACTCTGCCTCTGCAATGGAGATTGAAGTACATGAAAGAATAAATTAAATTAAAGATATTGCATCCACCTCCAATAAACCCTGTGGTTCACTTTTAAGGGAGGTATCACAACAATTACCCCCACATGTTGCAAGTAGTATGCCCACAATACTTAATTTGAGAATAATTATTCAACGTCAAAAACAGACAAGTAACCCACAAAGAGTAACACCTCAAACACACTCTGACATTATAATTACACCTGAACTCTCTGCTACTGCTTCTAATGAACCTTTCCTTTTGCATGATAATGAAAACCTTCAAAAGAGAATCTTAACATTCAGCACACCACAAAATTTAGTATGGTTAGAAAACAGTGATATTTGGATGATGAATGGAACGTTTCAAAGCACCCCCATCCAGTCAACCAAATATACACTATTAACAATACAGTAATTCCCTTAATATACAGTTTACTGCCTTTTAAACAATCCTCAACATACACTGAATTTTTATTAGTGATAAAATCTAAAATATCTAACAAAAGCCCTAGAAAAGTAATAATTGACTTTGAAATATCTATGACTAATACAATTACAAAAACATATCCAAAAAACCAAGTTCAAGGATGTTTCTTTCACCTTTCCCAGGCACATTGGCGCAAACTTCAAAAAACAACCTTAATTGAGGATTATATATCAGACAGTAAACTACAGTTTGAGCTTAACAAACTAACTGCCCTTTGCATTGTTCCTCCTGATAGTGTAGACGAGTAGTACACCTCAATTACTGAATCAGAATATTTTACAGCAAATGACTGGCACCTATACTAAATTATTTTGAAGACACATGGATTGGCCATCTAAGCAGGTCGGGTCACAGAAAGAGACCACGTTTCCATGTGGACTGGTGGAACTGTTACTCAACCTGCTTAGAGGGAGGAGCAAATACAAACAATGCCTTAGAGGGATGGCACAACTCCTTTAACAAAGCAATTGGAAAACCTCATCCTTATTTCTATCATTTTTTGGACATTTTGAAGAAGGAGCAAAGTTTCCCAGAAATGAGAATGGCGCAATCATTAATAGGTAGTCTGAACCCACTCATTTCTAACAGAACTAAAGAAATGTCAGAAAGACTATTGGGTGTAATTCAACAATTTTGGATGACAGTGGTTTCAGACTACCTTGATAATCTTGCACACATCCTACACTTTTAAAACACATTATTTTTACTTGTCTGTTTTACCCTAAAACAACTTGTGCTAATTCAATTGGTCATATTCACCAAATATTAAATTTAAAAATTAAAGTCGGGTCTTCTTACCTTCAGAAGTTTTCTATCTTCAACTCATGGACTTGCATACCATCCATTACTTCACCAAGAGTCCTTTTATTCTTAAATCAATAGTAGATAACAGATAATCCATTTGAAAAATCCATTACCCGATGAAAAAGATATTAATATGCACACTAAAATCAATGCATATATCAAAAAACGCACCCAATAAAAAAATCCTGAAAATATTTTTATGTTTAGAAAAAAACGCACGAAAATCCAATGATGCAATCCAATGGTAATCCAATTCCAACAACATTTGGAAATCCTTCAAAATCCAAAATAAAAAACCCAAGAAAAAAAACCTGAAAAGTATGTATTTTTTGACAATTAAAAAACACCACTAATTTAAAAAAAAAAATCCATCTAGACCCAAAATCCTGTACAAAATAAGTTATTAGCACATCTAAAAGATATTACAGTTTAAACAATGTATAAATACAGCTAAACGCGGATATAATAAAAATGAGTCATTTACTAAACAACGTACCGCTAAACAAAAAAGGTACACCTTTACAAAAAACTTTTGTTTAATTAAGTGTTTAATATATATACCATCAAGTACTTAACTAAACGAAAGTATTGTAGAAAAATACAGACCCGACGTGGGCCTACTACTGCAACATGTAATGGCGGAAATCAATTCGTAAAAACACATCAAACATACTTAAAAAACATGTCCTAAATAAATATACCTCTCTCATCCCTACTTACAATAAACATTACCACTACACTATGGGGCCCATTACAATGTTGGGCGGATCGCCACTGCCCGCATGGCGGTGGCGATCCACCCAACATTCTGTCCCGCCCGCATGCAAATTCCCCCCACCATATTACTATGGCGGGGTGGACTCCGACAGACAGAAAGACCATCTGCCGTTTTTTTGCCCGGTCTATCAGTCGACTGGGCGGAAAAGCTTTTAATATGGTGGCGGTGTCTGTAGACACTGCCATCCATATTAGGATGCATGCGGGGGTTTGCCTGCATGCAGTGTTTAACATTGGGAGCCTGTAGCGGGCCCCCAGATATTTTGGGGGGTGGGGTGTGCACATGGAGGGGTACCTATGGTACCCCCCTGCATTTGCATGTACAACGTGGCAGGCACCGTGTGGTGCCTGTCACGTTGCGCATTTAAATGCCTAACTTGCATTTTTGGCAATGTTAATAATACGGGATGCGCCCGCCAGTGTGGCGGGCGCATCCTAATTGTATGTGTGGGACCGCCGCATGCATTGCGGGCAGTCCCAGTTCCCGGGTCTATGGCGGGCGGGCAAAGTCCGCCCGCCATACAAATGAGCCCCTATGTATTTTAACAAAGTAAATGTATCTTACCTTAATGCAGCTCTCCCTTGGTTCTGTTCTCTCCAGCGACGATCTCCGTAATAATGAAACTCACGTCTACTCGTTGACGTCATACATTTTTGTAAAAATTTAAAAAAAACAATTTCTCTCATTGAAAACAATGGAAAAGTGTGAGAAACGTATTCAGATATGTATTATAAAATGGTACTATACTTAATATACTTAATGTACTTATACTTAATATAATGCACAAACATTTTTATAAAATATATTAATATATACTGGATTTATTTTAATTTTTTTAAAGAATTTATTACAACTATTCTAAAAATGTTAAATTAACAATAAAAGATTGTGATTTTTTTTACCTGTTTTCTATTTCTTTATAAATGTTTACTAACGTTTATTCTAAATTGAAAATGGAAAAAAATAATTATCATGTAAATATTTAAAAATATATACATAATAATTGTTTTACATTTTTATTAATTATTTACATATACTTTACATTGAAAGATATATAATATTATTCACAATTTACTTTTAACAATAATAACTTTTTACATTACAAATAAATACTTATACGAATTATTAAAACCTGAATATTCATTAATTCAATTTTTAAAAGAAACTATATAACAAATTAATTAGTTATTATCATATTAAATGTTTACCTACATAATTAATACCTGAGTATTTTTATATATCATAATTAATAATACATATTTCTGTAAAGTTCTTCGTATGAATTATAAGAGTAGCATTAATATTAATATCGGAGTATTAATTTTCTAAAAAGTGTATCCTACACCTTAAAATAAAAAATATATATATTATCCTGAAATTAATATATCTTCCAACTACATTAGTATCTGGGTATTATTTTTTATACTAATATTTCTCTAAATATTTCCATATTAATTACAACAGTAGCAATAATATTTATTTTTTATTTTAAATGTTTTATATAGCTCTGGCTGGACCGGAGGCCATCAGAGCACTTTACATGGGTATTGTCTGCAATATAGTAAATTTTACAATGAGGTAGTATTAAAAAAACCAATATAAAACGGTGGAAAGCAGCATAAAAATTACACTATCTAATTACATGAATTTCAATGGGTTACAGCAAATTCTGAGCGATTGGGCTAGTGAGAGAGGGAAAGGATGGAAAGAGGGAGGTAGGGTATGGGAATGGGGAGAGGCTAGGGAGGGGGGTAGGTTAAGGCAATATCATACCGCTATACATGGATACTAATTGTAATGTAACAGAGTTACAATGAGGTAGAACTCAAAAAACCCATCCAGACAGTAAAAACAACTTCAGTTTTACACGATTACATGAATTGCAATGGGCTACAGCACATCCTGAGAGATTAGCCTAGTGTGGGAGGGAAAGGATGGAGAAGAGAGGGGAAGGGTATGTGAATGGAGAGAGGCTGCGGAGGTGGGGTGGTTAAGGCAATACGAAGTGGGACAAAGCAGGTCCTAAGGTAAAGGCTAGTGGGAGGAGTAAGTGGGCGAAGGAAGATGAGGGAGACAGTAGGAGGTGGGGTGGGATGAGTGCCCAGGGGAGGGATTAAGGACCCCAATATTTGTTGAGCAGGAGAAATTTGAGGTCTTTTTTTAAACTGACGTAAGAGGGGTTGCAACGAAGAACTTTAGGGAGGGAGTTCCAGATATTAGGCGCGTTCCCGGAGAAAGAGCAAGATTGTGTGGTTTTCTTGTTTAACACAGGAGGGACAAGAGCGAGGGTGTTGTAGCTCCTTAATGATCTAGAGCAGCCAGCTTTGTGAAGTTTGCCTGAGAGGTACTGCGGGCAGCATAGATGCAGGGCTTTGTGTGCAATGCAAGCTGTCTTGTTGGAAGCTCTTCCTTCAACGGGAAGCCACTTAAGGTCTTTTTGGGCAGGGGAGATCTGATCGAACCATTTGAGGTCGGTAATGAGCCTAGCGGCCAGGTTTAGAACAGATTTGATTGGGGCTAGTTGGACTTTGGGGGTTCCAGCGAGGATGGCGTTACAATAGTCAATTTTTGACAAGACCAGCGATTGGACGACTAATTTAAAGTCGTCTGCAGGAATGAAAGGTTTTATTTTCTTGAGGTGATGGAGTGTGAAGAGAGGGCATTTGGCAGAATTTTTTATGTGGGAGATAAGGGTAAGGTTCTGCTCAATGTTAAAACCAAGGGATTTAACTGAGTTAGATATAGTGAGCGAGCAGTTGAGTGCGGTAAGGTCGGAGATCCAGGATAGAATGGGGAGCGAGTTGTTCTTAGGAGAGAAAAGAATGATTTCGGTCTTTTTTGGGTTGAGTTTGAGGTGGTTTTAGTGGAACCAGGATTGAATCTTATTCAAGGCATCATTGAGGTGAAGAACATCCGAGCGGGATTGAATCTTATAGTAAAGTTGGGTGTCATCGGCGTATAGGTGGTAATTGATTCCCGCTTGTTTAAGGATAGAGAGGGGGAGAGGATAGAGCCCTGTGGGACCCCTAGGGAGACGTGCAAATGTTTGGAAAGGCAGTCACAGATTTTAAATTGCTGGGTTCTGTGATGGAAAAAGGAGGTGAACCATTTGAGGGTTAAACCGTTGAGGCTAAAACGATCTTTAAGTGTGAAGTAGAGTAGAGTGGTTAACAGTGTCGAAAGCAGCAGAGAGATCAAGGAGAATGAGAACAGAGGATTCGCCTTTGTCGAGGGCGTGATGGATGTCATCAATTATGTTTAGCATTGCCGTTTCTGTACTGCAGTCCTTTCTGAAGCCTGATTGGAAAGAGTCTAGAAGATTGAATGAGTCAATGTGTCAATCTAGTTGGAGCAGGTGCATATTTCAAGAGTTTTTGAGAGAAGAGGAAGTTTAGAGATAGGACGAAGGTTATTTAGGTCATTAGGGTCACCAGCGGGATTTTTGAGGATGGGAGTGATTTGTCCCAATTGGAGGGAACCAGGAACACAACCCGAGGTAAAGGAGGAGTTGATGATAGAGGTCCAATAAGGGGTGATGATATGTTTTAGATCTTGGACAAGGTTGGAAGGGAGGGTGCCTTTATTGTGAGATGACGGTTTGAGTCTGGAAATGATGTTAAGGACATCAAGTTCAGTGACTGGTTGGAAGTCACGCCAAGAAGCATTATTTTTTTGCTTAAGTAGGAGGGAATGAAGAGGAGTCATGAGGAAGCGTAGACAGTTAAGGAGAATTGGAGGAAATGTCCGGTGAGGGAAGTAGGTTAAGAGGGAGGGGAGTTAGGGTTAAGAATAGGTCAATTTTGGAGATTTTTTCTGAGAAGTACCTGGCAATTTCTTCACATCTCTCAGTGGTGGCAGTAACCTTGGGGGATGCAGAGGATGTTTGGTTTTTATCATTGCTGACGAATTCCCTAGTTCTGTATTTGGCCCAGTCGAGTTGGGAGCAGAAAAAGGAAGTCTTAGCATTGACGATGTGTTTTTTATAGTTGGATCTAGCGGATCTGAGGAGAAAGAAATGAACGGGGAAGGGTTTTGCCTCCATATGTGTTCAGTCGATCTAAATGCGCGCCTCTCAGCGATCTCAACGATGGATTTATTAAAGTGTTCAGTGAGGTCATTGGCGTTTTTGGGAGGGAGGAGAGAGTCGAAGTTGAGCTTTGATTTTGTTCTCAAGTTTGCCGGGGGGGGGGGGTGAGATGAAGATTCCTGGTCAGTTTTATCTGTTTGATGGTTTTGGGTGGAGAGGGTAGTGCAGAGTTAGTGATCGAGAAAAGGATAAGGTGGTGGTAGGACCAGTTGATGGGAATGATGAGGTAAGGGAGGCCAGCTCATTGATAGTAATGATAGCATCAAGAGTGCCTCCTTTGGAGTGAGTAGGAGAGTGGCATAGTTGTTTTAGGTCATTGATGTCGAGTAGATTAGTGAGGAGGTTAACCATAGGATCGTCCTTTTTGTTCCAATGCAAGTTAAAATCTCTGAGGAAGAGGTTTTTAGAATTGGAAGGGGTCATGGGGATAGGTGCCTGTGGGATCAGAGGGTCAGTAGTCAAAGAGCAAGGTGGGTAGGGATTACAGAGGTCAGGGAGGTCAGAGGCGTGGAGGAGGTTTGAGGGGCAGAATGTTCTAAATGTATCGTTACAGAGGGGGTAGTATCCAATTGCTGGGGGAAAGTAGTGTTGTTTAGTTCACTACACAGGGGAATAGAATGATTGGGGTGATTAAGTGAGGAGATGGGGTGACATCCTTTCTGAGAGAGGTGAGTTCAAACGATAGGTTAGCGAGATGGAGTTCTATATTAAAAAGCGTCTAGGGTATAAGGAAGAAGGGGAATGAGGCAGAGAGTTTGTGGGGACTTGGAGGATGTTCTGTGTTAGTCAAGACGAGAGTTCTGGGGTGAGGGAGGGGTGGGAGCCCAGGTGTAGGATGGAGAGGGGAGTTCCGATTACTGGCCGCAGGTAGGGAGGTGAGGTGGGACAGGGCAGTCACTGGAGATTGAAGAGGGTCAGTAGAAGGAAAGGGTGCTCGGGGACAGTGAGGAGGGTTAACATCCTGGTTAAGGAGGGGAAGGTCAATTTGGGGAGAAGAAGTTGGAGTAAGTGATTGAGTCGTAGGGAGGTCAAACTGAGGGGGCTGGGAGAAAGGAAAGAAGAAGATAGAGGGGAAAGGCTGATGAGAGTTGTTGGAGCCTCAAGAGGAGGAGAGAGAGTTTGGGTGGTTGAGTAGGTCGTTGGTGACTCAATAGGAGGGAAAGTTGTCAAGGTGGGGAGAGATTGAGAATCTGTGTTTGGGAGATTTCCATGGTGTTTTCAAAGTCTGTGTGAGGAGGGGTTGGAGTAGGGAAAAGAGGAAGCATAGGGTCAGACTGTGATTGGGAGGCTGATGGGTCAGAGGAAGGTATCGAGAGTAGGTAGGATAAAGTGTAGAAATGGAGTTCAAAGATGGTGAGATGTTTACAAAACCTGAGGATTAATTTACTCATCACTAACTATTCCCTAAATAAATTATTATTATTAACAAACATAGTAACTCTTTAATAACAATATTAATATATACAAATAATGAACTATAAAGAAATGTTTGTGTTATAAATGAATATACTTTACATTTTTTAACGTCCATAATCTAAAAATTATAACAAAAACTTACCATTCTATACTTACCAATGCGTTGTAAAAGCATGCGTTGTACCTACATATGCGTAGTTATACCATGCGTTGTAAAATATTGCAATGTAAGTGTACCTTCATTGTAAAGATTGCGTTGTAAAGGCATTGCGTTGTAAGGCCTGCGATGTAAATGATGTTTCCCGAAATTATTTAGGTTACAAGTAGACCCAAGGTAAGGATAAAACAAGTAAAAAATAGAGACCCTTTACATTCTCACAGTGCCTGCTTGCACAACTGGGTTTGATCTGCTCTGCATGAGCATTAATATCTAAATAAAAGAGAATTATTGCTACTTTACCTACTGTCACATCGACCTTTTGACATTCTCCACATTTCCAATTCTCTATGGTGGATTGAAACACAATATTCTTATAGAGCTGAAAGTCTATTAGAGTTTATTGTATGCTTGCTGTTGATTCTGTGAGCTATTTTGTGTTGTTAGCTAAAGAGACCTAAGCTGGTTAAATTGAGGTTACATTTACAGCAACTGGTAATGGTCTCTGGATCATATTACATCATCTTGCTTATACCCCCAGAAGATCTTGAGAAAAATCTTACCTTTTATTCGATGGATCTAAGGAAAACAGTGATTGTAGCCCTGGTGTTGTCAAAGATTGATTACTATAATGCCCTTTACCTAGGTGCTAACAAAAGGACCATACACAAGCTTCAATCACTTCAAAACGAGGCAGCATGATTACCACTTAAAACACCCATATTTAGCCCGGTGTCCAAAGGGATTCGAGAGCTGCATTGGTTGCTTGTCCTGTCGAGGGTTCAATTCAAGTCCTTGTGCATTGTTCACAAGACACTTTACGGGGTAGGACCTGCCTTTCTCAATAATCGCATTGGATGGCACGCCCCACAATGCAACCTCAGATCATCGACTACCTCCTTGCTGGTCATTCCCAGGATGAAGACCATAAAATGGGGTGGCAGAACCTTCTTTCACTTGGCACCCAAACCTTGGAACACTCTGCCTTTTACTCTGAGAAGCCAAACCAACAGACATCTGTTCAGAAAGGCGCTGAAAACATGGCTGTTCGCGCCCAACTTTAAACTTCTGTTCGCCTCTTCTGCTCAGATTATGACAGCTCCAGCGGTGAGATGCCTCGTCGTACACGCGCCTGATAAAACTTTTACTTAATTTCATTACATTCACTGTAATTGGCTGATAAATTGGTACATTAAAAGTATTCATTATTATCATATAGTTTGCCTAACCAACCAGCAATCAGATGCTCATCTAAAGAAATACCTTTATATACCTTAATACAGTGTAGGTTCTAAGAAGAACATAAGTTCTGTGCAAGATGAGGTTCCTATTAGCTACTCTTGTAGAAAGGTAAGTACAATATGGACTTCATAATCCTGATGGATTGCTTCTTGTATAAATAATAGCGAAAGGCTTTGTAATCCTAATGGGTGGCTCTTTGTGAGAAAACAATAAGTGCATAATATTAGTTCACATTTTTTAATGATGAAGTCCTGAAATAATGGTAAAATGCAGAGTCTCTTCCCTTTAACAGTAATGGCCTATCAAAATACCTCTCTGTTTCTAGTTATGTCCTTTGCTGACTTACACAATAACAGATTGGAACAGTACCTAACCTCTGAACGACAAACTCCCGGCCGCAGCAACTATAGGCTAAACTTATCAAAAGTTGTTAAGCCCTTTCACCACACAACAGGACTCAAGAGCGACTCAACTCTTAAGCTATATTTATCAAGTCACGCATGGTCACCTTGTGTGGTTCTAAGTAGCTTCATAAATCTAGAGTAACTCAACGCAGCATAAATTGCAGCATTGCACTACTGTGCCGCAGGGAAGCGTTCAATGTACGGAGCGTGGGTGTTTCCTCTCATCCACCCATGGATTTTAGTGTATGTTTGGATTTACCATTACTGATAGACCTGGGAATGAGTCAAAATGCTACACCTTCCCAGGTGAGGTGTAACAAGGAGAAATATCTTCATTTCTTCTTGTTTTATCCTCTTTCTATGTGTGCTGCATTCCGGGGATTGTTTTTGTGCCTGAATTCGTACCTTCCTGCACAAAAAAATCCTGCTTACAGTGCAGACACCCTTCCACCATGTTGGAAGGCTGTCTGCATTGACCCTAGACAGCACATTGTAAAATGTTGAATACATTGCATTACATGCAGCACAGCAAGGTCTTCACTCATGTGTCTAGAGGAGTACATCAGTTGAAGATGTGTAGACTCTTTCCAGATGGCACCTTCACTATCTGCACTCTCCTATACTTTTCTGCGCCTGAAGATTCTTGTGTTCAGGATGTTCGAAGTGGTCCATCTACGCAGGGGCCAGCACGAAAAAGGTAAGTGCTTCCAGTGCATCCTGACACAACACTACCCAGGTGGGCGATCTGTAACTATCTTGGTATATGTCGAGAGACTATCTTCAAAATGTGTGCACTACATTTGTTCATAAATAAATTAAAGCAATTGTGCATGTTATATGGAGAACTCCATTATATACACTAGTTAATTATAAACACATATAAATATCTTGAAGTGCAGCGATCGGGCCACCAATTTTATTGAATACGATTACAAGGAAGGCTTAGAAAACGTATGTGTTTAAAATATCCAGAATTTGCAGAACCGAAGTTCTTGTTTTATTACCTACTCCACAAATTGGTTAACAAACTCTGAAAGATAAAAGGCTGTAATTTAAAAAAAATGTGATGTTCATCTTACACAAATGGTGTAAATTAATGTATTTATGTTGCCAGCTCAGTGAAAGTCGTAACTAAACAATATAAAATAGGAATAATAAATATTACAGACTTACTTGATGAATGAAGTGCAACACAAACGATGACACCCAAAATTCCCCAATGTTTCATAATATTGTTTAGATCCACTAAAATATTATTGATTTAACCCCTTAGCTGCGGCGGCTATTCCGCTGCAGTGCTAGGGGCGAGGGGGCGGCCCGCGGCGCTCCCGTACTCGTGACGGAACCGCTCCGTCACGAGCCTCGGGTGGGCTGTGCTTGTGACGGAGCGGTTCCGTCGAGGCTCCGCCCACTCAATAGAACGTGCCGCGCAGGCGCGGCGAGCGGGGCATGACGGAAACGCTCCATCACCAGCACAGCCCACCCGCAGCTCGTGACGGAGCGGTTCCGTCACGAGCATGGAACAGGTTAAGATGTTCTTCCGCAAACAGTACACAAATATTCTTTCTTTGAACTCAACTCAAGAAGGTCAAATGTCGGACGCTGAAGGCGGAACATGCATGTTGCCCACATGTTTTTTACCGACAGCACCACTGCAGGGAGTAGCAATAGTCTTTAAGCTGCCAAACACTTGGGGCTCATTTATGAGCCCCTATGAGCCTCTTGTGACACTTTTGCGCTGCCGTTGCATCACTTTTCGACGCAGCATCACCGTAAATAATGCGCCACATTGAGCCATATTTACAAAGTGACTCATCTAGGCAAATGCTTCACTTTGTAGCCCCCTACGCCACGGTATACCTGCATCAGGTAAAATGTAGACTGGGTGGACATTCCAGCGCAAGAATGCCTCGTAGAAGTTGCGCAGTGAAATCTATCAGATTTCACTGCACCACTTCTAGGATGCCACTGCATCAAAACTTTACGCCTGCTTCATTGCAGGCGTATGGGTGACCCAGTCCAATAGGTATAGGCCTCCCCCATGCAATGCTGGAGTTGGGTCATGCTTATGACACAACTCCGGCAATGTGTGAATTTTGCACCAACAGATACATCAGGATTCCTGACGCATCTGTCAACCCTTGCAACATGGAGCGCCATACAGTAAATACGGCGCATCCATGGTGTCGCAAGGAGGGTGCAGTGAAAAGTGTTGCATCGCAGGTGTCGCAAGGAGGGTGCAGTGAAAAATGTTGCATCGCAGTTTTAACACAGTCATGCAACATTTTTCATGAATTAGGACCTTAAAATGTTGGCAAATGTGAAAATAGATGGTTGAGAAAAGCTTTCACAATTTGTTAACTATTGTATTTTTGTAGCACAATGATTTTTATGTGGTCAGTTGTATTTTCACTCACTGCAATAAATGCGCCATCAGAACTTGCACTCTCAGTAAGTCAGGCACGATTTTCAGTCGCAGTGTGAACAAGCGCTGAGCATACAGTTTGCTGGATCACAGTTGCCCATCAAAATATAGTTGGTCTGCATGTCATGACTTTTTTAAGTAAGTAAGTAAGTAAGTAATATTTATTGTACAGTTAATAAAAACCATTACAAAAAACCAGCAGCGATAAAAACAATTACAAATGGAAGATATCTGTAGCAACCTAAATGTTAGTTCTTGTGAGTAGTTAAAAACTCCAAAAAAAGGAAGATAGCTTTGCTTAAACAGTACTGAGAAAATTTAAAAGAAAGGAAGGAGAGTTTTTTTGGGGTGAATGATTGTCCGTCACTAAGGCATTGCTGCAGTTCCTCTGGGGCGATTTCTTGTGGTTAACCTAGCCTCTTTTCCATTTCGTAGAGCGTTGCGGACCTCACTCCATTTTCGAAGGAATACTGTTCTTTGTCCCCATATGCTCGAGCCTTTTGGGAGCTCTGTCCGTGTTTATGCCAGTTAGTCAACTGTGCCTCTATGTGGATCGAGTGTTTTATGCTCCAGGGGTATGGAAGATACGGTTTCTTTGTCCATTTGTTCTTACTTTATATTGATTCTGGCTTCTACGGCTTTGATATATTTTGCCAGTCGAGAAGCCATTTGGACTTCATCGCCTGAAAAGCAAGCCAGAACTGTTTGCCTGCAGGACCTGATCCCTTTTTTGTTGAACAGTGGTCTCAGCAGGTTCCTGCGCTCTGTCTGCAGCGCCTTGCATATTGTAATGAGATGTATGATGTTTTCCTCATCGTTCCCGCACAGGCGGCATTTTGCTGGTTTTGGAGGTCGCAGCCAAGGGGCCATGTGGTCTGCGGAGGGCAGTACTCCTAGTCAGTGTTTTAGGAATGCCTCTTTTGTTTTTTTGGTGAAGCTGGTCAAAAGATACGGTTGTGGTGCAAGCTTTTTGTAAGTGTGTACAGTTAGCCAGCCGTGTGCTCGCTCCGTCAGTGAGGCTTTATCCTGTAAGAGAGATTCTTTTCTGACGACATTGTTTACTGTTTTTTTAAAGCCTGCCAAGGTCCCTTGAAGATCCCACAGTTGTCGCGCCCCCAATTGCTTTATCGAGTCCTCCAAAAAAAGCCTTGCTGGGCTATTGTCTTTGCTTTGAAGTTCTTTCCAGAGTAGTGCGTTCAGGGTATTTGCCTCTCCCCTACTGATTTTGTACCAGCTTTTGAGGTAAGCTCCCTTGCGCGACAGCTCTTCTTTTACCAACCCGAATTCGAGTCGAATTTGCGCCGTGAAGTCCAAGAATCTTGCGCATCGCTCTTGTTATTGTTCCGTTTACTGTTTCAGCGTCCCTGCCTCTCATTGCTTAACTTCCATAGGTGATGGATGGGATCAGTTTGGCTTGGATCAGCTTTATTAGTGGGGAGAGGTTTGGCCCAGCAATTTTGTTTTTCAACTTTCTTAAAGATACAGCTGTCATTAGGCCTCTCTTTTTTAGTTCCTCTCGTTGTGGTGTGAAACTTCCCCTGTTGTCTATGATTACTCCTAAATAGCGATATTTGTTTGTGATTTCCAATTTCTTTTCGTCCATAAACCAACTGTGTGTTGATTTCTTTTTGCAATGGTTAAGGCACATGACTTTTGTTTTGTCATAGTTGATGCTAAGTTTGTTTAGTTTGGAGTATTGCGCGGTGATGTCGAGGAGCCGCTGTAGGCCTATTGGGGTCCGGCTAATTAGCACTAGGTCGTCCGCATAAAATAGGTTGGACAGCTGGAAACTTCCTAGTTTAGGTGCGTGAAAGTTGTTTTCATTTAGTGTGGTTGATAATTCGGCCAAAAAGAGATTGAATAGAGTTGGCGCTAACACGCATCCTTGCTTTACTCCTGTACTAGTTGGGATTTTCTTGGTTAGGAAGTCCCCTGCTCCTAATTTGACCTGAACCCAAGTATCACTGTGCAGAAGAATTAGTTGGTTGAGCAGTGTTGTAGGAATTTGCATTCTCTTTAGTTTTTTCCACAGGAGATTTTTATTTATGTGGTCGAAGGCGGAGCTGTAGTCGATAAAGCACAGATATAAAGATTGTTTTGCCTCTAGCGTTGTATCAATGAGAAGCGAAAGGGCTAATAAGTTGGTGGTCGTCCCCATGTTTCTCCTAAAGCCTGTTTGATTGAGTGTTATTGCTGAATTTTCATCCGCCCATGATGTTAGCTCTTGAAGTAAGAGGCCAGCATAATATTTTGCCTCATTGTCGAATAGAGCTATGAGGCGGTAGCTTCTTGGGTCATTTCGGTCTCCTTTTTTGAATATTGGAGAGATAATTGCTCCTCTCCATGAGTGTGGGATTGTTGAAGCCTGCCATATATTTTCAAACATTGGTTTAAGGACAGCGGCCCAGTATTCTGGCTCTTGTTTGAATACGATTGGGGGTATGCCATTTGGGCCAGGTGCTCCCTCTCTTTTCCCTTTTGAGATCCTATTACATATTTGTTGGTTCGTGATTAATAGTTCCTCGTCACCTGGTATGGATTCTTGGGGCGAGGGCTTCTGTTCTTTACAGCTAGGTTTAGTGATACAAGATTTTTTCTGCGGTTCCTGGGGGTTATTGAAGTGTGAACTGAGGTAAGATGTCCAAGCCTCTTCCGTCACGTGGGATTCGATCCCCTGGCTTCGTTCACTAATCAGGCTGTTGATCTTTTGCCAGAACTGTGCGCTGTTATTTGTTTTCACATCGTATAGGAGTTTTCCCCAAAAGGCCTCTTCTGCGTCTTTTTTTAGTTGCCATAATAGTTTCCTAGGGCTGCCTTTTAGCTGTGTCAGTGCTTGGCGAGCGGTGGGATCTGTTTTTACTCTCCGCAAAGTATTGTTAATCTGCGTCTTCAACCTTTTTAGCCGTGTATCATTTCTGAAGTTGTAGATGCTCTTGTGTTTCGCGGCGTAGCCCTTTCCGTCTGGCTTTATGTTTCTAGTTTTTTTTCCGGCTGTGTCTCTCAGATTTTTTGTAAAAGCCTCCCAGCATGTAATTATGTTTGGAGATGCGGATTGTGCCTCTTCTAGCACTTGTTTCGCTTGTAATAGGAGGTTTTTTGGGTCTTTGGTTTTACACTTTATCCGTCTTTCATTTGTTGTGAAGTCCGTGCCTAGTTTGCTGCCGCCTGGAGGACTTGGTATTGCTGCTGCATCTATTGTAGTTTCCTGGGGGAGGTGATCGCTGAGGTCCGTTGTGCGAATGTGGAAATCTCTTTCCCTTTTGTACAGACTGCGAGAGAAGAATGTGAAGTCAATTGTGGAGCTTGCCGTTGTGCTGTGAAATGTTGCAGATTGTGGGCGATCTCCGGGAAATCTGCCATTAAGTGCCCTGAAGCCCAGCTCTTCAAGTTTGACCAGCAGACTCCTGGCGGTTTTCGTACTTCTGCCTCCCGAAGTGCGATCTTGATGATTCTGCTCCGAGACAAACAGATCCTCCTCATCGGTGCTTTAAGAAACCGAGATGCCGAGCATATTTAGGTTAAAGTCCCCTGTGATGATTATGCTGTTCGTGTTCTCAGATTTTATTATTTTTGCAACTTCTTCCTTCAGCTGTTGTGCTCCCTTGATTTTCTCCCTCGGATGCAAGTATAGGTTTATTAAGATTATGTCTTCTTTTTTATTCTGTTCACGAAGTGACAGTCTCAAGGCTTGCATTGCATTTGGGGGGGTTAGCTTGTACGCCAGTGGTACTGTTTTGGCTATCAATTGTATTGCACTGTATGTTGCAAGACCTCCTTTCTTATGTCCAAACGGCGAGCTCTGCGTGGGCGGAACGCAGTTCAGATTAAATCCAGACAGTGCCGGAGGGGTATCTGACCAGGTTTCTTGCAGTGAGATGATGGCGAAGCTTTGCAGGTAGATATTTAGTTCTGCTTCCGAGAACTTGTCTCCTAGGCCATTGATATTCCAAGAGCATAAGCTGACAGTACTAAATGTTTTTTCTGTTTTTGCCTTGCTTTGTCATTGATGTGTATCTTTTGTATTTATAGTCCTTGATAGCCAGCTCCAATTATACTCGGGCGGATTGTCGATGTCCGATGTTCTCTTGTAGGACTGTTCTTGATGGCCTAGGATTTCGGGTGTTTTGCTTCGAGCCCCTCTTAAAACTGTGTTCTGGTGTGATTGTTCCTTTGCTCTTATCCTAAGCTGGCTGACAAGTAATAAAGGATCGGGGTATCTTGGTTTCGAGAAAGGTTGTAGTTTTATTCCCCAGGAGTCGAACTTTGCTTTTTCTTTTAGTAGTCTCTCCGGGAATTCTGCCGGTGCCCATACAGTTTTTGTTGATTCTACTCTGAGTGTTCCCGATGGTTCTGTAAATTCTACTGATTCCAGGTCCCTAGATGTAATATATTTGAGGCTATCTATGGTTTTCAGTAGTCGTAGGATGTTCCCCCTGTTTAGGATGTCCATTGGGCCCCTAGATTGATACTCTGGATGGAATGTTATTGAGGTCATACCAGTTTGCCCCATGTCCTGTGTCCGACTGTTATCTACGTTGTCGATTGAATCCTTCGCTTGGCCATGAAGATCCTCCACCTCTACTATGTGTCGTTTGTCAACCATTTTACAACTTTGCGTCGGTTTTTGTCTGGCCGTACTTACTGATGTCGATGCGCACAGCTCGGGGCTTTCTCCAGGTTGTGTAATTTCCTTTATCTGAAGAGGATTTTTGGAATATCCTCGGTCTTGAGGTGGGCTACTTTCATTGTTTTCCTTGTCAGTTGAGATTGTGACTTCCTGTAGATTGTGCCCCCTATCAGTTGGGTTTGGGCTTCTTGCAAGTTATACCCCCTTTCGGTGTCATCGCTTTTGGCCTTCTGCCTTGCTTGTGGTGGGTTGGGCGTTGCTTTCACGCTTTTGGAAGGAGGGCTATCTGTAGGCCTTCTTTCTGATGGCGGGTTTCTTTCGGGTTTTGTTTCCCTTGGTTGGTTTTTATTTGGGGTATTGCGCTCGAAGTCTGTTGCATTGCTCATCTCGCTCATCTCGGTCGGCCTATCTTGTTATAAGTTGGCTGTTGCTTTCTCTCTAGTGGGGTCGTTGCACCATGCTATCACTGCAGGTGTTATCTTTTGGTTTCTTCCCTTCCTTTTCTGTTTTCTTCCCACTTTTCCTTGTTGATGGTGGGCCGGCGCTCCGTCTTTTTGACATGTTTTTTCAATTTGCGCTATGCTCTCTGTTAGAGGGGTTTGGGGTCCTTTGTGTTTTTGTCTATTGTTAGCTGATGCATTCTTTTCATTTGCTTTTCCCAGGGGCGAAAGCGGATCTGGGGTTGACTTTTGCTTCTCCTGAGATGGGGGCGGTGGTCCTATGTGCGTGGGCAATGCCGTTTCGTATCTATTGTTGGCGGAATTACCAGGCCTGTTGTTTTTTACTGCTTCCTTAATGTCCGAGAGGAGGTTGTCCATTGCTGTTGGTAGTGTCGCCAGTTTGTCCACAATTGAGATACGGGAGCAATTGGATTGTATTAATTGGGTCTCAGCTTGTGCCCTTTTTACCATGCCGTTCAGCTCTGCTAGCTTACCGTCAATATTATTAACGAATGTTGACAGGGAGTTGAGGACGGAGAGTTGTAGGTCCATCTTATCTGACTGGTATTGGATGGCGTTTACCGATAGTTGCATTGTATGCAGGAGGGAGGCCCAAATGTCTTCCTTTGCCTTTGATGATTCCGTCCGCGGGATTTCGCTGATGGTTTTCTCTGGAGAGTCCCTCTTGGAGACCGAGGGATAAGATGCTACCAGTTCTTCCCACTCTTCCGGGGTGAGGTACGAGGATTCAAGGTCCATTATCCTTGATGGTGTAGGTGCTCTGTTGGATTGTAGGGTGGATACAGAAGATTGGCCTAGAGGTTCTGTTTCGGTCGGTTTAGAGCGGCGCCTTTGCCCTGCGCCCTCCTCTTGCTCCTCGGGTTTGTCATGTTTTTCGCGTTGTGGGACATTGGGGTGGGGTGCGCATAGATCCCGGGCTCTTGCATCCTGCGAAGTTGTGTTGTTTGGTTGCCTAGCTGTATCTAAGTCTGCCCTTGTTATGGGTTCCCTCAGATCCCTGAGTTTGTGCCTTACTAGCCTGTCCGCTGACGTTGTCGCTGTGTGAGTGAAGGCTGGTGTTTCTCCTTGTATTAGTGTCTCGGCTTTCTGCGTGGATTCGATCTTCTGCCAGTCGTCCTGCAAGGATGAGACCTGAGGTCCCCTGTTTGCTGCCCCGGCTGGTCCGCCTGGTCCCTTGTCGCTTCCCGGTGAGCATCCAGATGAGCCTTGCCTTCTCATCTTGGCTGCTGAGCATTCAAGGTATTCCTCCTCAGTACAGTTATGGAATTGTTGTGTTTTGTTATGTTTGTGAAGGGTGTGGTGCTCCTTTCCTTGCTGTCTGTTAGTGAGGTGTTAAAGTTTGGGATTGCCCTTTGGTCCGCTATAGTGTGTTCCTCCGTATGGACTTCGGTGATTCTGATTATGTTTCGGTTTGTTTTTGTACTTGGGTCACCCCAGTCCTGTCTTTCTCCCATGGCCTGGGCCTGTGCTGATTGGTCTCCGGGAGGCCCCTTGCTCTCTTCTCCTCTGGCTGCCAATGTACCCTCCACTACGCTGTATTCGCTTTTTTTGTAGTCCATTTTGATCATCTCCTCCTTCGCCGGAGGTTCTTGTTTTGGGGGGGATGTTCCGTTTGTTTTGGTTGGTTGGAGTGGTGATGGTAAATTGCTTGCATTGGCGCTGTTTAGATAGAGAGCCGTGCTGGGATCTATGATAAATGAGAATTTTGTGTAGATTTTTGGTTGAAAGCCAGTTTTGCTCCCTAACGGGCTATGTGAGCATTGACGCACTTTAGTGTCCCCATGGTTAATATGAAGGGGGGAAATCAGAGGGAGTTCACCCTCTTCCTCTCCAATCTTTCCCTTGTCCTTCCCGTTCTCGTTTCCCTCGTTGCAGACGTCCATTAAGTTCTTTTTAGAGTTATTCTTTTGCTTCCTTAGTCTTTTGGGTGGGCTTGTTGGCACCGAGTAGTTCCTTGTCTTCCCGGACCTCATTTCACTGCTTTCCTTTCTTTTTCTTGATTCTTATTTTCTATCTCTTATTGCTTCTTTTGGTCCCCTTTTTTTGTATCCTTTTAAGGCCTTTGCCCTTTGTCTTTTATCCTTGTCCTTTGTTTCCTTCGTATTCGTTCACTCTGTTGCCTTTGAAGGCACCTTGAAGATGCCTTGGTTTTGATAGGAGGTTTTTCCTTAGTTTCCTAGTTGATTAGTTTTGTTTAGCCGGTATTGGTTGTTTGGTTCCTTGGTTGCTCCCTTGTATTCAGCTTAATTAATTCGTTAAATAGGTTGAATGTCCTAGGGAGTGGTGTTTGGGGTGGTATGCGAGGTTCGAGCACAGGAGGGAGCGAGCACTGAGTGAGCACTGAGTCGATGCTCCCTCCTGGTTTGCCCAGCTTGACTGGCCGTTTTCCCAGCTTGCCGGTCTATCCTGTTGCAGTACGGTGGGGCAGAAGGGAAACGAAATGGTGAGCGGTGCGCGGGGCAGGGAACCGCAGGAACCGTGAGCAAACTCACCCGCCCGCGCTGACCTCACTCTCTGCCACCCACCCCTCCTCTCGCCCCCAGGTGCTGCAGATTTCAGGTACTGGGCCAGACTGCGAGATCGTGCAAAACAGAGGTAAACAGAGGTAAAGGGAGGCAGGGAGGCAGGGAGGCGGGGAGGACCGGAGCAAAGCGGGAAGGCACGGCAGGGGTCCACTCACAAGCTCACCTGCTCGTGCTCACCGCTTGCCCTACTGCTCCTCTTCCTTCCTCTCGCACCGAGTTTCCAGGTGTCAGGTGCCGGTGCCAGTTTCCACTGTAGCTCAGGCTTTTCGGAGCTTTAGGTGGGGCTGGGGGAGGAGGTGGGGGCTCCTTGCCTTGCCTTGATTCCTTGCCTCGTCCTCACCTCGTCCTTGCTCCTCGCTGCTCCTCGCAGCCTCCCGTCTCGCTGCTCTCCGCTCACAGGATCACTGGTCAGTCACTGGTCAGACTTGCCAAGTCTGGAGTACTGATTCAGCACAACATCTAAATGTCTTTTCTCAAAGGTAAATTTCCATGAAAGGCTATCTACAGACACAGATTTTCACCTATGGCTAAGTGATGATTTCCACTGGATAGTATTCCCAAATTCTAAAAGGAAATCTCCACCCAGCATTCGAATTTAAGAGTCTCCACATCCTGATATGAGAGGTGACTGGATCTCGGTTGAGGAATAGGATGTGTCCTTGAACCCTGGAAAAGTTCTCCTTCAACAGCCTCCCCTTGTCCTGACACTTTTGATTTCTATGAAAAGTAGAGCCTCGTAAAACTGAAATTACAACCATTTGGAAAATGCTGAGTTAGATTTCTACTATATTCGTTTGTTGGAAGCTCTCTGCCCCAACACTGGAGATCTGTGCCACATGGTGGGGTTTGTTTAGACATCTTTCTCATCATTGTGCACTCTTCTTGACCTATTCTGCCATTGCTATGATAGGGCTTCAACTGGTTCATGTTGTACATCCTCTGGGATTCCTAAGAGTCACCTGTGCCGCCTAGGTAGTTGACATCAGAAATATTTCTGACCACATTGTAGGGGCCATTACATTTGTCCTTCAAAGCTTGAGGGAAATCGGTTTGAACACTAATTCCGCTTTAACTTTTTGCTGCCCACTCAGTATTATTTTCTGGTCATGCCATACCTTCATGAGCTCTAGGACAACTGGAGTTTTTTCACCTTGTTCATCAGCTGTGCAGCCAGCTTCCTGAGGCCCAGCAGAGCATAAAATGGCTAGAGGACTCAGTGGTACCTTCCAGCCCCCCGATCAACATCAGTGGACCAAGGGCAGAATATTAAAACTTAATATGAGCCCATGATGTTTGGCCAGCGGTGGTGCCTCCGTTAAGTCAGAGGAAGACCATCCAACTGCTCTCTGATCAGTGTAAAAAGGAAAAATAAAATGATAACACAATGTTAATATCATTATGTTTTTCAGTACTGAACCAGTTTAGGGCAGGGTGGGGCTGGGCTGTCATCACAGATCAGGGAAGAGGAGTGGTGGGCACCATAGGTGCGCATGACTGTTTGGCCGGCCATCTTAGGGCGGCCAAACCAACATGTGCACTTAGCATTTCTCCACCCGGCTGTGTTGCACAGCCGGGTGGAGAACAGTCCCAGGCTCCTAGGCACTGCTTGAGTGGCAAACCAGACCACGCAGACCAATCGCGATGCTGGTATCATGCTGGTAATACAATTACCTGCATGACAGCAGTGTCATGATTGGCTTAGGGAAGTCTGGGAGCCTGTGTGCTGTCCGGAGTCGACTGGAACACATGAGGATGGAGGAGAGGCTGCAGCTGGCAGGTAAGTGATCTTTTCTTTTTTTCTCCCCCACCTCACCACTTCTGTTTCTTAGCAGCTGCCACTGTGTTTGCCAGATTATGCTTAAGAAGAGCACCTAGGCCCCTTTCCCATATGTCCATAGTGACTAGGCTGAGTGCCATCGGACCCTCACTCAATGGGGCAAATTCAACCCCTTCTTTGGGATCTCCCTGCTGTCAAACAAGATACATGGCGGGAGGAGAAAATGTCTGTTTTTGTTAGGCCAGCACTCTAGGCTTCGTAATATTACCGATTGTGAGCGGATCCATATTGTTATTGCAAGAAAGGTGGTAATATCATACTCAATTTTTCAAGAATACGTTAGACAATATTAAATCTAACTGGTTTTCGCACAGTAGTGGCAGCTACAATACCAGGTTGTGGGGTGGGCGCAAGGGGTGGGGGATGATGAAAGAAGTTAATAAAAACATTTACCTGTGACGGCAGGCCCTCTGCCGCCTCTCTTCCCTCCTCTTCTTCCTAACTTCGGTCCTGTAGCAGGATGCAGGATGCAGGAAGCACCTTGCTCCCATCTTCTGGATAGCCAATCACAACGGTGCAATGCAGCATTGTGTTTGGTCTGAAAACCGTGGCTCGGCGCTTGGTCAGGGAATGGGGACCTGGGCATGTTCTCCACAAAGGCTGTAATGCAGCCTGCATGGAGAAGATGCGAAATGTGCATGAATGCTTGGCTTGCCCAAGAGGCCCTGCCAATGAGTCATGTGCACTTAGGAATGGGCGAACCACTCCTCCCCTGCTCCTCTGTAGTTGGAGCAGCCCCGCCCCAAACGCAAAGCTGCAGCAGAAGGAAACATAACATGACAATAACGCAAGTTATCGTTTTACGTTTCCTTTACTTCACTGCTGCGAAGCAGTCGGGGGACGCTCCTCCGCCTTAGCAGAGGAGCAGCCACTGATTTAGTTATAATTTCTGAGCCCATAGCAACGGATCTTCTCTATATTGGTAATTTCTGAGAATGAGGAAGTGAACGAGCCTTAAAGGATACTTCTCTCATATCTTTTTCACAATATTTTATTCTAAAATTATTTAAATTAACAATTTGTTAAGCTGCTTCTTATTTGGTCAATTGCAGCAAAAGTTTGACCTCACAGGATTTTCACAGACCACAGAAAAAAAACGTTTACATCGTTTTTTTTGTTGTTGCAAGAACCTAGATAGACATAATTATCACAAGGATTGAACCAACATACATTACGTAGTAAATCAACAAATCGAAATTGTCTTACATAGAACGAATTACTAATTGACCACGAAACTAAAAAACACCAAAATAACCAGAAGAAAATGATATGGAATATGCAACAATATATTTACATGCCACCAACATGTATTAATTTGGGGCTACACCATGTATCTCCTCGAAGTAAATAACTAGAAAGCGTAGTTGCTTTGCTCAAGCCGCCAATCTCTTGTATTTCTATTTTATGTGCAGTACGGTATAGCTTTGAAATGGCCTGACCTTCATTTATACGGTAGCTCGCGGCCTCGGAAATCACCTCACAGCAGCACATACCGTGACCTACACAGCACCTCGTGCATTATTAATTCGCACAGATGTTCCTTTAGTGGCGCGCAGAACGTGAAGTTGTTACGAAAGTCTTATCTTGTGAAACGGAAATGATGCGGGCAGAAAACGACGTGCGATGGAGAGATCCCCACTGTTGAAAAATATTATGAAATACTTTACACCAAAGAATGTGTGCTGCATATTTTTCACATACATTTGCTCCTATTTAGAAACATGGCAATTTAGGTCTCTGTCCATCTGCAATGATTATGATTATGCTCTTATTATTCACTCGTGGAAATATGATAGAAAATAAAAAAAAATCCTGTAATTTTTCAAGCCGCTGCTATTTTAAAATGTATTTTAACAATGAGAACATCTTTCTACAGCAGCTAACTACTACACACCCTTTACGTTGTTATTTATGAATTACAACCATAGATTTCTTGCAGAAAGAAAGCCAACGCGTTTGCAATGCCACCATTATTTTTGGACATAAATGAGAACTGTGGATATTTTACAGACAGAGAAACCTGCGCTTCTAAAATTTGTAAATGCATAATAGTAAGAATACCTTGACAAAACTCCATAAATTTTTACACAAGAAGCGAACAGATTCTTTATTTGGAAGACAGAAAATATGCCGATTCACGGAGAAAAGTCGTCCGTCATGTACTGCATTTATGTAGCGTGAAACTGGTCTCACGGGCAACAGAGCGCTTCTTAAAAAACACACCGCAATCAAACTAAGAATTGCCATTACATCGATTGGACATTATTTACAGGCATTAAAGGATCTAGATTTCTAGGTATCAATTGAACTAGTGTATTTTAAAGCCTTTTGAAATGAAAGAAGATAAGGTATTACTCTTATATACTAGTATGTTATGTTATGTTAAAAAAATGTATTGAGCGCGACTAACACCATTAGGTTTCTTGGCGCTTATGCTGAGGGAGCGGTGAGGGAAACATGAGACAGAAACTAAGTATAGGACTCGGTGAAGAGGAGGGTTTTAAGGAGTGATCTGAACCCGGAATATGAAGAAGAAAACCTAAGAGAAAAGGGAAGGGAGTTCCAGAAAGATGGAGCTAGAAATGAAAACCTGAGGCCACCATGTTTCTTCCTCTTAAATCTGGGGACTGATAGCAAAGCCATCTGAGATGACCGGAGATTGCGAGGAGGAACATACGGGTGGAGAAGAGAGGAGATAAAGAGAGGACCTTGGCCTGCAAGAGATTTTGAGACAATGCAGCCAAGCTTAAACTTACAGCGAGCAGATACCGGCAGCCAGTGGAGACTTTTTAGGAGAGGACGAACATGTTGATCTCTAGGTTGGTGATAAATCAGGCGAGCAGCTTGATTTTGGATCAACTGGAGTCTCTTCAGTTGGTAGTCAGGGATGCCTACATACAGTGCATTTGCGTAGTCAAGCCTCGAAATGACTAACGCAAGCAAAGCCAAGGTAAGAGCTTCGGTGGTGAGTAGGCGAGAGATTTTTCGGATTTTCCTGAGTTGAAAATGGCTGGCGGACACTACTGCGCTGATCTGGGGTGTCATAGAGAGATCGTTGCTAATGACAACACCCAGGCTTTTGGCTGAATTAACTGGGGAAGGAGGGCTACCCAGACTACATATACGTATATAGTAGTACATGATATAGGACTACGTGTACGTATATAGTACACTGGTGCTTGATTCACATTTTTTTGGGCTTGACAGGAGAAAGCTTGTTTCAGTGTCTGTCCATTTTTCTTTTTTTTGTAAATTCTGTAGTCGCCTGGACATACCTCTATTGTTCCCCTCCTTTTGAGGGGATCCTCATCTTTTGAGGGGTACCTCTTGCTATACAGTTAGCATGCGAGCTGTGATGCAGTGCTTTATGTGTGATGCAAGTCACCTTAAGGTGAATTCTGGCTGCAAGTGCAGTTTTTAATGATTGGTTTATGTGCTCTGATCTTTCTGCCCTTTGACAAGGAGAACTACCTCATGAATCATGGCGTTGGAGGGCACCAGAGTGAATTGTGGAAGACTTGAAACTAGGGTGTTAGACCAGTCAAGGTGAGAGAACTCTTAGGCCTGCATTGCCTATTCTGAAATCACTATACGGGATGTATGGTTTTACTTTCTTTTGCAAGTTTCACAATGTCAGGTATAATTGATCGTTTTTGGTTGATAGTGAAACCACGCAATTTAGCAGGTGGGACCAGTTAGGGAGAGATGAGTGTTTGGGGTGTTTCCATTTAGTAGAGGAGTAGAATTAACGTCATTGCTGAACTCATCCAGTTTGTAAAAAAAATTCTGAGAAGTACAAAGTTGCCGTATCAGATGGATTGGATATTTTGCCCTACATCTGTGTATCATCCCAACATTGCTGTACAATGATCTTTTTTACCTATAGCATTTGACAGAGAGGTGGCATGTCCAAGCTGAATAGCGACTGGGAGCTAATTATGCCTTGAGGTACCCACACTTTACCTGGAAGGGTAGTAGATCTGCAGGATCACAATTTAACACATTTTGATATAAAAGAGAGGAAATATGCAAACCTGCCCAGTATTTGCCCCCAATTCACGTTCTGATGGATACAATGGAGAGAAGGGTATCACGGTCAATGATATCAAATGCTCCCAGCAGAGCCAGAAGGGAGCTATCACCAATGCCAGTTGCATGCAGAATACCATCCAATATTTGGGGAGCTGTTATCCAGAGCTTACATTCCGGTAGGTATTCTGACTGATCTAAGTTAAAGAGATCATTGTTGGGATTGTGCGACAAGTTGTTGAGAAACTAGTTTTTCAATGATTTTTCAGAGAAAGTGGAGCTTGATTACCGTTCTCAGGTTCTGGAAGACGAAGGGTTCCTCTCCAACCTAACACATCCTGCGCCCAGGCTGCTCAATGCTATCCTCAACCAAAATTTAACACATGCTGTTCCTCAGACACTACATTGTTCCCCCAATGCAACCCAAAACTACCTGCCGGTCAGCCGCCATAATCTCCTCTGCCGTGACTGATATACCCTATCCCCATCCTAATCTGTACATTATCTGTGCCCTGGCAGATCTATCCATCTTTCCAACAAAAAATACTGTAGCTACACACAGGATTTACACATTTTTTAGAGACTAGTCAATTCAATTTCAGTCTTTATTCGATCATAAACAATCATAAAAGACACTTATAGACAAACACAATCTGATATAACAGGCATAACATCTCATACAAATCAATATTTTAAAAGAGCATATCATTTAAAATCCCAAGGGTAATTAAAACAATACTAATTAAAACAATGATTATGTTTAAAAGGGAGAATTCAGGAACACAGGATATTCTGGTCAAAATTACATAGGCTAGGTTTTGGTCTCCAATATTTAAGATGAATGTCTAGGGAAAACATAGGGACACCGAGATATAAGAAACAGGTTACATGCTGCTTTGCGAATTTTTCCTTCTGAGTACCCAAGGGCAACTCAGAAACTTAGCCATAGCAATGACTATGGCTTCAGTAGTTCCGGTTTTTAAAATGCGCAAAGCAGTATGGCTTGATCTTGTTCCAAGTTTTTTAAAAACCGGCTTGAGCCATTTCTGTTGTGGGCCCTTGTATGCAGAGCACACAAACAATACATGCGATAATCTGACTGTAGCCATGTCCATGGTTCCTGAGACCAAGGTGTTTGATGTCCCTACATTTAAAGGCTCGGGTCAGGGGTCCTTTATAGACCACATATTACTATCTGCAGACCTTGTAAATTGGGCCTCGAGATTTGTTATCCATACGAGCATTTATAGTGACCATAACCCGATAACTATCAGCTTGCGTGGGGTTTTATTTGAGCAGAGAATGACGCGCGAAGATCAGGGAACGTTACGCTGTATAAATGGTAAACGCAGATTGAAGTGGTCAATGGTAAATCAAGCAGATTTGTATACTGAAATCAATAAGCTATGTGGAGAGGAATTAGCAGTATGTATGTCTACACTCACACCCCCTAAGAAAATCTTGGCAGATTTCGAGATCATAGCTTCAAAAATAGGATCTATGTTGACAGCACCGGTGAAGGGTGATTTTAGAAATACTCCTAAATGGTTTGACCATAACTGCTCTAAGGCAAGTAGAGACCTGAAAAAGGCATTAAAAATCAAACCTAGAGATTATGGTCAAATTAAAAATATGCGCTTGATTTATAAGAAATCACTAGCTATCCGGAAAAAAGAAATTAAGGCTAGTACTATGGAGTCTCTCCTTGACCAATCAGTGCTGGGGAACAGTAATAAATTCTGGCAAATTATCAACAAACCTTTGTTTGATAATTCTAGTGATATAGCTCTTGGCACTAACATTTCTGCGGAGGACTGGGTCACTCACTTCAGTACAATTTTTAAGAGTAACGAGCAACGGGTAGAAAATGCTTTTTTAATTTCAACTGAGAATTCTCTGTGCTTTTCAGTAAAAGAAGTAGAAAGGGGCATACAAGGATTAACTAGTAATAAGGCTCCTGGCCCGGACGGCTTGCCACCGGACCTTTTCAAATCCAGTATCTCCTCCTGGGCCCCAGTTCTCACCGCTGTAGTAAATGCAGCTGTGATTTCGGGGTGCCCAGGGGCGTGGGGGTTATCGACCATAGTCCCAGTATTTAAAAAGGGCGATCGCAGCAGCCCGTTATGCTACAGGCCAATATCCTTAATCAATTCTGTAGCCAAAGTGGTAGGTGGTATAATCTTGAATAGGTTAGCCACATGGGCAACTGATAAAAATATTTTATCCCCTATTCAATATGGCTTCAGGCCTGGCCATTCGACCATTACACAATGTCTGAATCTATATTTGATTTTAAGTAAATATACCCTGGCCAAGCGAGGAACTGTCTATATGGCCTTTATGGACTTATCGTCCGCCTATAATTTTCCTCTATCCACACGATAGAGGAAAATTATGGACCACCCTGCTAAAGATGGGCGTAGAAAAGAATTTAATTAATCTTCTGGTTGACCTACACACCGACACAAGAGCCAACGTCCGTTACACTCAAGATCTGAAAGTAACGGAGGAATTTAGAATAAACCGAGGTGTTCGACAGGGGTGTATACTGGCTCCATTTCTCTTCAACTTGTACATTAACGAGTTGGAGGAGTATTTGCTAAAAACAGGAGCCGATTACCCCTCTGTAGGCCGTAAGGGAGTCCCTGTGCTGCTTTATGCAGACGATGCTGTCCTTATTTCTAGGACAGCAAATGGTCTCCAGAAACTTTTAAATTCTTTCTTTGACTTTATGGAGTCAAGAGGCCTAAGCATAAATAATTCTAAGTCCTATATTCTGAAAACAGGCCAGGGTTTTCGAAAATCTAATCCTTTCTGTATAAATGGGGAAAAAATTCCTAGCACTAATACTTTCTCATACCTTGGGGTCCTCCTTGATCACAAGCTATCCTGGGGCCCTGCTATCTGCAAAAAGAAGGGTGAGGTAACACGCGTTAATGCGGCCATACTTGGATTTGCGAGAAAAATTGGTAATAGCCCGGTGGCAGCCTTGCTTAAACTATATCAGGCAAAAAGTGTCGCCGTTGCCTGTTATGGAAGTGAGCTCTGGGGTTATAACAAGATGAAGGACCTGGAGGTCACAGAAAATAACTTCCTGAAGAAAATATTGAGGCTCCCAAGGGGAACTGGAAACTTCTCGGTACATGAGGAGTTAGGTGTATCCTATTTGAGTGACAGAATAGCAATGAACCCCGTGTTGTGTTGGCTAAACATTTGGCTTAACAAGGATATACCCCTCACTCACGAAATACTAAAAGAAGCCTTAACGCTGGATGGAAGGTTTAAAGTTCCATGGCTGAAGTATATAAATGATCGCCTGATTGCAATCGGCCGGCCAGATTTGTTTTTAACCCCAAACCTTATCACTAAATCTGATGTTATTTTTGTAAAAAATGCCATGCTGACAACCAGATATACTGCCAGGGAGGAGGTTGAGTTGCAGAAGGACAGTGTAAGGAAACATGTTTTACTTAAAACCTGTCCACAAACGGAACCATATCTATCATGGCCTATGACTGGCTATGAACGTTATCTGCTAACAAGGTTCCGTTTTGATTTGTTTCATCTCCTACTGGCAGTACCAAGTGGGGCCCATCGGGGCGAGGTGTTGCCAGCTTGCGGCTGCGACGGAAAGTCTCCGCAAGACCTGGCACACTTTTTATTTTTTTGTCCTTTCTACATAATACCCCGGCAGCTATACTTAAAGCCTTGCCTAAAAAAACAGAATTTTGCACAGATAAAACCAGCACTTTATTACCTTCAATTATTGAAATGCGACTGCACTTTATTTGTTTGTAGTTTCCTGAAACTAGCAATCACCTTCAGGAAAAGCATGGAGGGTTAATTATGCTGCTAATGCCTTTGGCATTTTTTATTTCTTTTTACTGTATAGAGACTATTTATATTTTTAAATTATTCATGCTGCCTGTTGCTTTTGTCTTTTACATTGTCTGAAGAACCTTGTGCTTTATTAATGAATTACCCGGACTGTTTTTAATTGTTTGTTGATGAACTGTTCTTTTATGATTGTAATGTTTACAATCGAATAAAGATTTTTGACTTTGACTTTGACTTTGACTAGTCAATTCAATTTCAGTCTTTATTCGATCATAAACAATCATAAAAGACACTTATAGACAAACATATTCTGATATAACAGGCATAACATCTCATACAAATCAATATTTTAAAAGAGCATATCATTTAAAATCCCAATGGTAATTAAAACAATACTAATTAAAACAATGATTATGTTTAAAAGGGAGAATTCAGGAACACAGGATATTCCGGTCAAAATTACATAGGCTAGGTTTTGGTCTCCAATATTTAAGATGAATGTCTAGGGAAAACATAGGGACACCGAGATATAAGAAACAGGTTACATGCTGCTTTGCGAATTTTTCCTTCTGAGTACCCAAGGGCAACTCAGAAACTTAGCCATAGCAATGACTATGGCTTCAGTAGTTCCGGTTTTTAAAATGCGCAAAGCAGTATGACTTGATCTTGTTCCAAGTTTTTTAAAAACCGGCTTGAGCCATTTCTGTTGTGGGCCCTTGTATGCAGAGCACACAAACAATACATGCGATAAAGTCTCCTCCACTGTTACACAAGTATCACATTTTGTATCCCGGGCGTCTCCCCACTTTTTAGTGAAGGATTTTATGGGTAGTGTTCCTATTCTAAATTGATGATAGATTTTTCTGTCACCAGGACGTGTGATAGTGTCCCAATAGGCCTCAAGCTTATACTCATATTTAAAATCTAAAAACAGGCATGCAACGGAACCACTAGAAACAGAGGACAAAGACTTTACGTCAACCCTGTCCCTATATAAGGATTTTGAGATCTTTTTTGAGGGAAAAGAGTTCCCTTCTGGGTCCTTCCACAAGTGGATGAGGCCCATGTCTAATACCAATGCCTTGATCTTTCCTAGCCAGGAGATTTTGTTTGCATTGTCAGCATCTCTAATAAACTTAGCAGCTTTTGCATAGGTAGCTAACTCCGGGGTAGTCCAAAGTCTTCGCCAGTAGGCAAGTGGTCTAAAACCCGCAGCCTCCTCAAAGGGAATACATCCTAGATCTAATAGTAGTGTCCTGAGAGGGGAAGATTGAGGAAGGCCGGTCAATGCCCTCAAAAACTTGTTCTGGGCTAAGAATAATGGTGCTAGGTTTTCAAACCCCCATAGTTCCGCCCCATATATTATTGAAGCTCTAACCTTCCCTTGGTATATAGATAGGACTGGGCCAACTTGTTTGGTTTGAGACAACCTAAATTCTTTTAACACGGCCCCTGCTAATTGGTTATGCCTTATGACTAGTAGATCTAATTGTGGCTTCCAGTTCAGACGTTTGCCCAAAGTAACGCCCAGATATGCAAAGGAGTCAGTTTGTTCCAAGGGCACATTATTCATTTCCACGCTAGCTTTCACTACTTTACGTTTATGCAAGACCATGAACTTCGTCTTGTCGACGTTAACTACTAAATCATGGTCTTTGCAGAACAAGGTGAATTGATCAAGGGCACGTTGCAGACCAGATTGCGTCTTGGACAAAATTAAAGTGTCGTCTTGCAAACATTAAGAGCCGAACTCTACATCCCGCAAGAGTAGGTGCGTCCGTAGGAAAATCAGTGTAGTATGAGATAACATTATTTATGAACAATGAGAAAAGGGTAGGGGCCAGGACGCACCCCTGCCTTACTCCCTTGCTCACAGGAAAGCAGTCTGTTAATTCACCCTGCTGACCCCAACGTACTTGGGCATATGTTGGATTCATGGAGTTTTACAATAAAGGATAGGATCTCAGCAGGCATCCCTGCCTCCCTGAGGGTATCCCACATCTTGGGTCAGGGGACTAAGTCAAATGCAGATTTGAGATCTACGAATGCTGCATAGAGTGTCCCCCCTGCTAGGACCACTGTGTTCCAGTATATCAACATGAATCTGAAAACGTGGTCGATAGTCCTAACATGGAAACGACAGCCTGCTTGATAAGTGGTTAGTACATTGGCTGAGGTACATTGACGACATCTGGCTCCTGTGGCAGGGGAGCCAGATCGAGCTCAATGAATTCTATGACTGGCTCAACACCAGACATAGAGACATAAAGTTCTGCATCCAGTCCAGCAAAATAAAAATGACTTTTTTAGATGTGGAAGTCAGTGCACATGATCAAAAACTCAAAACATCATTGTACAGAAAGGACACTGATAAAAATACAACCTTACACTTCAGGAGTGCACACCCAAAGAGCCTAAAAGAGAATCTTCCCTATGGGCAATTATTGCGCATCAGGAGAAACTGCACCGAGCTGTCCGATTTTGAAAAACACGCAACGGTCTTCTGTGATGCGATGAGGAAAAGGGGTTACCCCAAGAAATTGTTGAACCACTCTAAAAAACGGGCCAAATTCACGCCAAGGGAAACATTATTGCAGGCAAAAGAAAAACAAGAACTAGAAAAATTGGTATGTGTGACCACGTTTGGTGCGCAAACCAATCAGTTCAAAAAAATTGTGCTGAGAAATTGGCACTTGTTAGAGAATCTTGAGGTCCCCCTACAAAAACCAATATTCGCCATGAAGAAAAACACAAGTATTGGGCAACAAATTGTGAGAGCCGATGTCTCTATTCCCAAACAGAAAAGTGACTTGATTTCTCAATGGAATTTAAAACCTATACAGGGCCACCATAAATGTGGGAATTGCGTGGCATGTAATCATACCATTGAAGGTAAAGAATTTACCCATAATGGAGTTAGGTGGAAACATGAGCAATTTACTAATTGCAGAACAAGAAATGTAGTGTATGCCATCCGCTGCCCCTGCAGTCGAATATACATTGGTAAAACAAATCAGCAGGTGAATGCTAGAATAACGCAACATAGATCGCGTATAAAGAATAAAGGGCCAGATGTAGGTAGGGTTTTACCGGTCGGTAACGGCCGAATTCGGCCGTTACCGACCGGTAAAAGGATTTTGAGATGTAGGGGGCAGAATCGGTAAATTTACAGTTCGGTAAATTTACCGATCGGTAATTTTACGAATCTGTAAATATACCGGTCGGTAAATTTACCGACCGGTATTTTAACAGATTCGGTAAAATTGATATGTAGGTGGGACTCTTATGAGTCCCACAAGGCCTAAGAAATCGGTATTTTACCATCAAATTCAATTTGATGGTGAAATACCGATTCAGGTGTGCATGCACATGTGTGCATGCACACCTGTGCCATATGACAGGCAGACCTGCCCTTAGGGCAGGTCTGCCTGCCATATGGCCCCGACCCTTTTTTGGGGGTGCTAGAGGGTGTCAAAGTGACACCCCCTGCACCCTTGTCAAAATCGGTATTTACCGATTCGGTAAATACCGACCGGTAATGCCCCATTCATTCCTATGGGCTTCAAAGCCCATAGGAATGAATGGAGCATTACCGGTCGGTATTTACCGATTCGGTAAATACCGATTTTTACCGATTCGGTAAAATACACATCTGGATGGACCTACATGTCCACCCTTCGTATTTACCGATTCTTAATTACCGAATCGGTAAAATTCGGTAATTAAGAATCGGTAAATATTTTTTACCTCCATCTGGGCCTCAGTGTCCACAGCCCCTATAGTGGAACACTTTTTGGAAGAAAAACATGGGGAAAATGATTTCCAATGGACTGTTTTATCAGTCATAAATGCCTCAAATCAGTCTTCCGATATTGAAACTGCGTTATTGCGCAGGGAAGCTTATTTAATAATGAAATTCAATAGCGCAAACACTGGATTAAACAGCATGAGCGAAATAAACAGAATTTGAATATCGATATGTCAGGCGAAATAACGTGGTTTGATTATTGTTAACCACCTGTATGAACAAGCCTCATGTTACTATCTGAGGGACTACATAACCCATAATCCTTAGGGAAGACACAAGGTCACCTGATCAATCAAATGATACTATAGGAACACGAAGACGAAAAAACAGTGAATGAAGGAGACATGGCGACTGAGAGAGGAGACTGATTGTTGGAAACACAAGCTATTAACTGCGGTGAGTCTCACAAGCAGAACACTGGCTTAAATAAACAAAACGATATAAGAAGCAGATACTTAAGATCATACTGTTATTTTGTTGCAGAAAGCAATCGAAGAACAGTTTGGGTGCATAAATTGCACAACGCTGCTTAACTGGTCGGATATCACGAGCAACCAACAGCTCATCCAGGTAGCGCCACGTTTTACTTCTAGCGCATAATGCCGGCTTAGGACTGTTTTTAGTTTTGGTAACAAAAACATTAATGCTTTGAATTTCAGAAAAAAAGCCCCCTGAAAGTATCTGCTCAGCAGCATGATTGAGCAAGGTCCAAGAGGACTTCGTGATTACCGCCCTCTGTGGGTATGTAGCCTTTCAATTGAGAAACTTGTGAACCTGTAAAATCGACTGACACACTGATAGAGGCTTAATATGTTCCCCTGCAGGATTTTGTCGGATGCCCTCTGCGCTCTTTAAAACATTTACGAACATTGGAATAATTAGAAAAGACGAGACACGAGAAACCATTCATTCAGGTACCCTCCTAGTCATGATGGTAGAAAGTGCAGAAATTATAATAGAGAGAGGTCCCCCTTTTCTTTTAATGATCATAATGTTGTCAAAACGTTTTATTTATAGATCAGAATAACAAAGCCCTGAAGAGAGTTTGGTGATTAATTATCCGGACTCGAAACGCGTCGGCACAAGCCTCGTAGTACAACAAGGCGCATTGATTCGTACTCATTCCGAAACGACAAGCTGGTCTATTTTCTATCTAAAAAAACTTCATTGTTTATAATGTATTAATGCTTTGAAAGTGGTATATGTATTGTTGAATTGATCATCAACTTGCATACGTGTTTTGACAAGTATTATCTTTTACTGTATGTAAAACGTTTGTCATTTATAGATATAATTTGATTATTTTTTTCACTGTATGAAAATCTCTTATCCTTTATTAATCTTGGGATTGTGGTATGTGAGTAGAAGTGGAAAAGCCAATGGTAACCTTTTTTCACATAGAAATACATGTCCAAAAAATAAAAATAACAAATGGAATGTTAAATAAATTACCATGATAAACAGAAGAAACGTGTTTATCATTGTTGCGTCAGTAATTGCAAAAAACTAGAATATATGAAGGGTGGGCAAATCTTTTTTGTTTATCTTTAATTAGCCCAGCCGACCCTTTGTCCCGTGGGCTCAACTCCCCCCTTTTTTGCTAGAGTTAAATCGTAAAAGGCATTACATCGCACGCATTTACCGCGCATGCTGTTGCCACGCGATTGTAGTGTCTCTGCTGCTTTGGGGCATTACAACGCAGGTCACCAAATCCCCTGTTGTTACATCTTGATTTTCACTTTTGTTTATGAAGGGACGAAACAGAAGCTCACTCTTTAATGGTGCATCTTCTTATTGTACTGTTTCAAAGAACTGATGCTGTGGGTCTACGTTTTACAGCACATCCTGCTTCTACACCCTCTCCTTTCGGTCCTAGTCGACCCGATCTGTGTGGCTCATTTCTAAATAGTTCCATTCCACGATGTATACGAGTGTTCAGAGGCTTCCAAAAATATGTTTTATTTTTCCAAAATGCGCAGATTTTCTTTTCAAGAGGAACTGCAAAGTGTAATGCACTTGAGGAAAGCCTACATCAATGCGTTTGGACAGTATCATTCATTCTGTCACAATACATGGATTTTTAAACAAATACACATATAAATTCCAGGTAGCTTTTCATGCAGTATATTGCCACCAGATGGATTTCCGCCTTTCTACGTTTCGGAGGACACACCTCCAGCTATGTCAATGTGTCTGGGCTGCAGCTAACATTCTTTTTCAGTAATTATGTCATTTTATGCGCGAGCATGCGTTGTAATCATGCCGTGATTGCTAACATTGGGGCATATTATCAAGGGGGTTTATCTCCGCTTTTTTGGCTTTAAAAGCCAAGAAAGCGGAGATAAAATTATCTCCCTATTACCAAGCTGTCGCTAACACCAGTTAGCGACAGCTAATAGGAGATAGCGACCATCTTGGGCCCCGCTTTGCATGTCAGTGATATTTATCACTAATGACATGCAAAGTGGGCGTGCCAAGATGTTAGCGACTGGAAACAGTCGCTAACATCGCTATCTCCTATTACCAACTTTTGGAGATATTCGCGCTAAGCGCGAATATCTCCAAAAGCTAACACCTGCCCTGAGCAGTTCTTAGCCATGTTATCCAATGGGAGGTGGATAACATGGCTAAGAGCATTTGCTCGATAATGCATGAATATCGCTGACTTTTCAGCGATATTCATGCATTGAGGCCGTTTTTTATCGCATTTGCAATAAACCTTGCTAATAGCAAGGTTTATCTGCGATAAAAATCGCCGATTTGCGGCGATAAGTTTTGTCTCTAAACAAGTTAGAGACAAAAATTATCTCTATTGGTTGGTAATATGCCCCATTATTTCTTGTCTGGTTGCCCTGGTATGTTAACGGCCTGCCTCGATTAGATTTCCTTGTCCCAGTCTTAAGCTTTGTTTGGGTGGCCACCAATTCAGGCTCCCCCTGGCATGGTTTTGGGCAGCTGACCCGCATGGCGTCCAGTTAACTTGTCCGTCGATATAGCAGTATCTTCCTTCCCTGGGTGATATTCAGCACTCAGTGGTTCCGTGCATCGGCTGAAAGCTGACCCCCTCCTGTAAACACACTGCAGGCCTCTGCAGTATTCATCCGGCACCCATCCAGGGTTGTGTCCGCCTTCTGGCACCCATAACGGCATCCTACAAGTACTCTCTTGCCCAAAAACCTGTTCAGTGTGAGATGGGGTGCTTCTCATTGTGGAACTTTGGTGCCCTGCTCCTACGCCGGAGCTCCATCATGTCTAACCAGGTCAATTGTTTGGGATATTTTTTTTCTTCTTTCGGGCTGTCAGTCCAAATTGGGGGTCTCTCTGAGCTATAACCAGCCCTCCATCACACGGAAATATATAAATCATTATCAATTTGAATAAAAAACACAACATACAAACATTCTATTTACATAAGGTTAGAATTAACAGTGCCAGGGCATGCCCATCCAACCATCCATCATGCCCTCACCCAGCAACCCATCTATCCACCTACACATACATCCATACATCCATCCACCATGCATCCATCCACCCATCCATCATGCATCCACCACCCAGCCACCCATCTATCCACCATATAGCCACCCATCCATCCATCATCCACCCATCCACAGATCCATCCACAATTTTGGTCATCCATGCTGCGCACTCACATCACCATATGGACCTAAGCGAAAACGGCCACCCAACCATCATGCATCCACCACCCAGCCACCCACCCATCCACCAACCCATCCATCCACCGATCATGCATCCATCCACCCATCCTTCATGCACCCACCACCCAGCCATGCATCCAACCATCCACCCACCCATCCACCCATCCATCCATCCATCCATCCACCCATCCATCATGCATCCACCACCGCTATCAGTCAGGCCACATCCTCTCCCGTTGTGCGGGCCTGCATTTTGTACATGTTTAATTTATTCCCCGGTCGGCCCGAAATCCCTTTTATAATCCCCACCAAACTGTTGAGCTTGCTGCACCATTACAGGAACATTATGTCTAGTCATTGGCAAAATATAGTTCTGCATCCCAACTGAATCACCTGCTCCGGGACAGTCAGTGTGACAAGCACACGGTTCCTGCTAAATAACTGGCAGAAATAATGCGTGAGAAGGCATGAGCAGAGAGTTCTGGAATGACTTTGCACAGAATGCACCTGAACTACCTGCATCCATCCACCCACCCATCCATCCACCCATCCACCCATCCATCATGCATCCACCACCCATCCAGCAATCCATGCACCCATCCATCACCCACCCATCCATCCATCCATCCACCTATCCATCATGCATCCACCACCCATCCAGCAATCCATGCACCCATCCATCACCCACCCATCCATCATGCATCCATCCACCCACCCATCCAACCATCCATTCCATCCATCCATTATGCATCCATCCATCATGCATCCACCACCCATCCAGCAATCCATGCACCCATCCATCATGCATACAGCCATCATGCATCCAACACCCACCCATCCATCCATCATGCATCCATCCACCCACCCATCCTACCATCCATTCCACCCATCCATCATCCACACACCCACCCATCCAACCATCCATCCATCCATTCCATCCATCCATCTTGCATACACCCACCGATCCAACCATCCATTCCATCCATCCATCATGCATCCACCACCCATCCAGCAATCCATGCACCCATTCATCATGCATCCATCCATCATGCACCCACCCATCATGCATCCATCCGTCATGCATCCACCACCCAACACACATTAAAAACTAGCACTTGTAAACACCCAACACACATTAAAATCTAGCACTTGTAAACACCCAACACACATTAAAAACTAGCACTTGTAAGTGTCTAATTTATTTCTGGGTGTCACGAGGCTCGAACCTTGGTTTCCAGCACCAAAGTCTGCACCGCTATCCCTCAGGCCACATTCTCTCCCGTTGTGCTGACCTGCATTTTGCACATGTTTAATTTATTCCCATCTCTGCCCAAAATCCCTTTTATACTCCCCACCAAACGGTTGAGCTTGCTGCACCATTACAGGAACATTATGTCTAGTCATAGGCAAAATATTGTTCATAGGCAAAATATGGTTCTGCATCCCAACTGAACTACCTGCTCCGGGACAGTCAGCGTGACAAACACATGGTTCCTGCTAATTAAGTGGCAGAAATAAAGAGTGCAGGGCTTACACTGAATGAAAAACGATGTATGCACACATACTACCAAAGGCAAAGATGCCCGCTGTTTCAGAATACCAGAGAGCGAAAATGTAGTGTCAGTAGAAATCAACAGACAAGGCCAAAGAAATGTTAATTCACAGGCGAAAGAAATGTTCATCCAAATCAGCCTCCAAATGTTGAAGTTAAAGTCGCTAGCTATGTAATCGCTAGCGATGTAAACGTCAATGCGATGTTATAGCATGCGTCCTGATAGCATGCGTTGTGAAGCCGGCCGCGATGTAATTGTCGCTTTGCGATGGCAGCACGAGGCAATCCATTCGTTGTAATGGGTGTTTCCCCCCACATCACGTTCAACCACACCACCGAACTCCACTGGACCGACCACCGCTGCATCCACTTCACCTTCAAGAAACCAACCACGCACCACCGCACCCAACAGCTACCCCGCCAATGCTGGAGCAAAGTCAGCAGAGACCAGCTGGCCTTCACCTTTGCCCAGAACCCGCAGACCGACCCCACCGACACAGACTCTACCGCCCGCAACCTCAGAAGACAGTGGATTGACGACTACGCCAACACCCTCGCCCAGCTCAAGAAACTCCCCACCAACCACTCCAGCAAGAAAGCCGCCTGGTTCACAGAAGAGCTCCAGACCTCCAAACTTGCCGGAAGCTGGAGAAGAAATAGCTCCACGACCTCAATACAGACAGCCTCACAGCCCACAAGGACACCGTTCGTGGACATCACCACCTCATCAGAACAGCCAAGAGATTTTCCTTCCAAGCCCGCATGGACAACAAAGCACACAACAGCAAAGAGCTTTTCAAAATAGTGAAGGAACTCTCCAACCCCAGCGCCAACACCAACGATATCCCGCCCTCGCAAGATCTGTGCGACTCACTGGCCACCTTCTTCCAATGCAAGATCGCCGACATCCACAACAGCTCCAACACCTCATCCGCCCCGACCGCTATAGACCCCACCCCGAACACCACCTGCACCAACCAGCTGACCTCCTGGTCCCACGTCAACGACGACGAGACACGCATAGTCATGAACTCCATCCACTCAGGGTCTCCATCAGACCCCTGCCCACACCACGTCTTCAACAAAGCTGATGCAGCCATCGCACCCCAACTACGGAAGGTCATCAACATCTCCTTCGACACAGCAACATTCCCGGAAAGCTGGAAACACGCCAAAATCAATGCCCTCCTCAAGAAGCCCAAGGCGGACCCCAAAGACCTCAAGAACTTCCGGCCCATCTCCCTGCTCCCATTCACGGCAAAGGTTATCGAGAAAATCGGCAACACACAACTGACACGCCACATCGAGGACAACAACATCCTCCACCCTTCCCAGTCCGGATTCAGACAAAACCACAGCACCAAGACAGCCCTCATTGCCGCCACAGATGACATCAGGCGCAAACTAGACAACGGTGAAACATCAGCCCTCTACCTCCTGGACCTATCAGCCGCCTTCGACACAGTCTACCACCGCACACTAATAAAATGCCTCTAAGAAACGTGAATCCAGAAGAAGGACCTGGACTGGACCTCATCCTTCCTCTCCGGTAGAACCCAGTGAGTCCGCCTACCACCCTTCCAATCCAAAGCCACCGACAACATCTGCGGCGTACCCCAGGGCTCATCCCTCAGCCCAACTCTGTTCAATGTCTACATGGCCCCCCCTCGCACAAGTGGCCCGCAAGCATAACCTGAACATCATCTCCTACGCCGATGACACCCAGATCATCCTCTCCCTCACCAAGGACCCGCATACTGCCAAAACCAACCTCCACGAGGGAATGAAGGCCGTCGCCGAATGGATGAGAAACAGCCGCCTGAAACTGAACTCGGACAAGGCGGAAATACTCATCCTCGGCCCCACCCCCTCTGCGTGGGATGACTCCTGGTGGCCGACCACGCTGGGAGCAGCTCCCACACCCACAGACCACACACGCAACCTAGGATTCATCCTCGACTCCTCCCTCTCCATGTCAAAGCTGGTCAACGCCATCTCCTCCTCCTGCTACAACACCCTTCGCTTTGCTTCACAGGATCTGCAAGTGGATCCCACCCAAAACCAGAAGACCGGTGACCAAAGCCCTCATCAGCAGCAGGCTGGACTACAGCAACGCACTCTACGCAGGAATCCCAATTAAACTCCTGCAATGACCACAACGCATCCAAAACGCCTCCGCTCGACTGATCCTCAACGTCCCACGCCCAGCCACATCAACCCCCAACTGAGAGACCTGCACTGGCTCCCCGTCGACAAGAGGATCACCTTCAAACTCCTCACCCACGCACACAAAGCACTCCACAAAACCGGACCAGCCTACCTGAACAACAGACTCAACTTCCACACCCTTGCTTGCCAGCTCCGCTCCGCCAGCCACGCCCTGGCCGCCGTCCCGCGCATCCAACGAACAACATCCGGCTGCAGATCCTTCTCCTCCCTCGCAGCCAAGACCTGGAACACCCTCCCGCTCCATCTGCGACAGACCCAAGACCTGCTCACCTTCAGAAGGCTCCTCAAGACCTGGCTCTTCGAGCAGTAGCGCCCCCCCAACCCCCCCCCCTCAGCGCCTTGAGACCCTCACGGGTAAGTAGTGCGCTTTACAAGTTCATTGATTGATTTATTGATTGATTGATTGATTGATTGACCTTCTTCGGGTGATGAAAATTGGGCCTGATAATAAGCGACCCAAACTTCTGAGGGAACATTATTAACTGGAGCCGGGCCAGCACTGCTATTATCCCATTTTATTATGTGCCAGAAGCGACACCAGTTTTTCCCATTGATTGCATCTAGGAGGTCCCTCCATCTGTTTTCATCAAAGGCTTTCTTTGCCCTGTGTTGGGTGGCCTTATAATCTGCCCTGAGTTTCTTTATCTCCTGTGTAGAGCCCACCCTTATGGCTTGGGGCAATTGTCTAAAAGCTACTCTACATTCCCCATCATACCATTTCGCAGCCTTATGGGTGGGAAGGACAATAGACCTTTTTGTATTTTTTGTAAAATAACTTTCAGCTTAGTAAACAGGGACAATGGGTCGTGGTCACTCGCTGGTCTATTTAAAACCTCCATATCCTTTAGTCTTGACCACAAATCTAAATTAATAAAAATGTAGTTGATCCTGCTACTTCTTCTCCCATTATTAAAAGTGGGATTACCTTTACCATCAGATTTAGTTCTCCCATTGAGTGCCCGGAGCCCACCCTCCAGTGTCAAACTTTTTAATTGGAGAACTGCCTCCGTGCATTTGTTAATTGGAGGGAGCCTTAGAGACGGAACACCCCAGCTCACATCCTCTTCGCTAGTAAGACTAGCATCCTCTAAGCCAAGCGGCTCAAACGTACAGTTGAAATCCCCTGCAATGACCCAGTTACTTGATCCTTCCATTAACTTAATGAAGTGCTCTAGGCTAGTGATGGTTGGGGAGGCTTTCCCACCAGCCATACCTCTAGCGTAGACGTTAATCAATATAAAACCAGGGTCATAAACAAAATTAATTTTAAGTGCCTGGATATCAGGATTATCAATCCCAAGTTCTTCTACCTGGAGGCCCACCAGCTGTCTTACCCAAACCAATAAACCTCCCGAGGGACGTCACTTGGGGTTTGCAATGGTCGATTTACCAAAGGCCAGATAACCTGGTCGAAAGATGGTGCTCAAGGACCAGGTCTCCTGCAGGGCAATGATATCATAGAACTCGATAAAAGTAGACCAGTCAGAAGAAGAGGTCTTTGGTAATAAACCAGCAATGTTCCACGCTAACATACTTAATGTACTCATGGCAGTAACTTCCCCCCGGTCTAACAATCTAGGGGCCTCCATATGCTCAGACCCCCCAATTGTAGCCAGCTGAGAGCTTGGGGCTATCCCAAGAGAGGGGGCAGGTTGATTAGTGTGTGCCTCAGTAACAGATGAAGCTACAGGGGACAGTCAATCTCAGACTCAAAAATGAGTCCAAGCCTGACAAGGGAGCAAATCTATTAGCAAGGTTAAGATTGAAGGGGTCACCTGTAGAACGTTGTGGTGCGGAACTACTCCCACCCACTTGCAAAGAGAGATGATTGTTTCTGTAGAAGAAACCTAAAGGCAGAAGTGAGATTTTCCCAGAGAAACGCCAATGGTTTCTGATCCCTAGATGACCCAGTAGAAATCTAACAACGTGAGCATTATTGAAGTTGGCAGCTACACAATCACCCCACCCTTCCTTTATAGAGTGTCCAACCCAAGGTGCACGTCTAGCCATAATCATCAGGTTGCAGAAATCCCATCCCGGTACCCCCTCCACCTTCAATTGAGCACTAAGCCAGTGCATTGTTTTGGCCATTAGCTGCTCAGTGGATTCCGTCTGCCCTTCTTGTAGGGGCGGTACATTCTTTAGAACCACCACCAGAGGGGCAGCAGCCGATAGGAGGTGTAGGACCATAGAACCATTGCTACAACCCAAGGGATTATGAAGGGCTAGGGGGTCACGGTTATTATGCCCAGCAGCGGAATTGGGCTGATTCACAAATCGACAGTGTTAGAAAATGCGATTTCTGGTTGGCTAAGGCTTGCGCCAAAGCCAGGCAGAAACCACCACTCCAGTCAGGGCAAGGAAGTCACCCGCCAAGATAACCCCTGCTCACCCCCTTGGTATCTTGGCACGAGCAGTCAGGCTTATCCCGGAGGCAAGGTGTAAAGCGTTTGCGCGCGCATCCAGCAACAACACCCAAGGCCCACCACAAAAGAAACTCCACACAAGGTTATATATAAAACTAGCCTTCGTATTATACCAAACACATTAGATAATAAACACACAAATTACACTGTGCCACTGGCGGAATTTACAGGGAATTATATACACAGTACAGGGCCACATGGACCCCTGTCAGGAATAAGCACTTGGTAGAAATAACACTATGTAGAAATAGCACTTAGAACATAGACTAATTGTAGTAAAAAATAGCACTTGTAGAACACAACCAGTAAATACTGGTAAAGGTAGGTACACCCTACGCAACCCTAACCACCTTAGGCATATATCAAGCAGGACACAACCTCACTAGTATAACTATACTAGGCAGAACAACCTCCTAGGCAGGAAAAACACATTTAGAGGTATGGGCAAAGAGCATTGCCTCAATCACATTAGGCAAGTAATCATGTTTGCGCCAAAAAGCACACAGAACTGACCCAGGCCAAGCTGGCCTCTCAGGGGCTCACAGGCCGAATGTCCAGAATGTCTGGGCTGGCTGCGCAGGCAGCCAAAGAAGAATGCGCAACAGTTCCTGGCCTAAACGGAGCAGCTGCCCACTAAGTGCTGGGCAGCTGTGGAACTGAGCCTGGCACCAGCGTGCCTCCTGGCTCTCTTCTGTGCTTCAAAATAAACAGAAGGGCCCAAAAACAATAGGGGAGCCCCATGGGCTCTAGGAATAAACAACTGGCCCTCAGGAGCCTCGTGGGCTCTAAGCAACAATGGTGCCACACTGGGGGAGCAGCCCTCTGCCAACCGGGGCCGCTCTACCCTCTGAAATGCCCCTGAGTACTTGTGGGCTGTAAACACAACGAGTGCTCACCACGTGGGAGCGGGCAACGACAATATGCCCCGATGTGCCCCCTCTCCCCCTCATAATTAGGGAGCTTCGTGGGAGCGGCCCGCTGCCAGCCGGGGCTGCTCGGGGATTGATGCGAGGAGCCCTGCACCTCAAAGGAACCAACAACCCGGGACGGACCTCACTCACCGGGACTCTTCCGGTCTGTCTCTTCTGGGGTGGCACCACTCCTCCCGGTCTTTGGCTGTCTGAGATCTCCTGTGCTACCCGGTCTGCCACGCACCGGGTAGGCTGAAGGCGAGAGCGGGGCTCTTCTTACACAGGAGAGCCCCCGCTGGTGCAGATCTCTTGCCCGGTCCGCTCCTGGGACCGGAGCTGAGCAGGGTAACCCGCGAGACGGGGAACAGCTTCCTTCCGCCCGGGGGAAGCGGAAATGGAGCCCGCGAGGCTCGTCTTTGTCTCGGCCGGCCCCGCCCACCGTCAGGCGCGGGTGCCGGCACCGGCTCGTCTGTCTCTCTCTTCGAGCACGGCAAGGCGGGATGGGCACCCGTGAAGGATGCCACTACAGGGTAGGCTTCCGTTCTGTTACGTACACGATCCCTGGCGGGGTGGGCACCCGCTGGGGTTTTCTGGGCATGGCAATGAGCGGGGTGGGCACCCGCGCCGATAATCAAAGTCAGGGGGATCCCCACGCCGGGAAATCCCTCGGAGAGGCGAAAGCAGCTCCGGGCTGCAGTTAAAAGTAGGAGTGCTCCCAGCACTGAGGACATAGCGCTCCCCTGGTGCTTTTAGATGCAGAGTCCAGCAAAAAGTCTTTTAGAAAGGCAGGGGGGCAAGGCTGGGCCCAGGGGCCAGCACACAGGGCCCTCCAGGCAGTGAATAAAGACAGAGCCACCCTGTAATCCCGTGAGGACTGGGTATAATCAATAACAAATAAACAATTGTCCTCAAAGGAATCGTTTTAGCAAATTTCAATGATTAGTATTGTCGCAAAAAGTGATCAATCATTTAACTGAAAGCAAGGTAAATACAGTTTTTTATACTGTTTATTGTTTTTCAAGAGAATTATTAGTACAAATATCATATCAAAAAATCAATTTCTCAAACATTCAGATCTGGCAACACAATACTACTATAGATCATTAGTTTTCAGTAGTATACAACACCTTCTGCTCTCTACATGGATAAACTGAAATACCGTGTACAAAAAATATATCTCAAGCATATAATTTTGTATAACATCAAATGACATTAATAGAAGCAGAGCGGCATTAGGCGTCGACGTTTCGGTCCTTCTCGGTTGCTAAATCCATAGGACCATCCTCAGGACCAGTTGCACAGAATATATCTACAAGTGAATATACACATAAATTTTTTTTCATTTGTACAAAACCTTGCATTCCAAAAATCGTCTAATCACCGTAAAGGAAAACAACCAAATCAAATGACGTGAAGACCAATCAAAAACAATTAAAAACCATTAAAAGCCACCACCAAAAGTGTCCAATATACACTATATACAACACATAAAGGTCTTACCACTGACCACCAGCCGGTGGACGTGAGGCCCCAAAGGCTGAAATATTTTTGAATCTGAAAGACAGCAAACCAAATAGACCATCTACCTATTATATATAACAATTCAAAGTAACTCCATAGGTTAGTGACCTCAACCACAATGAACCTCATACTTACAAGTTATTTGACTCACTCCTGTATGAAAATCGTGAGAGTTTGGTACCCTGTAACATAAAATAGTACCACAGCCATGTAAATTCATCATACCAGATAAATCACTACTTTGCCATCTCAACACCACAGCGTGAACGCAGCCATGCAAATACGTCAAAATCCATAGAAATACTCACAGCTCGATTTGATCGATGTATTCTATACTCTCCTGAAAACCAAAATGACCTCATTACTAACTGCAACCCTCAATAAACTACCACAAATGTAATTACTCATCCGGCAACCACACTTACTTTTTTATCTCAGAGCGTTCACGTCTCTCTTCCACATGCCTCAACGGTCAGGGAGTGCCGAACCCGGCACTTCCGGCTGTTTTTACCTTTCATTTGCAGCACGTGACCAAAAATGTATAAAATAAAAATATCTACAAACTGCAATGTACCAACAATCTTACACATATTGCGTGTTGGCCATGCCGTATATAAAGTGATAAATGTAAACAATGAAGGACTTGGAACCCTTGTCACTCGTAGTAATTACTCATACAGGAACCACACTATATTCCTTTAGTGGTCCGGTTATTAATAGCCTTTTTATTTACTACTCATTTTTTTGAAGGACTTTGGCCTTTACAGTGAAACACAAGCGGTTTTCAACACAAATATCACAAATACCAAATGTACAATATACAAATATACAATTATCACATACCAAATACGAACAAACCTTGAACAAAAAATGTTGCATAAATTCATGAGACAGTTATAGTGCTTAATTACATATAAACCAATGTTAAACCAATGTAGAACAATTTATTCCACTCATTTCATGCAATGGAAATTTTTTTTAGGGGCTGTTCTTAAACAACTCAGAATTCAAGTTCATCAAGTTAACAAAGAGTCGATGCTTTATTTCATCCAGCTAGATCAATAGCTGTTAGCCGACGCGTTTCGAGCCTCTCTGACGTATCTAGGGACTCTCATCGGGGCGACGCGTTTCGAGCCTCTCTGACGTATCTAGGGACTCTCATCAGGGCTTCTGAATCTCCCACATTGGCTTTTGCCTATAAACAAAAATTAAGACACCTGTCACTCATAAGTGCTGTCTCCCTGTGTACAACCCTTTTCTTACTTTTTGCCTTTTTCTTTTTACATACCTGCCAACGTGGCAAAAAACTGTGCAGACCTTCTCTGTTTCTGAAAATTGGGTGAAAAGCATACACACTTGATCCTGTTCCGCTGTCTGCAAACAGTAAGGATCATTTTTAGGGACAGGTACCTCTCAAACCCCACATTTTAGTACTTCATGTGCCATAACCTGAACGTACCTGGGTACCTTTTTAGAGCAGGTCGGTAAATGTTCACTTCTATAGCGTTCTATTCTAAACACAAACAAAAAGCGCAAAGCCTGGTGAGTTTCAGGTATTCATCAAAATGTGCGCCAAGCGATTTACTCAGGAAGAGACTGGCTCCTACCTTTGGCGTTCGTGTGCGTCTATATTTCTACTTCTTTGCTGACACTGCCTGTCCTGTAACGGAAAGAATGCCGTTGAATCTGACCCATTGAGCGCACGCGTGTGCTCATATTGTGTTTCAAAGCCCAGGCTTTCCTTACCTAAACCGATGTGATTACTCCACTTCTACTATGATTCACCTCCTTCGTGTGGCTGGGGTGGACCGGCGTCGCGAGTGTGTATACGCAATGCCGCTACTCAAACGTGGCTGGTGTTTGTGGTTGGTTGAAGCACCACGTGATCTGGCTAGTTTTTTCAAATAATGAGGAAGCGGGACTTCGCGTATGGCTCTTGGGAAGTGTAGTTTGGAACGAGACGGCAACTCTCTATGCCTCGGGCGTTAGTGGGGCTTGTGGTTCTTTCTGCCACCACGTGACGTGATGTGTTTGTCTCACCAGGTTTTGCGGTGATTTCAGGGTATTATGTGAAACTAGAGTGGAACCATGCTGATTTATAATAAACTGATGTGTGGCTTAACGCTTGAACTTTTTTTTGGGGGGGCTTCTATATGAGGGTCAAGTGTGTTACCCAACACGGTGCAGGACAGTTGGACTGCATGGGCATGACTGCCAACCTTTAAATCCGGGAAATTTCAGTCATTTTGTTCAACCCTGTATGTGCACTGTTAAACTTCATAATTAAATAAGCTTCTTTCTGCAACAACAGTGAATCGATGTCAGTGACTCTTTTAGATGTTTTAAGGACCAGTAACACGGTCCACTTGAGATCTTTTTCAGAATGGCCTACATTTACAAAATGCTCGACTAATTCGCATGCAACACAGTTCCCACACCTGTGGTGACCCTCGAAATATTGCTGCAGAAAAAGATTAAACCCCCATTGGAGAGATTGGTTTGCGTCTCAACTTTTGGACCAAACACAAATAAATTCAAACAGATTGTCCTAAAAAACTGGCACTTGTTGGAGAACTTAGAGTGTGGTTTTCCAAGACCTTTATTTGCTATGAAGAAAAATAGAAGTATTGGTCAAGAAATTGTGCGATCTGACGTTTCATTGAAGGAAACAGGAACTGATTTACGTAGCCAGTTGGGACTCAAACCAATCGAGGGTCACCACAGGTGTGGGAACTGTGTTGCATGCGAATCCACACTGGAGGGTAATGTCTTTATCAACAAAGAGGTGAAATGGAAACACACTACATTTAGCAACTGCAAAACCAAGAGAGTTGTATATGCCATAATTTGCCCTTGTGACAGGGTATATATTGGAAAGACTTCACAGCAGATTAACCAGAGAATAACGCAACACCGGTCGAGAATTAAGAAAAAGGTGTTGACTGCGCCGTTAGTCGAGCATTTTGTAAATGTAGGCCATTCTGAAAAAGATCTCAAGTGGACCGTGTTACTGGTCCTTAAAACATCTAAAAGAGTCACTGACATCGATTCACTGTTGTTGCAGAAAGAAGCTTATTTAATTATGAAGTTTAACAGTGCACATACAGGGTTGAACAAAATGACTGAAATTTCCCGGATTTAAAGGTTGGCAGTCATGCCCATGCAGTCCAACTGTCCTGCACCGTGTTGGGTAACACACTTGACCCTCATATAGAAGCCCCCCCAAAAAAAAGTTCAAGCGTTAAGCCACACATCAGTTTATTATAAATCAGCATGGTTCCACTCTAGTTTCACATAATACCCTGAAATCACCGCAAAACCTGGTGAGACAAACACATCACGTCACGTGGTGGCAGAAAGAACCACAAGCCCCACTAACGCCCGAGGCATAGAGAGTTGCCGTCTCGTTCCAAACTACACTTCCCAAGAGCCATACGCGAAGTCCCGCTTCCTCATTATTTGAAAAAACTAGCCAGATCACGTGGTGCTTCAACCAACCACAAACACCAGCCACGTCTGAGTAGCGGCATTGCGTATACACACTCGCGACGCCGGTCCACCCCAGCCACACGAAGGAGGTGAATCATAGTAGAAGTGGAGTAATCACATCGGTTTAGGTAAGGAAAGCCTGGGCTTTGAAACACAATATGAGCACACGCGTGCGCTCAATGGGTCAGATTCAACGGCATTCTTTCCGTTACAGGACAGGCAGTGTCAGCAAAGAAGTAGAAATATAGACGCACACGAATGCCAAAGGTAGGAGCCAGTCTCTTCCTGAGTAAATCGCTTGGCGCACATTTTGATGAATACCTGAAACTCACCAGGCTTTGCGCTTTTTGTTTGTGTTTAGAATAGAACGCTATAGAAGTGAACATTTACCGACCTGCTCTAAAAAGGTACCCAGGTACGTTCAGGTTATGGCACATGAAGTACTAAAATGTCGGGTTTGAGAGGTACCTGTCCCTAAAAATGATCCTTACTGTTTGCAGACAGCGGAACAGGATCAAGTGTGTATGCTTTTCACCCAATTTTCAGAAACAGAGAAGGTCTGCACAGTTTTTTGCCACGTTGGCAGGTATGTACAAAGAAAAAGGCAAAAAGTAAGAAAAGGGTTGTACACAGGGAGACAGCACTTATGAGTGACAGGTGTCTTAATTTTTGTTTATAGGCAAAAGCCAATGTGGGAGATTCAGAAGCCCTGATGAGAGTCCCTAGATACGTCAGAGGCTCGAAACGCGTCGCCCTGATGAGAGTCCCTAGATACGTCAGAGAGGCTCGAAACGCGTCGGCTAACAGCTATTGATCTAGCTGGATGAAATAAAGCATTGACTCTTTGTTAACTTGATGAACTTGAATTCTGAGTTGTTTAAGAACAGCCCCTAAAAAAGTTTTCCATTGCATGAAATGAGTGGAATAAATTGTTCTACATTGGTTTAACATTGGTTTATATGTAATTAAGCACTATAACTGTCTCATGAATTTATGCAACATTTTTTGTTCAAGGTTTGTTCGTATTTGGTATGTGATAATTGTATATTTGTATATAGTACATTTGGTATTTGTGATATTTGTGTTGAAAACCGCTTGTGTTTCACTGTAAAGGCCAAAGTCCTTCAAAAAAATGAGTAGTAAATAAAAAGGCTATTAATAACCGGACCACTAAAGGAATATAGTGTGGTTTCTGTATGAGTAATTACTACGAGTGACAAGGGTTCCAAGTCCTTCATTGTTTACATTATTCACAAGGGCCCTACTTGGTTCCGGTCCATGGGCCTATCCCCCCTGTTTGTAACTTTGTATATAAAGTGATAGGCACCCGAATATGAGGGAATCGGAAAATTACTTCGAGAGACTTATAAAAAGGGGGCGGCCATGATGGAACGGGAAAACAAGGCATAAAATGCTGAATCTTTTCGGTATGAGCTTGACTTCAGTGGTGACTATGTGACCAAATCCGAATCTCTAGTCACTTTATTTACCATAATCACTCAAAACTATTCAACAATGGCCATATTAGTCATGCGGGCAAAGTCAGCGGCCATAACATGAAGCTTGAAGAAGTATAAAACAACGGACTCATGACAGCCATAATGTAACGAGTAATTTTGGAAGAGTAAGATGTTAAAAAATATATATATATATACTTGCTCTCCATTGGCCGTACTAGCATTGCTTGCTCTTCATTTGCCGTACTAAAATTGCTACGAAGGAGATAACCAAAGCAATAATTAGCCGTCGCAAAAAAGGGTTAGTAGGGGACGCTCAATCTCCTTACATAAATTTTAAGTAACTCACCCTGTATTCGTTGTACTAGGATAGCAACAGAACGATACAATATGGATACTGACCTATATTTATTAAACCAACCAGGGCACAAAGCTTGATGATTTAAACCAGAGACTCATTTCAAATATGAGCTACAAAATCTACCAAGAAAAAGGAATAGAATTGAGCAATGAAGGAGATCAAAGGCTCCTATTGAACGTAAGCCACAAGAACTGCCAAACACAAGGGTTATAGTGTCGATACAGTATGCCATTCAATAACAGAATTAAGCCCCTTTTGTACGGTATCACAAGTCCAGATCCACTTGTTTTCCTTTATAGTGAGGAGACGATTGACATTATGGTAACGTTTAGTGCACTTAATGACATCAATCACAAACCATAACATTTCATCAGGTCGATGTGACATCTTGATATAATGGTCCACCAAAGGAGCTGTCATTACACTACACCTGATACGTGATTGGTGCTGTAATACACGTTTCTTTACTTCTTGTGTGGTCTTACCTATGTATGATAGAGAACATGGGCATTGAATACAGTAGATAACATTTTTTGTGTTACAGTTAGACTGGTGTAACATCTTAATTTCCTTCCCATTAACATTACATCTCTTCAATTCTTTTGTTGTTACACAAGCCACACAGTTACCACATGGATAATGACCAATAATAGGAGCCAGCCCCCACTGTGATTGTAACGTGATCGGTTGTGGTTCTTTATAAGCCTTTACTAGGTAATCTCTCAGATTTCTTCCCCTTTTGAACGCAAAACGGGGTTGTGCCAGATGTGGTTCAGTTTTATTAATCAAATGCCAGTTGTTTTTTATGATTGATCTAATCTGGTTGGACTCAGATCCAAACGTCATCACACAAGTTATGGGCTTGATGTTCACATCGTCCATTTCCGAATGTACTTTTTTAGTTATTAGGGCCTCGCGGTCATAATACCATGCACGTTTCATGGCTTTTTTGACTAATCTGTAAGGGTATGCCCGCATCACCAATTTGATTGCAAAACCTTTGCCTCACGGAAATAATCCTCCCTCCTGGTACAGTTACGTCTGAGACGTAAAAACTGTCCAAAAGGGAGGTTATCCCGGAGACTACGGGGGTGATGACTCTCATATTTAAGGAGGGTATTCCTTGCTGTTGGCTTTGTATACAAACGCATCGCTAGTACTCTGTTGTCATCATATATAGACAGATCTAAGAAATTAATCGAATTTCTATTACTTTCAATTGTGAAATGTAAATTTGTATCTTGTTGATTTAGCCAATCATAAAGGTTCTTCAAATTATCATCTGTGCCCTTCCAAATGAGACAAACATCATCGATGTACCTCAGATAATGTTGTAAGTGTGTACTGAATGGATTATTATTGTACACCACTTTGTCCTCGAATGCAGCCACATAAAGGTTTGCTATATCTGGGGCAAAAATGGCCCCCATGGCTACCCCCTTGAGTTGGCCATAATAGTCACCACCAAATAGAAAGTAATTTTCATTTAGGGCAATTTTAGCACATTGCACTATAAAGTCTGTAGGAACTTGGTGTGGACGTGTCCTTGTTTCTAAGATGTCGCTGATGATAGCTAAAGCATCTCCCTGTGGAATACTTGTATAGAGATTGTCAATATCCATCGTGACTAGAATTTCTGAATCTGAATCAAAAGGTTGGCCCTCTAGTTTGTTGATGACATCCCTACTGTCCTGGGTATAAGCCTTAGTTAAGGGGACAAAAGGTTTTAAAAAATGATCTACATATTCTGCCAGTGGTTGTAAAATTGATTGGCACCCAGCTACAATTGGTCTTCCCGGGGGGCATTCACTGTGCTTATGTATTTTCGGCAAGGTGTAAAATGCCGGAATAACGTAGTCATTTTTGTTCATATATTCAAATTCTTTTTTACTCAACCACTGTCCATCTAGACCTTTTGTAGTGAGTGTAAGAATCTCTTTTCGTGTTCTGACTGTTGGGTCTCCTCTCAGTTTTTTATAGTGGATGGGATTATTCAATTGTCGTAGGACTTCCTTATCTTAGTCCACTTTATTCTGTATTATAATTCCTCCACCCTTGTCCGCCGGTTTTATGATTAAATCATCTCGATCAGACAAGGTATGAAGAACTGATTTTTCTTCCTTTGAGAAGTTACATTTTACATATTTTCTCTCAACAAAGAGCTGTTGTATTTCATTCAGCACAACGTTTTCAAATGTAATTAGATCTTTAGGCATTAAGGCAGTAGATGGAAAAAAGGTTGAGGGACATTTTAGACCACTGATATTTGTGGTATGGACCATAGGATTATCAGCAAAAAAGTATTTTAATCGTATACTTCTAAAAAATCTATATAGCTCCACATGGGTAAGGTATGCATCATTTCTGTTAGTAGGGACAAAGGACAGCCCATGACTTAATACCTCCATTTCTTTGGAGCTCATTGTATGAGTTGATAAATTAAAAATAGGTACAACTGTCAAATTCTGGTCATTAGTCATAGTTCCTAAACCCCCTGGATTTACCATTCGTAATAGTTGTTCCGGGTCTGTCGGAACCCTGGTGTGTACTGGTTGCGATACCAGCCTCTCCTGTTGTTCCGTGACCGTCCCCTCTGTTGATGTTGGCCCCTGCCTAAAAAAGATGATGTATTCTGTCCCCTACTTCCTCTGTAGTTTGAGCCACTTCCTTGATTATGACTATCCTCAGAACTTGATGAGGCAGTATCTGAGAATGTAGTATGTTTGGGAGCCCAGTTGGACTGGTTGGCCGATGACTGAAAGAAATCCTTCTTGAGATATGGATATGTACGATCTCTACTGTAATTCTTCAGATCTTTCTGTAATTTTTCTGTTTTCTTCAGAATATTGTTTCTCTGGAAATCAGTGATTATAGCATCTAATTTTTTGAGGAAATCTTCTGTGTCAGTGGCCACTGTGTCTTCTCGAATTTGTTTTTCTATATCCGCAATTTCTAGTTTTAGTTTCTCAATATGTCTCCAGGCAGTGAGGCAGCCCCCAGTGGTGGTTCCTCCTGGTGCCCAGCAGCAGCAGGCCCCCCTCAGATCAGGATCAGAGTGAACATTTTGCAAGGGGTCACAGCCCCTTTTTATGCACCTAAATCCTTTGTCTAGGCTGCATGGTTAACAGAAAAACCAGACGCAGCTCAGCCCCTCTCCCCATTTAGAGGACAGGCTAGGGTCATCAGTCGCACCACAGGGGGCGGAGCCAGCATTGAGTAGGGAAGGCCCAGCCCTATTCAGGTCCCAGGTGCACTCCTCCCACCCATCTAGCTGTCAATCTCTCTATTCACCACCGGGGCAGACCCATCCTGACTCCTGGAACCTGGCACACCAGCCAGCTCCAGCCAATCACAAGCCAGACTGTCATTTCACCTTTATTACACAGACATGCCAACTTCTAGAAGTGGCACTTCCACACTAGACACATTAACGCCGCACACATCATCGCGCAGCATTTAATCACACGAGTCCGCACATACCAAACACGACCCTGCACTCCCCACACATCAGGAACTAACATGGACACCCTCATTCCCCATGCATTCCTATGGGAGGGCAGGCCAATCTCACCACACGCACTCAGAGTGCGCACACACTTTACACTGGCACACAGTGAAAGTGCGCAGAAGCCAAAAATAACTAACACCAAGTCACATACCAAAGCAAAAAGTTTAGGGGTGAACCTGCCAGAAGGGCCAAGTCCAACAGACAGTTAGAATAAAGCTGGGTGTGATTACTCGAAGCCCTGCCCCGGGGTCTACTGCCATCCCCCCTAGGGGAACTCAGAATCAGCTGAGCGAATTCACTTGACATATTCCCTAACTACCCTCCTGATCCCACAATGGGCCTAGGACATCATTAGGAACAGTACCCACCTCACCGTTCCTACAAAGGGGCCCAGGCGGAGGATTAGGTGAGGGAGGTATAACAGGAGGGGATCTAAAGTTTACAGGGCACACAGGACATTTGTTACAGAATCAAGTGGCCGATTAATTTTCCCCAAAGTGTCCTAAATAGAACAGATATTAGATGCAACATGCAGCTCAAAGTTGGTTATTCTTTCCTCTATCAAAGACAGTCTGTCGAGGATCGGTGACGGAGGACGAAAGAAGAACCCCAACTTTAGCCAACAAAACCTCATGGGCATTGGACAAGGGGCCACCCAATAAATCTGGAGTAGAGGTTGCGGGTAGAAGAACTGGGGGCAATGGGAATGCTGTCCTGCCATTCCTATCAGTCCTATGCACTTTGGGGTTTTTCTGCCTTTGAGGGCTCCCCTCTTCCTCTTTGTCGCCGACTCCGGTGTTGCGACCGTGGTCACCATAGATAGGTTAGGGGCAGACCTTGTGGCAATACGCGGATGTATGCCACCAGACACGTGCTCTTGGACAACCCCCACAGGTACCGGGCTAGCTGGCACCTCCAGTAATGATGAATCGTCTGGGTGCACCTGCGAGGACTGAGTCATGGGATTCAATCACTGTGACCAGGGGACATTCTGGAGAGCGTGCAGATACCAAGCGACCCAGCGCCGAGCGTTAAGTTTGTAGGGGATCAAGAGAGAGTTGTCGCTCGGTCAGAGCACTTTCGTGAGCTAAGACAAGCTGGCTCTGAATAAAAATTGGTCCAGGGTCGCAACAACACTTCCCCCAGTCAATGCTGATCTACATTTACCCTCGCGAGAGTTCATTTTAGCGGGGAAACAGAGAGCACGCACAGGTCAGAGTTCCCAATAGGTTAATGACCAAGATGTAGCCGAGGACAGGCAACAGTAGGCAATAACTAACCTGGACAGCCACAGAGGTTAGAGAGGGGGCCCAGCCCGGCCTCCTCCAGACTCCAACGGGCTCAAATAGGCCCTCCCTTGGCCAGGGCTGTGCCCAGGTGCATCCTGCGATGCGGGGGCCCTGTCGCCCTTTTCAGCGCCTCCTGGCGCTGTTGTAATTTAACAGCGATTAGATTGAGCATTAGCGAAAGACATCTTAGTTCTAGCCGTTATATAGACATTTAAGGGACTCCATTTTGTATTCATGGCAGCCATTTTTGACTGCTACATGCTGCCTCGTGTCGACCATGTGCTTTGTCCTGTCTTCCTGTCCATGGCACTTGAATCTGCCCAGCAACAGGCTATTCATAGCGTCCCTTAATTGGCCACTGACCGTTAGGGTTCACATCTGGTAGTGATTAGCTCTAGATTGTAATGTGTTTGTCAAGCCCCCAAGACTGTTAACTCCTCCCACTGATCGATTGTGCCTCTCGATATTACCTTATATGTACATAAAATGTGCTCTTGTGCTTTGTACCGCCTTCTTTTGAACCCCTGTGTGGGTATAAATAAACCATGCTATCCTAGATCGTCGTGCTACTTCTTGCAATGCCGAAGGGTACTGTTTGAACCGTAGCACCACCTCATGAGGTGTAATAAATGTTACGTTTTCTATTTCCAGTTTCTGTGCCAACTTCTTCCTATTTGGTCTGAGGACTTCGTGCAGAGAAGGACGAACCCCTTGCACTAGCGGGTCTGGCTGAGGCCTGCACGACACATTGGCGCCCGACACGTGGGGCTCATCGACGACTCGGATGCCCGAAGGATTGGTCGTGACAAAGGTTTGGAACCTCGCTGAGGACGCGATTGCTGCCAGAAGAGACCCGAGTCTTGGCACCCAAGGCGTTTCTTCTCTTCTTTCCGATCCGACCTTCCAGGCGGCGCCGGTCTTCGAGTGAGATCTCTTCTGTTGGTTCGCCGTGGAGTGACCTTTTGGTCGAATTTAGAACTTGGCAGTTGGAATCTGGACACTCTATGATTGGTAAGAGCTGTTTTGCGGCACCTATTGCGGTGTTTTTGGATGCCCTTGTATGGTAAGGTAGTTTTAGGAACACTTACTGTGGCATATTTGTATTTGGAAAAGACTAGTCTAATTTGCATTTGGAATTTGGTATATATATATATGTGTTGCAACCCATATAGGCAGGCAATGTGAAGATTTTTCTTCAATTATTTGATTTGAACGGCGCAACGTACTAAAGGTACTTTAAGTGATACTTTGTGTATAATACTGCATATTTTGCATTATTTTCGGCATGCCTGTTTTTAGCGCACTTTGAAGGTTATGTTGCTTTTGTAATGGTACCAGTCTACGGCTTGAGGAATCGCAGCCGGCTCCCCCGGAGGGGACACCTAATAGAATTATGTATGTGAAATTTGGTCTTTCTGCCATAATGTACAGCACGTTGTGGCATAAATATACCAAAAAGGATCCTGAGTTGCGGTGGCCACTGGATGGGTCATTTGATGCACGGAAGGTTGAGTATGTGGAGCGATGTATGTTTGAGCGAAGGTCTAGACGTGATATGTTTGAATGCGTGCGTATGTGGGAGAAAGAAGTACGACAACAAGAGAAGCGTGAGCAAGCATTGATTGAGAAAGAACAGCAAAAGAATGTGTATGAGAAAGCGCTGGAGTTGAGAAAGAAAGAAGTGAAAGAGTTAAAAGAGAGAGTGGAGAAAGAACAGAGGTTGCAGGTATCTGGCCAATATCCTGTCCGACAGCCTCTCTATCCTGTCCTTAATAAACCGCAAGATGATTTTTTTGTTACTAGATCGACCTCCACCTCCCTATGCCGTTCCGTCCGCTCCGGCTGAAGGCGACGAGGATTCTGACACAGAGAAACAAAAAGCACGGGACACTCGGTCCATGTTGACTGCTGAGCGTTCATCCTGTATCAGACAAGCTGCTCGTATAGCATTATGTAATGCTGATTCTGCTCCCATTCTTTTAGCTAGTATACAGGGATGGTCGGAAAAGGAGCAGTTATGTTTTATTGAGACATTTGCTACGGAAGTTGTAGAACTGTTTTGAAAACACTCTCCAGTGTTAGAACCTGATGATATAGCAGCTGATCGTAAACAGATACTGTGATGGTCTTTTTGGTTCTCTCCCAGGTGGATGACACGATTAGACGGTTGGTTAAATTACGAACTGAAGCAACTCACTTGAAGGAGAAGAAAAAGCTTGCGGATGCAGCTGCGCAGCCCAATCCGTCCGGAGTGTCGCAGTCTCCTATCTTCGGAACAGATAAGATAATGCCAGTCAAAATGAGGCCTATGCGGGAAGCCGCACCCTTGTATGTTCCTCCTAAAGGAGCGGGTGACAGTGATGATAAAAATGCTGTTAATGCTAAAGGATATTTCATTTATAATTGGGTGTACACTCCTTGGATTAGAGCAGATGTAATGGCGTTTAAAGCAGCATTACCCGATCCGCGTAAAAATCCAGCCGCTTTCTATGAGGAAGTTGAAGGCACTTTAAATTCCTGTACTATGACCTTATGTAATACAGATTAATTTTACCACCAGATATGTGGCGGACTGTTCGCAAAATTGATGATCAAGTTACTTTTGGTGCCGATAGGAAGGTTTAAGAACGATTGGATTTAGAAAGAGAGCCCGCCAAAAAGCCACATCGGTTGATATAAGACCTCCCCGCAGCCATTTTAACTAAGCTTAAAACAGTTATTCCTCCTAAAAAGATAGATTGGACTGTTTTAGCATCGTGTAAACAAAAGGTAGACAAATTGGTTTCTGATTTCTTTACACGCTTTGAGGAAGCTTTTCATGATTTTAGCGGTCAGTCTTTGACGGATGATACAGGCAGACATCTGTTTGTCGACAAATATGTTATGAATCTGTTGCCAGGGATAGCTAGTTGCTTAAAAGCCAGTGAAAGTTCTTGGACTACCTCCTCTCCAGCATCTGTTTTGACGATGGCTCAATATTATGAGCGTCAAGAATAAGAAACAAAGGGTAGCGAAGAAAAGAAATCTAAAGATTTGAAAACGAAAATCATGTTAGCCCAAGTCTATGGTCCGCCCTCTATAGGCCATGATAGAGGCTATAATAGAGGTTATGATAGAGGCGGACGTGGATCTTTCTATACCCCCTATACTCGTACGAATTTGTTTATCAATCAATGTGCGTATTGTAAGCAGTTTGGTCATTGGATGGCTGATTGCCCAGTGTTGCGTGCCCAACAGAATTCACGGGGGTGGGGACAAATGAGAAATCGTTCAGGTTTTTCAGGGCCTAGGGGAAATACGAATGATCGTGCTCGATTTGATACTAATGCACGAGCGCAGAATGGACAAAACACTTTGGATAGACGAAATCAATACCAAATGTCTGATTATGTCCAGCCTGGCCTTTATGATTCTGCTCATGCATAGGATTGCCTAGGATGGGGTAAGGAATCAGTTGAAGTTCCAGTAGATCAGACGGGTCCCTATGTTACAGCACATGTTTTGGGTTCTAATGATCGGTTTCTGGTTGATACAGGAGCTACTCGTAGCGCTTTGTCTAAACAGTTGGATCCGAGGGCTCCCCTGTCTGGCGTAACTATTACTTCGATAGGTTTCGATGGAACACCTTCCCTTAGCCCATTGTCACAACCACTTGCATTCCATGTTGATAAATTTAGTGCTCCATGTCCGTTTTTGCTTTCCCCAAACACACCAGATAATATTGAGGGTCTTGATATGCTGAAGTATTTCCGAGCCCCAATGCCATGTTCCCCTGAAGGAGTGCGTGTCATTTTGAATGATAATCATTCCGAGCCTGAAAGAGTTTGTCTTGTTAAAGAAGATATTGGATTGGCTTCACTTCCTAAAACTTTGTGGGCTACCTCAGACACTGATGTGGGTCAAATGGTTATCCCATCAGTACAGATTAGTGTCAAGGAGGGAGCTGTGTTAACTCGCTTGCCTCATTATAGGATTTCACAGGAGGGTGAAGAAGCACTCATACGAATTGTACATGATCTCATTCAAGTTGGGGTTGTTGAGGAAGTTCCCTTTAATGTTTGCAACAGCCCGATTCTTCCAATTCTGAAAAGAGACACTGACACACGAATCTACAGATTCATCATAGACTTGAGAGAGGTAAACAAGATTGTCGTACCGCAGTATCCTGTGGTTTCTGACATCAAAACACTTCTTTCTTTGGTTCCCCCGACTGCTACTACGTTTTCTGTGATAGACTTGAAGAACGATTTCTTTTCGATCCCTATTCATCCTGACAGCCGATACCTGTTCGGTTTCACTTTGAATAATCATCGTATAGATTTTGTAGAGTTCCACAAGGCTATACTGAGAGTCAGAGTATTTACAGTCAGGCATTGAAAAGAGAACTCGATTCTTTTGCATTGCCCGAAGGTGTGGCTCTCATACAATATGTCGATGACATCTTGCTGGCAGCCGACACCCCAGAGCAGTGTGAAAAGTGCACTCGGTCTTTGCTTTCTTTTCTTGCTTCACACCATCACAAAGTGTCGAGAAAGAAGTTGCAATATTGTAGACGAAAGGTAACCTACTTAGGTCACCTTTTGTCTAAGGAGGGACGTGCATTGACATCAGATCGTATACAAGCAATTTTAGACACGCCAGTACCTACCACACAGAAAGGAGTACGTGCATTTCTGGGTCTTACTTCCTTTTGCAGGCAGTGGAGTTTGGGGTTTTCATACATTGTTAAGCCTTTGTTAGCACTTTTGACGAAAGACACTCCCATACCCTTTCCATGGGCAGATGAATGTGAAAGTGCTTTTCGACAGTTACGACAAGCCCTTTGTTCAGCACCAGTGTTAGGTACACCAGATTACACAAAGCTTTTTACACTTTACGTGCACGAGAAAGACGGATGTGCATTGTCAGTTTTAGTCCAGTTACATGGCGATAAGCAATGCCCTTGTGCTTATTTTTCAGCATTTCTTGATCCTGTTGCTAGAGCATTACCTGGGTGTTTTCGCTCAGTTGCAGCAACAGCTGTGTCAATACGATAAAGTGAGGGAATAGTTTTGTCACATAAGCTGTTAGTGTAGGTACCCCATGCGGTTGATGCCCTTTTGAATCAGATAAAGACGCAGCATTTAACTAGCGCTCGTCTGACAGGATATGAACTGACATTGCTAGCTCCTCACATTACATTGAAGAGATGTGCAACTTTGAACCCAGCTACTTTGTTGCCGTATCCGGTGACTCAGCCTCAGTCACAAGAAATGCATGGTTGTATATTCCTGACTGAGTAACAGACAAAGGGTTGCATTGATTTGCAAGATACGCCCCTTCGCCCCTTCCAGATGTGGATTGTGAATTGTGGGTTGGCGGGTCTTGTTTGAAACTACCAGATGGTACGACCTCAGCCGCATATGCAATCACAACGCTTGAAACAATAGTGGAGACAGCTCGCATACCACAGAAATCGGCCCAAGCAGCTGAATTGATAGCTTTGACACGAGCATGTGAGCTTAGTACTGATTTGTGTGTGAACATTTACACAGATAGCTGCTATGCTTTGGAGTAGCGCATGATTTCGGCCTACTCTGGAAGGAAAGAAGCTTTCTTACATCTCACAGAATGCAAATAATGCACGGAGAATTAGTGCATAATGTTTTGATTGCATTGACATATCCAAAGAAAGTAGCTATAGTGAAGTATAGCGCGCACAAGAAAGTGACAGACAAGATTGGACAAGGTAATGCCTTTGCAGACCACGTGGCACGTGAAACTGCGACGCAAAGAAACACTACTCCTATGTATGTAGTGAAGTCACAAGCTGAGAGATGACATGATGCTAGGCAAGAAGTACGAGAGATACAGAGGACAGCCTCTGACAAAGAACGTGAACAGTGGTCTAAAGAAGGAGATTTAGATGATGAAGGTTGTTGGAGGAATAAGCAGATGGATAGATGGAAGCTACCTATAACTTTCGTACAACCTATGGTTCAGATGGCACATGGGATAGCACATGTTGGAGCTTCTGCAATAACGAAAATGCTTACGCAAGTTTGGGAGCATCCAGAAATTGCTAGCACAGCTAAAAGAGTAGAACAGTCTTGCTTGATCTGTTTACAATACAATCCTGGAAAAGGAACGCGAGTTCCATCTGGAGGTTTTGCTACACCGACTGCACCTTTTGAAGTCTTGCAAATGGACTACATCCAACTTGAGCGTTGTAATAACTTAAAGTATGTTCTAGTGGTGATTTGTGCCTTCAGTAAATGGATTGAGGCATATCCCACAAAAGACAATACTGCTATTACTACCGCTAAGGTGCTACTGAAGGAATTTTTCCCGAGGTATGGTGTTTGCAGACTCCTATGGAATGATAACGGACCTCATTTTGTTGGGGAAGTTATCAAGTATGTCTTGAAGGGATTAGGAATTAAACAGAAGTTCCATGCAGTGTTCCATCCACAATCAGCGGGATTGGTGGAAAGGTATAATGCTACTCTGAAGCTGAAAATTGCGAAAATTCAAGCTTCTACACACTTGACCTGGCCAGATGCGTTGTCATTGGCATTGTTGTCCATCAGATCAGTACCACATTCTAGAACGGGTCTCACCCCGTACGAGGTGGTATTCGGACGACCCATGAATATTTGGGGAGTTCCAAAACCGAGTTCTGTGTATGATGTACCTTGTGTCTTGATGAATGACTATTTGGCACAGTTAACCGACAGTTTGGTTTCTATTCATCAACAGGTTTGAGAAGCACTTACTGACAGATCTACAGGTGAAGGCCATGAACTCCGTCCTGGCGACCTTGTGATGGTTAAGGCGTTCGAGAGGTCAAGCAGCTTGGAGCCGAGATGGCGTGGACCAGAACAGGTGCTCCTTGCCACGAGAACTGCGGTTCGAGTCACCAACAAGAAAAATTGGGTGCATAGTACCCATTGTCGGAAGGTATCGTCGACCTTGGTGGAACCTGCTGTGCTGACCGATCATCGAGAGATCTTGACCACGGAGAAAGGCCCTGCTGTATCACCTGACGAATCTGCGGAGTTCTTCCCGGACCAGACGACTCCTGGAGCAACGCGATACAACTTGAGACCGAGGAAAGAGTCTACAGTTTTTTGAGAGAAACAGGTTGAGCAATCGCCCTGGGTAGTGGAAACGGAATGCCGATATGACAAGAGAGGGGGATCATCCCTGCGTAGTGTAGTGACACCTGTCTTGATCTGCGGTGAAGAAAACAACGTCTACCCATGGGAGAAGAGCTCCTACGATCATTTTTGTTTTTGTTGTTTCGTTCTGTTTTTGAGAAAGTTGATTTTGTTGCTATGATGACCACTAAGAAAAAGATATTAGGAGTTATAGGTGTTTTTGCTGCTCTGACAATTATAGCAGTGAGCACCTGGTCTATTGAGATGATGGCTCCTGCTCATGAGTTCTTTGTGGTTCCTACTACTCCAGTCCCAGAAGAGCACCAGCATTTCACTCTTCCGCATCATGAGCAGAAGCATCGAGAATCTTATCTTAATAATACGTTTGTCCAGATGCTCCACCATGTACACAACGCTACAAATACCACTAATTGTTGGATATGTGATATGCTTCCAGCGCATCAAAAGAAAGGTGGAACACCTTTTATTCCACTTCCTTTTTCGCATAATGGTTCTAGTCGAGCCTGGTACACTCTTTTGTTTGCAACTAGAAAACCTACAGTAGGTGGACTTCTTTTTCATCTGAATAAAAAGTGTTATCAAGACAAACATGGGTATCCTCAAGCAAATGGAACCATATGGGAATGGGAGGAATACCGACCTGACAATGCTTCTACGCCATATGTTTTCACCCACACGAGAGACTTTACCACAAGCAACCAGTCTGTAATCACTGTTACAAGGACTAAAGCAGACTTATGTGTACAAAGTAGTGGACGAATTCCAGTTGGAATTAGTGATTGTGTTACTGTATTAAATATAGATGGAATAAACAACAGCTCATTTTTGGCCTCACATAACACATATCTAGTATGTGGAAGTCATGGATATCATAGACTACCAGTAGGGTGGTCAGGTGCATGTTATGTTTCTTTTCTATTGCCTCCTGTTTTCCTGGCACCTGCTTCATACCACCGAGATTTTAAACTGTTTAGAAATATTTCAATAAATTGTTATAAGAGGACAATAAGAATTGATGAAGTGGATCAAACCGACACTAGTATGCAGCAATATGTTGATTTTAATTTAGGCCTGTTTCCTTTTGTGGGTGCTGCATTAAATAGTAGAAAAATACGACGATTGACTAGAGTTGTGGAAGCTGTCACTAATAAAACTGCTATAGCTCTTGGAAATATTACAGAGGAGTTACAAATTGCTAGGATTGTAGCTCTCCAAAATAGGATGGTGTTAGATGTTATGTTAGCAGATAGAGGAGGTGCATGTAAAGTTATCGGTAGTAGTTGCTGTGTTTTCATCCCTGATAATTCGCCCTCAGTGTATGACGCAATTCTTAAATTGCATAAGATAGCTGCAGATATTCATACTAAAAATGGCACCTGGACTTTTGCTGGTTGGTTTTGGGCTCTAGTTTCTGCTTGGGGTTGGAAATTACTGACTATTCTCTGTATTGCAATTGCAGTGATTTTCACCTGTTGAATGTGTATCCACTGTGGCCCAATGCTATGTTCTATGTGCATAACTGCTTGTATACCATCCAAGAAGAATACTGTTAAAGCACAACACATGTTAGATAAAGAAGTAGCTGATATGATGCGTATAGATATACAGGATGAATGTTTAGATTACCCCAAAAGAGCATATGTCTTTAGCTAATGCTAAAAGGGTCGTCTGTTGTAATTTAACAGCGATTAGATTGAGCATTAGCGGAAGACATCTTAGTTCTAGCCGTTATATTGACATTTAACGGACTCCATTTTGTATTCACGGCAGCCATTTTTGACTGCTACATGCTGCCTCGTGTCGACCATGTGCTTTGTCCTATCTTCCTGTCCATGGCACTTGAATCTGCCCAGCAGCAGGCTATTCTTAGGGTCCCTTACTTTACCGTTGACCGTTATGGTTCACATCTGGTAGTGATTAGCTCTAGATTGGAATGTGTTTGTCAAGCCCCCAATACTGTTAACTCCTCCCACTGATCGATTGTGCCTCTCGATATTACCTTATTTGTACATAAAATGTGCTCTTGTGCTTTGCACCGCCTTCTTTTGAGCCCCTGTGTGGGTATAATTAAACCATGCTATCTTAGCTCATGGTGCTACTTCCTGCAATGCCGAAGGGTACTGTTTGAACCGTAACACCACCTCATGCGGTGTAATAAATGTTACGTTTTCTATTTCCAGTTTCTGTGCCAACTTCTTTCTATTTGATCTGAGGACTTCGTGCAGAGAAGGGCGAACCCCTTGCACTAGCGGGTCTGGCTGAGGCCTGCACGACAGCGCGATGATGCGGTGCACCACGTGCAGCGCCACAAAGGGTGGCGTGTTTGTGGTCCACAGTCGAGGCACAATGCAGGCTCTAACCCCTAGCGACGGCGTCCCAACAGATAAGTGGCGGCTCGCAGAAGGCTTGGGCTGGAGTATTCTCCAGCGATCACCGTGCGCGGACCAAACACCCGCTTAGGCGACCCTCCCTGTCACTAGGGTCCACTTGGGCAGTTTACTGCTGGACTCTAGGCCTTCACTTATACCCACGCCCAGGGTCTCTCAAGGCAAGGCCAATCTCTTTGTGATCCAGGTCTCTTATAGGTGTTGTGGCCAGGCAGCTCGCGTTTAGATGGTAGTAGGCCCCACAGATCCCACCTCAACTTGTGCTTCACCGCAACTGTCTTACAGTTCCTTGGTGCCAGCAGCGGCCCGCTGCTCTCCGCTGGTGGCCCCGCTGCTCTCCGTCTACCAGGCTCACGGGAGTCTTAATCCACCCTGTATCACCCCCGCTTTCTTGGGGTCCGTTGGGGCACATTGGAGGGTAATATTAATTACAGTTCAATGGCAGATCAGCAATGAGAATTGGCAAACAGCAAAGGCCGTTAGTTGCTGTTAGTTAATACACACCTACTTCAAACTAGTACTTCCGTGGTGAGCGTTAAGTCTAAATCCTTCATGCGGCTCATACAATGAGGGTCTCCTGGTGATCTTGCGGTTTTCCACCGCTTACAATATTGATATTGATATTGCTATTTTATGGCTTTTAGTTTGTGGCTCTTGAAAGACTTGTTGCTCACCGCCTGCTCACCCCAGATTCAGTGCTGCATGCTGCATGCTGCCTTCCACAGACAAAAAGGAAAAAGGCGCCCAGTACCTCAAGATCCTCCACTCCTCAGGATCAGCTCAGGATCAGCTCGCCGCCACTTGCTGCCAAAAAAAGAAGATAGCAGGTACCAGTTGGTTGGGCGGCTGGAGATTCGATTCCTGATTTCTCTTCCTATGCGTTACTCTCTGAACACCGCTTATCAGCCTGCTACCACAGAACGGAACGGAATGGAAAAGGAAAAGCAGCGAGAAGGCAGTAATGTAAGCTGCGGTGACCTCTGCGATGTCTAGGATGTCATAAGCGATATCGCCGGGGACGAGATCTGGCTCAGCACTAATACAGGCGGGTTTAGAGGGTTTAGTGGGTTTAGCGGAGGCGCCTTGACTCAAAACGATCAGGGTCTTCCCGGTGTCTTCCCGCTGTCTTCCCCGTGTCTTTCTGCTTCCCGTTCGCCCACTCTCAATCTGCTGTTCCGCTCGCTGACACTGACTCGGCTACTCCGCTCACTGCAATCGGCAAATCGGCAATCCTAGAGACTAGTTCCTAATTGTACCTAGTGTTGTAGCAAGTTGAGCAGCAGGTGCAGTTAACTTTACAGATGGTGGAGGGAGCTTTTGAGACAAATGAAATGGGAAGCAGTTTCCTAGTGTCTGTAAACACTACACTTTTTAAAATCGCCAGCCAACAGTGAACCCAAAAATTCCTCCCTCAAGCATTAGAGCAGTTTAGTGCCCAGTCATACTAGAGATGCAGTGTTTCAAGAAATGTTTTGGTCTGTTTGTTCTACTGTTGATGCCATAATGATTTCTTCTTGCAAATAATGTCACCACTTCATGGACTATTTGGGAAACATCTTATAGTGAGGCAATTCAGTGGAATCACAATTTCATTTTACCAACTTAAGAAGGTATCCTGTAAAATGCATTTCTGTTTAAAACAATGAAGATTGGTTATGCTAATTATCAAAGCAATTTAACAAAGCCTTCCTTAATGCCTCCATCAACTTAGCTACCTTCCTGACACCTGGAAACATACCACTGTCATGTCCCTACTGAAGGAAGCATCCACTGACCCAGCCAAGCATTCCAACTACAGACACATCTCCCCTCTCAGAGAAACTAATCAACCAACATCTCACTGACCACCTCAACAACTACAACCAGCTCGATCACTGTACAGAAGCAGCAATCATCGCCACCCCAAGCAACATCAATGTGATCCTTGATAGAGAAGACACCACAGCCCTCATTCTACTGGACCTCTCTGCAGCATTCAACACAGTCTCCACCCAATACTGGTCATGTGTCTGCATGAGATTGACTTCCAAGGACTCGCTCTCCACTGATTCTGCTCCCTCTTAATTGATAGATCACAAGCTGTCAGCCTGGAAGCTTATTTCTCAGAAACCTGCAAACTCATCTGCTGAGTGCCTCAAGGCTCATCACTCAGCCCCATCCTCTTCACACACGGTTGATCCCTCTGGCCAAAGTAATCCGTGCACACAACATCAACATCCTCTCCTATGCAGATGACACACAATTCATACTCTCTCTCTCTGACAAGACGCACAAAAGACGGAATATGACTCTATGACCGCACTTGCTAACAGGATGAAAGTCAACTGTCTCAAGTTCAACACCGACAAGACAGAAGTGGTAGTCTTTGGCAAGAACACCTCACCATGGGACTCCAACTGGTGGCCAGCCGAACTCTGACCCACACCTGAAACCCCTTCCAGAAACTTTTAAATAATTATTGTCCGAAAACTGGACATGACTGCACAAGTCAACACCATCACTGCATCCTGCTTCCACCCCTGAAGATATGGAGGAAGATCTTCAAATGGCTGGCAAGCAACACTAAAATACTGTCACTCATGCCCTGGTCACCAGCAAACTGGACCATGGGAACACCCTTTACACCAGTATTACCAAGCAACTCACAGGAACACTGAAAACCATCCAGAATCCACATCGCACCACTCCTCAGGAAACTACACTGGCTCACAAAACATAAACACATTCAATTCGAATTACACACACTATGTGACTCTGCCTCACCTACTTCAGCAGTCGCATGTCTTTCCACCAACCACCCAAACACTTCAGGTGTGCAGGACTCCTACTCGCACACATTTCACGCATATACAGAACCAGATCAGGAAGATAGGCATTTTCTTATATAGCTTCTAAAACATTGAATGACCTCCCACTCCACATCAGAGCCTCTTCCTCGCTTCTTGAATTCCACAAAAAGCTGAATACCTGGCTTTTCAATTAACCAACCTACCATAGGCAAGTGATAGTGAGCTTTACAAATACACATAACATAACATGGAAGGAAAGGACTATGCATTGAAGAGGGGGCCGAGGCGGGGAAGGTGGTTGGCTGTGTACAGTTTGAGAGTGAGACTCACCTTGCTTGTTTTGCGGGTGGCGCATTCAGCTGGCGGTAGCAAAAGCATTAGCCATTGTCCATCGAACTCCATCAGTAAAAATTGCACTCTCAGCACCAGTGGGTCCAGTGATATTTTGGAGGGGTTGGGCTCTCAGCACAATTGAGTTGGAGCAAATCAGGCTGGCGAGGCAATAGTTGGAAATACTGGACTCTGCTTCTGACCTAATTAATGGTACCGAACTCTTCGGTAGTGTACATGGTTCACCGCATTGTACATGTCATGGCATGACACATGTGAGAACCAATGCTATAACAATGCCATACCAACACTGAACATTTCCCATTCCTGTCACAGCTGAAGTATCCCCTGGAAAGCCGGCAGATTGTAGTAATGGGTTGGCCCCACATTCTGCACCCTTACTGCCCGCACCACTATTAAAACAGAGTGTCACCAGTACTGCTACACAAACAGTGCGCCATGAATGCACAGGTATGGAAAGACAGGAAGTCTGAGCCTATCCAGAAAATGTCTTGAAGGATCTTGTAGGCTGCCAACTGCAGAACAAATCAAAAGTTCAATTCCACTACAATAACTGCTGTTGGAACTCTGCATCAGTCCCTTGTGTAGATTATCCAATTACGCGCACAATTTCAAGGGTGCAAGGGTTCCAAAAGGACACCCTGTTGCATCCCTGAATTGTGCATGTGGAGGTCCAGAGGAATGAATGGGAAGCCATTCACTATTACCGATTCGGTAAATACCGAATCAGTAATAGCGGGAGCATATTCAAGGGTGGCAGGGTGTCACATTGACACCCTGTGTTGCACCCCTGAATCGTGCATGTATGTATGCCACATGGCACTTTGAAAAAAGCAAAAAAGTGCTTTTTTAAAGGAAATCGCAACTTACCACCAACTTGAAGTTGGTGGTAATTTGCAATTCCTTAAGGCATTATCGCAATTTGCAAAGCCTACTAGCTTACAGCCTGATTCATGAAGCAAAATTGCACTCGCAAAGGGCAAGATTCTCAGAATCTTGCCTTTTGCGAGTGCAATTTTGGCATTTGGGATTCACAATCCCAAATGCAAAAATCGCTAATGAGGAATTAGCAAATATGCGAGGATTAGCATTTAAGGAATCTCTATTAGAGATTCCTTAAATGCTATTCATGACACTTGCAAAAATTGCGATTTAGCAAAATTGGGCCGCTATTTACCGAGAGGTCAGACCTCTCGGTAAATAGCAAAAACATAGAAAAATGCTTTTAAAAGCATTTTTCTAAGTTGCATGTTGCACACACACATGTCCTTTGGACATGTGTGTGCGCAACACCTGTTCAAATGTGCATTTTAGGGGTGCTACAGGGTGTCCTTTGGACACCCCTGGCACCCTTAAAATCGCTATCTGATTTGCGAGTAGCAAATTGCTACTCGCAAATAAGGGATACTCCCCATTCATTCCTATGGGCCTTTTGGCCCATAGGAATGAATGGGGAGTTATTCCTTTTTTTGCGAGTAGCAAATTGCTACTCGCAAATAGAGAACATGTAGGAATCGCTATTGATTTAGCAATTCCTACATGAATGCCGTTTTGCGTGTCCTCAATAGCGAGTCGCTATGATTCGCTATTAGGGCCACGCAAGACGGCCCGTACATGAATCAGGCTGATAGTATTTAGGGAATCACAAATTGCGATTCTCTTAATGCTTGCGAGTAGATATTTGCCTTCCTACATTGCACACAGCTGAATTGCGATTGCAAGCACTGTAATTCTGCGAATTTCAGCGTTTGGGTTCGCAATTTGGCTTGCTACATCTGGCCCAATATCTTTTGTTGTGTGCCTGAAATCGCAAGTTCCCATTTATTTCTACAAACTCATTATTATAACATTACAATTTTACTAGGAGTGTGCACACTTTGACTAATTCAGTTTCCCATTTATATGCAAAATGTTGGAAAATTATCTGAAACTACACAGGAGGACACGTTTATTACCCTTGTGTGAGCAGTCATGCACAGAATAAATCGCTGTAAAAACGTTGCTTAAAAATTGCATTAAAAAAATAAGTGCCACGAACAGCCTCTTACATACTTGTTATTTTGCACTGTTCCAGTACTACAATTTTATAATAAACAGGGCTGATATTTGTGCAGAAAATAAAAATGTAACAGGATTTATATCCATCGCCTCAAGCTTGGCATTTGATTTTACTATGTGGTAACAATAATGCTGTCTATAATTTAGTCCTAGACGGTGATTTAGTCCTAAACCCACCTGCTTGGAATTGGTCTGTATGTGCTCTGTTTAAAAGACAATCAATGACTCTTTTCATGCCACATCAATGAAGAAAAATAAATTCCTTTAAAGCATGGGACTGGTTCTAGATAAAATGTGTCCTTGCTTGTCTGACGATTCAAACAATTCATTGGGTTAATAAAAACCGTCACAGTCCTAAGGCGCCAATTTAAACGTTATTCAATTAAATGTAACTGTAGGATGGCCAGGAACCAAAATCCCAGTTTCAGTCTTTAAATTAAAATAAATCCAGCATGGTTCGCTCCTCAAAATGACCTGGTTACTTCACATAACGCAAGCTACCACTATATGCAGTAATTTTACAAAACTGGTCAAGATTTTTTAATCAAGATAAAATGTATGATCACAGTTGGAACTTTTTGATATTGTGCTTTAAAGTCAAGATGCATTGATATATTGATGTCAAAGTCTAACCTTTAAGCTTAGTCAGCAGGCTTTATACATTTCCTTTGTCAGAATTCAGAATTCACAGACCTGCTGCCCACTGTACGCTTTGAATAGCAATCCCTTCATGTGCTCTGCGAACTGCTTTGTGAACAAAATAAGTCCTATTTTAGAAAACGGAAACCCAGAAAATACAATTTTATCCTTAGAATCGCATTTCTAGTGAACATGGCACAAACTTTCTTGTCTATCTCAGTTCACCGCTCTTTATGCTATGGCTTTCCCCCCTATGCTGGTTTATGTCCCGCTCCCGAAGCATTGTTTCTTTAGGTCAGTTCTGACCAGAGGGCTTGTATCAGCCTAATGCTCATGTGAGGAGACTACTTTTTTCAGTTCTGTTTCAGCATTCCATGAGAATGCATCACATTCTTCACTCTCTCCCATCAGCTCATTCAACCACACCCCAGGAACTTTCAACAAGTTGTCTATTGTTCTCCATGCACCTCTCCACCCACTGCTTCAGTATTATTATTATTATTTTTGGAATTACATGTGTGAGGCCCAACAGTTGCACACTGCTACAAGGTCACTCTGTTTCCTGTAATGTTGCTCCCGGTCCCTCCTCCCTGCGCAATGCTCTTTTTTTCTGCAGTGGCCCAGCAGCTGCGCACTGCTGCCAGTCTCCAGCTTTCCTGTCCTTTGCTGTCGACCCGTTTCCCACACCTCCACATTTTTTCTGTGAAGATCTGACAGCTTAACATTGCTTATTCAAAATAAGTGCAGTTTCTTGCGGAAGAAGACGTTGTAGAGGAATGGTCGGTATAACTATATGTCCAGAAGTAGGAGTAGGAGTCTCCCACTTTTAGAACTAAGGTCCTCACACACCCGGCAAGGTGTCATGCTTCATCACAGGTCTTGCTCCTCGTCAGGCCGTTGATGCAATACCTGACAGGCACCTTATGAGAGGCTTTTTGTCGGAGATCTTTTGTTCCCAAGCTGTAAGGTGAGGTACAGGTGTAGGGCTGTGCAGTGTAGATGAGAATCAAGTGTATGGGTAGTGTGCGAGAAAATAAAAAGGGAGACTAAGTATAGAACTAATTTTAATTGGTGAGTGTGAGAGACCGGCTCAGTATAGGATGTACACTTATGTAAGTGGACACCTTGAGCTGATCCAGACAACCCTTATGGTGATTTTACTAATCTTATACAACTTTAGAAAGCTCTCTAAGAGGTAGCTGTGGAGAGCAGCCTTCAGGGTTAGTCCAGAAGGAGTGTAAAGCAGCTTGTGTTACCAGAATGTAATCTTATAGATATAGATTAAGTGAAAAAGAATCACACAGTGTATTTATAAAAATATATATTTACTATAAGACACTCACAAACACATACAGATATCTCCTAGCTGGAGATACACACAATGCACACAATACTTTTTAATAGAAACAGGTAAGTAGCAAAGAATACACAGTGGTCCCCAGGGGGAGACAAAACCCTATACTAAAATAGTGGTATGCGAACCATTACTCAAGTCAAGACATTACTCAAAAGACGTAGAAGTGCTGGGGACCAAAGGAACCACCCAAGGTTAGTATCTAGGAGCCCCACCGAGGTTGTGTGCAGTGTAGGAAAACTACCGCCTTCTCCATACAAATCAACGTGAAAATCGCAGTTACAATTTTAAAGAAAAAGGACCCTTCCAAGTGGACCCTGAAGAAACCTAGTGAAAGACAAGAGGTTGGAAAGCCACCACACCTGTGGATACCTTAGGAACCAGGATACCTGCACCAGGGAAGTCGGCTGCATAGGTGTGAAGTGGCGTCAGAAACCGACGTCGAACCCAGTGGAGGACTTCAGAAAAAGGTTGCTGCTGGAGAAGGTGAAAGTGCCTGATGGAACCCAAACGTGGATTCAAGAAGATATGAAAAACCTGAAAGCAGAGGGGACAGAGTCTAGCCCACTCAGGAGTGACCAGAAGGTACAGAAGACGAATGACCACCCATGTCGGCTGTTGAAGGAGAGCTGACGGGGACCTTGAAACTGCAGCGGTGTGGACCAGGCAATGCTGTGGAAGACCAGGAGCTGTAAGCAAGCTATCCCACTTTGGATGTCGAGAGTTGAGGGGTCGGTGTCCTACGGGAGCATCAACAAGCCTTGGCAACTGCAACCAACAGGGAAGTTGAAGAAGGTGCAAAGTCAGGACCAGCAAGGATCAGGAGACTCACCACAAGCAGGGGAGTCAGGGAAGGCCCCAAGCAATCAGGAAGCCAAAATAATTTAAATGTGACCCTCAACAGGACCCACAGGCCGGAGACATTGGAGTTGCAAGAGGACCTTGAGCAGCTTACCAAAGAAGCAGACCCACAGTGCAAACAATGTGGTGCGGTCAAAGATTCTGATCACTGGAGAGGTTTGAGGTTGGGGCTACTTGGAGCCCGAAGATATTAATGGAAGAAAGCCAACAAGCCTTTGCAACAGCAAGTGGATGCAGTGCACAGGGGTTTGGTTCTTGCGGGTCCTACGAGGGAGAGTAGCCTCAAACTTGGTGAGAGGACACCTCGAGGGATGGGGCAAACCACCATCTATGTTGCTGAGCCTTTCGGAGTCTGTGGGAGCCTATGGTAAGCAGACCGGTCAGCTTATTTGCTGTGCCTGCAGATGCAGGGAAGGGGCTCCTTCACTTTAAGGGAGATTTCTCCAGGTGTCTTGGATGCCCACAGGCCTTGGGAGGTTTACTGTTTGGAGCACAGGCATGGATATTGCAGCAGATGAGCATAGCAAAGAAATCAGGAGCAGCAGGAGTCTTCCCGGTTGCAGCCTTGATGCACAGAGCAAAGTCCAGCAAAGCCCAGAGTGCCCAGACGGTCGAAGTTGAAGTAGTGTCCGAATTCAATCATGTCCCACGACGAATCTAGGGACCCACCCTCAGGTAAGTCCTTAACTACCCTAAGGAAAGAATTGGGACGATTCATGGTTCCCTCCCAGGGGAGGGGTTGGGATGTGGGGAGGATACTCCCATGTCCTTTGTCCAGTTTCGCACCAGAGCGGGAGCCAACGGCTCCCTGAGCTGGTTTGAACTGGACTATGCTAGGAGAGCACCAAATTTGCCCCTCAAGCAGTCTGAGTGGCACCTGTAAGCGCTCCCAACCAGCCCTAATACACTAAACCCTGTCTGGGAGGTGGTCACTGCTCCCAGTGACAGGATACCTATTGTTCTGCCTTCCCCTTCTCGAGCTTGACTCAGCAGCAGAAGGGCAGCATTGTGTCTCTGGTCGGTAGCAGCAATGTTGTGCTGTCCGGGTCTAGAAGACTAGTACTGGGAGCACTGAGGACTTAAGGGAGAACCTTTACAGTGCTTAGAAACATAACCCCCCACCATTTACAGTGGTAGGGTATGATTGCAACATGTTTGATACCAAACATGATATAGTTGGTTACAGACAGTTTCGAGATGGTCCTTGCGTAATGACACAGTGCCCCTCTACATGTTATATGGCTGTCTCACTTACAACTCGAGAGAATGGACTCCGAAGGCTGTAGGGGTGTCCTGCTCATGCAGGGGCACCCTCATACTTAGAAACAAGCACTCTGCCTTCAGGATTAAAAAGGCCTGCATTAGGGATGACTTATAGGTTTTAAGTGCAGTGACCTTAGATACATGGAAAACTATATCTTTCGTAAGTGGTGCTAGCACCAGCTTACACTGGCTAAAATGAGAGGCCTGTAGTTGCAAATTGAGTGGTCTCCCAGGGGTGGCATAATTTTTTGTGCAATTTTTAAGCAAGATTTTTACAGTGATTTATTCTGTGTATGACTGCTCACACAAGGGTAATAAACATGTCCTCCTGTGTAGTGTCACATCATTTTCCAACATTTTGCATATCAACGGGAAACTGAATTAGTAAAATTGTGCACGCTCCTAGTAAAATTGGAATGTTATAATAATGAGTTTGTGGAAAAATTGGGAACTTGCTATTTCAGGCACATGACTAAAGATATTGGGCCAGATGTAGCAAGCCAAATTGCAGTCACAAACGCTGAAATTCGCAGAATTTCAGCGTTTGCGGTCGTAATTGCAGCTGTGTGCAATGTCGGAAAGGCAAATACCTTCTCGCAAGCATTTAGAGAATTGCAATTTGCAATTCCCTAAATGCTATGCTAGTAGGCTTCGCAAATTGCAATAATGCCTTAAGTAATAGCAAATTACCAAAAACTTCAAGTTGCTGGTACGTTGCGATTTCCTTCAAAAAGCACTTTTTTGCTTTTTTCAAAGTGCCATGAGGCGCATATACATGCCCTTAGGGCATGTATGTGCGCCACATGTGCACACATGCACAATTCAAGGGTGCAACAGGGTGTCCTTTTGGAACCCTTGCACCCTTGAAATTGTGTGCGCAATTTGCGAGTACCTACAGGGTACTCGCAAATTGCACACGCAATTCCCATTCATTCCTATGGGCCTCTTGTCCCATAAGAATGAATGGGAAGCCATTCCTTATTTGCGACTCGCAACTTGCAAGTTGCAAATAAGGAATGTGTAGGAATCGCAAAAATGATTGCGATTCCTACCTACATGGCATTATGTGAGTCCTTAATAGCGATTCCCTAAAAATCTCTATTAAGGACTCGCTAAACTGCTTTTACCTACATCTGGCCCAAAATTCTTAGGAGAAGAGGGAGAGAGTGCACAGATGACCGAAGAGATCTAGTTATTTACCGAGAAACAGCAGTGGGTGCCCAAAACCTGAAGATGAAGGCATGGAAAAAGTCTGCACAATATCCAACCCTCCACAGAAAGAAAACGGCAGGGAAAAAGCAAAAGCAGCAGAGAAAATATAAATTCTACTGTCAGGAAATGGTTGTACTGGCAAAGTAGGTTGTAAGGGGAAAGAACTGTGCTCACCTTAAATACAAATCCAATCTCCAACAAGAGAAAAAATCTAGAAATACAATCATTTTTATGTAGTGCTCACCCACCTTCGAGAAATACAGGACTTAAAAAAAATGAGTGAATAACTGTAGTGTCAGGTAGTGGACGTTGCCCAGTGGATTTACTATACAAGGGGTTGATGGAGAGTCCCAACAGTAGTTATTTTAGTGGACTGGAACTTTTGATTTGTCCTGCAGTCAGCAGCCTTGCTCTCCCTGGCAACTCATACCTGGGACATAATGTTTCTGACTGAAACGTGGGTCAGAGACTCCTCTAACCCGACCTCAATTTGGCTTTACCTCCGGAATACCACTTAGTGGGAATAAATGGGGCCAACAACAAGCTAGGGGGTGGGATTGCAGTGATTCTTCCGTTAGGATGGGATATCTCTTTGAGAAAAATCCCTAATATTAACCCTTTGGAAGCTATGTATTTCTGCATTTCCTCCACATCTAACCTTGTGCTGGCAGGTATCCTCATCTATAGACCCCCTAACTCCCCACCTCAACATCTTGCGGATTTGTATGATACTGTGACTGATATATCACTTAAACACGAACACTTCACAGTTCTTGGTGATTTTAACCAACATGTTAATGATACCTGTTGTGCTAAAGCCGGTCAACTTTTAGAAACCCTGGAAGGCCTTAACCTAACTCAAAGTGTTAAAGGCCCCACACACTGGGCTGGCCATACCTTAGATTTACTGTTCACAAGCAACCCAAATGTCCTCATTGCCTCACCTATTCCGCTTACTTGGTCGGACCATTTTTTAATCCTATTCAGTATGATCACCTTCCCCCGATCCACTAAGCTATCTCCTTCCTGGGATCGAAGCAGAAAATGGTGCAAAAGTACTTGCAACACTTTGGCCCCGCCCTATCTGTTTCCCAGCCTCAGGGAGGGAGGGATTTGGATCTTGATGTTTCTAGCTTCAATGACTGGGTATCCTCTGCCCTTGATAAGGTTGCCCCTATTCAACCCATAGTCTCCTCCAGACAAAAACCTTCCACCCCCTGGTTTACCTTCATGCTGAAAAAACTTGGTGCAAAAAGTTGGAGCGAAGCTGGAGACTCACCTGAGGCCCCAGCTATCTATAGAGCCTCAATCAAGAACTTTCATAGACTAAAGCACGTAGAAATGAAAGAATACTTTGTTAAGAAGGTAAACTCTAATGGTAATTCTTCCAAAACCCTTTTTAAAATTGTCAAAGATTTTACTAAACCCGCCGCTCTACCCAGTAGGATTCCCCCTACTCAGGAACTCTGTGATGGTGTATCAGGTTTTTTTTACGTAAAAATTCTGGACATCTTCTCCACGTTCGGCCCCAACCAGAAACACCTGATCCAAAACTCAGTGGTTTCAAATCACAGTTCGTTTACCTCCTTTTCCCATATCCCCACCGATCTTGCTTTTCAAAAATGGCTTGCCTGTAAATCTGGATACCCTAACGATCTTTGCCCAGCATCACTTTTTAGTTCTGTGGCCCCCCTCAATATCTTGCCCCTGAAATCCATATGGAACTCCTCATTGCAGTCTGGGGTGTTCCCCTCTGCCTGGAAACTGGCCATGCTGATACATATCTTAAAAAAACAGATGCTGAACCCTCGGTTTTTAAAAACTATTGCCTCATCTCTGTACTACCAAAACCAGCCAAAGTTTAGGTAAATGGGACGTAGATACATTTTCGGTAAAAATTACCGAATCAGTAAGATTCGGTATTTACCGAATCGGTATTTACTGATTCGGTAAATTGGTGGAAACATTCAAGGGTGTCACCTTGCCACCCTATTGCACCCCTGAATCGTGCTTGTGTGCTGATGTGGCACACATACATGCCCTAAGGGCATGTATGTCTGCGACATGGCACAGTTGAAAATGCACAGATTTGCATTTTCAAAGGTATTCCTTATTTATCACCAACTTATAGTTGGTGGTAAATAACGAATCCTAAAATGGGAAAAGTATTCATTTGAGTGCTCCCTACATTGCAAATTCGGTAATTTACCAATTCGGTATTTTAAGGAATCGGTAATTTACCGATTCCTTAAAATACTGAATCGGTAAATTATCGAATTTGCAATTTAGGCCACCTACATCCCAAATGCCCAATACCGGTCGGTAACGGACGAAATTCGGTAATATCGGCAGTTACCGACAGGTATTGGGCCACCTACATCTGGCCCAAAGTGTGGTGTCACTTACATGTATTACTCCACTATTTTCTCTCAGAATGCCCTATTACTGTCAGCGTATTAGTGAAAAAACTAAATTTCCTCATATTATTTATGTGCCTGAAAGCTCTATAACTTCTAGTCAACTGCAAGCTTCCTACCTTCCTGGATTTGCACACTTGTAAAAACAACAGTACTCCACATTTGGGGATGGACCTATGCTTACAGACAGAAAAGGAACCAGAGCCTTATTTAGATCTCGGCAGACTGGATTCTCCGTCACAATGGTGATGGATTTACCGTCCGCTGAAATAGAAATTCCATTATATCCCATTGTATCCTACGGGATTTATATTTCCGTTGACGAGATATCCGTCACTGTTGTGACGGAGTAACTCATCAGCCAAGATCTAAATCAGGCCCTATGTTTTCTACCCTGTGAAGTTGATGAAGTGTCAATGTGGTCTTCACATGGTCACATTGAATAGTAAATCGAGAAGTAAATATAGCCAAGTGCACTTGTTTAATGGAGTTTCCTTTGTTTTATTATCTCTCGATTTAAGTGTGTGCGATCCAACTGATGTGCGCCCTGTTTGGAGAGCGCAATTGCTTATACTAAACTGATGAATGCTAGGTGTAGAAAAACCACTCCCTACTGTCGGTCTCACTTAACATCAAAACCCAAAGGGGTTAAAAAAAAAATTCTGAATGAAACTACTTCAAATATTTTTTCTTTGCTTCATTGCTTTCTCTTTTCCAATAAATTCGATTGTGTCCTCTTTTGGTTATCACGTTTATTCAAAGAGTTTCCTTATATGGATTTCTATATATCCACCTATTTGTCTAAATGGTTAGCTGCATTATTTAATGCCAGACTAGTTTATACAGAAATATTGGTTTACATAATTTTTGGGTCCTACATATAGTTTACAAAAAAAAACAATCTGCTTATTGTAGTTTTTCGATTATTTACTCTGATGGGATGCTATTTGTGTAGACGATATTTAGGGCACAATAGTATGACAATATTCTTGCCTTGTAAATGAGAATGGTTGTTGAGGTATTGGGAATATGGAACATGTCTGTATCACCCCTAAATTAAGCATATTATAAATATTTTCACAGACTTTGGCTGCAAGGCAGTGTTTTCAGTTCTAGGTAAGTGTCGTGGTCTACGACATAGTCTTGCCTTTCTGCACTCAGCAGGTGCGCAAGCTCACTTCTCCAAATTCAGTTGCATTACTGGAAAGAAAAGGATGGCACTGCGCCCGAAACATCAACACCGCCTGGCTAAAGGCTTCACGTCTGTGGAGATCACACTATATAAATGAGCCTGAAGGCAGAGCTACAATTCCCATGAAACCTTCGAACTCTCACGATATAGGGGATTGCTCATGGTTGTAGGAGAGTAGGGTCTGCTTTCCTATGGTCACCCCACTTTTTGCTTTTTGCTTCACTGGTTTTCGACTTAATGTGGCTGTGGGCCTGCTAATCAGACCCACAGCCCTGCTGTTCTCTCTCTAAATTCACACCATGTACTTTAGGTACATCATCAATTGGGAATTGGGTCACTCTTATGAGTCTCTGTACAGTGTACCATAGGTACCCAGCGCATAGGTGCACCCAAGGCCTACCAGGGGCTGCAGCATATCTTTTGCCACCCCTGGCTGGCCATCCAAACTGACACAACTGGCTGATCACTCAGCTGGGGCAAGGTCGTGTAATCACCCCTTGCTTAGGTATAGTATTCCTATATCTAACCTTATATCTAGCTTTATCAAAACATGTCGTGTAAGGTGTCATACGCTTTGGAATACTACCCCCTCGCCAGTTCTGGTGACGGGGTAGCATTCCCCTCTTCTAGAAGGGTAAAGACATGTTGTTCCTACTAATCCCGGTTAGACTTCCAACAGCCCGATCCACAGTCACAGCAGAGCTGAGACCCGTGGAGGTGACGAGAGACGTGGGACCGGCCATCTTGGAAAGCCAGCGAAGTGCTTTCCGTGCAACTTCTGAGGCACCCTCAAAGTTGTGCATTCAGGATTGAGAAGCCCCAGCCCGAGCACCAACTGCACCGAAGATCAGCCCTCCACACTCCACGAGTTCTGCGTGGGGCCCTTCTGCATTTTCCTGCTCGACACGTCTGTTCAGTCACTTGCCCGTTGGCTAGTGGCCTCTGTGACGACGAACCTTTGAATTTACACTACTGGTCTGGTTGCTCTAGACTGGCCCCTGCTTCCCTGAAAAGGAGAAGCCCATCAGACCTGGCTGGTCTGATCCGTAAGTCATCTTTGATTCCTGCATGGGTTGCCTTTGCCAAGGCTTGTTGATTCCAATCCGGAAGCCGACGTCACTGACAGCGAGAACCTTTGTGGGACAGTCCGTATCCAGCTCCTGGTTGTCGTCGACACCTCCTGGTCCACGTTGCTGCAGAGACAAGCTTCACAACATCACCTGATTGCTTCGCGACATCGCCTGGTTCCTTCCTGGTTCCTTCCTGGTCACTGGCTAGTGACCCAGACTCTGTCCTCTCTGCTTTCAGGTACTCTTCATCCTCGATCCGCCCTTGGATCCCCCCGGACACTTCCCTCCTGGTCGCCTGCAGCATCTTTCTTCAAGGCTCCATAGGATACAGCGACGAAACCTGACACACCTTGACACCTATGCACCCGCTTCCTGCGGGTGAGGTAACACGAGTACTTCGGTGCTCCTGTGGGTATTTACTATCCTAGTGTCTAACTTCGAGTAGCTTTCTCCTTGTCCATCCGGAAGTGACCTAAAAGAACTAGTTTCCAATTCTTTCGTTCCCATTCTAACTCTATGGTAACTCGCGTGTGTGTAAAGACACTGCACACGCATCCCGTGGGCCTCCTGCTCCCTATCCTTTGGTAGTACAGCGTAGCCCCAGTGATTCTCCAGGTCCTAGGCCTATCCTTTGTTCGTGATGTGGTTCTTATACCACTATTTTAGTATATGGTTCGAAGTGCCCCTAGGGCATTACTGTATTTTGTGCAACTTATTGTATGTTGATGAAGTATCTTGTTATATGCTTGTGCCTCTGACCTCATAAAGAGTTCAGAGTAATATTTTAGTAATAAAAAGATATATATTTTATATATATAACCTGTGTGGTGTCCTTTCATTTGGTATTAAAGGGGTTACATATGGTAAAACAGCTGGCTTCACATGCCCTCTTGAGTTTAGCCTAAGACTGCTTTGTCCATGCTACCACTAGGATAGCTGGTATATAAGGTTGAATTTACAACCATCACCATAAGGGTTGTTTGGACTGATACAGGGTGCCCACTAGAATAGTGGACATCACGCATCAGGGCAACTTCTCACAATGGTCATTTTAAATTTATAGAGTAGACGTTTCCTCGTGGTGCACAGCTTTCTTGTTGAGCAATGAAACTACTTTGGTGCTGTTTGATTATGGTTAGATTTTTTTATTGCTGTTTGATTTATTTTGTCGTATTTTGAAGTAGAAACTGAATAAAGAAACATATTTTAAGGAATTTATGAATACTTTGGAAAAATAAATTAAAAGCTTATAAATATAATTTTGGAGATAAACCTAGGAAAATTATGAACCAAGCAGAGATAGGGAGGATTCATCTAATTAGAAAATGGATTATTAGTATCATTTTTAGTTAATCTACTTGGCTATTTTATTGGTCTGATATTTATTTATGAATTTACTGTTATATTGGCCTGGTATTTAGTAGAGTGTGCGATTCAATTTTGTGAATGTTCTTCTTTATTTTTATTGCACTGCGTTTTGCATATTCATATTCTGATGTATCTAATGTATCTGTGTGTTGGTCTGTTCTAGCTTAGCTACTACTACCACTACTTCTACCCTTGATTTTTTTTTCATTTTTTTTTTCAAATATTTTATTAGTTTCCAAAAAGGCATATAAATATTTAAATACAATAAGAAAGTGATACAGTTGATCAAAAAAGAAAATACAAGAAAAGAGATTTGAATATGCCACATACAGTTCCTCCAAATATTTCATAGGCGTAGTACAAAAAAAAAAAGAATAACAATGAGGAACCGTAATAGAAGTCAAATGTATCACTGTGATAAAAAATTGATTAAAGGAAAAAAAAAAGGATAAAGAGAAAGAAAGAAAGCAGAAGACAGAAAGAGAAAGAGGAAAAGAAGAAAGGAAGGATCTCCTGCAGCACTACAAAAAGAAAGAAAGAAAGTAATCAGAGAGACACCACAAAGGGATATTGTGCCACCAACCCTTTTGATGCCAAATCCATACATTCTTCTAAAGCTCTCCAAACCCCACTGGAAATAGAAGGGGAAAGATGAGCCTTATCTACATAAGTATGCGCCCCACACAAAAAAGATACCCACGCCCACCAAGTATGATAAGAAATGGAACTAAATGATTTCCATTCCATAAGGATAATCTTCACCGCAATTGTCAACAACAGGTCTAATAACTGCAAATCTACAGAGTCCCATGGTAATGGTAAAGGGGACGCCCATGGACCCAGCAAAATCATGGTAAAGGAGAGCTGAAATTGAATCTGAAATATTAACATAAGATGTTTATGGACCAAATCTCAAAAAGGCTGGAGTAAGGAGCACTCAAAAAACATATGTGGATAAGTACCCGCGGCTAAACCACAACTCCAACAAAGATCATTATCTTTAAGATTGAGAGAATGTAAGCGTACTGGAGATCAATGTAGTAAGTTAAGAGAATTTTTTTTAGATTGAATTAAAGAAGGGGCAATTTTATTACGAAGAGAAAGTCTCCCAAGCAGCTGCCAAGTGTCTGAGTTAATATGTGTAGTAAGATCATGATCAAAATGATGTAACCATTTCTGTTGAGTAACAGTAGTTAAGGCAGGTGGGTTGAAAGACAAAAATGTATAAATTTTAGAAGCCACTTGCCCAGATCTAAGCCACATCTGCAAAAGGGATATAGTAGGAGAAACTGGAGCAAGACGCAGCTTAGCAAGAGCAACTTTTATTTTTAAAAAGGTATAAAAATCCAAATTAGTAAGAGAAAACTGTTGGGCTGAGGAGGAAAAAGGTAGTGGATCATTATTGGAATCATAAAGATGGTAAATCAACGTAATTCCTTTATTAGCCCAATAAGTCATCAAATTGCAATCAATAACGATTTTAATTTTAGAGTTGCGCCATAAAGAGGACCACCTAGACCTATGTATTGGATTAGACACTTTCTTATCAATAGTTTTACCCGCTGCGATGGTGTCTAAGATAATAGCTCGAGAAAAAGGAATAGACAATGTAGATTTAGTTAAGAAAGAGGAGGAAGGTAAAGGAAAAGAAAGTTCTTGTTCAATCAAAACCCAAGATGGCATATGGCGAGGATCTGAGGAGAACCAAAGGGCCCCCTGAGAGGCTAAGAGAGACACTTGATATTTCTCCTAATCAGGAAAATTACAACCACCCATATCATAGGGCTTCTTCAAAGATTTATAAGAAATTCTAGCTCTCTTATCACTCCAGAGGAACTTAGAGGTGAGGGAATCAATATCTTGAAAAAAAGATGAAGATAACCTAATAGGAAGCATAGAAGACACAAAATTAATAATGGGCGTTATCATCATTTTCAAAGTTTGAAGGCGTCCCCACCAAGAAATATGCTTAGGAGACCACGTATCTAAAAGTTGACGAATCTTGAGTAAAGTTTGAGCTTCTTTAAAGGCTACTGTGTCATATAGAGTACTATGAAACCAAATCCCCAAATATTTAATCTGCTTTGATTGCCATTTAAAACCAGCAGTCCCCATATGTGCTGGAAAACAATAAGCATTGAGGGGAAACATCTCCGTTTTGTCTTTGTTAAGGGAATACCCAGAAACACTAGAAAAAAGAATAATAGTATCTGAAATAGCAGGAATTGCTGAAGCTATATCATCAGAAAAAATTAGCACGTCATCTGCATAGGCAGCTGTTTTGATGCAGTGAGAACCAAATGTAAAACCTTTAATATCTTGATGAAGATTAATTAACCGAAGAAGCGGGTCAATAGACAATAAAAACAAAAGAGGAGATAATGGACATCCCTGTCTAGTACCTTGACATAATTAAAAAACGAGGAGGTAGCACCATTAACTCTAATATTCGCTCTAGGGTGTGCATATAAGGACATAACCATATTAACAAAAGAATCAGCAAGATTGTGTGCACAAAGCACTGCATGTAAAAAGGGCCAGGAGACCTTATCAAAAGCCTTCTCGGCATCCAGGGCAAGAGCAGCCGCCGGCAGGGTAGATAATTTTGCTTTCCCTATAATATTGCAAAAGGTACGGATATTATCTCTAGCTAATCTACCTTTAACAAAGCCCGTCTGAGATGGATGAATAAGCAATGGGATATAGGATTCCAAACATTTGGCTTAAATTTTGGTGAAAGGTTTTGCTTCCATATTAAGGAGGGATATTGGGCGAAAATTCTTAGGATCCGAATGATCCTTACCTTCTTTTGGAATCACCACGATAGTAGCATCTGCAGCTGAACCCGATACCGAACCCGATGAAATAAAAGTATCAAAGACATCCTTAAGGCAAGGAACAGCTGATGGAAGAAAAGTCATATAGAACAGGATGGGAAATCCATCAGGACCCGGAGCTTTTCCAGATCGAGTGGCTTTAATTGCATGAATGATCTCTTCAGATGTAATCGGTCCACCCAATTTCACACCATCATCATCCGAAACAGTCTGAATAGGGATCGTCTTTAAAAATTGTTGACATTGGTCAAAGGAAGATTGATTAATAGGAGTATACAATTTACTATAGTACTCACGAAAAACCTCAAGAATCTCCTTAGTCTGAAATTTCTTAGTGCCAGAGCTATCAGTAATACAAGATATCTGAGATGACCTAATATTAGATTCCTGAAATTTTAATGTCGCCGCCAAAATTTTACCTGCGCATTTTTTTAAAAGTAAACGTTTAGATTTCTGGGCTTGAACCCCAATGTGAGCTCTTTTAGTGACAATAGTATTGTATGAGTACTTTAAATTCTTAATATTTTGTAATAATTGTTTGTCTTTAGAATGACGATATAGAGACTCTTGCGTCTTGATATTATGTGATAAGCAGTAAGTTCTTTTTTAATATCAGCATTTCTTTTCGCCATACGTTTAATAATATGTCCCCGAAGCATACATTTAAAAGCATCCCACAAAACTACTGGAGAGCTGACCGAATCTTTATTATCAGAAAAAAAGTTAGCAACCTCCTCATTCAAAGCCGCAACTTGAGTTTGATCATGCAGAATTTCCGTATTTAACCTCCAAGTACGAGGTTCTTTTTTATCAGCAAGATTAAGGAGAGAAAAGGATACAGCAGCATGATCAGAGACAAGAATAGGATGAATGTAAGGGGACGACGAAAACTGTAAAAGAGCTGAGTGGACTAAAAGATAATCAATACGAAAAAAGCTAGAATGAGGAGAAGAGAAAAAAGTGAAGTCAGTAGGGTTATGTAGTCACCACAGATCTTGAAGATTATCCGAGGCACACATATTGGTCAATTGTTTGTGAGCCCAAGGGGGACGGAATTTGAAAGCAGAATGTCTATCTAAAATTGGGTCCATTGGAACATTAAAGTCTCCACCTACTATCAGATTACCCTTATGAGGAACATCGGACAAGTTTTTAGAAATCGAACGCCAAAATGATGGGTCATCACTGTTCGGAGCATAAATATTCATTACATAAAGATCGAGAGAACCATTAGAAAGACGAGTCAGCAGCCATCGTCCTTCTGAATCATGCTCCGCAGAAACCACAGATAACCCCGAATTTTTAGAAATTAAAGTTACCCCTCCATTCTTTTTACCAAAGGCATCCGAGCACAGAACATCAAGGACCCACTCTTTCCTCAATAATAAAGCTTCTTTGTATGATATTTTCGTCTCTTGTAATAAGACTAAATCCGTAGAGAGATGTTTACAATAATCCAAAATTTTTGTCCTTTTCCACCGGGTGATTCAATCCACGTACATTAAGCGACAATACGTTTAAACCTGGCATAAAAACAGAAGAACAAAACACTCGCTAATCACTGATAATAGAAGAAATATTACAAAGATAATAATCACAAAACAACACAGACACAGTAACATCAAAGACACCAAAAATAATAAGCGCCAGCAGGAGATCCAAGAAAATAAAGGAAAGGGAAGGAGAGGGAAAAGAGAAAGAGAAGAAAGAAAACCGGAAAAAAGAAACAGGAAGACAAGAAGAAAGAGACCCACCAGGGGAGGTCTAAAAGAGAACAAATCCATACGAGGGGGGATTACGGAGAAGTGAGCAGAAAGGCCAACAACGAAAAAGAAATAAAAACCCATCACCCCATACAATAAAGGGAGATATAAGGAGAATTATAAAGATTCATATGAGAGATTCACAAACATACGATATAGCTATACATAAGTAAATCCAGTGATAAGAAAGAGAAGAGCAAATTCGGCGAAATCAGGGACCATCAAACAGTAGAAAAAGCTACAGAATAAATGCATAAAAACAGATAAAAGGTAAATCGCAATGCATAACATCAGAAGTATTAGCATAAGACAAATATAGCAATAAATATAAATTCATCAAATTGACTATAAAAACCAAAGAGATATTAATTCATATCTCACAAACCTTACACAAATAGCAAAAAAACAATTGCTTGCATATCTCAATATAGTAAATCAGAAGAATCATCAATAAAGAACGATAAATATAAAGTTAAAACAACAAGAATAAGAAAGGCATAAAACGGAGCAAATGATATACTCACATGAAGACAAATGAAGACAAATGTAGACGATCACCTAATGAAAAAGGAATGAAACACAAGAATGAGGAAACATATTGACAAGACCTCGGAAAAAGAAAAAAGAGACAATAAACTAAGAATAAACTAAATACAACATAACGGAAAAAACAGAACCTGGAATAAAAAAGATTAAAACATGTCAACCGAAGAACCCAACCATAACAGTTGTATAACAAGAAGAATAAAGACCGTAGGATTAGCATACAGTAAGTCCTACAAAACAAGCAGGCTAAAAACAGTGAAACATTACCACCACATAAGAATACATACACAGGAATAGAAAAAGAAATGAACCACATGAATTAAGAAACATATTAACAAAATCTCAAAAAAAGAAAAGAGAAATATCGACCTAAGAGTAAACAGAATACATCATAAAGGAAAAAACAGAACATGCAATAAAAGGTTAGAAACCATTGTATAATAGTGGAATAACTAGAAGAAGAATGACTTTAGCATTAGCATAAACCAAGTCATACAAGCCAAGAAGGTTGCAAAAAAATCTGCAGAGAACACTCAAGAACCAGAGGGACCAGGAGAAGGTGAAGAATCCTTCTAGCACTCCATCTGATTATCCAGGAAGGTGGAAAGATCTGAAGGCTCATAGAAGATCTGAGTGCGACCTCTAAAAGTTATACGGAATCGTGAAGGACCAGCAAAGGAGAACGGAATGTGCATGTCAAGTAATCGTCGCCGTAGACTAAGAAAACCTTTCCGTCTGATAACAGTGTCTCTAGCAAAATCTTGGGAAATAGCAATCCTGTGGCCCTCCCAAGTGACCACCTTGATCTTCCTCATCTGAGCTAGGGTTTGCTCAGAGTGCTGATGACGCAAAGGTTTAAAAATCACCGCTCTAGGATGAGGTGAAGATTTAGGCCGGAATGTAGGAACTCGATGAGCTCGTTCAATTTCAAAGTCTTTCTGAAAGGAAATCTGGAAAACAGAAGGACTCCAATGATACAAAAAGTCTATCAGTGATGACGCTGATTTCTCTGCATCCTAGGGTAGACCAAAAATAAGCAAATTGCTTCTGCAATTTCGATCTTCCTGCTCCGTAAGATCTCTCCTTAACGCAGACATAGAATGTTCCATCTGTTGAAGCGATTTAGAGTGTTGTTGCTCAGTATCTTCCACACCACTTATCCTTGATTGAGCAGCAGAAACACTAAGTGATAGGGATTTAAAGTCATTTCTGATTGCTGCGACCTCAACTTGAAGTAGGTCAGTATTAGTTTTGGTCGACTGCGCAATATCATGAACAGCGTTTAAACGAGACAAAATAGTATCCAACGTAGTACCAGCGTCTTTCTGAGCTAGCTCCGGAGTAGGAGAAATTTGCTTAGATCTTTTAAGGTTACTCTTCAGGTTTTTGGATTTGGGAGAAAGGCCCATGTTGTCAGCCATTAGAGTATGCAAGAGAAAAAATTCATAAACACATAGCTTATAGAAACTCCGTTGGAAGAATTCCAGTCACTTCACAAAACAAAAAACAACACCCTGGAATATATTAGTTTACACAGTATAGGGATAAACACTGACTGATTTACAAAAAAGATCTCAACATAATGTCGCCACTGAGACAGCTTAGTGAAAAAAAGGTCAGCAGACACCTATTAGGAAAAAGCATCAACAACATTGCACTCAAAATACAGATGCCGCCATTTTGTGGCGAACTGACACAGCGCAGGTTCACATGACTGATAATTAGGTCTTCATTGGAGCTCCATTATACGCCTGAGACAAAGGAAAATCTCCTTCAGAAAGACCTAGGCACCACAGTCATAATTATTGCCTCCTCAATGATTGCCAGAAATGTGTCAGGTACATAGTGCATCAACTGAAGTAAAATACTAGCGCCACCTCCAAAACACAAAATGGCGAAAATATTGCAGAGATGGGTGCCACAACGTAAGGATCTTCAAACCGGGCAGTAGGAGCAGCAAAAGAGACACAGACTGCTCACCTTCTATTCCAGTGCATGTATCACCATTTCAGAGAAGCCGGTCACGTTTGGGGACCACAAGCCTCTACTTCATTGTAATTCCAAGAAGTGAAAAAGGAGAATCCCTTGCAGAGAAACCCAGCCAATATAACAATGAAGGAACACCTCTTCACTAGAGGACCGCGCAGGACTCAGGCAAAAGGCACAGCGTCTGAAGAAAAACGCGAGCGCCGCCACCTGGACAGAAAATGTTGGCCGCCCGCGAAAATCCAGAATGGTACCGCGACGAAGGGACACTCAACCCGGACAGCGGGAGCAGCAAAAACAGCACAAACTGCTCACCGCTGATTCTGGTAACGATAATTCCAGTTTCCGAAAAGTTTCACCGAGTGTGGGGACCGCATTCTGCCTTGCCGGCCTCTGTCACCCCAGAGCTCAAGCGCGACCGGCAATTAGAAAGCTGCGCGCAAGCCACGTCCCCCCTCTACCCTTGATTAACTCTTGGCCAAGACCGTTTCTTTTACTTTGTTGAAAATTACAAGGGCTACTCACATGGAGACTATTCCTAAAATATATTCTGGTCTATACCTATCTACAAAACACCCTCTCAATTTCCCCCTTCACAGTCACGTATCCTGAAGCTCTAACAATTGCCCACACAAATATTCAATAAATACCAATTAAATGAAATGAATTAAACTTCTATTTTTCTTACTCTCACCCTCATTCCTCATAAAGAACTAAATATTGATCTTCAATATCATTCTAACAGTCTGTCCCCAGTTCTTCAACAATACCTTCTTACCCCACCTTATGAAACATGTAGCTGCAAGAACCCTTTCTAGAGAGGAGAGACAAAGGCCAGACAGGGGATACCGGGCCCCAACCATGGTAACTGACACAGTTTGCCATTGGTGTCCTGGGACCTTCCTTTTATGGCTCAACAAAGTGATCCACATAGACTCTTCTGCACTTGACCAGCAAGATAGTGAGGGTGAGCAGTCCAAGGCATCACAGAGAGGTAGTGTGGGCGATAGAGACTCAAAAATACACAATCACCCCAATGCTTGCCTTTTTAGTAAAATATATTTATTTTATTCACAATCAAGATTAATATGCACACACGGAGTAAGCAATTCTACAGGGATGCACTACAGTTTTACAGGATTTTCCACATAATGAAAACATGAAAGTAATTGCAATGAAAGCTCAGGTGCAGGCAAAAATGTGGCAGCGAAGTGGCTTCCTCACCTTTTGTGATTTATAGGTCATTCCATAGTAAATGACTATACCGTTTTTGTGTCGGGATAGAAGGGCTTGATAATTTGTCCTAGTCAGTGTCTCAGGCGCATGGATTTGCACGACGTAGTGTTGCATAAACTGAGCCTCTCCACAGCTCTACAGGGTTTGTGTTCACACTCACGGGTGACATGAGTGAACGTTCAATGCACCAATGCTTTAATGAAAAGGTCTGGTTTTAGTAGACTTGTAGAACCCCACCCAACACATAGTTGAAATTGTGTCAATGATTTAGGGTTACTAACCGCCCCTATACAATGACGATGATTTGAAACAAAACCTGTTTTGTCTTCTCAATACCACACACACAAACTGCACTAGGAAAGCCACTTTAACTAAAAAGAGTATTTATTTCAACACTTGTATGCTGTTTCTCAAAACATCTAAAACAACCACACAGAGTACGAATAAAACACCACAAATGCTTGTTGCAAAAAACAAGAATAAAATAAAAAGTTCTATCATTATTAAAATGTAATCAAATAGAAACTTAACACCCAAAAACATACTTCTGTGCACTACGCTAGGAGAACACGGAGTAGCATAACTTGCATCTAGATTTTCTTAGGTCGAATGAGCGTACCTCATACCTGTTTACAGCCATAGACTGTAATTATCAGTTTTCAGAGAAGCTGTGTTCACTGCAAAAGGAAAGCATAGGCTTGATAACAACTTTCAGTAGAAAGTACGATCGAGCAGCATCTCTGGAAGTGTAGATCTTCTATGGCTGCATCTTGTGCGATAATATCGGGCAAAGGACATCTCCTAACAAGGGGTCAAGTAGCAACCCTTTTATACCATATCAATTCTCAAATAGAATTTCCAACATCTCCTTAGGAATGTTTAGTATGACAAATGAGCGTCAAGATAATAGTCTAAGACACATTCTCTTAAACACATAAGGTAATAATATTACAATTCTATACTCTATTGGCTATTGTTCTTGCTTGACCTTGAAATTGAGATAACAAGGCACTTGTTCCAGACTGATGTTGAATCATGTATCTTGTTGATGTCTATGTCTGAGTGACTTGATACAGGATCTTGAAAAGATAATGATAACTGCATCAAAGCATGATGTGTTGATGATTCTGCAGAAATAAAGAAAATGGAGCCTTGGCCCACTTAAAATGTAGTCAGGCCTTATAATCTTTGCATCAGTGGTATGCACTCAACGGTAACAAGTAGGGGTAAACTGTTTGGCTCACTTAACCTCATTTTGGCAACTCAATCTCCTTCCCTCCATGGTCAGACAGCTGTTACAGCAGCAGTTCCACTAAAACACTTCAGACAGTCTGCTCTACCATTTTCAGTGGATAGATCTTCCTCCTTTAGTCTGGAGCACTGGTGTAATTATTGAAGTTTATCAGTCACCACAATATACCTGAGCTTTTCTCCACTGTTGTCTCCGAATCGGACAGTCTTGTGGTTGACACTGGAATGTCAGACTAGACCTCCACTCAGATATGCTCCATTAGGCAATCGTACAGGGAGGTAAGGGGCCGTCGGCACTTACAAGATCTTCTTGGCACTCTACAATGTTTCCTCTGCTCCCTCTAGGTCTATTCTCACCAGGCTCTGTATCTGGGACCTCCGCCATGGGCAGGCAGATGCCTGTGCAGGAAGGCTTTCTTAGCAGACAGGCAGCTCTTGTGGTCACTGGCAGACCCATAGCTTCTTCCAGAAAGCCTTGTAGAAACCAGATGATAGCCACACACCTTCAGGAAACAGGATTTTGGGTATTCTAGTCTTGGAGCATAGCAACTCTTCAAGCAGTGAAGCAGTTGGAACTCTAACAAAGTGGGTAACTTTGGGACTTAATTTTATACACTATTTTCAGACAGGGAATGATGTTTTTCCACTGTCTGGGTTTAGCAAACGGTCTGGTCGCATATTTTTTTCACAGTTTGTTTTTCCTTGGTAGCACAAACAGATACTTTCTGCAAGGTGAGGGCTTCTCACAGCAGGGAGAGATGTTGCTGCCTCCACGCAAGAGTTCCCACGAAATGAGCACAATAAGTGTGAAGCTCAGCACTTGGCTCTCATCATCTTCCAGGATGGGCCACTCAAAGAAAAACAAGAAACCTAGGATCTCTCCAGAATCTTCTCTTTCATTAGCATCTGTCTGTGCTAACTCAACATCATTCCCCCACCATTGACCAAATGGAAGTGTTTAGGAAGGACTAATCTATAATCCCTTGCTAAAAAGGTCCCAAATAATTTCTAAAGGTAAGCCTGTTTCCACCCCTCCACATTTCTGTGTCCATAGATTCACCCTCCACAGGCAATACACTTCAGCTGTTGGGGAGCATCTTCACAATCTCCATCTTGTGCCATGTCAGACCATTGATACATGCACACTCACACAGGGCAGTCAGTGCAGGGTCTGGCATGGCAAGAATGGAATTTTACTAGAGAGTATCTGTAGGAATTCTGCTCATATTCTTGAACAAGTAAAAAAGGCAGGTTCAGCTACCAATTGCTAGAAATACAGCTTGACTGCTCTGTGCCAACCTAGCCGAGGGTGAGCACAGGTTAATTTAGGTTGCATATCTAACTTACTATGACAAGGATTGTGACTCCTGCTTGGACAGGGTGTATACTCTGCCAACCAGTAACCTCAATTTCTAACACCAGGACAAAGACTTGGACTCCAAAGGTCAGTTTGGTGATCCACTGTGCGGCTATAGTGCTACAACAAGCTGCAGGAAAAATGTTCCTGTACTGCCCAGCTTACCAGTGGCGCCTAGACTGGACTTTACTGTTCACCTCTGCCTGATACCCTGGTAGTCTCTAAGTGCCTTTATCAGAGGTTCTGGAGGCTTTAGTAGTATACTCCTGTATGTTTGTGCGCCAAAAGAAAGTTTGGACCCTTTACAAAACTTTCCCTCTAGAGTTTTAGTGGGACCCACCTGGAAAAGTAGCCTACTGGCCCTTCCACAGCCTTAGATTGAATTCCCTATTCAATCTATGAGGAGACTTCCACACATCTGAGTAAACAACAAAGTCCCTTTCTGCTTTGGAACTCAGAACATTTTCAGCAAGAGATCTTCAAAGCTCCAAGGTAGCTGCAAGGACAACCTGCTAAAAGTACTCAGCCTTCCGTTCCACACCAGCAGAGGGTAATGGAAACAAGTATACGCTCCATACCTCTAGCCTATAAAGGCTGAGTCCAGGTGACTGTTGCCCTTAACAAGACAGCAGTGTCTTGGATAACTTTTCATTGATTCTCCTCATGCTAAGTAACTAACGTAGTCATGGAATCACCTAAGTAACTTATAAGAGATGAAGAGGCAATAGATGGAGGATCTAATGACACAAAAAACTCAAAATAGAAGACCTCAGTGGTAAAGGATGGGATAAAGTTAGAGCATTGGCGGATCAATTATTTAACTTGATGCCCTTTAAGACAGAAACCTTTATAATTGGAACCTTTATAAAGAGAAAGGAAGAAGACATTTTTATGAGGAATGTATGTATTTATAGCTTTTTGTAGAGTCTCTGAGTGCTCAATGAGGATGTAAATGTAGGAATATCGTAGAGGTGTTATGAGGAAAACAGAAAAGCATTGGATCGTAGGGAGTGATGATTTGCATTTGCCTCTTTGCATCTGATAAGATGTCAAAGCATTAGGATGTATAGAACAGAAAGTCATATAAGTGCTCAAATGCGATGTAGCACTAACTTGTCTTGGGTGGCTGAGTCAAACCACTTTGAGTACGGCAGGTGTCTCGGAGCTACAACACTTGGCAGGGCAAGATGGACTCCACCAATATGAATACTAGAAACGCTAACTCAATTTTTGGGCAGTTAACATTAGACGGGGGAATGGAGTAGCCTGTAGATTTAATGAGTATGTAGTCAGCAAGCTAAATTGCACAGAAGGGAGCAAAGAGAGAAAAAATTGTCAACACAAAACAGAATGGGGCATTTGAGATTACAAAAGTGAATAACATTTGCTGAAATACAAGACCAATTGGCATCCCAGTAGTTGTATTTACAAAACTGTTTGTTCCCTCCTAGAACATGCTTCAATTACTCAGTTTAATTGCTTACATTATCACTCGATTAATGCGAGAGGATATGATCTTGGTTATTCCACTGTAGTCAAAAAATAATCCAAATGCATATCCTGTAGACCCATAATTCCTCCCAGTACCAATGGAAATTGATTCTATCATATGGCGCTTCCTCAAGCAGGCACTAAAATCCATGGGAGGTGTAAATGCCTTTACATCTCTGTTATTTGCCCTGATAATAGAGCTATTTGTACAAGTGATGTGTTCACAGCCCATCATACAAGGAGTGCACTGAGGAGTTATAACTGTCCCTATGAACGGATGATGTGTTGGTTGCAATCACTAACTCAGATATGTCATTACTCCGTCTTATCCAGAACTGAGAAACACTGAAAAAGTATTGGGGTCTGAAGAAACCTGGTGAAATCGTCCTGTATCACTCGTTCCATCAGATAGAACAGTTAGAGAGCCATCATGAGTAACTCTAGATCAGTATCACAGCAGTGACAAGTGCCTACCTCAGATAATCTGGATCAGGATAAAGCAAGGTTTTCTCAAAGTCCTTTGGGTTTGGACCCATGATTCCCTCTGGATAAGAAAAAAACCCAGATTGTTAAAATATTGAGGTCAGGAAATTCCCAGCATGTAATAAGTGCGCTTTACAGATTATATCACTGCAAATAGCCACTGTGGAGGTTCCACTGTATTGTTAATACAATCTTACCTCAATGTCCCACACCCTGATCACCATTTCATCTTGGGCTGGTGAGGATTAGACAGTAGACAGATTAGGATAGGATAGGATATAAGTTTATATATCGCTCGAATGCCGTGGCATCTTGGCGCTGATGTAAGTGGAAATGGTGCAATCTACATTATCAGATTATATTGAGACAAACAGTCATGTCTTCAGTTCCTTCCTAAAGAGTCGTCTATTAGATTGAAACCGAATGGATGTAGGCAGTTCGTTCCATAGCTTTGCAGCACTTTGCGAAAAGGTCCGTCCCCCCCATCTTACTCTCCTGATTCTACTAATCTGTAGGAGGCCTAATTTATAGGATCTTAAGAGACGGGCTGGGAGGTAAGGCCTAAACATTTGTTGAATGTCTTTAGCGCCTCCTCCATAAGTAGCTTTAAGGTCCAAACACAGCGCCTTAAATTTCACCCGTTGCTGTAAGGGAAGCCAATGAAGTGCTCTTATTCCGGCGGAGGTTGATTGGCCTCTTGGTATTGTCAGGAGAACCCTGGCAGCCGCATTTTGTATGGATTGCAACCTACTCATCAGTGTTTGTTTATTCCTAACAGCAGGCCATTATAGTAATCTAGCTTGGCCAATAGTAAAGCTACTACCACTGTCTTTTTGCAAATCCTGTCCTATAAAAGGAAAGATCTTTCTAAGCGATTTTATAAGAAAAAAGCAGGACGAGGAAAGGCTATTTACCTGGGCGGAAAAATTTTACTGACTGTCAAAAATGACCCAGAGGTTTCTAACCTTAGAGACTGGGCTGAGGCATATTCCAGCTCTCACTGGCCACCAGGAATCATTCCATACAGAGGGCCCTTGACCAAACTCAATGATCTCAGTCTTGTCAGTATTGATCTTTAAAAAGCTATGGTTCATCCATGTGATGAATTTATCCAAACATGTATGGAACCTGATAGCCGTGTCTTCAGGTTGTTTGTTTATTGAGATTATCAGTTGGGAATCATCTGCATATGAAACCAACGCAAATATGTGTTTCTTGACTAGTTTCGCCAGGGGCATAACATAAATAATAAACATGGTAGGTGACAGTGCTGACCCCCGTGGAACCCCACAAGGCAGGTGAAAACTCTCTGACTGCATGCCCTCCCATTACAAACTCTGTTCTCTGACTTCCAAAAATGACAAAAGGAGAGACAGAGCTGACCCATCAGTGCCAACCTCCTGCAGCCTCCGCACTAATACCGTATGGTTCACGGTGTCGAAGGCTGCCGACAGATCTAATAAATCCAGAACTGCCTTACCCCCTCTTTCCACCAACCTCGGACTGCAAATTGTTCCCTCTTCATTCACCTCATTCATTGTAAACGAGAATTCACACCAGCATATTAAGTAAAGGGGTTCGAGGACCGGAGGAAGGGCATTGTACAAACATAGGCCAGATGTTAAAAGTGTGGAGTACAAATCCATGTTAAACCATTCTGCACAAGAACAATTTTCATTATGACCAAATCAGACACTTAGTCATGCTTTCAACAGGAGAACAAAAGCTGCCCCTTTACTTATCTCATTTGAGAAGCTTCTACAAAAATAATTCAAAACATTCGATCTTATACAGACACATGAACATACATTTTAGAGGAGATGAGAGGATCCATTGGCTTTCTCTTTTAGTGATAAAGCATATGCCACTGTGAAATTACAGCCAATAATACAACTAAACAAATTGTAAGGAAAGAATGCAAGTGGTATTTCCCAGTTGAATGGCATTACACACCTGCAAGTTTACATTGGTTCAGTGTCAAATATTTAGACTGCAGGTAAAGTTAACATGTAGAGAAAGGGACCTGTTACATACCCCTTGTGTATGCAGTTTACTAAATAATTTAAAGCAACATATGAAACATTCTTTTTCACTGTATCCCTCGATGGAGAGCTAATTATCAGGGTCATTAACATGAGCCTGCTGCAGTGCCGGTTGATCAATAAGTCCTATCACATATATTAGGTAAGTTGCATGGCGTCCTTATCATTCGTGGCTTTAGGTATAACCCTTGGCAGTGATTTTAGACTCCTAGAATTCTCAGATCACATGGCATTTCCTCTCTGACGAACCCAATAAAATCCCATCACTGTTGATATTCAATTTGATTCAGATGGAGGTACAGACGCTGCGAGTTGAAATTTTTAGTAGGTGCACAAAATATTACTAATTCAGCGGTTTCCTATCGAAAATGAAGAATTCAACATCTATCATAAATTAACTGGCATTTCATTTCTTACATCTTGCACCAACTCCATTCCAACCACACAAAAACTGATACTGTTTCCTAAGTTTTGTTCACTAACGTCTGTGACCTTTCTTCAGTCGTTTCACCTATTCCCATTAACACAAACGGCATAACAACCTCATATTTATAATGGGCAGTTTTCATAATACATATTATACTACATTATTCTTTGGCTAGGGTGTGCGCATGCGTGAACGTGAATAAGTGCGCCTCACGCTCTCATGAGTGCACGCACGTGTGTTTGTTAAGTTGATATTTAGCTTTTCCTATTTTCTGCCATCTGCCTATAGAAGTTTGCACTTCTGTCTGCACTTCTCGGTTCTGTGCAAACTTTTCAACTTTAATGGGAAGAGATAATCCCAGCTCTGAGTTGTTGCCAAAGTCTGGCTATTGCTGTAACACCTGTGGCTGCCCTTGGACAGAGCTGGCTTCACCATCTTGCTTCTGGTATTCTATTTATCCAATAATCACAAGCACCTTGGACTTGCTTTAGCATTGTAAGGCAACAGAAAATCCTCCGACTTGTGGAGGACAAGAGAAATCCACTGCTGGAGGGTTTCTCCTCCGGTGGAAAACCTACCAATTGAATTACCTTTGGCAGCGATATTGTGTGATAGTGGTAATTCTGCTGACTAGAGCCCTGCAACAGAGTAGTTGGTACTTCCTCCAGAACCTGGAACACCACCCATTACTACCCTACTATAAACCAACAAGGGCTGGGCCCTACATATTACCCGCCCTTGTTAAAGGGATGTTTAAGACCAGGGGAACCTTTACAAACTAAAGGATAGGCCTAGTGCCTCCTCCACCTGCTGGAGGTGTCTTGAATGATGATTCTGTCTTGCTATGCCCTAGAACTAGGCCAACTAAAAGCTGCCTTTTCAGGACTCTAAGTGCCATGAAATACATGCAGCTTAGCCTGATAAACGTTAATCAATCAATCGAATATTAGATTGGTAGAGCGCTTCTTGCCATCAGTGAGGGTATCCAGGCACAGGCAGGGTCCAGTGATTAGCCAAAAAGCCAGATCTCGGGGGGTGACTGGCAGCTGAAGGAAATGGCTGCCGCCTTGTAGAGCTGTGGACCTCCGGGGGCTGAAAACAGAAATGCGGTGCATTTATCCGTGACTTGCCCACTGAAACTCACCTGCAGGTGCATCAGAACTCTGTCCGCACTCGTGGAGTGACTTGCCCAGCCTGCAACGCCTTCTCTATTGCCTGTGACGGCGAGATCCCACCAGCGGCCTATGACCATACCGATACCGGGGACTGGCATTGGTACAGCGTCCAGCGCCAATGTGTGCAGGCGCGGGCCCAGCAGCGCTCACTGACGAAGTGCGCCCTGGGCTCCTGAGCGAACATGCAATTCCACCTCCCGGTACCTCCTGACCAGTGACTGCAGCTTCAACCGTGTGACAGGACACCTGCAGAGCTGCGAGAAGAGGGTCCCGTCAGCCTGCTGTGTCCCGCGGTGGAGAGGAGTGACTGTCCTCCACGCCTATTCTAAGGTACTATCTGATCAATAGGCGCCATTTGTCACCGCGGGAACCCTTATTGAGACTATCACGCTCCAACTTGGGCGCGCAGCTGACCTATGAACTGTGGTGTGCTTGATGGACCTTCAGTGCGCTAGGCCGTGGGTGTGAACACCGGCTTTGATCTGGGTGTCGCTCCTGGCGTATAACCCCGCTGCGGATCGCTCCTGCCTGGGGCTATCATAGGGCCCTTGAGCTGCAGTGGTTTTGATTGGGGTGAACTAGGGACCCACACCACGACTTGACAGGCATCCGGACCAGCAAATACTTTGAAGTTTGGGGGACGTCGCCATCTCCATCCGCGACCTGGACCACAGCTCAACACAAGAACGCTACGCTTCGTGCTCTGCACTCGCCCCGGCTTCTGCCCTATGCTCCAGTGCCACTCCAGAAACTACAGTGAGACGCAGTGGATCGCAGGAAAACTGACAGGCCGGGTGCGCCACTAGGTAACATGGTCAGGCATCGGTAAATACTGCTTCTAGGGGCCAGGCACGATGGGGGGCCAGGCCAACTAATGACCCAACAGAAAAAATTGGAGAAATATACCCACTCTAAGCCAGAAAAAGATGTGAACGATCGTACTGAGGCTGAAGCGGCCTCTGCTAAAGAGACTACTCCAGGGAAAGAGATCACACTACAGGACATCATGTCCACCCTAAATAAGGTTCATACCTCTCTAGAATCCTGCATAGACACTGTGACCATTGAACTCTCACTTATCCGTGCCGACTTCAGAAATCTGAGTACCCGTGTGACAGAGGTCGAATCAATAACAGTCACTGTGAATGCAGACACAGCTTCACCTAAGAAGCAAGTGCAACGTCTGAAACTAGACAACAAGACCATGTCACAATAATGTACGCATAGTGGGGGTGCCAGAGGACACATGAGGCCCTGCCCTGGATCTCTTCATGGAGGATCTTGTCAAGACTCACCTGCAGCCCAGGGGTCTCTCTAATTACTTTTCGTTCGAACAAGCCCATCGGGTCCCCGGGGGCAGGCCCCGGCCTGGGACTCCTCCGTGGCCTATACTGGCATTCATTTTTAATTTTCGCAACTGTGACCTTATCCTCCAGATGGCGAGACCATTGAACTCTCACTTATCCGTGCTGAATTCAGAAATCTGAGTTCCCGTGTGACAGAGGTCGATTCAATAACAGAAATCTGAGTTCCCGTGTGATAGAGGTCGAATCAATAACAGCCACCGTGAATGCAGACCCAGCCTCACTGAAGAAGCAAGTGCAACGTCTGGAACTAGACAACAATACCATGCCGCAATAATGTAAGCATAGTGGGGGTGCCGGAGGACACAGGAGGCCCTGCCCTGGATCTCTTCATGGAGGATCTTGTCAAGACACACCTGCAGCCCAGGGGTCTCTCTAATTACTTTTCATTCGAACAAGCCCATTGGGTCCCCGGGGGCAGGCCCCGGCCTGGGACGCCTCTGTGGCCTATACTGGCATTAATTTTTGATTTTCGCAACTGTGACCTTATCCTCCAGATGGCGAGAGCTGCCCCGCCAATTGGATTTCAACAAAGTACAATTACCTTTTTCCCCAATTACACAGCGGCAGTGGCCAAACAACAGCGGTGAAGCAAGAACTCAGAAAACGTGATCTCAAATATTCAATGCTATTTCCAGCAAACTTAAGGGTGGAATCAGATGGAAAAGCAGGTTTCTTTACCAATCCAGAGGACGCACAGGATTGGCTGGAGGGATGACGTCAGGTCCAACATCGGGGGAAGACCCGGTCGGATATCAATCAGGACAGCGATCCATGACCCAGACGGCAGACTCGTCGGAAACAGAAACTCGACCAGAGGAGGACAGAACTAGTCATGCTGGACACTTGTTATGTGAAAGACTTTACGTGAACTACTACTCTTTAAAGCCGTATTGACGCCAACAAACACAGATGCATGATGTCGGGGCACAGATAGAATGAGAAAGGCACTACTAGTTCCTTCAACGGCCCAAAGAGACGGGATACTAGTGATGGACAAGTGACTATCGATCCGTTGTAAGTCTTTATGTGAGCAAGAGAATCATGGCATCTCACAAAATGTTATTGCATAATAGTCGCAAGGGTAATTAATTCCCTGTTTAAGCCCCCGAGGGACACAGTGAGGGCTCTACCTCCCCACACACAGGTACCGAGTAATATGTATTAGACACTCTGTAAAGTTGGGGTGGCGGGCAGTTCAACAACCATCTTGCAGGGAGGGGGGAGGGATTTGGGATTTTCGGGGAAAGTTCATATATTTTGACTGTTCTTGGTTTTATTTGTTCTTTGGCACACAATCTATCCGCTCATACCATTCCTGCAATGTCTTACAGCAATCTGATTGGCACTGCACAAGAAACACACTGGCCCCACGCCGCAGTCACATGAGCCCATAATACTTTTGGCACCCTCCAGACAGCATCTGCCAATCATCTCCTGGAATGTCAATGGTCTTCAGGATAAGCTAAAGAGGGAGCTAGTTCTACAGTAACTGAAACATAAGGCACCAGCAATTACCATACTGCAGGAGACCCACATAACAGGGATAGTCTGCAGAGCCCTAGATAGGTGGGGTTTTAGATTGGCTACCCACTCAAAATTCACACCTGGTTAGAGGGGGTTGGGAATTCTCCTGAAGAAACAATATCCAATCATAGTTAAGCACACATATACTGACGATCAGGGCCGCTTTGCGGCGATCTCGTGTCAGTGGGAAGGGCGTATAGTAAATGTAGTTTCTGTCTACATCACGCCCGCGCTTCACTCCTCAGCTTTCCCGGCACTCAGCGAATTCCTTCTCCGACTCCCACAGGGCTATTTATTAATAGGAGGTGATTTCAACGCCACTTTGAATGACACTTTAGATCGTACACCCCCTCGACAGCAACACTGATCACACTCTGCACTAACCGACTTCCTGGACGCAACAGGTATGGTGGACATTTGGCGCTCCCATTTCCCCCTGACACAACAATACACCTACTACTCTGGGCGCACAATAGCCTCTCCCGAATCGACTACATACTGGCACCTGCAGCTGAACTGGGAAATTTCCTAACAGTAGCACATTTGCCAAGAGGCATTTCTCACCACTCCCTGGTTAGCACTCTCTACACTTGACACTCCACAGCACAGAACCGTATATTCCCCATATATCCCGTATATTTGAAGTCCCCAAAGATAGGGAAGGGACTAACTGACGCTACCAGATATTACTTCACCGAAAACGCACCTTCTGTCTCCTCCCTAATTGTTCTCTGGGAGGCATTAAAAACAGTGCTTCATGAGCAAGCAATCTCACTAGTCACCCAACATAAGAGCGAGAAAGTCAGAACTGTAGAGACACTGGAACGGGAGGTGGAGGACCTGGAAAGAACCTTAAGTCAGGAACCCTCTGACGCAAACGCCCACCTATTGCAGCTTAAGAAACAGGAGTACAGGGAATTTCTTTAGGAGGTAGTGAAAACGTGACTCTCCAAGACCCAACAAACCATTTATGAAAGTGGGGACAAAGCTGGCAAGATCCTGGCTTGACTTGACAAAAGAGAAAAGGCAGACAGATGGATAACAGAACTTCAACTCCCCACGGGTGGCACAACTTGAGATCTTCAGTGCATAGTAGACCTATTAACACAGCATTTTGAACAGATCTATACCTCCACGATTACAGTCACGCAAGCAGATGTGAAGAAGTTCCTCCGAGATATCAAGCTTCCCAAACTGGAGGAAATAGAATCGCAATCCTTAGAGGTAGAGCTCTCAGTGGAAGAAATCGCGCTGGCAATCGGCAAATTACAGTCGGGTAAAGCGGTAGGACCCAACGGTGTTCCCATCGAATGGAATAAGTGTAACACGACAACACTCACACCATATATGGCAGCGATGTATAAAGCCAGCTTAGAAAAAGGGGAACTGCCATGTGACCAGAGGATGGCGACGATTGTGGCCATCCACAAACCCGGCAAACCAGCACAGGACTGTTCCTCCTACAGACCAATATCACTGATTAACACCAAGGATAAGATATTGGCAAAGGCCCTGGCCAACAGACTTACGCCGCACCTAGCAAAATTGATACACTGGGACAAATCCAGGTTTATGTCCTGGAGAAATACGGCATTAAGTTTCCGGCGCCTTCAAAACATGCTGGGTCGTAGTAATACCATCCAGGAAGAAGCTGTAGTGCTGTCCCTAGAAGCCTGCATAGCCTTCGACACAGTTGAGTGGCCCTTCCTCTTTGATGTTTTCAAAAAACTAGGATTCATACCGAAATTCTGCTCCTGGGTCCGATTACTCTACACTGGTCCTGTAGCCAATGTTGTGGCCAATGGGCATAGATCGAGGGAAATGTCACTACATCGCGGCACAAGAAAGGGCTGCCCGTTGTCGCCCCTCCTTTTTACCTTACTGCTGGAACCTCTGGCGGCCTGGGTACGTCAAGACCTGGTCATCCGAGGACTTAAATGGACTGAGGACCAAGAGCACTGCGTTTCGTTATATGCTGATGATTTCCTTTTATTCATGGCCACTCCTAGACGCTCATTGTCCTGTCTGCTAGATATCTGTAGCTCCTATGGCCGATTTTCAGGATATACGATTAATTGGACAAAATTGGTGCTCTACGTCCTGAAGTCCCCCCCCCCACTCCTCCTAGTAGGTTGCGCAGTAACGGTAGTGGAAGACACCTTTAAGTACTTGGGGATCCACATTACCCAAGACCCGGAAGTGTTTATGACCCTAAATCTCCAAGCCCCTCTGAAATGATTGCAAAAAGATTCCAAGCACTGGCAATCCCTGCCTTTGTCGCTCCTAGGGAAAGCGGCCCTTTTTAAAATGATGGCGCTTCCCCGGTTCATTTACGCCCTTCAAAACACTCCCTTCCCAGTCCCCCAAACCTACTTACAGGCTATTGAGGCGGAAGTCACTAAACTCCTATGGGACAATAAACCGGCCCGCATAGCCATGGTGAAATTATATCTCTCCTGGTATGATGGGGGCATCGCACTCCCTAACATACAATGTTACTATTGGGCCGCCCAACTAATAGTGGTGAACCAATGGATTCACGTCCCCCACACAGACCCTGCCTATGCCCCTGATAACTTACAGCATGGGGCGACGGGGCTACATCTCGCACTCAATAACAAGACCCATCCCATGATGGGCCGACAAACCATACACTTCAGATTTGGAAAACAGTGCACAAAAAGTTAGGCTCGCATGACACATTCACATGACACATTCACACGAGCGACACCCCTATGGGTTACAGACAGGTTCGGAAGGTTGGAAAAAAGTAAATGTTTTCACAACTGGGACCTTATCGGGATATCAAAGATGGGTGACCTCTGGGTTCAGGGAAAAATTATTACTTTTAAGCAACTCCAGACGAGATACGTATTGGCGTCAACAGAATACTTACGTTACCAACAGATTAAACACGCTCTCGAAGCGGCACTCCCCTAGGATACCACCCTGCCTGAGGCATCCCCACTAGAGGACAGATTACTGACAGGCTATTTGGACAAAAGAGCGATCTCCTTAACATATAAAAAATTGGTAATAACATGTCAGACCCGATGGAGAAGCTGAAAGACAAATGGCAGACAGCTCTGGGCGATTTGGATGACACAGATTAGCAGGAGGCGCTGGTGTTCCCCAGAGAGGTAGCGATCACATCCAAACTACGTCTAGTACTGATCAAAATTCTCCACATAATTTATTACACTAGGACTACCCTCTGTAAGATTGGTAAAGTTGACAACCCGTTCTGTTTGCGACAATGTGAGGAGGTTGGCACATTTTTCCTTACTATCTGGACATGCCCTGCTATGGTATCATACTGGGAGTCAGTCATGTCCCTGATCACGAGGGTAAGTGGAAACCTAGTCCCTACGGAACCCAAAAGCAGTCTACTTAATATCTGGGACGCAACAGATTTAAATTCAACACTACAGACCTGGGCTACTCTAGGTATCATGATAGCCAAGAGGAATATTGCCAGCCACTGGGGTGGGACATCCACCCATACCTTAGCAGAATGGTGTAGAGACATGGACACTGTTATGGTGGTGAAGAAGACGGTGTATGTGCATAGGGGGTGCACCAAAAAATGGATCACAAAATGGGGAAGATGGAATACCTATACAGGAGATATTTGCGAATTGCCCTCCATACCTCTAGAAAGTGAATACTTGGATATGACCAATATTGCTGATGGTAATGCTATATAAGTCAAAGCTTGAGCGAAACGTTTTTTCTGATGCACATATAAGAGTGCCAACACTGTATAAACGTAAGTGGACCATATCATTCATATGTGACGTGTATTGCGAAATACTGATTGTGCCTTCTTATTTCCAGAAATAAAAATTTAAAAAAAATAAAAAAAGCCAGACCTCCAGGAGCTTTCGGAAATCTGAAAGAGATGGGAAAGTCAGTAGATGAAAGGGTAGCTTGTCCCATGTCTTCGCTGCTAAGTCGGAGAAGGAGCGATCTCCGCTTCTGCTACATCTGATGATAAACTTGAACAATAAGTTATATAAATAGGCCCTAACTGCCATTGAAATCCACTGTTATTCTTGGCTCCATTGTACAGATCTCTCTAGAGCAGCATGAGCCAAGAAACGCAATGCAGTTCATCATTTTAATTCCTGGAAAACTGGCACTCTTGAGCCTGTGCTGATTCTCATTAGCCAGCTGCTAGCTTGAACAACTGCTTTACACTGTGCAGATTTTCATATAAAATGTCATCCTAGCATTTAGCATGTTCTTCACCAATGTATGTATGCATAGCAAATTATTTATTTTAATTTCTGTGTTTCAATTTACTGCTTTCTGTTTGAATATTGCCCAGCTATATACAAAATTCTGCAACCTCACTCTAATTTCAGAATGGTTGGACAGATGAATATTTGAAAGAGCTCATACTTCTCTTTACCGGCTGTGTGCTGCTGTCCTTTCCTCTCCACCACCATCAGGTCACTGCTTCTGTTGGGCTACGCGAAGCGCACAATTGCCGCCTGAGGACTACATTTCCTGACATTCCTTGCGGCGCGCACGTCGCGCACCGTATCCTTCAACGCCAGGAGGCGTTCAAAAGGGGGCTAGGGCTCCCGCCCCACGGGACGCACGACGGTGTGCCCAGGCCGTGCCCGGGCAAAGCCCGGGCCAAAGGCGTGCCCGTCTAAGTCCGTCCGTGACTGACCATGACTGGACTGGGCCACCCCTCTAAGAACCGTCTTGATTTATGCCCTGGGGTAAGCATATGCTTGGTAGAGATTTGAAGGGGAAATAGTCAAGCTTTGTCTGCTTGCTTTGCTTGCGGCTTGGGACTTGCGCATATTGCCTGCTACTGTTTGTATTTGCAATCTTGTTCACGCTGTTTTGTGTTCACGTATAGGCCCAGTAAGGTAACAACTAACCATGAATAGGCGAAAGGGCGCTGCTGGCACCCTTGACACCTTTATCATCAGAGCTGAATCACTTTTAACCCATGAAATTGAGCTGGCGGAGAGACGGCCGTCACTTGATCCCGCCAGGCTACCTACCAATAGACAAGTAAGCTCACCAATTCCCACTTACATGCCACAACCAAATTCAGGTGGTTTAACATCAACTCCTCCTATTAACCCAATAGACTCTGTATTGTCCACTCTGAGTATCCCAACGACCCCTAACCAAGCCGATACTAATAGGCCAGGAATAGCATCAAGACTATGAGCACCAAGACAAGTGGGTGTTCCAAAAGTAAAATCCAAACAGATACAGAGAGCTATTAAAAATGGTTCTAAGAAAGGTATTAGAAAAAAAAAAATAGGAGAACACCCAGCCCACTTAAGGAAACCACAGATGAGTATGAGCAAGAGGTGCCCCTATGTAATACAGTGGGTACCCAAACCGAGGCTGACTGCACCCCATTTTCAGTTTTACCTAGTGAGGGCGTTGGGAGGCAGAACAAATTGTTACATCAACTTTTGAGGCTGTATTAGATCAAATGCTAACCCAGATCATTGAACGGATGGCCAAAAAACTTAGTGATAAGGACACAAAAATAGATCAGTCAAATTTGGCTATAGATCAACTAGGCACTCTAAGACAGAATGTTAAAATAATACTTGAGAAAGGGGTAAAACAATAGCTGAGGTCAGAGTTACATGTATAAGTAGAAGGAAGGATATATGTGGTGGACAAAATCCAGAACCAACTTTGAAGGATAGGTTTAGCAGGGGACAAAACGCAAGGGGCAGGCCAGAGCTAACAGATACTGGTGAGGAAGGTCAAAGTGATGGACTACGCACCCAGGTGGCTGTTGGCCCTTCAAACACGGGTAACGGCTCAGGGATATTACATAGCCCAAAGGGAACTGATATAATTCCCAATGTAGATATTTTAAAGCTACCTCCAGCAGCATGCCCGTATGTTCTGATTCTAGCCGGTGTTTCTACCCTGAAAAGAGAACAGAAAGAATCTTGGCACAATCTCAGAAATAAAGCTGTTGATTGGTTAACCAAGTTTAAAAAATTCAACACACAAAAAATTAATGAAATTTTTATGGTCCGCAGGGTAGGGTGGGTAGGCGAATCCCCCAAGAACATACAAGGGGATTGTATTGTCATAAATGTTAGGCGTCCACATATGGTCCGCAATCTGCTAAGAATTCAGGAGGAGACTTCCGTACAGAGCACTTGCATCTATGCCTTACCCCTGGGTTACTTCTACAGGCCATCTACTGGAAAGTTGGAGTATGACATCGCTGCCCCTTTTTTAACCTTGAACAGATACCAGGAATTATCACCTTTGGAAGCTGTTGATTGCCAACAAATCACAGTGTTCCCTGGGGAAGAAGTATCTGGAACGAGGAAAGTAAAGTCACCAGGGATCCAGGACTTTGTTTTAAACACAGAGGGGCCAGAGATCCCACATATCCGGAAGAATGAGGAAGGGACGCAGGAAGGAGAAGTACAAGAGCGAAAGGATCAGGAGGGTGGGGGAATAGCACTTATCGTCCAGTCTGCTGCACTAGAGCCGCTAGATGAGGCTACAGCAATTGGTGATGTTTGTAATACTAACTGTACTTTGGTAGTTGAGCCCAAGTTGGTTGGTATAGCCGACAACCTACCAATGCTGTGCTTCATCTCGTGGAACGTAGCAGGGCTCAACAAGAACCTCAGAGATTCAGACTGGCACGAGTACATTGAACTGAGTGATATCTGCTTTTTACAGGAGACTTGGGACCTGAAATTTCAAAGGTTTTCTAAATGCTAATTCTATTAGTGGATAACGTTTAAATATGTTAACATCCTTGTGGGACCACCTGAGCAGCCGTAGGGGGTGAGGGTGTTTCTACCCTGCCCCCTTTTTGCATTCTACACGTTTGTTTTTCTGCTTCTTTTGTGCCTCGGTCTACCGAGCACAAGATGGCTGCCCAAACTTCCTGGTTTGGAGTGTTCACTAACCCTGGGCGAAGCACTACGCTACGCTCGCGGAGTTTGCGAAGTTTTCGCAACTTCGCACTACGCGAGCTGCACGTAGCACAGTGCGAACATGCGTAGTGCAGCGTAGCGTAGTGCAGCGGTCATTTTTTGCTTGTTTACGGTCCTGAACGTCATGTTCGCGACCGCGAGCAAGCAACATGACATCCCGGCGAGATTCTCAACGCGAGGAGGTCAGGTTTCTCATTGTGAGTTGTTGCGCATGCTCGCGACCGCTCTCAATGAGAAACTACCTGTTCGCGTAGAGAAAGCTGCCGCTCGAGTAATAATCTACTCGAGCAGCAGAAAACTACAGCTCGCACTGTGCAAGATGCCGTTTTCAATGCTTGCACAGTGCCGGATGCTTGTCCGCACTGTGCAATCATTGAAAACGCATCTTGCACAGTGCGAACATGCTACTACGCAGCTCGCGTAGTGCTACGTGAAGTTCGCGTAGTGCGAAGTGCACTTCGCATAGCTTCGCGTTGCGCTACTTCGTGAACTACGACCAGGGTTAGTGTTCACAGCCTCTCAATGCAGCACATGCTCGGAAAGGTCTGCGCGCAGTCCTGATTGGCTGGCAGTCATCTGTCAACATTCCAAACTGTCCAAACCAAGAAGTGTTGGCCACCATCTTGTTTCTCAGGAGAACTGAGGCACAAGCGAGCCCAAAACAAAAGTGGAAAACTTGAAAATGGGGCAGGGTAGACATCCCCTGACCCCCTAGCCTTTCTCAGGGGGTCCCAGAATCACCCCCGGCAAAAAATATATTTTTTTTTTTCGAAAATCACGTGTTTTTTTCTGGCCCTTGGGGTTCTTCTGGGACCCCCTGAGAAGGGCTAGATGTCCTATGGAAAATTGCATGTTGAAAAACAAGTTTCGGGACCCCCTTTTTCACTGTTTTCCCCTGTGGTACGCTCAGGGAACGCGTACCTGTAAACGCCCCTGTACACGCACCCTGAGCTTACTCCGCAAAACTTTCAAAAAACATTTTTTTTTTTTTGCCCTTCGTGGTCCTTCTAGGCCCCCCTGAGAAAACCTAGGGGGTCAGTGGTTCTCTACCCTGCCCCCTTTTCAACGTTGTCTCCTTTTATTTTTCACCTCTTGTGTCTCGGTTCTACCGAGACACAAAATGGCGGACTCTCCGGACTGTTTTGAATGTTGACAGACACCCGAGAGCCAATCAGCTTTCCGCTCGCGCACTTCCGTGGCGCGCCGGGTGCGCTTACAGGTACGCGTACCCGAAAGCGCTCGAAGCGCGCATATAGATATATAAATGTTTTGAAGTTCATTTTCATAAAAACTACTGGAGCAATTTTCACCAAATATAGAAAAGGCACTTCTGCGTACCAGTCCCTACAATTTTGAAAAGTTTGGTGTAATTCCATTCAGCGGTTCGGGCTGTAGCCGTGTCTGAACGTCCTATTAAAATTAACATGGGGAAAACACCTTTTGGGACCCCCTTTTTTCTCGGCCCCTGCATGACGAATCCCCCCGAAACTTCCAGGGAAGGAGCGGAGCGGAGTTGGCCAAAATTTTGGAAAATTACACGCAAATTCCTCAACCGACGCCAAAGTTATTCCCAATAGAATGTTGCGGATTTCCTATGGAAACTAGGTCCTAACTATATATACCTACTAGCTATTGCCAGTAGGTAATATATATATTTTTATGTATATATATATATATATATTTTTTTTTTTATTACCCTGTACACCCTAAAAAATAATCCCACCCTGGTCCCTTTAAATACCCCTGCATACCCATAATCATAACCCACCCTTACTCCTTAAAATACCCCAGCGCCCTTAAACAGTAACCCATCCTGACCCTAAAAATACACCTTGCACCCCAAAACCAAAACATAGCCCTGAACCCTAAAAAAACACCCTGCACCCCAAAACCAAAACCTAGCCCTGAACCCTGAAAATACCCCTGTACCCCAAAACCCATACCTAGCCCAGATCCCTAAAAATACACCTGTACCCCAAAACCCATACCTAGCCCTGAACCCTGAAAATACACCTGTACCCCAAAACCCAAACCTAGCCCTTAACCCTAAAAATACCCCTGTACCCCAAAACCCACAACTAGCCCTGAACCCTAAAAATACACCTGTACCCCAAAACCTAAACCTAGCCTTGAACCCTAAAAATACCCCTGTACCCCAAAACCCAAACCTAGCCCTGAACCCTAAAAATACCCCTGTACCCCAAAACCCACAACTAGCCCTGAACCCTAAAAATACACCTGTACCCCAAAACCTAAACCTAGCCTTGAACCCTAAAAATACCCCTGTACCCCAAAACCCAAACCTAGCCCTGAACCCTAAAAATACCCCTGTACCCCAAAACCTAAACCTAGCCTTGAACCCTAAAAATACCCCTGTACCCCAAAACCCAAACCTAGCCCTGAACCCTAAAAATACCCCTGTACCACAAAACCCATACCTAGCCCTGAACCCTAAACATACCCCTGTACCCCAAAACCCATACCTAGCCTTGAACCCTAAAAATACCCCCGTACCCCAAAAAGCAAACCTAGCCCTGAACCCCAAAAATACCCCTATACCCCAAAACCCAAACCTAGCCCTGAACCCTAAAAATACCCCTGTACCCCAAAACATATACCCCTATACCCATACTTACCTTATCCTAACATATAAAAAAAAAATGCTTTTACCATTCATGTATTTACAACGAATTTCGTTGTAAATGTATGCGTGGTAAAAGCATATAAAATGTAGTGCCATGCGTTATAATGGCATTGCGGAGTGATAGTAGATTCGTTATAAAAGTATGAGGAGCGATGGTATGTGGGAAGAAAGATAATGGGTGTTTACCCTCTAATTCACCACGGGCTGCCCCAGCCTGTCTCCTGGAATCCCCCAGCCCTGTCACTCACAAACCCAGACAAGGAATACACAACCCAGCAGAGGCAGGCTCAAACGGTTAGGCAAGCAAATACCTGCTTCCTGAAATTGGTATTTGCAAACACAGAATATTAAAATAAACTTTACTAAAATATGTATTTATTATTCTGAGTTCAGGCATACTAAATTCGAATTTCTACCGTGTTCCCTGAGTCAGTTAGGATTATAAAAATTTAATCTAACTGCCAATTCTGGCCTATGAGAACAGGTATCCTTCAATAGTGAAAAATGAAAATGGCTGTAATTCACTATTAGAACATGCTGCACACATCAGAGCATGGTGGCAGGTGCATTCTTCATCCCAAAGGGCATAACCCGGAATTGGTAGTGTCCATCTGGATCAGAGCATGTCCTACCTTATACTTACAATGCACCCTGCCCTAGGGCCTACCATAGGGGTGTCTAATATAAAGCAAAGGGAAGGTTTAGGGACTGGCAAGTGGGTGCACTTGGACAAATTGACATGGCAGTGCTAGACTGCACACAGGCCTTGCAATGGCAGGCCTGAGACACACTTTACAAGCTGCTTCTGTGGGTGGCACAACCAGTGCTGCAAGCCCACCAGCAGCATTTGATTTACAAGCCCTGGGCACACATGCTGCACTGTACTAGGGGCAGACAGGTAAATCAAATAACCTGATCATGGAATAACCAATCAGTACATTAATTTAACATAGGGGGCACTTGCACTGTGGCACTGATTAGCAGTGGCACAGTGCCCAAAGCATAAATCCAGCAAAAACATGTAAAAACAGAGGAGGCAATCTGTCAAAATGGAAGGGAGACTCATGCCAATGATGCCAGGTCTAACATTGAGACTTCAAGGGGTGCCTGCCAACTTACTTGAACAGATAATAAGGCTACATGAAGACAACTATGCAAAAGTAAGATGGGGTTCGAAGGGTGAACTGACAGAAGCAATCCCCATAAAAAGGGGCGTTTACCAAGGATGCGTACTGGCACCTACATTATTTTCATTGTGTGTCAACGATATCCCAAATTCTTTGAATGGCTGTAAAAATGACGCACCCAAACTGGGGAGTGAATTGGTGTCAGCACTTTTATTCGCTGATGACACCATATTAATATCACAAACACCCAAGGGATTACAACGCCTAATAGACTCTTTCCATACATTTTGCAAAATGGAAGGCCTCGAAATTAACATCAGTAAGACCAAATACATGGCCATAAACTCTCACAAAACCTTTCAGGAAAATATAGCTTTGAATGGCCAAAATTTGGAATATGTACAGAGTTTTAATTATTTGGGTATATCATTGGATACAAAGTTATCATGGAAGACACAAATAGAAAAAAGCAAGATAACCCTGAGCCAAAACTCACTACCCATTATGAAAAGACACAGGGATAGCTTTTACAAGGCTGTTTCTCCAACAAAAACATTTTGAGTTGATACATCAATGATGTCTTGATGACCTGGCAAAGAAGCATTGAAAGTGCCAAGAAATTCCTTATATGGTTTACTAACCAGAACCGATACTTAAAATTCACATAAGCTATATCCAATACAGAACAAACCCTTTTGAACATCCACATTTTTCAAGATACTGTCTTCCTTGAGATAGATGTCCATCACAAAACAAGCAAGGGTCTAATCCTTCAAACTACAGGAACAGCTGTACCCTCATAAAAATAGTAAACACAGTAAAAAAAAAAGCACAAAACATTAATTAAAACAAATATTTATAGAGATCAATGAATTAAGGTACCAAAACTCACCTGCCAACACATGTTCAAGAGTTACCATTCCTGGTGCGGCAGATACACTACAGAGTGTTGATCACCTTGGCAACCAAGCCTAACATCACTAGGCCAGACGATGTAGGATGCAGTGGTATGATGCATTATGCCACATATGGCGTCCACGTGCAGTGAGTGACAGAGAAGTGTTATTTCCTACTTATGCATGACTCTTGCCCATCAAAAAGACTGGTGAGACGTTCCACAATGATACAGGTCCCTTTCCAAAGTAAGCGTCTAACCTAGAACTGGTGACTTGAAAAAGTCCCAATGTACTCTCATTTAGACATGGGCAATTGAACAATTTACCAAGGGCAGTCAAACCGGAGCTGAGACAATGGTCTGGAGTGGCTCTAGGAGCCCATGCATTAGCCAAGCCTGCAAATGTTTAGCATGTAAATCATGCACCATCCATCCTGTAAAAATAAGATAAGTCCCCTCAAAACAAAAAAAGCCAACGTATATTCAGCGAATATTTGGCAGCCTGCCACTATATAGATCATATTATATGACTACAACATCCATCTCCACAGGAAGTGACTTCACAGGTTTCACAACAAAGCTGTCTTTGAAAGAAGAAGTGAAGCAGGAGGCCTCCTTTCTATCATCCTTTTATACACGAAGTAAGATCAATGAATTTCCTATCATTCATCTGCTCAGGAAGTCACATTGCTGGGTTTCCCATCATCCGTCTACACGAGAAATGAGATCGCTGGTTTTTCAATCATCTATCTGCACAGGAAGTGGCATCACTGGATTTACATTCATTCATCTGCACACAAAGTGACATAATTAGATTTCCCATCAATCGTGTGCACAGGAAGTGACACCACTACTCCCCCCATGACCTGCTTAGTGGTGAATACAGCATGGACGTGCAGTGTGCCAAAGGTGCACCAAAGACAAGCTTGTCTGTGCCTGTCCATCCCTGGATCGCACCCAGCACCAGAAACCCTGATCCTCCTCACTCCCTCTGCTACCCCTTTACAACCCTCCATGCCTTAACCCCAGCTGCTGCTCCACACACTGCTGCTTTGCCACACCACAAAACTCTGAGGGAGTCATTCCTGCAAGTTTCTATGGTCCTACGCACACCCATCCCAACAGCACCAAACACCCCACTCTCTTGTACTCACCCAGTCCAGCAGGTATAGTCATAATATCGATGTTTAAATATCGATATGCAATAATATTGATGTTTAAATATCAATGTAACATAATATTGACCTGCAAGAATATCGTCTACCAGAATATCAACAAGCAGATAAGAAATATAATTTTTTTTATATCCAAGTTAGTAATTTCGTTAGTCGCAATATTGTTGTTAATAATATTGAAATTTATTTCAGTGTTATGTATTTTAGTATATGTGTTAAAAGTATAATTTATTTTTGTAATGTATGTCTGAAATTTTTAGAAGTAATTAATTTTATGTTAAGTAATTTTTGAGTATTTTAGTTCTGTAGCGGGCTGTGGGTTTATAGGGGAATAGGGTGGGAAGAAATGTAATTGTAATTTTTTTGAAATACATTTTTAAAAATTATAAATTTTTGAAGAAATTAAATATTGTGTTTTAGTTCTGTAGCGGGTTGTTAGTTGATAGGGGAATAGGGTGGGAAGTAATTTAATAAAAATCAATAAATTAATCATGTTAATTAATTCATATGTTTGTATTTTATAATTAATATGGTTTATGGTATTAATGTTATTAACTGGTTATTAATTGGTTATTACTTATTAAAAATTAAATTGTAAATATGTTAATTGTGTCTTTTTTTAGGAGTGGGTTGTGGGTTTATAGGGGAGTAGGGAGGGAAGTAATTTAATTGAAATTAATGAATTACTGATTGATTAATTAATATTTAGGTATTTAATAGTTTATGTGGTTAATTGTTTTAAATATGTTAATAATTCGTTATTAATTTGATATTCATTATTAAAAATTAATTGGTAAACATTTTAATTGTGTTATTTTTATAAGAGCAGGTTGTGGTTTCATAGTGGAGTAGGGTGGGAAGTAATTTAATTATAATTAATTAATGAATACTTTTTATAATTAATATTTGTGTATTTAATATTTAATATTTTAATTGTGTTAAATAATTTGTTATTTATTAATTATTAATTTGTTATTAATTAATAATAATTCGTTGGTAAATAAGTCAATTGTGTCAATTTTTACGAGTGATATGTGTATTTACTGGGAAGTACTGTGGCAAGTATTTAAAAATGAATATAATTTAAAATTTTCAGAAAATATTTATTTATTGTTATTTTATAGTCTTAACCCTTTTGGTGTATCAGACGGGCCCCGGCCATCCAACGTCACGGTGGGTGTGTGCAGAGGTCGGCCGGTGGCCGTCCGTACCACGCCCACCCTTTATTTAACCCGCGGTCAACGGGTTAATAGTATGAATTAATTCATGACTCATTGTTTTTAATGTTATTGTTTATTGTTATTAGTTAATTAATTAGAGGTTAAGCAATTATTGTGCATGTTTTACAATAGTGGTGGTGTTATTTATAGGGGTATTTGGTGAGATGTAAATTATTTGTTATCATTTAAGTATTTGTTAATTAATGTTTATTATTTTGCTTGAGTGTGAATTGTAAATTATTCCCCTCTACTATCCAACACTTTCCCTGCTGTTGCACTCGCTGGAGTGGGAATAGTAATTTTATCTCCTCCGGTATCCAATACTTTCCCTACTGTTGCACTCGGTGGAGTGGGAATAGTAAATTATTCCCCTTTGCTATCCAACACTTCCCCTACTGTTGCACTCACTGGAGTAAGAATAATACATTTTACCCCTCCACTATCCAACACTTTCCTTACTGTTACACTTGTTGGAGTGGGAATATTAATTTATGCCTTTTGGCTATCCAACACTTTCGCTACTGTTGCACTCACTGGAGTGAGGATAGTCATTTCTACCCACTCGCTATCCAAAACTTTCCCTACTGTTGCATTTGCTGGGGTGGGAATAGTAATTTTTAACCACCCGCTATCCAACACTTTCCCTACTGTTGCACTCACTGGAGTAGGAATAGTACATTTTACCCCTCCACTATCCAACACTTTCCCTACTGTTAAACTTTTTGGAGTGGGAATATTAATTTATACCTGTCCGCTATCCAACACTTTTCCTACTTTTGCACTCACTGGAGCGGGAATAGTCATTTTTTACCCACCCGCTATCCAACACTTTCCCTACTGTTGCATTTGCTGGAGTGGGAATAGTAACTTTTACCCCTCCACTATCCAACATGTTGTCTACTGGTGCACTTGCTGGAGTGGGAATAGTAATTTTTACCCTCCAGCTATCCAACACTTTCCCTACTGTTGAAATTGCTGGAGTCGGAATAGTAATTTTAACCCCTCCGCTAGCCAACACTTTTCCTACTTTTACACTCCAAGGAGTGGGAATAGTAAATTATTCTTCTCCGCTATCCAACACTTTCCCTACTTTTGCACTCTTTGTAGTGGGAATAGTAATTTTATCCCCTACGCTATCCAACTTTTTCCCTACTGCTTTAGTTAATGTAGTGTAAAATACTATTTTACAAATAAATATTAATGTTAATATTTAAATTTATATATATATATATATATATATATATATCAAAACAATTCTCCCCGCATGGAGGAAGGATGAGCCGCACACGTAACTTGCTGGAATGCTTTTATTACGTTCTTCTTTGCACAACAATGCCTGGCAATCCTGACGCGTTTCGGTCTAAACATAGACCTTTTTCGAAGGTAAGCCTGCACCTCATATACCGCTTGTCACCACTGCTGAATGTCCGCAATTATAACTCTATCGCCTCCGGTGGCTCCTTTATTTGTTGCATTCTGGGGCATGTGGTTCTAAGCGGCAATCTTTTGATTTGAACCCTCCTGTGGGCGGTGCTTGTTGTCTTGTTTAGAAGTTCACTTTATAGTGTTGTTTCTTTTAAATCCGCATGTTGTTACCCAGTATCTGAGCCCATGATATATATTTTATATTTATATTACAAGTTTATGTGTATATATATATAAATATATATATATATATATTTTTTATATGCATATTTTTTTGCATATAAAAATAATTTAATGAATGAAATGATAAATGTCAATAACTAACTGACATATGTATAATCATGCCAGGACGTTTATTTGCGTATTTGCACAAGGAATAACCTTTTCTTCATAGAAGATGTTGCCTATGTCTATGTTGTCTATGGTCTATGGTCATGTGACTATGGGAAGGGCGGTGTTTAAACTGGTCACTTGAGCATTATAAAAATCAAAAAGCTGCACTAGTTCTTTGCATGTGAACAAGGGCTCTTGAAGCCCGAAACGCGTATTGCCCTCCTGTTTTTATCAGCTGCAATAAAGTGAAGAACCTGTCAATTACGTGGTCTGTCTCCTACTTTGCCTCACCGGTCCTGGGTGGATCTGGGTGGATCAGGAAGTGGCGTTTGTGGAGTTCCTGCATATATATATATAACGAATCAAGCAAGCAATTGTAAAATCACTTCCAGATTGCCCTGCCATCACCACAAGAACTTTCTTTTTAGCTCCCCCCGCAAAAAACTTACCGGACCTGACACCGTGCATTCTGGGTGTTGTGGTCTATGCACACTAAGTGGTTATCAACATGAGGTGAGATTACAACATCAGTGGGTGGAGCGAGCCCTCAGCCAATAAGAGGGCGACTAGATGGACACTCGCAATGCTGGAAGTTGCACAATTGCTTGGGCGCTGACGAGGCTCACCTATAGCCGAAATGCATCCGCCCTTTTGGAAAATAAAAGCTGCTTCCTGAATTCCCCGTTGTGGCTTCTGCTTCTTGAAAAGGAGGTTTTCGTGGCATACAATTTGCGTGTGAGCCAGGGACACGCTACAGAGGCTCCCGTTCCGCAAGTGGTCCTGACGTCACTGGTCTTCTGCCGTCCACGGCGGTTTTTGCTTGTTTCCATGAACATGGTCAGTCGGGACCCATTGAGGAGCTTTGGGGTGAAAAAGCGGTGAGGGGTTATTAACCTCCTTCTGGACAGTACGTATTGCCGCTACTGTCCCCGCGGGATGTATCCTTGAAGCTCCGAGATTGGAACGGTTTGGGGACTGGAGGAGGCGGTTTGCACCAACGAATCAAGCAAGCAATTGTAAAATCACTTCCAGATTGCCCTGCCATCACCACAAGAACTTTCTTTTTAGCTCCCCCCGCAAAAAACTTACCGGACCTGACACCGTGCATTCTGGGTGTTGTGGTCTATGCACACTAAGTGGTTATCAACATCAGGTGAGATTACAACATCAGTGGGTGGTGCGAGCCCTCAGCCAATAAGAGGGCGACTAGATGGACACTCGCAATGCTGGAAGTTGCACAATTGCTTGGGCGCTGACGAGGCTCACCTATAGCCGAAATGCATCCGCCCTTTTGGAAAATAAAAGCTGCTTCCTGAATTCCCCGTTGTGGCTTCTGCTTCTTGAAAAGGAGATTTTCGTGGCATATATATATATATATATATATATATATATATATATATATATATATATATATATATATATATATGGGGAAAAAAAGAAAAAACAGGAGGGGTGCCTCAATGAGAGGGTCTCACCATCACGAGTTGTCGCACACCAATGCTGGTAGTTGTTCACCAACAAACTCTTTCACCTTCATGCGCTAGATCTCCATCGCGCAGCCAAACGCGTTTCGAGTGAATACTCTTCGTGAGTGGTACATTAATGAATACAAGAGTGGCCTTGATTGTTACTTAATTTATTTGGTTAAAGTCCTGCCCCAATGGGTGCACGGCATCCTGGTACTTATAGTCCATAGAATGGTTGCCTGGGCTTCATGCGTAACTCTTTCCCCAGTGGGCCACGCCCACTCTTGTAACTTCAAACCCAGTATATATATATATATATATATATATATATATATATATATATATATATATATATATATATATATATATATATATATATATATGTATTTATAATTTGTATTTTGTTTCTAACATTTTATAATTAAATAAAATATGTATTTATTATTATTATTAATAAGTTAATATATGTATATTTTTTACATATGTATGTTTATATTACATTTATTATTTGTCATTTCTAACTTTTTTTTAAAATTCTAACTATATATTATTTTTAAGACATTTTTAAAAAAAACGATATTTTAAACAACAATATTTTAAACAACAAAATGTTGGTTTAGATATTTTTGTACTTACCTTTGTAGAGATAGGATCAATATTCTGTCCATCAATATCCTGTACTTGATATTCTTGTAGGTCGATATTCGGTCCATCGCTATTCTGTCAGTGATCCAGTCCAGCAACCACCCTCACAAACCTTCACACTCTCATGTATGCTTCTCAACACCTATTCACCAAACACACCACAGAGATCCGGGATATGCCCCACGACAATACCACATAACCACTTTTCGACACAGGAATATGGCTGAACCTTGCATCTGCACCTGACATCACCACAGCCATCCATTCCTTGGCTACAAGATTGCACTGCAAGACAGACTTCACAAGCCAAGAAGCGAAAGTGCCGTCATCCTCAAAAACACCATCAGCTGCAATACTTTCATGGACAAGTCATCCTCCAACATGGAACACATGTTGCTTAAGCTTAATGTTATAGCCAACTTCACCCTAAGAAGCACTCTCAGCTATAGACCAGTGGAACTGCACACCTACTTTACTGACTGCATCATGGACTTTGTTGTACCACTCGCCCTTGAAGCTTGCAACTACATCCTACTCAGAGGCTTGAACTTCCACATGGAAGACCACACTTACCCAAACTGAAAAGCACTCTTTGAAGACCTTGAAAGGCTGGGCCTCACCTACTGAGTAAAGGCACCTACACACATTGCCAGACACCTCCTGGACCCTAATTTCACCCTCTTTGACAACATCCAGGTCAGCAAGCCCACATCAGTCTCCTGGACAGACCACACACTTGTCCAGTTCAACATCCCCAGAACAGAACATAACATAACATAACAGTCCAACCCACATGCACTACAGCTAGACCAGCCCACCGAAATAAACACCTTCACTGACAAGGACATGGAACACTGCTCTTAACACTCACTATCCCCAACACAGCACCAGCCTCCTCAAACCTATCACGAATTGCATCTACTGGATCACCTTCTGTACCTACCCCTCCAAAACAGCAATACAACAAGTTCTAGATCCCAGGCCAGTTGGTACATGGAGGAACTCAGACTGATGAAATGCCACTGAAAATATCTACAGCACAAATAACTGGCGCGTAAATGGAAATTTGCTAAGGCAATACACACACGACCATATTAAAATCTGAGACACTACCATCAAAAGATGTGGACCACAAAGTGCACCGCTCTGGAGGAAATCATTGATGTTAGCAACAACAGAAGCAAAGAAATCTTTACCATTGTGAAGGATTTCAGCTCATCAGTGGCTGCCTCCAACTTGATCACCCCCACGCAGGGCCTCTGCAACAATCTTTCAATTTTTCAGTAGCAAAATTGCTGCTATTTTGGGCAACTTCAATCTGCAACCAGACCCGAGAGGACTCGTCCAATGCTCCCTGATCTTTTCAAAAGAACCAATGCTAACCACATGGCCAGTCATCACCCCAGAAGAAACCGTCGCAACCTTGAGTCCATCCACTCAGGAGCCCCATCGGAACCCTGTCCCCAACACGCTTAAATTAGTGGACAGCAACCTACCAGTGCGAAGCTCAAACACATTCTAAATTTCTCCACCACTTCAGCAATTGTCCCAGATGCTTGAAAGCATGCAATTGTCATTCTATTGTTGAAGAATCCCTCTGGGGACTCTTCAGTGCTCCCCAACTACAGACCAATCTCTCTCCTATCAATCCTGGCCTAGTTTTAGAGAAAATCATCAACAGTTGCCTTACTGAATATCTCAACGACAACCAATTTCTCAGCACAACTCAGTCTGGTTTCATACCCAGTCACAGAAACCCACCAGAACATGGAAACTGCCATCATCGTTGCCACATATGATATCTGCATGATTCTGGACAGAGGAGATGGGGTGGCCCTCATCCTCTTGGACATCTTGGCAGCATTTGACATGGTCTCCTACCATAGACTCATCCAGCACCTACACGACATTGGTATCTAAAGACACACAATCTGATGTGCTCCTTCCTAACTAGAAGGAACCAGTGTGGCAGCTTGGTACCATACACCTCAGATGCCTGCAACCTCATCTGCAGAGTTGTGCAAGGATCGTCCCTGACTCTGACCCTTTTCAACGCGCACGTAATCCCTCTAGCCAGCATCAACCCTCTGTCACAACATCAACATACTCTCCTCGCTGACAACACCCAATCCTTTCGCTCCCTCGTGGACAAGGTGATATCTGGATCAAGTTCAATGCCTTCATAACTGAAATTGTCAAATGTCTAAAGCTGAACACAGGCAAGACATAATTTGTGGTATTTGGGAATAGCGCTAATCTTTAAACGCGCTAGCGGCTTCAGGTCACGCTATGGTTTAAATCTTGCTTGATCTTTTAATCAATTTAAAGTTTACCTTGTGTGCGTGCAGTCTGAATCCCCGGCACCCGCTCGATACACCAGCTACTTCCAGCTTCTTCCGCCCCCTACCCCGGTCCGCCACGGGCTTGCCCGATTGCTGTGGAGGGTAGGCGGGGTGGCCAATCGCAATCTCTGGACGCTGGGAGGGCGGAGTCTGGGGTCAGTACACCAGGCATTTAAGGCGATACACTTTAGGAGGCGCGCAGCGGGCGCGCCCAAGGCAAGCCCGTCTGCGCCCATCCGCGCCTGTGCCGCGTCCAGCACCAGGCAGGCTGCCTGTGGACACATAACAGGGCAAATACTCCTGGTCCAGCCCTCAATTGCTGGCCATGAGGCCGCAGACCAGTACCTGCATCTCTAAGTGCAACCCCCCTCAGCTACTTGTTGACCATTTTGTATGCAAAGACTGCGGCTTCCCTCTAGAAGCACTTATCATTTGCCCCAGTAAAGAAAGCTACCGAACACCAGACCGTGCATTGCCCAGCGAGGTCAAGGCGTGCCTCGTCAACTGTCGTTCCCTCCCGGGACATGCAGGCGATATCTGGCTATCTATCACCATCCACACATAGGACCTGATGTTCCTTACCAAAACGTGGGTCAAAGAATCTTCCAACCCTGACATATCGCTAGCAATCCCCCCAGACTACCATTTTGTAGGGATTAATCGACCAGGGACTAAAGTGGGAGGGGGGGTCGCCATTATTTCTCGGTCCCAATGGAAAATAACCTCCAGGAAATTGCCTAACTCAGGCCCTATTGAGGCAATGTATTTCAGTATCACGGACCCCACTCACCTGATCCTGGCGGGTGCCCTAATCTACAACCCCCCTGGCACACAGCCCTCTCACCTCACTGAGTTATTGGCCACCCTTGCTGACCTATCCCTAAAACACCCGCATTTTACCATCTTAGGTGACTTCAACCTACATGTGGATGATGCTTCCTGTCCAAAAGCGAGGTCCCTGGTAGAAACACTTGCTGGAATAAACTTGGACCTGAGAGTTCATAGTCCCACCCACACGGCAGGCCACACCCTAGATTTGATCTTTTCGAACCTGTCAGCCCTTTCTGCTCTGGCACCATGCCCACTGGCCTGGTCCGACCACTCGCTTATTCCTTTCACCCTGTCTATCCACCCCCCATTAATCACGAATAGTGTAAAACCTAACTTGGGTAGGAAATGGCACAAAGTCACCTACGACGCTCTTGAACCAGTACTCTCAAACATGGAGTGGCTCCCGTCTAAGGATCTAGACGCCGATGTGAAAAAACTCAACTCCACTCTTATCACAGCGATTGATGCGATCGCCCCCTTACTCCCCCTCTCCTCTGCCAGATCGAAGCCCTCCGCTCTATGGTTTTCCCCAGAGCTCCGTACGGAAAGAAGCAAATGTAAAAAACTTGAGCGCCAATGGCGACGCACTTATGATCCTCTCGAAAAAAATATATATAGAGCCGCGCTAAAAAGGTTTCACAAATTAAAACAAGCCACTATGAAGGAATACTTCGCCAACAAGATTAACTCTGCTGACAATTCGGCCAAAACCCTTTTTCAAATTGTGAAAGACTTTACAAAACCTTCAGCCCTTACCCGTCTCTCCTCACCGAGTCAAGAACTCTGTGATGGCTTATCACATTTCTTTCATCACAAGAATGTGGATATTTTCTCCTCTTTCACACCGTCTAAAGGGCATGGTGAGGTGATATCAGTCCTACCTCCTCTACCTGCCTGCACTACCACATTTGAAGCATTCAAATCTATTGTAAGGGATTCTGTACAACACAGAATGCAAACATGTAAATCTGGCTCTCCCCTGGACCCCGTCCCAGCTCAAATACTCACGCAACTGGGCCCACTTATCACCACCCCCCTAATCTCTAACTGGAATACATCCCTTTCCTCTGGCCAATTCCCGTCGGAATGGAAACAGGCAATGCTAATCCCCATATTGAAGAAAGTGGATGCTGACCCGTCGGTACTTAGCAACTACCGACCCATCTCTCTCCTCCCTAAACCTGCAAAAATTCTGGAAAAAATAGTACGGGAGCAATTGGCCGACTACCTGGAATCCAACGCCCTCTTGCATGACACTCAATCTGGATTCAGATCCGGATATAGCACAGAGACGGCCCTTCTGGAAGTATCAGAGACCATAAGAGAGAGCATGGACCGAGATGAGGTGGCCATGCTGGTGCTCCTCGATCTGTCCGCGGCTTACGACACCGTGACCCACTCCATACTACTGGAAAGGCTGCGTGACTTAGGAATACAGGGCACACCACTGGCTTGGATAAAATCATTCCTGTAAGGTAGAACGCAACAGGTATGGTGCCGCCCCTACTTGTCAAAAGATAAGATGCCCCTTGGCTGTGGAGTCCCCCAGGGGTCGGCCCTCAGCCCTCTCTTTTTTAATGTTTACATGTCACCATTGGCAAGGGTGGTTGAGGCCTGTGGTGTCAGAGTGGTCTCTTACGCTGATGATACTCAGCTGTTTTTTTCCTTTAGAGACCACTCTGACAAAGGACTGGATAATTTTAAATCTTGCCTCACCAGCATTGTTCAATGGATGACATCTAATACATTACAACTGAACACCGATAAAACTGAGGTGCTATTTTTTTATCTGAAAACCCCTCTACTGTCCTCCACATGGTGGCCGCCTGAGTTGAACCCACCCCCCATCCCGGCCAACTCAGCCCGGAACCTTGGGTTTCATATTGACAATGAACTTTCATGCAAAACACAAATCCAAAAGGTTACATCTGCCTGTTTTGGCAAATTAAAAATGATTAAAAAAATCTCCCCCTATCTGTCTAGGGACTCGATGAGGACTGTCGTGCACGCCCTCATCACTTCACATTTGGACTACTCCAATAGTCTTTAAGTAGGGGCTCCTGCATATCTACGTCACCGATTACAGATTGTCGGAACGCGGCGGCAAGACTGATCTGTCACGTCCTCTATCGTCACTCCATCTCCCCGTACCTAAAGAACTTGCATTGGCTTCAGATATCTCAGCGCATCCAGTTCAAAGCCCTGGTCCTGGCCTTTAGAGCATTCAATGGGAATGGACCAAGCTATCTCAGAGACAGACTGAAGCAGGTCCAATCAGTCCGTTCCCTTAGATCCAACCATCTCCGTCTCCTACTCCCTCCCCGTTTCCATCGCTCTAGAAGAGGAGGCAGAGCTTTTGCAGTGGAACTCCCTACCGCTTAACCTCAGACTCACTGACTTAGAACCCCTATTCAGGTCCAAATTGAAAACATACCTGTTCTCCAGCTACTAGCCGCCTTAGTCACTACCGTATCTGTCCACAGCGCCGGGACACCCCCGGTGGGGGTAGCCGTGCGCTTAATCAAATTCCATAACAATAAATACAGCAAGGGACCCCATCTGGTGGCCAACAGAGCTTGAACTGACATCCATGCCCATCACTTATGCCAAGAAGCTGGGGATCATCATTGACAGGAAACCCAACATGACCATCAAAGTCAACGCCATCACTGTTTCATGCTTTCATACCCTGAAGATGCTGAGGAAGATTTTCAAATGGCTCTCAGTTATCACCCAGAAAAATGTCATGCACTCCATGGTAACAATTAAGCTAGGAGCAACAAAAAATTCACCACAAGGGTGCAGACTATTCAGAGCTTGGTGGCCAGAATCACTCTCTACCTCCCACACCACACTCACATGACACCACACCACATCTGAAGGAGCTCAACTGCCTTCCCACACACAAAAAAGCACAATTCAAGGCACTACATAATACCTGCTCAGCATACCTCAACTATTGCATGTGATTTCACAATCCTTCCAGACACCTCTGCTCATCAGGACTCTTACTTGCAAAAATCCCACTCAAAAGGAAAACCAGATCCAGCAGTCAAGCGTTCTTTTACATTGCTTCTAAAGCAAGAATGACCTGCCTCTTCACATTTAAGTCACCCCTGCTGAAGACCTGGCTTTTTTAGTGGTTCCACCAGGCCCTAGATTTGGCTAGACTCAGGCCTGTTCAGCGCCATGATTCCTTACCAAGTGACAGTGCGTTCTGCAAATCTGAATAACATTACATTATCTAACATAACATAACAAATAGATTTTTAACATGAACTTAGAATCATTCCTGCCCCATCACTGATAACAATGTCAGTAATGGACTAACAGTCAATTTGTAGTAAAAAAGTGGAGTATAATTTTATGGTGGCTGGTTAGGTTGCACTATGTAATGCTCCCAGAATACCCCAAAGATGATCCTTGGATTCACAATAATAAATCCTTAGCTCAGTTCTGGTAGTGTGGAAAAAGCAGTCAGGCTTTATTAGAGGAACATGTGTTAAGCTAAGCAATTCAGAGTACCAACATGGACCATAAGTAATTAACACAACTCAATAGAAATCTGACACCAATTCATAAAAATAAAGCATATATTTATATCAATTTAGACACCAAAATGAACACAATCAGATACATATAACTGGAGTTACGGATTTTAGGAACAAAACAAAATCAAATCAAAGCAATACTGCAAAGTTTTATCATTGTGGTCAATGTGGAAAAGCACTTGTGAAATTTGTCACTTCCAGATCAAGCTACTTGGAACCCAAGGAGGACAAAGGTGATGGAGGTCCCAGGACCAAACCATGACAGACAGTTTATTTTACCTGGCCCGAGAAGCCCGGGTGTAGAGCTGTCCTGGCAGTCATGGTGATGAAGTGGGAGCCGCAGGGTAGCTGGTTTTTAGTTGCATGGTGCTGGTAAGTAAACGGGTGCAAAAAGTCGATAACAAAGCTACTGCTCTTTGCGGATGAAAGTGTTGTGGAGTTCCCTCGAGGTGCAGCATTGAGTAAAGGCAGTGGTAAGGTCAGGTAAAGGATACTTCGACGTCCAGAAGTCAGGGGAAAGCGGTAGTCATATGATACTTGCTGGTGGTCAGGACTAAGTTTCCCTAATGCACTGGACCCTTTCCTAGTGGGCGATACCTCAGAGGGCCCAATGGCCAGCGATACTTCGGTTCTGGTATGTTGTTTTACATGCTGGCTGGTGGGGACTTGTGCCACTAGTCCAAGGGATTCTGGAGATGCCTTTGGCTCTCAGAAGGGTCCCTCTGTCTGGGGGAACCAGTCTCTGCTCCAGGACGAGTCACACTCTTGCAGTCCCAGAAAGGTTACCAAAGGTGCAGAGTGTCATGACTTTCCTTTGATGCAAGTCAGATCTGAACTTAGGTTGTGGTGACAGTCGTGCCCCTAAATCCTAGATACAGTAGTGTTAGAGGTGTGCGTGCAAGTGGCTAATAGGCAACTAATTCCAGTGGCTAATCTGCCCCGGAGGTGGCCAAATCTGGGGTGTATGTCACCTTTCCTACCCAGAGCCCTCTAGTCTACCAGTAAAAATGGCAGAAAAGGTCCTCAGCTGTACATACCAGGTAGCCCACCATAGGGATGTGGCGAGCCTTCTAGGGGTGTTCACCTCTTGCCTACATAATCTCCCACCTGCCCAGTTGCAAATGTGTCTGGGGGCAAAGGGAGAGCTGTTTACTCATTTGGGAGGCATCCTAGATGCACATACGATGTGGTGAATGCTTTGAAGCTCAATCAATCAATCAGCCTTATATAGCACAGCATGTCACCCAAGGAGGGTCTCCAGGTGCTGGTGAGCTGTGCGAGTCTCAGTCGAAAAGCCAGATCTTTTGCTGCCTCCTGAAGTCCTTCACAGGCTGGGTATTGTGAAGGTGGAGAGGAGGTTATTCCAGGAACTAGTGGTGAGGTAGGATAAGGAGCTGCCTCCACAGCGGCGGATGTGGAGGATGTAGGCCAAGGCAATGGTGGAGGATCGGAGACTCTTAGACGGTCGGTGGGATGTCAGGCGGTTATTGATGTAGGCGGGTCTGAACTTGTGGAGGGCTTTGTAGGCATGAGTGAGGAGCTTGAATAGGCATATTTACTCGACAGGCAACCAGTGGAGAGCTCTGAGGTACAGGGTGATGCTGATTGTGCTGGGGAGTTCTGAATGGTATGAAGGTGGTTCAGACTTTTGTTGGTGGGTCTGGCATAGAGCTCTTCGCCTTGATGTGCCAATTCACTAGCTATCTCGTCAGGGGGGAGGATTCACCTCCTCTCTGTCCAGGCTAATTATTTCAGACTCCTGGTTGTGTTCACACCTCCTAGAAGGGGGCCAGATCCCTGTCTTGGAGGTAGCAGCTGCAGGCTGCCAGACAGAGTCCAGGAAAGGCTGGGGCAACAAGGTGGTAAACCTCTAAGGTAGCCACCTGGCTGCATGTCATATCAAAACTGGCATGAGAATCATATCAGGGATGATGAGACACCTTGTTTAATACCAAACACGACTTATTTCAGTGGTAGCATAATGGAGCTGGCTACCTCTAGGTTCCCGGGTGTCAACCCATGTTATTCTATGGACCACTGATTACTTACACTATTCTTTAATGTAAAAACCTACCATAGGGATATATATAGCTTGCAGTTACATGTCCTTACCTTTAGTATGCTGCACCCTGCCTCCTGGGCTCAGGAAGCCTACCTTAGGGGTGACTGACTCATATTAAAGATAGTGCTTTGACCTTGCCACACATGGTGATGGTAAAGCCGACTTCGAGCAGTTTACACTGCTCCTGCAGTCTGCAATGGCAGGACTGCTGCAATTTGTTTTTCTTGGGTCACTCAGGGTGGCATAAATAGTGCTTCAGGGCCCGGAACCACTTTAACTCTCATGTCTTGGGGACCCATGGTAACACTTACCACAGACTTATAAGGGGGTTAAAGTTCTTGCCAATTGTGTTTGCCGATTCACATGTATCAGTTTATAGGAAGAGAGCACTAGCACTGGACGCTGGTTATCAAGCTTCAATGCACTGTCAGAGTTGAATACTAGTATCTAGTAGTCCAAATGGGGGCAAAAGGTGGGGGGGCACCTTCTAAAAGCCTGTTTTCTTACCGTTGTCATGTATAACCTAAAGCTGGCCTAGATTCATAATACATATGGAGCAACATTATGGTCAATTAAATCACAGCACACATTATGAAAGTCACATTATTTACTTTAAACTGAAGATGCTGATATTTTGACTCGGTGAACTGGGACTCTGCTACCCAGGTCCCATTACATGTGTTTTATTCTCTAAGACATGTTGAAATTGGCTATACTCCTAATTGGCATATTTAACTTACATATAAGTCCCTAGAATATGGTACAACATGTAACCAGGGGATGTAAGTTAAATGTCGCTAGTGGATTGAAGCACCCATTGCGCCACAGACTACAGTGACAGTTCAAACATGACAGGCCTACCACTGTAGCCTGTCTGGGCAGTTTTAAAACTGGCAAATCAACCATTCAAAATGCCCCTTTTTGACATGTCTAAACCTCCATTTAAATGTTAATGTCAACCTTAAGTAGACCTCAATGCCCATCAGGCAAGGTGTATGGTATTTAAAAGAAGAACATGTAAAAGTGTAGTGTTAAACATGCCTAGGCGATCCTGTTTTAGGTTTTAACCTATACCAAATGATAAAACCCCACAGAAAGGAAATTTGCCTCACCATTGTAGACATATAAACACTGATAATCACCTGCACAATCACAACTAAATGTCATTCAAAGAAAGAACAAGGAGAGTGAAAGATTTATTTTTATTTCTTCATGAAAGGCCCAATACAATGTAACTTTGTTATACAAGGTAGCAGCAAGAAAGGCTGGGCTAACATTATTATGCTTGAGGTTTGTGGTTTATAGATGTTGGCAAAATATTGTTTCTTTTTTTTCACTTTTGTGGTCTTTGGTCTAACGATTTAGAAGCACGTTTTTTTGTAACATCTTTTTATTTGCCACTTTATAAGTATGATATAGAGCATTGACACCATTGTAACTAAATACAGTAATTATAATTACAGTTCCACAAATTTGCACATCCTCAAGATCCATATCGTCAGCAATCTTATTCTGTGGTAATACGTTCCCTGTTTCCAACGTTAGGAAATAGTACTACAAGACCAGCACATAAATTCTCTCTATAAGTGCTCTATTGCCCCCATATCTTCTACCAATTTTTAGGGCAGCCCCCGCTCGTCTATGGTATGGTTGCCACTACCATGCACCAGTCCAAATCTTTCTTCCATTCCATCATGTGAGGTGCCCCTCCTTCCCCCACAGGTGAGCTATATTATGCTTGGCAATCATAATTTGCAGTGTCGCCCATGCGATTTGAATCTGTAGCTTCCCAAACATTTAACAGACACCATTTGGCTGAAGGTGTAAAAGCGGTTCCACACACAGTATTTGTAAGGTTTATAACCTTGTCCCTCCCCTCCACATTTGCTCTGCAAGTAGAATCTGACACACTGTCCATTTTTGTTATGACATTATAGGACATATATGACCTATGTAATATTTTCAATTGCACCAGCCGGAATCGTGCCCTGTTCACCATCTACCTGTGAGAGCCTGTGGCCTCCGGCCATTCTTCTTTCGCAAGATCATCTAAGTCTGTCTCCCAGTGGTGGCATAGGGGAAGAAGCGTGTTTGGGGAGTAAGTAATCAACTTTTTATAGGTGCGGGAAATTGCCCCCTACTCATACAGTCTTCCAATAGTCTCTCTTCCATCGTGATGCCTCTGGAAGAACCTCATCTCGGGGAATTGCCGCCATCAAGGCATGGTGCACCTGCAAATAGCGGAAGGTCTCAGTGGCAGCCATTTCATATTCAGTTTGCAAATCCCAAAATGAAATTATTTTGCCCTTGGGCTCTCACCCTTGAGATACCAATAAGGTCCCACTTGTCAAACCCTGCTCTATATTTTAACGTGCCTAATCTTTCTGAATCCCACAGTGGAGTGGCTTGTGTGATTTTATCTTTCCACCCCAGGGTTTTTAGCGCAGTTTGCCAGGTCAGAACCATGAATGCAGTAGGTCTGGTCAGTCACTGATGGCCCTGGGCTTGTGTATAATGCCTGCAGGTATCCTTCCGGGTGTAGCACAAGTCTGTCCATCCGATACACCAGATTGGACCCATTGATTGAGCACCATTAATTGCGCTGTCCAAAAATATTTTTGTATGTCCGGCAAGGTGATTCCACCATCGCACCCCCCCCCCCCCTAGTCAATTTTGCCATAGCCAAAAGAGGGGCCTTCCCATCCTATAGTAAGATACAGACCTCACCCTCTATATTTTTAAAGTATGATGTGAGGACCAAGAATGGTGTATTATGTAGAGCACATAGAGAGTGGGGTAGCGCCATTATTTTGAAGAGGGACGCTCTACCCAAAAGGGAGAGTGACAGTGTTCTCCAGTGTTGGACGTCTTTTTAAGAGGCTATGGAGATTACTAAAGTAAAATAAGGTCAGGGTCCACAGTAACATAAATGCAGAGTTATTGGAATCCCTCCAACTCCACACGCACCCCACAGTCCCTTGGCAGGGCTGGTGTACCTCTGTGAAGAACAACAATTAAGGACTTGGACCAATTACTGGTGTAACCGGAGTATTCTCCAAAATGTTTAAAAAGGTTAATAATTCTGTCAATTGCGTGGAGTGGCTAAGTAAAGTAGAACAACATCTGCGAATAAATATAGATATTCTGTCCTCCCATCCAGATCCATCTGCATCCACGCTGCCAGTGGTTCAGGAATTAGGGCAAAAATAAGTGCTGCGAGTGGACAGCCCTGTCTGGTGCCCACTGTTATGTGGAGATTTGCCATTACTTTAGCCCAAGGTCCCGAATAGAGGAGTCTCAGCCAAGCCAGGAATCTGAGGCCAAAGTCCATGTGGCTCAACTTCTACGCTCCCAAACGCCAGCTTCGATCAACCAGCCACGCCCTCGCCGCTGTCCCCCGCATCCGAAGAGCCACCACAGGAGGAAGGTCCTTCTCCTACCTGGCCGCCAAGACTTGGAACTCCCTTCCGACCGGTCCCCGGTAGCTTGTCTCCTTTCTGGTGAAGAATTGGCTTGGTAGTTTGGTCTGCCCTGTTCCTATGATGCACTGGGCCAGGGACAGACTAATTTGCATATAGCCAGGTTCTGAGCTGGGATGGGGCAGTGAGATAAATAACGGTGATGGATCAAGCCCTGATCTTTGGACTGGGTAAGAGTGGTCTGCTTAATTCAGACACTCTGTTCATCACCACCCCCTTTTCTGACTCCCTTCCGACCCACCTCCGCCTGACCCAAGACCACCTCGCCTTCAGGAAGCAGCTCAAGACCTGGCTGTTCGAGCAGTAGCGGACCCCCTCCCCCCAGCGCCTTGAGACCCTCCGGGTGAGTAGTGCGCTATATAAATGCTCTGATTGATTGATTGATTGATTGTGTTCCAGCACAGTGAAAAGATGTGGCCATTCGATAGTGTTGAAGGCCAAACGGGCATCTAGCGGCATAACTACAGCGGCTTCCTCTATTGTATCTATGAGACCCAACACTCCATGCAGACGCTGCAGATTAAGAGCCGTATTTCTGCCAGGCATGAAGCTGTATTGGTCCGGATGGACTAATTTGGTTATTATCTGTAAGCGTCGGGATGCCAGGAGCTTAGCCAGGGTCTTTGCCTCTGCATTGAGAAGTGAAATTGGCCTGTAGGAGGTGCATTGATCAGGTGGCTTATCTGGTTTATGTAGCGATATGATGGAGGCTAGTCTTTGATCTGCCGGGAGAATACCTAGTGTGTGGCTCTCCTAATACAGTTAAAACACATGAGGAGCGATATCAGCAGAAACGAGCTAGTAAAACTCAGTTGGGAGGCTTACCAGACGGAATGCCACGAATAGCTTGTTCTAACTCATCCGTCGTACGTTCTTCCTCTAGAAAAGATTGGTCTTCCTCTGAAAGTGTAGGGAGGGCAGTTTCACTACTAAGTCATGAGAGTCAGCAAGCATTGTGAAACAGGGAAGTAAAGATGGAAATAGTAGTCTGCAAAGATGTCTGCTATTTCCAGCGGATCGCTTTGTTTTTCGCCTCACATTTTTTCTACTATGCTAGGAGCTTCCTTGCTTTATCACCTAATTAGTAAGGCCAATGTTGAATTGTCTGATATCTAGCTTTAGCATCCTCCGTCACCAAGTCACTGTATTTTTGCTGTTTGAGATTTAAAACATGCTTGTTCTCTACAGTTGTGTCTAATACTAGCATATATTTGAGTATTATATGGTCTTGTTCCACTTTGTCTAATGCAGCCTGTTTTTTTTTGTAGCCAATAGCCAAGGAAAGGGCCTGTCCCTTAACCACAGTCTTATAGGCATCCCACAGTATTTGTGCGCAGCTCACTGATGGCTCATTTTCTGCAAAATAGAGCTGATTGGTCTCTGCCAAACCATCTCTGACTCTCTGGATTATAAGGTACCAAGAGAGATGCTGCATTGAGTTTGGAATCTATCAGAGCTATAGATATCCGGGAGTGGTCCAAAGTCCTTCTTGCTGTATATCGGACGTCAAAAAAGCGGGACACATTATTGGCATGTGTGAAGGGAGAGTCTATCCGAGACAGGCCAGAGAAAAAGGAATAGCTGAATGTCCCCGGATTATGTGTTCTCCAAATGCCTGCAAGCCTCTAAGCGGAGGTTTAGTCCGCCAAGGCCATCGGAGTAGGAGTTGCCCAAATGGGGTGCATCGGTCCACAGTGTCGCCTAGGGACACATAAGTATATACCCAACAGGGAATTCCAAAGGGCCATGCCAAAATCAGGGACGGTAGCATTGTGCATACCCAAAGGCACGTATATGGAGAACAGATTAAGAGTTTAACCCTCCTAGGTCCCAGATGGCCCAGATATCGGCCCAAGCGATCCAACCAGGTTATCTATGATTGGAAATTGTTCCAGAGAAGTATACCCGCCCACCAAGAGCTAGAGGTAAATCCCACATGCACTACCATCTTATAACCCTAGTGATCCATTGCCTTACATGTAGCACCCTTTGGGTGTGTTTCTTGTCAAAACACCACGTCTAGAGAATGCCTCTCAAGATACTGGTATATCCTTCCCTGCTTGATTTTGTCCCCCAAACCAATGACATTCAAAGATGAACATTTAACTTCAGTTTTAGATGCCATAAAAACATTTTAGTATTGGGCTAACAACTGGATCAAGAGTATCAAGTAGGAATGTACTGGCTACCTGTGCCACTGCATGGACAACTAGTCTGGTGCCTGTTAAGAAATGGTGCCAATTATTTACTAAAAAGGAAAACAGATTACTCTTCAAAACTTCCCTCATCCCTCTCTTCCCATAAACGTCTGAACCCCAATCCCCACCTGCCTCCCTGCATGATGATCCCAGAACTGCCCATCCCTCCAACTCTGCAGGGTGCCTGTCATCACCCCCCAACTTTAACATTTCCATTTTGGAGAGCATAACACGCCAGGAAAAGCTCCCGCTGTTCCCCAACACAACAGAATATTGTTACTTGAAGCCAATCATGCTCAAGAGGCCGCACACGAGGAAGCACCATTACCTGGCAACTATAAGCAAGTCCGGTGACACCCAATCTAAGTGTCTCATCTAAAGGACAAGAACCAATTATGCTAAAAGAATATGCTACAGCTGAAACAAGATCACCATATTGTTACTCCAGAAATGGAGTGTTAGTTCCTTGTAAAGTAGTCTTCGTGGGTGAGCATGCTGGTACAATCCCTCAAGGTGCCCGACGTTGCAGAGATTCATGCCCATCTGAACCCTGTTCTGTTGTAGTTGGACTATTGGGACTCACAGGATGTTTCCTGTGCTCCCTTCAGCGATTCCTTGATCCATTTCCATTGACCGTTCACCATCCATCTATCCAGTACCACGCATATTCAGGGGTCAAGAAAAACATGTCCACCCCTCCCACTCCACCCAAAGCTTTGCTGGAAACACCATGGAATATTTTATTTCTTTATCTTTTAATGCCCTCTTGACCTCCAAGAAACTGCAGCATTACCTCTGGGCCAGCAGCATGAAGCTGGGACATCATTTTATTGTTGTATTTTCATATGTGACGGCAGGACACTACGGACAGTTTGAAGTATGGCATGCTGGTCTCGAAAGTTAAATATACGAGCTATGACTGGGTGGGTGGGACCCCGGCTTATTTGGAGAGGCCATGTGGATGTAGTTCCTTAAGTAAGAGGTCCTCGACAAATAAGTCCACTACAGGTCCCTCAGCCTGCTCAGGGACTGCAAAAATATGCACATTGTTGCAATGTTATCTACCTTATTGATTGTCCAGATGAGCTTCTATTATTTTGTTGGCAGTTATCAATTCAGTCACCTTGGTCTTAAGGTTAGAAGTTTCATTGAGCAAGGTGGTTGTGGAGTCCTCCACCTCCTTAACTCTTGTGCTTATATTCCGCCGGTCTGCCTGCAACAGAGAGACCTCAGGAATGGTGGTGTCAATTCGCCTTTCCAGTACCATGCGGACTGCTTTGATCACCACAATAAGGTTGAGCATTGGACGTTGTGGCACCTCAGTCAATGGTGGAGAGGCAGCTTAAGGGGGCTCTGAGGGTAGTCAGGCACAGCAGACTCTTTAGGCATTGTGCATTTGTCTAGTTTCATCTGATGGGTGCCCCATAGTCCCTTGCCACAAGTCATAGTGCTCACAGAGGAGGTTGTGCAGAAAGCAGGGAGGGTTTGGGCGGGCAGGTCGATCTCACCACCTCCCGCCAGAGGGTGCCACAGTTGGGTTTTTCCTGTCTCGTAGGCAACTTTGACTGAACATCTGTAAGCGCAGAGCACTTCCACACAATGTAGGAGTATAAATCTCTCTGTACAGATATTTTCGGGTAAGTAATCTCCCACACAGCCATGCAGCCGAGATATATGGGTGAAGTGCAAGCTCCTCAGTCGCCAGACACCTCGAATGCCACTACTGCGTACCCAGTAAAAGAAAATGGCTGCCTTGTATGTGGAGCAGGACTACGTGTAGGGATGTATGTCATTACTACGCATGCTTTTACAACACATGCCTTTACCACACAACTTTTACAATGCAAGTCGTTACAACGACTTACGTTGGGGGGTGCTGGATAGTGAATAGTTTAATTTACTACTGTGGAGAAGTGTGGCTCAATGGTTAGAGCTCCTGTGAACAACATGAGAAAAGATGTAGCTCAGGGGGTGTGTACGTGCTATGCTAGAATAACGTTACATGCGGGGAGGGATAGTGAAGTAGAGTGATCGACTCATGACAAGCATGTGCCTTTGGATTCAGTCGTGTGGGTTCCATAGTGCTCGTTATGTAAACGTAAAAGTGATGGTCATGGTGGATTCATGACTTTGTTAAGCAATGTGCTCGGAAGTGTAGTTACGTGCTTAAAGGCAGTAGAAGATATTCATCTGTGGAACTCACGTATATCCTGTTCAGCGTAATTCGTGTAGATGTAGGCTAGGCGACAATTTTAGTGACTTTGGCACTCCATGTTAGAATTCTTGCTACTTTGTAAGCAAAGAAATGTTGAGGGGCAATTCAGGAAATTTTATTTTAGATTGCGTGTGAAATGGCTTGTAATGATGCATAGAAATGTGCATTCCCCGTCCATGGAATTTGAAGTCAATGTAGCCTCACCGTGGAGCTCTGAACAAGTTCTAGCTCCCTTACATAAAGAGGAATTTTATACAGACTTTGAAAAATACAGCTTCATTTTTGATAGCTTCAATAAATTTCAGGGCCTCTATCTTCATTGGGAGTGGGTTTCTTAGGGGGCAAGATGGCAGCTGAGTGAGAACCACAATCACTCACCTCCACAATGCTCCACGCTCCGCTACACCCATCCTGAACGAAGAACATCGCTGTTTGGGTGAAAATCTCTGGAGGAGGGATGAACAGCAGTAAACGCATGGCAAGTCCGGAGGCAAGATCGGAGGCAACCCGATGAACACGGGAGGAAACCGTAAAAAAGCACTGGGGGTCCGCCAAGAGAAATGCGAGAATCGGCAATCCTTTCTCGGATCTGGCAGCTATACAGATTGAGCTGCGTCCGCGGAGACCTACACAAGACAGTCAGCCTCACACGGTGGCAATCCATCACTCGGTTTCTTCTGGCAGCCGCCAGGAGAAGGATGCGCTCGGGCTGCAGGCTGGGGTAGAAATGTTGATGAGGAAGATGAACTGGGTTGGGATTACTCGGCCACACAGCTAGTAGGTCTCGGCATTCCAGACATGGAAGGAAGAACACCCAAAGGTCATCAAGCTGGTCAGGATGAACCAAAAGAATCTTATGACGAGGTCCCTGAGCCATCTCTGTCAATGATATTTCAATCACTAGGGGCCCGATATAGGTCGCCATTTACCGGTCGGTAACGGCCGATTTCGGCTGTTACCGACCGGTATTTGGGATTTGACATGTAGGTAGGCTTAAATTTTCAGAATCGGTATATTTACCGATTCGATAAATTTACCGATTCTGTAAAATACCGAATCGGTAAATTTACCGAATCGGTAAATACAGAAGTAGGTGGCACTGAAAACAGTGCCACAGGCCATCACCGATTTGTTATTTACCATGTAATACTATTACATGGTAAATAACGAATTCCAGTTGTGACACACATACATGCCCTTAGGGCATGTATGTGTGCCACATGGCACACAAGCCAGAAACAGGGGTCCAACAGGGTGTCAAAGTGACACCCTGTCCCCCTTGTAAAATCGGTAATTTTACCGATTCGGTAATTACCGAATCGGTATTTGCTATTGAATCCTGTGGGCTTCAAGGCCCATAAGAATCAATGGCATATACTGATTCGGTAAGTACCGAATCGGTAATTACCGAATCTTACCGATTCTGTATTTTTACCAATTTTTTTTCCTACATAGCAATTACCGATTAGTAAATACCGAATCGGTAAAATTCGGTATTTACCATTCGGTAATTTGCTATTACCTACATCTAGGCCTAGGAACCTCCCAGTACGAAATCAAACCGCCAGGCGAGATTAGCCTAAAAAAACTTCAAGGCACCATGTGCAAAATCGGAAAAACATGTACAGAGATCACTGACAGATTGGGCATGGTAGAGAAACGCACGGAAGACCTAGAGAATACAGTGGGTACATTAAAAGAACAGGCATCCTCCCAAGACTGCATGCAAAAGGATGTCATGTGGAAGCTGGAAGAGGCCGAAAATCAGCAATGTAGGAACAACCTAAGACTGCTGGGAATACCGGAAAATGTCAAAGGAAGCGATGTAAGGGGTTTTACTATAAACCTCCTTAAAAACTCGCTGCCGGAGTGAGCACATTGGGACTGGGACAAAGAAGTTCAGTGGGTGCATAGAATTTCTCTTTCAATGCCTAAACGACAAACAAATGCACAAGGGTACCCACGGGAGATTTTAATATATTTTGGGAACTTGCTACTCCGGCAGGCAGTCTATGATCTGGCTAGACAGAATATAAAAAGGATAGGGGAAAATGTTATGTACTTTGCTGCGGGGAAGAGACCTGTTTAGGCTAGTTGGATCAAACAATCCAGAGAACAGGAATCATGGGTGGGAAGCGTGGTGGGGGAATAGGGGTAGCCTCGGGGTGAGTGAAGTGACTAAATAATACTTAATGACTAAAAATGTATACCGGTAACAAAAGGATGTGATTATTCTATGTATCTAAGGATGCTAACTTTGTGTTTATTTTATCACAAGGGGTCTTCTTTTCTTTTCTATTCTATGTTTTTGTGTTTGAGTTTCACAGTTGGAGAGCTGAGCACAGGATGGGAGGATGGGGCGTAGAGGGGGGAGGGGGAGGGAGAGGGAGAGTGGACAATCCAGTCTCTATCATACAGGCTCAGGATTGCCACAAGAGGGGGAGGGTGGGGGTCGAGCACACAGTCATACAGTCGGGATAGAATCCATAGTCAGGGTTAAAGCTACGATGGCACAACAAGTGGCACTGCTATTTGGGGGAGGACAAATGGTATGGGGAATATGACAAGATTAAGGATGGATAGGATCCAAAATTCTGAATGGCTAAGTTAAGAGTGTTAACTATCAATATTTGTGGCCTCAACAACCCAAAAAAAGACAGAGTTGCAATAGGTCTTAGATCAACAGGGGCTAATATTGTATGTCTCCAAGAGACACATGTGGAGGGGTCCCAACTGCACCTTTTGAAAACCCTTGGATACAGATTGATTATACCCACAACACAGGCAACCAAGACACGGGGGTGGCCATTCTGGCAACAGGAGGGGGGCTCCAATTCACCAGATCAGCAGCCGACAAGCTGGGGCGGTGGGCAATCACGGAGTGCCAGTATAGTACTGGGAAAAAACAAACTATCTTCTCCATATACGGGAGCATTACCGACGATCCAGACTTACTGGGATTTATTACAAACGAACTAGTACACTGGTCACTCCCTATGATTGTCTGCGGCGATTTTAATCTTATTCTAACGTCTGATTGGTCATTGGGATCCGACTTTATATATAAAGGAAGGAAACCTAGGGTATTCAAAGCACTTCAAGAACTATGCACCACACATGGGTTGTTGGATTGTTGGCAGTCTAAACACCCTAACAATCCAGGATTTACTTTTTTTTCCAACCCGCATACCAAACTCGCCAAGTTTGATTATGTGCTTGCCTCCCATACTATGATATCAAAGTGCCTAATGAATAGACTACCTCAGGTCCTATCAGATTATAATCCCCTAATCTTAAGTATCGATAGTGAAGGGATACAACAGACTACAACAGGTGTACATTCGAAAGGGCTATACTTCTAAATGAAAAATATTGTCAACTTATAAATAAATGGATACCCGAGTTTCTAGAGGATAACCTGGTCAGTGCACTGATAGAAACAGTGTGGGATACTCTTAAGGCAGGAATAAGGGGAGAAACTCTCCGATTTTTGCTAAAACCTAATCAAGAGGCAAAACTGAAAATAAAAATACTACAAGAAAAACTAGCGGAAGAAGAGGACGGACTTATAAGGGCAGTACAGGGGGGACAGAATATCGAAGGGGCATTAGGAGAGGTGGCTGTTGCAAGAAACAGAGTTGCAGACATTTTCATGGAAAAAGCAATATGCAAGGCTACAATGAACAGGGAGAAAACATATTAACTGAGTGAGCAAGTAGGACATCATCTTGAAGTTCTCACAAGACAACAAAACATGGCGAACATGATCAAATAGATTAAAGATCCTAAAAATGGCCTTAAGCAAGATCCCAAAGAGACAAAGAGATAAGAGTAGCATTTCAAGATTACTATCAAGAACTATACAAAGAGACTAATAAAAAACAAGATGAGATTGAGGAATATCTAGACCGGACTATAGCAGCTAAGCTCCCACGGGAAGATGAAGATAGCTTAGTAGAAATACCTCAGTGGGTAGAAATTCTATTATCAATAAATAGTTTAGCCCCCGGAAATGCAGCCGGGTTGGATGAAATACCTGTAGAGTTCTATGCCAAATTCCATAAATCACTGAAAGGAATTTTAACCGATTTAATAACCCATGTCTTTCAAGCAGGGCAACATCTAATATTGTAGTTTTTCCAAAGAAAAACAAAGATCCAACAGAACTGGGATCCTACCACCCAATCACATTAATAAACTGTGACTCTAAAATGTACTCTAAACTATTAGCTAGCCGATTAGCACCAGTCATACACAAAATTATATCAATTCGACAACATGGATTCGCCCCGAGAAGATCCACCAGTGATCATGTTCAGAGGGTGATTACACTCTTTGACATAGCGGAGGTAGCAGGAGACCCTATGGCACTTATATTATTAGACGCGGTGAAGGCCTTTGATAGGGTCTCCTGGCAATATCTATGGATGGCAATGTCAAAGAGTGGAATTAGGGAGAAGTTTATAAATGCCATCCGCATGTTATATACGAATCCGGAAGCTGTTGTAATGATAAACGGGGAAATAACAGGGAAAATCAACGAATCAGCGTAATAAGAGGGAGAAGACAGGGGTGCCCATGTTCTCCCCTACTATTTGCAAACTTTATCGACCCGTTTATTCGCAGAGTAGAAACGAATATGGCTATATCACCAATTAAAACCCCAAACGGTGACACCAAGACTTAAGCTTACGCAGACGACATCGCGATTGTCACAAATGATCCAGGCGAAGCAGTAAAAGTAATGGAAGAAGAGGCTAATCAGTTTGGGGAGATCTCCGGCTATAAATTAAATCAGGATAAAACTCAGATAATCACCAACGATAAAAGCACCTTTAGGAACGATCGGATAGTGGGAAACGCAATGTACTTGGGAGTCAACATAGCCTGCAATCTAGACAAACTGGTAAAGATCAACATGGATCCACTCATGAAGCAAACGGAAAAGAGCCTCAGTAGATTGTACAATCTGCATGTAACCATAATAGGTAGATGCAATGCTATTAAAATGTTATTTTTTTTCCACATTTTTATATTTTTTTGAGACCATATGCCTAAACATTAACCCACAGATATTTAAAGATATAGACAATATATTTTCTCGATTTATCTAGGGATATAGAAGACCACACACTAGGCCCAAATGGGAATTATAGACAAGAGAGTGTGGTTCCAACACCGCAATGACTCATTCTTCGTAATGAAGCGAGCGAACATCTTTGGCGACTGACATATGTTATGTTATGTTATGTTACGTTGTTTTTGTATAGCGTACGGCTACTCGAAAGGAGTGTCCCGACGCTTTTCCACCCGTGGCTCATAAAAGTAACACAACACAGCTAAAACACAAGACCCTAAAAGGAGAAAAAAAAAGAAACAGTTTAATAAAAAAACAGACTAGGAATTAAAAAGCCAAGTATTCAGGCTCCTCCTAAACTGAAGCAGATTGGCAGTACTGCGCAGCGCAAGCGGAAGCGAATTCCACACCTGAGGTGCTCGGCAGCTGAAGGATCGCCCTCCTGCGCGCGCCTTCCTCACCCGTGGAACCACCGCTTTAAAAAGGGTTTCCGAACGGAGAGAGCGAACTGGATGATAGAAGTTCAGTCTCCGCTGTAAGTATCCCGCCCCTGATCCATGCAAAGCTTTGTGCATCAGGGTCAAGGATTTAAACAGAATCCGCTTCCTAATAGGGAGCCAGTGAAGCTTCTGAAGCAACCCTGAGGCACGGGCACGTCTGCCAAGACCAAAAATTGCCCGGGCAGCAGAGTTCTGCACCACCTGAAGGCGCTGAACCAGATAATCTGGAAGGCCAAGAAAGAGGGCGTTTACATAATCCAGCCTAGAGCCGATAAGAGCCTGAACGGTAATCCTCCTGTGTTCCTCCGACAACAGGGGCAAGAATTTGCGAAGCATCTTCAGGATTCCGTAGCAGGTACCAGCCAGACCAAGGATATGAGTTCGCAACGCCAGCTGATTATCTAGCTTGACACCCAGATTTTTAGCAACCTGGGAGGACTGAGCCGGAGGATTCATGTCAGACGGCCACCAATGCTGCCAATCAGGCTCGACGACGCAGCCAAAGAATAAAATCTCAGACTTGCCCGAGTTGGCCCTCAGACTGTTCCGTTGGAACCAGTCGAAGACCAACGCAAGGCAGTCCCGGATTCTCTCTCCATCAAACTCTTGGTCTTTCCCGCAAGTGAAGAGGAGTTGCGTGTCGTCGGCATAGGAGACGATCTGGGCCCCACAGGCCTCCACCAAGGCCGCCAAAGGGGACATAAAGATGTTGAATAACGTGGGGCTCAACACAGAACCCTGTGGAACCCCAACTCCCAGTGGCGGCATCTCGGCGGAGCTCTGGGAAACCCAGACCGACTGGCGGCGATCTTCCAGGAAAGAGGTGAACCACCTGAGCACCGTCCCCCTGAGGCCGATGTCATAAAGCCTCGCTAAAAGCGCCTTATGGGGGACGGTGTCGAACGCCGCCGACAGATCTAACATGACCAGCATGGCCCTACCGCCGACATCCAGAGTCTCCCTGATAATCTCAGTCACCTCCAACAGAGCCGTTTCCGTACTAAAATTAGGACGGAAACCCGATTGAGATGAGTGGAGCAGATTGTTAGCTTCCAAAAAGCCCGACAGGACTCCGTGGGCGTGTTTTTCCGTGATCTTCGCCAGTGCAGGTAAAAGCGAGATTGGCCTGTAGTTCGCCAAAACCTCGGTGTCAAGACCCGTTTTTTTTAAGAGGGGGATCACCATCGCTCTTTTCCAAGAGCTGGGGACCCTTCCCTCTTTCAAGGAGGAATTGAGGACAGAATTGACCATAGGATTCACCACCGCCGCCATCCCGGCCAAAAATTTGGCAGGGCAGGGGTCGAGTGGGGAGCCAGATTTAAGGTTAGCCAATAACGCCTGAGAGACATCACAGGCAACAGTAGGGAACTGTACAACTGCTACTTTAAAAAAGTTTGCTTCAAAACACTAGCAGGCATTTACACTGCATGGAATCAGGTGCATAAACTCCTGGGTATCGGGAGGTTCTACTACAATACTGTTTTTTCCAGAAATAACAACCTTCCAGAGATCTTTATAGATACATGTATAAAGAAATGGCTAAGAGCTGGGATTACCCAATGTGGTAGCTTTTACTCCTCAACAGGCTTTAAATCATTCAAAGAGTTAAAAAGCGAATTTGTGCTAGATCATAGAGATTTTTTTAAATACTTACAAGTTAGAGATTTTTTTATGAAAAAAGGGGGTGGACGATCTAAATTTCAGAAAATTCAGGCAATTGAACTAGTTAACAAAAATGCTACAGTTAAAATTGGGGAAATCTATGATAATCTGGTCTCCACACTCCCGGATGATATGGATACAATTAGTTTAAAATGGCAGAACAAGCTAGAGATAATGGAAGGGTCAATTCAGAGAACTTTCAAACTATCCCAATCGTTGCTAATGTCTACCAGATTGCAAGCCCAATATTATAAAACATACTTCCAGTTGTATTACACACCAAATAAGATCGCCAAGTGGGGCACTGGCAAAGGCCCGGAATGCCCACGATGCGCACTGTACGAAGCTGACATAATACATATGTTTGCTACTTGAAACACACTTAGTCTTATCCGTAGGGAAATCTCCACCTTCCTATCTGAAATTCTTAACGCAAGAATATAAATTTCAACGGGAGACATAATGCTAGGAGGGGATGGGGACATTCGACCAAAGGGGATGCAATGGCTCATATTTAGTTCTATGTCTGTTTTTAGAATATAGTGGTACAAAAGGGGGTGGTGATGGACGGAGCACCTGAACCAATCAAACACATTGCATATGGCCATGTCTGAACTGGGGTGGCAGAGTGGGCTAAATAACAGTGATGGATTAAACCCAGATCTGTTGACTGGGTGTGAGTGTTTGATTGGTTCAGATGCTTCGTCCATCACCACCCCCTTTTGTACTGTTTTTAGAATATATCTGGCTTCGGCTTGGCGGATCCAAACCCACCTTCCAACAATGGCGGGCTCGACTGTTGGCTACATATAACATACAGATAGATATTTATTGTAGGAAGGGACAGAAAAAGAAAAAGAAGGGGCTAGAAATTTGGGACCCCCTGGTACAGTGGATGCAATGTTTCGGGTCTTAATAGAAATTTGGGAAAGATTGATTAATGTGATTAACCACTATGTAACATGTATGACGTCATTGATATACCTGACTGTGTATAAGCAGCAAACAACAAAATGCCTGGAGGGGAGGGGGGCAAACGGGGTGGGGGTGGGGAGGCAGTAGGTGGGGTACGGTTGTAAATCAGGATAATGCTTTCATAAAGATTTGTTTATGAAAAAAAAATAATCTCAGGGCCTATGCTCCCAGTTCAACGCATATGTTGCAGAACCTGTAACAGAGAACCGCAATCTTTAGGTGCACCAGTATTGGCATGGAAAGCTATGTCAGTGGCCAGAGTTCCCATCTCACGTGCCAATGTTGAGAGGGCATTTTCACAGATAAAAGTTTGCATGGGAAGCAAAAAGTGAGCGCACATGACCAAAGACACACTGAAGAATTATTGTATGGTGTACTACAATAAGTTTGATTTGTAAAAAATGTATTTGGACCCCAAATACACGGTATGTACACTGTCTATATTCTATGCACTATCAGTGCAGAAAGCAAGCAATAATAAAAAAAACGTTCGATATTCATCGGAAAAACACTGTTTCTGTTGTTATTAATGGTTTGAAAATGTATAACTACTGATACCCACTGTTTTATTAAGCGACTGAAATCGCTGGAAAGTACTTAAAAAAAATCCTCTAGAATTTACCAAAAATAAAAACTGAAAACCCTAAACATGTCCTTACAGTGACAAGGTCCCAAGGAATAATTTCGCTGTAGCAGGGTTAGCTCTTCAATAGGAAACCATTTGTACAGAATATTACATTTAATAATAGTGTATCTGCCTATCAATCAGCTACAAAGTAAATTCTTGGACTGTTTAAAATATTTATTACAAACCACATTCACTGATAAAGTTGAAATTGTAATAGATATTTTAGTAAAGGAACTTATAAAAGCCCCCTTTTCCTTGCCCATAGCCTCTACAAGCCCATTTGCACATGCTTTCAGATGTCCCCCAGGAGATGAATGCCCCTTGGTAAGATGTGAGCTTGCTCCCAGAGCTGAGGCAAAGCCCTTGGGTGCAGAGAGGTGTCCTGTTCCTCTGGCAGGGTGATCACCTGAGTTGTTCCCAGTGGCTTATTCATTTGAAAGAGACCTTCCCTGATGTAGCTAAAGTAAAAGCAGATGTAGCGAATACCTTAGCCTGCCACTTCCTTTGACCCTCTTGTCTGCTAGGCACCAATCCCTGTGGGAGAGGAACTGCCGCCAGAGCTGGTTTGAGTGACAACAGAGGAAGGGTTGCTCATTCCCCTGCCACATCTCTGGGCTGAATACAGGGGCACAGCATGGGAGACGAAAGGTTCTGACATGTTGTGCTTAGGTACAGAGGAGTACTGTGGGATTGCTTGCAGTAGGACACCCAAGAACTGCTGCAAAAATGGGTAGGGTTACCCCAGGGAACTGTGTCCCTGTTGGTTAAGGAAAGGTTAGGAGTCACTCCCAGCTAAAGGCTAGTGCGTGACACCCCTAGGCACCCTCTTCAAAGGAAGACATAAACGATGCTGCACCTGCGAGCAGACCCGAGAGGCAAGACCTGCTCCCATTTGTAGCTAGAAGGAAGAAGTGTCATTTGGCTGACTTCTCACAAAACTAAAGGACACAACTTCCTGCTAAAATCCTTTTCCTGAAGAGCCCAGCTAACACGTTCCAACTACACCCACACTGGGCCCTGCTAGTGGCTTCTGCTGGAGTCTATACAGACACCCACGTTCTGTTGCTGAGGTCCTGGAACTCTTGGCTATGTCAAAGTGTGCTACTACTAACATGCTGAAAAACCAGAGATTCAAAACTATCTGGACCTTTGGCGGACCAGCACAAACCTATCTAGTCAACATGACAAAGGAGCGTTGTCATTGGGCCAAAGATTTAGGATGGCTTAGCTCTGAGTTTTTCCACAGCAGCAAATCCAGTTCAGCAGGATTTCTTGCAAAGTATATCTAACCTTGTGGAGCCCTGTTTGGCTACAGCTTGCTGCCTTGCCCCGCTGTAGGAAGCCTAACTTCAAAACAGAGACTAAGGGGTCCATTAGGATGTCGGGCGGTGGCACCACCGCGGTGGTGGCGGGGCGGAAAAAGTCACGTCCGCCACATTAGGATAGATAAATAGAGGTCATTTCCCGTCCGCCGCGGAGCGACGCGCACCGCCATCGGGACTCTCCGCCGTGCAGAATGACGTCCGCCCCACTCGACAAATTAGGATGGCCAAAACAAGCTGACGCCCCGCAGCGGAGACACCGGCCAGCCTGAGCAGGTGGAAACTCGACAGCGGAGCACGAACGCCGAGACCCGGTCCTGACCGCCATGAACCCAGCCCTCCATATGCATCCGGTGATGTTCCTCCTACAACACTATCGTCAGATGGGCCGCCGCGGACGCCGCCGCAGGTACGCAAATACACAAATGCAACACACAACACACAGGCCGACACAGGGTCCAATCACCACACAGACACCCTGCTGGCGTACACAACACATCCACACGGGCACCCACACATCACCCACCTCACAACAAGGCACCCCTCAGCATCCGGGACACACAGCGACCGACAACCAGCAGCAACGTCCCGGTGCCGGTGACGTCACCGCCACGGTCCACACATGCGCACTATGCAGAAGGCAGGGCCTCTCCAAGGCATGGGCAGGCCACAAACACCACAGGGACACACAGCCCCCAAACACACAGCAACACACCCCACCAACCCACAGGCTAGGTGCCCATCCCGTGCACCCCCATGCACACCAACAAGCACTGCAACAACAAGCACAATACACACCCTGCACCATACAACACACAACCAGGGAGACAGCCACTGCAGGAGTGGCTGAAAACGAACACACAACACCACTGCCACACACACTCAAGGCTCACAATACTTGCCAACACACACACACACACACACACACACACCCTGGGTGTAGCCACAAACACCACACACAAACAGGGATGCCTCAACCGATGCCTGCACAAGAACAACACACAAACAATACAGTAACACCTACAGAACTCAAACACAAACACACATACCCTGTCATCCAAAATGGGGAAAATCAATGGGAGCACAGACACAACAGAAGTACACAACACAACAACATCACGCAGGAAATAAACACACACATCATAACAGTAAACAGACAAGAAGTGCATCTTGACCAACACACACAGCCACATCAAACCCATCACAGATGCACATGAAACCTCAATCACCAAACACCACAAGACAACAGGGGATGTACATCAGGCAATGCCAAGGCTACATACACACAGCACACAGCACCGCCTGCACGACAAGCATTGTCTGCATAACAGCCATGATTGACACAACCGCATCACACACCACAAATCAGCACTGCACAAATACAACAGCACACCCAGGAACTGAAGCTAAACCACACCCTACATCCACACATCCAACACAACAACTACACATGCACCACTCTGGGATACAAGAGCAAAGCACCTCCACCACAGCACTGGCCAGCACACACAGCTGAAGTGCACATGACCCCCACAGAATGACCATTAGCACAAGGCCAGCACACATAAACCTTTGGGGCAATGTCCAGAGCGGAACAACACATATGGCCCAAGAACAGCACCACAAAGCACAAGCCCACATATGAAGTGATGGGGAGGCACACACACATGGAAACCAAGGGAAAAGGTGACGTCTAAGTTAAACAGCCTGCATGTCAGTAGCAGACATGTGAGGGGTGTACCACACACAAATAGAGGGACGGAACACCCACTATGGCCAAGCACAAGTGGCACACATAGGGAATGGCCTAAAACCACTCACACCATGCCATACAGGAGTCGAAAAACCAACATATGCCTGCAATGCATGACAAACACAAGCACAATGCCAGTGTGGAGCTGCAGGGCCACACAGTTCACACAAGAACACCCAAGACACATTGAGGACCAATCAAACACAACACTGACGTGCAACTCACACACTTCGTACACTCCAAAGTGACAAACACAACAAGGAGGTGTCTCACACAACACCATGGATACACCTACACACAGCACAGTGCACTACAAACAGCTCACACAAGTGCATACAATCCTCTACCCAGGGCAAGACAAAAAAAACAACAGGCATACAACTCCTGGGTGACACATGTGTGTCTCACACAATACAGGGGTACACCCCCCCCACAACAAACTGACACCCTTCACACTGCACAACTCTGCTACACCCAACACCAGGCATCTCATGTGGGCCATGGCACCAGGACCAAGGCCCAACACATGATGAACATACACATACAAGGCTGGGCACACAGAAAGCAATCCACACACATACTACATTACATATCCCATCCAGCTTAAAAAAATCTGCACATCATCACACCCTGTGCTGCCAGTGTCCCCCAACCACACATGTGAACAGTGTGGGCAACAACAGCAAATCACTAACAAGATAACTGCATGCCATGTAAAATAGCCATCACAGATCACACAATTTGCAAGCTCTGAATGGACTTAAGACCCTGTCACCCCTGGCCAAAATTATGATGGCTGCAAAGAGCCTTGCAATGTTGAAGTGATACATGGAGCATGGTGCACAGGCAATCAAATGCGAACACAAACAGAACTTTAATCAGCAAGGACACCGACAAAACACACACCAGAAGTAACTGTATTTATTCACATATTGCACAGATGCAGCGGTACAACAATAGTAGACAACAGCAAGGCTCAAAATGATGCAAAAATGCTATATACCATGCACAGGTGAAACACAAACAGGAAGGCCAGTGTCCATGGCAGGGGAGAGTACAGCAGAGCAACAGGCCCAGTGTCCATGGCAGGGGAGAGTACAGCAGAGCAACAGGCCCTGTGCCCAAGGCACAGGTGAGAGCACGACACAGCAACAGGCCCAATGTACATGGCAGGGGAGAGTACAGCAGAGCAACAGGCCCAGTTTCCAAGGCACAGGTGAGAGCACGACACAGCAGAGCAACAGGCCCAGTGTCCATGGCAGGGTAGAGTACAGCAGAGCAACAGGCCCAGTGTCCAAGGCACAGGTGAGAGCACGACACAGCAGAGCAACAGGCCAAGTGTCCATGGCACAGGTGAGAGCACGTCACAGCAGAGCAACAGGCCCAGTGTCCATGGCAGGGGAGAGTACAGCAGAGCAACAGGCCCAGGGTCCATGGCAGGGGAGAGTACAGCAGAGCAACAGGCCCAGTGTCCAAGGCACAGGTGAGAGCACGACACAGCAGAGCAACAGGCCCAGTGTCCAGGGCACAGGTGAGAGCACGACACAACAGAGCAACAGGCCCAGTGTCCATGGCAGGGGAGAGTACAGCAGAACAACAGGCCCAGTGTCCAAGGCACAGGTGAGAGCACGACACAGCAGAGCAACAGGCCCAGTGTCCGTGGCAGGGGAGAGTACAGCAGAGCAACAGGCCCAGTGTCCATGGCAGGGGAGAGTACAGCAGAGCAACAGGCCCAGTGTCTAAGGCACAGGTTAGAGCACGACAAAGCAGAGCAACAGGCCCAGTGTCCATGGCAGGGGAGAGTACAGCAGAGCAACAGGCCCAGTGTCCATGGCAGGGGAGAGTACAGCAGAGCAATAGGCCCAGTGTCCATAGTTGTAAACAATAGTCAGGACTAGCACACCTGTATGAGGCACAGGCGCATGAGGGGGATGTCAACTCACTCCTGGAAGTCATGCAGACTTGGACCTGGCTGTGTGTCGGTGACAGCAGGCCCACTTAACTGGGGTGACAGAGCACCAGGTGCTGTGGGGCTAACAGTGGCTTGGCAAGCTGGAGGGCTGTGTGGACCAGGTGGCATAGTGGCACGTGGAGGTGGAGTCATGCAGACTTCTGACACAGTGTGGGTGGGAGAGGTTGGAGGGGTGCCCTTCCACTTTTTGGGAATATGAATTGGCTTCCCTGTCTTGGGGTTGATGGGAAGTGTTGATGACCCAACAGGCAGACACACCAACTGTCCCACATCAGGTGCAGACACTGGCACTACCTCTGGTGATGTGCTGGATCCTGTGGAACGCTTGGTCTGGCTACGCCTCAGGTGCTCCTTCCCCTCTTTTCCTGGTGTACCCCCTACAGTGCCCTGCTTTGCCTTAGTGCCAGGAGTGGTGTCTACAGTGCCCTGCTTTGCCTTAGTGCCAGGAATGGTGTCTACAGTGCCCTGCTTTGCCTTTTTCACAGGGGTGGTCTCCACAGTGCCCTGCTTTGCCTTAGTGCCAGGAGTGGTGTCTACAGTGCCCTGCTTTGCCTTAGTGCCAGGAGTGGTATCTACAGTGCCCTGCTTTTCCTTTTTCACAGGGGTGGTCTCCACAGTGCACTGCTTTGCCTTAGTGCCAGGAGTGGTGCCTACAGTGCCCTGCTTTGCCTTTTTCACAGGGGTGGTCTCCACAGTGCCCTGCTTTGCCTTAGTGCCAGGAGTGGTGTCTACAGTGCCCTGGTTTGCCTTTTTCAAAGGGGTGGTCTCCACAGTGCCCTGATTTGCCTTTGTGCCAGGAGTGGTGTCTACAGTGCCCTCCTCCACCTGTTTCAATGGACTCGGAATTGGGGTAGATGTGGTGGGTGGATGTGTCCCTGTGCTCTTCCTAGGTGCACCCCTGATTTGCAACACCTCCTCAGTGGACACAGACACTGCATGGGTAGGTCTGTGTAAAGTAGCAGTGACTGGAGAGTCATTTCCTGGTGATGCCTCTGCGGAATGTGAGCCTGATGTCAGCCTCATTGATCGCCTGGCCTTGGTCTTCCCTGACTGGCTCTTGTCTGTGCATTGTGGGGTGGCCCTGCTCTTCAGTGGGGATGGTGTCTGTGGGCGGGAGTGCCTGGCTTGTGTCTGTTGTGTGCTTCTTGTGCTGTATGTTTTTGGTGACGCAGGCGAACCATGGTCACTGTCACCTGATGTGGCCACTGACTGGGGGGGTGGACAAAGGCACCAGAGCAGCAATGGGAGCATGTGCCTGTTGGAGGGCTAACGTCACTGTGGTTGACAACGCCTGGACTGTACGGTGTAGGCCACCCACGTCAGAGTGTATGCCCTCCATGTATGCAACCACCTGGCATAATTTCTTGTCATGGTCACTGAAGGCATTGAGTAGGGCGGTCTGGCCCACACAGAGCTGGAGCAGGATCTCTACACACTCTGCACTGATGGCAGCAGGGGGGACAGGTGCAGGGGCAGCGGTGCCAGGTGTGAATGTCACTCGTCTCCTCTTAGTGACACGGATACGGGCAGCTCCTGAGGAAGTGGATGGGAGGATGGGACATGGCCGCTGGGTTGTAGATGATGATGCAGACTCCCCATCCCCTGTGCCTGCCAACATGGATGCATTCCCGCTGCCATCAGATGATGTGCTACTCTGTGTCTCAGCCACGGATTCCTTCTGCATACTTCTGTCCCCCTCAGATGCGCTGGTGGGCTCTGTGTTACTGGCCTCTGCTGCAGCTGTAGTGCTACTCTCGACACCACTGCTTTCTGGCTCATGTCCCTCCTTGGTCTCTTGTGAATCTGCATGAGAGAGAGAAACAGGGTTGTGTAAGTGTCATCATCTGGTCACACGAATTCAAAGCAATGCAGTACAGGAGAGGTGCAAATGTACATGGTAACCACCACACCCAGCAATCACTCTGCAGCTACACACAACATAGACCATAACACTGCCTGCAACGCTGAAAATCTGCCATGAGTGAGCCATGTTGATGCCACACAGCACTACACCCTGCCCCTACATGAAGTGTACCACACACAACTTTGCCTGCCAACACCTTGGGACATGATGAGGGTACAACACTTGTTACCACTAACTGACCTTCAGGGAATAGGAGGGGACAACACACACACCTATTAGGACATCACAGTCCACAATGCCACGTAGGCCATAGCAGGCACCATGTGTTAATCTGGGGCACATTATTTGCAGATGTTTGGGCACCAACGCTCATGGTGCAGGCAAAGCAGGCATACATGAATTCACACTCAGCAAGTGGACACTGCTGTTCACCCCATAATAGATCACACACGCCATCCCAATGATGAATGACCATGTGGAGCCCAACACATCTGGCAATGGGAATGTACAGCAGGGAGTACCTGCTCAGTAAGGCCAGGGTGGCACAATACCCGATAGAAGCACACATCACACCAGCCACTCACATGACACAGCACAGCACAGCAACACATGCACATCACATGGCTCACCGCTGCCACAGGCCCTGTACACATGCATCCACTCCAAGCAAAAGTCACGATCCCCAGATACTCACCAGCCCTGCCCTGGTTGCCCAGCTCCTTCAGACGTGCATCCAGGTCTGGATGAGTCATTGCCAAGATGCGGGCCATCACTGGAGTCATGCTGCGCCGTGCCAAACGCCCTGTGCGTGGTAGCATCCCCAATGTCATCTCAGCCACGGTTTTTGCAAGCAGACTGATGTCATCCCACCTCTTGTGGCAGTGTGTGCGTCGGCGGTTGGATACCCCCAAGGCTCGCACCTTTGCCGCAAGGGCCCTCCACACGACCTTACGCTGGTTCACCTTGAGCTGTATGTATGAGAGAAAATAAGGGTTAATAACCAGTTCCACATTGTCACGTACCAACATCTATCAGTACAGTAGCAAGAGCCAGACTCAGGACCTATTGTAACCTCCCTCCTAAACTGGGGGACCCCTCACAAGGGCAGTTTGCATGGCCCACACAGATGTGATTGCATGCACACATTGGGGCGTATAGGGTCCAGGATAATCTCACAAATGCAAGATGCATCTACATATTATGCATCGACAGAAGTGCGTAAGTCTGCAATTACACCGGGCACAGATGTGGCATATCTATTAATCATTGTGTAGGAAGTGGTGCAAGAAACATGTGAGTCTGGTGGTGTTTATCGTTTGTGTGGACAGCCACTGCTCCTACTCCCTGGGTCACACTGAGTCAGACAACAGGGGCACACAGGAATACTCACACAATCAAGTAATGTCCTGGCACCTACATGGCTAACATTTGTTGGCTCGGTATGGCTGACAATGTAACACTCCCCACACACACCTACAGGTACAGGCATGGAAAAGACTGACATTGTGACACACACACTCCCTCGCCCTGGAGACAGCTTGTCTGTCAGTGTTTGACACAACCCCACACCCTCAGGCATATGGTGCAGCAGGACAACTACACGTCTGACACCCCCCTGCCCTGCAGCTACCTTCATGGTGACTTACCACTACATTGGGACCACCAAACAGCCTTGGGTACTGTGCCAGCACCTCGTCCACAAGGACCTCTAGCTTCTCGCTGGTGAATGGACTGGCACGGATATTCTCTGTCCTTGCCATCACTGTGGACATGGAACACCTGTGGCGGAAGTGAGTGGTGAGGGGTCCTTGGCAGCAGGCTCAGGAGACAGCAGCAGGAGAGGGTCCCAGGAAGCAGGCTCAGGAGACAGCAGCAGGAGAGGGTCCCAGGCAGCAGGCTCTGTGAGCTGTGGAAATGTGAGGCTCACTCCCACAAACTTATAGCCCCCTGGGGTTGTCTGTAAGCTGCAAAGCAGCGCCAATTGGTTGTCCAGGTCTGCCTCTTTCAAAATCATCCAATGACTGCCTACGCGCTGGCGGAGCACACCTTCTGCGACTTTCAAATGTGCATCATGACACCGCGATCATCGCTCCCATTGGCTGTAGCCAAGGCTCCATGGCGGTGATGGTCCGCGGGTGCCCGGGGTGCACTACCGCGGTGGTGCATCATTCAAAAACATCCTATGACCGCCTACGCGCTGGCGGAGCACACCTTCTGTGACTTTCAAATGTGCATCATGACACCGTGATCATCGCTCCCATTGACTGTAGCCAAGGCTCCATGGCGGTGATGGTCTGCGGGTGCCCGGGGTGCGCTACCGCGGTGGTGCATCATTCAAAAACATCCAATGACCGCCTACGCGCTGGCGGAGCTTGCCCACCGCCATGTACACATGCCCATATGCCAATGGCTTCCACACTTGTGAAGGGGGTGGTGCTGGCGTCACACCGCCGGGGACAGGCGGTAGGTACCGCGATTCATGCGGCGGAGCTTGCCCACCGCCATGTGCACATGCCCATATGCCAATGGCTTCCGCACTTGTGAAGGGGGTGGTGCTGGCATTACACCGCCGGGGCCAGGCGGTAGGTACCGCAATTCATGCGGCGGAGCTTGCCCACCGCCATGTGCACATGCCCATATGCCAATGGCTTCCGCACTTGTGAAGGGGGTGGTGCTGGCGTCACACCACTGGGGACAGGCGGTAGGTACCGCGATTCATGCGGCGGAGCTTGCCCACCGCCATGTGCACATGCCCATATGCCAATGGCTTCCGCACTTGTGAAGGGGGTGGTGCTGGCATCACACCGCCGGGGACAGGCGGTAGGTACCGCGATTCATGCGGCGGAGCTTGCCCACCGCCATGTGCACATGCCCATATGCCAATGGCTTCCGCACTTGTGTAGGGGGTGGTGCTGGTGTCACACCGCCGGGGACAGGCGGTAGATACCGCGATTTCCATTCCCACTAATGGCTATGTCAATCCTGAAGAGTGTATTAGTACACAGCCGCAACATGGTAAAGGGCACATCATTGTACACACAATGCCATACTACCATGTCATCCACAGTTGAAGGCACGTTATGTGTGACACACTTTGGTCTGTGCTCCATGCCATGTTACTTATGCACTTAATGGCTGATGATGCTTGACACTCTTGAGCTTGTGTTCATGATGTGGTACAATTCCATTTGTTGTGGGTCAGTGATGACCTTCACAAGGCTTGTGTCACACCATTGTATCGTATCAGACTGGTGCATTCACAACAGCTCATGCACACAACTGAACGTTTTCCTGATACTGTGATCATTGTGTTGATGGATGTGTGCAGGGTTTACATGATGCATTGAGATGTGACAGGTACAGCAGATGGGTATGATACAGACATGGTAATTTCGAAAGCATTAGCGGATGTTGCTGCACCTTGCCTGCACATGTGAATAGTGTTCCCTAGTATGTGTGCATTCACATTCTCCGATGTGTTTGTATCACTTGTGTAGTGACAGTGGAGAGGTGTGCCCTCTGTGTGTATCACAAGGCCAGCAATGTCACCTGGTGTGCCATGCATCTCTCAAGCAGTCGTTTATTTCCCATTACATCATTGATGGTATGTGCTGTGGCCATCTCAAATTGTTTGTCAATGACATTTCATATTTAACTTCTGTACTAGGCGGAGGCCAAATCTCCTACGTCACCTGACAGTGCTGGAGGACATGGAGAATGAGGTATTAATATGGAAATTCCTCCTGGATAGACCAACACTGAAGATCCTGTGTGATCTATTGGAGCCCCACCTGCAGCCACGCCGTCACTATCCAACGGCATTCACACCCACATACAAGGTGATGGCAGCACTCCACTTTTTTGTAACATGTTCCTTCCAGGAGACGGTGGCTAACGCTGGAGTGATGTCGCAGCCCTTGTTCAGCATGGTGCTGAGGGATGTTCTTGCAGCCATGATGCTGTATCGGAATTGCTACATCCATTTCCCTCGGGGAGGAGAATTGGCTGCCGTGAAGGGGGACTTCTATCCCCTTGGGCACATCCCACATGTTGTTGGTGCCATCAATTGCACCCATGTAGGTCTGGTGGCACCACAGGCGACGGAGCACATTTATAAGAACCGCAAACATTTTCATTCCATCAATGTGCTGGTGGTGTGACTTGCAGACATGACCATTTCTCATGTGTGTGCAAAGTATCCCGGCTCGGCGCATGATTCATACATCATGAGGAACAGCATGGTGCCACGGATGATGGAGAATCTGCATCCCGAGCGTGCTTGGATTGTGGGTGAGTATGCCTACTGATATGGTGTGCTGTGTGTTACCTGCTGCACTCTGGCTGTGCAACATTGCAATGGGTGTTTGTCATTCACAGGTGACTCTGCATATCCCAGTCGGCCATGGCTGTTGAGCCCCCTCAGGAATCCCAGGACCCCGGCTGACATCTGTTATAATGACGCCCATGGCAGGACCCGACGGGTAATCGAACGCACATTTGGCCTGCTGAAGTCAAGGTTCCGTTGCCTTGACAGGACCGGAGGTGCACTGGCATACTCACCTGGGAAGGTGTGCAAGATCATTGTGGCATGCTGTATGCTGCACAACCTGGCCATCCACAAGAGGGCCCCCCTGCTCCTGGACGATGGTAAGGAACCAAGGCCACCACCTGCTCAAGGACCTGAGTCCAGTGATGAGGACAGTGGAGAGGATGAAGGAGTAGACCTGCTCCAGCAGCTCATCAAACGCTACTTCACTTGAAGGTGGGTGACTAGTTACAACGTGTACATTGTCTGGTGTGGTTGCTGTTGTTGTGAAGGGCTATGTGCGGACGTAACAGACAGGCACACGTTCTGTCACCTGTGTGTGGTAAAAGTGACATTGACGTTCCATATGTGAACTTATGGTGGACCCTATTTGTTCACACCTGCAGCCCATTTTCTAGTATGCCTGTAGTGTATTGTGTTTGTTTTGTGTACTGTTCTGCCTGTGATGCCACAATGAGACCAGTGACAGTTGTTCTGTTGTGTCTCCCTAGGTGCTACAGACGAATCCTGCACTACATACTGTACATCATTTGGACACATAATGGACATTGTCAAGATTGTAAATAGTGCACTAAAAACGATACAGCACACACACTGGTGCTTCAGGTTTTTTATTTAGACAGTGGACATGTGATTTGTGCGGAAATATTTACATGACAGTGGGGAATGAGCAGTGAGTTGACAGTCCTGTTCAATGAGATGCAAGAGTAGAGTCCACATGGATGTGGTGACCCAGTCCAACAGACAGGTGCCATTGGCATGGAAATGTGGGTAAAGACAGTCCAAACAGTCAATGCAGTAGGGAAGAGGGTTGTCATCACTGCTGGCTCCGTGACTTGCGTGTGGCAGGTGCTTTGACTCCAGAGACTCCCAGGCTCTTCTTTGGACGCCCCCTAGATCTTTTTGGCGGTGGGGGTCCTGCTGAATGGCCAGCGGCGTGAGGGGACTCGTCCCTCTCTGTTGGCGCAGGGGAGGTTGGTGCACTGTCAGCCTGTGGCACAAGAGGAGGGGACTGAGGTGTTGGTTGGGACACAGGCCTGTCCCTCTGCAACGCCACTTGCTGGCCAATGAGGTCCACTATCTGTCCAAGGCGATTGTCAATGGACCTCATCAGCAGGATGAGCTCCCTTAAAAGTTCATCCGACCGACCACTTTGTCCCAGGACTTCTTGGTATGCCTCCACTACTCTGGTGAAGTGGTCCAGGGATGGTGTCCACTCCTCCCAAGGTCTAGTGGGGACCCTGGCCCTCCTATCTGCCCTGCTGCCACCGACCTGTTGCCTCGCCACTGTATGTCCTCTCCCTGCCCTCCACAGTTGTTGCTGTGGGCTGGTCATCCCCTGGGACAGGGAGGGTGCTGCAGGTGGTACTGGTGGTACTAGTGGTAATGGCGGTGGCGGTGGTGGTGGTGGCTGCGGTGGAGGCAGAGGCTGTGACAGCAGGGGTATGCTGCGCTGTTGTTGCAGCAGATGTGGTGGTGGGGAGGATGGGGACCTGGGACCTCTGGGTCTGTGGCATACCAGATGGGCCGGGCTTGAGCTCATCGTCCAAACTGTCCTGGGTCTCCGCATCTGAGAGTCCATGTGCCGGGGGTGGAGACTGGGTCGGCTGGTCGTTGGTGTGGTCCTCAGCAGTGAGTTCTTCATCACCTGTGGAGTAGAGGGGGAATGGTCAGTGTTGGGCACTGTGCAAGTTTTGTCTCAGCTGGGTGTAGTGGACTGTCTGTACACTACACATATATGACATCTGCAGTAGTACAATTCATGGCAACAGTGTGTGTGATTTCATATTGCAGATGAACCTCATTTACTGATACATGTTGGATGTCAATGCATTGCATACAATTGTTGCTGCATTTCGGGATGCAGGTCTCCCACACACACATCTGGAAGAGTTAAGATAGCTACCTACCTGTTAAGTGAGGGTGAGGAGTGCAATGGCTGACACTTGCTCCTGGGAGGGGTGTCTCCATGCTGCTGGGATGTGGGACAGGGGGGATGCTGGTAGTGGTAGTGCAGGCCTCTCACCCCCACACAGTCCTCCAATACAAGATGGCTACGTACCTGTTAGGTGAGGGTGGACAGTGCAATGGGGGACACATGTTCCTGGGTGGGGGAGGCCTCCATGCTGCAGGAGTCTGGGCCAGGGGGCATGCTGGGAGTAGTGATACAGGCCTCCCACCCCCAAACAGTGCTCCAATACAGGATGTCTACCTATCTGTAAGTGTGTTTGTTAACAGTGCAATGGCGGACACTTGCTCCTGGGTGGGGGAGGCCTCCATGCTGCAGGAGTCTGGGCCAGGGGGCATGCTGGGAGTAGTTATACAGGCCTCCCATCACCAAACACCCTCCACGTGAAGATGGCTACCTACCTGTAAGTTTGTTTGTTAACAGTGCAATGGCAGACACTTGCTCCTGGGTGGGGGAGGCCTCCATGGTGCAGGAGTCTGGGCCAGGGGGCATGCTGGGAGTAGTTGTACAGGCCTCCCATCACCAAACACCCTCCAAGTGAAGATGGCTACCTACCTGTATGTTTGTTTGTTAACAGTGCAATGGCGGACACTTGCTCCTGGGTGGGGGAGGCCTCCATGCTGCAGGAGTCTGGGCCAGGGGGCATGCTGGGAGTAGTGATACAGGCCTCCCACCCCCAAACAGTGCTCCGATACAGGTCGGCTACCTACCTGTAAGTTTGTTTGTTAACAGTGCAATGGCTGACACTTGCTCCTGGGTGGGGGAGGCCTCCATGCTGCAGGAGTCTGGGCTAGGGGGCATGCTGGGAGAAGTTATACAGGCCTCCCATCACCAAACACCCTCCAAGTGAAGATGGCTACCTACCTGTAAGTTTGTTTGTTAACAGTGCAATGGTGGACACTTGCTCCTGGGTGGGGGAGGCCTCCATGCTGCATGAGTCTGGGCCAGGGGGCATGCTGGGAGTGGTTATACAGGCCTCCCATCACCAAACATCCTCCAAGTGAAGATGGCTACCTACCTGTATGTTTGATTGTTAACAGTGCAATGGCGGACACTTGCTCCTGGGTGGGGGAGGCGTCCATGCTGCAGGAGTCTGGGCCAGGGGGCATGCTGGGAGTAGTGATACAGGCCTCCCACCCCCAAACAGTGCTCCAATACAGGATGGCTACCTACCTGTAAGTTTGTTTGTTAACAGTGCAATGGCTGACACTTGCTCCTGGGTGGGGGAGGCTTTTATCCTGCTGAGCTGTGGGCCAGGGGGCATGGTAGGAGTGGTAGTGCAGGCCTCCCTCCCTCCCCCATACAGGCCTCCTGAGCAAGAAGGCTAGCTACCTGTTGGGTGAGGGTGGACATTGTAATTGTGTTAAGGTATTGCAAGGAAGTACTTGTCAGTGTGTTGTTTGGCTTTTGTTTGTACTTACCAGCCTCCGCTCCCCCGGCTACTCCTGTGTGACTCTCAGGCAGCAGTATGGCAAGCACGTTCTCCTCCCATGGTGTGAATGTTTTCGGTGGGATGGGAGGGCCACTGCCAGTCACGTTCGCCAGCGTCCAGTTCTTACTCCTCCTCTCCTTGACAACCCTCTTGAGATCATGCCACCGCTTCATGATCTCCTTCCTGCATCTTGGGGTGGTCCCTACTGCATTCACCCTTTGGACTATCCTTTCCCACATTTGTGTCCTCGTGGCTAATGGTGTCTGTTGGACCAGGCTACCAAACAGTTGTGGCTCTACTCTCACAATCTTATTGACCATAACTGTCAACTCACTGTCGGTGAATTTGGGCATTTTTTGAGTTGTCATTGTGTGTGGTGGTTGAGGTGTTTGTGGGTGCAGGGGTGTGGGTGCCCGGGTATGGTGTTGAGGTGTGAGATGTATTGTGTGCTGGTGGATTATTTGTGCTGGTGTAAAGGTGGTTGTGATGTTGGTGGTGGTGGATGTGTGTGTGTGCTGTGCTCTTTTGCCTCTCCTGTTAGTTGTGGGGTATGGCCTTCTAATCTGGAGTGTTGCAAAGGATTGTGCTTAGTGAAGGGGATGGCTTTATACTCAGCTGTGTGGGTGTGTTCTAGTGGATTTTGGCTGTCAGGTGTGTTGTGGGATTTTTCCTGGGTATTTTCGTATATTTATTCTTTATTTGTTATGTGTTTGTGTGTATTAGTTATTTGGGCGGCATGGATGAATTTATTTGTGCACTGTTTGGCATCACTGCGGTGTTTTGGCATCGTCCGCCATGGTTTCCATGTACCGTCCGCAGCGATGTCTATGCTGCAGCTCTTCCGCTATTTTTCCCATTCACTCCTGTGTGCGACCGCGGCGGTCGGTGACAGCGGTTCCGACCGCGACACCCTCGGGGATATCCTAATTTCACGTGCGGTGTGTCTGCTGTCCTTGCGGCGGGTTATAGCATTTCTGCTGCTTTTCCGACCGCCGCGGTCGATTTTTGGCCATCTCCGCCGCGTCGGACGGCTTTGCTTGGTCCGCTTCCGCCGCGGTCGGTCTTTAGTGGAGGTTAATCCTAATGTGGCCGCCGGTGTATCCGCGGTGCAGGCGGGCGGTTGGTTTCCGCCACCATGGGGGTCGGGGTGGTTTTCCGAACGCTATCCTAATGACCCCCTAAGTCTGCATGTACAAAGCTTCACCGGGCAAAGGTGTCAAATGTATCCAGCTGTCGATGGTTCTTCCCTGTGTGCAAATTTCTTCTTCTTGAAGCGATCCTACCGACTCCAAAGAATATCCAGCTCTGAGGAGCCGATCTCAGCCAGCGCCTGCTGCCTTGGCCAATTTGGGATTTTTAACTTCCATTTCAGTGACTGAGTCAGAAGATAACATTTCTAACCAGAGCAAACTTGTTTTTGTATCTGACCCATGCTGTATCACAGGCAGCCTTAAATTGTGCCTAGGTCCACGGTTGACGCTGAATGTTTTAGGTGCTATTTTTAAATTTAAACTTGTAAAAATCATATTTTGATGTCATTTTGTTCATTATATTATGCTCTATATTTTCAGATTGGAGTGCTTTTTTTTGTTTATTGAGTTTTTGAATCTTTAACTGATTTGGTACTTCTAAATGCTTCATATATTTTGTAAAGTTCAGCCAATCTGTTCTGTGCCATAGCTACAAGGGGTGAAGCTAAGATTTAAATTACTGAAACTTTTACTGGAGGTAATCAGAATAGTGATATCATTTCTAGTGGTGCACTACCAATGACCCTAAGAAATAATCTACTTTACTAGAGTTCTTATATGTGATGAGGAAATAAAAGGAGGCTGGGCAAAATAACATATTTCCATACAATAACACAGTTAGGGAGCAGGGCAGTCGGGATTGATCACAGGTTTCTTTTGTTTGATATTGTGCAATTGTGCCACTAGACAGGTATCTCTTTTCCATTCTGTTTTACATGAAAGTTTAATGGTTTGTATTAATTCTTGGCCACTAAGGGAAGAACGGGGTTAGCACACAGAAGCCACACACAAGCTTTGCTCCTTTTGGGCTTAGGGTGCCAAGAGAACCTTGAGCTGAGCCAGAGCTTTCAGTGGCCTGCCTATCTTTTCTGTCATTATATTTGTAATATATTGTGTAATGCTACTGGAAAGTACCTTCTCTACTTTTCCCTATGAGGGGTGGGTAATGCAGTAAAAATCTTCTACATTTACAATACTTGTGCGTTCACTCTGGAGTGCAGTGTTCCAGTGGGTGTGCAGGGTAGCACTTCTTAAGTTTTGCATGTCAAAATATTTGTCTTTACTTCTAATGTTCTGAAGTCTATTATCTTTGTTTCTCCTCCACAGGAACACATCTAGCAGCAGAAACAATGTGAATATCGTATTTCCTTCTCTATGTCTGTCTTAAGTGATATGCGTGCTGTATGTGCTAATCAAAGAAACATCTGACGGCAGAATACAAACAACAGGAGAGTTCAAAGTTCTGAAGAAAGCCTTGTAACCCTGGGAGCATTAGCAAAACAGGCTGAAACAAGTCAACCTATTAGGATAGAGAGATACATAATTTCCCTAACTATTCAAAGCTTTGATTTTATACTTATCTGGAAAGATTGCAGCCAATAAACTTAGGGGGATAGTCTCAAGAACGTGTGATAGTTATCGCAAAATTTACTTACCACAACTATTCACATCGCAGTTTATCACGGGAAAATAACACCGTATTAACGTTGTAGTCTCAACAAGGTGGTACCATGCGATAGTCTTACAATAACGCGTCAAATGACCGTGTTAAAATTAACGCGCTGCCTAAAAAATGCGAAATACGAACGCGAAAAAAGCAGCGATGTCCAAAACCGCGATACAAAAATCAGCTATAACCAGCGACAGGCCTGCAATTCCCATGCGTCATGCGGGAAAATGTACCATGGAAACAGAGAAAAAAAAGTGTGAGATGACAATGTATAAGTTCGACCTCACATCGGTGATGTAGTACATATGTCCACTGTCCTGCATCAAATAGGCATCTCCACACAAACAGTCACAATGTTCATTGTCATGCAGTCTGTATGTAAACTTCACCAATGCAAAAACATACATGGAACACACTGTGAAGCTGCATCTCCCCTTTACATTGAAGAGGGACAATCAACACTTCCTGCAGAGCAGACCCTACATCACTCCAGTGATGATGGAGACAACCCCCGGGACAAGGACTACTACGAACTCCAACAGTTCATGGACAACCTCCGCACCCCACTTCCAGTAGCAGGGCAACCCAGCACCATCAATGTGAGCCCACCCCTGTTCAGACCACACAGCAGGAAGTACCCACCACCACGTCTGACTCCCAGCACCTCACCGAATAACACATAGCGTTCCAATGCTGTGTGTTAGACCGCCAGGTGGAGTTGGCTGAACAGGTGCAGGTGGGGTTCGACCGCATGGCAGCCAAACTAGATGCCATACGTAGATGTCTAAATCCCATTAGGGACCACTTACACTCCCTAACGGACACCCACAGTCTGCCCCATGACCTCCAACAATACATGGCTGGCATCACTGGAGTCATGACTCTGAGACAATAACAACTGTCTAGTCAGAGTGGCTACAGCGATGTCGTCCGTGATATGGGAAACACAAGGAGGGCCATGAAGAACATGGAGCGGATGCAGGCGCAAAGAATGGCTACCATGGCTGCACACGAGAAAGCTGTAGATGGGATCTTCTATGCTCTGCAGAACCTCATCATGGGAGTGATGCCACAAGACATTGCGTAGATGAATGCTGCTGCTACTTCTACATCCACATCTCTGGCCCCTGATGTGTCAGTGTCACACAGTGCTGCAGAACAAACACCACCACCCACATGTGAGGCACATGAAACGTCAAAGGACGAAGATGAATCTGCCTTAGTGGTAAGAATGAAACAGTAGCACTCATCTCCGCCGTATAGCTTGTTTCTGCTTGGTTCTGCCCTCTGCATCATGCCCTGGAATAACACCTTACACCGTCCTCCGATACACTCTGCAACACTAACCTTGGACCTCGACATGGAGCGCCATATTTTGTATGCTTAACAATGACACAGCAATCAGCCTGCAAACTGGACTCTTCCCCTTCCGAGTAACTCGTCAAGCCCTAAAGAACTCTGGCTGGCCCTCCAAGGGGCAATATTGTAAAGTGTTGTCTGGCTCAGTACTAGGACAGCTTCAACACTCCACTGAACGTAAACAATACATACTAATACACCCAGACATGTTATGTCTATGATTAATCAAGTATGAAAGCATGGACGAATGTAGGGGCAGTGATTCCCCATTACGTCCATATTGCTCATGTTGTGGGACGTGAGTCACAGGGTGCATCCCTGCATAATAGTGGTACATATTTGAGCCAAAAAGAAGGCCTGTTGTCAATTTTAGGTCACAAATGACAGCCTATATGTAATGATTTGTGGCACATGTGAAACGCTGATGAGTGGGATTCCGTACTATCTTTGACACACGGAAATGGCATTTCGAACACGTGACACCCTATACATCCTCTCTGTACAGAGATGACACACCCACCATCTATTTTCAAATTATGAGATTGTTAGCACTACATGTTGCTTCTCCACTTGTCAGAGTGATGTGCTTGTACAGAGGAGTGACATGCACTCAGGGAATGTGTGTTGTGGTCATTTTGTACTGTCCCATGATTGCTAAGGACTGTGACAATGTGACATGCTCATGTGAAGAAATTGTCAATTATGGTGTTCCTACTGCAGCTGCAGTGGGGTGTGGTCCACATGCCTCATCTTCCTCATCATCATCTGGTGCATCCGGCACTTGAATCCATGAGGCATTGGTGCAAACACATATGTTGTGCAACACAGAACATGCAATGATCATCTTGCACACAATGTCTGGGCTGTACAGGAGCCTTCCACCTGTGATGTCCAGGCACCTGAAGCGTGACTTCAACACGCCAAATGTGTGTTCCACGATGCCCATGGTGAATTTGTGGACAGCATTGTACTGCCTCTGGGCCTGTGTGTTCGGGGCTCGGAGGGGTGTCATCATCCAAGGGCAGAGTGCATATCCTTGATCACCAAGGACAGTGCAGAGAGACATGAGTCAATAGTTGGTTACGCATGATGTGCTTGCAGGCTCACTGGTTCATTGGTGTGTGATATGTGTGACTCAGTGGTTCCTGTTTGACTGCTTGTAGCAAATAAGCGGCATCAATGTATATTACGTAGGCTCACTGCTGCTCCTCCCTCCCCCTTAGCCTATTTACTAGTTTGCATAGCGTGGTTGCATCACTTGCACTCCTGCGGCACACCATTGTCATGCCTGTCTGCGCATGTCCACAGCCTGACACCGAAACTTTGATGTTGTGCGTTGAAGGTGGGCGGCCACGTGTGTGTAGGCCTATGGTAAGGATAGGGCGGACACAGATGTAGAGTTCATGGCTGGTTGAACTTGCGATGCGGTTGAGTGTAGAAATTTGGCTTATGTTGCGGTAATATCGACACACATAACAGTTGGCATGTTTGATCCCGGGCCCCGAGCGGACCTGCTCTCCTTCATTTACCCCTTTGGCCGAGTCCGCACTCCAAGGGCATGCTACATTGCAAAATTGTCCATTGTGGGACAGGTGGCGCCGACACTACAACAGAGACACACGCAATAGTTACTTACTTGGCAAGACCAAAACTTAACCATGCCCAGGGCCCCGGGTTGATTAACCACACCCCTTCCCTGGACTTTCATACTCCAGTCCACTCTGCTTACGCTTACAGGGGGGTACGGCACAGCTACATGTCCCAGGTCTTCCCCAGTGCCTGAGGTGACATGGTTGCGTCCGCTATAAACAGCACAATTTAATGTGGTAGGGCCCGGGCCCTCATGCATACATAATGACCACACGGACTCATTTAGATACTTTGTGGAACCAGCTACAGGCACGTGTGCCCGGCCCCTTTTATTGAAAGGGTCACATGTCCAGTGACGCCTGAGCTGGATGGGTGTGGGGTGAGAGTAAGCCAGCCCACAGGGAGTGTTTGCTGCTGGAAACAACTACAACAGTGATCAGACAATCAGAAATTCAAAGTTTAAACAGCAGGGGTCCATGACTTGAGCTGTACAGAGGTAGTGGCCCCGGATGCACTGCAGCCAGCAAAGGCACACCGCCACGGGACGGTGACTTGCGGTGCACTGAGGTAGGGCCACGAGAGCTGACAAGGTTCTCTTCGAAGTCCAAGGTGAATGTCGCATAATGTTTCGGGGGTCAGTGGAAGGTGTTCTTCCAGGGCATGATGCAGAGGGCAGAACCATGCAGAAACAGGAAATTTGGAGGAGATGAATGCTACAAACTCATTCTTAAAACCAAGTCAGTATCAACTACATGATGATGAAGACAACCCCCAGGCCATATACTCAGATGCCACCAAAGTTCAACCAGTGAGTGTCCATGAATTTCAGGGAACAGAGTTAGTGGCACCAGAGCTGAAAGGGGATGCAGTCTGCAATGAGGCCTGTACAATGATATAAACTCTGTCTTAAAAAAATCAAGACTCAGTTACAAATGTGTGACCTACTTGACTACAGCATAGGATGGAGGCGGATCGCCGGCACCACCACTTACGGTGTCTGCCTCGTGGTGGGGTGAGAGGCGCCACCCTGGCAGCCACTTTGGCCATTACGGAAGATGACCACACACAGAGCAATTGGCTTTTTATTCACACCCCTACGCTGGCCTGGCGTACGCCGAGCCAGCCCACTCCGCTCACGCTTACAGGGGGGGGACGTAACTAGCTACATTTCCGCGATCTAACCCACTGCCTGGGGTAACATGGTTGTGTCCACTGCACTCCAAACACCATCAGAATATAGTATATGTCGACATGGACATGTCTGTGGTGTGGTCTGCCTACTACAGCCTGGCCAGCACATCCACGCACACTTGGCATTGTGTACATTCTTATTCATGGGTCACTTGCCTCCTTTGCAGATGCCTGGTTCCCACCTCTCCCCACATTCTGCTATTGTGTGGCCGAGGTGCCAGGCCGTTGATGGCTTGTGTACATGGCTAGCCCAGGTTACCACAGTAGGTTGTGCTGTTGTGTCTGGTAGGTCGGCATGTTGTTTGGCATATTGTATGTGAGTTTGTAACTTGTGCATTCCCAGAGTTGTGAGTTGCATGATTGTGAAGTTGAGTTGGGTGGTGTGTTAATTTGGTACTTACCAACGAGCAGTGCATTTCCGTAGGTGCCAGCCTCAAAGTGCTGGTTGATGATAGACTGTCGGAAGATGTAGTAATCATGCACACTGCCTAGATAGTTGGCGATGACATTGGTGAAGAGTCCCCTGTGGTCCACTATTGCCTGCACATTGATTGAATTTTTGTGCTTTCTGTTGCAGTAATTGAATGCAGTGTCAGCAGGGGGCACAAGTAGGACATGTGTGCAGTCAATTGCCCCCAACAAGTGTAGAAAGCCAGCTATGGCGTAGAAGCCTTGCTTGGTCTCCAGCTGTTCCTGCGCAGTGTGGGGGAAGTGAAGGTGCTGGAGTACCAAGCTGATGATGGCATCCAAGTCAGGTGTGATGAACTTTGATAGGGCTGGCTGTGAGACTCCTCTGGCTTTGGCAGTTGTTGGTTGGAAGGTCCCAGAGGCCACAAGTGCAGCACAGCCATCAGCTTTGTCTGCGAAGGATGTTGGTTGTCTGCTGTGTTGGTAGCGTCAGCCTGTGGGCAATGATGGTCAGGATACGAAGGATGGTTGTCCTTTGAGTCTGTAGTGGGCAATGACATCCTCTGGTGTTAAGTCTGTGAGGCTGGTGCGTTTTCTGAAGGTCCGCTGTCTTTGTCTGCGCTGCCTCTGTGATTGTCCGGGGGGAAGAGGGTAGGGGGAGTCCAGGGGGGGTGGGTCTAGGGGTGGTGGGGGTAGGGGTTGTGGCCCTCTTGGGGATCCGAGCTGCATGATCAGTAGCTCCTTGGCAACTGTTGTTCTTCAGGTGTGGCTCTGGGCTGGGCTCCCTTTTATGGTGCTGGTTGTTGTCCAACTTAACACCAGGTAGAAGCAGGTGTTAAATCCCTGCTGCTAATGCGCCTTATTGCCTGTTTAGGGATCTTATCTCCGATCTGGCTGGTCGTTTAGAATGTTGTGAAGTGGTGTTGTCACAGCTTTTTGCACAGGAACGCCTACTCTGCATATCATTAGTGTTAATTGCCGGTGTCATCTGTGGCAATGTTTTTTGAGGCTGCTATTGCAGGAAAACTGGTGATATTGGCTGTTAGCATCAGCTTGTGAATTGGGCGATAACTTTATTGCCACTTTGGCGGCGATAAAGTGCCGCTAACTCGGCAATAAGAATATGCCCCTTATAGTTTTTTCCAAGGCATTTTTACTGTCCAATAACATAACCTATTCTCAGATTTCATTGAAAAAAAGGACCAAAAACCTAAGACCTCCCTCTAGAGTGGTAGAGCCCATCACAAAACACATTTTGTCAGGATGCAGTGCCCGATGAGGGTGCATGACACAAATTGTGCTTGAGGGATATTATACAAAGTATTGTATATACACATTCCAAGGAGTATCACAAAACACACATGGGCTAATTTAGAAGCCCCTTGCGCCGCTGGTGCGTTACTTTTTTTGACACAATGGCGGCACAGTGTGCTGCCCCATATTTACAAGGCCACGCAAAGCCACCCTTCGTGGCTTTTCATGGTCTTGTAAATATGGCCCCTTTTCACAAATCACCTTGTGTGAAAGGAGCATATCATGGGTGTTGCTGTAGGTGTTCCCCTGCAACACCCATGGATTCTGCTGTATTCCCAGATTTATAACATTTCATAAACCAGGGAATGCGTCAGAATCCTTCGCCTTCTGAGGGGAGGGGAGGCATAAGGAGTCTCAACAAGGAGAAATACTTTTATTTCTCCTAGTTTTTTCTTCTTTCCTTGCGTGCTGCATTCTGTAGCACACATAGATAGTGGAAAAAGCCTTTTGTGATTGTTTTTGTGCAGGAAGGTGTCACTTACTGCACAAAAACAATCATCCCTACAACGCAGGCACCCTGGCACCATGGTGCAAGGGTGCCTGCATTGTCGTGTGGCAGCCAATTGTGCGCTAGCACAGGGGAAAGCACAGGGATGTTGCATATTGTTGTTACTATGACACATCCCTGTGCTTTTAAAATGATGCAGCTTGGCACAGCTAAATGGCTTGCGGCCTTCACTGTCTAACTTTACTATACCTTTTTTGTAAGATGCTAATTTCTTAGGGAGGGTGTGGTAGTAGGCTTTAATTCCTCTTTTCTCCCTTTTCTGTATGTAAGGATGAGCAAAAAACGTCAAGCCCCTAAAACCATGTACTTAAACAAACAAGTGTTGTATAATGCCCACAGCCAACAATTACTCAAGTTTTGCCATGAGATGATGAAATCTATTACATTTCTTGACCAAGCTCAAGTGCTCCTTTGACCAGTGACCCTGGTCTTGAGATATGCTGTGTATCTGGTTTGCTTCCTGTGCAACCTGGATAGTAGTTTCTATTTTATGTGTTGTTTGTCCACTGTCTCTGTCACATTCAAGAGTAATGAAGGGGTGAGAGTAACTCGCATCATTCTGTATAGGGTAATCATGCATAATTACATTAAAATTCAGCGAGATTACACAGACTTACACAAAAATAAGAATTCTGCATTTAGCACTGTGTACAAAAATGCTTCATCGCATCTAACATGGACTCGAGGTTGAGTAAGGATAAGTTATAGTGCTAAATGCAACAGAACTCAGTTAATGTGCTCTAGCTGTATGACTCTCCCTCCAAATTACTATTAATTATGGAAGTGGGCGTAATCACAATATCATCGGGAATTCTATGTCAAAGAATAAGGCAGAACTACCAAATTTGCTCAAAATACTCTGGCGTAATTGACATTTTGCCCAGGCCTAGAGTACTGTTTTTATGGAGCATTGCAATTCTGTTTAACTGCTGCTCTGAGACAGAAATTTTTTATATATCTGTAGAAGTCATTTCCTGGGATATGCATTGCATCAAAATATGTGGATTATCAGAATGAAGGTCTTTTTTGATTTCCATACTTATCATTGTATACCGCAATAGTACAGTCAGTAAATTGCTTCTCTTGTCTATCTGGCAACACTAATTCCTAGCATTTCTATTCAACTTACATTGTCCCTTCTGTTACAAGATTGTAGAAAAGTCAGCCCATATCGCACCCGATGCCCAGGCCGCTGGTGCAGGGCGACTCTTCGTTTGCATCTTGAATAGCTACCAAATAAAGAGACGGGCACTGGAAGTAGGAAAACAAGAACAGGGTTTATTACTCATGAGGAGACCCTGTCCTTTGGGACACTCGCATAGTGTCTTCGGGAGGTGCTCTAACAAGTTTCTCTGAGGCTTCGTCTTTTATACACAGGTTTATGGCACACAGGCATCCTTTATTACAATCAACACATTGTATAGTATGGAGGTATTCCAACACGTGGCTACAGTAGGGCCCTTATTCTCCATGCAAATAGGAGGGGGCTATCATGCGGCTGAGTGTCCTGCTGATTCCATTGGAATGTGTGTGCCTGATCGAGTCTCAGGGGGTGGGGTGGTCATGATCAATAGTAGCTTCTTCCAAGAGAGACGAGTGCATAAAGTAGTGGGCAATAAACCGTATCCTCGGGCTAAGGGATGACCAGCGGTCCGTGCAAACATTCAGGCTCGGAGGAAGAGGTCATCAAAGGAGGGGTATTCACGGAGGGACAGGAGGTGTTGGTCAGGCGCGCGGTACGATTCTGAGGGACAGAGTCATGCGGGAGGGGTGGGCTCATGACTCGCGCATGTGGGAGAGGGGGCAGCCAGGGTGCATGGGGGAATGCTTGCAGGGTCAGGGAAGTGCGCTGATGAGCGATCGTGAACAGGGAGACCATGGTATCTAAAATGGCTGTCATGTACATGTGTGCATGGATCTATGCTGGCGGGACAACACACTCAGTGTTTTCGCAATATCCGCTCTGCTTACAACAAGGGGTGCTATGAACACAAATGAACGCCGCTTATGTACATACACATTGCTATTTTTAACAGTCGCCGCTTTTTACATAAGCAAGTTCAATTTCTACCTAGTCGATGTGATTGGCGGAATGCAATACATGTTAATTTACACCTGTTGGGTTCTTCATACAAGCCTAGAGATCGGCATAATGTTTAGTCGGTGTAGAACCAAGAAAAATATTCCGATACATAAAAATCAGCTTCACATTTTCTCTCTAGTGACATCAACATACAGGAAGAACGCTCTGATACCTTCCGACTTGTCAGTTCTATAGGGGATTTTGGAAAACTAACCACATGAGTGACCGACGAAACATTTCTTAAAAGGCAATACAAAATGGTTGAGGGAGGTATTCAATTTGATACAAGTAATTTAGTCAAGGGGCGAATAGAAGGTTCTGGAAAGGGAGGAGGGTCTTTGTCGCAATGTCTTTTAACATAGTCCGTCTTCTTTTGTTGGCGCTGCTGAGCACCGGCGGTGGAGCTATAGGTCCAGCTCGGATTCGTCCTTACACGTTGCAGGGTGCGATCAGTCCTCTGCTGTTAGATCACAGTCCTGTTTCCTAACTCAATTTCTTAGGGGTGCCTTATGCTGGGCACCTGCGTGTCTTTCTTTTTCCGTGACAAAATCCCAGTCCATAGTCAAATTTTATATGAAAGAGTTTGTTGAACAATCGAGGGAGGAGAGGGCGGAGTGGGGCCAGATCTTCGAACACACCAAGGGACCAAGGGAGCAAAGGACAATGAGCAGGCAGGCCCATCAGTCGGACTCAAAAAGGGACGGGAACTTCAGGCACGAGTGGGTCAGCAAGTCGAGGGCTTCAAGGCAGCCCCTTATTCCTTCATCAGCTGAACTTGAAAGTTGTGCCTCGTCCCGCGTCTCGTTGCTCTGCGGCTCCACCTTTGGTCGTCACACGTGCTCCATGATCTGTGGCCAGGCTGTGCGTTACGTCCAGCTCCTCTCCTTTGGCGATTGTATCTTTGAATGAGTGAAAAACAAGTTGTTAGACAAACTGGTCGGGAGAACAGATATACATCTCAATTCCTTCCCTATTCCTGAGTAGGTGGGGGATAGGTTCATCGGTCACAGTCAGAGGTCGTTTTTTATGGAGTCTGTAGAGGGGCATTGCATATTGAATTCATAGACTTGTTTGGCGTTCATTCGCGATATATGATAAGAGAAATTGAACCTTTGTACACAATGTATTACGTTACAAAAAATCGAGTCCTTATGGAGAGACTCGTTCTTCCCTTTAACCCAAATATCGACAATATCACATCTCCTTTCGGGGTCGGCTAATTCTTGCAAGCAGGGGCATTATCATAGGGTTGATCGGGGGCGCGTGGGTGCTTTTGGACAGGGAGCTGGGGTCGATCGGGAGAAGTGGGGTACTCTGGACATCCGCACTTAGGTGCAAGGGGGTGGGGCAATCGGGGCATTTGGGGATCGCATTTCTAACGAACTGAGAAACAGAAGGCCATTGACGTTATAGTTCCCTTATAAAAGGCCAGATATGGGGACATTCGTCGTCTTACCTGTCCTTTCCTTCATTACCAACTCGGGTTCTATCGTTTGCAGAAAGGAGAGGTAGTAATATGGCAAGTCACAATCGCTTTGGTTTTGGTCAATTTTGCTGAACATTTTTGCGTTCGAGAAAACCTAATAATGTTTTGTGCCGGAGGGGCACAACGTCTTTATATTTGAAAAGAGAAAACGGGGTTTTTGGAAAGAGGAGAAAAAAAAAAAAAGAGAGAGAGAGAGAGAGAGAGAGAGAGAGAGAGAGAGAGAGAGACCGCACCCTAAATGGTCCATTCGGTACACGTATGACACAGGGAGGGAAAGAGAGACGTGTACAATAATGGACCGTTCAGTGCGCGTGCAACACAGAACAACAGGGGTTAAGTAGCACGGAAACAGAGGCAGAAGGATGACGTAGATTCATGCATCACGTACACACAAACTCAGATGGGGAAGACAGTACATGTATTATACACAAAAAAATCCAAGACAAAACATGAAACAGTTATTGGCCAAAATTATCCATTTTCTGTATGCTGTGCATTTTTATCATCCTAAGCTCTTTTTACCTTTTTCTTATCTTTTAGTCGTCGGCTGCCTCTTACTGGTGGCTTTGATTGTACACACTTACGCCTTTGGCAACTGGTCGTGAACTAACCTGGTCGGGCTAATGCTCACGGAGGTTTATTCGAATCATTCTTAGCAAGTGCGTTTCCAGGCTGAGACAACAGTTGGTGTCAATTGGAGAGCAATGGGGCAGCTTTTAGTTATGTGCCTATGAGGATGCGGAAAAGGAGGTAGGAGGTTTTCAAATATTGGCAATATCCCTAGTCCTCTCGGCGGAGGATACTTGTGTACCCCTACCTCGAAATATACCCTAAACTTTTCCCTATTTAGTTAAGCGTGGAGTGATTAATCATGTGTGCACGTTATGTTTGGTGGTATTATTCGGAGTGCATGGGCACCATAATCGAACGCCTTTTTCCCGTCTTCTTCGTCCGCCAGATCACCATTTTCTTTCTTTGTATTCCTAATCGATGTTCCAAGGTGACCTGCAGAAAGAGGGAAAAAGAAGGGCGGGGGCAGCATTTAAGAATACAACAGCGCGCATAAACCCGAAAAGGCTTTTACTTACTACATACGCGGTCTATCTCCCCGGAACGCAGTTCTTGCCAATTCGGCATTTAAGCCCAGATGAATCTTTTAGTGTGCGAGAGATGTTTATCGGAAGCCGGTGGATAGCATAGGTCACCCAAGTGTGGTATTACAGATCGTATGTAGGGAGACCAGATGGCACTCCTTTGGAGCGACTTAGGGGCATTTTAGTACAATCTTTCTGATACAGGTAGCATATAAAGTATAGACTGAATTCCAGGATCTTTTAGCGGTTGCTTTAAGCTGTACAAAAGTGTGCAAAGTACATACAACAAAAACCGTACCATTCATTTTTTTTTTTTTTTTTTTTCAGTATCTCTGCGTACTATACCTTTTTAATCTTTAAACAGTGGTCATTTATTCGAAACTTACTAATTCACACGTGACAACTACGTTTGCCTTTTCCAAAAATCTTTAATAAGAATGTCAGTGCAAAAAATATGGGCTTACAACCCCGTGTGCCGGCCACGGAGCAGGCTAGAACTGTAGATGTGGGAATACTTTATTAGAAAAACTTTTAGTGGAGTCCGTTGTCGTTTATTTCATAAAAAGTGCGCCAAGTGCAATAAAAATCATATTGAATCTTTAGTGTGAGCGAATATCATAAGCATCGAAATTTCGAACTTTCAATAATCATGATGCGCCAAATTCAACAACAATTCATTGTCCGAATGTTCAATTAATACCCATCTGATGTCAATTTACCGTCTGAACACATAACCAGTACCCATCCAATATCAATTCTTTGTTCGAACATATAACCCGTACCCATCTCATATCAATTCATTTCCCGAACTGACAGTACACATCCTATATCAATCCATTGTCCGAACTCATAACCAGTACACATTCTATATCAATCTATATGTTTTAAAAAACTTCATACATATCCTATGACATCAAGGCTGAGCAATCGGGGTACAATAAGGAGTGTGAGAGTTTCATTTGCATCGGCGCCATTTTGGGTGCAGTCAGGCAGAACCAGGCATAGTCTAAATGTCTATTAACTCGTGGTTGGCTCAGAGCTTCTCTTGGCAGTCCAAAAGTTCCGTTAAAGGGCAAAAGAAAGGATCGGTGGTTTGAACCATCAGTCAAAAGGGGAGGGAGGCAACAATCTTTTTCTACCGGGTCATACTGTGCTTTCGCCGGAACTGATCCGAACTGTAGTCTGCAGGATTCTAGTCATTCAACCTGAGGCTGGCGACAGCATGGGAGCGCCGACGTCCTGCGGCTACATTACCGTCGTTCCGAGGGCACTCATGGCAATCATTCCCCATCGGGGGTATTTGCGGGAGTCGGGGACTCCCGCGGCTCCTCTAGAATCTTCAAGGTTGTGGAGAACTATGGTGGTGGAGTCAACTGGTGGCCGGGCCATTCCTTCGTGCTGGGCCCGCTCTTGCCAGGTCGATCGCCATTTTGAAAGTTCGGCAACTACTGGCGATCGCGGGGTCAAAGGAGCGGACGGGCTCCACCCTGTCGGGCGAGGTGTTGCAGCATCGCCACAGTGGAAGAACCCTTATCCGGGCGCCTGGAGCGCTGAGGGTGCAGCTGGGAAGCCTCCCCCTGGGGAGGCGGGAGAGGCCTGTTCGCACCGTCTATCTCTCCCAGTGCACCCCACGGCGTCTCGCTTGACATTTGTTATGGCCGGACCAGGCGATGAGGACGAGGGGGGGGTCGGAGGCATGTGCAAGACATCCCCCCCCAGAGTTGTCGCAGCCATTATACAAGAAAGAAGTGGCGCCTGGCGTGTTGTTGCTGCCATTACGGAAGAAAAAAGAAAGAAGTGGTGCCTGGCGTGTTGTCGCTGCCATTACGAAGGAGAAAAGGAAAAAATGTCCCGTCCGTCTTTGGGCCGGGCTTCCGGTGGATGTCGGCCGGACGCCCCTTGCTCTGGCCCCATAAACGGGTTCCTTGGCTCATCGGCTGCAGCCGGATCCCGTCGGCCCCAGCCCCCGGTCGTTGGTGGCCGGGCCGGGAGAGAATGTGGCGGGACTACCTGCAACTCTCAAGGGCCACCACGGCCGGACTGGGAGAGAGAGGAGAGGGTCGAGGACATAGACATTCCCCCCCCTGCAACTCTCCGGCGTTGTCAAGGCAATCCCCTGGCCGGGTCCCTTTGGCCTCGGCCTCTCCTCCGGCTACACCCTACGTTACGATCTCCTGGCCGACTGTTGGCAGCAGGACCCGCCCTATATGTGTTGTTTCCGGCTGGGCGTAGCCGTAAACTTGTTGCACTTTGGAAGTTTCCAGAATGGGGGCGGATGTTCTGCTGACTTGCATTTTCCCCAGTTTATCGTTCTTATTGTTTTCAGGTTTCTTATTACGGGTTACTAAATAGGTTTTACCATTAAGTATTGTTATCGTTTTCCTTGTTCGTTATTTAATAAAAAGTTCGTTTTTCATCAGTGGCCTACTGAATTCGTTTTCCTATTCCCTTCTTTCCAGGTTGTTTCATGCTAAAGTTTTTCTGTTAACAGGTTACAGTGATCACTTCGCTATTATTGTATATGTCCTTTTTACTAGGGGTGCTTTCTGGTCGGGCCAGATGACCTTCCTCTAGTAAATGGTCCGGGTGAAACTGGCGTATCAACCAGTGGGGAGTAGATAGGCATGACAGATTACAACGGGGGACAAAGGTCCGCATTGCCTACCCTTCACTACTTGCAAAGACTAGAGTATGGCGACTTCTGTGCTCGTTTGCAAAATAGAGAATACCTCCAAAAGAACCAATTCCGAACAGTCAATGTTCGGTCAATCAATCAATCAATGAGGAACGAAATAGGTACGACGTGTTAAAGGTTTGCGTTACCTACCCTTCACTCTCTGCAAAGGGAGAGAGAATATTCCTATTCTTCCCCGTTTGCAGGCAGATAAGATTCCTAAGAGAACCAACTTCGAACAATTCAATGCTCGATTCAATCAATCAATCAATGGGGAGGAAAAAATAGGCACGACGTGTTAAAGTTTTGCGTTGCCTACCCTTCACTATCTGCAAAGATTAAACAGAGTATGGCGACTCTGTGTTTGTTTGCAAATAGAGAATCTCCCAGAAGCAATCAATAGGCAATACTAGTATTTTCAAACCATCAATCAATCAATCAATTTCGCAATATTTGTCGTGTGTCACGACCTTACCCGGACCGGACCATGTGGACAGTTCTTCGCCTTCCTTTTTCCAGCGCCCGATCGTTCTCTTTCTCCATGCTTTTACCGCAGCATTCCTGTGGGATATCAGTCAGGACAATAGGTCACTTGAGAGAGGTCCGTTCGGAATCGGTGAAGCTCATTCAATCGGCAGCCGGACGAGGGCCCTCTCAAGGCAGGTATACTCCAATCATTTAGATGTTCACCCCATCGTCTGGACCTCTCTTACCGGACCTTATGTCGCTGATGGGCCCCGCGTTTGGGACGCCAATTGTAGAAAAGTCAGCCCATATCGCACCCGATGCCCAGGCCGCTGGTGCAGGGCGACTCTTCGTTTGCATCTTGAATAGCTACCAAATAAAGAGACGGGCACTGGAAGTAGGAAAACAAGAACAGGGTTTATTACTCATGAGGAGAGCCTGTCCTTTGGGACACTCGCATAGTGTCTTCGGGAGGTGCTCTAACAAGTTTCTCTGAGGCTTCGTCTTTTATACACAAGTTTATGGCACACAGGCATCCTTTATTACAATCAACACATTGTATAGTATGGAGGTATTCCAACACGTGGCTACAGTAGGGCCCTTATTCTCCATGCAAATAGGAGGGGGCTATCATGCGGCTGAGTGTCCTGCTGATTCCATTGGAATGTGTGTGCCTGATCGAGTCTCAGGGGGTGGGGTGGTCATGATCAATAGTAGCTTCTTCCAAGAGAGATGAGTGCATAAAGTAGTGGGCAATAAACCGTATCCTCGGGCTAAGGGATGAGCAGCGGTCCGTGCAAACATTCAGGCTCGGAGGAAGAGGTCATCAAAGGAGGGGTATTCACGGAGGGACAGGAGGTGTTGGTCAGGCGCGGGGTACGATTCTGAGGAACAGAGTCATGCGGGAGGGGTGGGCTCATGACTCGCGCATGTGGGAGAGGGGGCAGCCAGGGTGCATGGGGGAATGCTTGCAGGGTCAGGGAAGTGCGCTGATGAGCGATCGTGAACAGGGAGACCATGGTATCTAAAATGGCTGTCATGTACATGTGTGCATGGATCTATGCTGGCGGGACAACACACTCAGTGTTTTCGCAATATCCGCTCTGCTTACAACAAGGGGTGCTATGAACACAAATGAACGCCGCTTATGTACATACACATTGCTATTTTTAACAAGAGCAGAAAGCTCAGACCTCATTTAACAATTTATGCATGTATCATGTTCATCAATAACAGGGGATGGTGGTGTCCTTGGTGAAGCTGCTAATATGATTTATTGTTGCGACACATTTTCCTCTGCAGCAAAGAGACATGTAATTTGGGTGCTTGCAATTGAACTTTTACTTTTTTTTTTTGTTGGTGCTGTTACTGGTTCGTTTTAGCACTTTCTTCTTTGTAGGGTATCATGAAAAGATTGAGAGGGCGTTTATCATCTTTGTAGGAAATCAGTAGTTTGCATAGTTTTGTTATATTCATACGGCCCATCATTTTTATGTCTGCCTGCATGTGTCTTTTGCTAACCATGGAACCCATTTTTACAATTAAATGTACATATCTGATATTTTTTTTAAATCTGCTGAAATGTGTAAGCAGATGGTGCAGGCTGCCTAAAAGTCAAATATCAAATGTGTGCCTGTAAGCACTTGAGTAACCTTGGTCTTGTATAATGTCATATGTTATTACACTGTTATGCGTATTTTATCATTGGCATGCAATAGTTGCAATAGTGACCATGTTCTATGTAGACCTAGCAGGTACATAGCGTTATTGCTTCCTGATAATGCCTAAAATTGTTATATTATATGAATATATGAAAGTAATGAGCCCCAAACGTCACTGTAGTTCCCCTAAAATCTCTCATGTTATAGTTCTAATTACATGTCACGATCAGGAGAATATTGTCTTGTTCCGCCTTAGTTCCCATGTTTGTGATTGTTTAATCTCTTTTAGCTGAATTGCAGATACTCTAGTTACTATTGAATCCTATTGAGGCATGAAGGAAATATGTAAAATCCAAAAAACGCTTTCATTCATCATTCTCTATAACCTGTTTACCATTGCCAATTTGTTTAAGGTAAGGTATTTGTTGCCGTTTCACCAGATCTATAACGCACTAGGGGCCATATTATCAAGGAAGCTGCGGTAGTTTATCGCCGCTTTACCGGCAGGAAACTGCCGATAGAGCGGCGATGGCCCTGATAATATGCGATTCGAATTTCAATCGATACCCAGGTTAGATGTGTGAACATCTAACCTGGGCTTCGATTGAAATTCGAATCGCATATTATCAAGGCCATTATCGCCGGTGGTGGGTGACTGGCCAGGACTGGCGGTGGGTGACCGGCCAGGACTGGCGGTGGGTGACCGGCCTGGGCCACCCATGCCTTGGTGACCTCATTGCACAGGCCGCTCACCCACTGCCAGCACCCGGCGGTGGGTGACCGGCCAGGACTGGCGGTGGCTGACCGGCCAGGACTGGCGGTGGGTGACCGGCCAGGACTGGCGGTGGGTGACCGGCCAGGACTGGCGGTGGGTGACCGGCCAGGGCCACCCATGCCATGGTGACCTCATTGCACAGGCCGCTCACCCACCGCCAGCACCCGGTGGTGGGTGACCGGCCAGGACTGGCGGTGGGTCACTGGCCAGGACTGGCGGTGGGTGACCGGCCAGCACCCCGCGGTGGGTGACAGGCCAGGACTGGCGGTGGGTGACCCGCCAGGACTGGCGGTGTGTGACCGGCCAGGCTCGGCGCTGCGTGGCGCAATGTGACTGTAAGGGGGGTATCAACTGCCATTTCAAATTGCATATTCAAATGTATGTGTTAGCCTGCACCGCCCCCGTGGAATGCATGCACCGCCATAGCGACGCCAGTGAGTGAATATTTTCAAATGATGCACCGTCGCGGTAGCGCGCACATGCGGTTGCCGGTGTGTGACCGTGACGGTCCGTGCACATGTAGCCAATGGAAACAGGTTACGCGGGGCATGTAAGCGCATTCAAAAATACCGCCACACCAGGGCGAGTCATTGGCTCTTTTTGAATGATGCATCCAGGGAAAACCAATTGCTGCAGACGTGTGCCACAGATATGAGCTCAGGGCCCTATATATGTGTGAAATTCTTCTGCACACATTCACTGCTTCCAGCCACTGCTGCCTGCGACCGTCACCTCGACCTGCTGCTCCTGAGCTATCCAACAACTGCTGCCTGCGACCGTCACCCCGACCTGCTGCTCCTGAGCTATCCAACAACTGCTGCCTGCGACCGTCACCTCGACCTGCTGCTGCTGAGCTATCCAACAACTGCTGCTGTTGTGCCACAGTCCTGGACCTTGCCATGCAGAGAGTGCGAGAGATCTGGTCTCGTCCCTTCACCGCAGCGGAGCTGGATGTCCTTGTGGACGGTGTGCTCAGCCACTATGAACGGCTCTACGGTGCCCCCGGGCAGGCGGTAAGTGCAGTGGGTAACATGTTGGTGGGCATGAGGTGGTCACTGACTCCTGGATTCTGCAAGCTTGGCGGTGTGCTGTGGGACCTTCACGTGTGATGTACTGAGCCTGGCTGCATGAAGATACGTGTTTCTACGATATTTGTGAATGTCAAACTGTCCACTGACGTTCCCCTCTTGTCTCCCATCATGGTAGGTCAAGCTGCACTTTCGCAAGGCCGTGTGGAGGACCATAGCACGTGATGTATGGGCAGTAGGGGTGTGCAATAGATGACACACACACTGCCACAAGCGCTGGGACGACATATCCAGGCTCAGCAAGAATGTTGCGGAGATGACACTGGGGATTATTCCAAGATCAACTCGCCTTGCCCGACGCACCATGACCCCTCTAATGCACCGTATAATTGCTGTGACGCATCCTGACCTGTCCGACCGGCTGAGAGGGGATCAACAGCAAACTAGCGGTAAGCAGACTGTATGTGTCTGTAACTTGTGAGTGCATGCATGTATTGTTGCTCAGACACAGTAGTGACATCCGTGGTGCGTATGTTTTGCAGCAATTGCATGTTGGTGCCATTAGCGGAGTGAGCGTTAGCACCCATGGCCGCCAGGTGGACATTTCAGTTGATTTGTATTTGAGGGTTCCAGGACATGCTGTTGAGGTCTGTGGTCCCATGGCATGACATGTGTGGTGGTCTGCATGCACTTGCCCTGTTTGTATGATGCACATGTTTCACAGACACCCCCGGTTCTTTGATATGAGGATGTCTGGTAGGGGTGGTTCGTGTGCAGGATGGGTGCTACATGTCAATCGACTGTAAGGAAAGGTGTGAATTTGTAACCTTCAGTACTTGAGTGTGGCACTAAGGTTAACATCTATTCCCTCTCTTCCAGCTTTGGCCGAGGGCACTGACTCACAGACAACGGAGATGAGTGGTGGCAATGCATCCGGATCCGAGATGACACACATGCAGACTGACACTGAAGAGGGCAGCCCCGGAGACGGGGACAGAACCGTCCCTGAGGACTCACATGCGGAGACACCATCGTCCTCATCCTCAGACAGTGGTGGTGAGTCAGCACTGTTGACACAGACAGGGACTGGGCAATCAACACCTTCAGTCGGTACACAGCACACAGGGCCCACACTGCCACCAACTGCAACAAGTACTGCTCGTGCTCGCCAGAGTAGGGGGAGCAGAGTTGCCTTCAGCGCAGGCACCCCTGCCCCTGCCCCTGTGCCACAAAGTGCACTTTGTGCTGAGGCTGTTGATCTGCTGCAACAGCTGTGTGTAGGGCAGACCAACATGATCAATGCATTCCAAGACCACGATAGGAAGTTGGGGCAGGTGGTAGCATTCATGGAGGGGATGCATGGCGATGTTGCTGGTCTCCACAGAACAGTTCAGTCATTAGCAAACACTGTGTCTTCAGCCATTCTTCAGTCGCACGGACAGGGTGCTGCTTCTGTTCCCCCATCCACACCACTAGATGTCTCAGGGGAGAGTGAAATTTCAGACCAGGCGTCATTTTCGGGGTATTGCACTAGAAGCAGCCACAGGCAGCAAGGCAGGGCACGGAGGCCACTAACACCATCCCCTAGGACAGGGAAATATTTCACCCATCACGACATGAGCTACACTGGAGTTGACACACAGGATCCTCAAGGGGTGTTGGGGGAAAGGGATTCACATGTAACAGACGCATCCCCCTCAAAAGGTACTCCCAAGGCAAGGGCACCTCCCAAGTCCAGGGACACTCCCAAGGACAAGGACACTACAAAGGAAAGGGCACCTCCCAAGGCCAGGGACACTTCCAAGGACAAGGACTATACACAGGAAAGGGCACCTCCCAAGAGCAGGGACACTCCCAAGGACAAGGACACTACACATGCAAGGGCACATCCCAGGAGCAGGGACACTCCCAAGGACAAGGACGCTTCAAAGGAAAGGGCAACTCCCAAGAGCAGGGACACTCCCAAGGGCAAGGACACTACAAAGGAAAGGGCACCTCCCAAGAGCAGGGACAATCCCAAGGACAAAGACACTTCAAAGGAAAGGGCACCTCCCAAGAGCAGGGACACTCCCAAGGACAAGGACACTACAAAGGAAAGGGCACCTCCCAATAGCAGGGACACTCCCAAGGACAAGGACACTACAAAGGAAAGGGCACCTCCCAAGAGCAGGGACACTCCCATGGACAAGGACACTTCAAAGGACAGGTACACTACAATGGACAAGTCTGCTCCCAGGGACAGGGCACCGCCCAGGGATCAGGGACATTCCAGAGACAGGACACCTCCTACGTCCAAGGCACATCCCAGGGCCAAGGGTTCTCCCATGGACACGAGCTCCATCAAGGACAGGCATACATCACCCCTGGCTGCCCTGAGGCTGATGTTGTTGAAGGAACGTAAAACACATGTGTCAGCGGTGGAGTCCCCACATACCTCAACTCCCATCCACACCCCGCAGAAGCAGAATAAGGAGTACACTGTTGTTGCATCCCCCATTACACATGATGCAGAGGGCAGAAGGCAGGGCCACAGCAAACGTCAATCAGGGTCCAGCACGTCCCCAGAGAGCAGACCACCACAAGCACATGATCCTTCTTTGATGTCTGATGAGGCCACAACACTTACCAGTCCAGTCATGTCCAGGGTGCCCCTACATTTCACAAAGAAACGGAGACACACACCAGTGATACCTGACCACCCCAATGTCGCTCCAGTACAGCTGTCTCCAGCTCCCAGAGCCACCCTGCCTCCTGGCCCATACAGCCCTGTGGCTCATCATTTCAGTGGTCCTAGTGGGTCAGCTGCCGTTCACTCTCATGTGTCAGATAGTGGCACTGTGTCTGTTGTTCGCTGTCATGCATCATGTAGTAGCACTGTGTCAGTTGTGCCCTCTCCTGTTTCAGGTACTGGCACTGTGTATGTAAGCCACTCTCATGTGTCAGATGCTGGCATGGTATTTGTTGGTCACTGTACAGGGACATGTCCTGGCAGTGTGTCTGATTCTATGACTCATGTGTCAGTCACTAGAGCTGTGGCTGTGTCTCACGCTCCTGTTTCTGGTGCTGGCAGTGTGTCTGGGTCTATGGCTCATGTGTCAGTCACTGGAGCTGTGGCTGTGTCTCACACTCCTGTTTCTGGTGCTGGCAGTGTGTCTGGGTCTATGGCTCATGTGTCAGTCACTACATCTGTGACTGTGTATCACACTCCCCGTTTCTGGTGCTGGCAGTGTGTCTGGGTCTATGGCTCATGTGTCAGTCACTAGAGCTGTGGCTGTGTCTCACACTCCTGTTTCTGATGCTGGCAGTGTGTCTGGGTCTATGGCTCATGTGTCAGTCACTAGAGCTGTGGCTGTGTCTCACACTCCTGTGTCTGGTGCTGGCAGTGTGTCTGGGTCTATGGCTCATGTGTCAGTCAGTAGAGCTGTGGCTGTGTCTCACCCTGCTGTGTCTGGTGCTGGTAGTGTGTCTGGGTCTATGGCTCATGTGTCAGTCACTCGAGGTGTGGCTGTGTCTCACACTCCTGTTTCTGGTGCTGGCAGTGTGTCCGAGGCGACTAGTTCAAGCAGTCCACCAGATCCTGTGCTGTGATGTGTAACTCCCATCACTCACATGTAATTTGACTTTGTGTCTCGATTGTCCATTGTAAACACCCTTGCATTGTTACTGTCCTTGGGACGGGGCACTTGACCCACGTACTTGTGTTGCCTCTGATGTACCTGTGCCTTGCCATGGACTGTTGATGCACTTAGCCCCTCTCACGTGCTGCCTCTGATGTACCTGTGCCTTGCCATGGACTGTTGATGCACTTAGCCCCTCTCATGTGCTGCCTCTGATGTACCTGCTCTGTTGTAAACACTGCCCTGTTGCTGTTCTGATACTGCATTGTGCCCTCATGTGCTGCCTCTGATGTGCCTGCTCTGTTGTAAACACTGCGCTGTTGCTGTTATGATACTGCATTGTGCCCTCTCATGTGCTGCCTTTGATGTACCTGCTCTGTTGTAAACACTGCCCTGTTGCTGGTATGATACTGCATTGTGCCCTCATGTGCTGCCTCTGATGTACCTGCTCTGTTCTCTGCCATGGACTGTTGATGCACTTAGCCCCTCTCACATGCTGCCTCTGATGTACATGTGCCTTGCCATGGACTGTTGATGCACTTAGCCCCTCTCATGTGCTGCCTCTGATGTACCTGCTATGTTCTCTGCCATGGACTGTTGATGCACTTAGCCCCTCTCAAGTGCTGCCTCTGATGTACCTGTGCCTTGCCATGGACTGTTGATGCGCTTAGCCCCTCTCATGTGCTGCTTCAGATGTACCTGCTCTGTGCCATGGACTGTTGATGCACATAGCCCCTCTCAAGTGCTGCTTCAGATGTACCTGCTCTGTGCCATGGACTGTTGATGCACTTGGCCCCTCTCATGTGCTGCCTCTGATGTACCTGCTCTGTTCTCTGCCATGGACTGTTGATGCACTTGGCCCCTCTCATGTGCTGCCTCTGATGTACCTGCTCTGTGCCATGGACTGTTGATGCACTTGGCCCCTCTCACGTGCTGCCTCTGATGTGCCTGCTCTGTGCCATGGATTGTTGATGCACTTGGCCCCTCTCATGTGCTGCCTCTGATGTACCTGTGCCTTGCCATGGACTGTTGATGCACTTAGCCCCTCTCATGTGCTGCTTCAGATGTACCTGCTCTGTGCCATGGACTGGTGATGCACATAGCCCCTCTCATGTGCTGCTTCAGATGTACCTGCTCTGTGCCATGGACTGTTGATGCACTTGGCCCCTCTCATGTGCTGCCTCTGATGTACCTGCTCTGTTGTAAACACTGCCCTATTGCTGTTATGATACTGCATTGTGCCCTCATGTGCTGTGATGTACCTGCTCTGTTCTCTGCCATGGGCTGTTGATGCACTTAGCCCCTCTCACGTGCTGCCTCTGATGTACCTGTTCCTTGCCATGGACTGTTGATGCACTTAGCCCCTCCCATGTGCTGCCTATGATGTACCTGTGCCTTGCCATTGACTGTTGATGCACTTAGCCCCTCTCACGTGCTGCCTGTGATGTACCTGTGCCTTGCCATGGACTGTTGATGCACTTAGCCCCTCTCATGTGCTGCCTCTGATGTACCTGCTCTGTTGTAAACACTGCCCTGTTGCTGTTATGATACTGCATTGTGCCCTCATGTGCTGCCTCTGATGTACCTGCTCTGTTGTAAACACTGCCCTGTTGCTGTTATGATACTGCATTGTGCCCTCATGTGCTGCTTCAGATGTACCTGCTCTGGTCTCTGCCATGGACTGTTGATGCACTTAGCCCCTCTCACGTGCTGCCTCTGATGTACCTGTGCCTTGCCATGGACTGTTGATGCACTTATCCCCTCTCATGTGCTGCCTCTGATGTACCTGCTATGTTCTCTGCCATGGACTGTTGATGCACTTAGCCCCTCTCACGTGCTGTCTCTGATGTACCTGTGCCTTGCCATGGACTGTTGATGCACTTATCCCCTCTCATGTGCTGCCTCTGATGTACCTGCTCTGTGCCATGGACTGTTGATGCACTTGGCCCCTCTCACGTGCTGCCTCTGATGTGCCTGCTCTGTGCCATGGATTGTTGATGCACTTGGCCCCTCTCATGTGCTGCCTCTGATGTACCTGTGCCTTGCCATGGACTGTTGATGCACTTACCCCCTCTCATGTGCTGCTTCAGATGTACCTGCTCTGTGCCATGGACTGGTGAGGCACATAGCCCCTCTGATGTGCTGCTTTAGATGTACCTGCTCTGTGCCATGGACTGTTGATGCACTTGGCCCCTCTCATGTGCTGCCTCTGATGTACCTGCTCTGTTGTAAACACTGCCCTATTGCTGTTATGATACTGCATTGTGCCCTCATGTGATGTGATGTACCTGCTCTGTTCTCTGCCATGGGCTGTTGATGCACTTAGCCCCTCTCATGTGCTGCCTCTGATGTACCTGTTCCTTGCCATGGACTGTTGATGCACTTAGCCCCTCTCATGTGCTGCCTATGATGTACCTGTGCCTTGCCATTGACTGTTGATGCACTTAGCCCCTCTCACGTGCTGCCTGTGATGTACCTCTGCCTTGCCATGGACTGTTGATGCACTTAGCCCCTCTCATGTGCTGCCTCTGATGTACCTGCTCTGTTGTAAACACTGCCCTGTTGCTGTTATGATACTGCATTGTGCCCTCATGTGCTGCCTCTGATGTACCTGCTCTGTTGTAAACACTGCCCTGTTGCTGTTATGATACTGCATTGTGCCCTCATGTGCTGCTTCAGATGTACCTGCTCTGGTCTCTGCCATGGACTGTTGATGCACTTAGCCCCTCTCACATGCTGCCTCTGATGTACCTGTGCCTTGCCATGGACTGTTGATGCACTTATCCCCTCTCATGTGCTGCCTCTGATGTACCTGCTATGTTCTCTGCCATGGACTGTTGATGCACTTAGCCCCTCTCACGTGCTGTCTCTGATGTACCTGTGCCTTGCCATGGACTGTTGATGCACTTATCCCCTCTCATGTGCTGCCTCTGATGTACCTGCTCTGTGCCATGGACTGTTGATGCACTTGGCCCCTCTCACGTGCTGCCTCTGATGTGCCTGCTCTGTGCCATGGATTGTTGATGCACTTGGCCCCTCTCATGTGCTGCCTCTGATGTACCTGTGCCTTGCCATGGACTGTTGATGCACTTACCCCCTCTCATGTGCTGCTTCAGATGTACCTGCTCTGTGCCATGGACTGGTGATGCACATAGCCCCTCTCATGTGCTGCTTCAGATGTACCTGCTCTGTGCCATGGACTGTTGATGCACTTGGCCCCTCTCATGTGCTGCCTCTGATGTACCTGCTCTGTTGTAAACACTGCCCTATTGCTGTTATGATACTGCATTGTGCCCTCATGTGCTGCCTCTGATGTACCTGCTCTGTTCTCTGCCATGGGCTGTTGATGCACTTAGCCCCTCTCACGTGCTGCCTCTGATGTACCTGTTCCTTGCCATGGACTGTTGATGCACTTAGCCCCTCTCATGTGCTGCCTCTGATGTACCTGTGCCTTGCCATTGACTGTTGATGCACTTAGCCCCTCTCACGTGCTGCCTGTGATGTACCTGTGCCTTGCCATGGACTGTTGATGCACTTAGCCCCTCTCATGTGCTGCCTCTGATGTACCTGCTCTGTTGTAAACACTGCCCTGTTGCTGTTATGATACTGCATTGTGCCCTCATGTGCTGCCTCTGATGTACCTGCTCTGTTGTAAACACTGCCCTGTTGCTGTTATGATACTGCATTGTGCCCTCATGTGCTGCTTCAGATGTACCTGCTCTGTTCTCTGCCATGGACTGTTGATGCACTTAGCTCCTCTCACATGCTGCCTCTGATGTACCTGTGCCTTGCCATGGACTGTTGATGCACTTATCCCCTCTCATGTGCTGCCTCTGATGTACCTGCTATGTTCTCTGCCATGGACTGTTGATACACTTAGACCCTCTCATGTGCTGCCTCTGATGTACCTGTGCCTTGCAATGTACTGTAGATGCGCTTAGCCCCTCTCATGTGCTGCTTCAGATGTACCTGCTCTGTGCCATGGACTGTTGATGCACATAGGCCCTCTCATGTGCTGCTTCAGATGTACCTGCTCTGTGCCATGGACTGTTGATGCACTTGGCCCCTCTCATGTGCTGCCTCTGATGTACCTGCTCTGTTCTCTGTCATGGACTGTTGATGCACTTGGCCCCTCTCATGTGCTGCCTCTGATGTACCTGCTCTGTGCCATGGACTGTTGATGCACTTGGCCCCTCTCACGTGCTGCCTCTGATGTGCCTGCTCTGTGCCATGGATTGTTGATGCACTTGGCCCCTCTCATGTGCTGCCTCTGATGTACCTGTGCCTTGCCATGGACTGTTGATGCACTTACCCCCTCTCATGTGCTGCTTCAGATGTACCTGCTCTGTGCCATGGACTGGTGATGCACATAGCCCCTCTCATGTGCTGCTTCAGATGTACCTGCACTGTGCCATGGACTGTTGATGCACTTGGCCCCTCTCATGTGCTACCTCTGATGTACCTGCTCTGTTGTAAACACTGCCCTGTTGCTGTTATGATAATGCATTGTGCCCTCATGTGCTGCTTCAGATGTACCTGCTCTGTTCTCTGCCATGGACTGTTGATGCACTTAGCTCCTCTCACATGCTGCCTCTGATGTACCTGTGCCTTGCCATGGACTGTTGATGCACTTATCCCCTCTCATGTGCTGCCTCTGATGTACCTGCTATGTTCTCTGCCATGGACTGTTGATACACTTAGACCCTCTCATGTGCTGCCTCTGATGTACCTGTGCCTTGCAATGTACTGTAGATGCGCTTAGCCCCTCTCATGTGCTGCTTCAGATGTACCTGCTCTGTGCCATGGACTGTTGATGCACATAGGCCCTCTCATGTGCTGCTTCAGATGTACCTGCTCTGTGCCATGGACTGTTGATGCACTTGGCCCCTCTCATGTGCTGCCTCTGATGTACCTGCTCTGTTCTCTGTCATGGACTGTTGATGCACTTGGCCCCTCTCATGTGCTGCCTCTGATGTACCTGCTCTGTGCCATGGACTGTTGATGCACTTGGCCCCTCTCACGTGCTGCCTCTGATGTGCCTGCTCTGTGCCATGGATTGTTGATGCACTTGGCCCCTCTCATGTGCTGCCTCTGATGTACCTGTGCCTTGCCATGGACTGTTGATGCACTTACCCCCTCTCATGTGCTGCTTCAGATGTACCTGCTCTGTGCCATGGACTGGTGATGCACATAGCCCCTCTCATGTGCTGCTTCAGATGTACCTGCACTGTGCCATGGACTGTTGATGCACTTGGCCCCTCTCATGTGCTACCTCTGATGTACCTGCTCTGTTGTAAACACTGCCCTGTTGCTGTTATGATAATGCATTGTGCCCTCATGTGCTGCTTCAGATGTACCTGCTCTGTTCTCTGCCATGGACTGTTGATGCACTTAGCTCCTCTCACATGCTGCCTCTGATGTACCTGTGCCTTGCCATGGACTGTTGATGCACTTATCCCCTCTCATGTGCTGCCTCTGATGTACCTGCTATGTTCTCTGCCATGGACTGTTGATACACTTAGCCCCTCTCATGTGCTGCCTCTGATGTACCTGTGCCTTGCAATGTACTGTAGATGCGCTTAGCCCCTCTCATGTGCTGCTTCAGATGTACCTGCTCTGTGCCATGGACTGTTGATGCACATAGGCCCTCTCATGTGCTGCTTCAGATGTACCTGCTCTGTGCCATGGACTGTTGATGCACTTATCCCCTCTCATGTGCTGCCTCTGATGTACCTGCTATGTTCTCTGCCATGGATTGTTGATGCACTTGGCCCCTCTCATGTGCTGCCTCTGATGTACCTGTGCCTTGCCATGGACTGTTGATGCACTTACCCCCTCTCATGTGCTGCTTCAGATGTACCTGCTCTGTGCCATGGACTGGTGATGCACATAGCCCCTCTCATGTGCTGCTTCAGATGTACCTGCTCTGTGCCATGGACTGTTGATGCACTTGGCCCCTCTCATGTGCTGCCTCTGATGTACCTGCTCTGTTGTAAACACTGCCCTATTGCTGTTATGATACTGCATTGTGCCCTCATGTGCTGCCTCTGATGTACCTGCTCTGTTCTCTGCCATGGGCTGTTGATGCACTTAGCCCCTCTCACGTGCTGCCTCTGATGTACCTGTTCCTTGCCATGGACTGTTGATGCACTTAGCCCCTCTCATGTGCTGCCTCTGATGTACCTGTGCCTTTCCATTGACTGTTGATGCACTTAGCCCCTCTCACGTGCTGCCTGTGATGTACCTGTGCCTTGCCATGGACTGTTGATGCACTTAGCCCCTCTCATGTGCTGCCTCTGATGTACCTGCTCTGTTGTAAACACTGCCCTGTTGCTGTTATGATACTGCATTGTGCCCTCATGTGCTGCCTCTGATGTACCTGCTCTGTTGTAAACACTGCATTGTGCCCTCATGTGCTGCTCCTCTCACATGCTGCCTCTGATGTACCTGTGCCTTGCCATGGACTGTTGATGCACTTAGCCCCTCTCATGTGCTGCTTCAGATGTACCTGCTCTGTGCCATGGACTGTTGATGCACTTGGCCCCTCTCATGTGCTACCTCTGATGTACCTGCTCTGTTGTAAACACTGCCCTATTGCTGTTATGATACTGCATTGTGCACTCATGTGCTGCCTCTGATGTACCTGCTCTGTTCTCTGCCATGGACTGTTGTTGCACTTAGCCCCTCTCACGTGCTGCCTCTGATGTACCTGTTCCTTGCCATGGACTGTTGATGGACTTAGCCCCTCTAATTGTGCTGCCTCTGATCTACCTGTGTATTGCCATGGACTGTTGATGCACTTAGCCCCTCTCACGTGCTGCCTCTGATGTACCTGTGCCTTGCCATGGACTGGTGATGCACTTAGCCCCTCTCCTGTGCTGCCTCTGATGTACCTGCTCTGTTGTAAACACTGCCCTGTTGCTGTTATGATACTGCATTGTGCCCTCATGTGCTGCCTCTGATGTACCTGCTCTGTTGTAAACACTGCCCTGTTGCTGTTCTGATTCTGCATTGTGCCCTCTCATGTGCTGCCTCTGATGTACCTGCTCTGTTGTAAACACTGCCCTGTTGCTGTTATGATACTGCATTGTGCCCTCATGTGCTGCTTCAGATGTACCTGCTTTGTTCTACCCAATGACCATGCTCTTGGGTAGTGTACGATTATACCCCTATTATGTTTAATAAAGCAAGTCAATCATGTGTCGTGGTTTGTCGTTGTCATTCCTGGTTGTGTACTTGAATTGTTGATATATTGGTGCGATCGTAAATGCAGTTTCTCAAACATGACACTCCCCCTCCCTATGTCACAGCCCTGGCAGGTATTCCCCTTCCGACAGCAATTGGTGTTTTGGCGTACCTGCGTCGTCGTCGGCGATGGGCCATGACTTGCTGGTGGTGGAGCACGAAGAGTATCGGAAATGCGTGTAGCGCTGGGTCCATGACGGCGATCTGCTTGTGGTGGGTATCTCTGCAATGTGTTGTATCTCCGCTGTGGTGATTCCGCCGTGTTCAGGCAGGTTGTTTTCCCGCAGCGATTTGATGTGTGTTTTCCGCCATAGTGATTTGGAGGACGGTCGGAGATGTCATTCCGTATGGCGGTGTCTCTGGATTGGTTCCGTCCGCCGTGGGGTCGGGTGTACTTCCGCGGCGGTGCGTGCTCTTCCGCCGCGTATGGACATTTGACAGTGTTTCCCATCCTAATATGGCGGACGGAGTGCCCGCGGCAGGCAGACTGAAAAAAGGCATTTTCCGCCTACTCCAGGATGGCGGTCATCCTTCCGTCCGCCATCGTAACCGACCCCTAGGACGGGACAGGCCACTCTCAGGTCCCTTTCAAGTTAATGCCATTCCTGAACCCTCACCAGCTGCCCTTCTTGAACTGAGAAGAGTTTCATGCCTCACATACAGTTCTTCCCCCCCATAAGGCAAAAAGGCCTAAGCCATTGTTGCTTCTCTGGGAGCAGTTTGCACACCTCATTGAGCTTAGAGAGTATGTTAATTAGCCCACTGGCAGTACGGACAGAAACAGCATACGATTTTAGAAGTTGCTTGTCCAAAATACCCAGGTAAACCTTCACCCACTCACTCATCACCAGCAAGCTGGCCTAAAATAAACCCTCTACACAGGAGTCACCAAGCAACTACACCTCAGGAAATTACACTGGCTCCCGAGACACATACACACACACAGTTGAAACTCCTCACACCTACATTTAAGGCCCTACATAACACTGGCTCCACCTACCTGAACAATTGCACCCCCTTCTCCCCAGAAACCTTTGCTCTGCCAGACTCCTACTCATATACATCCCACAAATAAACAGAAACAAATCCTGAGGTATGGCCCTGTCATGCATTGATCCTAAAGTGTGGAACAATCTCCTAGTATACATCAGAGCCTCCTCCTCTCTTCTTGAGTTCTGCAAGAAGCTGAAAATCTGGCTTTTTTATTAACCTGGTGCCCTGAGCAAGACAAGGCACCCACACCTACTCAGCTCCAGGATACCCTTGTGGGTGATAGTGAACCTATATAACATAATATAACAAAACATGACAATATTGGTTGAAATTCCCACTTTACCAGTAGATTGGGTTTCTAATAAACATTACAAATAGCGATTGAATCATCTCTGTAGCATACCTCAAACTAAAGGTAGCAGGATTTTTATTTTATCTTTACTTTAGTTTATCTCATAGAACAGCTACTGTCTTCTACCATGAAAATAGCTGGTTAGTCACTGTGGGTACATGCCAACACTAAGGGGCATATTCTCAAGGACATATCACTGAGTTATCGGCACTTTATCGCAGCCAAAGTGGCGATAAATGTATCACCCCATTCACAAGCTGGTGCTAACCGCCGATATCACCAGTTTACCTGCGATAGCAGCCGCAAAAAATATCACCACAGATGACCCCGGCCACTAATGCTAATGAGATACAGGGTAGGCTTTCCCTTGCAAAAAGCCACAAAAACAACACTTCGCAACATTCTCAATGACCAGCCAGATTGGCGATAAGATCCCAAAACAGGCGATAAAGAGCGTTAGCAGCAGGGATTTAACACCTGCTCTTACCTGGTGTAAAGTCAGACAACAACCTGCACCATAAAAGGGAGCCCAGCCCAGAGCCACACCTGAAGAACAATAGATGCCATGGAACTACTGATCATGCAGCTCGGACACCCAAGAGGACCACAACACCCACAGAACCACCCCCAGGCTCGCCACTACCCCTCTCCGGGCTCCCCCCGGACAAAGATATGTTACATCAACTTTACGAAATCATGAACAAAACAATTCGCCTGATGTCGCATAATTACAACATTTAACATTCATGTGTGGTCAGAAAAAAAGGAGAATCACTCATTCATCATTGAATTTCCAAACAAAACATTTTATTCAATTTAAACTCAAAACAACTATTTGGAAGAGTCATGGTGGGTCTTCTCTGGACAATCTGTAAGTCACAGCCTCCAAGACAAAATTCAAAATAAGAAGGTGCGTCATGCGTTCATCAAAGGACAGAGAGAGAGAGAAAGAGAGAGAGAGAGACAGAGAGAGAAAGAGAGAGAAGGAGGGAGAAAGAGAGGGAAAGTGAGAGTAAGTGAACGCGAGAGAAAGAGACGGAGAGAGAGAGACAGTGAAAGAAAGAGAGAGAAAGAGAGGGAGTGAGAGAGACAGTGAAAGATAAAGAGAGGGAGAGGGAGAGAGAGAGTGAAAGAGAGGGAGAGAGAGAGACAGTGAAAGGAAGAGAGGGAGAGAGAGTGCCAACACTTCGGACCCGGGCCTCACTGCTCACCTGCTGCCACCGGTTTGACTCCAACCACGTGCCGGTATACACTGCAGTCTACCAGGTCCCTCATCTGAAACAGAGTCCAGATTTATGAATGGCAGAGTTCATACAATTGCACATGTCATCAACGCTTGCCCGCCCCTGCGCACACAGGCTGCTGCACCCCAGCCCCGGCCACCGCCCAGCGATGACTGCCCGCCCCTGCACACCCAGGCCTCACTGCTCAACTTCAGCCACCGGCATGTCTCCAAGAGGGTCCACCATGTGCCGGTGCAAGCTCCAAGCCCAGGGCCCGTGACCTTGGCAGCCTCCACATCATGCAGCTCCGCACCGTGGGACACCAGGTCACACACTTGATTCTGGGCCTTGATTTTTCAATGGCAGAGATCTTATCTGTGCATACCGCATCATCGTGGGCTACACACCCCCTCAGCTCTTCAGGTGCCAGTAACTCTGTGACCCACGAGGCAATGCCACGTGGCGGTAGGCCCGCGCCACCCGCTGGCTCAGGCTTACACTGCGGTCCAGCAGGGCTCACACAAATCCTTACCAGTCCGGACCGCCAGGACGGGGCATCATCGCAGGCTGCACACCCACTGAGCACTTAAGGTGCCCCTACCTCAGTGCACCGCAAGTCACTCCCCTGTGGCAGTAGGCTCGTGCCGGCTGCAGTATATCCGGTGCCACCTAGTCAGTGCAACGCAAGTCATGGGCCCTTTATGATTGAGTCTTGTGGTGCGGACACCATCATGTCACATCCGGCAGTGGGGAATGTGATGTGGTAGAGCCCTAGGCCCTCATGCATTAATAATAACCACACAGATACATCCAGATAGACAGTGGAAATGGTGTCGAGCACGTTCGCCTGGCCCTTTTTATTGGCAGGGTCACATGTCCTGTAACGCGGAGTGGCTGTGGCATGTTAACAACTAGACCTGTGATCAGCAGATCACTACAGGGAAGACCTGGAACATGTAGAGTTGTCGTACCCCCCTGTGAACATAAGCGGAGTGGGCTGGCCTGGCGTATGCCAGTCCAGCGTAAGGGTGTGAACAATGACCATGGGGCTCTGGGAGTGGTTCTGTCCTGGGCTGGACAAAAAAGTAACTAATGCGTGTGTCTCTGTTGTAGTGTTGGCGCCACCCGGACCGTAATCGGCAATGTGTCACTCAGTGACTCAAGTCCCACAACATGAGCAACATGGACGTAAGGGGGAATCATTGACCCTACATTTATCCATGTTTTCACACTTTAATGATCATAGACAGGACATATGTGTGAATATGAATGTTTAATGCACATTCAGTGGAGTGTTGTAGCTGGAGCAGTACAGGGCCATGCAAACCCCACTTTACAATGTTGGCCCGTGGAGGGCCAGGCAGAGTCCTTTAGAGAATGACAAGTTCATTGGAAGAGGAAGTGTTCAGTCCGCAGTCTGAATGCTGTGCCATTGGTGACCAAACAGAATATGGCAGTCCATGTTGAGGTCCAAGGTGAGTGTCGCAGAGTGTATCGGGGACAGTTGAAGGTGATGATGCAGAGGGCAGAACCAAGCAGAAACCGGCCATATGGCAGAGATGAATGCCTCTGTGTCCTTCTTACAATGAAGGCAGAATTATCCGCATCTTCATCTTCTGCTGTCTCATGTGCCTCACATGTGGGTGGTCAATCAAGCAATCAAAAATATCCATTTGTAATGTGCACTACTCACCTGTGAGGGTCTCAAGGCCTGGGGTGGGGAATGCTGCTACTTCTCAAAAAGCCAGGTCTTGAGGAGTTTTCTGAAGGTCAGCAGGTCTTGGGCCTGCCGTAGGTGGATGGGGAGGGTGTTCCAGGTCTTGGCGGTGAGGTGGGAGAACGATCTGCCGCCGGAGGTCGCTCTTTGGAAGCGGGGGACTGTGGAGAGGGTGAGGTCGCCGTAGCGGAGATGGCAGGTGGGGGTGTAGAAGCTGAGTCATCTGTTGAGGTATGTTGGTCCGGTGTTGTGGAGTGCCCTGTGTGCGTGGGTGAGGAGCTTGAAGGTTATCCTCTTGTTGACCGGGAGCCAGTGCAGGTCTCTCATGTGGGGTGTGATGTGGCTGCGGCAAGGGATGTCGAGGATCAGGCGTGCAGAAGCGTTCTGGATGCGTTGGAGTCGTCTCAGGAGTTTGGCCGAGGTTCCTGTGTAGAGGGCGTTTCCATAGTCCAACCTGCTGCTGACAAGGGCCTGGGTGACCGTTCTTCTCGTTTCAGTGGGGATCCACTTGTAGATTGGATGCGGAGGGTATTGAAGCAGGAGGAGGAGACGGAGTTGACCTGTTTAGTCATGGAGAGGGTGGAGTCGAGGATGACCCCTAGGTTTCATGCGGAGTCGGTTAGTGTTTGGGCTGTTCCCAGTGTAGTCGGCCACCAGGAGTCATCCCAGGCTGAAGGGGTGGATCCGAGGATGAGGATCTCCGTCTTGTCCGAGTTGAACTTCATTCGGCTGTTCCTCATACATGCAGCGACGGCCTTCATTCCTTAGTGAAGGTTGATTTTGGCTTTGGGGGGGTCCTAGGTGAGGGAGAGGATCAGCTGGGTGTCATCGGCGTAGGAGATGATGTTGAGGTCATGCCAACGGGCGACGTGGGCGAGCGGTGCCATGTAGATGTTAAACAGAGTTGGGCTGAGGGATGAGCCCTGGGCTACGCCGCGGATGATCTCGTGGCTATGGAGTGGAAGGGGGGTAGGCGGACGCTCTGTGTTCTGCCGGAGAGGAAGGAGGTGGTCCAGCCCAGGGCCTTCTCTTGGATCCCAGCATTGTGGAGGCGTGTTCGTAGTGTGTTGTGGCAGACCGTGTCGAAGGCGGCTGACAGGTCCAGGAGGATGAGGGCCGCCGTTTCTCCATTGTCCAGCAGGGACTTGAAGTCATCGGTGGCGGCGATGAGGGCAGTATCAGTGCTGTGGTTGCTGCGGAACCCGGGCTTGGAAGGGTCCAGGATGTTGTTCTCCTCGAGGTAGCGGGTCAGTTGTTCGTTGATGGTCTTCTCGATGACCTGTGCCGGGAAAGGGAGGAGGGAGATGGGCCGGAAGTTCTTGAGGTCCTTGGGGTCTGCCTGGGGTTTCTTGAGTAAGGCGTTGATCTCTGCGTGCTTCCAGCTCTCCAGGAAGGTTGGTGTTTCGAAGGAGGTGTTGATGACTTTCCGGAGATGGGGTGTGATGGCTGTGCTGGCTTTGTTGAAGATGTGGTGTGGGCATGGGTCTGACGAAGATCCGGAGTGGATGGTGTTCATGAACTTGATGGTGTCGTCGTCGTTGATGTTGGTTCAAGAGAGCAGGCAGTTGGTGCAGATGGTGGTTGTGGGGGCGGAGGTCTCAGTGGTTGTCGGGGCGGTCGTGGCTTTGAAGCTGTCGAGGATGTCTGCGATCTTGCGGTGGAAGAAAGTGGCCAGCGAGTCGCACAGGCGAGGGTGGGACGTTGTTGGTGTTGGAGCTGGGGTTGGATAGTTCCTTCACGATGTTGAAGAGCTCTTTGCGGTTGTGCGTGTTGTTGTCTAGGCGGTCTTTGTAGGAGGCCCTTTTGGCGGATCTGATGAGGTGATGGTGTCTGCGGGTAGCATTCTTGTGGGCTGAGTGGCTGTCCGGTGTTCGTTCACAGAGCCAGATCTTCTCCAGCTTTCGGCAGGTTTGCTTGAAGGCCCGGAGGTCTTCAGTGAACCAGCTGGCTTTCTTGTAGGTGTGACTTTTAGAGGGTTTCTTGATTGGGGCGAGGGTGTTGGCGTAGTCGTTGATCCACTGTCTGAGGTTGCGGGCAGCGGTGTCGGGTTGGTGGGGTCGGCGGGTGGACTCTGGGCGAGGGTGGTGGTTAGCTGGTCTTCGGTGACTTTGCTCCAGCAGCGGCGAGGCATCTGTTGGGTGCGGTGGTGTGTGGTGGCTTTCTTGAAGGTGAAGTGGATGCAGCGATGGTCGCTCCAGGGGAGTTCGGTGGTGTGGTTGAAGGAGACATGGGGGCTTGCAGAGTAGATGGGCTCAAGCGTGTGACCGGTGGAGTGGGTGGGTGTTGTGACGAGTTGTCTGAGTCCGAGGTTGGTTAGGTTGCCGATTAGGGTGGTGGAGTTGGTGTCGTTATTGCTCTCGGTGGTGTTCTGTCTCCAGCACTGTGTGGCATGTCTGCTGCACTGTGTGGCACTGACACTTCAGGGGGCGGAGATGTAGATGGAGTGGTGGTAGCAGCATTCATCCGCGCCAGGCCTTGTGGTAGCAATGCCAAGAGGAGGGTCTCTAGGGCATTGAGGAGCCCAGCTACCTCTTGCTGGTGAGCAGCCGTGGCAGCCGCTCTTTCCGCCTGCGTCCCTCCATGTTCTCCATTATCCTACGCATGTGTCCCAACTCCCGGGTGACATCGCAAGAGCCACTTTGACTTGAGAGTTGTCCTTTTCTCAAAGTCAAGACACCAGCAATGTCAGCCATGGATCATTGGAGAGCATTTATTGGACTGTGGATGTCTGTTAGGGACTTTGAGTGGTCCCTGATGAGACTTAGACACCCACGTATGGCATCTAGTATGGCTGTCATGCAGTTGAACACCACCCACACCTGTTCAGCCAGCTTCTCCTGGCACCCCAACACACGGCGTTGGAAGTCCATGTGTTGTTCGTGGGGGTCCTGGTAGGCAGCCATGGTGGTGGGTGCTGCCTGCTGTGTCGGCTGTGCAGGGGGTGGGGTCTTATCGGTGCAGCTGGGCTGCCCTGCTCCTAGAGGTGGGTTGACGTAGCTGTCAATGAACTCTTGGAGGAAGTCGGTGTTGAAGGTGTGGTGGTTCTCTTCGTCATCAGAGAAGAGAAGTTCTGCTCTGCAGGAGGAGTTGGTTTTCCCTCTGCAATTTGAAGGGGAGATGCATTTGTGTCCACATGTGTGTTGATGCATTGTACATGTTTACATGCAGACTGCATGACGTGGTACATTGTAACTGTTTGGGAGGAGCTACCTATTTGATGGGGGACAGTGGACATTTCAACAACATCACGGATGTGTGTTTGTATTTGTACATTGTCAACTCACATTTTTCTGCAATGCCAAATTTGATTGCCCTGTTTCTACACACATGCAGCACCAGTTGTGTCCTCTGTTCTGGTGTGGACGTGTTGCGGTTTGTACCACATTGTCGTCAATGTTGATGTGCTCTGCATGTTGTGTGGGTGTGCTGCATGTTGAGAGAGTCGCCCCTGCAACTCTGATTTTGCTGCCCCTTATCCCTTTCATGCGGTGAGCCTTTGACTTCTGTGCTTATACAGTGCTGAGATGTTGCATACTTGGATATATTGGTCTCTTGTGGAGAAGTGTGGCTCAATGGTTAGAGCGGCAGACCCTGATGCAGAGGTTTAGCCCGGGACCAGGGTTCAATTCCCCGCCTCGGCGGGTCTTGGGCTCAAAATTCCACGGACCTGATAATTCTCGCCTCGGTGCCTATTCCAATCATGGAGTCCTACTCTGCAACTCTGGGCAATAGCTTGCTTAATCTCCACAACGGCCCCCACAATGCTAAGGATGCCTGGCCTCCACCTTGGGGGTGCCCAGGAGTGGACACCTCACAGGGAAAGCCAGGATGGGTTCCGCAGTGGTATTCGTACAAGCGCCTTGAGACCCTTGTGGGTGAGTAGTGCGCTATACAAGTATCAATTTGGTGGGAGTTGGGGGCCTGGGGCAGGGTTTTCCGTAGATGTGTTGTTGACGTCATAGGTTGTTTGTGCACGTGGATGTGTCAGAGTGTGACCGGCTCCTTTATGGATGTGGTCCACACTCAGCCTTCTCAGTGTCGTGGCGTGCAACATTTCATGATAAATTGACTGCAGCAATGCTATTCATCATGCAGTGTCACTTGCATGGTGAATGTTGCTCACGGACATGCAGCTTTGCGGGGTTGAACACTTGTGCATGGGTTGGTTGTGGGATTGGTGGTATGTGGGACGGGCCCCCTCTGGGCACATAGTTGACGGGGGCCTACTTGCTGTTTCCAGGTGTGCTGCAGTGTGCCAAGGGGATCAGAGACCTGCTCCAGAGTCATTGTGGATGTGCACTGTGCTCTACTTAATTGTGCCTGTGTGCCATTGTGCCCATCTCCCCCTGTCCCCCAGTCCCTGGTCATTACTCACCTTTTTGCTGTTGTGTCAGGTCATGTTGAGCAGTGTCCGGTCCCCTGACTCCTGCCACCGTCTCCACAGTGATGACTGTGGACACCATTTCCTCCATCTCATCTAGCTCCTCCTGTGGCGCTGGACTCCCACCTCCGGTCTACATTGCTGCCTTCTGGTTGTTGCCGAGTTTCTGCTTGGTTTTGCACTTCACATCAATCCAGCACCTCTTGACCTCTTCCATTGTCCTCTTCAGCACTCTGACTGCATTCACCTTGTCCACGATGGACTGCCGTATTCCATTTTTTGTTGCCAATGACACAGTGGAGGTGACGAACAGTAGTTGATGGTGTTCTATCACCGCCGTTATCAGGATTAGGATCCTATTTTCCTGGGGAATTAACCGCCTCTTCCTCCTCTTCTTGTCCTTCCCTGACCCTGAGGTCACAGGCTGGTCCTCCGGGGGGCTTGTGGGGTTCTTGTTGTCCTCTGTACTTGCTCCGGCTACCTCCATTGTCCTTCGCAGTTGTTTTGCTTTTGTTTGTTTTTTCATTTAACTTTTATAGTGATTTTTCAGACCTGACATTTGTGAATTGCAGGCCTGGCGCAGTTTAGCGCTGATTTTGTGACTGCGGTTGGGCCCATCGAAACTTTTTTCACGTTGGGGTTTAGATTTTTATCGCCGTCCCGGTGACTTTATCGTGGACATTTGCTGCGTTATCAGGAGACTATCGCATGTTACTGCCGTGTTGTGAATATGACGTTAACACAGAGTTATTTTCCCGCGATAGATGGCGATATGAAACATTGCGATTTTGCCGATGATTATCACACGTTCTTGAGAATATCCCCCTAAATCTTTTCATGTGCCACTTTAAATACATGTACATACAATACATACATGTATATAAGACAATGTACACAATGAAACACATAGTAAGTAAGCCCTATTACGTAAATACAAATCATCAGTTCACTTATGGGTACAAATAAAAATAAAATCACCATAAACACATAATAATGGCAATTGTACTATAAATACGAATAATCGATAAAGTGGAATTTTTTAGGCAATTAAAATATATCTGTGCCTAATGCTTCAAGCAGGGATTAAAGAGTGAGCTGCAGCAAAAATTAAAAGCTACAGGTCTTGCCGTATTAGATTTAATGATTTAAAAAGTGAGTACATTGTTCCCTAATATCCAAATTCTGCAAGTAAAGAATGAGTCAGTTGGATCTAGGTTTGTGATAAAGTGGCAATACAGTAAAAAGTTCATCTCAGTTTCCTCTAACGGGTAGAAAAAAGCAACAAGTAGCCTGCAGTGTTTCTGGAGACCATTTTGATGTAAACACAGCCAGAGGCAATGTACCCAATCTAAATTTTATGAACAAAATCTTAGCCATATGCGATTCAATTTGATTGAAAAATCCTTCCAACAAAGTTCTACTTCTAATAGAAAAAAAATATTTCAATAGTAACATCTTATAAAATAGCAATGCTGCCGATTGCATAAGAAATATCAAGTAGGAGTTTAATAAATGAATCAAGTTCACAACACCAAAGAAAAGCAGTAAATAAGGCTATGAAGGTCCGAGATGATTCTAATGATCTATTATCCAATTAATATTTGTCAAAAATAATCAATTAATCAATCACTACTTACGGAGTAAACTCACCAGCATCCAGCAGTGGGCATCTAGGGACATATTTACGACTTTAACGGTGCAAGGCAGCACAGCAAGTCACCGGGAAAGGACAGGAAAGCCCCTTATTTGTCAAATACAGCGCATTCCTGTCCCTTGCGCTGTTATTATTTTGGCAGCCTAGTGCCAATGCATGCTCACTTACATCATGGTGCAAGGGTGCCTGTGTTGTGGGCAGGATTGATTTTGTGCAGGAAGGGGCACCGTCCTGCACAAAAATAATCCTGAGAGGCGTTTTCTTATTTGTATGTGTGCAGCACACAATGAAAGGGTAAAAAATGAGGAAAAACAAACATATTTTTCCTTGTTAGGCCTCCCCTGGGTAGGCTTCTCTTTTTTGCGCATTCCCAGGTTTACAAGGTCTTGTAAATCTGGGAATGCAACAGAAACCCACGCAATGCCCATGGAACGCCAACCCAGGACAGAGTAGCTCAATGCGGTGATTAGCACTGAGTTGCTTTACTACATATTTTTGGAGCCACTCAATGCCACGCAAAGTGGCTGTGCATGGCTTCAAAAATATGACTTAAGGTTTGTGTCGTTGCGTGCAGCAAGAGCGACTCAAACGGGGTCGTAAATATTGCCCTTCGTTCTTTTCTTATGAGTTTTATATTGAATTTTGGCTTTGATTCCATAACTATGGTCTGTCATTTGGTGATATGCATTCTTATATAAAACTCAAACATGAACAAAGAAGAATTATTGCTCAGTATGTTACTTTTTAAGTTCAAAGCAAACCTAAAAAGAGGCGAAATAGAGTTTTTAAATGGGGTATTTCTTTTCTAGCAGGAAGAAATAGGGGGATTTTTTCTAGCTCTAGAATATCCTGATACACGAGGCAAGTTGAAATAAACAATGTATAGTCTTTCTTTATACAGAGAAATACATGAATGTATGCTGTGGAGTCAGATGTATAAACCATCCCTACCTGCGAGACAAGGACCATGTCATACAAATCGTAAAGTACATATGAACTGTGCCTGAGAAATGGATGTCACACCTCTCCTAGATGGCCTGCGGAGACTGGTGGAAGTCGGTGACGTCAGGGCCCTATTTCTGCTGGACCTCTCTAGTGCCTCTGACACTATGGATCATCTCACTCTGCTCATGAAATGGAAGAAGCTGTCTTTCCTGGCCTTGTTTTGAAGTAGTTGAAATTAGTGAAATTGACAGGAATCAGACTGTCTCTCTGCCTCCATACTTCTCAAAGCTTTAGACATACATCTGGCTTAGTTGCTTCATCAATTCCCCAGTTTTCTATGTGGTGGACGACACTCAACTAGTTGTTGATCTTTCACAGAAGGAAGAGATCTTAAATGGGAATGAGTGGATCGTCTCCTCTGGCCTACTGTGGAGGATGTCTGCACACGTTGTAAAACAAAATCCCACTATAGTAGAGATTCTAGTTATAGTACATGATCTTTCTAGGTGGAAAGAAGCCCAGTGTCCAGATGTCAAGGTAATCCCCTCAGCCTCTCCCCCACGTCCGAGCCACCAAAACATGTCAACAATTTGGAGCTCTACAATAACACAGATTTGTTCTTTAAAAACTCAGTAGGTCAACGCTTCCAGTTGCTTCGTCCTCCTGTTTGAAACTCCAACAATTACCATTGCCCTTTATTCACCCTGATCACTAGGGCCCGGTGGTAAATAACTTAGTGCACTCTAGTTTCATGAATGTATCTAGGCTTTTAAATCCAACTGCAGAAGAGATTCATTGGCTGCCCATCCGTTGTAGACTGCAGTTCAAATCCCTGAGCAGTACGAGCATGACAATGTGCCATATCTCAAGTTCTACTTATTGGATTTTTGTTGTTTTAGTCCTGTTTTACTCATAAAAATAGCCGTTATTTTTCTAAACTGGTGTGGGGTCTTTTTGTGGTGTTTTCACTGTCTTACTGTCATTATAGCACCCTGTAAACTTAGACATTTGGTCTAAACTTAGAACAAACGTCTCAATGTGCGTATTTAGGAATTTCCAAAGGGCATCTATGAGTACTATCTTTATGTCCACACTCACGGTGGATCTCTAGCCTCCACTTTTTATTTTGTTTCCTTTAATTTGCCAGTAGTCTCCGTTCTGAGAGGAGCCTGAGTTCGGGTTCTGGGATTTGCTGGATCCCAGTTTTGCACCAGTCATAGTTCTCCATTCGTTTAAATCTATATTTTGGCTTGCCGCTGTATGGCGGGAGCAAGCCATGCCCTTGGCTACATCCCCTGTTCATGGCGGGCTATTTCAGCACATGCTTGATGCGTCCGCATAGCTGAAGGCTGCCAAGGACTCATTTCCATGTCGTCTGGTGGTTTTCCTTGTAGGCGGCACACTGCCATATTTTGGTTAGATGCCTGCCTTCTGCTTGTTGGGCGATATCTTGCAAGGGGTTCGCTCCCTTTCATTTTAAGGATTTTATGTTATTTCTCAACTTTTATTTAATTTCCTTTAATTTGCCAGCAGTCTCCATTCTCAGGGGAGCCTGATTACGGAGTCTGGGGTTGCTTGATCCCATTTTAGCACCAGTCTTAGTTGTCCCTTTGTTTTAAACTGTCTTTCAACTTGCAGTATTACGGCGCGAGCAGGCCATGCCCTTGGCCACTCCACATGTCTCATGGACGGCTATTTCAGCACACACTTGGTGCGTCTGCTCAGTGGGCATGCTGCTGGCACACCAGACGCAATCCTGTCTGAGCCTGTCGTCCGGAACACTGCCAGCACCATCCCCCATGCCTGTTTTGTCTCAGAAATCCATCCCATAACCTTATACTCTCATGAGAAGCTGCTTTCCCTCATGTCATCTGGTAAGCCTTTACCCTGTTGTTATTCGACCTGTGCCATCAATTGCCCACTCATTTCTCAGGCTAACGCCCTGGATCCTGACTCACTAGTATCGAACTCTCTGCCATCCCCCACATGCCTAAACACCCACAAGCTGCTTTCTGACACTAGTCCTGGGAAAGGGCACAGTAACCTATCCTACGAGCTGGTCAATGTCAGATCCATTATTGAACATAGCACTGACTTTAATTTATTCTTAGGCACACATAACCTATCACTGATATTTGTTACTGAAACATGGGCTGATCGTTCTTCCAGTCCCAAAATCCTATCAGCTCCGCCTGATGGCTATACCCTCCTAGTAGGGGTAGAAGTTGTCTACAAATTGCATTTTAAGGTCCAAGCTACTCCTGTGCTCTCATCCTTTTGGAAAACGATATCTTTCTATGCTGAACTGTCCAACAGTCAGGCCTTTAAAGGCCTACTAGTTTACCTGCCACCTGGCCCTCGCTCTACATTTGCTTAGGGTATCAGCAACTTGTTTGAAGCTAACATTCTCTCTAGCGATTTCACTATTCTTGGGGATTTCAACTTCCGCCACTGATAGCGGCACTTCTGCTCTGCTCCACACAATGATAGCGCTGGACTTGTCCTAGCTGGTGATGGGGCCTACACACTGAATTGGTCACAATCTTGACGGGATTTTTTCTAACAGCTCCTCCATATCGAATGTACGGACACTTGCACTACTATGGTCTGACCGAAATGCAATTTTCTTTGACATACTTGACAGCTACATCTCCCTCAGCTCTGCTGCATCTTCCTATTGGTATATTCTGCAGGCCGATAAGTTCTCTCTGACTCCTATTAACTCTCTTCCTGTTCTCTCAGAAGATACCGAGTCTGCAGTCAAGCAATTGACTTGGCTGCTCATTCCTTAGTACCTCTGAAAGAGGTTAGGACTGAAGGACATAGGGGCATATTACCGAGGAGTGCATTGGAAAACGCGCAACGCACATTCCCATATCGCCGGCTATCGCCGGATTTCATTGCCTTTTTAACGCGCAATTATAAATGCGCATCAGGCAGGCGAATAGAAATCCGGCGATAGTCGGCAATATGGCACATTAGCGCATGAAAACAAACGTTGTTTTCATGCGCTAATGTGGGCCTTGATAATATGGGGGGTGGATTCAGCTTTATGATCCACACCCCCATGTTATCAATGCCTAACGCCTGGTCAGAGTAGGCGTTGGGAGACCTGCGATAAATGAGTTTATCGCAGGTCTTTTCCTCCCATCGCCTTCCTTGGTAATAGGGTGTTCCCACCTCCAACCACATTTATCATGTGGTTGGACACGAGAACGCCCACTTTGCATGTCATTAGTGATGTTTATCGCCGACATGCAAAGTGGGCTTGGGGCAGGCTTTAAAATGGGGCTCTGGCAGTATCGCCGCTTTCTCGGCACAATTCGCCGAGAAAGCGGCGATACTTGCCCTTGGTAATATGCCCCCTAATTCTTCTGCCCCGTGGTTCTCCTGTTAACTTATAGCCCAGAAACAATGCTGCCGGAGACAAGGACACAAATGGCGTTCTGGCCACTCCGAAGCCGAAAGAGCTGCATGCAAAAAATGTATAATGGAATATAAAGCCTTGATATTCAAACAGAAATCTGCTTATTTTACAAGCAAAATTGAAGCAGCTTACAATTCATCTAAAGAACTTTTCACGGCTGTTAAAAAGTTCACTACTATTCCAACTAACTTTTCTAATAATTTCAGTCTGGCCTTATGTGATACAGTGGCTGACACTTTCCGGCGGAAAGTCGAAGATGTTTTTAATAACTTCTCCGCTAAACCGCCTGCTTCTCCTGGTAAGCCAGATGCAAGTCTATCGGCTTCACTATCATACTCTATTGATAAATTTAATCCACTTTCCTCTGATGAGGTTATTACTTTGATCAAAACTTCCAAATCCGGATCCCTCACCGATCCGTGTCCCCCCAGGGTTGTTTTCCGGGTAGATGAGACCATCGCCCCTATGCTGACTCCCATCTTTCATCTCATGTGCTGTTCTGGCTCCTTCCCATTGTTTTGAAAAAAAGCTTGTGTATGGCCTTTTTTCAAGAAACCATCTCTGGATCCTGAAGATCCCAATAACTATCGACTGATGTTTCACAGACAAAATATCGACTGCAAAAATGTCTACATGCAAATATCAAGTCAATATTATCGATGTCAAAAATATCGACTTACTATGCAGAAAATAAATATCGTTGTCACTAATATAGTTGTCTAAAATATTGATTTTTAAATATATGTACATTTAAATATAAACATTCATTAAATTAAATATTAATACTAATATAAAAAACGTATTTATTTTTTTGTTGAAAAAGGCAACGATTATTTCCAAAATGTAAAACAAAATATTTTTTCCTATGTATATATTTATTCACATATGTCCATTTTAATATTGTTAAATTAATATTTTTAATTTATAGTACAATGTAAAACTTTTTAAAATGTAATATATAAAACAAAATATGTGCATATATCCAATAACATTCCACCATTTTTTCAAAACCCATTTTAATTACAAATAAAAAATGAAACAGAGTAAATTTTTTAATGTAATAAAAAAATATTAAGAACATTAATCATTATAAATATTAGAATTTCGAATAACACAAAACATTAATATATAAGTAAACAATTTAAAGTAAACTACAAAACTATAAAATGAATACATATACTATTCCCACTACAATTTATACAAGAGTAGACACAGGCCCCTATTTCAATGTCGGTCGAAGTTGACTCCGACCTACACCATCTTGGTGCGGGAACTGACCGACCATAGGATGGCGGTTCCAAACACCGTATTTCCATGCGACCACACATGGTGCAGTTGCAATCTTCCAATTCTCTATGCCAGCTTGTGCGGCTGGGGGAAATTGCCCTCAGCACAAGCTCCCATAGAGAAATGGGAGCTTGTGTAATTATGTGCACCATGTGTACCACACGGAGCAAGGATTTACAGGGAGGGGCACCTTCCCCAACAGGAGGCCGCAGGGAGAAAGGGTCCCTGCTAGGGGCCCCCAAAGTCACTTTCTGACAGGCTTCCCAAGTCAGAAAGTTCGACATGGAAAGCCTTTCAGTATAGAATGCAATTTTCTACGACCGTTGATAGGAACGAAGAACACAGTTGCCCTTGAGGCGACGGCTACATGTGGTGAGGAGCTGAGAGCAGTAATGTATGGCTATAAATATGATTGCTGATATCCACTGTTTGCGACATGATGGGATTCCTTTACCTCTTTGTAATGATATTGCTTGATATGCTGAAAATGAATAAAAATCTGTTTAGGAAAAAAAATGGAAAGTCGTTCGGAAACCAGCATCATATTAATGTCTGCATGGGATTATGATGCGTTTCTGACTGTCCGACGGGCTTTATGAGCCCGTCGGAAGCCAGCCAGAAAGACCGGCCGGTTTGAATTCAAACCAAGGATGTCGGCCGAAAGCCTCAGATCTGTGGTCGGAGGCTTTCCGACCGATATGCGAATGAGGGCTGCAGTGAGTTGTAAAATATGCAAGTCTCACTACACTCAAGACAACAGTAGAGAAAGTGTTAGATTGCGGGGAGGTAAAATTAACTATTGCGGCTCCACTCAGTTAAACAGTAGGGGAAATATTGTATTGCAGAGGGGTAAAATTAACTATCCCCACTCCAGTCAGTGCAAAAGTAGGGAAAGTGTTGGATTGTGAAGGTGTAATATTTACTATTCCTACTCCAGTCAGTTCAACGGTAGAGAAAGGGTTGGATTGCCAAGGGGCAAAATTGAGTTGGGATATACATCTGTTATTTCAGCGGCAAGATGCCCCGTTGCTGTATAACCCTACAAAACTCATAACCTGCACCTAAAACTTGAACAAGCAAATTATTTACGCTATCTTCATGAATGTTGATCTACAAACTAATCATAATTAATAAAAAAGTAATTATTAATTTAATATAAATAATTTACTTCCCATAATATACTCCTACAAAACACACAACACACTCCTTAAAATTATCAATTGAATAATTAATATCAATAAAAAAATTATAACCTTATTACAATACATTTTCCTCCCACCATATAACCCTACAAAACCCACAACCCACACCTAAAATGTAAATTAAAAATAAATTAATTACACAATTAACACAATTAATTATCAATATAATAAACAATATCGATTCAAAAATTAATTATTACCTAATTAAAATGTATTTTCCTCCCTCCATATACCCCTACAAAACCCACAACCCACACCTAAAATGTAAATTTTAAAAATGTATTTGCACAATTAACACAATTAATTACCAAATAAATAACAATTGTTAGTAAAAAATATAAAAATTAATTACTTAGAATTAATTTACTTCCCACCCTGCACCCCTATAAACCCCAAAAGCCACACCTAAAATGAACTAAAATAAATTATTACACAAGTAAGAGAAGTAATTTACTCCCCACTGTGTGCCCCTACAAACCCCACAACCCATACCTAAAATGAATGTAATTACACAAATAACAAATTTAATTATCAATTAAATAATTAATATGAATGAACTACTAATTATTAATTCATTTGAATTTACTGCCCACCCTGTACGAGTAAACCCCGCAACCCACAGATAAACTAATGCAATTCCACAATTAACATAATTATTTATCTATTAAATAATTGCTATTAATGAACAACTAATTATTAATTAATTAAAATGAAATTACTTTGTATTCTGTACCCCTAGAAAGCCTACAACCCCCACAAACAAATGTAATAAAAAAACGTATTTAATGTAAATGTAATAACTACTAAAAATATAACAATTGTATTAAAAAACATAAACAATAATTATACAAAAAATGTCAGGATTGTCGGGGAAAATGGCGGCTGCTAGCTAGTAGTGGTTGCAGGCTTGGCAGTACACCCGGGGGATATGCGTGAAGGAGGACACACCAGGATGTAGTGAAGGCGGAATCATTTAAAGAGTGACCGAGAAAATGCTGTAAATTTAAAAGTAGAAGCTCTTACCGCTTGGAATCGTGGTTTGGTGTTCTCGCCCGATCGGGAGAGATTTGCGGAGTGGGTTCTTCGGCTTGCAGCTTGAGGCTCTGATGCCGGCTGCGGGACGTTCGGGACACCTGGATTGCCTCCCAGGGTGGAGGTGGGGAGTCGTGGAGAGGAGAGAGGAGAGACTGAGGCGAGTAGCGGTTTCATCGGCACGGGTCCCTGGCGGGAGTATTTGCCCTCAGGGTCGATATCACCAGGTTTTTTTCCTCCTCTCAGAAGTGTACACGGACGCTGCCCCATGGTGAGCGATAGTCTCTGCTTTTCGACAGGAGCTGGTGAGTGTGTTTTCGCTTTTGGTGCGGCGTTGCAGTGTTTAACCTGTAACTGACTAGAGGCTCGGTTAAACAGAGAGCTAAACAGGGAGGCAAACACACGTCAGGGGGGCCACAGTGTGCCTTCATGGTGATATAGTGTACTGAAAGGAGATTTAAGCTCAAGCCAGTAAAACGGTATATATAATATTTTTTATGCAACAAGAGGCAGACAAAGACGCTTTTTTGAGGAGTGTACCTTTTCGAAAAAGGCTTTTTTCTAAAGGTCTTTTGGTGGGTGTGGCAGCTAAGGGGCATAGGAGATAAGGGCGCCAGGTGCAGAGGCGCCTAGCCCATCCGAAGAGCAGAGAAGTGGCGGCAGGAGAGGATTTGCTGTTTACTGGTGGACGCTGGTCTGAAGCAGCCGCAGGCCTGGCAATTAGAAGGGGAGTTTAGGCCAGAGTGGAACTTCGCACAAGCTCAGCTCCTGCATGTCTCGTACGATTATCACCAGTAACCTGTGAACAAAATGTTTTCTGTACTTCAATGTCGACAGTAAGGCAAAAGAGGAGAGACTGGGGGCCAAAGTTACACTAGGAAAGGGAGAGTGAGTTACAGGAAAACCAAGCTAGGAATTCATTATCGGAAGCAGAGAAGAACGAACCAAACAGATATACCCTTAGGAGCAGGGAGATCTGGGGAGCGGAGAGCTGTGCCTATAAAATTGCAGATTTAAACACGGCAGGAGACCAACCTACAATAACAATAAAAGAGATAAAAGAGGCGAAAGTAGCAAAAAGCGCAAGCTCGAACAGAAAAGTAAAAGTTAAAACTGCAAACCCCCTTAATAATACCCCCTCAAAGAAGGAACGAAAAAATCTTGCCAAAAATAAAACGAGCGGAACGTGCGGCACAAGAGTCACTCCATCATTCAGATCTTTTTTTTAGGTACAGAATACACAATCGGTATCAGCAAAAAATGCGGCAGATCCAAAAATAGCAATAGGAGTAGAGGAAACCAGTCACTCTTGTCAATTAGGGTGTGCTAATAGGGGGTTAATGGAGCCAGTTCCACTGGAGAATAGGTATGAGCCTTTGACGCAAGAGGTAGATGAGGACGCAATAGACTTACCTCCTGTACCGCCTCACGCTTCTCCATTTGTACAGGCTAATACAGAAGGCGCCACCATGAATGGAAAAGGAATTGAAGTGGGTGCATCAAACACCATAGACATAGCAAGGGAAAAGGGAGCGACCTCGCTAACGAAGGGACTTTTAACAACTTTGTTAACAGAAATCAGGGATAAGTTTGTGGTCTATGAGAATAACCAACTAAAGGTACAATCTGCCTGCGAAACACTTGAAACTAAGATGAACGCAATCTCTGATAGAGTGGGCGCTATAGATTAAGTAGTGGAGAACCTAACAAAACAAGTGGATAAAAACACACAAGAAATACAGGCATTAAGAAGCGAGGATAGATCCCTGAAAGATAAGCTAGAAAGTTTAGAAAATGCTGCCAGAAGAAATAACATCAGATTTTTAAACATTCCTGAAGATGCAGAAGGTGAAGACGTAAGAACTTTTGTAGTAAACCTCCTACTAGAGTTACATCCTGATATTGATAAGAAAAGTCTAGAGGAAGATATACAGCGAGTTCATCGTGATCCATATATAAAAAAGCCTGGCAAGAAAAAACCCAGGAAAATCCTGGTTAATTTCAGGACATACATGTTAAAGGAGAAGATATTGGCAGGAGGTTTGAAAGCTGGAGAATATAAGAGACACGCATGGACATTCCGCATTAGATCGGCTATATCCCACATGACCGAAGAAAAACAATGGGAGCTAGGGAAGGTTATGCAGGAATTGAAAAAGCTAGGTGCATCAGCAAACTTGCGATTTCCAGCTTCCCTTAAAATTATGTGGGACAATTAAATGTACACATTCAGAGATCCGGCGGAAGCAAACGCCCTGTTATGTAAAATTAAGAGTACTTCATTCGTATAGCACTTTTAAAAAAAAGAAAAACCCTGAGTAGAAAAAGAGCCTGAAACCGGAGGTTTCCCTCTGATAGTAGAAGGGGAGGTTTCCCCATGGGGTGGGGGGTGGTTTCTTCTGTCAAAAAATATGAATATCTTTAGTTCACAATGGGTGGGGAGCATGTGGGAAAAAATTTAAAAAAACGATTGATTGCCCTCATTTGAAGATGAAAGTAAATTTCTGGCCTCATTCGTCAATGTAAGACATAGAGGAAGTAGACACAACATTTTATGGCTAACGTCAGGATAAAAGAATTAGAAATAACGAACTGGAATGTAAATGGTCTGAGGGTCTCGCAGAGAAGAAATAAGATCTTGGAATATATGAGACTATCAGAGAGTAAAATTTTCCTTATCCAGGAATCTCACCTATTAAAGGAAGAATGGGTCTCAATTTTAAGACAACAGAAGTGGGCGGAACAATATATATGTACAAATCAGACCTGTATAACGAAAGGAGTGGCTAGTCTTATTAAAAAATCAGCAGCTGCGGTACTGGAAGAAAGTATAGTAGACCCAGGAGGAAGATGGGCCGTTGCCAAAATAAAGATCAATGGAGTTGGTTTTACGCTAGCAAGCAATTATGGGCCGAATATAGGTGACCCAACCCACTTATATGCCTTGATGCCGCAGCTAGTAGAAGGTGATAATCACATAATTTTAGGAGGATATTTTAATCTAGTGCTCAATACAAGTAAGGATTCGACCTCTCATAGAGCAACAATAAACACACAAAAAATGAGAAAAACTTTAAAGCAAATAATGCACGTTCTAGGCTTAATAGACATTTGAAGCGAATTAGCCACTAAATCTGAAGTTAAGGGTGGGAATTTTACCTTCCATAACAAAAAACATAGACATAGGTCAAGGATAGATTTCTTTTTGGTTGGGTTAAAAGCTAGACAAAACATCAGCCAAGTTAGGCATGTTCCTGAGCATATGTCGGACCATTCGGCTGTAAGCCTAAGAATAAATGTTTGTAAAAATCAGACACAGAAAAGGTTCACTGTAAATAGAGCACTATTATTGGAGCAGAGTACAATCGATAGGCTGAAAGCAGAAACCAGAGAGTTTTTTTTATCTAAACCTGAATACGACATCAATTCAAATTGTATGGGATACAAACAAAGCAGCTCTGAGGGGGGTGTTATCAAGTTTGTCTTGGGCACAAACCAAAACAATTAAAAAGGAGACTAAAGAGTTGGAGAACGAGATACAGAGACTGTCTGATATTTTGGAGGGGGATAAGGAGAACCCGACTATAAATAATAGCTTAACAGCTGCAAAACAAAATTTCGCAAACTATTTAGAAGATATACTAAAAGAAAAATGGGATGCCAGTACATTGGCACACCATGAGTACGGAGAAGGATGCAGTAAGCTTCTTGCATGGAAAGCAAAGACAGAAAAAACAAGAAACTGGATAAGAGACATAAGACTTCCCAACAGTGGAGGGATTGTCACTGAAAGTAATGAAATTGTAGAAGCTTTTGCCCAGTTTTTTTAAAAATCTGCACACGGAAGAGGAAATGATAGATGAAGCCTGCATGGAAGAATTCTTATCTGAGATAGATCTCCCAACTCTACAACAAGCTGATAGAGAGCTCATAAATGGTCCCTTTACAACAGAGGAAATATATCAAGTAATTAACTCCTTAAAAAAAGGAAAAGCTGCTGGACCGGACTCCATCCCAAACGAGATCTATAAGATCCTAAAAGATTAACTAACACCTGTATTAGTACAGTTACTTAACTCCTCTTTCATTGAAGGAAATAGTCCCCCAGTTTCTTGGGAGGAAGCAATAATAATAATTTTGTTAAAACCTAATAAAAATCCGCAAGATTGTGAATCCTATCGACCAATCTCGCTGTTGAATTGCGATCATAAAATCTATACGCAGGTTATCATGCAACGATTAAATAAAGTATTGGGGTCACTCATACATCTGGACCAAAAAGGTTTTATGAAAGGGAGCCAGTTAAGTGAGCTGACTCAAGATCTTATTGGAGCTATAGATGTGTCGCAAACATATAAGATCCCTCTGGCGGTAATGACATTCGATGGCGCCAAGGCTTTTGATCGAGTCAACTGGAATTTCTTATTTAAGGTAATACAGAGATTTGATCTGGGAGAAAATTGCTTAGAAGCAATTAAAAATATTTACAAAAACCCCTCCGCGAAAATCTTGGTCAATGGGAATTGTCTAGAGAAATAAAAATCAAAAGAGGGACAAGACAGGGGTGTCCTCTTTCCCCGTTATTATTTAATATGTATATTGAGCCCTTAGCCTTTAATTTAAGAACATCACGGAAAATTATCCCCTTTAGCTACAATGGATGGGTGAAAAAAATAGGGTTGTATGCTGACGACGTCATGGTATACACTGGGGAAGTAGAAAAATCTTACCCAGAAATGTGGCTAGAGATAGAGCGGTTTGGAAAGTTCTCTGGATACCTGTTAAATCAAAAAACAGAGTTAATGAAGTGGAATTCAGAGTTTGTAAGTACCTATGAAAAGAAGGAGATACGGTATTTGGGAATACAAATAACCCAAAACATAGATAAAATTGCACAAGTCAATTTTGATAAGGTTACAAAAGAAGTAAGTTCACTCCTAGAAACTTGGGGACCATATCTCTTTCTTTCCTGGGTAAATCCAATTTAATAAAAATGTAAATTCTTCCTAAATACACCTTTTTATTTAACACCATTCCCCTTGAATTTCCCAAAAACTGGTTTAAGAAGGCGCAGGGTCTCTTTACAAAATTCATATGGGGGAATAAGAGTCCTAGGATTTCCCTGAGAAAACTTAGAAAGAAAAGAGAGTACGGCGGGATTGCCAGCTCGGATCTCTATTTATATATGTGTGCATTCCAGCTAAAAAACTTTCGACAATTATTGATGGAACACAGTGTATTTTCACCCCTTTTTAAAGCACTTACACAGGCAGTAACCCAACAAACCGACGGTTTTCTTCTAAAATTTGGCAATCTGAAATTTTTTAAAAAGGTGAAGTTTGGTCACAAGTAAGTCGCCTCTTGAAAATTCCATATTTTAATGATATTACTCCGATTTGGAACTCTCCGGGAATGCCAGCATGCTTGACAGATGCATTGGCATTGCCTTTGTGAAACTGTGGAATCCTACTGTGGGGCCAATTGTTAATTGATGGACATCTTATATCTTGGCCACATTTATCAACGATAACTGGAAACTCAATCTCAAAGTTTTAATACTACCAATTATCAAATTGGGCAAAAGCAGTGGGAAAGGATCTGAAAGGAAATTCACATCTATCAGTAAATATTTGCTCTAAAAGCAATAAAGGAAAGGAGGTGGCAGTCTGGTATTGGTTATTGGTACAAAAGGGAGAAGAGGAGCAGGCCTCATTTATGGAAATCTGGAAGAAGGACCTGCCAGACGAAGACCTCGAATCTTTGGGGCAGGTATTAATGTCACTTCTTTGGTCATGTATAATTGCTGCACCGTTAAAAAAGAATCACCTTTTTACAGCCCACAAAGCATATTGGACCCCGAGGAGAATCTCAAAGATGGGAAATCGGGAGATAAAGAAATGTCCTAAATGTGGAGACGACAACGCAAACAAGGTCCATATGTTTTGGAGCTGTCCGGTAATATATGAATTTTGGAATAAAGTGGGTAAGATCACATCAGATGTTATGGGGACAGAAATAACATTAACCCAGAAATCAGTAATTTTTGGGATTCTTGCTAGTGGGGGGGTGATTTAATATTAACAAAAAAACATAATGCCTTGTTTTTTTACCCTGATGTTAGTAGCACAAAGGGAATTGTGTATTAAATGGATATTAACAGGTGCTCCCACAGAAATTGAGTGGATTTATTCCATCCAGAGGACGGCACGGCTTGACCATGCATGCAATTACACACAAAAAAACAAATATTGGGAAATTTGGGATAATTGGGTGGAGACAGGGTCTCAACACACATAATGAGGAACGGGGTTTTAAATAATAAATTTTCATTGGTTTAAGTTTCTATAACCTTAATGAAGATCCTGGTGTTTCGGAAGTCCTATGATTAATAATATGCTTCAGACATGGTCCTGGGGACAAAGTCTGAAATGGGCCATTCACTGGGAAGTGAGAATATATGGGACGCTTTCCTTCACAAGATCGTGGTTTGGAAATCCTAAAGAAGTGTTGAAGGTGCGGCTCTGGAGATACATAGTATCCTTTCTCCCCTACGGGGGTGTAACCAGACCGGTAATTAAAATAATACATCCTTCAGACACTGGAAGGGGCCAGAAATGAACCATGTATCTTGTCTTGACTAAGGAAGCATATTATCTTTAAATGAGGATAAAAATAATAATAATAATAATAATTATACAAAAAATGTACTTCATATTAATAAAAATGATCTACTAAAATGCATAACAATAATTAAAAAAGGAAATTAAAAACAACTATAATTTTGTAAACAATAATCACTTTGATATTTTAAAAAACAATATTACTGACTTTAAATTCGATATTCGGGACAATGATATTACCATATCATGATATTTTTTGCTCTATATCATGGTAAATGGATATTTTATACACAATATTTTGTCTTGACTCCTCGACTGATCTCCTGTCTGCCTCTGCAGGCCAAGTTTAGTGAGAAATTCCTTAATAAACAACTCATGAATTACATGCAGGCTAACAACCTTCTAGACGACACTCAATTGGGCTTTTATGTGGACCCTAGCACCGAGAACGCACTCATTAGAGCGACAGAAGAAATGAGACTCTCAAAAGATTGGAGAGGCAGAGCTGCCCTCATCCTCCATTACTTATCAGCAGCCTTCAATATGATTGATCATGGGTTGCTGATGTATCAAATGAGCAGGTTGGGAGTGACAGTCCCTGCCTGGATGCTTCTCCATTCTTTTCTCAGTGGACGGAAACAATTGGTTCAACCAGGCTAGTTCATTTTGGACACCTACTCCTTACCGTGCGGCATCTCTAGGGGGTCCTCGTCAGTCCTACATTGTTCAATATTTACGTCACTCCTCTGGCAAAACTTATAAAATCTTTAGGCTTCTCCCTGACTTCATATGTGAATGATGTGCACATTCTCATCACATTTGACTCTGACAGCATCTAACGTCCAGAACTGCAAGCAGGCTGTCAGTTCCTGGATTTCCTCTAACTGTTTGAAATTGAATTCAAGCAAGACAGAGGTTTTGACTTTTGGTCCTTCTCCTTCTTTCTGGTCCCCTGCCTTGTGGCCCTCTGATCTAGGTATTCTCCCAACACTTCTGAGGGCAATCAAAAACCTTTGAGTCTGTTGTATTCTCACATGAGTTTTTATGTTAAGGTACCTTGGCCTTTAAGTACTACATTCTACTGTTATGGTTCTAGTGTTGCTATGCTTTAATGACATAGCTGTGTTCCTTACCAGTCAGTTATCTGCTGGCTGGAGATGGATCACCAACGTTGTCTCTTGCTCTCCAAATAAATGTGCTAATTAACACTTGCAAAGTTGTGGAGTCATCCTTAACTACAACAGAGTCACTATCAATGACAAACTGCCATGTCATCAGGCAGGCAAATAATGTCTCGTCTTTTGTCTTTTACACACTCTGCCTTGTTAAAAAACAATTTACCTTTCATTCCGGCCACCTTACAGAAGTCATTAGGCATGTTATTTATTCTCTCTAAGATTGACTATTGCAATTGTCTTTATCTAAATTCCCATCAACATGTCTGAAATAAACTCTAGACTCAGTAAAAGGCAGCGGCACAGCTGCTTCTCAACATTCCCAATTATCAATATGTCTCCTAATTTCTTGGGAAGCTCCAATGGCTGTCCATCAGGCAAAGAGTATTTTCTAAGGCACAGTGTATTGTTTTTAAAGCTCTGCATAACCTGCGCCCTTTTTATCTTCAAAAGAGCTTTACCTGGTACACGCCTGCCAGATCTCTTTGCTCAGCCTCTGCGCTGCTTGTCGTGGTGCCCAGCTTCAGGTGGGCCACCTGGGGTGGCAGAGATTTTGTCAGTAATGTTGCTAAACTTTGGAATTACATTCTTCTCGGCAAAACATGCCAATCTGTGAAAACCTGACTGTTTTCCACCATCTAATTCTTTTTGCTTTACCTCTACTATTCTTTCTGTTCTCTTCTTGCAGCTCTGCCAGTGACAAGGCACCCCTGGACATTTGTGCGCTCTACAAAACATTTCAACATAACCTAACAACATAACAATTGTCTCTAATCTCCACTGGTATTTTTTCCTACTCTCTGGAATTGGCATTTTTTAATTTTCCTATTCTCCCTGATTGGCATTTTTGCTTTTTCCTAAAATCATGTCTGTAATTGGAGGTCCCATAGCTGTACCACACCTGCATACATGGATGTTTTGTTTGGCTAATCTGTAGAAATATACTGTAAGTCAACTCAAAGATTTTTACAAGGGGTTTAAGGTTTCTACCAAAGGTTTTACCAAGAAGGCGGAGCTGCAAAAGGCACTGAGGGCCTGGATGGAATCTAGGGATGCAGCACATGAGACCACACAGGATGGGAATGAAGAGATAGAGGATGATGAGGAGCTGAACCAGGATTCAGTGGAGAATCTGGATCTACCTCTGGGACAGTGGGCCAACAGCCAGCAAGGTGATATGTTTACCCTCAGAGCAGGGAGCAGTGTGTCCTCTAAAGGCCTGTCACCAGAGGAGCTGCAGGAAAGGAGGGAGGAGAGAAACTAAATGTACAACTTGACAAACTAAACCTAGAGGCAGAGCAAAACAAACATGCCTTAGAGGAGAAAAGGCTGACCATGGAGATGTAAGAGAAAAGATTGGCTATGGAGGAAAAGAAAATGATGTTGGCTCAGGATCTGAGCCTGAGAGATCTGTACTTGTAAGCCAGAAGGGTTGGGTCCAGCCAAGATGGTGGCAGCATTTCTTCAGTGCCCTCTGACAGAAGGGTCCACATACCCAAGGGTCTGGTGTCTGACTTTGTGGTAGGAGACGCCATTGAAAGATGGGTTGAGGCCTATGAAAGTGCTCTGCAGATACACAAGGTCCCTGAGGAAAACTGGGTAGCTAGCCTGTGGAGGCATGTCCCTAGTGACACTTTACTGCCCCTAGAAGGGAGTGACAGGATGCGGAATTCCCACCATGATGGAGGCCCTAACCAGGAAGTTTGGTCCAATCCCAGTGCCAAGACACCCATGGGTAATTGCGTGCTTTAGAAATGAGCATAGCATAACACCAGAAAAGTACAGACAAAAGTTCAGGGACAGTCCTAGGTGGATTGTGTAAATCCTTTCGCAAGGCACTGGATGGTTGGGTGAAGGGCAGTGAGGTAAAGGATTACCAGAGTCTGTAAAATTTGTTTACAACAGAGCATATTTTCAGTCTTTGTTTTTTTGGATTTGTGCAGACACCTTGTTGACAATAATCTTACTGGTCCCAAAGAGCTTGCTAAAGAGGTGGACTGCTGGGTCAGCACAGGAATGTATCTTTGGGGGATCACCACAATGGTGGGCAGGGACCTAACCAGAGGATGGAGGGAAGCGACAAAACAAGAGCAGGGAGTCCTCTAAAGGGCCCCAAACAAGTTCTGTAGGTAAGGATTCCCTTACCCCTACTGATAAGAAAAAAAAGTGGTTCCCTGACAGTACGTGCAGGGAAGGCTCCAGTGAATTGTTATGAGTGTCAGCAAGAAGGACACTACAAAGGGGATGTCAAGTGTCCCAACCGGGCACAGCCCCCCACTGGTGGGCAGTCACTGAAGTTGACTAGTGTAGCGCTTGGGGAGAAGATTGCCCCAGATAAGGAGAGTGTAGAGGTTACCCCAGTGTCCCTTGGTAACAGAGAGAGGGTGCAGAGAATCCACATGCCTGACATTACTAGGAAGTTCAGTCAGTGGATCACCAACAATGAGCAGAGGGTGGAGGCTCTGAGAGACACAGGAGGCAAGTGTATTCAGAGCAGTTAATTCAGTTCTGATTAAGGTAGCTGTGAGTCAAACCATGCCCGTGGATTGTCTGCTCGGCAATGACCTAGAGCATGCAATCTGGAAGGAGGTAGAGCTCAGGTCACACTTGATGATGGGGTTGCCTGAGTCGGTATGGCTGATGACACTGTCCATGGCAGCTTGAGCGAGTATTTCGAAGGACCTGGAACTTGGAAGGATGGCCAGGTACATGGCAAGAAGAGGGAGGGCCAGTGGTGCAAGAACCCCACTCCTGTAACTCCCACTGTCCGGGAGAAGACTGACATCAAAGGGAATGCCCTGCTACCTTCAGTGGAGGATGTTGCTGAACTGGGGAACCTGGCTCAGCTGACCAACTGATAGCACCAGGAAGTGTGGCCCTTCAATGGAGAGCTCTGCAGGGCACAGAAGGAGTGCCCCACTCTTGTGGGTCTTCAGTAGCAGTCTGGAGCCAAGGCAGCTGGTGGCGCCTGTAGCAAGCACCTGATTTACTGGGAGAATGATCTCCTGTATAGTGAGCCTAAGGCTCCTGAGCCTGATGCAACATATATGTTGGTGGTACCCCAGGGCTTGAGGACTTTCATAGTGGGTCTGGCTCATGATTTGCCACTGGCATATCACTTGGGGCAAGAGAAGACTTTTTACAGGCTTGTCACCCAAATTTGTTGGCCTCCAATATGTTCTGTAGGTCCTATCCTACCTGCTACGTGAGTGGCAAGTCAAGGGGAAGTGCAAGGTCTCCCTACAACCTTTTCCTGTCATTAGCACCCCATTTGAGCTTGCTGGCATTGACATTGTGGGGCCTCTGGATCACAAGATAGCCATGGGCAACAGATGTGTTCTTCTCTTGGTGGACCATGCCACCTGGTACCTGGAAGCTACCCCCCTGAGAACCGTGACTGCACCTGTCATAGCCAGGGCACTGATGGGGATATTTTCCCCAAAGAAGTGTTATCTGACCAGGGTACTAACTTCAAGTCCAATTACATGAAGGCCATGTGAATGGAGTGTGGGGCAACCTATAAGTTCACCACTCCTTACCATCCCCAAACCAATGGGTTGGGTTTAAGTTTCAACTGCACCTTCAAAGGCATGATAATATGTCTACCCGAAACCATTAAGGCATAAGTCAGGCATCCTCCTGCCATGTCTTTTGTCCACCTACAGGGAGATGCCACAGGAGGGGGTTAACGTCAGACCATTTGAACTTCTGTATGGGCATTGATCACCCAATGAAAGGACCTCCCAGTTTGTTTAAGGAAGACTGGAACCATGCTCCCAAGAAGCCACCCAAGGATAGAGTGAGCTATATGCTGGTGTTCCGCAACGAGACAGCCCACTTCTGGAAATTCACACAGGAGAATCTGTAAGCTAGCCAGGAAGACATGAGATGCTGATATGACCAGAATACCACTCTGGTTTACTTTCAGCCTGGTCAAAAAATGTGGGTATTCTGGCCTTTGGGGGCTGCCACCTGCTCCACCACGTCTTCTCAAAGCAGAGCGAAGAAAGTCCCTTCCTTGAAGGATTTCTTTGCCAGGTACACGGCGAAAAAGGCAAACCAAACACCAGAGACGACCACGTCGGCATCACCCAGTGAAGGTACTCTGGTGGACAAGATAACTCCTCGGGATGCCCCGTAACAAATGCCTTTCTAGAGGAGCTTTTGTGACTCTTAGAGATGAGTTGGCGTGACTCAAAAAGGACATAGCCATAGAGATTAAAGACATGGTGTGCAGGAGCTGGGCCAGAGAGTGAACTCGCTAGAGGAGTGACATGATGCACGTGAGGAGGAGCTGAATGGCCACCACCATAACCTATTGGAGCTGTGGGATTAGAACTAGAAGCTACGCTATCAGCTCAAGGACCTGGAAAATAGGTTTTGGCGCTTGAATATATGCATTATAGGTATTACATGGCACTCAGTTTCTGTTAACCTTGAAGACTTGGTCGTCTGTCTCTTCGAACACATGGTGCCATCGCTAGGGGAACTGGAGATCGTTCTAGAACTCACTTGCCATTCCAGATTCCTGGCCAGCGTACTGGGTCACCCACTGGACATACTCACTTGTCTACACTACTATGATCAAAAACACGCCGTGGTGGCTATTGATTTTGAGGGCCACAGGTTATGTCCATAGGTACTGTCCGCACTCTTGAGGATGCCCGTTCACTCTCAGATATACCCACATTTCTCTCTGATTCGTGGGCCACATGCCCATCCCAAGACCCCTGGACTGCTGGTCATGACTCCCAACACTCTACCTATCACAGGAAGAAGTCCGTGAGAAAGCCCTCTGAGGATTATAGCTGCAGGGAATGTGGTTGGCTACCCAGGAAACTACAATGCATAGACAATGTCACTGAAGCAGACAGCGATCATTGACTTTTAGTATGTTCATGCACCTGTTTAACTCTCACTGGAGGGCCCCCACACTCACTTCAAGTTCTCATCCAGGTTTGTAGTGACTTCCCCTTGTTCAAAGCCTGCAATATTTGATGGCTGAGCCCCACCACTTGATGGACCAAGTGATCAATTAGTGTCCTTGCCCACGACATGGACCCGCATTTACCAGTTATTGTTGTCCCCAGGCTGGGGACGTGCTTCACCTTTTGTCTTTCACCACTCCTCTATGTCTCCTCCCTTCTTTTTTCAGTCTTAACCTCTATTCTGTCCAAAATGCATTTTACTGCATGTATCATTGGAACTGGCTTCATTTTCTTTCAAGCATCCCGTACATTACGTCACCACACACACACCAATGGTAATATCTATACTTAGCCTTAATGTTAGAGGCAATAATGCACAGGTAAAGCGCCTGGCACTACTCTCATTTCTCAAAGATGCCAAATGTGATATATGTCTTCTGCAGGAGACTCACCTGTTTCAGGTGGAATGCTGGCAGATGCGCTACCGCTAGGTTTGACAGCCAATATTTTCATCTGGGTCAGTCAAGGAGGCTGGAGTTGTGATTCTTCTAGTCACGCATTTCCCGGGATGGGTGGTACAGGTTTATAACTGGATACTGGGCAGATTTTTGGCCTTGTGTATAGACGTGAAAGGATTGGGTTCAATAGGGATGCCATGGGTCAGATGCTAGCTACGCCGGATTCGGATATTATTGTGGGCGGGTATTTTAATATAGTAATGGATGCACTGAAGGATAGGTCCACACCTTGAATGGGTCAGGTTGGAGGCTCTACAGTGGCTGCTTGGTAGTGTCTGAGGGAAATCTGGCTCATGGATATATATTGAGGTACACTCACCCCATGACCACTAAATACACTTTCTTCTCCTCCGCACACCAAATGTATGCATGCATGAATTTCTTTTTCACCTCTCCATGTATAACACAGGAGTCTGTGGATATTGCAGTTGCTGCACTCTCTGTTCACTCTCTCATAATACTAAGGTATGAACCATGTAGAGATTCACCGACACCCAAGATCTGGTGGCTCAACGCAACACTTCTCACCTATGACCATATACTCACTGACATTTTGACAGTCATAAAGATTCCTAAAGATTAACATTACTAAAGATTAATTATACACTAGGCACCTTTGCCTTGATCCTGTGGGAAACCCTAAAGCTGGTGGTGGGTGACCACTTTATTGTGATAGCCACAGGCAACAATTGGGATAGGTGTGACAAGCTTCTCAAGCTAAAAAACCAAATCAAGGAGTTGAAAATCTCGCACACCCAATCCGGCTTGCTAGCGGTTCGTTGTCAGCTGACGGCAGTGTGGAAACAATTGAGGGCATTGGACATGGGTAGGGTGGAATACTCACTCCTCAGGGTAATACAGAAATATTACTGTGGAAGTAATATTGTGGGTCACATGCTGGCACACTGCCTCCGAGCGCAAGCAGTGTATCAGAGGATCACTGAACTGCAGGGGCCCGGCGGCTCCCCACGGTCTTGAGATGATGACATTGCCCATCATTTTGAGACCTTCTACGCCTCCTTATATGCGGCGACCACCCTCCAAGATCTCACAAGCCACGATCACCTCCCTTGTCAAAGATATTACCAGAGAGGTGGCTCTGGTGGCCATACAGCATTTAAAACAAACCAGGTAGGGTTCTTTGGCCAGATGGCTATGGCGCTGAATTGTTAAATTCTTTTGGCACATAGTTGACACCTGTATTATCACGCCTCTTCAACACACTTAGCACCTGTGCTGTACTGCCAGATTCAAGTATTCTGGCACACAGATTTGCCCCCTATTTTCAGGGGTCGATTGATCCCGATCAAACCGGCTTTGTTCCAGAGCAGGGAAGTAGTGACAATACAAAGCAGGTGTGCCACTTATTGGCTAAGATGCAAAATGTACATGTACAAGCCCTTTTTTTGTTGATTGATGCCAAAAAGGCTTTCAATCGGGTCCATTGACCCTGCCTTCATATAGCGCTTGAACATATGGGCCTTGGCCTGCGATTTCGTCAATGGGTCCATTTCTGCTACAATTCCCCTAGGGCTAGGGTGAGGGTGAATGAGTTGATGTCTGCACCCTTTGCCATCATCTATGGAACTAGACAGGGATGTACCCTATCGCCCCTGCTCTTCACTCTATATATGGAGACTTTTGCAGAACGGACCCGCGGCATCCCCCAGATTAAGAGCATTCAAATTGGAGTTAGGGAGCATAAAATTATGTTATATGCTGATGAAGTCCTCCTGACTCTAACTGACCCTCGTATTTCGCTTGGGGCAGTAATGGTAGCATTTGGTGGTGTGTCCGGTTTTAAAACCAAATTACAGAAATCCTCCATTTTAATCTGACCATGCCTACCCCTGTGTAGGTTTGCCTTGCCTCCCAGTTTCCCTTTAGATGGGTGGACCAGGGAATATCTTTTCTACGTTTGCAGATATACTCCACACCTGAAAGCCTGGCTGCACATAACTACAGCGGTGTTCTGGCAACTACGAGATCGGATTTTACTAGGTGGAAGTGCCATGGCCTATCTTGGCCTAGACGCCTGGCGGCAGTCAACATGACACTTTTGCCAAAAATCCTTTATAAAATTCTAACACTTCCCTTACAACCCCTTCCCCCACGAATATTAGACAAGCTGCAATACCTTATCTGGGACTTTATCTGGCAGAGCAAGCATACATAGATGGCCAGGGCCCACGCGTATTTTTCACAATTGGCTGGTGGTTTTGAACCTGCGATGCTATTATAAAGCCGAACAACTAAGGTATATAATAGAGTGGTCTTGACCCTGCACTGAAAAACATTGGTGCTTCATTGACCAGGCTGTTGCTGGCATCCATATTTGCAAGGTGCCCTGGCTGCCAAAGCCCCATAGACCGGCGGGAGTCTATATCTCTCCGGTGGTGCGGGCTAGGGTGAGGATTTGGGATAGGGTACAATTGAAACAATGCCTTTCTACCCCTCTGTCCCCACCAATACTGACAATAGGCAATCTGGACTTCCCTCGGCACTAAAGGTGAATGTACTTGAGGACTGACTTGAGGTTAACTGCAAGCGAATAAGAGACCTTTGTGATGTGGATGGTCTCATCGACTTTCCAATGCTCCAATCAGCATTTGGTCTCCCCACCATGACTCAGTGGCAATATATAGCCATTTGTCATTGGGTGATGCAGCCTTGGCTTTGTCCTCATGCTAGCTGGGTGCTTACGCCATTTGAGAGATGGCTCCTTACTCGCCTCTCTGACAAGAGGATTCAATCTGACATTTACACTTTTCTTCTCAATCCTTGGAATCCATTGAAATCTGCTGCACAAACTAGATGGGAAGGGGAATGTGGGCATACTTTTATGGACAAAGAGTGCAATGACATTTTGCACCATGCCCCCACCCTAACACCACTAGCAAGGAGATGTTTCCGAAGATAGCCCACTACTGGTATTTCACTCCAGCTAGAATCGCCCTCTGGGATCCAAGTAAAGATGGAAATTGTTGGAACCAGTGTGGAGAGCAGGGCATGTTACACATTTGTTATGGCAGTGTCTCAAATTGTAAACCTTTTGGGATGGAGTACTGGAGGCAGTGAATACTATATTTAATACGGACATCCCTAATTTTCCTAGCTATGTGCTCACGGGTGTCACCAACCCTCTAACATATCCATTGACGTCATGTAGAGGCAAGGCACTCGCCTTGGGACTGGTTGCCATTAAGCAGGTTATCTTTCTAAGTGGTGTACCATGGTCATACCAGTACATTTAGATTGGCTACATAAACTTAGAGAGATACTGGGAATAGAGAAGTTAACAGCAGTCGCCACGCACAACCTTCCCCTATTCGATAAAATGTGGCAAACATGTATCCAATACATGTAGGAGGAATATCATGAGTTGTCTTGTCTGCTGTATCTGCGGATTTTCTGACTAACTTCATCAGGCTACCCTCCTTCATAATCGTCGCCAATGTGCCAACCATTTCATTCATCTCAGCCAACACATGTCTTGAATTGTATCATATCCTCTCTTCCCCCTGCACACATACTATTGTTTAGTCTTTGTACATATTAGTTTTTGTGTTACACGACACTATTGATGCGCACATGCCTTATAGTTGGATGAATCTCCACCAGCCAGTCGAAGTAGGTGCGCTGTTGATGTATCTTATGGTTTTTCATATCAATAATAAAAAGATCTCCAATCTAAAACATGTGTGTAATAGAGCCAGTAGAGCCCAGGTCCTGCAAGACCACTTGGCTGGGCCTTATGAGGTGCAGACCGCATGAGTGATGTCACCTACTTGATGGACCTCATAACTCCTAGGAATCCTTTGAGGGTCCTGTGTGTGAATCGCCTCATGCCCCACTTTGAGAGGTCTGAGGTTACCATGTCCCTGGTTACTGATGATGGGATGGAAGAGGAGAGTGAAACTCTCCCTGACCTCTCTTCCAAGGAGCAGGATCGGTCAGTGGAGGGAGTCAGCCTCTTCCCTACCCTGACCCTAGATCAAAAGAGGGACTGCCACCAGTTGCTGAGGCAGTTTGCCTCTTTGTTCTCCCTTACCCTCACTACATGTTGTACCCATGATATTGATACTGGGGACAGTATACCTGTGAAGAACAACATTTACAGGTTGCCTGATAAGGTGAGAGCCAGGATTAAGAAGAAGGTCTCCAAGATGTTAGTGTTAGGGGTTATTGAGCCCTCAAACAGCCCGTGGTGCCAGCCCCTTGGTGTTGATTCCCAAGGCTGCCCCTTCAAGTGACACTCCTGAACTTAGGTTCTATGTGGGCTACAGTGGGCTCAATGCAGTCACTAGGACTGACACACACCCCATCCCCAAAGCTGATGAGCTCATAGATCAGCTTGAGGCTTCCGAGTTCCTCAGCATTTTTGACTTAACGTCTGGGTCTTGCCAGATTGCCTTGACCGAGGGTCTAAAGAGAGGCCCCTGTTCTCAACACCAGAAGGGCACTTCCAGTTCAGAGTCATGCCCTTCGGTTTGAAGAATGCCCCTGCCACCTTCCAGAGGAAGGTTGATCAGATACAGGCTGGGTTGGAGAACTTCAGTGCCACCTCCGTATACGACATTACGGTATTAAGCTCTAGTTGGAAGGATCAATTGAACCACCTCCAGGAAGGGCTTCGGGCTTTGCAGAGCACAGGTCTAATTATCAAGGCTAGTACATGCCAGATCGGGTAGGGCCTGTGGTCTACTTAGGACATCAAAAAGGTGGCGGTAAGGTGTATCCCTTGCAGCTAAGGCCATACTTATTTGGCACTCACTTCTGGGTTCAGACAAACCACAGACCTCTAAGATGGTTAATGTAGATGAGGAGTTAGATTTCCACACTGAGATGGTCCATTTCCGAACAGGGAATTAACTTTTTGGTGGAACACTGTCCTGGCAAAAAGCAGGCCAATGATGATGATCTCTCCAGGTTCTTCCACCTTAGTGAATAGAATTCCCAACGTGCCGGGTAGCTTGCCCAACCTTCAGATACGGGGACACGTGTTAGACCTGGCATCCTTAGCGTGCTTCCCCTGACTTTTTGCCATCTTATCTCCTGTTTTGATGACTTCATTTTTGATGGCTTTAGTGTTCTGAGCACTTTATCACTGCTAACCAGTGCTAAAGTGCATGTGCTCTGTACTTAAACATGGTAACATTGGCTTATCCACAATTGCCATATTTATTTGGCTTCTGCGTCCCTAGTAAAGTGCACTATACATGCCAAAGGCCTGTAAATTAAATGGTACTAGTGGTTGCCACCCACTTCAGTAGTGCTATAAACCTGTCCCAGGCCTGCCATTGCAGAGTCTATGTATGCAGTTTTAAACTGCCATTTCGAACTGGTAAGTTCACCTACTTGCCAGGCCCAACCCTTCATTTTTATTACATGTAAGTCAGCGCTAACGTAGGCCTTAGACAGTGCAGGAAGCAGTGTATGTAGAAGGTAGGACATTTACTTTTAAGTTTTACATGTCCTGGTATTGAAAAACTCTTAAATTCATTTTTCACTACTGCAAGGCCTGTCTCTGTTATAGGTTCATAAAGGGGGTGGTGATGGACAGAGTATCTGAATTAAGCAGAACACTCCTACCCAGTCAAAAGATCAGGGCTTGATCCATCACCATTTTTTAGCTCACTGCACCATCCCAGCTCAGAACCTGGCTACATGCAAATTAGTCTGACCCTGGCCCAGTGCATCATGGGAACAGGGCAGACCAAACTACCAAGCCAATTCTTTACTGGAAAGGAAACAAGCTTCCGGGGACCGGTTTCTGGCATTACAGCCGTCTTCGGCCCAGCTTGATTGAATCCTGATGGTGCAGTGAGCAAGGGACTCACATCTGAGCATACCCTTCCACACTTGTGGTGGCCAAAACGATTCATAAAGGGGGTGGTGATGGACAGAGTATCTGAATTAAGCAGAACACTCCTACCCAGTCAAAAGATCAGGGCTTGATCCATCACCGTTTTTTAGCTCACTGCACCATCCCAGCTCAGAACCTGGCTACATGCAAATTAGTCTGACCCTGGCCCAGTGCATCATGGGAACAGGGCAGACCAAACTACCAAGCCAATTCTTTACTGGAAAGGAAACAAGCTTCCGGGGACCGGTTTCTGGCATTACAGCCGTCTTCGGCCCGGCTTGCTTGAATCCTGATGGTGCAGTGAGCAAGGGACTCACATCTGAGCATACCCTTCCACACTTGTGGTGGCCAAAATGATTCATAAAGGGGGTGGTGATGGACAGAGTATCTGAATTAAGCAGAACACTCCTACACAGTCAAAAGATCAGGGCTTGATCCATCACCGTTTTTTAGCTCACTGCACCATCCCAGCTCAGAACCTGGCTACATGCAAATTAGTCTGACCCTGGCCCAGTGCATCATGGGAACAGGGCAGACCAAACTACCAAGCCAATTCTTTACTGGAAAGGAAACAAGCTTCCGGGGACCGGTTTCTGGCATTACAGCCATCTTCGGCCCGGCTTGCTTGAATCCTGATGGTGCAGTGAGCAAGGGACTCACATCTGAGCATACCCTTCCACACTTGTGGTGGCCAAAACGATTCATAAAGGGGGTGGTGATGGACAGAGTATCTGAATTAAGCAGAACACTCCTACCCAGTCAAAAGATCAGGGCTTGATCCATCACCGTTTTTTAGCTCACTGCACCATCCCAGCTCAGAACCTGGCTACATGCAAAACAGTCTGACCCTGGCCCAGTGCATCATGGGAACGGGGCAGACCAAACTACCAAGCCAATTCTTTACTGGAAAGGAAACAAGCTTCCGGGGACCGGTTTCTGGCATTACAGCCGTCTTCGGCCCGGCTTGCTTGGGTAGGAGTGTTCTGCTCAATTCAGATACTCTGTCCATCACCACCCCCTTTTGAATCGTTTTGGCCACCACAAGTGTGGAAGGGTATGCTCAGACATGAGTCCCTTGCTCACTGCACCATCAGGATTCAAGCAAGCCGGGCCGAAGACGGCTGTAATGCCAGAAACCGGTCCCCGGAAGCTTGTTTCCTTTCAGACTAATTTGCATGTAGCCAGGTTCTGAACTGGGATGGTGCAGTGAGCTAAAAAACTGTGATGGATCAAGCCCTGATCCTTTGACTGGGTAGGAGTGTTCTGCTTAATTCAGATACTCTGTCCATCACCACCCCCTTTTGAATCTGTTATAGGTTAGCATTGGGATTACCTTCTCACAATTTATAAGTGTCATTTTTGATTGGGAAAAGATAGAAGCTTGAAGTATGGTGTTTCCGGACTCACAATTTAAAATCAAAACCTATGGTGAAGTTGGATTTTAAATTGTAATGTCACTTTTAGGAAGTTTGCATTTTCTTACTTTAGCCATTAAGTCACTGCCTGTCTCTGAATACAAGTCTGGAGTGGGTGACAGCTGGTCTTTTTTCATCCCATCTTCACAATGGGAGCTGGGTTGTGACACTCACATCCTGAAGGCCCATCACCAGAATGACGGGCCTTCCTGAGCTAGATTTGGAGGGAGGACACTAGCACCTGAAAAGGCTTTGCCTGTTTATATAGCAAGAGCTGCATACCCCCATGTCGTGAGTCTGGAGCCATGACTGGAAAGGCACGACCTTGTGTACTTCAAAGGCCTCTTTAAGGTCTCCTCCATGTCAAAGGCACAACTGGGTATAAGTACTGGACCCCTGACATCACTAATTCAGTAGACTTCTGGATCTGAGGACATTCTGCCAGGATGAAGGACTGCTGTGTTGCCATGAGGGACTACCATTCTGATTATCTGGTTTGCTTTGTTGGCGTGCTGCCTCTTGCCTGGCAGTGAGAAGGACTGGACCTGCTTCTCTACATCCTCCAACATCTTAAGTGACTCCAAGGGCCTGCTGGCTTGCCACCTGTTTCAATGTTTCCGGGCCATCAAAGACTTCTTTCAACTCTGTTTCAGCTGCTGAACTCTGCCATCTGTGAGTCCTGCCATGCCAAGATGTGTCAATCCAGTCCTGGGCCTCGAAAGTGGGTTCTGCAGTCATAGTTTCTACAACAATCGACGCATTGGCAACTTGCAGTGTCCGTAAATGAGGCAGTGCCATTTTACGCTGACACAGCGATGCTTCAAGGACATTCCTGCACAGCTTCACGACGACGCAGGACCCGACTGCGAGGCTTGACAATGACTCAGTGCCTGCTTATAAGGAGGTCACCAATAATGCAGGACCAGACTGTGAGGCTTGATGACGATGCATCTACCCGATGTCGTGGATCGGAACCGACTCATCGAGGCTTCGTCGCCGATGCTTGCTCCATCCAAGGTATTTTTTAATGGAACCTGTGTGGGCTCTGAAACCGGCCAGCCCTTCATCGCCGTTGGTCTAAATTTTGGATTTCCCCAGTTCTGCGTGACTTGAAGTAACCTGTAAACAATGGTGAATCCTGTTGCTCGTGCCAATATTTTTTGTTTTATCCTAGACTGACTTCAGGAATGTGTATGTATGCATTATGGCCATCTTTGAATTGAATATGTAAAAATAAATATAAATCCATTCAAAATTGCCACTGCCAATGCGTGTCCATTGGCAGGTGCAATCGTTAGAAGGATGTTATTTTTTGAAAATGTAATTCAAAGATGGCCTTTCTGGACACATGCACCTCCATGGCATCCATCTTTGAAAGCATTGTATTTAATTTAAGCATGTTTAAAAAAGTCTGCTATGCATGCCATTGCATCTATGGTGACCATCTTTGATTGAAATTTGGAGACTTAGGAAAAAGACAATGAATGATGCCCACTGCACATCCAAATGTATTTGCAGAATCTCTGACAGAATATCGAGGCTTAAAATATCGACAGACAAAATATCGACGTTGGAATATCAAAGGCAAGTATATCGACACCCTATCTACAACATGGTAAGTACAAAAATATCGAAACAAAAATATCGATGTTAAAAATATCGTAATTAAAAATATCGTTTTTTAAAACAAAGGTAAAATTAAGTAAATAGTACTTATATATATTTGAAACTTATGTTAAAATGTGTTATAATGTTTAAAATGAATAAATAATACATATTTACTATTAAACATTTAATTAAAATTAATAATTAAATATATAATATATACTTAAATAATTATAATATATACATTATTTTTTAAATAGTTATAAAATATTAACAAATACTACAATTTAAAAATACATCAACACTCATAAAATAATAACATAAATAATAATAAATTAATATATTTAATAAATAACAACAATTAAATATACTTTCAATATTTTTAAAATTAATTAAATACAACATTATGTAACATCTTAAATACATAAATAAATATAAATAATATTGAATAGCATAAGGGTAAAAATTACTATTCAAACTCTGGAGTGTGCAACAGTAGATAAAGCATTGGATCGCGGGTATGTAAAAATTACTATTCCCACTCCAATGAGTACAACATTAGTGAAAGCGTTGGATAGCGTAAGAGTAAAAATTACTATTCCCACTCCAGAGAGTGCAACAGTAGGGAAAGCATTGGATAGCGGGTGGGTAAAAATTACTATTCCAACTCTAGTGAGTGGAACAGTAGAGAAAGCATTGGATAGCGGGTATGTAAAAATGACTAATCCCACTCCAATGAGTGCAACATTAGGGAAAGCGTTGGATAGCGTAAGAGTAAAAATTACTATTCCCACTCCAGAGAGTGCAACAGTAGGGAAAACGTTGGATAGCGGGTGGGTAAAAATTACTATTCCAACTCCAGTGAGTGGAACAGTAGGGAAAGCGTTGGATAGCGGGTATGTACAAATGGCTATTCCCACTCCAATGAGTGCAACATTAGGGAAAACGTTGGATAGCGTAAGAGTAAAAATTACTATGCCAACTCCAAATGGTGCAACAGTATGGAAAGCGTTGGATAGCGTAGATTGGCTAATTACTATTCCAACTCCAGAGGGTGCAACAGTAGGGAAAACGTTGGATAGCGTAGGGGGAAAAATTACTATTCTCACTCCAGAGAGTGCAACAGTAGGGAAAGTGTTGGATAGCGTAGGGAGAAAAATTACTATCCCCACTCCAATGAGTGCAACATTAGGGAAAGTGTTGGATAGCGTAAGGGTAAAAATTACTATTCCAACTCCTGTGAGTGGAACAGTAGGGAAAGCATTGGATAACGTATGGGTAAAAAATAATATTCCAACTCCAAAGGGTGCAACAGTATTGAAAGCGTTGGATAGCGTAGGCGGGAAAATTACTATTCCAACTCCAGAGTGTGCAACAGTAGGGAAAACATTGGATAGCGTAGGGGGGAAAATTATTATTCCCACTCCAAAGAGTGCAACATTAGGGAAAGCGTTGGATAGCGTAAGGGTACAAATTACTATTCCAACTCCAGTGAGTGGAAAAGTAGGGAAAGCATTGGATAGCGTATGGGTAAAAAATAATATTCCAACTCCAAAGGGTGCAACAGCATTGAAAGCGTTGGATAGCGTAGGTGGGAAAATTACTATTCCAACTCCAGAGGGTGCAACAGTAGGGAAAACATTGGGTAGCGTAGGGGGAAAAATTACTATTCCCACTCCAGAGAGTGCAACATTAGGGAAAGCGTTGGATAGCGTAAAAGTAAAAATTACTATTCCCACTCCAGAGAGTGCAACAGTAGAGAAAACGTTGGATAGCGGGTGGGTAAAAATTACTATTCCAACTCCAGTAAGTGGAACAGTAGGGAAAGCGTTGGATAGCGGGTATGTAAAAATGACTATTCCTACTCCAATGAGTGCAACATTAGGGAAAACATTGGATAGCATAAGAGTAACAATTACTATTCCCACTCCAGAGAGTGCAACAGTAGGGAAAACGTTGGATAACGGGTGGATAAAAATTATTATTCCCACTCCAGTGAGTGGAACAGTAGGGAAAGCGTTGGATAGCGTATGGGTAAAAATTACTATTCCAACTCCAGTGAGTGGAACAGTAGGGAAAGCGTTGGATAGCGTATGGGTAAAAATTACTATTCCAACTCTAGAGGGTGCAACAGTAGGGAAAGCGTCGGATAGCGTAGGGAGAAAAATTACTATTTCAACTCCAAAGAGTTCAACAGTAGGGAATGCCAATTAATAAATATTTACAAAATATATTACACATAAAAATTTTTACTTATTTACAATTAAATTACTTACCACCCTATTCCCCTATAAACCCACAACCCACTCTGGTACTAAAACATAACATTTAATAATAATTAATATTAATTACCAATTAAATAAATAAGTTATCAATTAAAATAATTAATTGCCAATTATTAATTTAAAAAATATTAATTATTTACAATTAAATTACTTCCCACACTATTCCCCTATAAACCCACAACCCGCTCTGGTACTAAAACATAACATTTAATAAAAATTAACATTAATTGCCAATTAAATAATTAATTTATCAAATAAAATAATTATTTGCCAATTAATAATTATTAATAAGTTACTTCCCACCCTATTCCCCTATAAACCCACAAGCCACTCTTGTACTAAAACATAACATTTAATAATAATTAACATTAATTACCAATTAAATAATTAATTTATCAATTAAATTAATTAATTGCCAATTAATAATTAAATACAAAAAATGAATTAATTACAATTAAATTACTTCCCACCCTATTCCCCTATAAACCCACAACCCGCTCTGGTACGGAAACATAACATTTAATAAAAATTAACATTAATTACCAATTAAATAATTAATTTATCAAATAAAATTATTAATTGTCAATTAATAATTACAATTAAATTACTTCGCACCCTATTTCCCTATAAACCCACAACCCGCTCTGGTACTAAAACATAACATTTAATAAAAATTAACATTAATTACCAATTAAATAATTAATTTATCAATTAAAATAATTAATTACCAATTAATTATTACAATTAAATTACTTCCCACCCTATTCCCCTATAAACCCACAACCCGCTCCGGTACTAAAACATATAATTTACTTAAAAATAAATGTATTTACATATAAAAATAATACACATATAATATAAATTAATTTAAATACTTTACAAAAACATATAACACATACATAATAAAAATCTAAAAAATAATACAAATATCGATATTAATAACATCGAAATTAGTTACATCGATATATATGCTATCGATATTACTAACTTCGATATTACTTACATCGATATAAATGAATTCGATATTACTTACCTCAGGGTCGATATTCTGTCCTACGATATTATTGACATCGATATTCTGTACCTTCGAAATTTTAAACACGATATTTTGGTAGGTCGAAATTTTCAACTCGATATTTTGACTGTGTACCGTATTTGCACACACTTGTAGGTGGCCATCTAGCAATTGTCATGAACCACTTTAAAATAGCTGACACTGATACCTTGGTGGGTAACAAAAAACAAGTGAGGAAGCTGCAGGCAGGCCAAGAAGCCACTGACTGGAGGTGGAGAAGCGGAAGGGGGTAAAAAAGAGGGGAATTAAAAGAACAGATAGCCAGGCTAAAGTGCAGAGAGAGGTATGAAAAAAGTCCCTTGCAAGCACAGTAATGCAAGGTCTTACCTCAGCAGTGGAAGGATACATCAACCAATCATAACTCTGTGAGACTGAAATTGTCCTGTCTAGGGCAAACACCAAAATAAGGAGGAAAGTGGTTGGATCAGGAGCAGGAAAATGAGATAAATAACAAAGACATTGAATCAGCTAGGGGCTTACCCAATGCTCACTCTAAAAATATGGAGCTTATTATGATGTTGGTCGGAGTTGCTCTGACTGACACTGTCTCGGACTCAAGAACGACTGACCTGAGGTCAGCGGTTCTGACCGCCTTACTATGATGCAACCAAAATCTGTTCCCTATGGGAGCCTGTGTTACGGCTGTACACCAACCGTAATACAGGCTCCTATGGAGAAATTGATGTATGTGTACAAAACCCAGGATGCCTGCCACACAGTGCAGGGTTCTACAGGGTATCCTAGTTACCTCCTCAACCACAGACCATAGACCGCAGAGGCAAGAGGGCCCTGCTAGGGGCCCCCCAAACTCCATTTCCGACAGCCTTTCCATATTGAAAAAGCCAGCATGGAAAGGCTGTGAGAAGCCGACGTCGTAATCCCGATGGCAGAAATACCATCCATAGAGGATTACGGTGCGGTTTCATGCTGACAGGAAGGCTCCGAGAGCCGGTTGGAACCGAGTCTGAATGACCGGTCGTTTTACTTTCCAACCGCTGACATCGTAATCGGTCGATCGTACCACAAACTGACCGAGTCGATCGGAAAGCCTCCGACTGTGGTCTGAAAGCATTTAACTAGCAGTTGGAGGCTTTCCGCCCGACATTGTATTCGGCACCTATATGTAATGTGTTGGAAACAATAGATATTACCAACAGACAGCTAAAGTTGCCTGGAACTAAGACATAAAAAGAACAGCATTTATGGAATTACACATTAAAGTATTGTTTTCATAAGCCATACTGACAGCATAACACATTTGAATTGTAAGAGAAATCTGTAATGTAACTGAAAGACGTTTTGGTATGCATGGCGTGGTCATTGCAACGAACATGCTAACAGGTAGATGGTTCTTGTTTAGAATTTGTTGTTATAAGAAATGATATTACGAAGCAAGATGTACCACAGATGTTGACAAATATTTGTTAGTTATATTTTTTAAACCAAACATTATTTTTTTCAGTATTTATGTAATTATAATACATGAAATTATGCAATTACTATATTAAAAACACTTCTCTAATGTATTTATAATTGGTAACTTGTGTGTAACCGCTCAACTGCAATAACTTATAACAATTGAGGTCTGACATCATAATGCCTGCTGCCAGCAGCCAAGGGGAAAGGCAGGTCAGGTCATGGAGCATAATTAAACAGCTGTTTAAAGAACGAACATTAAACGCTGCTTTTTTAAATTCTGCTCTATTTATCTAGCTGCAGAGCAACAAATGCGATATTTATGGCAATAGTTTTACTTTTACACTCCTTAGGTAATTGTAGAAAAGTACTGATCTTTTTGCATAGTTCTACACATTCCAAGCTACTATGCGTTCTTAAAAAAACTGACAAACCAATTCAATTATCTTTTTGCAACAAATATCTAACAATTTTTTAGATGTGTATAATTTTGCACTAGCAATTCTATATTTACTCTTCATGTTTACAAGCATTCTCTCTCTTTCATATGAAAGAGTTATGCACCAAGGGCCTTATTTATGAAGGACTTGCGCCGCCGGTGCGTTACTTTTAACATGGGAAAAAGTGACGCACCGGTGGCGCAAGGCTTTCATAAATGAGGTCCCAAGGATTTAAGTGGTTTGTGGGAAAGGCGATGATGTGACCATGTATTATGAGAAATAAAGTAACCCCTCCCAAACATGATGAAGATATTGCAAGTTGTCCGGGAGTTCCATAACCTCTAAATGGTCATGGAACTCCCTGGTTACTTGCAATACCCTTATAATGTATGGCAAGAGGAACATGTTCCCATTTATAAACGGGGGGACAACAGTATGTGCTGTGGGAAAATGCCCTAAAGAGATATGTTGATTCATTTGTCATAGAAGGGGTTTCCTGGGCCCGAATACAAGCAAGGAAAATGGGCAGTTAGTTGGATAGTAAAATAGTGTCATATATGTGGCTTAGTGGACTAAAAGTCCTGGAGCCCAGTGCCACTGCACCTATTGCACTATTGATAGCTACAGCTGAAGGAGCATTCCCATACATTGATACATTCTGGTCTACGACTTGGCATGAAGAAATATGAAGTTTTAGAAATATTAAATAAACGAATGAAACTGGAAGCGAAATGGCATTTAAATTATGGGGAATAAAAGGCCAATATGAAATTATAGGCAGCTCTCCCGTTTACACTCTAGATCGTGTACAGTTTTCTAAACCGAATGACAAGCTCAGAGATATGATTTGTCCTTAAAATATGAAGCTCTTAACATCAGTTTAGGAAGCTGACCCTAGGAGCTTCAATCGCTGCTGGGGCAATGTGCTCATAAAAATGTAAAACACCTCCACTATTTTTCAGATTCGGAGATCAAATCCTATTTAATGCGGCAAAACGTTACGGCTCACACATTAATATCAATGCCTAGGGTTTCCTGAAGGTCAGTTGCTAATCTCGGAAGGCAGACATTTTCTTCCAGTGAATACTGTAATCAGCCTTTGCCTACACACTGAAGAAGTGAGTGAAGATGCGTGGGCGCAAGCCGGTCGAGGCTTGAGTGACATCCGAAGATTGAAGTTTGTTTAAGATCAAACAACTCTTTTTTTCTGTTTGCAAAGCACAACTCTTAGTCAGGAGTATTATGCCCATTACACAGATGCAAGAACAAGTCATTTTGTGTCTTAGTTCAATCTTGTGTTCCGTTCTTTTTACAACAGGCACATTTGCAATTTCTATGCTTTTTGCGGTGGAAGTTCCAGTAGACCTGCCACAAATAGGATCTACTGAATTCAACTATGAAGTGTGATTTAAAGAAAAAAACACAGATAAATTAACAAGTCGTCAGTTCGACATTGGCTTGATTTGCACATCTTTACTTACAGGAAGCAGGCCTGTTTACAATGCTCCTAGGTTTCAACTGTGGCATAGTGGCATATGTTGTTGGTCACTGAGACAGTGCTTGATGCCTAAAAATAAACAAAAACATAAATAAATGTAGGGGGCTCAAGTTTTTTAGGAGTCTGCCACCTGTGGTGTTGAATGCAAAGGTTGTTGATCACTGAGGCTGCCTAGTCTTGATTTCACCTCACACTTCTCTCAGCACCAACTACTTCCTGAATCTCTCCTGCAGGTTCCTGCTGCCTCCATTTTTTTCATTGTTTTCCTGTCTGTCTCTTTTTCCCGAATTTCTCTCTTACTCTGGAACCATGTCTGATGATGGAACATTAGTCTTGGTCTCAAAAAGTAGTAATGGGCTTCACCATCTAAACTACTTCTTTAAATTAAGAACATGAACCACAAACAGGATACTTTTGACAGGTTAAAAAATAAATATCTTTTAGACCGAAAGCCAGCTCCAAGGTCCAAAAAGCATAATCTCAAACTTTCTTCGTAGCAGTTTGGTACATGACCGAAAACCAAACACCTGGAACCATTTCTCATGCATTCTTATATACATATCAACACAGCTGCTCCATTTGGGATTTAGTACAATTTCCCGCAGATTGCATCTGCTACAGTTTGTAGACCAGTCAGCAAAGAGAAGCATATAAAGACCCTCCCAACCCCATCAAAATGTTGTATATGCTTTTTTTTGGTCTTACGAGCGTGTCGGCTGTTGCTTTAAAAAATAAATAATTCTATTCATTATCAAAGGTTACAACTTTCTGGAACTCAGCTTCAACGTGTTGAGGGATCTTGTAGAAATCACATTGCCTAGTTTGTCGAAGGCGGATTATAGAACGACCTATATTTTATGGGTTGAAACCGTGACCAGGAGCCCTGAAATGCCCATTTTCACCGCAGGTGTGCCTACATTTTGGCAACGGTATGAGACTGGGTTAACATGATTGATGGAGTACTTCCCTTTTCTGTGGTAAGCCGCTGTCTACTTTGCAAGGTTGTACACAACAGCCAGGTCGAGAGGATAGAGCCCTGTTCCCAGTTTGTTGTTCTCCAGCAAACAGGCTTGTAAAGCCACCAACAAATATGTGTATTCTGTATTAACTCATTATCTGGGTATGATTTATTTTATGCAGTCATATAACGAAGCTGCAAATACAACATTGAAATCACCACTATCTATTAAGGAAAGTGGGAACTAGGTTTGTGCAAGAACATGATGGGCACCTTGATCTGTATTACAGTAGTTTGCCATGCACTCTGGATCTAGCAAAAACATGTTTTTAACATGCAGCTACTTAGGATATTGAAGAAGCATAAGACCCTTTGCTCAGACAGTGATGAATTGTGAATCAATAAATGGGAATCACTATTGTAGCTGACATTGATTAGGTAGAAAGTTCCCTCATGTAAATTCACAGTGAAGACAGCAGTACACCCAAGAGCCGATAGCACTGTTGTATAACATTTTAGGACCCTATTGTAAATTTCCAGATTCATGCCCTTATATAGGTATAAATCACCATATCCTTACATAGGCATAAGAATCATAACCATATTTAGACATAGCTCATGCAGTCCAAATACGCAGGGCTACTTCCACTAGTTCTGAAAATCTACAACGATTTCTTGGAAAACTCGGCTTCAGCAGCTAGGGACTTCCCCTTGCTCGAAAACTGACTTGTCCATGAACTCATGACGTTTTCAAAGAACTGAGGCTCTTTGATGATGGTATTATGTCCACCTTTACGTCAAGGTATAAATATGTCCACTGTTGGACCCGGGCTTCTTTGGCTGGTTCACCCCTGAACTTTTTGCTTTTGATGGCGACCTGGCGTTCATGATTTCTGGCTTGGCGCACTTTTTCCCTGGGTCCCAGGGTAAAGTGCGTGCGTGCAGTAAGGTTGGTCTGCCCTCCCATAGGAATGCATGGGGAATATCTGGGTCCCTGGTAGTTCCTGATGTATGGGGAGTGCAGGCTCGAATTTGGTATGTGGGAAACTCGTGAGATTGAATGCTGCGTGATGATGTATGCGGCATGTATGTGTCTAGTGGGGAAGTGCCACTTCTAGACATTGGTGTGCGTGTGCAGTGAGAGTGCTGGTGTGTGATTGGCTGGGGCTGGCTGGAGAACCTGGCTCCAGGAGTCTGGATGGGTCTGCCCGGTGGTGAGAGTGGAGATTAGCATGCTGATGGCTGGGGAGGGGCTGCACCTGGGTCCTGAATAGGGCTGGGCTTTCCCCACACAGTGCTGGCTCCGCCCCCTGTGGTGCGTCTAATGACCCTAGCCTCCCTAGTGAATAGAGTGAGGGGCTGAACACATCAAGGGTGCTCCAAAACCAGCTGCGACTGGTTTCTCCCCCACCCTGCACCCTGAGACAAAGGATTTTACAGTATAAGAAGGGGCTGTGTCCCCTTACATGTGGTTCTCTTTCCTGATCCTACAGAGGGGGGCTGCTGGGCGCCAGGAGGACCGCCACTTGGACTGCCTCCCTGCCTGGAGGTCCAGTGAGCTGGCTCTGGGCCCAGCCTTGCCCCCCTGCCTGCCTAAGGAGCTTTGCTGGATCTGGACCTTGCCCTCAAGCGCAGGAGAGCGCTGGATTTGCCCCTTCCTTCCTTACTTTGAGCTGGGACCCTGTTCCCTAGGCGCTGTGCTTGGGGAAGGCCTGCTGGGGGGCCTGCCACGCCGAGAGGCTGCCTGGAGAGCCCCTGCCTGTGGTGTGCGGCGCTGGTGCCCACCCCGCGTTGTCTGCCGCTCCTGTGGCCCCTAGCTCTTAGGAGCGCTTTCTTTTATTTTAGCCCCGTTTTATTTATTTATTTAACAGGTGCCACCCCGCTTTATTATTGATTCTTGAGGGAGCCTACCCCTTGTGTGTGTCCCCTGCATCACCGCCGCAGCCCGGGACAGCCGAAAATTGCCGCCCGGCCCGCGACCAGGAAGTCAGGCAGGCCGGGGGGGGGACAAGCGGACAACCAGAAGCAGGAAGTCCGGCCGGCTGAGGAGAAAAGCACCGGCCGCCGTGCAGCGAGGCTCTCCGAGTGCGGAGAGAGCCCCGCCACAGCCAGCCAGAGAAGCCCAGTGGAGCCGAAGCCGCCACCGCCTGCAGAGGTCTCGAGGGAGAGCCCCGGTCTGCCTGGTAGTGCCCGCGGTGAGAGGAGCCCCGCCCGCGGCACCAGAGCAGCCGCCGCAGGAGAGCCGGTGAGTGTAGGAGGGCTGGTGCCTCCCAATCGCAAGCAGAGCGACCCCGGTTGATAGCGGGCCGCTCCACCGACAGGAGTAGTGTTTCTTTAGAGCCCTGAGAGGGCTCCAGGGGCATTTGGTGATTGGAGCCCCGAGGCTCCTGGGGGCAGTTTGTGTACTTAGAGGCTCAGGGGGCATTATGATATTCAGAGCCTGTCGAGGCTCTAACGCGGGGCATTTTTGTTACTGTTTTGAGTCCAACAGGGACTCCAACGACGGTGCCAGTCATATTTCGAGCCGAGGCTCGAGGGGGCAGGTTTGGTTATTGAGAGCCTGAGAGGCTCACGGGACATAAGTGCCTGAAGCCCCGAGGCCCCAGTGAACCGGTTGTGAACACGAGTCCCCCGAGGGGGGACTCCCATGTTCAGGGGCATTGTTGTGCTAGAGCCCTGAGAGAGGCTCACCGCCCATATTTGTTTTAGAGCCCCAGAGAGGCTCTGGAGTGCCATCCTGTTGTTCTTGAGCCCATGAGGCTCCAACGATGCCCCATTGATGATTCAGCTGCCCAGCACTTCGTGGGCAGCTGCCACGTTTAGGCCCCTGACACTGGGACACAGGACGTCCTAGCCCCAACAAGGCCAGAGGGCCTAGGGACTGCCACAGGTTGTGGCTCATGTGAGTTTTGCGCAATTGCTTGACCTTACACCTCTGAATGTGTTTTGATGCATCATGTGTTTTCCTTCCTTACACCTCTGAATGTGTTTTGATGCATCATGTGTTTTTCTTTCCTACACCTCTGAATGTTAATGCATCATGTGTAATGTTCCTATGCTAAACCCCTAAATGTTGGTGATACTTAGGTGGTTGTTTTCTTCTAGTACAGGTGTTGCTAGTGAGGTCTTGGTTCCCTGCGCAATATTTTCCTAAGGTGGTTAGGGTTGCGTAGGAGGTACTTACCCTTTACCAGTTGTGTGCCAATTTATGCTACAGTGGTTCTACATTCTATGTTCTATGTTCTAAGTGATATTCTAAGTGCTAGTTCTAAAAATGCTGATTCCCGACAGTGGTCCAGGTGGCCCTGTCTTGTACATATCCCCTGTAAATTCTGCCCGTGCCTGTTGTCACATTGTAAAGTGTGTGTTCTTATCTAATATGTTTTGGTATAATACAAAGGCTATTTTTATATAACCTTGTGTGGAGTTTCCTTTGTGGTGGGCCTTGGGTGTTGTTGCTGGGTGCACGCGCAAACACTTAACCTACATAGCCTCCAAGTTTAGCCTGGCTGCTCGCGTCACATTACCTAGAGGGTGAGCAGGGGTTATCTTGGTGTGTGACTCCCTTGCCCTGACGTGGAAGTGGTGGTCTCTGACTGACTTTGGCGCAAGCCTTGGCCAGCCAGAGATCCAGTTTCTAACACCCACACTTGCCATATCAAACACACAGTGGTTTGGAGCAGTTCGACTATCTACTAGCCCGACGCAACCTGTTACAGCAAGTGACGAAGGAAGCTGACCCTCCAGCAGACGGACTGAGAGAGACGCTGTCTTTTCTCTTGCCCAGAAATCCAGCTCCAGTGTTTCCAAGCTACCCTTGCGGGTTGTTGGGAAATCGAGTCTTGAGCCTGACCTTCTTCATTCCAAATCAAGATACGGAGCTGATTAGACCCTAAGAGAAATCTTGGACTAAGCTTAGGTTAGGTCCATGGGGGTAGGTGTATTTTAGAAGCACCAGTTGAGTACTTTTAGCCTCTGTTATTTATGTATGTATTTATCTATGGTCTAGGTACCATACAATGCTCTTACAGTATTATTTTATTCTACTCTTTTTACTGTATGCATGATATGTTGCAACCAGTTTTACGATTGTAGCAGTTCATTTCTTATGCTTGAGAAAAAAGTCTGTTCAATAAATCCTTTTATTGAAAACGCCCATCTCTCTATTTGCCTGCACCTCTGGTGAAACGAAGCATGCACAATTGACTGAGTGAAATATCTATCTGTTGTTTCCACAACTCTGAAGATCCATTTTATCTTTGGGAAACAAAGTTGTCATGTTTATGCGTTTGTCAGAAACTAAATCCCTTCTTGTGAACTCTGGAAAGTTTCTAGTGACCTCTGAGCTAGCTGGCACTCACAATTAAGTCTAATATATTTCGATAGAGACCTAGTCGACATCAGTCCTACGTCACATCTATAGGATATATTATTCCAATGCGCAAAGCCTTCTGGGAATATAGGAACTACACTACAACACCAAGAGTTACGGAATTGATGAACTCTGCATTATGTAACAACAGTGATGGCCAGCGGCAAAGAAAACTGGGGGGGTAAATGTTTAGGCCCACTGACAGGCACTGATACAAACCAGCAGTGCCCTTAGGCTCAACGCCAAAGCTCTTACACGTGGTCCGTTTTAAACAGTGTTTATAATGGGCCACTATTGAGAGCTCTGGAGTTGGGGCGAAAGGCACTGCAAGTTTCTCACAGTGCCTGTCAGTGAGTAAAATCAACTTTAAATAAAAAGAAAACTAATATTTAAATATATTTAAATATTTATTACCCACTGCCTCAGTGCTCCTCTTCGTCTCTGCAGTCCGGGGCTTCAGCACAGTCTCCCAGAGCCTCCATTAACTCCTCTCTACCAATCCGGATGCTGCTAAGGCAGCATGAGAGATGCACCACGATTGGCTGGAGCACGCTGGTTCGATGCTCCTTCATGCTCTGTGCCTGTTCTCCACCAAGCTGTCTAAGGCTGGGTGTCACAATACAGCTGGCCAAATGACGTGCACATTTCAAACTGAAGTGCACACTGTTCCTCCCTGTTGCTGACCCTGTCCTAAGACTCGACTGCCATCGCCAGCATGGAAAAAAGATAATAAATGGGTTTTATTCCCATTTTATTTTTAATTTTTGCTGCACTCACAGTGGAAGGACAACACTACTCCCCCCTAATGGAGGTACCACTGCTGAATAAAATAAAATAATATGAGCCACTCTCATAGCTCTTTCTGCCTCTATTTCTCCTTTAGTTTCCACTGCATCATCTACTTGATGGCCCGCTGCATCTCTTACTCTAGTGATTAATGGTCCCTTTAATGGGGGGCATGTTGAATTCTGAAATGTATATGCATGCACCTAATCCACATCTCTCTGTTTTGTCTTCAGATATCTTCTATGCCTTGCTGTTTTTGCAGTAGAGACTATGGGCTAGATGTAGGTAAATCATTTTTACCGATTCTAAAAATACCGAATTTTACCGATTCGGTGTTTTATAATCGGTAAATGTGATGTAGGTAAATTTTCGGTATTTTTTACAGAATCGGTAAGATTCGGTAATTACCGAATCGGTATTTACCGATTCGGTAATTGACATTCATTCCTATGGGCCTTGAGGCATATAGGAATGAATGTCAATTACCGAATCGATAAATACCTATTCGATAATTACCGAAAAATTCAAGGGTGACAGGGTGTCACTTTGACACCCTGTTGCACCCCTGATTAGTGCTTGTGTGCCATGTGGCACACATGCATGCCCTTAGGGCATCTATGTGTGCCACATGGCACAGGTGTAAATGCACATATTTGCATTTACCTAGGAATTCATTATTTACCACCAACTAATAGTTGGTGGTAAAAAACTGTTTAAAGTGCTACCTGCATGTCAAAATACAGATTCGGTAATTTTACCAAATCGGGAAATTTACCGATTCAGTAAAATTACAGATTCGGAAAAATTACCGAATCTGTATTTTGACATCCCCTACATCTCAGTATCCAAATCCCGGTCGGTAACGGCCGAAAATCGGTATTTTCGGCCGTTACCGGCCGGTATTTGGATACCTACATCTGGCCCCTAGTGTCTGGAACAGGTGTGAAGGTGATGTGCTTCCTTTTCGGCTCCCATGTATAGAACAATAAGCTGGCAGTCATCAGGGAGTGAGCAGACACCTTGCAACTGTCCCCTCTCCACTTCTGGGTCACAAGTGTATGCTTCATAATTGCGAGGGCTGGTCCTCTTACGAAAATGTAAAACAATTGTGACATTAAGTGGACAGTGTAGCCAACTATATGTAGGCGCCTGTGAGGTGAGATTTGTTCAATTCATTGAAGACACTATCTTGAATCTTCACACATGAGTACCGGTAAATGCTGATTGATCAAAGCAGGAATCTTGTGTAAGTGTTTCTTTTGATATACCTAAGTAGAAAATATACCCACACAGTGTATGATGTTTTATACGAAACAAGTATTTCGGTAAGGCTTCTCTTGTAGGCACAAACACTGGACATTTTACTTTTCACCCGTTTTACCGATGCCCGGTCAAAAATGTCTTAAATATTCAGTTTCATTAATTGACACATAGCTGACTTTTTAATAATCAGCTATTCTGTAGATTATAGCCTGTATCTGCCTGCTCAACTGAACACCGTCGTCTTCATCATCCCACTCATCCTTCTGTGTATCTAGTTGTTTAAATGGACACCACCTCTCTTCTTGTGATGTCACTCAGGTGCACATTTATTAATACGTTTTTCCCTCAGTAAGCCACAAAGTGCATATGTGGTGGGAGCGAGGGGGTGGTTTGGGATACCTACGAATACTAGGCCTGGGTGATGAACTCCAAAGAGCACGCGGCATTCCGAAAAACTCTGCTTTGCATAGTGGAGTGAAGCATTTTCCTCGCTCGCACTCATTAGTGAGCATGAAAATCCAACTGTAGACCACCTCCCAGAGAGCTTTCTCAATGTGGGCGTTCACAGATGGTCGCAACCGCTCGTGTTGAGAAACCATCCGGTCACATTTAGGAAGCTACCGCTCGAGGAGGGCAAGCGGCAAAACGAAGCAGCCTCCATTTGCGCTGCGCATGGTACTGTTCGCGCTGAAAACACCTGGGGCCATATTATCAAGGAAGCTGCATTAGTTTATCACCGCTTTACCGGCAGGAAACTGCTGATAAAGCGGCGATAATGGGCTTGATAATATGCAACTTGAATTTCAATCGAAGCCCAGGTTAGATGTGTGAACATTCGCTTTTGGAAACATGGAAATCAATTAATGCGTTTTCTAGCTTTACAAGTGTTTGTGTTTCTGTCTAGATCTTCAGCCAGTCAGACTATTGTATTCTGGTGTATTCGGGGGATCACTGACTAAATATCGAGGGACAAAATATAGACTACCCAAAATATAGATTCCAAAATATCGACAGACAAAATATCGAATTCCTATCTACAAACAGATAAGTACCAAAATATCGACCCCAAAATATTGTTTATATATATATATATACATTATAAAAATATCGAATTTCTTAAAACTAATGTAAAATTAAAAAAATATTAAAAATAAATAGCTAAAATATATTTAAAAATACTTAAATTACCTTAATATTATTAAATAACTAATTTAACTTATATAAAAAAATTACAATCATATCTGTTAAAACATATATATATATATATATTAAGATAATATTAATAAAAAACTACACAATATTATTACCGTAGGATAGCGGAGGTGTAAAAATTACTATTCCCACTCCTTAAAGTGCAACAGTAGGGAAAGCGTTGGATAGCGTAGAGGTAAAAATTACTATTCCCACTCCAAAGAGTGCAACAGTAGGGAAAGCGTTGGATAGCGTAGGGATAAAAATTACTATTCTCACTCCAGAGAGTGCAACAGTAGGGAAAGCGTTGGATAGCGTAGGGGTAAAAATTACTATTCCCACTCCAGAGAGTGCAACAGTAGGGAAAGCGTTGGATAGCGTAGGAGTAAAAATTACTATTCCCACTCCAGAGATTGCAACAATAGGGAAAGCGTTGGATGGCGTAGGGGTAAAAATTACTATTCCCACTCCAGAGAGTGCAACAGTAGGGAAAGCGTTGGATAGCGCAGGGGTAAAAATTACTATTCCCACTCCAGAGAGTGCAACAGTAGGGAAAACGTTGGATAGCGCTGGGGTAAAAATTACTATTCCCACTCCAGAGAGTGCAATAGTAGAGAAAGCGTTGGATAGCGTAGGGGTAAAAATTACTATTCCCACTCCAGAGAGTGCAACAGTAGGGAAAGTGTTGGATAGCGCAGGGGTAAAAATTACTATTCCCACTCCAGAGAGTGCAACAGTAGGGAAAACGTTGGATAGCGTAGGGGTAAAAATTACCATTCCCACTCCAGAGAGTGCAACAGTAGGGAAAACGTTGGATAGCGTAGGGGTAAAAATTACTATTCCCACTCCAAAGAGTGCAACAGTAGGGAAAGCGTTGGATAGCGCAGAGGTAAAAATGACTATTCCCACTCCAGAGAGTACAACAGTAGGGAAAACGTTGGATAGCATAGGGGTAAAAATTACTATTCCTACTCCACACAGTGCAACAGTGGGGAAAGCGTTGGATAGCGTAGGAGTAAAAATTACTATTCCCACTCCAGAGAGTGCAACAGTAGGGAAAGCGTTGGATAGCGTAGGGGTACAAATTACTATTCCCACTCCAGAGAGTGCAACAGTAGGGAAAGCATTGGATAGTGTAGGGGTAAAATTTACTATTCCTACTCCAGAGAGTGCAACAGTAGGGAAAACGTTGGATAGCGTAGGGGTAAAAATTACTATTCCCAAACCAGAGAGTGCAACAGTAGGGAAAGCGTTGGATAGCGTAGGGGTAAAAATTACTATTCCCACTCCAGAGAGTGCAACAGTAGGGAAAGCGTTGGATAGCGTATGGGTAAAAATTACTATTCCCACTCCAGAGAGTGCAACAGTAGGGAAAGCGTTGGATAGCGTAGGGGTAAAATTTACTATTCCCACTCCAGAGAGTGCAACAGTAGGGAAAGCGTTGGATAGCGTAGGGGTAAAAATTACTATTCCCACTCCAGAGAGTGCAACAGTAGGGAAAGCGTTGGATAGCATAGGGGTAAATTTTACTATTCCCACTCTAGTGAAAATAAATTAATATAATTCACATAATCATCAATTAATAAAAATTATTTATCAATTAAGAATAATTAATTACCAATTAAAAATTAATTAACAATTTATTCTAAATAAATACCAATTAATTAATTAACATATTTAATTAATTATAATTTAATTACTTCCCACCCTATTCCCCTATAAACCCACAACCCGCTACAGAAAGTAAATTAATGTAATTCACATAATTATCAAATAATAAAAAATAATTATCAATTAAGAATTAATTAATTACCAATTCAAAATTAATTAACAATTTATTTTAAATAAATACCAATTAATTAATTAACATATTTAATTAATTATAATTAAATTACTTCCCACCCTATTCCCCTATAAACCCACAACCCGCTACAGAATTAAATTACACAATTAAATAACATAACATTAATTACTTAAAATAAATTACAAAAATATATACACTTTTCACACATATACTAACATAAAAAACACGTAAAATATTGCGATATTAAAAATTCGATATTTTTAATAAACTATATTATGTACATCGATATTTTGACTGTCTATATTTCTAAACTCGATATTACATTACTTACCTTTAAAACGATATTTTTGATGTCTATATTCTGTCCATTCGATATTTTGTCCATTCTATATTTTGGACTCGATATTTTGGTTTGTCTATATTTTGGAATCGATATTTTGACCATTTACCGTATTCGGGGTCAGGAAAATACCTTAATCCTAATGTCAAAAAACGTTTGAGAACTTTTTGATGTTGGGTATTTTTCCTGGGAAGTGAATAAGTAATGCTAGATGTATTGTGACAGTTATTTTTAAATTAATGGGTGCTACATTCCTTTAAATGTCTCATGCTTAGTTAAATGGAAAACGTTTTTCACACAATATTCAATGTCTACATCAGACCATTGTCAGGTTTTTGAAGGTACCAACAGTACTAATTCTTTTTACAGCTTTTTCAGCTGGCTCTCTGTGCTTCATACAGACCTGGATGTATTTAAGATAAATGGACAGGTTTTGGCTTTATTTTCCAGACGAGTGTATGATTTCTGTTTTTTAACTCCTACATTCATTGATTCTCTTCCGTTTAAATAGTTCACTCTTCTCAAATCAGGGACCTTTGGTGCTTCAAAACACATACACCAGAGTATGATTAGTAGGGATAACAAAGTAATGAAATTCAATGTCAGTTCTCTTTATCAGAAATATCACTGAGGACCTATTCATGTAAAACAGTGTGGGGGTTAGTCAGGATATCTCTTTAACTTGTCGGCACGAAGACCTCAGAGGACATTGTCTCTGTACCACTCATTAGTGGTGGGCATGGATTCCACTCTGCTGCAAAATGTTTGCTACTCCGTGTTACGCTTCTAACGTGGAGTTCCGGACAAATCCTGCCAAGCACGGCGACCAAGATTTGACATTCTCTAGCGCGGTTTTCAGTCGCTAGGAGTGCATCGGCGAGATTTCTTCAATGTGAGTGGAAATCTTCCACTCAAGTAGAAAATCGAGCAGCAGCAAAATCAACTTGAGAAGCTGCGTCCTCTGGCACGCCGCATGGTGCCGTTCGCGCTGATTGTACAGCGCGGAATGAGCTTCTGGCGCTAAATCACAGCGTGGGCAACAATACATGCCTGTTTCCGCCCTTTTGCAGAATTATGCGGAATCTCGCATAGTTTTTTGTAACGCTGTGGAATTCTGCTGAGTAAAACTTGGTGAAATTTGCCCAGGCCTACCACTCATCTGCCATACGAGAAAGAGCCTGGTAAGGAGCTGCTCATGGCCACATTGTCCCACGTTTTAGAAGGAACCCAGGTTTAACTGAATGAAGCACATTGTTTTTATGTCTTCTCATATTTATCTGGTCTAGGCATTTGACATTAAACAAAATCATATTCTGCCCGGAACACCAATGTATTAAGGGCAAAGCTAGGATCATACGTTCCCAGGATGACGTCTGTAATACTAGATGTGAGGCACATTGTGTGCCCTCTGCACTTTCTTTAAAATGTTCCTGAATGCTTAGCACTCATCAAAACATTTTAATACACGCATACCTGAATTACGCCATAAGGTGTTTGTGTGCTTCTTTTGCATGCCTATAACTCTTACATTAACTTGAAATGTCTTTGAATTAGTGCGTGGGATTCAGACAGCAGAGCTCATTAATAAACAACAGTAATTACCTCTTTGTGTTTCCAAGCTCACCTGGATAACAGCCACGGACTCCTGCTTGAAAGTTTAGAAGACTAGGTAGAAGATCATGTAATACCTTAAGTTGAGGTATTGATATTTGAGGAGTATATAAAGTTGATAAACATGCAGGATCCTGTTGGAATAGGGTACTATCTGAGTAATGCTTGGTTTAATGGACAATGATTTGTACGTTGGATACTCTTTGCTTTGGGAATTGGGTTAGAGGATGGTGGTCTTCTTTAAAGCATTGGGCTCTACTTAAGTAGGCTATGAATGGTTTTATGGACTCAAATTCTTAGAATCAGTGTTTGTGGCCATAAAAATGCCATAAAATGCTTTTTCAGATGTACTAATTCCATTTTAGGACCCAGACAAGTTATCTCGACTCCCAAATTAGAATTGTGAATGGATATCAAATTGATATTTTAGAGTGTTATGCTGTAGGTGTAGATTCCAAATAACAAGTCAGTATCAGTATCTTATGTGTGAATGTTTTGCTACCTCCCTAAATGTAAGACTACAGGAAATGCCCTTACTACAAAGCAGTACAATAAACCCCATGTTGAGCATACATTAGGGTGCTTGTTGGTGGTAGACACTGTTTTTATCACATCTGCGGTGCTTAGTACATGTGCAGTGTACCCATATTACCTTTGGGTACCTCACAGAGTGTGTTTTGGATTGGCCACAATGCCGTACTGGTATAATCCCAGTGCTTTTGTAATAAATGTTTTAATTTTTTTTAATAATATTTATGCATTTTGGTACTGTATTTACATAATCGCTTATCTTATTCTAATGCAGATAAGTCTTAGTGGATGAATACAACTTTGTTATAAATAAACACTTGTTATAATTGGGGTCTCTAGTTGGCAGTGTTTTGCACCCTGGCCAAGTAGGGACCCTCACTCTAGTCAGGGTAAGGAAGTCACACAGCCCCTGCTCACCACCTTGGTAGCTTGGCATGAGCAGTGAGACTTATATCAGATGCAATGTGTGAATATTTGTTCACACACATACAGTAAAACAGTGAAAACACTGCAAAGAAGTCCATATCACTTTAGAAAAATAGCCAATATTTACCCAAATGTAACAAGACCAAAACAACAAAAATCAAACATACACAAGCAAAGATATAACTTTTTAAAGGTTAAATAAGGTCAGGCCATAGAAATCTATGGATGCTTTTCTTTTAGCACAAACTACCGTGGATGCTTCAAAATACAAAGACGAAACAGATGCAGGGGAGGTGAGACTCTGGAAAAGCAAAGCGATGCATTGATTAATTACTCGCAGGGGAGGTGATGCTTTGGTTCCTTACTGCCAGGGGAGGTGATGCGTTGGTTCCATACTATCAGGGGAGGTAATGCATGGGTTCCTTACTGGAACAGGAGGTGATGCATCAATCTCCAGACATGCAGCCTCGGTTCTTAATCTTTTTCGATTAAAATATTGGCACCCAGGGACAATGCATCGAAAATCCAGATGCCCTGCATCGGTTTCACAGCGATGAAGCAGGCGCTGCATTGGAGTTAGAGCAGTGCTCACTGACTTCGGTGATGCGGTGATCGAAACTCATGCTACGGCGGTTATTCTTACGCACTGCAACGGAAATCTAGGGACTGCAGTGAAAACGGTGGTCGAAAAAAATCCAACATACACAAGTCAAAATATCACTTTTAAAAATTCAAAAAAATCAATGACGAGGCAAGGCGCAGGGGTAGTGAGGTGCAGGAAAAGCAAAGCAATGCATTGGTTGGTTCCTTGCTACACAGTGGAGGTGATGCTTGGGCGGGGAGGTGATGCTTGGTTTCCGGATATGCTGCCTCAGTTCCTTACTGTGGTGCGGTGTCTATGAATAATCAGCCCCCAGGGACGATGCGCTGAAAATGCAAATGTGCTATGTCGATGCAACAGCGGCGATGCAGGTGCTGCATCGATTACTCAGCCGCGAAGCAGGTGCTGTGTCGGAGCGGGTGTCACGGATGTCGGCCAGGCAGGGCTCAAGACTCGCGTTGTGGCAATTAATCTGATGCACTGCAAGGGCGGGCTGAGATCTTTGATGAAAGCTGTGATTGATGTGTCGAGCAGGAACCATGCTTCGGTGCAGACATTGGTGATGCGCCGATCTTTTGCAGCGATGCATCAATAAAACAGGCACTGGGAGTCAATGCATGGATCTTTTCCTTAAGATCACCAGGTTACACTTCCAAGGGCCCAGGAACTGGATTTGGAACCAATTGGCAAGTCAGGTCTCCCAGCACTGGCATGTGAAGTCGTTGATGGCCCTGAGACTTCTTAACAGGAGGCAAGCTCAATTCAAGCCCTTGGAGAAACTTGAAAGCGGGTTACAGAAAGCAAAGTGCTGTCCTTTCACTCCCAGAACAGAAGCAGCAGGCCTGCGCAACAAAGCAACAGGCAGAGTGGCAGCCCTTTTTAAAGCCTCCAGCTCTTCTTCCTGGCAAAATGTCCCCAGTCCAGAAGTGTTCTGATTCTGTGGCGTCAGAGATCCAATACTTATACCCCTTTCTGCCTTTGAAGTAGGCAAACTTCAACGGAAAGTCTTTGGTGTGCACAAGACCCTGCCTTCGCCTGACCTGGATTCAGACACACTACAGGGGGTGGAGACAGCTTTGTGTGAGGGCAGGCACAGCCCTAATCAGGTGTCAGTGACAACTCTTCCCACCACTCTAGCTCAGGAACGTCCATCAGCCTGGTGATGGGCCGTCAGTATATACAAGTCACACCTTAACTCCTTTTGTGTGACTGTCTAGACTGAATTCACAAGAGCCCAACTATTAGCCAGCCCAGACGTGTATTCTACAGACAGGCAGAGGCTCAGCATGGTTAAGCAAGAAAATACCCACTTTCTAAAAGTGGAATTTTTAAACATGCACTTTAAAAACCAACTTCACCAAAAGATGTATTTTTAAACTGTGATTTCAGGAACTTAAAATCTCTATCTGCCTCCATTGGGAAATTACACCTAAAAGTAGACCTGGGCAGTGAACTCCACTCCGCTCGTGGAGTTTGCGGAGTTTTCCGCACTCCGCGTTATGCGGAGATCGCGGAGTTCCCAAAAACTCTGCTTCGCGGAGAGGAGTTTTTTCCTCCAAGTTGGTGAGCGCAAGCGAGGAAAATCAACTTTCCGGCGAGAATTTTCCTTGTTTGCAATCGTCAACATCAAGTTGGGGAGCACGAGCGTGGAAAATAAACATCCTGGGGAGATTTCTCAACGCGGAGGGGGCAGGTTTCTCATTGCGAATGGTCGCTTATGCTCGCGACATCTCGCTTTGAGAAACTGGCCGTTCGTGTTGAGAAAGCTGCAGCTCAAGTAAAAATCTACTTGAGCGACAGAAAAGGAAAGGCTGTGCTGTGCATGGTGCCGTTTGTGATGATCGCACAGTGCGGACAAGCATCCAGCACTGTGCAATCACTGCAAACAGCATTTTTCTATGAAACTATGCCACTCGCAGAGATCCACGTAGTGTGGCGGAGTATTTTTACCACTTCGCAGAGTTTCGCGTAGCACAACTCCACAGAACTCTGCCCAGGGTTACCTAAAAGATATTTCCATGTTACATTACAGGAGGGATAACCCTTGCAATAGTGAAATACGAAATGAGCATTATTTTACTATTAAGACATGTAAAACACACTAGTACAATTCCTACCTTTTAAATACACAGCACCCTGCCCATAGGGCTCTAACCAGTGCTTAAGTACCTGTGCTCTCTCCTTTAAACATGGTAAAATTGACTTACACCCAATTTGCACATTTGCACATTTATTCGACTTGTGAGTCCCTAGTAACGTGGTACTATATGTATCTAGGGCCTATAAATGAAATGCCACTAATGGGCCTGCAACACTCATTGTGCCACCCACTTAAGTAGCTTTTTTATACGTCTCAGGTCTCCATTGCAGCCTGTGTTTGCAGTTTTCAACTGCCATTTCAACCTCTTAAAATAAACCTTTTGCTGGGCCATTGGTGCCTTTGAAGTTGGGGAAGCAGGTCTTATACATGCACAGAGGCCCTGCCCTTCCTGCCCTGGCACCAGGCTCACTACAAGGGGTTATGCAGTCTTTTGTGTGGGGACAGGACACAGTCTATTCCGGTATAAGTGAGGATGGGTCAAGCTTCTCCCTTCCAGCCTGCCAGTATGACCCATCAAGTCACATCTAAGCTGCCAGGCATCTCAATACTGTGTCCTGATGGTGGTCCTGGAGAATGTTTAACCCTAAGAGACCGAAATATTGACAATTTCTCCTCTCTAACATCATTGATAGTGATATTGTGTTCATCAGTCCTTTTCAAAATTGGAAGACAGAAGAAGTAATTCAACTAGACTCTGTATCTATGAACATTTTCAGTTAGGAGGATTTATCACTCCCTAATGATCTTTTTGAGAAGCATTGCATATTTTATGGTTAGATCATGTGGGGTGCAACAGTGTTATTACATTAATATGTCTAAAATATATGTTTAACCATGAATATTGGTTACATAATAATTTTTTTGTATGATCAGGAGAAATTGCAAACATCAAATAAGAAAGGTTTTGCTAAATCAGTATGTCTGGGGTCTGATTATTATTTTTTAGTTTTAGGTTAAATAATTTGTTTTTGATATTAATAAAACCATTGGATTGATTTACCAATAAACTGATAAGTATTTCTGAAATAATTCCTCCAGATGCTCTCTGTATACTTTTATTCCATTGGCATTATCTTGTCATAACCATTTGGTGCCTGTAGCCTGACCCTGGGTCACTTGACTAGGTGTAGTTGGCAGTGGGTTTTGTGTACTCCTCTCATACATCATTACAATAAAGGGTCTGAGTGCTGGCAGGATGGGCCATCCTGGCTTAATAGGTTTAGGGCGGAGCTGTAACCTGCCACACTTGCACTTCAAAGACACTGGACCAGTAGTGCACCCTCAGACCCAATTCTTCAGATCCCTTTAGGACGTGAGGAAGGACTGATCAGCTGCTAGCAGCTCTGCTTCAGAGCGAGGCGGGGCAGGCCTCCTGAAACAGACAACCTGCCCCGATTTATTTAGAGATACAATCGTATCTCTAAATAAATCGATCTAACTAATATGTTTATATGTAAATGTGTAGGAATTTCAGAGGGGTGCAGCCCCTGAGCCCTATTGGAGAAACTGCCCCTGTATTTTGTGCTCTTTACATTGTTATATGTTGTGTCTATTTGCTCTGCCTGCAAGAAGGACTGCTCTGCTGCCTGAGGAAGCAAGATTGAATCTACACCGTGAACCCAGGACCACCAGAGTGACTCCAAGGCCTAGTTGGCTGGCCTCCTGTTGTGAGCAACGGGCCCAACAGGCTCCTCTGTGCTGCTGAGACTCAAAGCATCTCAACATAGGACAACGCATCGCAGCTCTTGTTTGGTGGATTCTCAAGAATAGACCCTGCATGACGCATCTCGCTGCTGACAACTGGCCAAGCTCAATGCCTCTCAACGCACCTTAACGCAGACCCGTGCATCACAGTTTCTATTTGTCTGCTTCGTAATCTGCCACATCACGAGATGCATCTCGACCCGACAATCGGCCCAGCTTAATGCATCTCAACTCAGAGTAATGCTTCTAGTTGCAGCTTTATTGGTGTGCCGCACCTCAGTGCCTTCATCGCAGTTCCTAATCGACGTCTTTACTGAGACAGCGCACTGCAGTCAATGCAGGACCGCACACTTCAAGCTCTCGTGGCCAGCACCTTGATGCTTACGCAGGCCAATGCAAGGATTTCGTATCTCGATGTCGAGGACACAAGGTACTTTTTTAACAGCGGACTGAAGTCAGTCATTTATATGGCCCGCACTCCATCGCAATTAGCCTGACTGTGACTTGGAACTGGTCCACCACAACCAGATAACCACAATTGGTGCTTCTTGGTTCTAAGCAAACTGGTTAAAAGCCTAACATTTATTGTGATTGTGGTACAATATATGGTGGTCCTGCCCCACAGATGCTCAGTCGTGGGACCCAGAGCCCACTCCTGTTTTACAATCTGAGGTTGCATGACTACAACTGCTATTCTGATATGGACTGGTAGGTAGACTGCCTGTGGTGCTTATTACACAGAGGAAAACTGGGAGGTCCCAGGTGCTACAATATGTACAAATATTTTAGCAACATTATGCTCTGCTTCTCAGTTCAACCTCACTACCATCCCAGCAAGGTCATTTAATTGTTGACATCTTGCAATAAAAGTTTATGTTTCACATTAGGTAATGTGTCTGATAGTCAGCAGCAATGGACCATGTGGAAATTGGACACGTGCAATATTTTAAAAACTCCGGACACTACAGGAAGTCTTGACAGATGCACAAAGGAATCCGATTGTCAGGCATAGAATCATTTTAGCGCAGCTGACTAACACATGAAGCTCAGTAATTGCTAATTTACTGTTAGAAATCTATTCATGGTACCTACCCCGCATAATCATAGCTTGTGGACACTGGGATGGCAATTAGGCAGTCTATTTCAAGTCATGCCGATTATATTTTATAATTAGGCTTTTGGAAGCTGTGTAGTGGAAGACTGAATACACGTTTTTGATATTTAAGAATAGTAGCTTTAGCAGTACATCCCATAAGATCGCCAGATCCCTTTTTCTGATCAAATTCCCAGTAGTAGTGTTTATGGAGAGGGACATAAGCACTCTTCTCTCCGACGTATTTCACTTTTTTTCAGACATGGGCATTGATCAGAAAGATGTTTTTGACTGTGCAATATTGTATTAAAAGTAATATATATAGAATGTGATAGTAACCGTTTAAATACAGGCTATATCAGGTGTTGCCAAAACAATTCAACTTTGCATCTCTGATCACAAGACTACAGTTGCGACCTTAAACCATAGATCTTCCCTCTGACGGGGTTTCACAAGCAACCTTGAGAGATGGATGTATTGATCGTTGTCTTAGTTAGCTTTGTTTTTCAAAACTGAAGCCTGATATAATATTTTAATTTTAATGTTGATGACGCATGATTCTAAAAGAAACTGTTTATCCGAGGAATACAGGGTTTAGTGAGCAGCAGCATTTTCTGTGTAATTACAATCTTGCTGCTCCTTCCACATAGGCCAACATCTGCTGCATAATATGCAGCTTTAAAAGAATACTATTTTTAGAGCAAATAGATCAAACCTCACAAAACACCAGGGGTTAATTTGAACCGGTGGGGGCCACTGGCACTTATTTTTGTGGACCATCAATTATAGTTCCTGAATATACATTTCCCGAGAACAAGGGAGAAAAAAATAAAATACACAAAGGTGAAGAATAAGGAGAAAAACTGTCACTAAGGGAGAAAACAGGCACTGCAAGAAATTAACAAGCATTGACATATCCATTAGGTCTGGCCTTTGGGACCTTATAACTGTTTAGCTAGGGCTATTGGCTTTGGCAATATGTTTAAGGTATGTTGTAGAGCATTGTGGCTGTTGAGCAGCATGTTGAAAAGTTATAATAAAAAATAGTATAAGCATTTTTGTTATCTTTTATATAACCAAGAAGATATTATGTACAACCGAATGACCCTATTAAAAAAAGAATAAACATAAAAAATGCCTTGAAGTGTTTTTGTCCTGCTTAGGTGGTGCTGGTGCTCAGGTGGTGGTGAGCTGGTGCTCGGGTGGTGCTGAGTGATACTGTGTTGGTGCTGTGCTGCGTTGATGCTATGATGGTGCTGCGCTTATGCTGAAGTGGTGCTGAGTTGTTGCTGAGGCAGGGCTACGCTGGTAATGAAGTAGAGCTGCGCTGGTGGTGGTGCAGTGATGTGGATGTGGTGCTGTGCTGATGCTGACATGATGCTGTGCTGATGCTGAGATGGTGCTGCGCCGGTGTTGAGATGGTGCTGTGCTGGTTCTAAGGTAGTGTTGCTCTGGGGGTGATGCACGGTATACAACGGTAACCACGCATTTTTTACAACGCGGTACCGTTACCACGCTACTTTTACCACGTAAGTCGTTACCACGACTTGCGCTGGGGGGCGCTCCAGGATAGTAAATAGTTTAATTTACTATCCAACTCCTTTCCCTAGAGTCCACGGGGACTGGAGTTGGAATAGTAAATTAAAAAATTTACTATCCAGCGCCCCTCCACGCAAGTCGTTGTAACGACTTGCGTGGTAAAAGTAGCGTTGTAACGGTACGCGTTGTAAAAGTACGCGTGGTACCGTCATACATCCGTGATGCACTGATGAAATGCTGCTGTGTTGATGCTGATATGGACAAACGTGTATCAGAGAGGGGAGCAGGGAGGCACTGAGGAACCAGATCTGGAAGGGGCCGGGTAAGGGTTTGATAAAATGATGACAAAGTTTGCCAGACAGTGGATGGAGGTATGAAGACATTGGATAGTGGGTTTTCAGACAGCAGAAGAAAGGAGAAGAGAGGCAAGTATCTGAAAGGGCAAGTTCAGTACTAGATTCTTTTACAAAATACTGTTAAAAAAATAACTAGGAATGTGGCAGTCAGGTTGGAGCACTAGCCGGGAGGAGGTGAAGCCGGACCCGATGGGGGCCTGTGCAGAAACCTTGCGTAAGTGACACATTAGACAAGGTTAGTGCTGTCATAAAAGTCAGGACCAAGCAGAAAGTAATGTAGGATGTACATTGCCATGGAGGATATGAATGACCAACCAATAAGTTGCAATATGTATAATTCATGTTTGAAATAAAACTGGGGCTTTTCTATGCACCATATCTTGTCGTTGCTGGAATGATTTATGGGCAAGGAAGGACGCATGTGGGGATGACACCAAGGGTGAGTGGGGGACTGTGCCACTTGGGTGGGGTTAGTTAAAAAAAGAAACAGGCAGGGGATAGCAAAGGACAATGTAATGACGGGATGAGAACCAAGTGGTTTCCTGTCATATGGTCCACCTTCAGCCGGTGCAGGCCAGAAGGTAAATCATTCCAAGGCAAGCATACTCTAAATGAAAAACGTGAAATTGCATTACCCAGGATACATGTGATGTTGGTTAGAAAGAAAGAAAGCAATGGCAGAATGTGTATACATGTAATTGCACCTGGGGGCAATGTACTAGAAACAGAGAAAAAATACTGCATATGAGTAGGAGATTTTAGTGACAGGAAAGGGGCTCTGAAACTCTGGAAAATGACCAGGCGCTCCTGGCGAATAGAAGGAGGGCGCCCTTAGTAGCCCCACGGGCAGGAGGCAAGACCAAGAGTTCTACATCTGTTTTTGCCTTGAAGAGGGGTGGTGCTCGTGACATCATCCGGGTGCTGCACTAGATAAGGCATCGCAAGACTATGAATCAGCCTCTTTTCTCTCAACAGCGCACCCTGCCAACATGCTGAAAGAACCACGCACCCACCTGCTACTGGAGGAAGGAGGAATTGGTGGAATTTCTTGCAGCAGAAAAAGGAGGCTGCATAAAATTTGAACTGACTTACTGAACTTACACCTTGGAGAGGTGTTGTTTTGTGCGGTCATTGGGCAGGCAGGAGGGGGAACTGACTTCCTGGTGGTCCTGTACCTTCTTGCCCTACCCCGGGGAAACCTGGAGTTGAACATTTTGGGGGGTTTTACCTGGTGACTGGTACCCCTGCAGGGACGGAGCGATATGTGGTGCCCTGGTGTATGTGGAACTGTGGGTATTGCCCATCCCTCTAAGTGATGGAGGGGAAGTTGCCTCTAAGTTATGCCCCGAATTCCCTTGGTTGTGGGTGTGGGTGTTGATATGCTAAAGGGGTCTGCTGGCACTTTTGCATTCCGAATTGCTGTAATGTGTGGAGACAACTGTTGTATTGCTTGCACAATCTTTGAGCTGGTTGCTGAACTTCGACCTGTATGTTCATAACCCTAATGTCTTTTGGCTGATCTTCTACTTGTGAACATTAATGTATGTTTAACTATGGTTATCATTCCTCATTGATGGATGTGACTATGAGAATAAAAGGCTGCACCCTTGGTTAAACCACAATAATTGCATTTATCATCTTTTTGAGAATCTTTTCAGTGGGAGGCAGTGAGTTGCACGTGTGAGCTCACTATGAAAAAGGAAAGGACAGTTAGAAAAAAGAACAAGGGTTTGCAATGAAATCTCCATATTAGACAATATCTCAGTCTGGTTTTTTTATTTTTATAAAGGAAACTTAAAAACTCACTCATTTAGAGAGACAAAGGTGAGTGCTAAAATCCTGTACATGCCTACTTCCCCGAATACAACCCCCTCATCGGCACGACTGTACATGCTTGGCAGTCCCCGCCCCAAATGGAACACCTGAATGGGGAAGCATGTGCGGCCACAAACACCCCTTAGCAGTCACTATAGCATGCTCCCGCTTCGTAAATGACTGTATCTTGAAGCTTTTTAGTTTTTGTCACAAATTTACACATAGTGATGCCTTTACCTTATCAACCTCGCACCTTACTATAAATTTGCCTCTTTCCTCTAGGAAGCGTCGCCGACAGAGGTACAAAATGGAAGTGAGGGAGGAGGCAGGCGCCTTTAGTAACAAATTACAGCCTGGTGTAAACATAGAAGACGGATTAGGTAATGTATGTCGGAGACAGAGGAAGCACCAGTCTGTTATGATTATAAAGACAAGGAAGGACTGTCTGGGGGTAAAGTAAGTAATTCTCTCAGCAGGAGGGGACGAATCCTAACATCAAACCCGTGCTCAGATTTTTTTCCGTCTCCTTATAACATTGCAATGTAACGCTAAGTTCACTATGTACATCTCTGCCACTGTTCCAGTTTTCAAGTGGAATCTATTTAAAATCTATGTAATGTTAACGAAGCAGTGATTTAGTAAGGTGTCGAAATATTAGGACCTCATCCATCTCAAACCCAGTGGCGTAACAAAAGTTGAGGGGGCCCCCCTGCAAAGTACATGGAGGGACACTTACTTTTTTCTGCAACGGTTCCTGGCTCTAACTTGGGAGGCACAGCACCACTTCATCAAGCGCATCAGCGCACCGGCCCACTCCTCGCCGCACCCGCTCTGCGGGTGCCGCTTCGCCTTGAGCGACGGACATCCTGATTGCGGAGCACTGTTTGTTTGTGGCGGTAAGGCGGCACCGGGTGTGAGGCCACAGCGGGGCTGCGAGCGTGCGGGGACTTCATTACCCAGAAGCCCCTGCAAGACCGACGGATAGCTTCCGGTCCGCTCTCCCTGCTGGCCCGCCCCCCGCCCCTCCGAGGCTCTCTAAAAGGTGCTTCCGACCTCCAACTTGTGGGACACTTACTTTTTTCTGCAACGGTTCCTGGCTCTAACTTGGGAGGCACAGCACCACTTCATCAAGCGCATCAGCGCACTGGCCCACTCCTCGCCGCACCCGCTCCGCGGGTGCCGCTTCGCCTTGAGCGACGGACATCCTGATTGCGGAGCACTGTTTGTTTGTGGCGGTAAGGCGGCACCGGGTGTGAGGCCACAGCGGGGCTGCGAGCGTGCGGGGACTTCATTACCCAGAAGTCCCTGCAAGACCGACAGATAGCTTCCGGTCCGCTCTCCCTGCTGGCCCGCCCCCCGCCCCTCCGAGGCTCTCTAAAAGGTGCTTCCGACCTCCAACTTGTGGGACACTTACTTTTTTCTGCAACGGTTCCTGGCTCTAACTTGGGAGGCACAGCACCACTTCATCAAGCGCATCAGCGCACCGGCCCACTCCTCGCCGCACCCGCTCCGCGGGTGCCGCTTCGCCTTGAGCGACGGACATCCTGATTGCGGAGCACTGTTTGTTTGTGGCGGTAAGGCGGCACCGGGTGTGAGGCCACAGCGGGGCTGCGAGTGTGCGGGGACTTCATTACCCAGAAGTCCCTGCAAGACCGACGGATAGCTTCCGGTCCGCTCTCCCTGCTGGCCCGCCCCCCGCCCCTCCGAGGCTCTCTAAAAGGTGCTTCCGACCTCCAACTTGTGGGACACTTACTTTTTTCTGCAACGGTTCCTGGCTCTAACTTGGGAGGCACAGCACCACTTCATCAAGCGCATCAGCGCACCGGCCCACTCCTCGCCGCACCCGCTCCGCGGGTGCCGCTACGCCTTGAGCGACGGACATCCTGATTGCGGAGCACTGTTTGTTTGTGGCGGTAAGGCGGCACCGGGTGTGAGGCCACAGCGGGGCTGCGAGCGTGCGGGGACTTCATTACCCAGAAGTCCCTGCAAGACCGACGGATAGCTTCCGGTCCGCTCTCCCTGCTGGCCCGCCCCCCGCCCCTCCGAGGCTCTCTAAAAGGTGCATCCGACCTCCAACTTGTGGGACACTTACTTTTTTCTGCAACGGTTCCTGGCTCTAACTTGGGAGGCACAGCACCACTTCATCAAGCGCATCAGCGCACCGGCCCACTCCTCGCCGCACCCGCTCCGCGGGTGCCGTTTCGCCTTGAGCGACGGACATCCTGATTGCGGAGCACTGTTTGTTTGTGGCGGTAAGGCGGCACCGGGTGTGAGGCCACAGCGGGGCTGCGAGCGTGCGGGGACTTCATTACCCAGAAGTCCCTGCAAGACCGACGGATAGCTTCCGGTCCGCTCTCCCTGCTGGCCCGCCCCCCGCCCCTCCGAGGCTCTCTAAAAGGTGCTTCCGACCTCCAACTTGTGGGACACTTACTTTTTTCTGCAACGGTTCCTGGCTCTAACTTGGGAGGCACAGCACCACTTCATCAAGCGCATCAGCGCACCGGCCCACTCCTCGCCGCACCCGCTCCGCGGGTGCCGCTTCGCCTTGAGCGACGGACATCCTGATTGCGGAGCACTGTTTGTTTGTGGCGGTAAGTCGGCATCGGGTGTGAGGCCACAGCGGGGCTGTGAGCGTGCGGGGACTTCATTACCCAGAAGTCCCTGCAAGACCGACGGATAGCTTCCGGTCTGCTCTCCCTGCTGGCCCGCCCCCCACGCCCCCTATATTACAACCTCCGATTCCCGCAGCGCGGGACGCAGCCCGGGCGAAGACTGAGCAAAGACTGGGCCGTTTGAGGCCGTTCGAGGACAGCAGAGGACGGCCCCGGCCCATAACCCCTATATTGGTTTTGTGATACACCCAAGGTAGGCGGGACAGTTAACTTCTATTCATCTATTTTAAAACCCTGAGCGCCTGGACTCAAGAAACATTTTATTGTCTGTGAGGATTTTTATGTTATTATAATCATCTTGTGTAAATAGCGTGTCTAGTTGCCATTTCCTCTACTGGTGCCACGTAGAAAATATGTCATTACGTTCAGGCAAAACACGCATAGTTCAAGTCCAAACTCCCAAAGGTGTGGTTTCAGGGCCATTAGATGCATTTATTACTCGTGCCACAGGAATACTTGAAAAAGAAATTGCTATGGTAGAAAAACGTCTTTCACTTGACTTACTCAGTGGAAAGCGCTCTTCATTGGGTAGGCTGGCCACGATCCCTAGCCCCGTGGCACAAGCTCATGCAGCCTTTAACTGTATCCACTCAGTTACCACCGAGGCCTTAGTCCATATGGATAGTGAGGGGGTTGATTCTCCTGTACATACACCAGTCCATGTTGAACACCACCTGGATGACCTTAAGGCAAGTAGAGAAACCGCATCCCAGGTTAGCTTTGAGTCAGGTTATACCTCAGAAACCCCCGACTCACCTTCCGATTCTCCAAAGACTGTTTCCACTAGACCGACCCACATGGATTCGGCAGGCACCGACATGGTAACAAGGAAGAGAAAGCACGACACGAGCCATATGGGGGGGAGAGAACGCAAAATGCCTAAACTAAAAGTAAAAGACACCACCGGTAATCCCTACGGCAATCCCACATCACCAGCTATGGGTAATTTTAGTGATAAACAACGTCCCAGTACATTTCCCAATGTCTTATGCCCTTCCCTCACCTCTTTAGGATCTTCTGACCCATGTCCTACCTGTCAAAACAGTGATGAATCACTGTTGGTTAAAATCGAGGCCCTGATGAAAAATCTCTTACTACCTGTTCTGGAGCGGACCAGGTTAATGACTTTAAAAATAGACACCCTGGAGGCAGTAGTAAATACGAACTCAGCCCTACTACTATCTCTAACTGGCCCGAGCCAAGGGGGGACTAAACCAATACACCCAGTCCCCAAGCCAACAAATACTTCTACCTCTCTTAATAATAAACTCCCTGGGGCAGCAGCTAACAGACCAACGAGGGGTGGAGAACCTAAGACCACATCAAACAACGTAACTGAGGTCTCATCTCAACTTACGCATAGGACGAAGCCCACGGACAAATCAGATAGCCTAAACCCTGCTAGACCCCGCTCAACTAAACCACCCTCCCTTGGGTTAACCTAGTTCGAATACTTCCCGGCATCCCCCCCAAGGGCCTTTTGCTAACCATCACCGTAACATCATAAAACCTCTGGTAGAAAAACATCGCAGGCATACCAACCCGCGGGCCGACCTCCCTATTGAGGCTGAACTATATACAATAGTTTTGACTGGTGTAGCCCCCCTTCCACCTGGCAAGAGGGAGACTTTCGGCGACCTGCGCAATAAGGTGACCTATTGGTTAAACAAAAACCGACCGCTACCCCCCTCTTTGCCAACTGAAATTCTGTTTGTAAGAAGGGTTGACTGGGTGGGTCATGGCACAAAAGACCTGGAGGGTGATTGCATTTTAATCTCGTTTAAGGACCCCTGGGTGGTGGAAATGATCAGCAGAAAAGCTAGGTTTGCCAGACAGGGGGATGTTCAGACACTGGGCCTATCATACTTTTATCCACATAGGCAGAGTAGTATCCTAACGGGATCCAGACACGGTCAACCTACCATCAGGAGCTACCCCACGACGAGGACTCCCCAACCCTCGCACTTCCCATTTCTTTTCAACCAATTTGGCCCATTATCCGATCTTGAGGCCAACGATTGACTCCAATCTCTGTCTTGCACAATCGAACCCACAGTAAATCCTGGGTCTCTGGCAGTTAGGCCGAGCGATAAGCCCCCGGAGCCTGTAATTATAGAGGAAGAGCGAATGGGGGCCTCAATAATAGTAGGAATTCCCATATCACCTTTAAGGGAAGTGGAAGCCTCCTTGAAGACAGGGGAAAATCAGAGCACCAATGGGTGCACCAAAAATGGGTGGGACGCTGAGATCAGTCAGGGCACTCTAGTAGTTCTGGACTTGGTGGTACCCTCTGTGGTCCACGTCCCAGAATTACTCACCCTTGTATCTTGGAATGTTGCGGGGATTAAAAGTCGTATCCATTCTGACGACTGGCTGGAGTTCATGGATAAATATGATATTATCCTACTCCAGGAAACCTGGGCAACCGAACCAACATTTAGGCAGGGATACATAAACTTCTTTAAGCCTGCAATTAGAAGTGCCAAAGGGAGAGCCTCAGGGGGCTTACTGATTTGGGTGAAACAATCCCTGGGATTCTATTCCACAGAAATCACAGTACAAGACCCTGATCTCCTCATCATTAAGCTCAGTAAGATTGGTTGTCGGGATCTGATCCTGATTAACATATACGCCCGAGGATTGCCAGGAGGCCGCCCCCCTCCCCTGATGGAAACATTGGATACCATTCTAGCTGACCTAGATAGTGATCATGCCACCCTCCTAGCTGGAGACCTAAACTGTACCTTCAAGCCATTACCTGACTCAGGGGACAGTTGGGGCTCCGCGGAAGATGCAGTATGGGGTATTCCTGATCTGATGACCATCAAACCAGTAATTACAACTGAGGCAGCGGTGAATTGGACGGCTCTTAGTCTTAATAGGGGCCTTCGGGCTGTTAATGGCCGTGCAAAATCAGATCAGGAAGCGAATTTTACATTCGATAACGGGTTAAGAAAAAGCCGTATCGATTATATCCTGTTAAAACTAGGAGACTGGCCCCTGCTGGTGGACATGGCAGTACTTCCCCGTCCAGAAAGTGACCACAACCCCCTGTCCCTAAAATTAAAGATACCAGGTTTAGTAAGATCCGAGAACCCCGGTACCTCACAGACTGGGGACGCCCTCCTAACCAATGATAGGAAGAGACTAAAATGGTCCAAAATTGTGGAGGATGTCACATTAAGGGATAAGGTCAACGCAAAGGTTAGCAACACATATAGTGAGATGTTGGCATATGATCAGTTGGGGACAATTCCGAAACGGCCAACTACATTATAAACCTCCATGATCGTTGCTTTGCCGACCTCAAATCCCTGCTCTCACAACCACGGCCCCAGGCAAACCGTAAAATACCGATCTGTCCTAAGAAATGGTATAACAACAAATGTAGGGAAGCCCACACCCAACTCATTAGAACAGTCAAGTCTCGGATTATGGGTTCCGTGAAGGAGGCTAGAGCAAGCTATAGGAAAACGCAGTGGGAAGCCAAACGGGAGTGGGAGGACAAGCATTGGTCGGATCTATTGGAGGCTTCTACATCAAATAACTCCATCAAGTTCTGGGAAATAGTCAAGTGGGGGAAGGACCCGGATGCACGCATCCCTGTAAACCATATGTCCCCCGCGGAATGGGTAACATTTTATTCGACCCAGTTCTGTGCCGAGATTCCCAACCCCCCCAGCTTCCTGGCGATGGTACCACAGTCACCCATGCAAACCGAGATCATTACTTTCTCGGAAAAAGAGGTCGAGCTGGCCATAAGCCTTACTATGCAAGGGAAAGCACCGGGCATGGATCTTATACCAGCCGACTTGTTCAAAACCGACCCCGCCTTGTGGACGCCCTATCTCACTAAAGTGGCCAATTCCATAGCTGCTGGTGCAAGCATACCCAAATCCTGGAAGGGGGCTGAGATATTACCTATCTACAAAAAGGGCAGTAGGTCTATTCCTGGTAACTATCGCCTGATTAGCCTCATCGACACAACACAAAAACTCATTGCACGCATGATCCTGGGTAGGGTCCAAGGATGGATCGAACTAGAGGACATACTATCTCCAATGCAGGCGGGCTTCAGATCAGGAACGAGCACCATCGACCAGGTGTTCAGATTCTGTCTGATCTACTGGAAGGTGGTTCAGCTTGGCGGTGGCACCATCTACGCAGCGTTCATTGATCTGAAGTCCGCGTTCGATCTAGTCCTGAGGGACAAACTGTGGGGAGTTTTGAGGAACTTGGGAATGCCCGAGGAGTTACTTGTCCTAATAATCAAACTGCATGAGGACAATTTTGCGAGGGTGAGATGGGGAGGCCAGGGTCAAGTGACGGAACACTTTCCAGTAACCCGAGGTGTCCGTCAGGGGTGTGTTCTTGCACCAACCCTTTTTTTATTGTTTATTGACCAAGTGGTCAAATTTTTTAAGGATACCCCGACGGACGCCCCGATGCTAGCAGGACAGCGATTCCCGATGCTCATCTTCGCTGATGACACCCTTCTCCTCTCCCGAACACGCTGCGGTCTACAGCGGGCGTTGGACCGCTTTGAGGAGTTCTGTGTCATCAGCGACCTCAAGGTGAACGTCGGGAAAACCAAGTTCATGGTACTAACAAAGAACCGCCCTGTCCGGTGCACAGTTAGTATGAGTGGTGTTAAACTGGACCAAGTGGAGAACATGACATATCTGGGGGTCACTCTAGACAGCCGCCTGAGATGGAAAGCTCAAGTCGGTGCACAACATCTAAAGCTTGCCCGCCTCACCGGCTGTCTACTTAGCGAACAAAAAAGATCCATCACCAAGCGGGTTTCTCCGGCGCTTAAGATCTATGACGCCAAAATCAATCCAGCAATTTTATATGGTGCAGATCTGTGGGGCTACATGGACCTTACGGGTTTGTTTAAAATACAATGCAAATTTTTGCGTAACCTGGTGGGCCTGCCACCGTCGTCACCTTCTATCCCTCTCTGCCTGGACATGGGTTGTCCCCCGATCAATGAGATGGCCAGATTCAGACTGGTTGCTTTCTGGAGGCGTTTATGGATAACCCCTGAACTTACCTTATTTGCTAATGAGGTAGCTGAAGTTAGGTCACTTGGGGGCTCAGGAAAAATCCAATGGTTCAAAATGGTAAAATCTACTTTGACGGATATGGGGCTAGAGCAGCTTTGGACATCTCCTACTACTAGCACCTTTCCATCCAAACCAGCTTTTAAAGAACTGTACTGGGCCACGATTCGTCAGACTAGAGTCAATGCTTCAAGCTCCACCAATCTCACGGGTAGGTTCCTTTCCTTTAAGCTGGACTCGTCCCGTGAACATTACTGGGACATAATCTCCAAAACACTGGACAGGAAACTCTACCATCAGTTCCGGGTGGGTGCTTTGCCATTGAATACATTTACGAAAAGTTGGACAACGAGTACTACGGATCATTGTAGATGGTGCCCCGGCCACAAGGAAACCGTAGGACATTTTCTGTTTGCCTGCCCTAGATATTTGGCACCTAAAGCCAAATGGTTAAAGCCACTGTTCCAGCGCCTGCCCATAAGAAAATCTGACGAGGCCATCTGTGTATTAATAACTAACACCTCAGAGGTCATTTCAGTGTGCCTGGCTAAATACCTGGGGTGGGCCTGGATAATAGGGTCGAAACCTTAGTATAACCATTGTGATTGCTGTGATTTACTTTTTTCCTGATCAGATTTTTGTACAGCCTACTGATCATGTAAATGCTCCCCTATGACCTACTTAGCACCACAAAATCGGACTGTCCATCTCTGTTTATGTTACTAAACACTGTTTGGAATTTATTCGTAAGCTCTCCCGTTTTTACTTTTGTGTTTTAATTTTAGTAATTTCCCCTCAGGTTTGTCTTCTATGTTACTTAATACTAGTTTTATGAACCTAAAGATTATGTATTTTCAATTAAGCAACGTCTGTTATTACTTGTCTTTTATGATTTTTTTCTGAATCGAAATAAAGACTTTAAAACCTCACATGGAGGGCCCCCCCCCGGCCACCACCTACCACTTTTGCAGAGGAGGCCCCCTGGAGCTTGAGGGCCCACCCTGCACCGAGGGGGCTGCAGGGGCTTATCTTAAGTCACTGTGAAGATGCCAGAAATGCCTCTTAATTCAGTTATGGGGCTATCTCTTTAGAAAAACAACGGACCTACAACTTCAGGCTATAAGACATCCACTTTGACACCAGGTAAAAAACAGAACAAATTCATTTTGCACTGACATAGCAACAATAATAAGCCCATAGTAAGTTTATTCTATTTCGGTCACAGCACAAAAATAGAAAAACGTTCTCATGTGCCCCAGCAGTGAGGTCTGTGGGACTGGCAGGTTTTTGTGCCTGGGGAGGTCTGTCGGACTGGCAGATTTTTTAGCCCGGGGAGGTCTGTGGGACTGGCAGGATTTTGTGCCCTGGGAGGTCTGTGGGACTGGCAGGTTTCTCTGCCTTAGGAGGTCTGTGGGTCTGGCAGGTTTCTCTGCCTGGTGAGGTCTGTAGGACTGGCAGGTTTCTCTGCCTGGGGAGGTCTGTGGGGCTGGCAGGATTCTGTGCTTGGGGAGGTCTGTGGTGTTGGCAGGTTTCTCTTCTTGGAGAGGTCTGTGTGGATGGCAGGTTCTGTGCCTGTGTAGGTCTGTGGGACTGGCAGGTTTCTGTGCTTGAGGAGGTCTGTGGGGCTGGCCAGGTTTCTGTGCCCAGGGAGGTCTGTGGGGCTGGAAGGTTTCTGTGCCCAGGGAGGTCAATGGAACTGGCAGGTTTCCGTGCTTGGGGAGGTCTGTAGGGCTGGCAGGTTACTGTGCTGGGGAAGGTTTGTAGGGCTGGCAGACTTCTGTGCCCGGGGAGGTCTGTGGGGCTGGCAGGTTTCTCTGCCTGGGGGAGGTCTGTGGGACTGGCAGGATTCTGTGCCTGGGAGGTCTATGTGGCTGGCAGGTTTCTCTGCATGTGGAGGGCTGTGGGACTGGCAAGATTATGTGCTTGGGGAGGTCTGTGGGGCTGGCAGGTTTCTCTGCCTGGAGAGGTCTGTGGAGATGGCGGGATTCTGTGCCTGTGGAGGTCTGTGGGACTGGCAGGTTCCTATGCTTGGGGTGGTCTGTGGGGCTGGCAGGTTTCTGTGCTTGGGGAGGTCCATGGCACTGGCAGGTTTCTATGCCCGGTGAGGTCTGTAGAGCTGGCAGGTTTCTGTGCCTGGGGAGGTCTGTGGGACTGGCAGGTTTCTGTACCCTGGGAGGTCGGTGGGGCCGGCAGGTTTCTCTGCCTGGGGAGGTCTGTGGGACTGGCTTGTTTCTGTGCCTGGGGAGGTCTGTGGGGCTGGCAGGTTTCTCTGCCTGGGCAGGTCTGTGGGACTGGCATGTTTCTCTGCCTGTGGAGTTCTGTGGGCTGGTATGATTCTGTGCTTGGGGAGGTCTGTGGGGCTGGCAGATTTCTCTGCCTGTGGAGGTCTGTGGGCCTGGCAGGATTCTGTTCTTGTGGAGTTCTGTGGGGCTGGCAGGATTCTGTGCTTGGGGAGGTCTGTGTGGTTGGCAGACTTCTGTGCCCCGGGAGGTCTGTGGGGCTGGCAGATTTCTCTGCCTGGGGGAGGTCTGTGGGACTGACAGGATTCTGTGCATGGGGAGGTCTGTGTGGCTGGCAGGTTTCTCTGCCTGTAGAGAGCTTTGGGACTGGCAGGTTTCTCTGCCTGGGGAGGTCTGTGGGGCTGGCAAGATTATGTGCTTGGGGAGGTCTGTGGGGCTGGCAGGTTTCTCTGCCTGGAGAGGTCAGTGGGACTGGCTGATATCTCTGCCTGAGGAGGTCTGTGGGACTGGCAGGTTTCTGTGCCCGGAGAAGTCTGTGAGGATGGTAGGTTTCTGTGCCTGGAGAGGTCTGTGGGACTGAGAGGTTTCTCTGCCTGGAGAGGTCTGTGGGGCTGGCAGGTTTCTCTGCCTTGAGAGGTCTGTGGGGCTGGCAGGTTTCTCTGCCTGGAGAGGTCTGTGGGGTTGATAGGTTTCTGGGGCAGGATGCTGGTTGATCTTAACACAATCACGGAGTCAAGGATTTGGAGACATTTATGGACCAGAAACATTGATCCTTTTACTGCTCCTGAGCGGAGTATGACGGCTTCAGGGTGGAAAAGTGCACGAAGCGCCCCACAGTTCAAAGGTCGCAAGTAAGGTAGGTTGTGCTGGTGTTAAAAAACAAAAAAGTCCAGAAAGAGAAGAGAGTTAAACGCGCTGGTGCCTGTTTCCATGGAAGTCACGTGCAACCTCTGGTAGAACATGCTTCGTAACGTTGAAAGGCTGTAAATGTTATTTTTTGCCTTTCATATCAATGGGGTACGATTGGTGGCTCTTTGCAACAGCAGTAAACAGAGGGGAAGTACATGGGATTCAGTGCCATGAGAATTATGCAGCAGGTACTCAATTATGCAGCAGGAAAAGGCAAATTATGCGGTCTAATGCTACATGTTTTGTGATACTTATACTTAATTTTTTTACATTTTTGCCCCTTTTAAGACTGTTCTGGCAAACGTTTCACCTCAGTCTCATATTAACAACCAAACAGCAAAGAGTAACTGAAAGGTGGCCTGTCAATTTTAGTGAAGGGCATTCGACTGTGCAGCAATGCATGTTGCTGTATTTTAGTAACTTTTATCTGTTTCAGCTAGAAACCATTTGTTCTGCAAGCTGCAATTTATGTAGAACCACTGCCACCACAGCCCCAATCCTCGCCCTCTCTGCCCCAACCCTCCCCTCCCACTCCACCCCACCCACTCACACCCTGATGTCCAGTTCAGCTGGACCCACCCCTTCAGAACTGACATCACTCGGAAACTAGAAATCAGCTACAAGAAATCGGGTCAGTTTTGGGGGGAAGTGGGTACCACTTTACCTTGACAAAGTCGGGAGAAACCGGGAAACTTCTGCCAAAGTCACAGACAAAGGTGTAAATTCATAGGTGAAGGGTTAATTTAGGCCCACAAACTTCAAAGACAATTTTTGTGTTTTCTGTAAAATCCGCAAATCAACATAAATCGCAGGTGAAACTGATGGCACACACTTTTAATCTTTAATGTGTAACATAACCCCCCCTCTTTTCCAAACAACCTTCATGTACCAAATGCGCTTTTCTTTTATTAAGTGACTTCACTCTAAACTGGAGACCTTAGGCACAGAAGTGGTCATCGCAATGAATTTTGGGTGGGGTGCACTTGTCTGCGGTGGGGTGCCATAGACTGGGGGAACAGACAGACTCACCTGCGCGGGCAGCAGAAGACAGGGCAAACAAGGCTAGTCAGATAAATAATTAAATTATGGCCGGTGGTCGCCGTCACACGTTACCTCTCAATTGTCTCCACTCTGGCCTCTGGGATGCCTCCTCGCTTCACCAGTCAGCAATGCATATGACAATTGGTCACCAGCCCTACCCTAAGGGTGAAGAGTAAGACCGCGCAGACGCGGCGGCAAAGACATCTGCATGCTGTGCAGTGTGCACCATTACCATTTTTTTACATTTTACCATTTAATTTATGAAGAAAAGTCTAGAGCGAGCGTAAGTTACAAAAATCTACCTATATTAATTAATTACCGATCCCAGACGGTCACTGATCTGTAGTGCTTGCTGGCACCGCTGAGGGGGCACCTGGAGCACAGGGGCCCCCCGCAACACGGGGGCTGCGGGGGCCTGTGTTATGCCCCTGGGACCAGTGTTACGCCCCTGGGGCCTGTGTTATGCCCCTGCTTATAAATCCACGCCACACAATTCAACTATAAATAATTTAACCCTACAACATTCCATACCACATAATCACAGAATAACATTCCGCACAACTTAATACCACTCCAACCACATAATTACACTCCACACAACTCAACTACACATAATTCAACTTCATCCTATATATTTACACTTCACACAACATATTTACACTCAACTCTAAAACACATAATTACCCTCCACAAAATACAACACTGCAACATGTTGCATAATTTCACTCCACATAATTATACACCACACCATGCCACATAATTCCACACGTCAAACAATTCCACAATTCATCCCCACACAATTTATCACATAGCATGATAACACTCCACATAATACCACTCATCTCCACATAATTATGCTCTACTCCGTACTGCATACATACACTCCACATAAATCCAGTCTATGCCATGTAGCAACACTCCACATAGCTACACTTCACATCATGCCTCATAATACCACTCAACATAATTTCACTCAACACCGCAACTACCACGTCACACAATTCAACTCTACACATTTCCATTCCACACCACATAATTCACAACAAACTACATAATTCAGACTAACACCACAAATGCACAACACACCACATACATCCAATCTACAACACAAAATTCCACACCATGCTACAATATTTAACAGCACACCACATAAGTAAACTCCACTACATACCACTCCACAACACAAAATACCATACCAGATAACACCACTCCAAGTCACAAGATCCCACTCCCCTCAGTACCACATAATTACACTGCATACCATGCCACATTATTTCACTGCACATATCCAATCTTTGCAACACAATTCCACAACTAACAATTCCAATCTAAACCATATATGTCCACTTGACACCACACACATTCCCTCCTCCAAACTGAAAATGCATAGGTAAAATACATTGTACATTACAACATTAATAGCTCTAACTCTCACCTTCCAATGCGTCCCAGCAGATCCTGTTTCTGGAGCTGCAACCTTTCTGGCTGAAGTCAGCTCTGTGCTGCCTCAGAGGAGCAATGCCCTGTGGTGAATGCTGTCTCTGGGGCCCCCACCCCCATCCTTTCCCCGGGCAGCTCTCCTCTGTGCTGCCTCCTGCTCTCTGGTGCCCCCACCCCCATCCTTTCCCCTGTCAGCTCTCCCCTGTGTGCTGTCTCCTGCGCTCTGGGGCCCCTACCCCCATCCTTGTCCTCTCCCTTCTCAGAGGCTGTGCCCTGTGGGGAATGCTGTCACTGAGGGCCCCCACTCCCATCCCTGTCAGGGTCCTGAGCAGTGCTCTGTGCTACCTTCTGCTCTCTGAGGCCCCCACCCCCATCCTCTTGGCTTTGACTGAAGAGAAATAATGTAACTTGTTACATTGTTTCTCTTCAGTCCTGGGTCAGAGTGTGAGGCTCAGAGCAGGCTGCAGACACTGCAGCTGCTTCAGAACCTCTCACAGATCTTGACCTGAGCTGAGGGGGCCCCCTTCACCTACTGAAGACTGGGGCCCCCCCGCACCGCGGGGGCTGCGGGGGTGTTTGTTACACCCCTCCTCAAACCTTTGTTAAGCCTAAGTGCAGAGGTACTTTAGCTGAGAAGCAAAAGAGAAACAAAAGGCAACTTAGAATGAATAACTTGTTTTCCTTCAATATTTGTTTACATTTCTTTAAATACATAAACTGTGTACTTCTGTAGTAAATCAGAGAAGTACAACATTTTTAGTATTAAGGCAGAGGCTTTTGAAGGCAAAAGGATAAATTGCCCAGGCCCCCACCTTTTAAAGCACCATCTCCCCACCCCACCCGGGGGAAAAGTGGTTTATAGTTCCCTGTGCATATTATTGTGTCACAACCTTTCGCATAGATTTTGAAATAGTTTTGGATAATGTGACTTGAATTGCCATAAAGTAAGTAGTAATAAAAAGTTGTTCTTAACAGCCCCTTCCCTGCCATCCCCCCACAATATTGTTTGCCGGAAGACCCCAAATTCCTTAAAATTACACTGATTTAAGGGTTGTGCGAAACTACTACAAGAGAAACAAAATGAAACTGCAGCAGTGACGAAAAAATTGATGCATCAGCAACTGTGCAATACACACAAACATTGGTAAACGCATCAGGTTTCACCTATGTGATGAATAATAAGCAGTTTTTGGTTGTAAGTTGTACCTTGCTCAGTAGTTGTACAATATAAGTTGCAGAAAGTCTGTTAAAGTGTTATGATTTGTTTATGTACAAGAAGGCAATATATTGTGCTGTTACTAATGGTAATGTGTAGGTAAGTAAAAGTAAAATGTTGAAACATTTTATGAAAGAGGGAAATAATAGAATCAATTGATGTAATAGCAAATATTATGTGTTTAGAGGAACTCTTGGGTCCGGTGCCTCTGCACCTGCTGCAGCATTGAAATCATGACCCTATTGCCTGTGATGTAATTGCACCTGTGAATGCCTGTTTAGTAGTGGAATATAGCAATATTTGGGGGCTTATTTATGAGCCCTTGCACCTGTTTTGTTCCGCCATTGCGTCACTTTTCATGACCCTGCGCAGCGTAAAACATGCACCACATTATGACATATTTACAAGGTGATGCATCTAGGCAGATGCGTCACCTTGTAAAGCCCTGTGCTACATTATACCTGCATCAGGTATAATGTATGCAGGGTGGGTGTTCTGTCATAACAAAGCCCCGTAGAAGTGTCGCAGTGAAATCTAAGAGATTTCACTACGACACTTTTATGCTGCCAATGCATCCAAACATTACGCCTGCCTCATGGCAGGCGTAAGGGTGACGCAGGCCCTTTCACATGTGAAAGGAACATTGCTGGAGTAGCGTCAGGCTTCCGACACAACTCCAGCAATGCACAACTTTTTGCGCTGACAGATGCGTCAGTAATACTGACAAATGTGTCATTCCTTGCGACATGATGCGTCATACTGTAAATTTGACGCATCATTGGTGTCGTAAGGAGGGCGCACTTCTCATAAATGAAGCTGTTGGTGTCACACGATGATCTGCAGTGATGCGAAGAGATTAGAGTTCAAATCCCAGCTTCCCTAGCCACGGTGTACGATCATAGGCAAATCAACTGCATTGGTACCTGATTGTGGTAGGTTCTTTAACTAAGTTTGGGGCACTCAAACATTACAGTTCTTCTAACATGATGGTTGAATACATATGCTGTCATTGGTTTAGCACCTGTTACGTGTGTGCTGCAATCTAAGTTCCACTGGAACAATGCAAAATAGAACATTTCCCGGATGGCAATGATGACCTCTAAAAAGTACTTGATGCCCTGGGCTTGTATTTGGCTATGGGCAGCTCTAGGACGGGTGGGGGGGTTAAACGGACTATAGATGGGTCCTGAGGCTGGGGGTAGGGGAAGACAATGGAGCAAAGAACTTACAGGAGGGCTGCAGGGGGTTCGAAGAAGCCCAGAAGCTACAGAGGGGCTCGGAGGACGTCTGAGGCAGGACGAGGATCAACAGACCACAGTACCTTAAGGCGGGATCAGGACAACTGAGGCTGGGGAAGGGTTTCAAAGCTGCACTAAGATTGTGTGGATCCGTGGAGCACTCTGAGGGTGCAGGGGTGTGGTTAAAGGGGCACTGAGGCTATATAGAGGTCGGACCCTGGTGCTGCTGGTTCATACCAGGACGAGAAGAACCCGAAGGCTGCAGCGTACTCGGAGCACTACTGAAGTTGTTGGAGAGGGGCCATATACCAGCACACAGGGGGGTGAAAGGCTGAAATACAAGCAGATAATGACCAGAACAGGTGGCCGCAACGTTTTTCAACTTTGCAAGAAGTATCTGAAGCAAACAAAGGGAGACAGTCATGAACATAGAAGGAGGACATTTTCTTACTAAATGAAAGTGAATATTCCAGGATGGCGGCGGGCTCGGCTGTTGAAAGAAAAAACCCAATGATTTCAAAATTAATTTAGGCGAGATTCGTTAACGCGCAGCATGGTGCGCTGTTGAAAAAAAAAGACTGATTTAAAAATTAATGTAGGTGAGCTGCGCAGCACAAAATAGTTAATGTGTAGTGCTCTATGACGTATTTCACAAATAATACATAATTAAAGTTAAAGCGACATTGCAGTGTGGGGTGAGCACTTTTGTAAACATAAAGCACCCGCAAAAGAGGTGCTGCTACCATATTTCAAGTTCAAGTATGGCATGGGGCGAGTGCTTTTTGTAAATATAAGTGGTGACTTGCTAAGCAACTGTAGCCAACGTGGGGGAGCAAGCGCAATTACAAAAAAATAGGGCCGACACGGCCCAGCCCGTTTTGTGGAAGTGCCGCATTGCTGCGAAATTGCGGCACGGCAAAGGGGCTAATGCTCATAACCCTAATACAGCATGTCTCACTCAAGGAGAAAAAACGGCAAGGAGTTTCTGTTAGTGGATTGGAGAAGCATGAGGTTGGATTGAAAACCATGCAGTCTTGGTAATCATTGTGCTGACATTTATAAGTGCCGGGTGTGGGCTTCTAAGCAGAAGTTGGGGCACCGGCACTAATTCATTTACAAATGAAGCACAGCAAAACATAATACACTACATATTGTGCAGCACTTCGGCACAGTCACTTTCACTTTTTGATTGCTATATTCAGTTAGTACACCAGTAGTAACGAGGTGAAACTCCCTTCCAGGAAATATTAATGGTCCCAATTGAGGGACTACAGTAAGATTTTTTGTGTGGGACCTGAAAAGGGTTCGGACTTATTTAAAATATCCTTAGGTGTATTTATTTAATTCTATTTTATATTGGTTCTATTTTCGAGGAGTGGTGTCCTGTCTGCATCTTAGATTGAATGACACAGAGAGAGCAATCTTAAATGCAATTCGGACCAGACCAAAATTCTTCTCTTCGGGCCCTCTCGAGATAACAGGCAGGAGGAGACCTGTTGCACAGTTACTGACCTCTTCCACAGCCTCCCCGTGGCTGGTACAGCAGTCAGGAATCAGGGAAGAATTTTGTCCTCAAATGTTTTCAGTTTTTTTAACCTGTTTTACTTTACTCTGTTCTCCTAAGAAATCTCTTTCTCACCTACTTCCCTTGGAGACTCGTACACCAGTGGATCACCTCGCTCATAGCAGGACTCCACTATGCAAACTTTCTCTAGTTTGTCCTCCCTGCTCACTTGGTTAAATGCTTCTAGACAATTCAGATTGCAGTAGACTACCTGAATGTGTAGATCCCTTATTTTTTGCCTGTCTCATACCATCTCAAATCGCTTCATTGGCTGCGAGCTCACAAGGAGATTGATTTCAATGCTCTCTTATTGACCCCATAGATCTTTTCATATAGCTCAAGGCAAAATACTCATGTGACCATTTTGCATACTTACTATTTGCATTCTTCAGAGGCCTGTTTGGGTAGCACTCCCCAGTTCATACTTTCCAAGAGAGGAGGTTGCTCCTTCTCTTTTCTGGCAGCAAAAGCCTTGAACAACCTTCTAACCTGGTTATTTGCTTCTGCTAAATTGTGTTGCTTTTGTCGATTCTTCTGGACACTCCTAGAAGCTGTTGGGCTATACAAATCATTATTATTCATCCATTCATCTTGCAGTGCCTCCTATCAATCCACTGACATGATACCTATTTACTAGAAAATACTTTTCTGACCTTATTGTAAATGAGGTGTAAAACCAAAGACCAATTCTTAGACCACAACTAAGAACTGCAGATTAAAGGAGGCACACTGTTTATTATACTCTGGTAGTTACACTGGACATTGTTAATAGAATGGTGTTCCTGTTTTTCCATGAACGATAAAATCAATAATTGAGGGTATTATCAATAGCACAACCATGGTTCGTGCAGGTAACAGAGGAAGGGCAGTGGGGCCGGGTGTGGGGGATTTCGAAGGATGATGCCTAGGAAAAATTAAATAACTAATTAATTTTCCCTCGTTATCGCCAGTCGGAATCTCCCGCAACTGCCCCACCTCTGTTACCTGCAGGGACCGCGGCTGCAATAGCATCTGGTGAAAGTGTATTGTTTTCTTTCTTAAGAAACATTTGCATTACATTGAGATCCCTCCTATGTCAATGTTTGTTAAATAACAAGAGAGATGAAACATTACCTCACATTGTTTCATATAATTCTGCATGATTTGTTTCCTTCTGCCACATGATTTTAGCAAATCCACTGCATAATTTGTTTCTCCGCTGCAGCAAAAGTTTTAACATATCTCGGGCACTACCCCATCTGAAAAATCCATTCATTTCTTTAAAAATAAATACAGCAAAACCAGTAGTGACATAGTAAACTAACACAAAATTGTAAGTTTACCTTTGGGAATGAGGCCCTTAGAGCGCACGGAAGAGAATCTGGGGCAAATAAGTAATAAATGCATAGTAATGCACACTGAAATGTTATAACAGGTACAAGGGGGCAAGCTAGATGGCCTAAACCAAACTCCTTTTTGATGGTTAGAAGCGTGTCCAACCAGATGAAATGACAGTCTCACAATACCAAAACTGTTTTGCATGAATTGATTTCACGGTTCGGAATGTCGGTTTCTCTTCAGTCAGATGGAGGTACCCACTTTAACAGTGAGGTCCTCAAGATGATCTGCCCAGCATTAATGATTTAGCAAAGACAGCACTGTAGCTATCAACCTGAGGCTTTCGGTATAGTTGAGCAACTCAATGGGACCATTAAGTCTTGACTAGCTAAAGGCAAACAGGCAACAGTCGACGAATGGGGGGTTGGCCACTACTTTGAAAGTTCACCCACTTTATGCTGTGCAAAAACAAGCTAGAGGCTGTCCCAGATCAGTCAATTTGCCTTCTTGCACCATTACAGTTCTGTGAAGCATAGGGGGGGTTACACAGTCTCTTTACCTGCTTCAGGTTGCTCTTGGAAGTGTTGCTCAGCCCAGTCACTTACTCTTACCACTCAGGCCCAATCCAGGTGATAATATGTGGCAACACAATTTCATCGGGCCTGGGGAGGAGAGAGCAGTTAATTCACCTCACTGAGGACAAGATAGAACTCTCAGTGAAAGGGGGCTCCAACTGTCCCCGCAAACCAGGGGGAAATGATACACAATGTCTGGTGCATGTTGATCCGAGTCTCACCAGACAATACAGTCATAATGAACCATGAGTCGGGTTCTCCGTACCTCCCTGTAAATGAGGCACAACCTCTGGTGGACGATGATCTGAGTGACACCAGAGAATCTAGTCCTAATCAACCCAGAGTTAGGTTAATTGTACCTCCCTGGAAATGAGGCACAACGTCTAGTTCACAATAATATGAGTCACACCAGACAATCGGTTCACACATACACAGTCACAAGTTCAGTATTAGCACACGAGATAAAATGAGGCACTGACACGAATTTGCCGACCCTCCAAGGGTCACGACCCATGAATTGCACACCGCACACAATGAGCATGCAGTCGGCGAGTCTCATGGGAGAGATGCAGCACGGACGATGAAGCAGGCCGCACTGAGTCGTGCAAATAGTGAATCCGCTCACCAGCAACAAGGCGCTTGTGCATGCTGGGGCCCCACGATGTAGTTCCACGCTCACACCACTCTGCAGTCAGGATCCAGCAGATGAAGTTGGCGCTTTAGAGGGCACCGCTCTCCAAGTGGAATGAACCCTCATTCTTAGTAATCTTGCCCCATTGGTGAGGCCATAAACATGTGTGTAATCCCAATTTAGTTGTCATTTATTGTGCAGGTGTACCCTCGAGAGGTGCTCCTTCACCTTCCCTCATCAGTATCATAGCATGACCCTTCATAAAACACTTAAATCTTTAATACTTTTCATGGGGTGTTCCCTTCCAAATCGCGAGTCTCAAAACAATGTACTAGTGTTTTGTGGCTGCGATTGTGGTTGCAAAACACTCACAATTACGACCTACTTCAAGTAGGTGGTAATGCATCACAAATGCATGTGAAATAATGTTTTAATGACAGGCAGTGGTCCCAGGGACCACTGCCTGCCCTTAAAAAATCAAACGAAAACGTTTCATTTTTTTTTTTTTATGCATCCGGTTTACCATTAAGGAAAACAGGCTGCATTTAAAAAAAAGCTATTTTATTAAAAAGCAGTACCAGACATGGTGGTCTGCTGAGCCCAGCAGGCCACCATCCCTGGGAGGGCTAGCATTCATAATGGGCTTGCAAATTGCAGGAGTCTCATTAATAATAATGAGCCTCTCAATTTGCAACCCCATTGGGAATCGCAAGACAGTGTAAACACACTGTTATACGTTTCATTTAGCGCCTCGCAATCTGCAATGCGCGATGTGTCACAAATTGCGAGGCGCTAAATGAAAGGGTCATACATCTGCTCCCTCATGTTGAGTTAAAGGTCAAAGGAAAAGGGTGAGAGGGAGCATAAAGCTAAAAAATCAACCAAAGCAGCAGAACTTCCCATAAAGAGTAATTCATGAAACTAAATAGATTCTCAGCAATTACGCAAATAAGCATACAGTTGTCAGATCTCAATGAGTGCGACCAGATCTCAATGAGTGCGACTGACTGCTTGGGATAGAAGCTGCAGCCCACTACAATTCAGTCAGCCTCATAAATACTCAGATCTCAATGAGTGCGACTGACTGCTTGGGATAGAAGCTGCAGCCCACTACAATTCAGTCAGCCTCATAAATACTAGGTCAAGTAGTGTCGAGAAAAGGGACAATGAGCCTGTCTTGCTTGGTACCAAAGAGAAACGCCACGTGAATGTACATTCTGTGCACGGAGTTCCGGAAAACGTTGATAGGATCCTCGATTCTACTTCTAATAATCCCAGTAGCAACAGGACATGCAGTTCATTATCTAATTTTGGCTTAGTATCCAGTCGGCAAAATATAGTGCAGTCTCAGGTTTCAGCTATACCAGATAATAGAAGTCTAAACCTTCTATCATGGAACCTTGCTGGTATTTCTAACAAAATGATTTCCCCAGAATGGTGTGAATTCATAGAGCACCATGACATAATTATGTTTCAAGAAACCTGGGCAGTGAACCCAGTCTATCGACATGGTTTCCTGAATTTTTATGTCCCAGCAAAAAAGAACCTCAAAGGGCGGCCATCAGGGGGATTGATTATCTGGGTGCGCCAATCCTTGTATTGTAATATCCAGGAAAGATCCCTCAATAATAGTGACATCCTGTCAATTAAGATTACCTGGGCTAGTGGCCAAGAGACGGCCATTTATAACATATATGCTAGGGGAGTTGCAGGGGGAAAAACCTCAGAGGTAATAACAGCACTTGATAATGATCTTGATCTCCTCCCATCTCATTTTTCTATCTTGGTGGGTGGAGACATGAATACGACCTTCGAACCTTTGGGTTCGGAGGACGGTGAAATGTCCTTAGATGAGGATAATAAATGGGGAATCCCCCAGTTAGACCTGCCATTTGTCAAGAGATGGTCTGAGGTAGCAATTCAAATGAAGAGCTTGTGCTTAGCAAGGGGGTTAAGAGCAGCTAATGGGCGGACCCCGTCTGACCGACTGGGTGCCCATACATTTGACAATGGAAGGGCAAAAAGCCGAATAGATTATCTCCTAGTGGATGTGAGAGATTGGCACAGGCTGGTAGATATGAGCATCGCATCTAGATTAGAGAGCGACCATAATCCACTATGTTTGAGTATACAATTTAACCAGGAGGTGCCAGCTTTAAGCCCGGGAAGGGGCACAGTGACTTTGGATATTATCTCCACAAATAACTAACGCCATGTAAGGTGGGGCAGGCTGATAGAGAAGCCAGAGATGTTAGAAGATCTAAGGAAGTTAGTTGTCTTTGAGATTAACAATATGAAAGCACACTGTACCGAACCTAACTTCCCCAGATTTATGGAGGAGGCACACTCTGAGCTCTTTTCTAAAATCCAGGGCTTCTTTTTAAAACCAGTAGGCCAAAAAAGGTGGTAAAATCACCCATTAAACAGGGGTGGTATGATCTAACATGCAGAAGAGCACGCCAGAAACTTAGTCTGGAGATTAGGAGTCAAAACAGAGAAGGAGTGAGGAAGGCCGGGGATGTCTACAGAAAAGCACAAACCAAAGCGAAAAAGCTCTTGGACGAAAATCACTGGCTTGACCTCAAATTAGCATGTGCAGCCAAGAAGCAAAAAGAGTTTTGGGCAATCGTAAAATGGGACGGGGGGGGTAGCAGAGCGTCCACAAAACAACGTTGCAAAGAACTTATGGATAGATTTCTTTAAGCCACAATATGCATGCAATCTGGACCCAGGCCATTACCCACCTCCCCCGATGGTCTCCTTCAAAGGCGAAGTGTTTTCCCTGGGTGATGTAAACATAGCGTTGGATGGGGTGTCTGCGGGGAGAGCGCCAGGAATGGACGGAATACCGGCCGATGTATTCTTAAGCGACCGGGCTTCATGGTGCCAATATTTTGTTTGGCTAGCAAATTCCATCGCCCATGTAGCTTCCATACCAAATTCATGGAAGGGTGCGGAGATCATCCCAGTCTTTAAAAAAGGTGATAAGTCACTCCCGAGCAACTACAGACCCATCAGTCTTATCGATTCTGCACAAAAATTGATGGGTCGACTGATACAAAACAAACTACAAGCTTGGATAGATGAGAAGGATGTTCTCTCCCCCTTCCAAGCCGGTTTCCGCCCCCTAACAAGTTCTATTGACCAGGTCTTTTATTTCTAACTTTATGCTGGAGAAATGTGACTTTGATTAATGGTCCACTGTATGCCGTATTTGTAGACTTAAAGTCAGCATTCGACTTAGTCCCGCGACAAAAATTGTGGAGTGTCCTCGCGGAAATTGGTATCAGCCCCAAACTATTGACATTGATAGTCCGCATGCATGAAAATAACTATGCTAGGATTAGGTGGGGGGCCCAGGGTGAGGTAACTGATTCTTTCCCTGTAGAGCGTGGGGTTAGACAGGGATGCGTCCTGGCTCCCACCTTATTTTCATTATACATCAATGGCATAGTGGACTATTTGAAGAAATCCCCTACTGATGCCCCAATACTTGATGGGGTTCATGTACCAGTATTAATGTTTGCTGATGACACGTTGCTGGTATCACGGAAGATCCGGGGCTTGGAGTTAAATACTTCAAAGACTAAGTTTATGAGCATGAATCCAGCAAAGCCATTTAGGGGCACAATACCTTTTAATGGGGCGGCCTTAGAACAAGTGGAGGCTTTTACTTATCTTGGTATCTCCCTACAGGGCAATATGAAATGGAAGTCCCATATTGACTTAGCAGCTTTAAAGTTCCATCAACTAGCAGGGGCCCTAGCACTTAAACATAAGTCTTCATTAACCAAACCAATCCATCCTGTGTTAGAGATTTATAGTATGAAGGTGCTAGGTGCCAGTTTGTATGGCTCAGAGTTGTGGATAGGAAGTTGTACTTGTGATTTGTGATTTGTGATTGTATTTGTAGAGCGCAACGGTCGCTCCGAAAGGAGCATCTTGGCGCTATTTCTGGGGGTATGCAGTATTTACGTAAGCATGATTAGATGGCGGTCATGACATAGTCATCTGGAAGATTAAAAATCCAGGTTTTCAGTTGCTTCCTGAACTTGGATTCTAGAGTTAGGGATCTAAGGGTTTTAGGCATGGAGTTCCAGGCTCTAGAGGACAGATAAGTCAAGGTTTTGCCCCCTTTGGTTTTGAGATTGAACCTAGCTATCTTTATTTGGTTGTCGTTAGAGGAACGTAGAGTCCTGGGGGGGTTGTAGTGGGGGTAGCGCCTGGTGAGGTATTTAGGGCCTGTGCAGTGGAATGTCCGAAAGGTAATGATTAGAATTTTAAAGAATATTCTTTTGTGCAAAGGTAGCCAGTGAAGAGTTTTTATGGCCTCAGAAGCAGAGGATTTCCTGGGCAATTTTAGAACTAATCTGGCTGCTGCATATTGTACACTTTGCAGTTTTTTTAGTGTAGATTTTTTAACTCCTGCCATCAGACTATTGCAGTAGTCTAAGCAGGAGAGGATTAGGGCCACAGCTACCGTCTTTCTTGAGTCTGTGGGCAGGAAGTCGAAGAATTTTTTAAGGGATTTAATGATGCCGAAGCAGCTTCCGGCAACCTTCCTGACGTGTTGGTCAAAGGACAGCTCAGTGTCGAACAGGACTCCGAGGTTCCTTGCTGTTGTAACGGTATGGGGAGGAGCAGTGGAGCCCTCCGGCCACCAACGGTTGGGACAGAAATTGAAATTTTTTCCCATTGGGAGGATTTCGGTTTTGCTGGCGTTACATTTGAGGTGATTTACTTCCATCCAGAGGAAAACGTCCTTTAGACAGCTTTTGAGATTCAATTCGGCATTTATAGATTGTCCTCTAGTGGCACGATGAGTTGGGTGTCATCGGCGTACGAAGTTACTAATATGCCAAATGATTCAATCAAAGAGATAAGTGGGATTAGGTAAATGTTAAATAGTAGAGGACTCAGAATGGATCCCTGAGGGACTCCAGAGCGGACTTTCTTCTCTTTGGAAAGGAAGGGGCCCAGGGCAATGGTTTGGGATCTGTCTGTTAGGAAGGATGTTATCCACGCGAGAGCCACGTCTGAGATACCTATGTCCTTTAGTCTGCCTAGAAGTATGGAATGGGAGATGGTATCGAACGCCGCAGTGAGGTCCAGTAGAATCAGCACGGAGTTCTTTCTTTGGTCTTGAAGCAGCTTTATGGAGTCTGTCAGTTCAATTAGTGCTGTTTCTGTGGAGTGATGAGGGCGAAACCCTGATTGTTGGAGGTGGAGGATGTTGTAAGTTTCTATGTGGCTTTTCAATTCTCTGTAAACCAATTGTTCGGTGATTTTACCCAAGACCGGGAGGAGAGATATCGGGCGTAGATTAGAGAGGTCTGAGGGTGATTTATTATGTTTTTTCATCAGTGGTTTAACAATTCCCTGTTTCCATTTTCGTGGCACAATGCCTGAGTTGAGGGAGGAGTTCACGATATTGTTTATAATAGGATTCACCACATCAATTAGCTGATGTAGGATTCTGGGGGGGCAGGGGTCTGAGTGTGCGCCTGATTTACAGGCTAGGATTACTTCACGAGTTTGGGCTAAACTGACCGGAGTGAAGATTTTCAAGAGTCCTATGGGGTTTTCTCCCAGTTTGGAGGGGGAAGCGGCAGGTGGGGCTAGATGTGTGGGAAAATTTTTCTGAATAGAGTCAATTTTCTCCTCAAAGAAGTCCGCTATCTGATTGCAGAATTCTGGAGATGGGGGTATTTCAGGCTGAAGTGCTCTAGGATGGGTGAAGGTTTTAACTATTGAGAACAAAGTTTTTTGTTTGTGTTTGGCTTCTTTGATAGCGCTGTTATATAAATCTTTCTTGGCAGTTTTTATGTTGGTATGATAGGCCTTCCTCAGCTGGATGTAGGTATTTCTATCTGCCGTATTGTAGGTTTTGCGCCAGTTGCGTTCGCCTCTTTTACATAACAGATGGATTTTAGCTAAATCTGGAGTAAACCAGGGGGCATTAGTTTTGCATCTTTTCTCCCTTCTTCAGGGTCGATTAGGTGGTGCACGTATTTTCATCTTGTGTTGTATCCAATTTTGGAAGAGTTCAGGGTCATGGTCTACGATTCCCGTCAGACTGGGGGTCTGAATCTGGATGATAGGAGTAAGCTTAAGATTTTCCTCTACCTTTTTCCAGTTAACATGGTTATCAAGAGGTGACTTGGATATGTTGGAGATCTGTGGGAAAGGGGCTTTGATGCAGAATGGGATCAGACTATGGTCGGTCCAGATAAGAGGGACCGGAGATTGAGTTTTTAGGAGGGGAAAGTTCGTACATACCCCATCAAGTATGTGTCCAGCTTGATGTGTAGGTTGTTTGATCAGTTGTTGAAGATTGAAAATTTCCAGGGTCTGATGGAAATTGAGAGCCTGAGGGTCTGTTGTAGAGTCGAGGTGCAGGTTAAGGTCCCCTAGGAGAGTAAAGTGTGGGTAACGAATGAGGAACTGGCCTAAAAAGTCACTGAGAGAATCAAGGAATCTTGTAGCACTGCCCGGGGGGCGGTAAATTAATCCTCCTGAGAAGGAGGAGGTCTCGTTTAATTTAATGGAAAATCCGAGTCCTTCTATGCCTTTGAGGGGGTCTAAGTTGAATGTATGGCATTTAAGATGATTTCTTAATACCAATGCCACACCCCCGCCTCTCCCCTTCAGCCTGTCCTGCCTGAACATGGTATAGCCTTGTGGGAGGGCGATGGCTAGGTCTGGATTGCTGTTATCAGTAAGCCAGGTTTCGGTAATGAGGAGGCAGTCAAGATCTAAATCGAGGATAAGATCTTTGATGTCTTGGCTATGGTTGCACATGGAACGAGTGTTGATCAGCCCTCCTTTGAAGTGCGACATTTTGTCGGCCAAGTCGTCTGGGGAGGTCTTCGGCGTGGCTGGGGATCCTGCAGAACTCCACCTACAGAGCTTGCAGCTAAAGGGCCCTTTGATGTTACTCATTTCAACCTTACAGGTACAGCTATTTTCTATGCGTAGACTATAAAGAAAGTCGGGCTGGTACTTTATAGAGGAGGGGTCTTGTCCAGAGCTTCCTACGCCTGGCGCGTTCTTGGCGCGGACGGGCGCAGACAGGCTTGCCTTAGGCGCGCCTTCGGCGTGCAAATGGCACGCCCGCTGCGCTCGTCCGCTGCGCTTCCTGTCCATGCACATCTTTACCGTAGGGGGGGCGTGGCCTCAGGGGGGCGTGGCCAACGAGCCCGGCGGCGATGGCGGCCGCTAGAGTAGCTGTGAGCGCGACAGCGTCTGATCGGCTGTGCGCTAAATGTCAATGGGCTTCTGCCTCGAGATCAGTAGGGAGGGTAAGCCTGATATATTTTAAAATACAATAGAAAGATTACATTCAAAGTTTAAAAAGATCGTAAATACAATGCGTTCCACCAGCTCCCGGCTGCGCCTCAGGAGTGGGATCAGGGACTCTAAGGACGCTTGTAGTCAGCGCCTTTTGAGCAGGGCGGGGGGGGCGTGGCCTCGGGGGGCGTGGCCAACGAGCCCGGCGGCGATGGCGGCCGCTAGAGTAGCTGTGAGCGCGACAGCGTCTGATCGGCTGTGCGTTAGATGTCAATGGGCTTCTGCCTCGAGATCAGTAGGGAGGGTAAGCCTGATATATTTTAAAATACAATAGAAAGATTACATTCAAAGTTTAAAAAGATCGTAAATACAATGCGTACCACCAGCTCCCGGCTGCGCCTCAGGAGTGGGATCAGGGTCTCTAAGGACGCTTGTAGTCAGCGCCTTTTGAGCAGGGCGGGGGGGGGCGTGGCCTCGGGGGGGCATGGCCAACGAGCCCGGCGGCGATGGCGGCCGCTAGAGTAGCTGTGAGCGCGACAGCGTCTGATCGGCTGTGCGCTAGATGTCAATGGGCTTCTGCCTCGAGATCAGTAGGGAGGGTAAGCCTGATATATTTTAAAATACAATAGAAAGATTACATTCAAAGTTTAAAAAGATCGTAAATACAATGCGTACCACCAGCTCCCGGCTGCGCCTCAGGAGTGGGATCAGGGTCTCTGGTCTTACTTCTAATTTAGAGCTGGTAGTTTGCCCCTTAACGCTTTCACACAAAAGTGGTCCCCTAGCATTGTTAATATATGCAATCATTGCAAAGACTTGGTTGAGGACATTTCGCACTTTCTGTTTGCCTGTCCTCTTTAAACTTCTCCAAGAAGGAGGTGGTTAAAACCAGCGTGTCAGAATTCAGGGACACGTAGGTGTCGGGAAGCACTTAGAATTTTGGAATCAAACAGCTCCCCTCCTTTAGCAATCGCAGTAGCAAAATACCTGGGATGGGCGTGGATCATTCGCACTCGCACTTTAGCCAATAGAGCCAGAGGAAATGTAACGTGATTTTATGTAGATTATTATAATTAATCATGTGTAGTGAACGTGAGTTTTTAACAGTAAATGTGTTTCTTTTAGTCATGATTCGTCAGCGTTTTGAATTTAATGTGTGTTTTAAAAATGTGATTGTATTTTAGAATAGTACTTATCGATGTATAAGTTAGGGCGTCAATGCTTTTATGACAATGCTGTCGAATAAAGCTTTTGAATTTGATTTGCAGTAGCAAACATTATTTCAAAATTAAGCCTTTGTAGTCAAATCGAAATGATCAGCAGTGTCAGTAGTCACAGCCATAAGTCAAAGGCAAGGTAAAGGAATGGGTGTCCGGGAAAAGCATTCGCCATTCTTCCACTCTTCTCTACATTGGGCACACGCACTAATATAAAAGGAAAAAGTTATGTTGCAAAATGTGAAGCAGGTCTCTCCTCTAGGAGTTAATTCAGCTCCTTCCTTTCCCATGAAATAATATGAAACTTGCAAACTTTTATCATGAAAGTTGTCACAGACATATTATTTAAATAGTATTTCGATTCATACACGTTCTTTTCCACAGGCAGTAATCACATTATAACCTTCTAATATTCTAGATATCATTGCAATAACAATTAATTATGTTAAAGAAGTAACATCATCTTACAATATTTTGTTTAGAAATTCATTTCATTAATACAAACACGAAATAATGTTTTAAAATGAACATCTATTCAATAAGCAACTAAAATGAACATCTATTCAATTCAAAGCATGTGGTGTATGAAAAAAGAGAAAGTCTAGTTATTACAATAAAATGTTTCTTAGCAAACTATGTAATACATTTGTTAATCAGGAACATTCTGTAATTTTGTAAAATATTTCGAAGAATGTCAAAATAAGGTCAAGCTTTTCTATTGTGCACATTTCATCATGTCAAGTTCATTTCTAGCTAAAAAGAATCCTTGCATTTAAGAGTTTCTATTTTAATAGCAATGTCTACCTAGTGCATTCTGTACATTTAAAGTACGTTTAATTAAAAATTGCACATTAATCATTGCAAATATAGTTATAATTGATGACATTTTAATTTTAACTAGTTAGCTCCCTCAGCATGGGGTGGAGTGGATTAGTGTACAGTGGAGTAGAGTGGTGTAGAGTGTTGCTGAGTGGCGTAGAGTGGAGTGGAATGCCAAGGAGTGTCATAGAGTGGAGTGTTATTGAGTAGAGTGTTGTGGAGTACAGTGGAGTAGACTGAAATGGTGTAAAGTAGAATGATGTACAATGGCATAGAGTGGAGGGGTGTAGAGTGGAGAGGCATAGAGTGAAGGGATATAGAGTGTAGTAGAGTGTTGTGGCATAGAGTGGAGGAGAGTGTTGTAGGGTGGAGGGGCATAAAGTGGAGTAGAGTGTCAAAGAGTGGAGCGGCATTGAGTGGAGTAGAGTGGAGTGGCATAGAGTGGAGTGGGGTGGCCTAGAGTGGAGTTGTGTAAAGTGTTCGTAGAGTGGAGGGTCGTAGAGTGAGGTGTCATACAGTGGAGATGAGTAGAGAGTCATAGAGTAAAGTGTCATAGACTAGAGTGAAGTGTCGTAGAGTGTCATGGAGGATCACAAAGTGATGTAGAGTGGAGTGGCACAGAGTGAATTTGAGTGGCCTACAGTTGAGTAGAATATTGTACAGTTGAGCGGAGTAGATTGGAGAGACATAGAGTGAAGTACAGTGAAGGGGCATTGAGTTGAGGAGCTTAGAGGTGGAGTGGAGTGTTATAGAGTGTCACAGAGTAGATTACTGTAGAATGGAGTGAAGTGGCATAGAGTGGAGTAGTGTGTCATAGAGTGGAGTGACATAGAGTGGAGGAGCATAGAGTGGAGATGCACAGAGTGAAGTAAAGTGCCGTAGAGTGGGGTAAAGTGTTGTAGAGTGGAGTGGCATAGAGTGTTGTGGAGTGGGGTAGCATATAGTGCTGTAGAGTGTCATAGTATGGAGTGGCATAAAGTAGCCTAGAGTGAAGTGGCATAAAGTGACATATAGTGGAGTGGCACAAAGTGGAGAAAAGTGTCATAGTGTCATAGACTGGAACAGAGTAGAATGTCATAGAATTGAGTGTCTTGGAGTGGAGTTTCATATAGTGGAGTGACGAAGAGTGGTCTGAAGTGAAGTGGCATAGAGTGGTGTAGAGTGTTTTAGAGTGGAGTGGAGTGGCATAGAGTGGAGTAGTGTGTCATAGAGTGGAGTGACATAGAGTGGAGGAGCATAGAGTGGAGATGCACAGAGTGAAGTAAAGTGCCGTAGAGTGGGGTAAAGTGTTGTAGAGTGGAGTGGCATAGAGTGTTGTGGAGTGGGGTAGCATATAGTGCTGTAGAGTGTCATAGTATGGAGTGGCATAAAGTAGCCTAGAGTGAAGTGGCATAAAGTGACATATAGTGGAGTGGCACAAAGTGGAGGAAAGTGTCATAGTGTCATAGACTGGAACAGAGTAGAATGTCATAGAATTGAGTGTCTTGGAGTGGAGTTTCATATAGTGGAGTGACGAAGAGTGGTCTGAAGTGAAGTGGCATAGAGTGGTGTAGAGTGTTTTAGAGTGGAGTGGAGTGGCATAGAGTGGCATGGAGTTGCATAAGGTGGAGTGTAGTGATTTAGAGTAGAGTGTAGTAGAGTGTCATGGAGTGGTGCAGAGTGTCATGGAGGGTGTAGATTAGCGTGGAGTGGTGCAAAGCATTGTAGCATAGTGTAGAGGGAAGTAGAGTGTTATTGAGAAGAGGGTGTGGTAGCACACTGCTATTACAGACAGCTTATTGTCTATTGAAATGACCTTTACATTTGTAGAAAATTCAGTTTTCTGACAGAAAACTTAGGTGCACAAATGATTAGCATCACCTGGTGTATTGATTTATTATGATTGGATTAAAATGCTTGTTTCCACCACACTTCAGAATTACCAAAGAATTTACTTCATTAGTACTTTCCTAATTCTTATATATTCTGAAATATTTGCACAGTTAATTTACAGACATTTAAATGTTGCTGTGTGCTAACAAAAAATAAAATTGTACGGCCTTCCTCGTGCACACTCTCAGTACCTTGCATGGCTGTCACATAAATCATCTCACTTTGAAGTCAGAGAAAGAAAAATAACACCAAGCTCACTCAGAAGACAGGGCCCGACATTTGACTTGTGTCTTTGAATGCACATCAAATGTGACAAGAAAAGCGCAAAAATGTAAGGCCTGCTTACAGAAGCAAGAATACATTTGTGGAAGAATACAGTGGAGAGACTATGCTCCACGGGAGGGACAAGGACATACTAGAAGCCTAGAAAAAATAAAGCTAGCAAAGAGAAAGCAAGCAACTGTGAGATACAAAACACTAACCCTATAGTAAGCAATGACCGGAATGTATTCCTAGGCAAGCTTTTCAAATGCCCCAAAATGTCTTTGAAAACCAGACAGCTGTGCTGTCTGCTGGACTTTGACTTAAAAACCCCTGGCTTCCTGCCGCCTTCTCAAGCAGTCGTATACAGGCATCCAAGCAAGCGAAGAGATGGGGCTGTGAAAAAAGTGGGTCCTTTAAAGCACTGACTGAAATCCTATGTAATGCACAGGGCTGCAGCAGATGCAGTAATCGGACTTGCTTTTACGCCACACTGGCACTTTTCCCAGTGGGATGAAGGCCAGTGGGCTGGTTTCATAGCATCCATCATCACACATGGCTCCCATTCTAGTTGCAGCCTCCTACAGTAAGGGACTGGTTTGAACATTTTGCCTGGGCTGATTTTGGGTGCCTGTCCGACCCTGGCTGCAGAGACCAACAGCTGACACAGCAGATGGCCGCGTCAGCTGCCAGAGTACCAATCGTGTTCCCCTGCATCCCTCAAGCCCTCGGAGATCCGAGAGCGGCTGGGGAAAGCCGGAGAGATATGGCCTCAATCCAGCATTTACTCTGCTCCCTCAGGTCCCTGGAAACCAAGGGCAAGGCGTGGATTAGTGTCTACCAAAGCACAATCTTTACAGCACAGTTTTAAACTTTGCTTTTAGCGTAACAGCAGCGAAAAACAAAATACGTTTATTGAATACTCAGGCTTCAAATATGGTTATCAGATAATGGCTTCCAACGAAATACATGCAAAACACTACAAATAACAAACCATGTAGATTAGCTACCAAAAATAATTTGTAACAAACGTTATTAAAATATTTATTTTAGTTCCAGCAGCAGATTAGCTACTAAAATGAACTTTGTAACAAACTTTATTTAAAAAAAAATTCAGTTCCATCAGCTTGCTTTGAATGTTTGGTGTGTTTGTTGTGTTTTGTTATACTGTTTGTGTGTATACGTTTTTAGATAACGGGAAAAAACTGAGAAATCTCTGTCCGCTGAATTTGCCACATGACGCCACTTATTTTTTCCCCCGATACTTAATTTATTCAACTTGATGCAGTGCTCCACTTCGAAATGTTTTCAGCGGCCCTGCATATATAACAGTCGCAACACATCTCTAACATTACCTGTGACACTCCAAGTAAACAGTGCACCAGGCAGGTTAGATCACAGTTTGCATTACAAGATCAGTGCTTGGCCATGGCACTGCTGAGGGTGAGGAAGAGTCGAAAGTTAGAGAGAACACGTTACACACTGGATAACAAAGTACTTGTTACACAAGGAGGAGGCAACGGGAGGATGTGGGGAGCCCTCGTTATTACTTAGAATATCTTTTATAGCAACTAAGACGAACAAAAAGGTAAATGTATCTCCGACAGTGTGCATTTCATCCAAATCCCAAGTTTTTCTACATTGTTTGAATGGTTATGAACGGTAGAAAAACCGCTGTCAAGAGTGGCAAACATCATAATGATGTGCAGCCTTGCTGAACCTAAAAGAAAGAAATAGACAGTTGCCATAGCGATGACTCTGCCATGAAATGTCCTCATAACATCTCGCCATCTGCGTGACTTTTGCAGTGGTTGCCTTTCCAAGCCCTGTTGCAATAATGTTTTGCAAGTTATTTTTCAAATCAAACATTACTGCTCTGGGAACTGTTCTTAGTGGGAATACTCTAAAGCTAAAATATGAATAAACTTGATTACTTATTGCAATTACTAGCTTAATTCCTAACAAAATATGCTTCGTAGTGAGACTGGAGAGGAACTTGCTGTGGTGTTATCATAAATCTATTTGCTTATCACTTATGCGTAAATGAGATGTCAAATGCTTAATTCTTTCCAGACTGTGGTGGTACATAGTTGTCAATAATGTAGGTCCATAATCCACAGAAAAAAAAGAATTCCTAATAAATATAGCCATTTGAGAAATATGGACAAGACTTGGGAAAAATCATGGAAATTTGATTTGGCAATAGGTTTACAGGCACACAGGGCTTTACGTGGGAAGAAAAAAGTGGGGGAATTCTAAAAGGGGCTTGGCCCATGCAGTTATAGGTGTGGCTTAAACAAGTAAACTATGTTTGCGATTCCCATACCGTGCCACCTGACTGGTATTATTGTGTCACTCTGAGCTTTCGGTTATTGAATCCAGATATAACACAGCAACAGAGGTACATGAAAAACCAGCCAGATCTACTGGCTTTGTCAGTGGATGTCTGCGTTCACTCAGAGGAAAAGCAAAGGATTGGATGACCATGTATTCTGAACACCTTTTTCACCCACTGACAGGCACAGCGAAAAATGTGCGCTGCCTTCAGCCTGAACTCAAGACCGCTTAATTGTGGCCATTATGAACACCCGGAGGCGATTAATTTCACAGCATGCCCTATACAAGATTAATATTCCAAACGAACAAAAAAAAAAAATACAAAAACGCAACATCCTGGCAATAGCTAGCACTCTAATGGAGTGCATGATTTTGTAAAACATGTGAAATATAAACGGGAACTAAATCACTGACCTGGATTACCTGGGCATTTATTATATTAATTGTTCAGAATTCCTCACTGTTTTTCCCAGGGAATTAAGGACATGAATATAGGGCCCAATAGGAACCCGTTTCAATGTCTGTTCGAAAATACTGGATCTGAGACCCACAGGGAGCCCTGCAAGATCGTCAATAAGTGAAAAGTTACTGAACGTTCCTAAAATTGTGCCTCCAAATTAAATTCCTCTAAGAAAGTTTTGCAAAAGATAGTAAAAACTAAAGTACAAAAAGAAAGCAAACATGGCATAAAGGCAGTGGACTTGTTTTTATGGTCTGGCTTGACAGCGCATCTTTTGCCAAACAATTTTGTGAGCATCACTACAGAGGGGCTTGTTGGGAACCACATGTTGGAAACCAGGATGGTGTGCTGTGATTGGTCAGCTTTTGGGTGCGCCCACGAAAAAAGTGCTTGCCCTCCACACAGTGGGGATCATTTTGTTTATATATCTGCCAAAATTTAAACTTTTAGGGACACACATGTGACACTGGAATGATATTAAGGTGTCTTAGATAACCAGATGCATTGTGCTATCTCTGGTAGCAGCACAGTTGGAAGGAGGGCACGTGCAACCCAGGACTGGTTTCGCCCTAGTTATGGACTCATCAGCCAGGTAGAGCTTGGTTCTAGTGACAAGGTGTGGATGGGACCCACGTCTGGACATAACCATCCCACTTAGGCGAACACAATTAAGTATACAAAAAAGTGATAGATGGAATGCTTGAATAAAACTCAGCCATTGGTAATTACTCAGACCGCTTCCCAATCCATTGTTATTTTGTACACCATGTTACCTCAGTTTGGACCCAGCTTTATGCAAATTAGCCTTGACCCTACTACAATTGGAACAATTCAGCCCAAATTGCCAAACTATCCATTACTGTTTTGTATACTTATTGTGTTGCCCAAGTGGAACTGGTATGCCCAGGCGTGTGTCACATGCATACCGTGTCACTGGAACCAAGATGTACCCAACTCTATATCTACTACCCAAAATTCAGAAGGCAGGCATACCTCCTTAGGGCAGACCAATCATTGCAGGCATTGATTCGGTCTGCTCCAACCTAACCGGGGCAAATTCTCTGATGGAGAACTTCAGCCATTCATGAAAGACCTAACTAAAGTTATCAAGGATAGAAAGGATATCCTTCAAAGACTCTAGGACATCAACTGGCACCTGATTATATACGTGCAACTTTAGATGTATTAAGTCTATATACCTTAATTAAACATCACAACCATGTCGAAGCAGTAAGGAAATGCTTGGCTACAAGGTCTGTACACTTTCTGGGAAAAAGAAATCTAATTCTTAGACCTCACACTTTATGTTGACAAAGATTGCCCGCAAGCAAAGATTCACAGGAAACAACCTATCTCGGGATTTAACTCAGGATGAGCTAAGAGAACTCTATGTTCTGCTAAGATTTTAACCATGGACCAATTTTGCTTTGAGTAACTGTGATACCCTACAGCCATGCTTCCCTCTTTAACATTCTTTTGTGCACCTACCTTAACTGAGACTGATGCACTCTCCCATTGTAAGACCACTTAGCTACAGGCTGAATAAGATTTTTTTTTTTACCAAATGGCATTTCCAACTACTGATGCACATGGATGCATTAACTTGTATGAATGGATTTACTAATGTGCCTACTGCACTCTGCTTGCCAACTTGTTTGACAGCAGTTACATCTTTTACTATGGAACATTAGTTGATATGATGATTTCAGGGATGTTCCCATATAACGTATTGTTTAGTGCAGTACAACATCTGGGACTGCTATATGAGCATCACCCGAAAAAAATGTATTGGACCATGGGAAAACGTGGGATCGGCCCTAATCCTTCACCTAGTTTGCAATTAGTTTATTCATTCTGCATGGCAATTTGAATGGCCTGCTCACCCAACTCAGGTGTGTGTGAGTGGATACTACTCCAAACGACTTATTTTTCGATGACATTCTAACATTTATCAGGAATTTGATTATGTGGCAACTTAAATACTAACCTTAATATTGAACTTACCTCCTACTAAACATAATGTTTACTTGCTGTATATATTTATTTTTGTTTAGATGAAACTTACAAAGATGACCTAAATTCGTGCTTCAATTGACTTTCATTAGATATTACCATGAGCCATAAGAAATATATGTAAGTATTATTGTACCTTAAATATGTTATGTTATGTTATGTTATTAAGATATTTGTTAAGCACGCTATCACCGATTGGTTTCTTGGCGCTAAGAATGACCGTAACATAGACATGAATGAGGAAAGAGAATTATTGCAGTGCTTGTCTGAAGAGCCAGGTCTTCAAGGCTTTCCGGAAAGAGAGGAGATCTTGGCAGTTCCGAATCTCCAGAGGGAAGGTGTTCCATAAACAAGGGGCGAGTGTGGCAAACCTACGACCTCCAGTGCGCTTAAGTTTAAAGGAAGGCGTCTGGAGGAGGCCCTGATGGAGTGAGCGTAGGTTGCGGGGTGGTATGTATCTGGTCATTAGTAGGTCGATGAATTTGGGGCTTTTACAGTGCAAGGACTTAAAAATCATGCACCCGGTTTTGAATGCACAGCGCTGGATGACTGGAAGCCAGTGCAGTTTCCTAAGTAGGGGAGAAGCTGCCTGTCACCTCGGTTGGTTCAGGATAAGTCTCGTGGCATAGTTCTGTACCATCTGGAGGCGTTTAAATAGGTAGTTGGGAAGACCTAGATAGATGGCATTCGCATAGTCCAGATGGGACAGAACAGTGGCAATCACGACCTAGGTGATTGCCTCAGGCGTGAGAAGACGTCAAACCTTCCGGATTTTTTTTAACTGGAAAAAGCACTTGGAGACCACCTGGCCCACTTGTGCCTTTAATGAGAGATCACGGTCCACGATGACTCCAAGTTCTTTGGCCGACAGGGAAGGTGTCAGGGCTTGACCTAAGTCCGAGGGCCAGTAATGAGTGCCCCAGTGCTTGATGCTGTCCCCAGTAAGAACCAACTCAGTTTTCCCTGGGTTCAGTTTCAGCTGGTTTTGGTCCATCCAAGATTTTATGAACCTCATGGTTGACTGGAAATGCAGAATAGAGTTTTCAGTATTGTCGATAGTGAAAAGTAGCGGTAAGTCATCGGCGTAATTGTAGACCCTCACCTGTTCGTCTCTAAGAGTCTGGATCAGAGGGAGTATGTATAAGTTGAATAGGTGGGGTGACAAAGAAGAGCCCTGTGGCACTCCGCAAGTGATGGATTGCCTGGTGCCAGTTAAATCTCCGAGGCGTAGAGCCTGCGTGCGATTTCCCAGGAAAGAGCTCAACCAGCCAGCCGCCGTGCCCCGTATGCCGGCCTGTCCGACACGGTCAATCAAGATGTTGTGGTCGACCGTGTCAAACGCGGCCGACAGATCCAGGAGCACTAGGGCCTGTGGGGAGCATCGGTCAGCGCGGTCTCGCAACGTGTCTAGGACTGTGGTGACTACTGCCTCTGTGGAGTGTGCCGGCCGGAAACCGGCCTGGTGGGGAATCGAAACAGGAGGAATCCTCAAGGAAATTAGAGAGGCATTTAGCCACATTTGGCCTCCAGGACCGTAGCTAGGTAGGGCAATAAGGAGATGGGCCGGTAGTTAGCCTTGCAAGCTGGGTCAGCCCCGGGTTTTTTCAGAAGCGGTATGACCGTGGCTTCTTTAAACGATAAGGGAGCTATGCCGGAGATCAAAGAGTCATTCAAGAGTGTGAGGGCAGGGGCCGGATAAGTGGAGAAACACTCTTTCAAGATGTGGGGAGGGCAACAGTCTGAGGGGGCGCCGGATTTTACTCTTGTCAGTAGTTCCCAGAAGTGGGTCTGAGTTATGGGCGAAAACCTGCTAAGTGTGGCATGGCTTGATTTGATTGTCATACCAGTAGTGAGTGGGAACGCCGGTTGAGGAATACTGGTTTTGATCTCTATTATTTTATCGCAAAAGTAGGAGTTAAGTGTGTCGCAGAGGGGCTGGGTGGGAGTTATCTTAGGGCGGACATTGTCCAGGTTCGTCAATTCATTGAGGATAGAGAAAATATCCTTAGATCTATTTGAGGATTCTAGAATTCGAGACGAAAAGTAGGCCGCCTTTGCAGCGGAAATGGCACTCATATAGTCCTTCCTGGCCTTAGTATAAATAGTTTTTAGCTCCGGGTCGTATTGGCGGCGCTATTGGCGTTCTGACTGCCGTAGAGCCAGTTTCCTAGTTTTCAAGTCAGAAGTGAACCATCTATTGGCATCGGCTCGTCGTGACAGTCTGATTTTTTTGTAAGGGGCATGAAGATCGCTGGCCACTTGTAGCCAGCCAGTGAGAGTGGATACAGAGGAGTTGATCTCACTCTGAGGGAGGGGGGTGGTATTAGCTAGTGTCTGTAGAAAGGCAGTTTTGTTCATTGCGTTCCAGTTCCTAGCTAGCCCGCCAGCGACTGGCGCAGCAGCTCTAGCGGGGGCAATACATAGTTTGAATTTAAGGATAAGGGAATAACAAGTATCTCATTTTGTTTTGCTTTGATTTGATTTTGCTTTTCTCTCCAAAGAGCATGTCTTGTAACCTTAAATGAGAGGTATCCCAATTTGTTTTGACTTGATTTCACCCTTCTCTCCAAAGAGCATGCTTTGTAACCACTATTGGTATGAGGGTTATTCACTTCACTTTCTCAACAACAAACCTTCACTCTGAGTCATGGGCTAGAGGTACTAACTTTACTTTATTATTCTTTATTTCGGTAAAATGTTTTACCATAAAAGACATATGACATAGATAAAAACAATTAAAATGTTATAAAATACATCCAGACTATTACAAAAATTTTCATCACATTGTAATGTATTTTGTTTGTTAAGCGGCCTTGATACATTTACTCCTCAAGAACCACACGGCACCAAGGTACTTGGCTACTGTAAATACAATGTGGTTAGACAGGTCAGTTTTAAGGACTCTGAAAGCGGTCAGACATTCAGCAAATTTCAAGTTTCTGCATAAAGGAATAATCCATTTCCTACGTATTGCATGATATACAGGGCAAAACAAGATTATATGAAGCTCAGTCTCATCAGCCAATTTACAAACAGGACATACACTGTTTGCATGGTCACTCCACTTGCTTGTAAACACGCGGAGTGGAAGAGTCCCATGTCTCCATTGTAAGTAGAGTTTCCTAAGCAAGGAGGGGTATAGGTTGTCTAACACTGGTTCAAAAGTATAAATGTCCTTGATCCGTAAAAATGTATCGGTTACTGGACCTTTATTTTGGTGGCGGTACAATGCCAATAATTTGCTATCATAATATGTCTTTGCCAATAGCTTTTTGGGAAACAGTGGGCAGGTGGATAGAGGGTCGGACCACAATTTCAAAAGACCCAGACCCTCCAGCTCAGTTTTAACAAATTTCAGCCATTTAATTTCCCCCGCATTAGGGATTGCAAGCACCTCCTGAAGACCCTGTCTATAGCTGATCAGTTCCGGGACTGACCATATCCTACGCCAATATGCTATCGGTCGAAAAGCCAGTTCTTCATCAAGGGGTCGCATCCCAAGATCCATCCTTAGGGGAACAAGGGGAGTGCTGGGGGGGAGAGCTACGATCCTCCGAATAAACTTGTTCTCCTCTTTCAGCAAGTCCTGACTGGGTACATGACCCCAGAGCTCACATCCATACATGGCGGCCCCCCTTGCCTGTGCCCTGTAGATCTGCAGAGGTGGGCCAACGGGCCGGATAGATGACTTATTATTACACAGAAGCTTCATAATACCGCCCGAGTACTGAGTCAATTTGAGAAGTGCTTTCTCTTGATGGGTACACCAGGTCATTCTCTCATTTAGGATAATCCCTAAGTACTCAAAGGTTCTCACCCTTTCCAGTCTGTTTTGTGCAATATTGGGGGTGGAGCGGAATTTTGGGGGGGGATTAAACACAATAAATTTGGTCTTTGAGGTATTAATTTCTAGACCGTGTTCCCCGCAAAACCCACAAAACCGTCGAGTACTCTCTGGATACCCATCATGGACTTTGAAAGTAACAGAGTATCATCGACGAACATGATCGCCGGTACTCGGGATCCTGCTAGCTTGGGCGCATCGGAGTTGACCACCCCGTTAAGGTAAGGGATAACCCCGTTGACGTAGAGGCAGAACAGGGTCGGTGCAAGCACACAACCTTGCCTTACCCCCCTGTCAACGGGGAACCTATTCGACAAGGCACCCTCCTTGCCACACCTTACCTGAGCAAAATTAGCAGTGTGGAGATGAATGATCATCTCCAGCAGGCCCTTAGGGACCCCCAATTTGGCTAGTACCTCCCAAAGTTTTTTACGAGGGACCAGGTCGAAGGCCGCCCTCAGGTCCACGAATACAGAATAGAGGCTGCCACCCCCCAACTGTACCGTTTTCCAATGAATGAGGGCGAGCCGAAAGACCTGATCCATCGTTGAGATCTTCTCTCTAAAACCCGCTTGGAGGGGACTCAGTATGTCGTGTTATGTTATGTTAACTGAAATTTCTTAAGCGCACAGCTGCCCCAGCTAAGGGGCGTCCCGGCGCTATACCTGAGAAAGTAACATAACCAACAAACCAACAGAGACACAGCTAATACGGCAAAAAGATGCGTCTTAACAGCTTTCCTAAAAGCAAGGAGAGTTTCCAGAGAGCGAATGTGGACAGGGAGGGTATTCCACAATTTGGCGGCCATCACCATAAACGAGCGGCCCCCTAATCTACATTTTTGGAACCGTGGAACAAGTGCCAAATTTTGACCAGCAGAGCGAAGGTTTCGCGATGGAGTGTACAAAATCAGAAGATGCTGAAGAATGGCAGGAGTATCAGTTTTAAAAATTTTGTATGCGAAACAGAGACTCTTAAACTCTATACGTCTGATTACAGGTAACCAGTGCAGTTTGCAAATTGTAGTGCGGGCAGAACAGAAGCGAGGCAAGCCAACCAAGGCACGTGCTGCCGCATTCTGTACTCGTTGGAATCGCTGGACTTCCGCCTGGTTAGCACCCAAAAGCAATGAGCTAGCGTAATCTAGTCTAGATAGTACGCTCGCTTGAATCACCATCTGTCGCGTTGGGGCATCGAAAAATTTGAGGATCGGCCTTAAACCTCGCAAGATGCCGAAGCACGTAGATGCCACCTTCTTAGTGTGACACGCGAAGGTCAGTTTGGAGTCCAGCCAGACGCCAAGATTTTTTAATTCAAAAATAGGTTTAGGGGGCGATCCCAGCTCCTCAGGCCACCAGTTGTCACCCCACAGATCAAGATGTTTTCCCAAAACCATCACCTCAGTTTTGAGGGCGTTGAGCTGTAAACAGTTGAGCGTTAGCCAACTAGCAACAGCCCTCAAACCCGCCGCAAAGTTCGATGCCGGCTGGTTAGAATCCCCATTGAGGGTTACCGCCAACTGGGTATCGTCGGCGTAAGATACCATAGTGAGACCCCAGCTCTTCGCAACTTCCGCCAACGGTTGGACATAAAGATTGAAGAGCGTGGGGCTCAACGCCGACCCCTGTGGGACTCCTTGGGTGATGGCATGGGACTTAGATCTGAAAGGTGGCGCTACCACCTGAAAGGATCGCTCCGAAAGGAACGACCGGAACCAGTCCAGCTCCCTGCCTGAGATGCCGGCTTCACCCAGCCTGCGGATAAGGATGGTATGGGATACAGTGTCAAACGCGGCACTAAGGTCCAAAAGGACCAGTGCCGCCGTTTGACCTGCATCTAGTACAGAGCGGAGATGTTCTACCATATAAAGGAGCGCCGTCTCTGTACTATGTTCCGGCCTGAAACCATTCTGAGTTGGATCGAGTAGGTGTGCAGAGGCCAGATGTTTAGTTAGAATGTTATTAACATGGGCCTCTGTGATCTTTGCTACCCACGGGAGAAGGGAGATTGGTCGATAGCTCTCCGCCTTCAACTGGTCCAATCCAGGTTTCTTAATGATGGGTCTGACACAGGCAGCCTTCCAACTAGGTGGGACTAACCCGGTAGTGAGGGACTGCTCCACCAGATGAAAAATAGGAGGAAGGCAGATGGACGCCGAGTCCAAAAACTGAACTGGCCTCAGAGGGTCGTCAGGAGAGCCTGATTTAACCTTGGCCGCTAAGAGGGTGAACTCTTGTTCCGAAGGTGTGGGAAGAATAGCCAAACACTGAGAGGTACGTGATGTCAAAGTCGTACCCTCAGGATCCACTTTGGGGAAAGAGCGATAGATGGCATTTACTTTTTCCACAAAGAAGCTAGCTAACGACTCACAGTGGGCCTGAGAACATATTTCAGTGACTGGAGATCTATTCGCTGCAAGCTCCTTCAGAACTTTGAAGACCAATTTAGATGGATTGGAGCTCGCCTGGAATTCCCGAGCATAGTAATCCGCTCGAGCCCGACAGACAGCTCTGTGGTATGCCTTTAGCTTAGCCTGGTAGCATATTTTAAGGCTTTTGTCGTAATTCTTCCTCCAGGCTCTTTCAGCTTGTCGGCAGGTGGTTTTAACACACTTGAGCGTCTCAGAGTACCAGGGGCTAGGTTGGGAGGATCGGATTTTAGACCAGCTGGCCGGTATCAGTGCATCGAGCGCCTTGATAATCCAGGCGCAGAATGTTTTATACCCCATAGCTATGTCATCCGTTTGGACCAGGGGTGAAGAGATCAAAAAACGATGGAACATCCATTCCGACAGACGATCCAACAATAGCCTGGCGAATAGCTTTTGTGAAACGTCTATCAGACTTATTGGCCTGTAATTGACCGGGAGCAGAGGACAACACTTTTTAAAAATGGGGACTATCTCTGCCCCCAGCCAAGTGGTGGGAATCATCATGCCATTCAAAATAGCATTGAACAGCACCCTAAGGTACGGGGCCCAGATTTTAACTTCATGTTTATATAGATCACCTGGAAGCCTGTCGAGGCCTGGTGCCTTTCCAGGCGCCAGCCCCGTGATCGCCATAATAACTTCCTCCAGTGTGAATCCATCCGTGGGTGCCGAATTTTCAGTGTATTGATCCATTGTATGTTCTAGTGGGGTCACTAGTTGATCCAAAATATATGGACTATACAGATTTTTGAAATGTTCCTCCCAAAGGGCGGGTGCTATGTTTGCTTCAACTGCAGGTGGGGGTTCTACTGAACCATGCTTAACAATTTGCCAGAATTTCTGGCTATCACCAATTTTAAGGGCGGCTGACATATCGGACCAGTTTTCCTCATCCCAGTCTATCTTGGCAATGTGTAGAGTGGATTTATAGGCAAGCCGTTTTGCCCTAATTTTACTTGGGCTTTGCCTTGTTTTTAGTGACTCGAGCAATACAGCCTTTGCTCTCCTGCAAGAAGCGTTGAACCATGGGGCTCCTTTCTTCTTAGATTTCTTCAGCCTAGACACAGGGTTCAATACTTCTACCAGATTAGTGCATAGCTCAGAGTGGATAACCCCGAGCACAGAAAAATCTGCAGGGTTGGTTTGAGTGGAATTGGGTATCTCAGGTTCTTCTAGAGCAAGAAGTTCAGCATCGGTGGCCAATTGCGGGGTGAGAGCCTCGACCTGTTCTAACGCGTTGGCCACTGTTGCATACAATCTTTGAATGTTATTTGGGTTCTCCAAGAGTTTCAGCCATTTGATTCTACGCCTACTGCTTTTCAGAACCAAGGCAGCCGGGGGAGCCGAGTTTTCTTCTGCCGTACCCGTATGCAGTCCCTGGGCCACGAATGTTAGTGAAAGAGCGTTATGGTCACTGTCATTCCTATCGACTATCCTAAAATCCTGCACTTTATCCCAATCCTTCGTTGAGACCATGATATAGTCTATTCGTGACTCGTACCCTGGTCTGTTGAAGGTGAATTTCGGTGGAGTATCTCCTTCGGTTCGGCCGTTACATGACCTCAGTGATTGACAGAGCGTTAGGGAGGTTATTTGGGTAGCAATAGGTGACCAAGCCTTTAACGGTGGAGCCATCAGTGTGGGGATCCCCCAGAGATCATCCTCATCACTCGTAACACCCACTAGATGATCTGGAAGAGGCTCATATTGGGTATTAAAATCTCCCCCCACTATAAGTGTGGAGCATAGACTAGCGGAATCGAGGAACAGTGCTAGATCCTCAATTGTTCTCGAGGTACCTGCTACCCCAACCGCTCAATGCTATGCTCGGACCACGTGCCCATTCCAACACAACGCACTGAAAGTCTGCTGAGTCAGTTTCGCGAAGTGTTGCCCTACAACCAAGGTGAGAAGCCACCCAGATCAGGAGGCCCCCAGATGGGCGTCCCTTCCCACCCCAGTTTGCCAGAGTTTCAAAAGAAGCATATCCGGTGTAGGACTGTTTTTCTCTGGCCCATGTTTCTTGGAACAGGCATATGTCATATCCTTCTATTAGTTCCTGCCACTCAGAGGAGTCTATTTTATTGGCCAGCCCTGCGATATTCCATGAAAGTATGGAGAGTAAGCCAGAAGTCACAGACTTATCAGTATCGTTATTTACCAAAGTAGCCCCACTTGCCCTTGATTGACTGTACAGATAGTGGGGCATGCCTTCATTTATCGATGAGATTATTTCAGACATTACTTCTACAGAGGGATTATCCTTAGTGGTTGAGTCTATGTTATCATTAGTTGGCTTGATGATTGGGGTTATTAAAGTGTGAGTAGTATCTACAAGGTGTTTGATGATATAACCATCTTCATGCCTGTTCTCATCTGCAGTTTGATTGCAGTCTTCAGAGCATGATTGTGAGAGGATGGAAGCAAGTCGGGCCGGAGGGTTGGCAGAACGACTAGATAGATCTACTAGTGGTAATGTGTTTGTAGGCCTTTGAGAGAGTCAATCTACTTCCTCGAGGCACCCAAATCTATTGTAGACAGGGGCTCCTATCCACCCGCTATGTGTATTTGCCCAGTAATTGTAGGTCCCACCATGCCTACGTTTCCTCTCCGGGATCCAGCTCCAATTTCCTCCTGTGTTATGATGTGAAAGTGGAGGATACAAGAAGGTTAGAGGTCTGGATGCTATAGGCGAGTTCGCACTGTTGTAGTTCCAGGAATAAATGTGATGTGCAGTGTTGGGGTTTTCGAATGAAACAATCACACAATCGCCATCAATAGACTTATGCGAGGTCCCTATCCAGGGTACCCGACGCACCATAAGGATTTTACTTCTTAGGTGGTTGGGTATTGGTCTGTTGATGCTAAGCCAGTGTATTACTTTATTTTTTAGTGACCCATAATCTTCCTGCTGGTGAAATGGCAATTCTGAGACCCCCGTGAGCACAAATACATATGGTCTGACATCAGGGGGAAGATCCACATAACCCCTATAAAGACTCGTATTAGGTTTCGATCTCAATATTGTGGGTTGGGGGTTATTGTGCTCACTGGTGGTGACTGTCGGGACTGACATAGCAGGGGCAAGAGGGGTCGCCTGCTGTATTAAGTCTACTGCTACCTTGTTAGCTGTAATGTCATTTACACCCTTTTGCCGAGGTTTTGGGACAGGTCTGGATTTCAAGGCCTTTGTGGTATTTGGGTCGAGTGCTGGTGTCGCAACAGGTAATGGTGGTGGTACATTATTGATAGCGACCGGTGAGCAGGTTGGTTTATTATTGTCAGTAATACTGAGGGTGGCTAGGTTTAAAATACTTTTTTCGATCTCTAGCAATTGAGTTTCTATTCGTATTAATCTGGCTTCGAGAGGCAATAAAAGTTTTTTTAGCGTTCCCCACACTATTGTCAGGAAATGCACATCCTTCCCTTTTATGGTACAAAGTGGAACCCGGCCATCCTCGCTTTCAATTACGAGACTGTTTAAGTCACTATCGTCCTCTATAATTGGAAGGCTGGATTCTGTTTCTGGGTTAGAAGGGGGTTGAGGCGGTATATGGGACATTGCCTGAGTGGGTAATTGGGCTTTAGCTACCTTGGCCTTTTTCCGTAAGTAGGCAGAAATTTGATTACGTTTTCTTTTGTGATTTGGGCCCTTATGTAGGGTATGGAGAATCCCCCCGGTATTTTCTTTTAGTTTGGCGGTGAGGGCCGTCTTCAAAGGGGCACCATCACCTGTTATATGACACCCAACCTCCCCGCTTTCTAAGGAAGTTTGAATGGTGGGGTTTACTTGTGAGGACTCCGCCTTAGGTATTTGTGGCATAGGTGCTAGTGGCTGGTGAATTTCGGCCTGTGTCACAATCAGTATGGGGGTGGGATTGGTTGTACGGTCTGGTGATTTAACTAAAAGAAGAAGTGCCCTAGGGAAGATTTTTTTTTGGCCATGGCCAGTTCCTGGGATAACCTCCTCGCTGCCTCAAGTTCACTAGAGACCCTACGCTGCATTTTTCCAATCTTCATATCTATGGCAGTGTTGGTCCTGGAGATGAAATCATCTAAAGATCCATTTTTCAGCTTCCCCTTCGCGGCCCTGCTCTTATATTCATGGGTTGACATAGTGCGTGCTATAGGGCGGGGACTTGGTCGATAATACTGGGATCAAGTATTGAAGCCAAGAGCTGTTGCCCAGTCCAGTCTCCAACAGTCTCTAACGGCCTCAAACGGCCCGTGCTTTGCCCCGCGCGCGTCCCGCTTGCGCGTTGGGTGCTTCCTGTTGATAACGGGAGGGAGGCGGGAAGAGGACCAGCTGCAGCGAATCAGCAAGCGCAACGCCCGCTGGTCCTCGCAGTCCCGCAAGGGCAGAAGCAACACCGGCAGCTCCTCGTTGATGGTGAATTCCAGGTGTTGTGATCCTCGAGCGGCGCCCGCGGAGCGGGGGCCGCGAGGAGTGGTGCAGGAAACAGGAAAAAATACTTTGGAGGCAGAGGCAGCAATGAAGTACGTCGACCCTCTCTCAGCGCGAGCACTGAGGTCCCCACCCGCAGTCCTTTAACACCAGGCGGGAGGGGGGCGGGAAGAGGACCAGCTGCGGCGAATCAGCAAGCGCAACGCCCGCTGGTCCTCGCAGTCCCGCAAGGGCAGAAGCAACACCGGCAGCTCCTCGTTGATGGTGAATTCCAGGTGTTGTGATCCTCGAGCGGCGCCCGCGGAGCGGGGGCCGCGAGGAGTGGTGCAGGAAACAGGAAAAAATACTTTGGAGGCAGAGGCAGCAATGAAGTACGTCGACCCTCTCTCAGCGCGAGCACTGAGGTCCCCACCCGCAGTCCTTTAACACCAGGCGGGAGGGGGGCGGGAAGAGGACGAGCTGCGGCGAATCAGCAAGCGCAACGCCCGCTGGTCCTCGCAGTCCCGCAAGGGCAGAAGCAACACCGGCAGCTCCTTGTTGATGGTGAATTCCAGGTGTTGTGATCCTCGAGCGGCGCCCGCGGAGCGGGGGCAGCGAGGAGTGGTGCAGGAAACAGGAAAAAATACTTTGGAGGCAGAGGCAGCAATGAAGTACGTCGACCCTCTCTCAGCGCGAGGTACTAACATATTTCTCTCTCTCATAATTTTCACTACAAATGACTCGCCAGCACCACTTATCAGTACTAGGCCTTGCCTAATGGCGTTGCATGCTAGGACCTGGTAAGATTCTGATTAATACTTCCTCTCCCTGAAAATGGTGTATTAACAGCCTGGACATCGATCTACACCGGGAGGTATCAGAAGTCTACACTCCTGTCTAGGCAGTCACAGGTGTTCTCCTTCATCCCTACCTCATACACGCTGATGGACACACTTAAATACAGACTTCATTCCAACCACTTACCGCAATCTATCATATTTATTTTTGCAGCCTTGAGAAAGTCCTAGGCTGGTGAGCCACAAGGGGAAGAAACATGTATTGACTGCCTCTCACTTGTTACCCTGTGGAACACTTCAATATTGATAGAAATATTCACTGTAATTCAAAAGGACAACTGTAAGTACAATGAAAGGAACTCATTTCACTTTAGTCAAATGGGTGGACGCACTTGACCCTTTACGTAAAACCTACTAGATATCACACAAATTAAATTAAATACACCTGTGCTCAATCCCTGGTAACCTGACAAAAAGCAGTCAGGCTTAACTCAAAAGCAATCTGTAAAGATTTTACGCAGTGCATAAACAGTAGAAAATGTCAGACACAACATAATAACATTTCACAACCAATGGTACAATAAAGAGAAAAACGTTTATAAGTAAAATAAGATCACACCAACAAAAATCCAATCTGGTGACCGGCGGCATGAATATTTAAAGAATTAAACTGAAAAAGCTCTAAGAAAAATAATGTGCCCAATGTAAATCAATAGTTGTGGAAGACTAAGACAAAAGTGTGATTTCCTGATATTCTAAGCGGATAGGTCTAGGTGAAAGTCTGGAAGTCAAGAAGTTTGAAAATGTTTCTAAGTTCCACCTCAGAGGGGGACTTTGTCACTTTCATGGAGAAAAATGTAGACATTTCTTCTAAGTCCCAAAGTAGAGTGGGACTTTGTCACTCTTTGGGAAGAAAAATACTCTCTGCGCACAACACCACTGAAAATATAGCCGTCTCTGTGAAACAAAAAGCCCGATACCTGAAGCAGGTTAGTCCCGAGAAAGCTTTTGAAATGTCTCCCTAAAAATGTTGTAAGTCTCAACTCATAATGGGACTCAGTAATTTTCTCAAAGGTTGAAAGATCTCTGCACAGGACAACATTGAAATACAATCCGTTGCTGTGGAACTGCTGTCAAATATTTTTTTCAGTGGATCCCACAGCAGCTCTTGGAGAAATATTTTCTTCTGGTGCCAAATAACCACAGCAATATACTTCTAAGTCCCCCAGGAAATCAGGGGAAGGCACCTAGAAACTCTCAGGGTTTCAGGCAGCTATCAACACAAAAGTCCAGTCCAATTGCTACTGTTTCACTGATGTTCACAGCAGTAAACTCTTCAACTTTTTTATGTTCCTTGAGCCACTCAGGGTATAATGATTTGATCCTTGGAGCTCTTTCTGTCGTAGGATTTCAAGTGGGAAGGAATCCAGCCTCCTCAGGTCCTTTTCACAGGTCACAGATTTCAAGTGCAGCAGGTACAGTCCAACTGGTATCCTTTCACAAGTCCAGCAGTACTCTGATGAAAGCTAGATTCATCACCCTAAGGCACTCATATATCCTCTTTACCAATAGATTAAATGCTTCCACGCCCTGGTATATGTACTTTTTCTGTTTGTCTTACTACAATGTGTCAGGGCAAATCCAAGATGGCCAATGTCTTCAGCCACAGTAAACGTGGACTCTGAAAGAGTGGGCTGAATGAGGAAGTGGTCTTTAGCAATTGCTAAAACCCTCTAATTTTAAAAACCTGTTTGAGTTCGGCCTTGGAACCACAACTTAAAATGAGGCCAGTGTCTAGTAAGAAAAAGCAGGGTCCTACTGATACGATATACAGAAGAAATGTGACCTGGGTCTGTTCGATCCCTTTCAAAGGTGCAAAAGTTTTACTTTGAAAACTTGAAATTGCATTTATATAGTGCTTACTACCCCTGACAAGCCATTGAAATGAATTACGGCAAATAGCACACTACCCAATAGCCCAAAGTTAGTGGTTAGTCCTTTGGTTATTGGGGTTATGCCTACATGCTAAAGGAAACCATTACATGCATTTACTTCAGTTTCTTTGTGGTACATTAATAATTATGGTATGATTGTTAGAGGGGGATTATGTGACAAGGAAATGCTTGCTGGAATTAATACATATTGTTTAGTTGCGGGGATATGGTTTAAAAAAAAAGGAGAATAAGACAGACAGGCATGAGTTTTAGACTAGTATATAAACAGAAGAGACATCCATAAGGTGGAAGGGGGGGGGAGAGATGCATTCAAAATATATAAGGGAAACAAAAAGTAAAAGTTTAATTCAAGGTCAATTTTTCATGCAGGATTTTAAAGGAAAATAGCATGCAATCTGTGGATGTAAACCTCTAGAAAGAAATAGTTTTAAATTCTGCTCTAAAGGTATGTGGCTTTTAACAGTTGTTCTACAGTGGTAGCAGATACTTCCCTCACTGCAAAGCCCGAGCCCAATGCTTGTTGAGTCCCCTATATGAGCGACCATCAAGCAGTGACACATTTCAGCATATCTCTGTAACCGTAATTACAATTTGACAACACCACTAATGCCCCACTGTATGCAATACAAGCAGTACATTCAAGCCCAGAAAGTCCCCTATGTGTATCTACCACAGCAGTATATTTAATGCAAGTTTATGCAAATGATGTTATACCATGCACAAGCTTGCATATAATATAAACATGCTATGTAAACACCCACCAACGTAAAATATAAAATGCAGTTGATAAACACAGCGCAACAAACACAATTAGTAAATTCAGTGCATGTTCCGAACCATTCCCTACCTGATTCAAAGGGTACTGTCCTCTGTGTCCACCTGAAGAGCACTAAGGCCAACAGAACAGGCACCATGGTGCTTATTTACAAACCCCTTGCAATGCTGGTGCGACACTTTTAATAATGCAAAAAGTGTACCATATGCCCCTTTGTTCCAGTAAGTAAACCTCATAGTGATACCACAGCAGTATATTTACTGCAAGTTTATGCAAATGATGTTATACCATGCACAAGCTAGCATATACCATGTGCCCCTTTGTTCCAGTAAGTAACCCTCATAGTGATGTCTCAGATGCATCTCGACTCTGGCAGGTTGCCATCCTAGTAATGTCCAAAATTATGCTTAGGTCAAGCAAGCAGCCATATTATCGATGTTCAAGGATCCCACCCCAATCTACTGGCTCCGACATTTAAATATCTTGACAATGCCCCTTAACCTCTCTGGCTCTGGAAGTCTGCCCTTGTAATGGTCTTACGTGGAGCCCTGAGCTTCGGCACAAACCATGTTAGTGCTGTGGAACAGAGTAATCCTGCATATGGCCTGCTTAGTATTGACCGAGAGACACCAGGTAGCACTTCTTTTTCAGACATTCCTACATTTTTTCAAGCAGCCATTTTATTGATATTCTACAGTACCAAGACTAGGACTGGTTGACTGCTTAGTGATATCAAATGAAATAACAGATTTAAGCAAGTGGCTATTTTAGTTATGTGGAGCAGGACACCAGGTAGCCACCATATATTAGATCCTCCAGAGATGACAGGTGGCATTCTTGGTGCTGTCCCAAATTGCACGCTACTCTGGCAGGAAGGCAATTTAGTAGCATCCCTTAAAGCATAAGATTAGCATGGACAGCCATTTTCTAGATATTGCAGGTGGTGAAGTAATGTGGCATTTCAGTGAGCCCCAACACTAAACAGCCACAGCATTGTTGTCCTAGGGAACCAAGGTCTGCAGAAGCCATCAGCCTAAGGGGCCACCTGAGTGATATTTTAGATTTTACATAGCTTCAGCAGTCAACCTTATTGATACTATCACAAACTCCTCCTGGGTCAGGCCGGTGATGCCCTCTGGCTCAGGCCAATCGGCATTGAAATACATCCCGTAACATGGAAGTTCCTCCAATGAGCTCTGCTGTGCCTGTGAAATGTTTATGTTTATGTCGGTTTATATAGCGCCAAGTCACCGACAGGTCTCAGGGCGCTTTTGACCGCAATGACATCACAGCTCGGGCAGCAACAGGAGGCGAGCTAGGTCTATACTGAGCTCAACGCTGTTCTAAATAGAGTTGTCTTCAGGGCTTTCCTAAAGCAAAACAGATTTCCTTCCTTGCGAAGAGCTTCCGGCAGCTCATTCCACATTTTGGGCAGTAGGACCGAAAAGGATCTCCCTCCTTTTGTTGCTAGCCTGAACCGAGGACATACCAGCAACTGAGCCTCGGAGGACCTTAGGCTTCTTTCGGGCCTGTATATAACTAGTCTTTCCTTGATATAGGAAGGGGCTTGCCCATAGATGGCCTTGTGGGCTATGCAGAGGCTATTGAAAGCCGACCTTTGCGTCACTGGTAACCAGTGAAGATTCAGCAACAGCGGGGATGCATGTGATCTCCTTGGAAGTCTGAAGATTAATCTTGCCGCATCATTTAAGACTACCTGCAGTCTATTTGTTAAGGCTTTAGGTAAGCCCAGGTAGAGCGCATTTCCGTAGTCCAGCCTCGACAGTATGGTGGCAGAAACTATCGTGCGGATCATGGACTGGGAAAGAAGTGGAACAAGTTTGCGCAGTTGTCTTATGATGCCGTTACAGGTACCTACTACCGCAGAGATTTGATTGGTCATTGAGAGGGCGCCGTCTATTCTAATGCCAAGACTTTTGACCACGATTGCTGGCTTAGGGGTGGGCCCTAATTCCTGGGGCCAGTAGAGGTCACACCAGGGGGAGCAGGTGGATGACACAATTAACACCTCTGTTTTCTCGGGGTTAATCTTCAGGAGATTCCTGGACATCCAGTTGACTGTGTACCTAAGAATCTCCTGTGCCAGCGACTGGGCCCTTACGGTGTCATCTATGCTCAGCAACAACTGGGTGCCGTCTGCATAGTTGAACACCCGACAGCCCATCTCAACCAAGGTGCTTATTAGTGGTTGCAGGTATAAGTTGAACAATAAGGGGGACAAGGCAGAGCCTTGGGGTACCCCACATGTCAGGTCTCCTGCTCCTGATACCTCCTCTCCCAGCTGAATCCTCTGGGTTCGCCCGGACAAGAAGGATTCCAGCCAGAGGTAAGCAGAGCCCCGAAATCCAAACCCGGCCAACCTATCCAGGAGTATGGTATGGCTGACGGTATCAAACGCCGCTGATAGGTCTAAAAGTATCAGGGCGCTTGGTTTCTTTCGGTCAGCCAACCCTCTAAGGTCGTCCAGCACCGAGAGCATGACTAACTCGGTGCTATGGTGGGCACGGAACCCTGCCTGCATCTCATGGAGCAGATGGTTAGACTCCAGGAACGCAGCCAGGGACTTCAAAACATGCTGCTCAAGCACCTTGGATAGAAATGGGAGCTGGGAGATGGGCCGATAGTTTTTTAATACTTTGGGATCGGCCCCAGCTTTCTTGATTAGGGGCTTCACTCGGGCCTCTTTAAAGCTAGCTGGCAGCTGTCCCGTGTTCAATGACCTATTTAGAATGGACAGAATGCGTTCTTCTAGGCTGAGGCGGGCTAGGCGAAACACACTAGGGGGGCATGGGTCGGCTGGAGAGCCTGACTTTGTTTTCCTCATTAAGGTGTCTAGGTTCAATGAATCAATCGGGGGAAAACTAGACAAGTACATTCCACCTGGAGTTTTAGCAGGATGTAGTTCAGTGGAACCAACTCTGGTACTTGTTATTTCTTGTAAAATACCCTCGACCTTTTCTAGAAAGTATTTCTGAAAGGTGTCGCAATTGAGGGTGGTCTCTATAGATTGAGTTCTTTTACTTAGTTCCGTGAGGATTTTAAAAGTTTCCTTCTGAACATTATCTGCCTTATTAATACGATTTTCGTAGAATGTCGCTTTAGATTCCTGTATATGTTTTTTATAGGCTCGAAGCAACTGCCTGTATTGTTCACAGGATTCGGGGTCTTTTTTTCTCCTCCAGTTTCTCTCAGCATTACGCAGAGTTTTCCTATGCTCTCTTAGAGCTGGTGTGAACCAGGGAGCTCCCTTCCCACCACTATTCATTTTCTGGGATTTCACTGGTGCAATCTGATCAATTGCCCTTGTTAGATCACCCATTAGATCTCTACACTCTTGGTCTATGTCGGCGACTGGCGCCGTGGGTTGAGTGAATTCCCTGAGCGACAGAGTCAATGTTTGTGCATCAACATTTTTCCATTGACGAGTCTTTTTAATTTTTGGTGGGGGCTGTGGGGGTTTTGCGCCAATAGGGACCTCGCAATATATCAGGTGGTGGTCTGACCAGATACAAGGGAGAACTTTTACTGAGGTGATCTTGGGATCCAACACCCAGACCAGGTCAAGGATATGGCCCTTTATGTGCGTAGGGGAGTCTACCAGTTGCCTGAAGCCAAGCGAACACATTGTTGTCTCCAAAGAGCTAGCTGCTGGCTCCTTTTTCTCCTTGTCCCAGTGTAGATTAAAATCGCCCGTGACTACTATGTTCTTATAACGTGAGCATATATCCGATATGCTGGCCATAAATAAGTCGTTAAAGACTGAGGTGGAATTTGGCGGGCGATAGACAGTGAGGATGATTAAACACAAATTGTCAAACATAACTTTCACTGCCAGCAAGTCGGCCAAGTCCACTGTTTCTGCCAAGATTTTAATTGCAGCTAGGTTTTTCTTAAAGAGTATAGCTACTCCTCCCCCACGGGCGTTCCCTGCGCGATTATGCCAGTAAATGTCATAACCTGATGGAACTGCTGCTATAATGTCTGGTAGTGAGTTTTCCCCGAGCCAGGTCTCAGTCAATGTTAAAACATCGATTTCTCCAGCTTGGAGTAAGGTGAAAATCTCAAGACTATGGCATTGCAGTGATCTGGTGTTTAAACTAGCCAGATTCAGGGTATGGGAATGGGAGGTGGACTTACTGCTACATGAACGGCGAATAGAAAGTTCTTCTAGTAAGGCTAGCGTAGTTGGATCCAGGGACTGGGTTCCCCTCTGTAGATGGTATAAAGCATCCCGTGTGTATGAAAGCCCGCAGCCAAGAGCCCCAGCCCCAGCACCCGTTTGTACGCGGACGGGCGCAGACGGGCTGGACTCTGGCGTGACTCCGGCGCGAATCAGGCGCGTCCGCTGTGCGCGTCCGCTGCGCGGAGTCATGACTAACCGTTTTTATACCTGAGGCTAGAGCGCCGAGTCAATGTAGCCCTATCAAAGATGGCCGCCGTCAATTTCGGCCGAGCACAATGAATGAATGGCCCTAGAATCGGCCACAGGTATCTGAATCACCCCCAAAGCAATGAAATACCCCAAAATGCTAGGGAGGGATCGTGTGACTGTCCTGGGTATTATGGGTGTCTATGCTGGCTCCGATGTCAGAAAAACGGGGGGGGTCGGACACAAAGGAACAACAGTGCAATGCAGTATAAAATGTCTAAAATACACAGATTTAAAAGTTAAGCAGCCAAGCTGCTGTGGTGTCAATGCTAGAATCAAGCTATCTCGCGAGCAGCGTTTTGCCTCGGCTTTTATACCTGAGGCTAGAGCGCCGAGTCAATGTAGCCCTATTAAAGATGGCCGTCGTCAATTTCGGCCGAGCACAATGAATGAATGGCCCTAGAATCGGCCACAGGTATCTGAATCACCCCCAAAGCAATGAAATACCCCAAAATGCTAGGGAGGGATCGTGTGACTGTCCTGGGTATTATGGGTGTCTATGCTGGCTCCGATGTCAGAAAAACGGGGGGGGTCAGACACAAAGGAACAACAGTGCAATGCAGTATAAAATGTCTAAAATACACAGATTTAAAAGTTAAGCAGCCAAGCTGCTGTGGTGTCAATGCTAGAATCAAGCTATCTCGCGAGCAGCGTTTTGCCTCGGCTTTTATACCTGAGGCTAGAGCGCCGAGTCAATGTAGCCCTATCAAAGATGGCCGCCGTCAATTTCGGCCGAGCACAATGAATGAATGGCCCTAGAATCGGCCACAGGTATCTGAATCACCCCCAAAGCAATGAAATACCCCAAAATGCTAGGGAGGGATCGTGTGACTGTCCTGGGTATTATGGGTGTCTATGCTGGCTCCGATGTCAGAAAAACAAAAGGCACTAAGATGGATTGAAATATGTGTAGTTTTAAATATTGCAACAATTTTGCAGATTATTCCAGTGATTCAACTTCACAAGAGCCATGTGCCACATTATCAGCAGAACGTTCATGGATGTGGGGTCTCATTTGTGGTATTTTTGGCATAGGGTAGCAAGTTACCTTGCCCCACTGTGCTACAACAAAATAAAAGGGCAGGAGTGCCCCATATTTAAGCAACACAGTTAATTTCTTTCCTTCTGCCTGGTCTGGTTGCGGTTTAGCAGCCTAGCGCCAGCATAGACACCCTTGCACCCTAGTGCAAGGATACCTCAGTTACAAGTAGGATTGTTTTTGTACAGGAAAGAGCACCTTCCTATATAAACACAATCCTATGAAGCATTTTCCTCTTTCTATGTGTGATGCAGAATGCAGCACATGGAAAGAGGAAAAAACGTGGAGAAATGAACATATTTCTCCTTGTTACACCTCACCTCATGAGGCATACAGATTTGACGCTTCCCTAGGTTTACATCCTTTTGTAAATCAGGAGCAGTGTCTAATTCCGTGGGTGTTGCGTGGGAAAACTGCATGCCCATGGAATGTCTCCCTAGTTACAGAGTAAGGTGATGCGGCTAGCGCAAGGTAAGTGGCTTTATTTCTTTATTTCTTCACTTTAATCTTTCCCGTTATATGTCGAACTCCACTAACCCCACCCCGCCCCACCCACCTCACCAGGCCAGAGCATTACCTGTGTGAGCCTCCACTGTATGTCATTGAAATCTACGCTACTCCACTGCATGCCTCTCAACTCTACACCACTCCACTGTACACTATTTTACTGTACCCCACGCCACTCCACTGTACGTATTCCATTCAAGACCACTTTACTATACGCTATTCCACTGTACATATCTCGCCTGTACCCCACTCCGCTTTACACTGTTCCATGTCATGCCACTCCACTGTACACTATTAAACTGTACGCCACTACACTCTAAGCTACCCCACTCATTCATACTGTACCTCACTCTACTTTACTCCATGGCACTCCATTGTACAACACTGTAATTCACTCTGTGGCACGCCACTCCTCTGTATGACACTTTCGTACACTCTACAACACACCAGTCCACACCACTGTATGAAGCACCACTCAATTTACAACACTATACTCTGCTATATGCTGCGCCAGTCCACTCTTCTCAACTCCACACCACTCTACTCTACAACATGCTACTCCACTCTATGGTACGCCACTCCACTTGACTCCATTCCAGTCCACTCTACTCTTTTTTTAAAAAAAATGTTTTTATTACGCAGAAACAAAGTGTAGTGTAGTTTCTATATTCCCAATAGGCTCTGCGCATTGGAATAATATATCCTATAGATTAGACGTAGGACTGAGGTCGACTAGGTCTCTATCGAATATACTAGACTTAATTGTGTGTGCCAGCTTGCTCAGAGGTCACTAGAAACGTTCTTGAATTCACAAGAAGGGATTAGTCTCTGACAACCGCATAAACATGACAACTTTGTTTCCCCAAGATAAAATGTATCTTCAGAGTCGTGGAAACAATAGATATATATTTCACTCAGTCAATCGTGCATGCTTCGTTTCACTAGAGGTGCAGAGAAAGTAGAAAAACAGGCGTTTTCAATAAAAGGATTTATTGGACAGTCTTCTTTCTCAGGCATAAGAAATGAACTGCTACAATCGTAAAACTGGTTGTAAAATATAATGCATACAGTATAAATAGTAGAATAAAATAAAACTGTAAGAGCATTGTTTGATTCCTAAACCATGTATAAATACATACATAAATAACAGAGGCTAAAAGTACTTAACTGGTGCTTCTAAAATACGCCTACCCCAGTGTACCCAACCTAAGCTTAGTACGAGGGAAGAAGTAAGTGAGGTGTAGCATAAATGTAGTATTCTTTTGCCAAGAATCTGCCCAAGATTTCTCTAAGGGTCTAATCAGCTCTGTACCTTAGTTTAGAATGAAGAAGGTCAGTCTCGGGACTCGATTTCCCAACAACCCGCAAGGGTAGCTTGGAAACACTGGATCTGGATTTCCCGGCAGGAGAAAAAACAGCGTCTCTCTCAGTGTGTCTGCTGGAGGGTCGTCTTCCTTCGGCACTTGCTGTAGCAGGGCGCGTCAGGCAAGTAGATAGTCGAACTGCTCCAAACCACCGTGTGTTTGCTTGGGCGATTGTGGGAATATTTATACCATGGAGGTGCCAAGTTTGCCGTACAGTTGGACATAATAACGTCATCAAAGAGTCTCAGTTCTTTGAAAACTCCATAAGTTCTTGGACAGATCAACATTCAAGCAAGGGGAAGTACCTAGATGCTGAAGCTGAGTTTTCCAAGAAATCGTTGTGGATTTTCAGAACTAGTGGAAGTAGCCCTGCCGTATTTGGACTGCATGAGCTATGCCTAAATATGGTTATGATTTCTATGCCTATATAAGGCTATGGTGATTCATACCTATATAAGGGCATGAATCGGGAAACTTACAATAGGGTCTTAAAATAATACATAACAAAAGATTGACCAATATTCTTCTACAGAATCAAAAAAATCAAATTCATAAGTTTACACTAGACACCATTATTTTAAATATTAGAATCTTCTTTTAACAATGCTGTCCATTTCTTCGTTATCTAAAGTGTAAATTGCAAAATCGCTGAAATTCTTTCATATTCAATAGTACACCTAATTAAAAACATTTAAACAATATAAAGTGCTATCTGTGTATTTATCTCAGATAAAGTGCATTTTCCCTATCATCTTCCTCTGCTTGTTCTAAACCTTAATAAAGTTAATCAACTCATTTTCTGCCCTTGACATCAAAGCTATTTCATGAACAAAGTGCAATTATGCTCAGATAGTTTATCTTAAAAAGTACTTTAACACATTTACCCTTGCCAGCTTTCTATCTCATCCATATGTTTCCATACGGAAGCATATCTTTTAGTAGCTCCGACCCTTTTCACATAAGCTTCTTCAAATTTTCTTATTCAAATTGTTTTTTATACCATTCTAGATGTGTTGGTACTTTTGTTGTTTGCCAGTTCTGGAGAATCAGAGAGCGTGCCACCAGTGAAGTAATTAATGCAAAAATGTCCAGCCCCCTAATCATTGGCTGAGTTTGTATTTTCTTTAATAAACCAAAAAAGCTATTTCAGCATCTGGATCCAATCTTATCAGCAAGCCAAGGCTAAGCACAGCACAAACTTTCACCTAGAACTGTCTTAACATTGGGCATGTAAACAAACATGAAGCCAGCCTCCCTCATTCAATCACTGACAACGAAAACATTTATTCTCGACTTCTGGAGGCATTTATGGAGCGCTTTAGGTGTATAGTATGTCATCCAGCGTGATAAAAAAGACATTCTTTTGAAATGTGCTGCTCTTAGTGCCTTGCTGCCATATTGCGAGATAACTTCCCATTCAAGATCTGAAAAACGACATTGCGTTTCCTGTTTAATCCTCTCCAGAATTTTTTTAACCAAGAGGGATTCTCCTTGGCTCCTACATAATCGATTCCAATTTCCCACCGCTCTTAGCTTTGTTCTAAAATGGGCAGCTAAAGCTGGAGTGACACCTGTTCTAGATGGAAGGCTGTACTTATTAAATAGATGTGTAATTTGAAGATAGCCAAAAAAGAATAGCGTGCACCTGTCTCCACATCTAGCTTGAACTTCCTGCCAATTAATGCATCTCCCTACAATTGTAAAATGACCTAGCTCTTTAAAACTGTTAGCTTCCCAAAATCTTAAACAGCTTTTCAGGATTTGGAGGCCTAAGCATTTGCATTCAGTAAGCTGCAGGTTCTTGTACCCTGCAGAGTGAACCTTCAAGGAGTAAAATGCCTGAAGTCTAATACGAAACTTCTGCAGTGTCTTGTATCTTGTTTTTTTGGACATTTTGCTGTACATAAAAACCTGAATCTGAGACTCTGCTTCCTGAATCATCTTGTTAAAAAAAAAGCTATCAAAGAGCCCCTTCCTGTCCATTAAATGGGTTATAATATCTAAAAAAGATATTTCATAGTACGTATGAATTTGGGGGAGTGCGAGCCCCCCCAATTAATATCCAGTTGAATAACAAGGAATTTTACTCTTGGCGCCTTCCTATTCCAAACAGTCGAAAGATTGTTTCGAGCTCTTTGAAATATGTTGTGTTGATTTTAATCGTAACGTTTGTAAAAAGGAAAATTAATAAAAGTAAAATTGACATTTTTATAAGGGCAATATGACCGATTAACGAGAGGGGAAGAAGTATCCACTTATCGGGTAGGTTTTTAATTTTTTCAGCATGGCCTCATAATTTAATTAAAAAATGTCCACATATTGATTTTTGACATATATCCCAAAATTTCGAATCGGATCAGGGGAGAGAACTTGCCCCTTAAGATTATCTGGGAGGAAATCACTAGGAGCATTACGCAACAGGATTTCAGTCATTTTGTGATTGATTTTATATCCTCTAATCAATTTAAGCTGTGCAACTTTCTTTAATGTCATTTCAATATTCTGTTTTTCAAGCTGGTAAGGTACAAAATAATGTCGCCTGCAAATAGTTTTAGTTCTGACATTCCTACTAATGGTGTTTTATTCTCTACGTTATTGCGGATCTGAGTGGCCAAAGGTTCAATGAAAAATGTAAATAATACAGGAGAAAGGGGACACCCCTGTCGAGATCCCAAGTTTATCTCAACCATACCAGCTAGGATAGAATTTATAAAGACCTCTGCCTGGGCCCCTTGATATATATTATGTAACATGATAAAAACCTGCGGGGGAATCCCAACCCTTTTGAAGACCATAGAAGAGAGCATCCCAATTCACCAGACGGAACTCCTTTTCTGTGTCAACTATCATGATAAGAGCTGGTGTTGATTAGTATTAAAGAAGTCAAGTGCTTGAACTAAGTATCCCGTATGGGATGACATTGACCTACCTGCTACAAACCCTGTTTGGTCCTTATGGATCCCATACTGTGCAGCTGGAGTAAATTGATTTGCCCAGATTTTCATAAAAATTTTATCATCAGAATTTAGAAGGTTAATTGGCCTGTATGAATTGACATCCCTGGGATTTTTACCCTTCTTAACAAAACTAACGATGAAAGATTCTTTAAAAGTTTTTGGAACCTCTCCTCCAACCTTACCATAGTTAAAAAGCGCTAGCAAAAACTGTGCTAAATCTTCCGAAAACATTTTGTAGGATTCTGTCTGAAGGCCGTTATTGCAGCATGCCTTCACCCCTGACATTGGTGCTAAGGCCTGTTGAAATATCTGCAGTCCTCTCTTCTTTCTGAGTACTTGATATCGGTGGCAGGTTTATATTGTACAAATATTGATGCAATTCTTCTTTTGACACCCTATGTTTAGTTGCGTATAATTCATTATAATGATCTAGACTAGAAATATCTTAACAATGTTATTCTTTTCGGACACTAGGGTCCTCCCCCTTGGCTCCAGAAGTTCATTACCTGCTGCGGCTTCCTGCTTTACCATGGTCAACCAGGCTAGAAATATTCCATCATTTGATTTGCCTCATAAACTTTCTGCTGGAATGACTGTTAGCTATTTATTTCTTGTATAATAAAACACTCTCTTAACTCCTGTTTTGCTTAATTGCCCCTCTGCTAGATTTCCATCCCCCAGGGTGCTGTTTCTTAGCACAGCGGTTATCAACTGCCTGCTGAAGTTCAGCCATACATGACTTTCGGGTTTTTGTTTGCGCATCCATAGAGGCTATCATTTGCCCATGTACTGAGGCCTTAAAATCCTACCAGACAGAAAAGAGCTTGCTGTACCCTTGTTAACCTGAAAGAATTCTTTTATCCATTTTCTCATGCTATCCGTCCGTTGCTGGTTTATTAAAAGGAGTCAATCCATATGCCACTTGGATATTTCCCTCTTTCCTACATCTAATTCGATTTCAAATTTGCCAAGCAAATGATATGCAAATGATTTGGCCCATATTTTGGTGTTAAGACAGGTCAAAGAGTGAGAAATAAGAAAGAAATCAATGCGAGAGTCCGACTGATATTGACAGGAATAGTAAATTTCCCGATGATTCTTTCACCATGGATCGATTAATTGATAGTCTTGTTTTAATACGTCTATTACTTTTTTAGTCTTAGGCTTCAGTTGTTTCTTTGTTTTATTCAACTTATCTTTTCCCAAGTCTTGAACAAAATGAAACTCCCCTCCTAAAATTATGTGGCCCATCGCCCTTCTAGTTAAATCGTTGATCTTCATAATAGCTGTGGGGTCATCTACAATTGGTGCATAGTAATTCACAATATTAAATATATTCCCGTTTACCCTGGCTATAACCCATATCCATCTACCATAAGGATCTCTTTGGACTTGAACAATCTCCCATTCTATTCCTTGCCCGAAGTATATTGTTACCCCCCTAATTGCAGCCCCAGCCGAAGAAAAATATGCCTTAGAGAAGGATTTAGAGATGAAAAGCTTAGGTGTGTTTGTCTTAAGATGAGTTTCCTTCAAAAACAGAATTTGTAGTGAAAATGAAGCTAAACATCTTATTAGCCCACCATATTTTTGCTTTTTAGATATACCATTTACAATGACTGTAGTTATACCGATTTTAAGACCTTTCCCTAGAGTTGCTGCTTGAGTTTAAAGTGTTGTCATCGATATTTTTCTTGCCTGTATCTTTCCCTCCATGGTTCTTCTCTTTTTTCTTTTGTCATGTCACCCTCCACCTATGCCCATCCCCCACCATCCAAAGGAAGGGGAATTGCCCACAGTGCCCCTCACTTCATCCCCCAAGGTAGACCTCCCTTCTGAGTGCCATGGTATTGCATCCTGCATGATCCATTCCACCCCCCCACCCATGATCCTGTAGCTATAATCTATTTACTATTTCTTATCTATTTCACTGTGGAAATTTCTTGCAACAATTCCAGGGCCTCATCTATCTTTGCGAACACATGAAATTTCCCTATCACTAAGACCCTTAACTTAGACTGTTGTGCAATCACAACGTGTGAGCCCTGGGCCTTGAATAAATACCTGAGTTCAACAAAATCCTTTCAACAACGCGCCGCAGCCGCTGACATCTCAGAAAAAATACAACAGCTTGATCCTTCTTCCGTACACAATTGCTTCTTCTAGATGACTCTTATGAGTATCTGTTCTTTAATCTGGTAATCTGCAAAGTTCACTAAAATTGTCCGCTGCAATTTTGAGTTGGGACGTGGCTGAGACTGTACCCTATGTGCTCTAGTAATAGTGAGGTCACCTGAAAATTCTGGGATTACATTTTGTTAAATAAATGTTTCAACTCATTGGATAGTTTGGCCACCTTCACATCCTTCTGGAACCCGAACTAGATGCAGGTTAGACCGCAGAGAAAAATTCAGTTCCTCGAGTTTATTCTCTAACGAGGCTTTCTCCTTTTTCGCTATGTTGGGTTGATGCTGCATAGAGTTCATCTGATGTTCAAGTTGAGACATTCTGCATTCAGCCTCTTACATTCTGATTGGGAAGGTACCAACTGCTTCCTCAATTTTTGCCAATCGGTGATGAAGGGATGCTATCTCATTTGCTTGTGTTATCTTAAGTTCTCTTATCTCATCCAGGATAAGGTTTAGCATAGTCTTCACATCACATTGCGTAGAGGTAGCCTCCCCTTGCAGTTGACTGGTAGCTTGGATAGAGGCTTGCCTGGCTCTGACTGCGCCTCTACCTGCAACCCTGTAGCAGGACCTCAAATCTGCATTTTGAGAATAGGGCTTTTGCGGGGGCCTTCGCTGTAAATCCAATTAACTGTTCTCCTTCCAAGGGGGCTATGCGTGTTCTTGTTTTCCAACGGATTCAACTGTAAAGCAGAGGATAAATCCCCTTGCAACATGCGGGATTGTTTAACAGCAGAAGGGTCATGCAAGACGAATGGTACAGTTGGTGTTGTCTTAATTATGGAAAATAATGTATATTCCTTTGACTTCTTGCAGGCCTGACTTATGGCGCCCAATTGTGAAAAACATCAGTTTTTTCCCCCTAGATTGCCCCTGTAAGCAGCTCTTTTTTATTGACCTCTTGAGCTCTGTTATTTTCAATTGAAGTTTCCGGTGTATCGTTTTGCAAAGGGGGCTCTTCCCTCATCCAGCCACCCTTGTAGTATACTCTCCATAGCTGTGTCTCCCATTACTGCTTCCGTTCTAGACTCCAGTGCATCTTCTTCAGTGCTCCAAGGGCTTGAGATTGTTGCGGAACTGGGTCTTAATTTTGAGCTACGTTAGGCTCTTGATGCTGCTGACGCTGTCTTCAAAGAGCTGCACATTGTTTCATTTTATGGCCTGCCACGTTTTCCACATTGGTCCAAATATTTGGAATTCTTAAATGTTTTCCCATTTTGTCGCGCTCCAGGGTGTTTCTACTAGTTCGAGGGAAGAGAGAAGGGACCCAAACCAGCGACCCACTGCCAGATCACCCTCAGAATTATGAGCTCCCTTTGGGATTTTTTACTACTGGCGTGAAACCTGGGGGTGACCCTGCCCTTCCAATCCACTGCAAAATAATCTTTATGGAGCACTATTGGTGCGTTATAATTTAAACAATCATTTTTCTAAAGGCATCGGGCAGAGGCTCCAACGCATTTAAAATCAGGTTATGGTGAGGTTTTAGTGACTGCTTGCCAGTTGATTATATTTTACAATATGGCCTGCGAAGACGCACAATGTCCCTTCAATAGTCAGTTAAATTGTGTCAAGTTCCATGACTTACCACCTTTTTGGAGCTATGAGAGGGGCAGCCTGTCAGTCAGGAGCCTTCACGTTCTGCTCTCTGCCTCTGTCTCCCTCTTAGTGTCCATTCGGTTTGTTGGGGAGCAATGCAGGGGTCGTAAAGCAGCCAAAATCCAGGGTCTTCTTTTTTTTTGTTCCGGAATAATTCTCCTTGTTAGTTAGGCATCAGCAATTGCCCAATACGTCCCCGCAGCCTGAAATTGATAATTTTCATGCCCACCGCCATTCAGGAAACTCTCAGCGTTTTGGTGTTTCATGCAAACAGCATCACAAAGCCGAGCCCGGAAGCAGACGAGGGGGGAAGGAGCAAGGTAATCACGCTATCAGCAGAGCATAGGGGTTACACCTGCTACCACCAGCATACTCAGTCCATAAGACTTTACTCCAATCTACAGCAGTGTACGACATTCCACTCTACAATGCTCCACTCTACCGTTCTCTATTTCGCTCAATGCACCTTCACGCTCTACCACACTCTATGTCCCACCGTACACCTACCACCACTGTACAACACTGTGCTCTTCTCTGCAATACTCTACAACACACCACTAGAGTATAATGTACAAGATTCCATTCCAATTTATGATAGTTTACTCAACTCTAGGCTACGCCTATCCACTCTAGTGCATTCCAAGCCACTGACTGTACAACACACCACTGCACTCTGACACGTTAGAGATGTAAAGGTTATACTTATTTCTTAATTGTAATATTAATGCAACACCTTCAAATCAGTTTTACTTGTGTATCTCCAATCGCAATTTATTGAACTTGGTAGCCACAGTACATTAACTATAACTCGCCACCCTACCATGCACTGTGGTCTCAAAAAAGGGTGTGAATTGCATTGTCATTGGTGTTGTTTTAAATGCTATAAATTTAGATGGCATAAATGATATAACGTCACCCACAGTGCATGGTAAAGACACAAGTAATAGTTATAATATTTAGAAGGTGTTGCATAAATTATACATTTAAAGTTTAAGTATAATTTGTACATTTCTAAATCTTGTGTAATTTAAGTCTGGTTAGTATTAAACGTGATGTAGAGTTGAAGACCTGCTGGTATTTCTTGAGCCAAAGAAATATGCACTATTTTCAGCATACACAGATGTCTGAAGAAATGTGGAAAATCTGGCTTGAACACAATGTTTTCATGTTGAAAGGGGAAATCTTTAGATAACATTGTGGTACTTCTAAGGGGGTTACCTTCTTTATTTGAATTATTTATAAAGTAGTACAGTCATCCTCACAGAGGTATAATGGGGCTACATCATTCTTAAGCCCTGCAGCCAGTACACACACATTTATAAGGGTAAAACCTGGCTTTTAATCTCTTTCGGAACCTGACATGGTCTGAAGTCAGACAAATATCAGCAGGTAACAAGTTTCAATGAGCTTCTGCCAGATGAGTGAAAGAATGAATACCCATTCTGATGGCCTACTATTGCCATTCCACTGGAATCCATATCAAAAGAGCTCACGTAAAAGTCTGCGTAGGCCAAAGCATTTGCCAAAGGTAACATTGACTTGATCCTGCATGGAGAGGGTGTCATCTAACCAGAATCCAAGATTCTTTGCTAGTCTTCTTGGTTCTGGTGCGGGACCCAGGGACGTCGGCCACCATGAAGTATCCCAGATGTAATTGGTGCCTCTAAAAATGAGGATCTCAATTTTTTCACATTAATCTTCAAACGGAGTGCTTGTATCCAGGTGGCTACCTCTGTCAGACAACCAGTGAGGTTCTCTCCGGTTTCCTTGTGTCTCTTCCACAAATAAATAATAAAATGGAGAAGTCAAGAACAGATTCTTGAACAGAGGATATTCCAAAAGGATAATTCCGAAATGTGCAGAAAGAGTAGCAATACAGAATAGACAAGATTTATTAGTAACCAGAAAAGAGCAAGTATAGGAAAGAAATAAAGAAAATGGAACTGAAATAAGAATGATACTAACACAGAGTAAGGAACCTTCAAAAATCAAACAGATATTGATGAAATATTGAAGGATGTTGAACTGTGACTCTCACAATAGATAACATATTGGGGAACCAAACAACAATCACATACAAAAGCCAAAAGAATAAAAGATTGATTGGTTTGCAGTCATTTAGAAAAATTAAAACAAAAAGTTGGTGAAACTCTCAGACAAGATTTTATAAGTGCAATCACTGCAAAATATGCCAAATTACTGAAGCAGTCACAAATTCACAGTGAGAAATGGTAGAATGAGAATCATAAAGAAGGGAATAGCATGCTAGAGTAAATATGTTATTTATATCATAACATGGCCATGTGACTTTGTATACATAGGCAGTGTGACATTTGACGGAAAGAAGAGAATATTGGAAGATACACAAGCAATTACAAATAAAGATAGGCATTATCCTGTGGCACAGCAATTTGAAAGAGAACATGCAAATGACTGGAAAAAATTAAGAGTGTTTGGCACTGACAGGACAGAATGGAAGGAGAGAGGTGGTGACGGACAATTGGATTTAAGAAAATTAGAGTAATTTTGAACATTGGAACATTGAGCCCCACACTGTTGAATCAGGATGAAGAAATGTTTGTGTATCTCCTATAAATGAGTATGCATGAATTATGAATACATAAGGATTGTGTTGAGGTCAGGAAATGAGTTGTAAACAGTATGTAAGTGGAAAAGGTGTCCCCCAGAGGGCTTCAATGATATGTAGTAAAAAATAAGATTCCACTTTTATAACTCACCGGGGATTTGTAAATATGAATTAATCTTTTAGACATCTAGTTTGGCCCTAAAAACGAATAAGTATACAGTGGAAGATTTATGACTGAAAACACTTAACCCAGCAAATCACTTTGTCTGAGCTCCCTGAAAATCATAATGAAATCATTATTATATTAATTGCTTTTACAAATTTTCACCCAGCTTTTCCAGTACCATTATGTGTTTGAACTTTTGGAATGGGATGGACTCCCTTAATGCATTCTGTTTGTTATAAGCTGTACACAAGTGATTACTTGACTCAACAATTATAGTATATAGACAGTGCTGATGGACTAGAAACTGTGAACAGGACCTTATGTGCCTGTGAGGTCAAAACGCATTGGTGTTTTCCTCTCGTCTAATATGCAATCAAATTAAAATATCACACATATATAATAATATCTGAGTGCCTTTGTTGCATACAGTGCAGAGGTGGATAAAAACCCATATTCCACAGTTAACTGTGAAAAATGGAGGAGGCGCTAGGGGGCGCACAGCGGAATGGCTGCCTAGCTTTGCAGCTCCGCCGGGCGGATCGAAATATCGCCAAATTACTATACAAAAACGGATCGCAGCGTGACGCGGACCATACCGCTGCAGATGGGAGACTGAGGTGCACAATCGGAGTGCTGACAGAAGACGTCTGAGCCGCAGCCCCCCCCCCCGATACAGCCCGATGATCCCACCAGCCGCGCAATTCATCATGGCGGACGGCACTCGGGTCAGCCTGGGACAGATGCGGGAAGCTCCGTGCGTGTGGTAAACAGGGACCGCCGGCGCTATAGCGGCTTTGTGATCACAGGGTTCGGGACTGCGGACGGCTATAATTGCGGCAACTGAGCGGACCCTGTGCTTGAGGACTGGCATTATCTTAGAGTGGCTCACGCTGACAAAATGGCGGCTACACAGGGAAAACAACGGATCTCCCCCGCTGTACAGCGCTTCGGATCACCACATGCCCGGTAAGCCTCTGGAGGTCTCTGCTCACATTGGTCATAGACTGCAGGGTCACTTATCCTCCATTACTGCATGGCATTTCTTTGACACGCTACAATCATAACAGGCGCAAGATGGCGGCGCCCATATACGAACAATCACACCACGCTGGGGATTGCAAAATTAAGCGGGCAGCTGTGGCTCAGTAGGCAAGGTGGATTGGCGCTTCCTCACGGGTCATGCATTATCTAAGCTACAGGAACGGTTCACTCATGGGTGTCCCACGGTATATTATATAGCTAAAAACACATGCTGCCACATCAGCGCCTGCAGCAGAGAAGGCGCGAAACCCGTTCAGCACCGTTGGTCCCCGCCGCTTCACTGACATGACGGGTGACTGAGCCTATCTATCTACGTGTCATTGACGCTGACGTTGTGTATTTGAGGTGGGCGCTGACAGAGTGAACCAGATTCTTTCACAGAGCGTTGCGGCGCGCAGTGTGACTCCGCCAATGGTACGATGAGGCTACCACTGACATGCATCGCTAGTTAATCAGGAGACAGTACCCACATTCGAACTGTTCATTACCACCGGACCTACGCGGGTTACCTAACGGAGGAGGCCATCATTCAAACGCCGCGCACTCAGGATGTGCGAGCAGTGACACCTTGTAGCACGGTGCTTACACCATTCTACCGACTGCCACCACACAAGGCTCATTGATACAGCAGGACCGCGACGACGGCGGGCACCATCCTGACGTGACCGCAGAGTACACTGTGCTGTACATCATGGGGAAGCCAGATAATAGACAGCCGAAAATCACCTTTGAGACGCGGAAGACGCCGCGCGGCCAAAATGGAGCTACGGAAGAGGAACAAGACACAGACCCTCAGGAAGGAAGCACTATGGAAACTATCCTGAAGGCCATACAAACGAACCTGCAGGACATTAACGGCAAGCTGGGCCATTTAACGGGCAGAGTCGACAGCATGGCGGCGAAACTCGACAAACAGGGCGAGAGACTGGATACAGCAGAGACCAGAATTTCAACGGTAGAGCACGAATCGCGCACCACGACGACTAAATGCGCAGGCATGGAGAAGGTCCTAGAAGTAATAAAGGCTAAGTCGGAGGAGTTGGAAGCCAGGTCGAGACGCAACAACATACGAATAGCTGGACTGCCGGAATCAACCAACACCGGCCGTATGGAACCGTATGTGGAGCAACTCTGCAAAGACTTGTTTGGTGCCGACAACCTGTCATCTATCTTCATTATCGAACGTGCACACAGATCCCTAGCACCGCAGCCCAAACCAGGAGCGACACCCAGACCTATAATAGCACGAGTTCTAAACTACAGGGATAGAGATGCTCTATTGAGGATGGCGCGGGAAAAAGGTGAAATTCAACACCAAGGCAACAAATTGGAATTTTACCCGGACTTCACGTATGCAGTACAACAAGCACGTAAGGAATTCAATGAGGTTAAAGCTAAACTTCGTGCCCTGCAGATCCCCTATGCCATGCTGTACCCCGCAAGGCTGAAAGTTACGTGGGATGGCAAGCCAATCTTCCTGTCGACACCCAAGGCTGCGATGGACTTCATCAAGACAACGGCAACCAAAGGTAAACAATCGAACCGCAAGGACAGGCATACTGACTCAGAATAACGGTAAGCTTATGGGGTATACTGTTTCCAAACACCAACTGTCTGCTGGCACAAAAGACTTATTTTTTTTTGACAAAGACTGATATCCTACGCCCAAACTTTGTGATCATGACCTGGTGTCATGTTCTGCTGCAGTGAACAGGGGACATTATGGCGCAGTGATATCTAACTAACTAGCTGCAGTTTGGGGTTATATGTCTATTTGAGTGGATACCTGTTTGCTCATCTATAGCTGGAGGAACTGTAATGCAGAGATGTGTGGGGTAATCACAGACTAATGACTGTCATTTTTGCTACTGCCATTGAAGTTTTCAATGTCTCATTTCATGATATGTATAACTCTCCTGGACACCATGAGTGGATGATATGTTCCTATATGTCAGTATTAGTTGCTGGCCAGCTGTGATCTGTTTACGTATTCTAGATCTGCCCACATCCTTTAGTTAGGATGGAGCAATGCGTCCTCGGCGGACCTCTACTAGGGCGGTCCCCGACCAGTTATGTTGATATTCGTTGTTTTACGGGTACAATGGCTTCGGCAGATTTGGGTTGCTGGAGTGGGTGGGACAAGGGCCAGTTGGGGTTCGTTGATTTCTAAACATCCAGGACGATTGAGACGCACTGCTGGAAGCCGCTTATGTAAGAGTAAGCTTAGGTCGAAATTAACTGCTCAATTGTTATGCTGTACTGTGCTAAGAGTGGGTAGATCAATATATGCTGTTTCTTTTTTGAGAAGATATTCAGACAGACATTGTGAATAGTGAGAATTTGAATCTTTTAACATGGAATGTACGGGGCCTCACAAATCCTAAGAAGGTGCGACAGATTTTTGCGTGTCTAGACAGACATCATATTAACATAGCACTACTACAGGAAACTCTTTTAGAACCCACCTTGCGCAGAACTGTTGGAACACGTTGGGCGGAGACGTGCGCTTCGGCGGCGTACTCCTCGTACTCTAGAGGGGTAATGATATTGGTCAAGAAAGGTACTGATTACAGGATTGAACGCACGATTGTAGATAGAAATGGTAGATATGTGATTGTATCAGGGAAATTGAGGGGGCAAATGATCACGATAGTGAATGTGTACGGCCCGAACACCGACTCCCCAGAATTCTTCCAGGAACTATGGGATCAATTACTAGATTTCAGTGATACTACCCTGGTCTGGGGGGGTGACTTCAATGTAACCTTGCGAAACGCTGAGGATCGCTCAGCGACTTCCACAGAACCTCATAAGAAGGCCGAGAAGAAATTGTGGGACATTATGGAAGACAGGGCACTCAGGGACCTCTGGAGGGTGTGCAATCCAAATAGCCCGGGTGAAACACACGTTAACATGGCACATAGGAGTTGGTCCAGGATCGATTTGTGGCTGGGAACAGATACAGCGGTACTATGGGCAACGAAGATAGCAACACTTCCCTGCACATTGTCAGACCACAACCCCGTGGTGCTCTCGCTACGGATTCCTCACCATACACCTCCACCCTTCAGCTGGCGTTTTAACGCACAAGCGTTATTAGACCCAACATATGTCACTGCTGTGACGGCTACCATTAAAGACTACTTCCAATTAAACGAAGGTACAGTTGAGGACCCATGTGTCCTATGGGAAGCATTCAAGGCGACACTTCGAGGGGTGTGTATCAGCACCTCCGCTGGGATACTAAAAGATATTAGAGTGCAGATCACCAGACTTGAACACAAATTGGAGACACTAGAGCAGGAACATGCACGCACAGGTAGAGCGGAATTGTTAGGCGAGATTAAACAGACACTTACTGAACACCAACAGTTTGCAGATGATGAACTGAAATACATCACCAAACGTCCTCAGGCTAGACAATTCGGAGAGGGAGGGTGGCCTGGCAGAGTTCTAGCGAAGAACATTTGTGGGGAAAGAGGGACGCAGACGATTACTCAGATTCGTGATAAACATGGTCAATTGCACACACAAGCTGCAGATATACTTCGTAGCTTTGTTCATACATACTCAGACCTCTACACCTCACAACAACCAGCACCAACTCAGGAAACGCTGCGTTATCTACAGGATATAACAATTGCATGGCTATCAGATAGTCAAAGAGAATATCTAGCGCAACCCATTACTGTTGAAGAGGTGACCGCAATAATTGTTGCGCTCCCCAATGGCAAGGCACCTGGGCCTGACGGCTATACCTGCGACTTCTACAAGAAGTTTGTGGACCTGCTTGCCCCCCATATGGTCGCAATGTACGGTGCCGCCTTTGATCAGGCGACATTGCCCCCGTCACTGCGGGAGGCAGTAATTATCACACTTCTAAAACCGGGTAAAGCACCTGACGACTGTGATTCATATCGTCCACTGTCCCTTTTAAATGTCGACTCAAAGATTCTGGCAAAATTGTTGGCGGACCGCCTGCAACCCCCGATGACGAATCTGGAATCCCATAACACTAGAACATTATTTGCACTGTCCCACTACCTAACTCCCCAGACCAAAGCGGTGGCGGTGATGCTTGACGCTGCCAAAGCATTTGACTCCATTGAATGGTCCTATATTCTAGCGATCTTGCAGAGAATGGGATTCCCGTCAAGGTTCATTTCCTGGGTGATATTACTGTACACAAACCCACAGGCAAGAGTGAGGGTGAATGGGTACGTTTCTGAGCCCTTCCCTATAGCCAGGGGAACAAGACAGGGGTGCCCATTGTCGCCGCTGATCTTTGCTCTGGTCTTGGAACCCCTTACCTGTATTATCAGACAGACACATAACCACTCGGCCCTACACTTCCCTGGGAGACCTTTACATATTTCATTATATGCTGACGATATGCTCCTGTATGTGCGAGATCCTGAACAAAATCTTAGCCCGTTGTTGCGGGAATATGACAGATTTGGTCGCCACTCTGGGTTGCAAATCAACTGGGAGAAATCCATAATCATACCACTTACTGACTCCACCGTCCCCTTCGACCCTGAATTTCCTTTAGATTGGCAAACCGACCCTACGAGGTACTTGGGAATCTGGTATAGTCGAGATCCGGAGGAAGTGATAAGGACCAATTATGGCAGGGTGCTCGCAGAACTTGATGGAAAAGTAGCTCGGTGGATACAACTGCCGCTATCCCTGGCGGATAGGATAGCCATAGTCAAGATGAATGTCCTGCCCAAATTCCTCTATTTATTTAATAACATACCCATCACACCACCCAGGGCTGTCTTCATGAATATAACATCATTGATACTGAAACTGATATGGGCGGGCAAACAGGCATGTATTGAACTACGAACACTCACGCTACCCTACGAGAGGGGCAGTTTTTGTGTGCCAGATTTTAAACTCTATTACTTGTGTGCACAAGCCCAATATGCAGCATATTGGTATCACCCCACCCCTTACCTTACGCACATAGCTGTTGAAGGAGGGGATGCACAACCAATACCACTTACTGCGATAGTGACACACGAGAGACCACCACTACAGGCGAGGGACATCAACAGGATAGATACCACTGCCCGAGCATGGAAGGCACTAGGAAAGGTGGCTCAAAAGTTGCCAATATATGCCCCAGCGCTGCCACTACAACATCACTCTGCTCTATCAGTGACGAACGAATGGGTGGGCATGAACATACTGAAACAAGTAGGCATAGACACGTTTGGTGATCTGTATCACGATGGCACCTTCTGCAGGGTGGAGGACCTCACTTATATCAGCAATCCCACACTACTTTTCAAATTTACGTACTATACACTGCAGAGGGCGATCCGAGAATTATACACAACCTACCCAGAGGAACCGCCAACCCTGCAAACACTACAACTGATTATCGAGTCATCCAACACTTCACATCTGGTATCCAGAATGTATACAGTAGCCCAAAGTGAAATACCATATACATCAGATAAAGCAATGCAGAGATGGAATGCTTCTTTATCAGAGCCACTAACAGACAGGGAATGGTCCACAGCCTGCACACTCCTTAAACTGCTCACCCCGAACGGAAACCTCCGTATCACACATCTCAATTATCTGCATCAAACATACCACACGCCACTAAAACTGCATAAATGTGGGTTACGTGAAGATGCCAGGTGTAAATGGTGAGGATATGGTGAGACGGATTTTGTGCATCTAGCTTGGCATTGTCCAAGGATACACACATATTGGGAGGCAGTCACATCTATGCTTGGTAAGATGGTGGGCGTTGATATAGGATGTACCACTAAAATATGTCTGCTGGGTCTATTGCCAAATGTGACAGCAGGGAAGCGGAAATTCTGTGCCATAGCTCTGTTGTTAGCTAAGAGACAGATCTCCAAGTGTTGGGAGGGAACCACCGTGCCGAACGTCATGGCCTGGCTCAATGATATGACGTACTGCAGGGACAAATTGCTCACGTATGAAGAAGAATTACCCAGTAGATCACGTCCCAAAGACTTCTGGTGCTATCTAACAGACTATTTACTTAGCATGGAGATGGATAAGGCTGCTATATAACGGGGTGTTGATGGACATTGTGGAGGATGCCAACGCAGGAATGGCCAACTCTGAGCACAATAGGATAAATCAGACCTACCTACAACGTAATCAATGTTATGTAGAACACAGGTGGCGACCGAGTGCAGTATTGTCCTGGGTTTCTTAGGGTTACTGTTATGTAGATTTTCATCAAAACCAAAAAACGAAGTTCTCACACACGTCGTGCACAATTGTGAATATCTCGCAAGACATGAAGCCATATAACTAGAGCACGATTTGCCGCCGGACCCCCGGGTTGCCGGCTGAAAGGCTGTGTAGTGTACAATCCTATCTGTCTCCCGAATGCGGCCGGCCCCAGGGTTGTAGGCCATTGGCTGTGTTCATGTGTGCACCTTTTTGATAATAAAGATTGTTGTTGAACTTCAAAAAAAAAAAAACTGTGAAAAATGGAAAACAATTAATGATTCTCTGTGAATTCCCAATCCACTCTGCAGAGCTTTACCATTGGCAGGGCTTCTATGATTATTAGTAAAAAGGACCATATTATACAACAAGGTTATCTTAATTATGAGATAAAAACACAGGTTATGGAGTACATTATGTGACAGTATTTTCATCTAACCCAGAATGTTTTTTTAATTATGCAAATTATGTGCCAATTACTGTAAATCCTTAATTTTGCAGTTGACACTGCAGCCACAGAATCTCATTTATCCACTGACCTTTATCATTGTCAATTGCTTCATCAAAATATTTTCATGAAAACCTGGACATTCTAATTCAAATCAGTGCGGTTTAGTTGTGCATTTTAAAGAAATGAGGTTAGCATACTCTTTAATTAGGTGTTTGTCTTTAGAATCACTGACAGACTGGCCACTCTGACACTTCCCTGATGGCTGGAGGCTAGTGGCCTGATTTCAGAACTGGATGGACTTGCCTGATCCAGTTCTAATACCACACATGGCCCCATTAAAACAGTAGCATCAGTGCCTCTAAACAGGTCAGTAGCGTTCCATCCTTAAGGGTGGACGGCCAAGCACCTTCACCTTTATCTGGACATAAAGAGTGTCTGTCAGGCTGAGGAACGCTTACAAACACTCTTTATGTTCAGTCCAGGCAGCCAGGTGTTATGCATGCGCTAGAAGCACAGGCGTCTGGCTGCCTGACTTGAACTTTGCTGGGCTGAAGATGTTACAGCTCCTGTGGGTGTGACCTATTCAGCCTGGTAATGCACCTCGAGGTCCCCCACACCCCATGGTGAGGGGGAATGTCGTTGACAGCCTTGGACCTGGGCACTTCATTTTTAAGCCCTGATGTTTCCAGGACCTAGTGTTTATTAGTGACATCAGTGGGGTGGGGTCATCAACTCTATCCGACCCCATCCCACTCTGTTAAGAAGTAGGGACTGCCAACTCCTCTCCAATGAGAGGCAGTGGCAGTCCCAATCCTTTTGAAACTTCCGAGGCTTCCCTCCAGAGACAATGCAGAAGGTATGCTTTTATTTAAAGTTTGGTGCGTGCATGTATGTATGAATGTATGTGCATGTGTGAGTGTGTGATGTAAATGGATGTATGTGTGTGTGAATGCATGGGTGTGAGTGAGTGTGCAAGTGTGCGTCTGTGGCCTGCTTGTTACCCCATAAACGGCTGCCCCTGCAAGCAGCACTCTTGGTCCCCTGATTCACAGTAGTTTCCTTTTATAGATCTCTTGTTCTTTCTTGACTAGAGAACAAGCGATCTTCACAGCTTCAGCTTCAGAGCTTGTGATACACATTTGTGTAGTGTCTTATCTTCTTATCTTATCTTTATTAAACAGTTAATAAAAACCGTAATGTACAAACAGAGCAATGCGTGTTAGATTAAAATTTTAAAATATATAAAAAGATGATTAGGTTCTTAATGCTAGGCGTTTATGCAGTGCAGTTAAAATGATATTGACGAACTTCCCAGCTCTTGCTAAGGCCTGGGCTGAATTGTTACTAAAGCACAAAGTCGATGCTTCACTGCAGTGTCTCAGTGATTGTTCCCGAAAGACGAGGATCAGTAGGCGACGTTGATCGGTGGCAAAGGATGGGCAAAGGCAAAGCAGGTGGAGCCAGGACTCATGTATATAGTTGCAAAACCTGCAAATGGGCTGCTCGTTCCACCGAGCCCACTGTGGGTTAAAGTCGAAGATTGGTAGGGCTAGCAGCCTCATGTATAATATTTTGTTGCGAGTCTGGGGGTTGAGGGAGTAGTTAAAGTATAATTGAGGTTTCCCTTTGATATATGATTCATTCAAGGCAGTGAAAAGTTCGTTTTTAGATAGCCCGGCAACGTCAGTTTGAAATTAAACTGAGATGATTTGTTTTGTTATTGTTTTTTTCCACGTTAGCAGAGGAATAGTTGGGTTAATGAGAGAGGTTGGTTCAATCTTTAATGTAGAGATGGCAAGGTGCAACTGTTTGTGCCAAGGGGAATGTTCGTCCTTGAACACAGCTTGTAGTTACTCTTTCAAAGATTGTCCTGGTGCTCGTAAGGTGTGTATATAGTATTTGATTAGGGCGCCCAGGCAATATAGGTTTGCGCATGTCAGGCCCAGCTCGAGTCTCATCCTCGACCTCCTCACATGCTGCGGAACGGAGAAGATTTTCTTTTAAGCTTTTATTTGTGGGTTTCCCATAAATGCGTCCATTTTCCCGGGAAAGGCCAAGTGGCCATAGGTAACTGCAGGTAGTAGTTTGGCCCGTAGCACCCTTAGGATTTGTTCGGCTGAAGGGCTGTGCAAATGACGATTAGATGCCTAAGGCTATGGATGATCCTCAAACCCTTACACCTTAAGTGTCTAAGGTGTGCTGCTTGGTTTGCCCTAGCGTTGAACCAAACTCCTAGGTAGTTGTAGCTGGTGCAGGTCGTTATTTGTGATCCCCCTGCTCTCCAAGTAAGATTTTTCTTTTTGTACCTCCCAAAGATCAAAATGTTGGTTTTTGATTCATTCATCACAAGATGGTTCTTTGTATTATATTTATTGAGAGCAGTGAGCGATCTTTGCAATCCTGTTTTCGCGTGGTCCATGATGATGATGTCATCGGCATATTACATTGTCTGTAGGCTCAGCCCGCCCAGTTTTGGGGCAGCCAGGGCTGCGGCTGCCAGATCCTTTGGTAGATCAGCATTGTAGAGGTTGAATAGTAGTGGAGCAAGTACACAGCTTTGTTTTAAGCCGTTTTCAGTTGCAATTTTTTTTGGACAATGTTTGTGCGCTGGTTTTAATCCTAACCCAGGTATTATGGTGCAAGGATATCAAGGCTGAGAGAAGAGGAGATGGTATTCCCCAGGAGTTTAATTTGTTCCACTTCGTCCCTCGATTGACCCGGTCGAAGGCTGCGCTGTAGTCCACGAAGCAGCAGAATAGAGGTAGTTGGCAAGCCAGGGTAGCTTTCCGCGATAAGTAGGACAGAGCCATTATGTTGTCCATCGTGGAGCAGCCTGCTCTAAAGCCTGACTGGGAGCGAGGAAGGATGTTTTTTTCGCTGGCCCAGTTTTCTAGTACCGCCAGTAAGACCCGGGCGTATGCTTTGGCTTCGATGTCTAGCAAGGCTATCAGTCTGTAGTTGGCCGGATTTGAGAAGTTGCCCTTTTTGTGGATTGGGTGTAGGATTGAACCCTGCCAAGAATGTGGAATTTTAGCTGTGAGAAACGCATGTGCAAAAAGGGGTGAGAGGAGTTCTACCCAAAACTGCTGGAATTTTTTAAAGACTGCTGCAGGTATTCCGTTTGGGCCTGGTGCTCCGTCGTTCTTCATGCGACTGATGATCTTACTTACTGCGTTTTCAGGTAAAGCCAGACCAGAAGTATTTCCGTTGAATGGGGCTGGGGGCGTAGGGGTAGTTGAACACTCCCGTGCCCCGCCATTATGAAGTCGGTTAATGTGCTCCACCCATACGTTTTCAGGGACTCCGTTTTCTCCGGTGTGGCCGTTGTTACTAAGCTGGTTGATATACCTCCAGAAATGGGCCGGATTTCTATCCCTTAAGAGGAAGAAAATTTTTAGCCAGGCTTCCTCTATACGTTTATTCCGTTGGGCCCATGCGCGTTTCTTACGACCTGCCCTGTGTGGCCCTTTCGTGGATAGCTGGGCAGCTCTTTCTGCTTTTTTCCTGCTATTTAGGCCGTTTTGCCTCTTTCGTTTATTTTCAGATGTTTCCTCGTAAGAGGGTTGCTTGAGAGCCTTTATCATGCATTTTTTTGGGACGGCGGATGAGCCCCCAGAGCCTGATGTAAGTCGCTCGGAAGAGTGGGCCAGTGATGCAAAATGGCTTCTGGGCCGATACGCTTTTTAGTTGGGCGTTTTTCGTTACCGAATCGGCCAGTTTTGGATCTAGGTTAATGGACCATTTAATTCTACGTGTAAATTGCTCATTTTCCTCGCCTGTGGGTTCGCCTATTGGTGAAAATCTGCAGGATGCGGTGAGGGAAAGACTAAAGGAAGCTCTTAAAGGCCTGTGGTCGCTCTCTGTTCGATGATCGATGTTAAAATCCGTTAGGTGATGGGCAAGCGTGTTTCCAATGAACAGATAGTCAATAGTGGAGATGTTTCTAAAAGTTGGAAGGGGTGCCCATGTGTGGTCGTTTGCTTTTCTTAGGCTGGAAGCAGATGATATAGATCTAGCTTTAAATAGAGCTTGTAGATGCGCGACCTCTTTGGCGTAATTGTTTTCATTTGGTGGTTTATCGAGCAATCTGTTGTTGAAGTCCCCGGCTATGAGAGGGTTGTGGTTGGGGTATTTAATGAGAAAGTCTCCAATTGTGGCGGCCAGGGCGGCCAGAGCTTGGTTTCTCGGATGTAGGGCAGGATTGACATAGCAGTTGGAGAGAAGGAAACAGAGCGAGCTGTTGTAATTTTTTTAATCCGTTGATGCATACTACTTGTGTTCCGGTTGAGTCAGATCCTATCATGGTTGCTTCCAGTCTGCAAGAGTGTTTGATATAGACCGAGAGTCCGCCCATTGGCCGCCCAAAAATGTTCCGTCTTGTGGCTGGGACATGGAGTTCGTAGTATCCGGGAAGGGCGGTGGTGGTAGTTGCCCATGTTTCCTGAAGGCAGATTAGATTGCCACTTTGAAGATACTCTACAGCCGGGATGTTCCTGATCATTTTCTGGAGCCCGGCCACATTCCAGGATATGATTGTGAGGCCATAGATTTGATTGTTCCAAGTGTAGTCTGTTTTGTCTTTGAGGAAGTCAAAGATACCGTTGAGCTGACTGTCGACCATTTTCGACCTGATGTCCTAGTTGGTAGTTGAGGGCCTGAGAGCTGGAAAGGACCCTTCTCTGGTTGCTGGAGCAAGTGATCCTCAGTTGTTCTTGCTGATGAGGAATATTGGCCCGATAGTGTCCAGGGCCCGGATCTTCTCCGCACTTTAGAGTGGAATAAGTGTTTTGGGAATTTTCAGCTAGGACATGAGGATATCTAGGTTGAGATTGGGGCCTGATCTCTATGCCCCAGTCTGCAAGTTGATTTGCTTCACGTAGCATTGCTGTCAGGTGTATCTGTTGATTTAGCCCTACCACAGTTGACTCGTCGTGGGAATCGCCTGGCAGACTTAAAAATGTCACCCAGGCGATATCAGCAGATCGTATATGGTTCAAGGATGGAATGTGATTAAACAGACGCAGAATATTTCCCCTGTTCAAGATGTCGTAGTTGCCTTTAGCGTGGTATCTTGGAGTAAGTACGGCAGTCACCTCTTCTGGTTTTAGGCGTCTACTGATCCTTGAGGTGCCAGATGTAGCTTGGCTGCCAGGCACGGGTGTTGGTCTGTGTACTGAAAGAGTACTAAAAGCCGTGGGTCCGAGTGGGAATGTAGCCGTCTGTTGGGTCTCCATGCTTGTATTGTATGTAATAATAGAGGGTGGTTGCTCAATAACCTCCAGATGAGACCTTAGGAGGGTAGTTGATGTTGGTAGTCCGGGAGCTGGGCTTTTACCTGCGCCTAAGGCTACTGCAGGTTCAGGGCCAGTAGGCGTGGAACAGGCCTCGCCTTTTGATTTGTTGTGGGAGCGAGTCAGGGAGGCGGTGGGAGGAGGCACCTCTCTGGTTGGGTCTTGATCGAGGCTCTTGATCTTTATTGATTTTGGTTGTAGGTTAATTGGTGCCACTTCTACATCTTTCTTGCTTGATGTTTTTTTCGTGAAGATTGGGAACAGTTTAACTGAGCTGGTGACTGGATTAATTGTATGTATGCGGGTGGTAAAAGATGCTGCTCGGTTTTTAGATTTTTCCCTCTTTTGTGCTTTCTTGAGCTTTTTCTTTGCTTTCCTAGAAAGTGGGGCTGCCTTTTGGTTGAGCACTGTAGCTACATCAAGTTATTCTATTGTTTGACAGCAATTCAATGGATGTGATACGGTGGATGTAGTCTGCGTTGAGAGTGTTGGGCTAGGAACTGCAAGTAAGGTTAGCTGCGGATTTTTTGGTGGACTAGCGGTAAAGTCTGTGGATCGGTTGACTAAGTTATTAGTTGATTCCTTGTGTGAGTTAGTTGACGCCGATGACAAGGAAGGTCCAGTAGGGAATCTTGAAGAGCGAACTGAGTCAACTAAGGAGGTCAGGACGGCAGGTAGATTTGCCCATTGGTCCACGATAGCCACGCATGAGCATGAGCAGGTAGTTTGCGAGTAGGAAATCTGGTTTGCAATATAGTCCATTTTTTCTTTCAGCTCACATAGGCGTGTTGCTATTGTCTGTAGCAAGTCCATTTGTAGCTCCATCTTAGGGGATTGCCAAAGTAAGGTTTTAGCCGTCAGATATTGTGGATTGGAGATTTTTGGTAATTCTGGGGCACCCATGAAGCTGGAGTTCTCTGTGTTTTCAGGGGTGTGATGTTGATAATTTGTCCCACTGGATAGTCTGTACAGCTGAGGGGTGGACTCCAGGGTTTGCTCGATTTTGACTTCGAGTTGCTGTAAAAAGGATGCTGAAAGTTCTCCCAGATCTTGTTTTTTTGAGGCAGCCGGGGAACATGTAGCTGCGTTCGGAGAAGAGAGTTGCATGATAGGTGAATGGGGTTGATGTATTAGTGCTTCAGTTGTTGTAGTTCTAGTGTCCCCGCTTGAGGCTGGTTTGGAATTGTCAATGTCAAGTAATTGTTGCGGGACTCCTGGGGCAGATCCTGTGGTGGTATGAGAAGCCAAGTCGGAGCCCGACCGCAGTGTGGTGGGACTGTTGGTGGTAGTCATATTATGGTGAAGGAGTGATTGGCTGTTAGTCGCCGCTTGGCAGGGGCCCTGAGTAGTTGTTGGTGGAGGAGAAGAGTCGTCCCAGACGCTTGGGCTGTTTCCTAAGTGGTCTGTCCTGTCATTTACTGAAAGGTTGTTTAGAGTCCTCGGATGCAGGTAGTTGGTTATGAGGCCTGGGTTGATGGGTTTTTGATTGTTTGAAACCTTAGGGGTCCCGGGAAGAGTGCCAGGATTCGGGGCGTATGTACCATGTGTACTTGAACTGTTCGTTATAGGTCCCGCTAAAGCTTCGCCGCTGAGGGCCTCTGCGGCTGATTTTGATCTTGTAACTGGGATCCGTGTTGTCATCTTATTGTAGGTGCAACTTAGTTGGTGGTTGGTTGAGCCTGCGATGGTGAAGGAGGCATTGGATGGCGTCGAGTCGTGGGCTCACAAGGAGTAGGGGTCCAGTTCGGGTTCGCTTGTTGTGCCCCAGTACTCCTGCTGCTGCTTACTCTTGTGCTCCTGTTGCTCCTCAGCTCTCTCTTCCCGCGGTGCTGGGAGCGAACTCGCGACTCCTGCCGCACCGGGATGCACTGGAAGGCAGTTTGTAGCTCCCGCTGCGCTGCACTGCGCTGCGCTGTGGATCGGCGCACAGATCTCCGCCGTGCTGCGGGTCAGCTCGCGGCTCTCCGCCATGCTCTGCCATGGTCAGGCGTGTCAGGTGTACTGTAAGGCGGATCTCCAAGTTGGAGGCAAGTTTCAGCTCTCCACCGCGCTGTGAGGTGACTCGTAACTCCCTGCGGCTCTCCGCCGCACTCAGTCGTGCCTGGGGGTTTTGCACATTGAAGGAGGTTTGCGGCTCCTTTAAGGGGATTGTAAGGCCCGGCCGTGGGGCACGGTGGAGCTCACAGGGGGCACTCCACCGCCAGCTGCGGCGGCGCTAACTACTCACGTTCAGGTTGGTTGGGGGGGGCCGGTAGAGATGGATTGAGGGGGGTAGAGATGAGTGTTCAGGCTCAAAGTGCCCCCTCGTGACCCCCGTCTCACCTCTCTCCACACTCGCGGCGTAGTTGCTCCACCTCGCTGCTCCTCGCGGCTCCTCGCAGGTAGCTGCTTGCACACGCTTCAGGCTCTGGCTGGCTGGTCGTGGCTCGTTCCGCTGCAGCTGCAGCCGCCGCCGCTTGCCGTTACTGCTACCAGGCTGTGTGTGTGTCTCACGAGGGAGGGAGGAGGGGGAGAATTATTGCCGACTGTGTCCGCCGGAACCCCCGCGCCGCGGTGTGCCTTAGTGTCGGTGGCGGTGTACGCTGTTCTCCCCGCTCCTCTCGGTGCTCCTCTCAGTGCACTCCTCGCTTCGAATCTGGGCCGTCTCGACTGCGACATTTGTGTAGTGTTTATGTGCTGGTGAACCACTGTCTGCATCAGCTAAACTGAAGTACCGCTGATTAATAGGGAAGCGGACTCTTCCATCTATCTTATCAGAGGCATACATAGGGGGCAATTTATCATTGTGCTGCATTGCCAGTGTGGCACGCATTCGGGCGCAATGTTGATGCAGCACTAAAGTTAGCTTTATCAAGCCACTCAAGGCCACCTTGCAAGGCCCTGACTGCCTTGCTAAATATAGTGTAACTCAAGGCAGTGCCGATCGCTGCGTTGCATTACTCTGCCCCAAGAAGGCATTCAATGGGTGGAGCATGGGTGTTCTCATGCTTCCACCCATGAACTGTGGTGCATTCCCAGATTTACCATTAGTGGTAGTCATGGGAATGTGTCAAAATGCTACGCATCCCCTTGGGGAGGCGTAACAAGGAGAAATATCTTTATTTCTCCTAGCTTTTTCCACTTTCTATGTATGCTGCATTGTGCAGCACACATAGAAAGAGAAAAGTGCCTTGGAGGATTGTTTTTTACCAGAACGGCACCCCTTCCTGCACAAAAACATTCCTACCAGCAACCCAGAAACCCTTGCACCTCAGGACAAGGGTGCAACCATTGGCACTAGGCAGCACATGGGCCATGTAATGTTAAATACTGTGCATTCCTGCCTTTTCTTTTTCTTGTAGAGCAGCACAGCAAGGTGGCTTGTTGTGCTGCACTGCTGAAAGTTTGATAAATCTGCCCCTGAGTATCTGCCACTTCGGCCAGAAGATGGTAAACAGTCCCTGCAAATCAGGACCCAACTGGCCCAAGTACCTCTTGCACTCTAGGCCCATGTGAGTAAGAGGGAATAGAACTGGAGAATGGAAGGGGAATGGGAGTTAGTGGGGGGTGGGGCCTTAGTGTGTTTGCCTTGGTGATGCTTTGAAATGTGGATATGCATGTGCGTTTGACTCCTGGAACCAGAACAGTGCTGTAAATACCTTCATCACGTGAATTTTGGCATTGCAGCGGTGATGAGAACAAAATGGGATGTATAGAAAGCATAAAAGTACCTCGAACACTGGTAAATCCTCTGTAGCGCATTCAACTGCACATAACTGAGCAAAGTGCATTCGAACAGGATCGCCAGTCACGCCGTACTAAAAGGATCATGGGAATGTTTTCACTGCTCTTGTGCCTCACACACTGGAACACTATGGTTACTGCCAGAATGTTACACACATGGGCAATTTAGAAACTGCCACAGTAGTATCTACCCTGCATGCAGGTGCAAGGTGGGAACTGGCATTATAATATTTATTTTATGTTTTGCGTATAAATGACATTGAAAAACTGTAAATTTCATAATTATTTAACTGATAAACGCGCACTCTTACTTTGATGTCTGTCATACTTTGATGTCTGTCATGTTTTAACTATTGCAGCTGTCAAATATTACATACCAGAACACGAGAGATATATAGGTTGTGAAAGAATAAACAAAATGAAAAGAAAAAATATACAAAAGATTCATAGCGACATTGTTATTTATTCACAATGTGCTTCAGTTTTAGTCAATATTACTTGATGCAATACAATACAGTGCCCCGGCGCAAGGAGAGGAGGGGAAAAGGGAAGGAAGTGCTTGAGGGAGGATAAGTGCTGGGTTGAGTGATATAGTGATGGTCAATCGACCTTAATTACAGTGCTGTTTCAAAATGGCTAACAGTTGATGCCAAATACAGTATATACATATTACACAATTAATTGGTATGCCATGCTTCCAGAAAGAAGAGTCAAAATCACGCCTCGGGGAGGAGCTGGCATAAGGTAGTAGTGTCAACGTTTCGACCCCACGATCAAGAAAGGTGTTGTGAAACCTTATGACGGGGTCTTCCTCAGGACTGTGGTGGGGGGGAGGGGGGCAAAGACTTCCTAAAGTCAAAGGAAAAACGAGGTTAATGAATCAAGCATTAACCGGTATTAAATAACACATTAAAATAAAACAGAGGGTGGAGAGAAAGATGTCTCAAAAGTGAATACTAACGTCAGTGATCAATCACATCAATGCCATGTTTGAGTGGAGGGTCAAAATCGAAACATCACTCTTGGGGAGGAATCTAAAAAGAAACTAAATATAGTCAACTCAATTTTTTCTTTTCATTTTGTTTATTCTTTCACAACCTATATATCTCTCGTGTTCTGGGACAATTCTTACACGTATCGCTACACACCCAGGTCCCAGTGACACATTTGGGTTTACCCTTACTCCGTACCGTCAAATATTACATTACAATTCATCCACTGGTGAATACTAGCATTATACCATAAATGTATGTTGACATATGCCATTATTAAATACAATTCATTCTGTTTTTTTAATTTCCCATACTGTCCAGCTGCTGGCCTATAATTAATCAAAGACTGCAGGGAGAGTCACTTAAAAGGAGCACAATTTTCTGTGTTTATCCACTTTAAAAATAAATGCAGACAGAAAACAAATTGCTTTCTGTCTGTACTTATCTGTAAAAATCTGTAAAAAGGGGATACAAGGAGCCTTTATATACATGTTTCATACATAAAAGTTCCTGTAAATGAGGCTAGGCTTAAGAAATGATCGTTGCCTGCGCCAAAGTATCACCCTGAGAAGCAGAACTAGCCCTCTTAGCAGCCCCATGACACAGTGTGTTGTCTTCTGTCACAATGAACAGAACTGGACTTTTGAAGATTCCACTTCTCACTTCTGGCAATCTGACATTGTGATTGCACCTGCATATGTACCACCATAATATTATCACCATCCCTTTCGTCTCTGACCCGCTCCCAGGGAAAGGATGGGAAAATATAATTTTATAATGTGAAACCACTGATAAAATGATAATACTGAACAGGGTTCTGTATTAAAAAGCAATCGATACACATAAATCTAGTTAATCGGAATGAGGCAAGTCTTTTTTATATTAGTGGTATCCTTGCTGGGTTAGCTGTGCTTCTTTATAAAGTGTACCTTTATAGAAGCAATTATATCTGCTGTATTTACAGCACATAATACTTCTGATGGGAAGAAACCACACTCCCAAAACAGAGATATTAAAAAAGCAATCAACCACAACGCAGGATGTGTAAAGCTGGTGTTGAAGAAAGGATGTTGAATACATTTTCTTCGTCGCGTTTTCTAAACACCTTCTGGGAAATCTTGCCTTTGATTAGAGGTGCAAAGCCCACAGCTTTGCTAACAGATATGATTATTTTTTGATGAAGATATAGATGGCACAGAAATGGGCCTGTCCCAAGAGCTGCCGAAATCAGGCTAGCTATTTATCACGAAGCCAAGGAAAACAAACATAGCTCTCTTTCACGCACTGCATTTCGCTGAGCTGTCAAATAAACATCAAAGATTCCTTCAAGTAAATCAATGCAAAGAAATTGGAAGTGAATCAGCTGGAGGGCAGAAATCAAGCATCTTATGAATTATTTAAAAGCTATCAATCAGTTCACCTCTGGCTGCGTTTCTGAATTGCAGGGCTGAAATGCTAGATTCAAGTGTTGATTCCTTGGTATAATTTGCTTCAGGCTTCATAACGAATTCCCCTAGTAATTATAATTGTAAACTATCTGATAAATGTCTTCATGAAGCCAGCTACTTACAAAGCAAGAAGATCTCCGAAGAGCTGAACGCAGGATAATTACTGTAAGTTAAGTATTTAGTCTTGAATTGTACGCCTCTCTCCAGTTTGATGACATTGCAATGATATTTTGCTGGCAAAAACCCTTTGTACAATTTGCGTGCCATCCGCATATTTAGGAAGGATAGTGCCAATAACTGAAGCACTGTGCACGTCAGACTCCAGTTCATTACCACAATAAAACAAACTATACACCATAGAACACGATTTACTGCCTCACAGATTACATGTAACAGAGACTTTACACAGGTGATAGTCATGAGACCGCATCGGTGTGATTCTTACTTTTCTGAACAAATGTAACCGTTTGCAGTTTTTTTTATTTAGATTAGACTTTTAAGAAGTCCTTCTATTTGGTGACGTTGGCAATGTATTTTCTCAGGAAAAAGCCTTTGTTCAATTGCCGTGCCATTCAGAAATGAAGGAAAGATTCTGTCAGTAATTGAAGCACTGTTTGAGGAGAGGAATATGTTGACAAATAAAAACAAATATAGGGGTTTATTTATGAGAACCCTGCTCCACTTTTGAATCATGTAAAGAGGTACATGGGTGATGCAGAGGTCTCATAAAGATTTATGAAGCCACTTAAAGACACCCTGTGAGATTTTGAATAGCCTTATACATACCAGGTAGAGCGATGGAGCGCAAATCACTGCATCACCTTACTTTGTACCCGGGAGGCATTGCATGGGTGTTGAGGTGGGTTTTCCCATGTAACACCCATGCAATTTGACTCTGACCCAAAATTACAGAGTGATGTAAACCTGGGGAAACGTAAAATCCATACACTTCCAAAGGTGAGGCATGAAGAGGAGAAATATGTTTATTCCTCTGTGTTTGTTCCTCTTTCCATGTGTGTTGAATTTTGTAACTTATAATTTAAGTGTAATATCACATTCATGATCACTAGTTAAACATATGCAGGAGAAGAATATATGGACATGTACATATACCAGAATATATCAAAACATGATATGTATTTTATTTAAATGCACTTTAGATATATTATTTGATGTTTGGCAACGGACACAATACTGAAATTTACAGACTTATTAACAGTAGTGTAAAAACACCTTTTGCATGGATTATGGACAACTGAAATACCATAGTAAATGAAAATCAAAACATAGCATTTTATCAAATGCACAGTCTAAATATTAGACAAATGAGCAAAACGGTGTTAGGCTTCGACGTTTCGGTCCCCCGTTGGTCTAAGAGATCCACAGGACCATCATCAGGACGATGTAGTTGCACATGTATACATCTAATATGGAAATATGGAAAGAACAAACTTAAACGTATTACCCCTGCATCAATCAGGTATCGTTTTGCTAATTTGTCTATTATTTAGATTGATATCATAAATCACTTAGGGAAGGATCACTTGTCCTGCATAACCTGGGTATACAGGTGATGTGTATGTCCCAAGATAGAAAAACCTTCATGCACGTGTGAAGTTGTTCGGGTTAGCGGTATATCTTGGTTCTCCTCTATTCATTCACGTGACTGCATAATCATTAGGTTAGTTGTTATGCAACCTCCACCCGGAGATATTTACCCTTGGTTAAAAACAGTAGTGATCAGTGGTAAGTGGTAGGTGAATTTGTTTAAAAACTCGGACAGCCAGACTATTTTATTTATTGTTTCTGGATTTGAGTAAGTTGTCTGAAAACATATAGATGTGCGTATGGGGAATAGTTAGGATTCTTACGCACTCAGTTTTTGTGATTCTAAAAAGGTCGAAATGTTTCAGCCCTAAGTTACCTGGTCAGGTCATTCGGGCTTTCTTCAGGACCAAGTGAAAAGTGATGGTGTCTCATACATAAGAATTTCTTACTATGATAATGTAGCAAAGTGACGTAGTGGCCCTTCACTTCAGGGAGGTCAGAAGTACCTGTTAGAATAAATGGTGTAGAAAACCAGGGGAGAGAAGTGGGTTGGGGGACATTAAGAACACTTCAGTTACCACAATTTTTACAACTAGAAAATGGCAATATTTTATGGAGCACACACCCATAGGGCAATTGGCACGCACTCATTTTCCGGCCATCACCCATGATAGTTGTGTATTTGTAGTTGGCAAAATTTCCCTACTCATTGTTTTCCATTTATCATGTTCTGTCATCATAATGTGACCGGTTATATAATCTCTTGATTATGACTTGTCATTCGTTCTTTTCACTCCAAATGTGTCATCATTTAGACTGTCCAATATTTGCAAATTAACATTTACTAGCCGTTTTTACTGGGCTCACAGCATTCACTCATCCACAATTTTCATATTGAGCTCTTTCAACAGAATCATTCTTTTATAGCCAGTGTTTGCCTTTAGTAAGCGTTTATATTTCACATATGCCAGTAATCATTTACGTGTTACAAATCACTTAATATTAGGTCACAGGGAGACGCCGCTGGTGCCTTACTTGATTGTTTTCCTGACAACAGGACCACTGTTTGCTGCCTGGGTTGCGCTTCTCTAGCGCTGGGATACTTCAACTTGCTGTCTGCTTGTCCCCCCCGCCGCCGCTCATTTTAACAACAAGTGGCCGCCGAGCTGGGGGACTACACGTCCCAGAAGCCCCTGCGGGATTGTCGCGCCTACCAACGCCCATTCCCGCGCCCGGAGGCGCATAAAATACCGGCGCTCCCGGAGTGGAGCAGGAGACGCCGCTGGTGCCTTACTTGATTGTTTTCCTGACAACGGGACCACTGTTTGCTGCCTGGGTTGTGCTTCTCTAGCGCTGGGATACTTCAACTTGCTGTCTGCTAGTCCCCCCCGCCGCCGCTCATTTTAACAACAAGTGGCCACCGAGCGGGGGGACTACACGTCCCAGAAGCCCCTGCGGGATTGTCGCACCTACCAACGCCCATTCCCGCGCCCGGAGGAGCATAAAATACCGGCGCTCCCCGAGTGGAGCGGGAGACGCCTATGGTGCCTTACTTGATTGTTTTCCTGACAACGGGACCACTGTTTGCTGCCTGTGTTGCGCTTCTCTAGCGCTGGGATACTTCAACTTGCTGTCTGCTAGTCCCCCCCCCGCCGCCGCTCATTTTAACAACAAGCGGCCGCCGAGCGGGGGGACTACACGTCCCAGAAGCCCCTGCGGGATTGTCCCGCTTACCAACGACCATTCCCGCGCCCGGAGGCGCATAAAATACCGGCGCTCCCGGAGTGGAGCGGGAGACACCGCTGGTGCCTTACTTGATTGTTTTCCTGACAACAAGACCACTGTTTGCTGCCTGGGTTGCGCTTCTCTAGCGCTGGGATACTTCAACTTGCTGTCTGCTAGTATCCCCCGCCGCCGCTCATTTTAACAACAAGCGGCCGCCGAGCGGGGGGACTACACGTCCCAGAAGCCCCTGCGAGATTGTCCCGCCTACCAACGCCCATTCCCGCACCGGGAGGCGCATAAAATACCAGCACTCCCTCCGCGTCGCGGGCGGCGGCGGGGCTAAGCCTAGGCAAAGGGCGGGCAGTCTACGGCCGTCCGAGGCCGATAGAGGCCGGGCAGGGCCACCCCCTAACCCCTTATTCAAGGAACTGGACTAATTGAGGTACTTTACTAAGATACAAAGACATTGTATTATTCACGAAATATAGCACTGTGTTTTATCAACGTAGCTCTATTTCATCGTCAATGTCAACACGCTCAGGAAAAGTGAGGAGGGGGGGTGCGTGAGTGGCACATTAGATCAGTTTATCACCCGTGCTTACTCAGTCCTCGAAAAAGAAATTGCTATTACTGAGAGGCGCCTTTCTACCGAACATCTAAACCGTAAACGATCCTCGTTGGGCCCACTAGCGTTGGCTCTTTCCCCGGCTAGTATTCAGGAACATTCTAAAGGCGCCCAGCTGGGTAATGCACTGTCAAGTCCAGGGAGTGTAGGAGCGAACCAAGAGAGGCCCATAGTTCAATGTCACACAACACAGGTAGACTCCCTAATTCCCCGACACAGGGTATCCCCAAATATGGAGCATACATATACCTCAAATATTTCACCACCCCAGGGAACTTTAGTGCAATCAGCATCTACACACACTGCAGGGCCGCAAATAGCTACCAATAAAAGAAAAAGAACTGTGAGTGGCCGGAAGGGGCAGCGTCCATTAACCTCTAAAAAGTTTAAGTCTAAGAACCTAAACGCAACAGGGAAAAAAATAACTGGGCAGGGAGGGCCAGTAGAATCCATACCCTTCTCGCCAAATGCCGAATTACCTGTTGGCAGTTCTGTTTCGGGCAGTTTATCGGCCTCGGTAATATCTTGCCACAAATCATTCACTGCCACAGGTGTTATATCTCAGACACCTCTTATCGCACATATAGAACAAATTGCGAAATCACTAATTCTTCCAATATTAGAGAGGGTAAAGGTACTGTCGGAGAGGTTGGATCGATTTGAGCAAGCCACCCTTGATAACTTCTTCTCCCTTAAAACACTAATTAAACTACAGTCAAGAAACAAGCAGGATGATTGTGTCCTTACACAAAAGCCCCTCGTAGATCTTACATCTATACCTGACCCAGACCCATCGAATATTGTTGTAGCTTCCGGGCTTTCATCGAGAACGGATTGTACAACATTAGACACCCCAACCCTTAGCTCCAAATCCCGAAAGAGACCAACGATCCCAACTATGACCAAAGGGGCAAAGGAACCTATACGTGGCTCCTCCATGCATGATCGGGAAAAAGAGAGTAACCCAAGCACAAAAATTGGGCATCGCAATGACCACTTCATGTTAAACACAAAATCTGTGGTGGTAATGCCAGACAGCCAGAATCTGACTCACATTAGCTTACCACCCGAATGCCAGCCATATGTAGTGGTGTTACCGGGAGTACCACAGTTAAAGTCCGGGAAACATGAATCTTACCACAAACTGAAAAACAAAGCCATTTATTGGCTGAACAGAAATAGACCACTCCCGACACAGTTCGATGGCCAGGTTCTGTTTACTAGGAGGGTAAGCTGGGTGGGTAGCAGGACCAAGGATATTCCCTGGGACTGCATCCTTGTCAATTTCAGGGATTCCCGTGTCTCGAGGTTCATTTGTACCCAACGGACAGATTATAATTGTAGTGGAATAGGCACCTATGATCTGCGCCACTTCCATCTCCGATTTCCAGATCCCCAGCATACTCAGAATGCCTATTTCCCATCTGGGGGGGGCTATGGTGGACCTATCTTTATTAACCATTCTGCACATACAGTACCTGCTTCAAATAGAAGTTTTCTGCATTATGGGATGGATTGCAGATACTGACAAGGGGATTGCTGTCCCCTTGTTTTGCCACATAACGACGTGGCTGGGCCTTCGCCATCTGGCAGTAGGGTGTCTGCTAATAAACAATGGATTTTTGGAGCCACTGATAGTGCTCATAGTAGTAACTATGACATCTGTAATTTCAGATTAGCACTCGAACCCCCTACTTTGTACAGTGGTTCCAGGAATACTAAGAGAGAGGGAAAATTGCAGGGGACTATCACCAGGACCGTATTTAGTGGTAGTCAGGGACCTGGTGCTGAAGACCAGGGAAAGAACTTGAACCTGCCAGCTCAACCCCATGGGACAGGGATTACTGCCAGCTCACGGGTAGCTAGCCTGTCATTCCAGGCAGCAGATCCCAGTGGGGAAGGAGGCAGCCCTCCTTTAGTGTCCCCATATCTACCTGCGAGTATAGCTGCGGTTGATCCTCCTATAAGGATATTGTCCTGGAACGTAGCGGGTATTTTCAGAAAATTAGACTTGCCAGATTCGAATGCCCTGGTAGAGTTTTATACAATCTGCATCTTCCAAGAGACATGGAGCTTGGTGCCCCACTATAAAGTGGGTTATACCACCTTTTTCTCACCAGCTGTATCCCCCAGCGCAGGGAAAGGCCGCCCTTCAGGCGGGCTGTTAGTCTGGGCAAGTATCTCGTTGGGATGCAGCTTTAAACAAATTCAATGTAACTCACCAGACATTCTAAGGATCTCAGCTAGTGGTGCACAGAGAGAGAGAACCATGAAGATATTTGATATATATGCCCGTGGCACAAAGAGTGGCACTCCATCCCCCATAGTTGCACTGTTGGAAGACGAACTCAGGCGATGTCATCCGAGTGCATATGTTCTAGTCGCAGGGGACTTTAATTGCTCATTTGAGCCCCTTGCGAAAGAAGATATTCTAGATACCATTGAGGACGTCACTAGGAGGGGTATACCCATACTTGCAATGAGCCCGATAAAGAGGTGATCACAACGGGCTATACAGATGAACACTCTTGTAATGGAATTTGGCTTAAGAGCAGCAAACGGCAGAACCCACTCAGATCCGACTGAGGCGCACACGTACAATAGGGTAAATCATTCCACGAGGATTGATTACATTCTCCTTGATCTCAAACTATGGAGTTTCATGCAGGACATGGAAGTACTTCCAACCACGGATAGTGATCACAATCTCCTCTCCCTGAGCCTGCACCCCTTGTGGTCGTGTGCGGACGGTTCTGCAGCACCACTTGCATTAATGTCAACTCTAGAAGTGCGCCCCTCTAATTGCGGTAGGTGCTTGAAATGGTGCAAAGTTGCCGTGGATGAGGGGAAAGTCAAGAGCATAGGGACTATCCTTCTGGCTGCACAGAGCAAGCTGTATACAATCCTTACTGACCAATGTGGCTTATTTAAGATCTCAAATATTTTTCAAGAGACCATTGAAGCCTTGGGTAGCTTATTTCTTGTTCAAACCAAAGGCGCGGTACAGAGAAAGGCCTATAGATTTAAGGACAATGAGGGATGGTACACATCCAAATGTCGCCAAAAGAAATCGGCACTAATAAAGGCTGTAAAGAGCAAGTCACAAGGGCCCATCCAGTTGGCTAGGAAAGAATACAAGCGAGCTGTGGTAGAGGCAAAAAAGGAGTGGGAATGTGGAAAAGTAAATTTTGCCATGTTCTGTGTCCCTACGTGTCCCCCATCTTATGTTATGTGTGCATGATTAATATGCATATGTATCCCCCATGTTCGATTAAAGACGCAATTACAGTTGTGTCCATCTCTAGTATGCTAGTTTCCAGTTCTCGTGAAAGCTACGAGTATTAGGCCTATGTAAAGTTGCGTTGCCACGTTTCTCAGTGTGCACGTTATTTCATTGAAAAGTCCCCGTTTCTAGGCCTCAAAAGGGCCCGGACACCAGATTCAGCTCCTGTCTCCTGAACCCTCGCTGAGGAACGATACAGCCCCCACCTGTATCCTCGACCCTTCACTTACTTCCTGCCTCACAGTGCCCGGCTCAGCCTGGCTCTGCCTACGAGTCTGCCAAGAGTATGTTATGATTCTAGTTATCAGTCCAGCCCTCCTTCTCTGCATTCCTAAGCTACTGAATCGCATCAATAGTTTCCGTCATTATCTAGCCTTTACGTCTCCATGTAAGAGAAATACTGTATTAATGGTCATTTAATATTCCTCAACACGCACTACATGTTGAATAATGCATGCACCAGTCTTAGAATCTGTTAGCCTTTACCCTGATAACTTTTGGATTCTATCAACATGTTCTCTAAACATCAGATACTAGATAGTGTTTAGGTACATGTCGCTCTGACTCTCCAGACTTCAGTCTCTGCTCCTAGCGCAGAGTTCATAGCCCCCAGCTTCTCCTAGTAACACGTCATTGTCAGTTTGCGCGCACCATTAGGTTAGAGGTCCCGGCTCCTTAGGTAGCCCCCTCCATGTTTCCGCCCCATTTATGACATATTCTGTTACGTTTACATCACATGTCTATGTATACGCCTCTTGTTACACCTACTTTCACCCTTATCTTTCGCGACTGCTATTGACCACACCCACTGCTCCGCCTACTGTATTCACTGTAATGCAACTGTTTTAGTATATATGCTTGTGTACTGTTATTAAATGTTACGCCGATTCCTTTTCCCTAGCGCGCTCATTCCCTGTCCCCCCTGCAGGGCCCTGCCATCCTGTTCCCGTGCAGGTTGTCCTGTTCCTGTCCTTTATGCTGTATTAAACCTGCAAACTCCTACTACCTCGAATCTTGACTCTTATTTATTGAGCTATCTGTTATTGCTATGTCCAGTCAAACCTAGATCCGGTATTATTTATTTATATACCACAGGAAGATCACTACTGGCAATCACTCAAAGAGGCTAGCCTCGGGAGAGACGCTGGCCGTTTTTGGAATATAATAAGAACTAAGAATAGACCCGGCCACGACATGATAACTTGTAATATAACAGGGCAAATATGGTTTGATCATTTCTCTAAATTGTATTCTTGCCCACAGAGTGGTCTAAACGAGTCCTTTCCCTATAGCCTCTTGCAAAACTCGGGCGATACAAATAGCTTCCCTTTTACAGATATGGAAGTTGAAACGCTATGGTATCCCCGGTGACCTCCTTCGATCCGACTCCCACAAATGGGCAAAGATTATTTCGGGATTATTAAAGGCTATTGACAATGGGGCTCCTATTCCCGAGTCTTGGAAAGGGGCAGAAGTCGTCCCGATCTTCAAAAAGGGAGAGAGGGGCGATCCTGCCAATTATCGTCCCATAAGCCTTATCGATTCTACCCAGAAGGTTGTTGGGAAGGTGATACTCTAGAGAATACTGCACTGGGCAGAAGACAATAAAATTCTCTCTGATTATCAAGCAGGTTTCAGATCTGGAACTGGGGCGATAGAGCAAGCCTTCAGATTGTTACTCATTTACTGGAAAACAGTACATTTAGGGAAAGGCAGTCTTTACTTGGCATTCATCGATTTAAAGACTGCCTTCGACCTGGTGCCTCGTGAATGTCTATGGGGAGTACTGGCCGATATGGGGATTCCATTGAACATTTTGTCATTGTTAGTGAGGCTTCACAATGGCAATTTTGCTCAAATAAGGTGGGGCCCTCAGGGGCAGAAGACCAGTAGAATTCCGGTGAACAGGGGTGTCCGCCAGGGATGTGTTCCTGCCCCCACTCTGTTCTCGCTTTATGTGAATGGCGTGGTGAAGCATTTGTTAAAAAGTCCATCCGATGCACCATCCCTGGTGGGCGAGCGTATTCCAACTCTCCTGTTTGCCGATGATACCCTCCTTATTTCTAAGTCCCCGGTTGGTCTTCAGAATCTCCTTGATGGCTTCCAGTCTTTCTGTACCTTGAGAGGGCTTGTGATAAATACAGATAAAACTAAGTATTTAGTGCTGAATCCGCTAATAAAACTTGGTAGACCCCCAGTTTTGAACTCTGTATCATTAGAAAGGGTTATGGTGTTCGATTACCTTGGAATACGTATCTCGGACTCGATGTACTGGAACCCTCATATCCAGAAAATGCTTCTAGGTCATAAAAGGGTAGTGGGGGCCATTCTTAATGAACAGCGCTCTTCCTCAACTAGACCGATTGGCCCAGTAATTGATATCTAAAACGCTAGAGGTGTAAGTTCGGCCTTATACAGAGCTGAACTTTGGGGTTCAACCAACATGGAGCAACTGTCTAAATCTGAAAATAGATTTTTAAAGGATCTAATGGCACTCCCACATAGCACTCCTATGATCCCTTTGCTACTGGATTTGGGTTGTAATTCGATAAATGACCTGGCTAAACTCCAACCGCTTTTACTTTGGGCTCGGTTATGGCGAGTCCCGGAGCTAGCAAAGTATGCTGAAGGTCTGTCAGAAGTGATGTCTATGTTGGGATGGCAAAAAATCAAGTGGCTCAAAGATGTTAAATCCCTCTTATGAGATCTGGGCCTTCGTGAGGCATGGGAGAACAAATCAGCTCCACCAAAAGCTATGTTAAAGAAACTTTATTGGAGCTGGGTATCTAATAAGCGTAACTCTGATCCCAAATTAGGAAGAATAACAAATGATTTTTTGCGGATCAAGGACGCACCAGGTAGTGAGCCTTATCTTGATATCATCCAAAAGTCTTTTGATAGAGTGTTGTATTTTAAATTTAGGATAGGTACATTGCCAATACGAGATTTGACCGCACGTTGGAAAGTGCCCTTCCAAACATGTCTTTCTTGCCCCAATTGTGACTCAAGAGTAGAGTCAATGGCACACATTTTATTTGCATGTCCGGCATACAAAGCACCTAGGAATCATTGGCTAAAGCCATTATGCAGAGATTTGAGTACAAGAGATCACTCTGTAGCACTGCGCATCCTACAATCTGATACCCGATCGTTGTATGTATGCATTGCGGACTGGCTAAGTTTCTGAGATGGGCTTGGTCCATTAGATGTAAAAGGCTGAGAAAAATTGTTTAATCCAAGATTTTATTTGTTTGAGCAAATAGTTTTTATTTTTATGTAATGTGATTGAATTGTTGTATAAATGTGTATTTTTAAAAGAAATTATTTTAAAAAGTTGCTACTGGGATGCCAATATTGATGAAATGAACTGTTACCCTAAGCGCTGATTTTATGTATATGCTTTTAAGATATGATTTATCGAAATAAAGCCTTTTTCATACTCATACTCATTCAATTGGCATTTTGCCCCAAGATATTCCTTACAAATTGAACCCAAAGCGCATTTCTTTTAATTGCATTCAATCTTAATACTGTGTGTGGAATGCGCAAAAGACTCGATTCTAAAACCTACCTCTTATGCGCTGTTGTTGCGCTTCAACGTGTGCCAGGGGGTCGAAGGAGCCTACTGTGAATAATGATAACACATTTCAAAAAGGGGGTAAAAGATACTTTACGGTTTTGTAGTGGGTCGGAGAGTCGCGTCTCTGCTACCTGCGGCTCACTTCTCATGCACGACTTGTGCTGACGCTGCCCTTCTGTTCCCGGATCATTGGTTGCTTTCTGGGGCCATGCTTAAGACCAAAACTATCAGCCCATTGAAATCGATGAAAGACTATGCGTGAAGGCTTGTTTAATGATTCTTTTCTTCATGGCAATTAAATCTATTGTGAATAATAATGTAAATTACCCTTTCTCTTTGCTGTTATAGAGGGGGAGTTTTTACATGCGATATTAACAAACAGAAAATTGTCGGGCTAAAAAATTGATAGTGTTTAGAAAAGTGTGGGGTACTTGGATTTTAGAGGTTACTCCTTCAGTTGGTACAGTAAGTACTTCTATATAACACTTTTAGTGACTTTTATTGCATGAAGGTTTTTTATCTTGGGACATACACATCACCTGTATACCCAGGTTATGCAGGACAAGTGATCCTTCCCTAAGTGATTTATGCTATTAGATATACAGGAAACTGGATGGATCACAATTTCCTTCTCCCCCCTGAATTGATTTAGTTATTATTTAGACTGTGCATCTGATAAAATTCTACATACACTAGGGAACACTATGTGTTGGGGTACCCCTGTAATTAGCATGTCCTACTCTGTATTTGCAATGAGTTAGTGCCTGGGTCACTCCATGAGTACATAGATATTGACTGGAAGATTGGAGTGCTCCAAGAACAGTGCATGGTGATTTTATAACTGCTTAGGTTTTGGCGGAGTGATTGGATAAGTACATGATGCTGGATGGCTGATTTGGGGAGTGCATGGGTAGTGACAGAGGGATTTCTGGAGTACATGAGTACAGCCTGGGTAATTGGAGGAGTGAATCAGTACTGTATAGGTGGCTAGAGGTCTGCATCGGTAGTGCACAGGGGATTGTAGCAGTGCATGTGTTAGTGCCTGGGTCACTCCATGAGTGCATGGGTCTGACTAGAAGATTAGAGTTCTGCAAGGAGAGTGCATGGTGAATATATAAGTGCCTGGGTTTTGGTGGAGTGAATAGATAAGTACATGATGCTGGATGGCTGATTTGAGGGGTGCCTGGGTAGTGACAGAGGGATTTCTGGAGTGCATGGGTACAACCTGGGTAATTAGAGAAGTTAATCAGTAATGTGTAGGTGGCTAGAGGTCTGCATGGGTAGTGCACAGGGAATTGTAGCAGGGCATATGTTAGTGCCTGGGTCACTCCATGAGTGCCTGTGCAAACGCGCCCCCTGGCGGGTTTTAATTTGGGGGATTAATTCCCCTTGAATCCTGAGGGCCCCTGGGATCCCTCAGGATTTCCACACTTGGTATGTCAGGCCCCACCCCCTCCCTGCACCACTGTGCAAATGCACCCCCTGGCACATTGTGATTTGGGGGATTAATTCCCCTTGAGTCCTGAGGATACCTGGGGGCCAATTAGCGCACCAGGTACCTCCAGTAAGCACCACAGAGCTGCGTTGCAGAGAAGTGTAAAACGGGGCCTGGCCTCTGAACACCTCTCTGCAAAGCAGCTCCCTCGCCCATACTGGAGGTACCTGGTGGGCTAATTGGCCCCCAGGGACCCTCAGTAGTTCAAGGGAAATTAATTTCCCCACCTTCAATGGGCCAGGGGGCGTGTTTGCTGAGTGCTGCAGTTAGGGGGTGTAACCTCCGCCACAATGCCAGCTTTTTTTTTCAGGGAGGGCTATGTGCCCCCCTCCTTTTAAATTATTTGGGGCCCTGGGGACCACATCTCCCAGGACCTGCTTTAAAAAAAAACAACGGGAAGGGGGCCGCGCGGCCCCCTACCGAGGCCAATCTCGGTGCGGGACCCCATCCCCTGGGGCATGGCCACATTTTGAGGTTTTTTTCATTTTAAAGGAGGGGGGCTATGTAGCCCCCCTCCTTAGGTCTCAAGTGGCCCGGAGACCCCATCCCCCGGGACTGTGGCCTCATTTTTTTTGTTTATTCATTGATGGAGGGGGGCATCATGGCCCTCCTCCTAACATGCAGCTCCCCTTGTGGAAAAGCAATATTTGTTGGATTTTGTGCGGCCCCCTCCCAATGTGATTTAAGCCCCGAAGAGGTGGTGGTCCTCGTGGCTCGGGGGTCCATAACAGATCCCCGCATTTGCATTTTAGTGCCCCGGGGAGGTGGCGGTCCCTAGGGCATGTAGGGGGGCTTGAGCCTCACAACACAGGTTTTTTCTTTTCTTTTAAAAGCCCCGGGGGTGGCGGTCCCCGGGGCAGCGGGGGGCATGTGCCCACTCCTAAATAATTAATAAAAGCCCCAGGGGGTAGCGGTCCCAGGGGCTTGGGGGGGCCTTGGAGGTTTCAATAGTAACAAGGTCCTAACTATAATTGCCTACTAGTGACCGCCAGTAGGTAATATAGATACTTATTTATATATATATTTTGGGGGGGGGGACGTTGTACCCATGCACAAGAGCGCACCTGAGACCAGCGCTGATGGTGGCACATCTTTATTCTGGTAGAACCGCTGTCATCAAGAGGGTCAGTACAGCAAAGTTGCAGTGTTAAAATATGACGCGTTTCGAGAATGGCTCCTTTCTTCCTGGTACACCACCGCAGCTTGCAGTCCAACACACCTGCATCCATTTGACCTAACACGCCCTCCAATTGGCCAATCTACTGCTAATACACTGTGTGCAACTTTGCTGTACCGACCCTCTTGATGACAGCGGTTCTACCAGAAGAAAGATGTGCCACCATCAGAGCTGGTCTCGGGTGCGCTCTTGTGCATAGGCACAACATTTTCCAAATTTTTACGTGGCCACCCAGCACCCTATTTATCTAATACGGTGCATTCCTGTCCTTTCTCTCAACACTGTTGCCATTTAGGCAGCCTACAACCAACGCAGGCACCCTTGCACCATGGTGTAAGGGTGTCTGTGTTGTCAGCAGGATTGTTTTTGTGCAGGAAAGGGCACATTCCTGTACAAAATCAATCAAGAGAGGCTTTTTCCTCTTTCAACGTGTGCTGCACAGACATAGATAAAGGGATAAACCAGGAAAAATAAAGTTATTACTCCTCGTTGTGCGTCACCTTGGGAGGAGTAAGGTTGTTGTGCCTCCCCAGGTTTACATGGTCTTGTAATTCTGGGGAAGCGCAAAACACCATGGGTGTTGCATGGGAACACCCACCGGAACTCCCATATAGTGCCTCCTGAGTGTAGAGTAGGGCAACGCAGCAAATTGCGCTGCCTTCTCTTACTCCATATTTATGCGCCCATTCAAAGCCATGCAAAGGCCTCATATATTTGATTTTGTAGTCTGCACTGATGGACCATCACAAAAAGTGACACTCCGGCGGCGCAAGGGGCTCATAAATATGCCCCTCAGTGAAGAGAAGTAGGGCTGTCATTAATGAATGCACCTAGGCAAAATAAAGCGGTACACCACTTTTTAAGATGTTGAACAGTATACGTATAGACACTTAATCTGAAATTCATCCTGTAAGTGCTTAAGTTTTAGGCAGCACAGCTCTGAAACAGCCCCCTGTTTCCAAGCTGCTCTGTCTGCAGTGTTTCCTTTTGATGGCATACAGCCTATGACTGAACTACTTTTTTCCTCTATGGATTGTATTTCTTTTTGGCAGCTGAGTTCACAGGGCCTCAGAATTCAATTTGTTGATCCTTAAATTCAGGGGGGCCCTCAGGAGCTTAATAATAAGTTTTCTCTCATGACGGCTTTCATACCAGTTAAATTCATATTGCCTTCCAGATATATTTTCTAGGTTTTTATTGAGGCCCTACAATGTTTCTTGCTAGATATTTGTATATGAGGAGTCATCAGGGTCTAATTTTATGTTTTGTGCCAATGGGCCGATATATCTTCTCATCAGGTCATTCAACCAGGAGTACCATCTGGGCTTTAAAATAACTTGTCCCTGAAGCACAAGGAGAATCTTTGACTTGTAATGCCTTCTTGGTAGGTCTTCTAGCAATGCACATATGTTGTTATGTTAAAAAGTTTATAAGTATGTGCTTATCAACAAAATGGCCTGGCCTTAATTCTGCTCTTTTTAATTAACTAATATACAAATTACTTTTTTGCAATTTCCTGAAACGCAAGTACTAGTTAAGCAAGGCACACAAGAAGTTTGTTCCTCAGGTGAGATGCTGCATTAATGAAAGGAGTGGCTTCCTTGTCTGACCCTTTCTGATTTTAGACAGGGCAAGAAGACATATTGGGGAAACTTTGTACTGGAGTATGGATTTGAATCATGTCCTTGACAATCTTAGGACTGGGACCATAAATGTTATTACAACAGACGGTGACGATTTCAAATGTCATTCTTTTATCCCTTGGTAATCAGTATGATGGTAAAAATGTTTAGAGGCCAAAGTACTTCAAGGCAGATTTTGCATAACTCTCACTGTGATATTTTGAATCATCTGAAGGTTATGCATGGCTTACTGTGGAAGAGCGAAGCATACATTACATACAAAGACCGTCAACCATGCACTTATTACCAGCAGACCGGACTACGGCAACGCCCTCTACGCATAATCAGCAGAACTCTTCTACACAAGGTCTAAACCATCCAGAACGGCTCGGTGGAAACTGGAGGAATGAAGTATGGTGTTCCCTGCGTCGGTTTACGATGTACCTTTGTTTGTAAACTACCTTTGGTCACATATACTTTTACATCCAGAAAACAAACAGAGCTATCACTTATGGTATGGGTGAAGTACAGATTTATATCATTAGAATTTATGTTTGTTATGAATTCCTCTGCACTTTGCTTATCTCCATGCCAAATCTATAAAAAAGGTATTCTATGTAACAAACCCATTTTATCATGTTCTGCCATAGTGTCTGCATATATGGTGGTTAAACTAATCTCCTCCCACAACCCCATGTGCAGGCAGGCATAAGCTCGGTGAAAAGGTCGCCCCCATAGCTACACCCCTTGTTTGTTGAGAGACCTGTTATTGGAACAGATTAGCACATACATTCACACAACCAGTCATTCATCCATACATTCACTAAGACACCTATTCACTCACTTAGACAGTCAGTCACGCACCCACTGAGTCCTCCATACAGTCACTCATACACCCACTGATTCACCCATACACATTGGTATATATATTTAACACTCATAAATGTTTTAAAAACATTCACTGTCGTGAGTTATGTCATTTGAGATGTCATCAGTGATGTCACTGACCATGGGGAGAGGTGTGCAGGGCGACTGACGCTGGAATCTGAGGATCAGGGTTCGATCCCCGGCTCCGGCGGCAGGTTAGTCCAGCACCAAGTGACTCTGGGCAATAGCTCGCTTAATCTCCCTGACGGCCCCCAGCGCCTAGAGACCCTTACGGGTGATTGTGCGCTTTACAAATGTGGATTATTATTATTATTATTACCATGTGATGAGTGATGTAATATGTGAGGTCATAAACAGTGTAATGAGGGGGCACGAGTTATAGTTAACTCAGCTACCTAAAAGAGCTGAATGTCTCCGGTTTGGCCAGTTTCAGCCCTGGGGACCCCATCCCCCAGGGCTAGGCCTTTCTTTTTCTTTTTATTAATAAAGGGAAGGGGGTAGTGCAGCCCTCACCCCAGGCCAATTTTGGCCCAGGGGACCCCTTCACCGAGGGCATGGCCATTTCTTTTTTGATTTTCAAGGAAGAGGGGCCAGTCCCACCCCTCCCGGGCTATTTTCAGCCCAAAAAGATCCCATCTTTGGGGCTTGGCCAGCTGTTCCGGAACTGCGGGGGAGCCTGAAGGCCCCCGTGGCCCCAACCAGCTCCCGCCTTCTGTGGGAATGGGCATGGCTTTTTACCCCCAGGGAGCTGCTGACATGCAGCTCCCTGCTTTGACCAGGCAAGAGCAAAGTGCTCTCACTTGGTCTAAGCGAGCCCACTTTTTTGCTATAGGATGGAGGAAGCACTGCTCCCACCATTCCATAGCAAACTGCAATGTCCGGGGTGTGGGCACCCCGGGACATTGCAGGAGCCGGCCCTGGGGGGTGGCATTCCCCAGGATCATTTACGGCATGCCCCTTTTGAGGTCGAAATCCCAGGGGCTGAGGTGGGGCGCATGCCCCTCGCATTTCATATCCTTAGCCCAGGGGAGGTGGCGGTCCCCGGGGCTGCAGGAGCCAGTGCAGGCCTGCATCTCTATTTAATATTGCCCCCAGGGGCTTAAAAGAAATGAAAAGCGGGAGCCTGTGCTTTGTTTAAAAAAAACAAATTGTTTCAAATTTGTGGATCCACCACAAATCCCACCCAAAAATTAAAAACAATTAATTATTTGGCCCTGGTGGTCCCTGTGGCCCCCTGAGCAGACCTAGGGGGTCAGGGTGTTTCTACCTTGCCCCCTTTTCTTATATTTCAAAATATTTTAACCTTTTTTTTTGTAACTCGGTTCAACCGAGTCACAAGATGGCTGCCAACCTTTTCTGGTTTGAAGTGTTGGCAGCCAATCAGATCAAAGGCTCAAGAACGGGAGGGTTCTCAGATCCTCCGCGGCCACAGTTGTATGTCTGAGAAGTGTTTACATTTCTCAGGAACTACTGAACAGATTTACATCATTTAACGAAAAGAGTGCTTTGTGAACCAAGAGCTACCTTTTTGCCACATTTGGTGAAATTCCGTTCTGCAGTTTGGGCTGTTGCCATGTCTAAAGTTTCCTTTGGAAATTAACATGGAGCAAACACATTTTGGGACCCTCCCTTTTTATCGCCCCATGCTTCACGAAACTTACAACACATCAGCTGACCTGCAAATTCGTCAAAAGACGTCACAGATATTGGCAAAAGAAAAAATCTTTTCTTATAGAAACAAGGTCCTAACTATAACTACCTACTGGCGACCACCAGTAGGTACTATATATATAGCACTATAGAATAAATATATAGAGATATCTTTGCAACAAATATTGTGGGCACATGTGCCCTCTGATGCAATAAAAGACATTTTATTTATGAGCGTGGTACCATGCTCAGGAAAGTGGTGTTTTAATGTTAGCATGGGCCACCCACATACATGAATGCACTTTTAGCATCAGAGAGCCTTTGTTCCTAAAGAAGTGGGCATGCAATTTAATACACTTGTGTATATTTATACACTTTGGTGAATGCATCATGGCATCAGAATTTCACGCACAGCAGGGCAGCTAGACAACTTGCGTACTGCCTCAAAGAAAGCGGATACAAATGTGATGTATTCATTACTTTATCACGATATGTCAAATTCCTGCTCACTTCCTACTCTGGTGCACCGAGTGCTGCCTACCACCAAAGCAGGTACCCTTGCACCATGGTGCAAGGGTGTCACATTACACAGCACCCTATATAGGTTTTGTCCAGGAGGGGGATACAACTCTACACAAAACAATCCTTAGAGGCAAGGACAACACAAACCTGTGAGACATCTGGCCCTGGGAGTAGTGGTACATGATGACAACCTGACAGGGAGAGTGTTGCACCGTAGGCGTGGAGTGTACGTCAAGTAATGGTACTGCCTGGATTCTGCTCCAGCTTGGGCTAATTTAGGAAGGGATGTTGACTTCTGTAACTATTAAGATAGTAGTATATCAAGGGTGTTAGCATTACTCTCTGTGCCTTTAGGTAGCTCATACAGTCCCAATTTCCCTGATGTGCAGTATGCAAAGTGAGACTAACTTGACCCATCAAATTAGGGAGGGGAAGCAAAGATCCTTCATTGCAATGACTGAGTTGTTCAAAATGTAAATTTAGGTTAGGAAACTAGTAATTGGTTATCTGATTTAGAAAGTTCACTACTGTGCCTGTCAAAATGTTTTTGTAGAGAGTAAAACTAACAATTTTTGTAATCTTATTTAATTCCTTTCATAAGCCCCAATGACAAGAGGGAATTCAATGGCCAAGTGGCTGCCACTACCACCATTGCGGCCGATGGGACTTCTACCAACACCACCACCGCAGCCGAGGAAGATGGTATTGCCAGCCCCCGTAAGTCATGTTTATTATTGTTTCTTACTTTTACCTCTTCCTACTTGTAAAATGATTGCCTTGTGTATGTTATACTATCTACTTTTTTCAACTCTTCTAACTAATGTTTATTATCCCTGCATTACCCGGTGTTTTCTATGTTTGCTGTTTCCACTGCTGACTTTCTCCTGTCTGTATCTTTCTTCTGCTCCCTTTTTTTTAGTAAGCTTTCCCTTGCCCCTCTATTATATGTCTTGTGCAGTATTGTTAAGAGGACACATTTTTGGTAACATGAACAGGGTTGCATGCCCAAGTAAACTATTCACTAAACATATTGGTTAAGCAAGCTTTCTTGACCAAACAGTCAAAAAGTACAGGGACAGAGAGTTAGAGTAGCCATGATTATGGACCCCCCAATGTTTTCTATTTATCAGTATACTTGCAGTTTCCGTGACAGTGCATCATGGCAGGAAGGAATGCGATCACATTACCAACCAGTCCCATATGTCCTTCATTGACCATTCCCTTCCACCCCTTCTTTGCGTTTCACTCTCAACCTTTCGTAGTCTCATCCCTCCATTTAGAGAAAAAAAGTTTTTGGGTGACTTGACCACCTAACTTTTTAAACATTTTTTCAACTAACAAACCTCCCAAAGTGATAGTTTTGATAGAAGATACTTCTAACCAAACTGTAGTGAGATATTGCTGTTGTACTTTGTGCAAAATGATTACCTAGGTGGCTAATCTGGTATCTAAAAAGGGTGCATTATGTTTCTTTCTAGGCAAACAACCCACCAGTTTCACAGCCAGTGCCAGCAGCCAGCCAGGGACAGAGGATGCCCTGGCAGTTGGAGAGGGAGCTGTTTCCGCAGTGGCAGGGACAAGTGGTAGGTCACCATGCTTACTTAATGACAATTCTTAATTTGTTAAGCAAGACAGATATCCCAACCTTCACTTACCTGCCCATAGTATTTCATTAACTAAAACTGCAGGATAATTGAATTTAGTGCTGCAGTGCATGTGGTAAAATGTTTGTCTGCTTAAGTTAACAGCACTGCATTAGGAAGTTTTCAATGCATACAAACCGAAAACAAAGTGGGAACGCTTGTCCCGCTCTGGTCTGAGATCATCAACGCTTCGCTTTTCCAAGAGGAGCTCCCAGACTGCCTGAAGGCGGGCCTAGTTCTCCCTACTCTCAAAAAACCCACGGCTGACCCTGATGACCTTAATAACTATTGACCAATCACAAACATCCCTACCCATGCTAAACTCCTCGAGAAATGTGTACATGATCAACTGTGCAAAAACATTGACCAATTCCAACTCCTCGACCAATGCAAATCGTCTTCCATTTTGGCCACAGCACGGAGACGGCCATCACTCATATCGTGGATGACTTCCTCTCTATGCTCGACCAGAACGAAGCTTGTCTACTAATACTACTTGATCTCTCATCTGCTTTTGACATGGTCAAGCATGACAACCTACTTAACCTCTTGGAATGTAGGATGGGACTCTCAGGCACTGTCCTTAAAGGGTTTGCCTCCTTCCTCAACAACATAACATAAAGAGTGAAATCCAATCAAACTCTATCCAACTCCAGTTCCACTGACTGTAATCCTCAATAATTCCAACATTCAATACCACATATATGTGGATGATACCCAACTGTACATGAAACTATCTTCGCCCGAAGATATCCAGTCTGTCAACGGAACCCTGCACAAAACTGTAAACTGGTTACCCTCCAACCACCTCAAACTAAACGCTCCTTAAACTGAATTCCTCCTCATTTCACACACTAGGCAAACCCCCACTGTATTGAACTTCCTCACAAACCTCACCACTCTCAACTGCACACCACACATCATTGACTCCACTAAATCATTGGGTGTTGTTTTAGATAAGAATCTAAACATGCAAGACAACATTAGAGCATCGACCAAAGGAGCAAACTACCATCATAGAATCCTAAGAAAACTCAAACCTTACCTCCCATAAGATGACTTCAAATCGGGGTGCAAGCACTTGTCATTTCAAGACTCGAATATGGCAGTTCCACTCCCTAAACTCAGCCTCGCCCCACTCAGATCATCTCTGAATGCTGTGACTTGACTTATTACTGGCTCCATGAAATCCAACCACATTTCCCCGTCCTGAAATCACTCAACTAGCTCCCACTTGAGGCAAGAATACAATTACAAATTTTGTGTATGACCCATAGAGCACTTCACTTCAAGACTCCGCTATACCTGAAAAATAAGCTCGAACTATATGGTAGTGCTTGGTCCTCAAGGAGCACGAGCACTCTGCTCCTTAAGCCAAAGAAATTTAAAAAACTGAAACCTACAAACGCCCTTGCCCTCTCCTCCTTTGCCCTGAGAATCTGGAACTCCCTACCTGTTGAATAAGACAGATTAAAACAACTTTTGCCTTCAAATGGGAAGTGAAGGCTCTACTGATGAACAATTCGCTGAACTAGTAGCCTCTCTCCCTCACCGCTCTGTCTGTTTTAGCATAATGTTTTACCAACTGCTCTATGCTACAGCCCTGTATTGCCCGCTACTGTGTTATTGCTATTCTCAATCTAACTTGTCGTAACTACTACCTGGCCTCTGTCAGGGCTTACTTTCGCCCATATTTATGTCAATGTTGCTTCTGATTTGTATTGCCTAATTGCCTTATCGACCTGTATCCTCCTCAACCCTCATGTGAAGCACTCTGATACCCGCTTGGGTCATGTTCGCGCTATACAAAACTTTTTAATAAATAAATACTAAATAAATAAGGTGTGTTTTCCAGTGCCCACTCAGTCACTTATATTTCATGACTTCCATTACTCATTTACCCCGCTCCAATTTTTTCCTTCAATCAAGTTGTCATTCATCAACCAATGTGACTAAACAAAAGTGTAACACAGGGGTTTCCAACCTTTACTGTTATAAGAGCTACTTATGTTCAATAAAACTCATTAGGAGCTACTAATATTAATAGCGTTGCAATAGTGACAACATCAGACTATCACATCAGGCGTGGTTGGTTGCAAGCAGTAACGTACAAAAAGTTTTGTCAATATAAAATGCCTCTACCTGGGTAATACATAATAGCCATAGCTGCAATGACTCTGTCACCAAGGTGATAACATTTGTTAAACATCTTCCCAAGGCCACATGATTTATCACTCAAATATCAGCCCTAAATCTAATTTGGAAACCCAGCCATTTTTTCCATATATAAACTTATGAGTTCTGAAAAAAAACACATTTTCATCTCAGCTATACACTCTAAATTCCAATGGACCTAGGAGACCAGCAATGCTGTGCTAATGTTCCACTATAGTATAAACTAGTGTTTGCAAAGAGCACTACAATTCATGTTTTTCTTTCTTGACATAGCTATCAGTATGCGATTCACAGTACCAGGTTACAAGATTTTGCAGACAGAATCAACCAGTCGTTACAGCATTCCAAAGAAAACTACTCCATTGTGAACTCTTTATTAAAATCTTGCAGGCATGGTGTGATCAGCTGGTCAACTACTATCTTGGACAGGTCGGACTTATATACGATTCTGCTGAAAGTGAGGGTCCTTATCCCTCACCGCCACCACCAAATGCTGGAAGCAGGAGTCCCTGTCCCACACCGTTGGTGCCAGGTGCGAGATCCGGACCCCTTGTTTCAACGTTAGGCTAAGTCAGGACACCGTCTGAGATAGACCTGCTCACCCCCTTAGTAGTTTGCCCGAGCAGCCAGTCTTATCTCCAAAGCACAAGCGTATAGTATGTGCAACCATAGTCATAGCAACCGAATGTTGTCACCACAAATAGACTCCAGAAAAGTTTTTATAAAAAAAGTATAATCTTTATATGAGTAGATATACAATATGACCACACAATACAAAACCAACATATAATAATGGGTAGTGTTCCTTCCGGTGGATTGGTAGGTTCTAATCCCAACCACTGCTTCTAACCAACTGTTAAGATTACTTCTAACCATTTCCAAAAGGTTAGGCAGGTCGTATTGCTAGAATCACACATGTTGCAAAAGAAAAGAACTACTGCAATGCGTAACAATATACTCCTGTACTGTGCAATAGAGAAACAATGTCATACATCGCTCCGCAGTCATGTACTTTGCAATAGAAGGAATAATTCAATGCGTATCACTACCAGCATGCCCTGTGCAAGGTAGAAACAAAGAAATGTGTCATGCTACAATCATGTACTGTGCAATGAAGAAATAATGCATTGCGTCACGTTATACTCTTGTACTATACGATGAAGAACTAATGCAATGTGCCACGTTACAATCGTGTACTCTGCAAGGGAAAAATAACGCAGTGCGTAGCGCACCAAGCATGTAGTTCGTTAGGCACAAATAAAGTCAGGCGTCATATGGCAGTTCGATAGTTCGTTAGCAGCAATAATGCAAAGTGTAATATGACAGTTTAGGTGCTCCGTTAACAGTTGCCCCCAACATGGATCAATGATGACAGAAAAGTACTGCTTCTCTTTCTGGCCCCAGTACTGCCTCTCCTTGGGCCAGTACGGGCCTAGATCGGGACCGAAGCAACAGGCTCACGCAGCTGACAGAAGCGAGAGGCCGAGAGAGTGTCCCCCCGGGCCCGCACCCCACCCCAGGTGGTGATCCACGTTACCTGGGGGGGCGCAACCCCACTCTCCTCTCCTTCTTCAGCGACCTGGGCCTTGATCCAGAACTCCGTCAATGGGCACAGCAAGCTCGGGCCGGTTGCTCAGCTCCTCCGTGGCGGCTGGTCCGGGCCACTACTGTTTCACTCGAAGGGCCCAATGACCTGGCCCTCCTTCCGGCAGTTCAGTGGACTCCGAGACCCGCACTCAGTACTGTGGAGACTTACTTCGATTTCGGTGCACACACTACCCAGGCACTCCTCACCAGCACCTCTGGTTGCACCTCCACAGGCACTCTGCACGTCCGAGACATGCCTCTTCTCTGGTGCACATGATGACCAGGCGCTCTTCACCATCGCCACGGCTTGCACCTCGACATGCACTGTGCGCGTCTGAGTCTCACTTCTTCTCCATGTGTACACAACAACCAGGTGCTCTTCACCAATGCCTTGGCTGCACCACAACATGCACCCTACACGTCCAAGTCTCACCTCTTCTCCTGGTGCACACAAGAACCAGGCACTCTTTACCCATGCCTCGGCTTGCACCACGACACGCACCCTGCGCGTCCGGGTCTCCTCTCTTTTTCCGGTGCACACAACAACCAGGTGCTCTTCACCAACACTTTGGCTGGCACCACGAGATGCACCTTGCGTGTGCAAGACTCAGTTTACTCCTGTGTGCCCACGATCACAAGCCACAGCTTCCGAGGGTCTCAAGCTCCAAAAGCACACGCACACCGCGTTGCTTAGGACTTCTGCGGAAACTTTTATGTCCCTGTGTTTTCAAACAGGGAACCAGCTCACCTCGGGTTCTTGGGGTTCAAGACACAGCACAAAGCACAGTCTTCGTCAAGCAAGGGACCCAGCACCTTCAAGCAAAGTCCAAACAGCCTCTTCCTTGGTTAGAACAGGAAACTTCAGACCAGCCCCAGATCACAAAGCAAGGGTTGGTCTTTTCCCAGCAGTCTCCTAAGTTGCTCCTTCCTTAGCAGAGGTTCCTCTTGAACATGAAATGGGCCCAAGCCTTTCCAGTCTCAATCCATTTCTGTTTCATTCCAACGTTCAGGGGTTTCAGCTCTCATATTTATACCCCTTAATGTCTTTGAGGTTTGTTGTGCTCAAGGGTCCCTAAATCAGTTCTGGGTGTCTCCCTCCCAGTGTCACATTTCTCCCTTTAATGCTGGGGGTCTGGATCCTTAATCACTCAGCAGGAGATGGGTCAATTGGTTTATAGCACCAGCCCTGGCCTTTTCACCTCCGGGGTTTCTCCTCCCCTACTCTCCAGATGCAGGGCAGGCTGGTGCCATCTCAACCCTTCCCTGGATCAAAACCTCTCCCAACTCCTCTCACCTCTCACATCCAGACAGTCAATCCACATTCAGCAGAGACACACAGAAATTTTTAAAGTCCTACAGATTTACTGTCAGAGGATTCAGATCCTTCTGTTAAATCTACAGCTAGGACCACTGCAGAAAAGTGTGATGCAGAACTTTCCAGTTTTCCACCATTAAGGACCAACAACATTCTGACGATAGCAAGCACAGTAAAATCTGGTTCTCCTCTGGATCCAGACCCCATAGGTATTCTGCTTAAAGGGGGAAATGCCACTATATTCAGCCTTAATGGCTATCTACAACCTATCCCCGGAAAGTGCTGCGTCCCGGATCCAAGGAAACACATGATTATTCATCTGCTGCTGAAGAATCCTTCCTTGGACCCCCACCAGGGCACATATTACAGACCCATATCGCTACTTCCTGGGGTTAGCAACATTTTGGAAAAGTTGGTAAATGGTCATTTCTTTGGATACCGATTAAAAATAGGCATAAAAAAACAATGGAATGCAGAATGGAGCAACCAGGGCCAAGCGCAGCACAGATCAACAACCCCTACAGCCCCCAAACATCCAGGATGAACAGCCAAAGTCCCAGGGGAAGAGGAAATGCATGGCCACATTCATGAAAAGAGGCACATCATAGTGCAACACCAGTGATGCATCACTTCTTATTGCGCACTCTTCGCAACACCATGGCATCCAAAACCTTGAAAGTGCAGACAGTCCCTGGGGCCCAGAGGCCTCGCTGGTCCTGCGTCTGGAGCCTGGAGTGGGATGAGGAGGTACTGCGGAGTCGATGAGCTGTGGCGGTAGACATTGAGATGCAGGGATCGCCTTTACCTGGCAGTGAAGTGTGGCAGGGCACATGGAGACACGTTGCTGGCCTGTGTGAGAAGACCGCCTTGAGTCGTGTGGAGCTGTGAATGGTAGATGCGCTCCTGCGCACCAAGGTAGGGAGGTCTGCATCTCATACTATGATCTACCACTACACCAGGGTGCACAGAGGGGATTACCAATGTTGGGCGACACCACTCTGCATCACAGGCCGGATGAATTTGCGCTGGCCAGACGCTGTGAAGGGTGAGGCCCCTAAGTTGCACCAAACTTGTGTGGTGGGAGAGCTGCAACTTCACGCCTAAGGGGGCCCTGCTGCATCACCTGCAGCGGGAGGTTCCCAGGCGACTGTTGTACCCAGGTTTGTGAAATCCCACCTGGTTAAGGCTCCTGCTGGCTTAGTAACAGATTTGGAGAGAGTGCAGCTGATTGCGCCATGGTGTCAATGTCCAGGTAAGGAGAAGGTGGGATGCGTACCAGAGTATTGAGGGTTGAGTCAATTTCAGGCAGATGGCTGCTACAAACAATAAGAATCCCACTCTTTCCACAGAATAAAAAGGGTGGAGGTCCAGCCCTAACATTTTCGCCAGCTTCCCATTGTATAAACATGCCGCTGGTTGGTTGCGGTTGCAGGGCCCCTCCGGCTTAAACATGCGCGTAATAGTAGACTGTATTTTTTCGTTCTTTTCAGGGGCCACTGACGCAGGTGACTTTTGAAAAGTAGGTGGTGGTAGACTCAGTGCGCTTCATGGTGTGGCAGTCCTTGTATATGTACCATCTGCGTACACCACTTGGTGGACTCAAAACGATGCGCAGAACTACAAGGACCCTTGGATTCCTATGTTATGCCCAAAACTTTAACTCTGTATAGCAATTCAACAACACCTTGATGAAAATATCTGCATTTACAATAATATTCAGTTCAAATCTATTATGAATGTTTACTTTTGAAGTTCTTTGAGCATGAACAATCCACAATGTTACATCACATTGTATGTACAGACAACGGTAACATGTTTATAAATTGGTTGCGACACAGCGTATTGAAGATTCCCAATGCATCTCAGGTAATTCACCCTTCTTCAGGGGAAGTTTTATCATAGAGATGTGCTATATTTCCTCAAGAAAAAGCCCCACTTTACAAACTCTGTATAAGGGAAACCACGGACTGGAGTTGTGTATCCTTCATCACCCGGCCTCCATTTCACACTGCTTTCTATCTCTGATCTCTTTTCTTCCCGATTTCATCGGAGTGCAATATTTCAATCTTCAACACAAACGTCACTGTATGCCATGGTGTCTCCATCTCACTCAAAGTCTTCTTGTGCCATTGTGAAGTCGCTGAGGTGGGCGATTCTGTTGGTGCACTGCTGGGGACAGGACTGCTTTGCGTGAGGATGTCACTCTATTTTTCCTCATCATCACTGCCCACCATGATGGTCTTGTAGCTGGTGTTCCCCGACTCTCCTCACCTTCGCCACCACAACCACGTTCAGCAATTTGTTTAAGGTGCTCCTCACACCAGATTCCATGGGGTTTCTCCATATGGATCAATTGGCCTCCAGTACCATAATGTGAACCAGGCTTACCTCGATGAACACTTGTGTGGCAAATCGTGCATACTGCAATGGGTAAACAGTCAAAATATCGAGTAGAAAATATCGAATGGACATAATATCGAGTCCAAAATATAGAATGGACAAAATATCGAATGGACAGAATATAGACATCAAAAAAATCGTTTTTAAGGTAAGTAATGTAATATCGAATGTTAAAAATATAGAAAGTTAAAATATCAAAGTATATAATATAGGTTAATACAATTATCGATTTTTTAATAATATCAAATTTTTTATAGTGTTTTTTATGTTATTATATGTGTGAAAAGTGTGTATTTATGTTTTAATTTATTTTAATTAATGAATTTTGGTTTTTAATTTTTGCGTAATTTAATTCTGTAGCAGGTTGTGGGTTTATAGGGGAATAGGGTGGGAAGTAATTTAATTATAGTTACTTAAATATGTAAATGTATTTATTGGTATTCATTTTTAATTAATTGTTAATTAATTTATATTTGGTAATTAATAACATTTTAATTGGCAATTAATTTTAATGAATTGATTAATTGGTAAATATGCTAATTTTACTAATTTATTTTCTGTAGCGGGTTGTGGGTTTATAGGGGAATTGGGTGGGAAGTAATTTATTTATAATTAATTAAATATGTAAAATTATTTATTGGTATTTTTTTAGAATTAATTGTTAATTAATTTTTTAGGGTAATTAATTACATTTTAATTGCCAAATCATTTTATTTAATTGATTAATTGCTAATTATGTTAATTTAACTAATTTAATTTCTGTTGAGGGTTTATAGGGGAATAGGGTGGGAAGTAATGTATTTATAATTAATTAAATAATTCAATTTTTTTAATTGTATTTAATTTGAATTAATTGTTAATTAATTTTTAATTGTTAATTAATTTTTAAGTGTTAATTAATTCATTGTTAATTTGTAATTAATTTGTATTAATAGCTAACTAATTGTAATAATTATTTTATTTGTAATTTTAATGTATTAATTATTCTATTATGTTAAATTGGTAATTACTTTTAATACATTTTTTATAGATATTAATTTATAATTTTTTCAATAATATATGAAGTATTTACTTTCCCTACTGTTGCAAATCTGGAGTGGGAATAGTAATTTTTACCCCTACGCAATCCAACGCTTTCCCTACTGTTGCACTCACTGGAGTGGGAATAGTAATTTTTACCCCTACGCTATCCAACGCTTTCCCTACTGTTGCACCCACTGGAGTGGGAATAGTAATTTTTACCCCTACGCTATCCAACGCTTTCTCTTCTGTTGCACCCACTGGAGTGGGAATAGTAATTTTTACCTCTACGCTATCCAACGCTTTCCCTACTGTTGCACTCACTGGAGTGGGAATAGTAATTTTTACCCCTACGCTATCCAACGCTTTCCCTACTGTTGCACTCTTTGGAGTGGGAATAGTAATTTTAACCCCTACGCAATCCAACGCTTTCTCTACTGTTGCACTCTTTGGAGTGGGAATAGTAATTTTTACCCTTACGCTATCCAACGCTTTCCCTACTGTTGCACTATTTGGAGTCGGAATAGTAATTGTTACCGCTACGCTATCCAACGCTTTCCCTACTGTTGCACTCATTAGAGTGGTAATTGTAATTTTAACACTCTTGCTATGCTACGGTAATAATATTGTATATTTTGTAATAATATTCTGTTAATATATATATATATATATGTTTTAACAAATATATATATTTTTTTAATAACTTAAATTAATTATTTAATAGTTTTAAGGTTATTTAAGTATTTTTAAGTATATTTTAGTTATTTATTTTTAATAATTTTTAAATTTTACATTAATTTGAATAAATTCGATATTTTTACAAAGTACATATTTTTAAACGATATTTTTGACTCAATATTTTTGTACTTACCTGTTTGTAGATAGGACTTCGATATTTTTGTAGTCGATATTATGTCAGTTATCCACTGCAATGTGCTTCGCTTTGCTAACCGTAAAAGAGGAATAGTAATTTTTACCCCTACGATATCCAACGCTTTCCCTACTGTTGCACTCTTTGGAGTTGGAATAGTAATTTTTACCCCTACGCTATCCAACGCTTTCCCTACTGTTGCTCCCACTGGAGTGGGAATAGTAATTTTTACCCCTACGCTATCCAACGCTATATATATATGTTTTAACAAATAAAAAATAAAAATAAATTTAATAACTTACATTAATTATGTAATAGTTTTAAGGTTATTTAAGTATTTTTAAGTATATTTTAGTTATTTATTTTTAATAATTTTTTAATTTTACGCTACCTCTGCCACATCCCTCGGAGCAGGTTGAATAGCAATTTTGGGCTCCTCTGCACAACCTTCCACAATGGCTAACTCATCATTGATATCCTCCTCATCATCCTCTTCCATAATTCTAAGGTTTTCAGGAACTTTTCTTTTCCATTGCTGCTCCTAGTGTCTCCTGGACTCTGCTGGGTTCCACTCCTTGTCCCTATCCTCATCATCAGAAGGGGTGCACCAGGACATGTACTCTTTTGAACTTTCCCTCAACTGTGGAGACTCTGCTATTTGACCGAGGCCCGGTGGAGCTACCTGTTGGCTGAAGAGGAGATGGGCTGTGGTTTCCACCTCGGCCGTCACCTACCCAGCCGGACTTTGGGCAGGCTTTCCTTTGTCTCTATGTCGTATACTCCTCCTTCCCCTTCACCCGACCCACTTCCCCCTCTACGCTCCCTTCTTCCAGTCTTCTATCCCTTTAATGTTTTTCTGTTGAGATCTAGCAATTTGACCGATACCCGGTGAAGCTACCTGATGTGTCACAGTGCACTACAGCCAGGGTGTCCAGGAGGAAATGGAATTATGCTGTTGCATGGCTGTGCGCCTATGGTGGATGTATGGATGTAGCGACCGAGGCAAAATGAAAATAAATAAACAAATATAAAACAATTTTTTTTTAAGTTCTAAAACATGTTACACAAATTCAAATAAAAAAATTACATTAAAAATTAAAATCAAAAAACAATAAATAGTTGCATTGTTTGTGAGACAAAGCTGTGCATATTTAAAAAATTGAAAAAATGCATGTAACATATAAGCACTGTTCATCAAAATCATATTCTTATTGTACATACTATAATGATACTAACGCATATTATTCAACTGATATCACATCCATCCACGCAGGCCTATAGCAAAGGCACCCTGGCTGGATACACAAAATGGCTGCCAGCCAGTACCACATGGCCATACAACATCAGCAAGCAAGGACACATGGGGAACAAAGAACACATGCAAGCCTATGGCAAAGGCACACTGGCTGGATGCACAAAATGACTGCAAACCAGTGCCACATTGTAAAACAACAACAGTAAATAAGGAGGCATGGGGAGCAAAGAAAACACATTCAGGCCTTTGGACACAGACTCCACAAAATGACCCCAGGTCACATTGCATGGAGAACAAAGACAAATCAATGGTGGCCTATGGCAAACACACACACACACACACACACTAGATAGACGAAGAATGCATTGTAAAAATGAAGAAAACACTACCATTAATTCAGCAATGCCATAAACGAAAATTAACAGAGGTATAACATTTTTACAATAACACACAAAATGTTTAATACAATGCCATCCCACTCCTAAATTATGTTTTAAAACAACATATACCAAAGAAACAGTTCTTTCATGCACCCATGAGTGGCACTGGCCTGGGCTTAATGGAAGGCCCCTTGGTAGATTAGTCAAATAAATAAATATTGAACATTTAACAAACACAAATTCTCCAAGAGCCTGTCGGAACTGATTTGGAAAGACCGTGTGGTTTATAATCTGACCAAAAATATTATAATCGGTTGGGTGGATTATAAACTGACCGAGTTGGTCGGAGGAGTTCAGGCACGGTCTAGGATATTCCAACTGTCAGGAGGAGGCTTTCCGTCTGACATTGTAGTCAACCCCTTACTTGTGAAATCCTTAATCCAATGGTATATACGCAGAAGACAAGGAGAGTGATCCTTCCAGCTCCAAATCCAAATGAAAAGTGACCAGGAGATGGACAAAGCACTGGGATGAGCCTGCTGGACAGGAATATGAAGTTGATGTCTCTGGGGCACTTCCTGTTGAAAAAAACGTTTTAAAAAAAGGCTTCTTGCACACACAAAACTACTCCAACGGTCTATTGGAGAAGGACATCAACTCAAAAAGCCTCTTTAGCTGCTTCTCAAGCACAAAGACTACTCGAGTGGTGCATTCACAACCGGCACTACATTGGTACTGTTGCAGCCAGAAGCTGAGTGAGCAGGCGTGAAGTCTTGTGAGCACTCACTAGGGAGTTGAAAGTATGATAACGCCCGCAAGCAAGTACCAAAACAAATCTCAAACGCAAATGGAAAAGAAAACTCTGCTTCACTCCCGGAAGGCAGTATTTAGGAACTCAGAGGCATTTGTACAAAGTAACGGAGCGCAGCGTTAGCCTTCTTGGCTTAACGCCAAGCTCCGCCACTTCTGAAACGCAGGGTTGCACCATATTTGCAACAAAATCGTGGTGAGTTAGCTGCTGCCTGACTTCACTAATTACTGCATCTTTGGCTACGGCGATCATTTTTAAAATGAAACACTCTGCTTTTATCACTTAGCATGCATTTTTTAACTTATTAAACTGCCCGCTTTGAAAAAAAAATTACTCTGCCTACATGCACAGCATTTTTGTCCTGTTTCCCACCTTGGTCCACCGCAGCTGCTCGCTGTTTGAGTGGAGGGCAGGGTAACAGCTCTCAGATCACTCGCAGGACACTTCCGGTCCAGAGGGGCAGAGTAGTCCTTCCGCTTGCCCTCCTACTTAGACCGATGTGCCAGCGTGCACGCAGTGGAAGCCCGCAGCGGGCATGTCTAAGGCAAGCCCGTCTGTGCCCGTCCGCGACTGGCCGGGACCATGGGCCTGGACCCTTGCTCCTCGCAAGAAAGACCCTAAACGCCCTGTATCGTACTCAAGAGACACACTTCTGGCGTTAACCAGACATGCCACGGTCAAGCGTACAGTGTGCATAGAAGTGTCCCCAGAACATATTGAAGGGCTATTCTCCTGCATAACCTGTAAATGGTGTAGCTTAGCATGGGTCATGTGCCCGCACAAAGAAGTGGGTGACTGGGCGAAACTCAAATGCATATACTTCAATGCCAGATTGGTACCTAAGCACTCGTTTGAGATTTGGGATACTATCAAGGAGGTAGATCCCGACCTGGTTTTCATCACCGAAACCTGGCTGGATGATAATAACTGTCCTGATATTGCAAATGCCTTACCCCTGAATATAAAATATTAAGACAAGACAGGCAAGGGCGGGAGGGTGGGGGGCTCGTCATTCTATTTAAAGACGGTCTTAATTGTCTCCCTATCACAGTAGCCCAGCTAGGAGAGCACAAATTACTACCATTTCAAGTATCTAAAGGAAACCACATCTTACTGGGTGGATGGAGCCTTGATTTACAATCCCCCTGGATACCAAGCAGAATTCAGTGCCAAGTTACACGGCTATTTCTGCTTGCCTAAAATACAACATTTTTATGGTAGTTGGAGGCTTTAATGTGCACTTCAAATAATCCAACAACACAGTGGATACCCACCTGGATAACGATATGCAAATCCTTCAACTTAAACAATGACTCAAGGGGCCCACACACAACGCAGGCCATACACTGGACTTATTATTTACTAATATTGAGTCCACCATTATTGAGAAGATTAAACTTGTCACTTGGACTGAACACCCATTAATCACCTTCTAATTTACCCAACCTGCGATATCTACTAAAGCTCCTATATTCACGAACAGAGCATACAGAGCCTGGAAACTAGTCATTCCTGACGCATTCCAGCTCCATTTTTCCCCCAACAATATTGAGGCTCTCGAAACCCTTCCCACTGACAGGGGTGCATTGAATCTCAAAACAGAGCTCACCTATACACTTGATCAAAGTGCTCCTAAACTTAAACCTACATCCACCAAAAAAACCATATCTGAAAAGTGGTACACATCAGAACTTAAAGCACTTTAAAAGAAGTGCAAAACACTGCAACATTGGGATCCCCCCTTGACCCCTGTCAACATTTTATCTTTGTGCAGATCATACCCACCCTTAGCCCATTTATCACGCAGCTATTTAACAAATCTCTGGAGACAGCAGTTTTCACGGAGATTTGGAAACAGGCCATAGTGACTTCCTTGCTGAAGAAAGCGGGCTCAGATAAGAACAATCCAATTAACTATAGGCCAATTTCCCAACTCCCCTATCTCTCCAAAGTAATGGAAAAGCTGGTCAACAGACAGTTGTCCAATTATCTAGAAACCAATGACCTGCTGGAACCCTCCCAAATGGGCTTTAGGGCTACCAACAGTACAGAACCTCTCCTGGCCGTCCTGTTGGACCTATTGGCGGTGTTCGACACGGTCTCCCACCAGCTCCTACTAGAAAATCTGCATGAAAAAGAGATAAATGCAAAAGCCATTCAATGGCTCAGCTCGATCTTGAGCAACAGAACTCGAACCGTGCAATTGGGTGCCTTCTCATCAAGTCCAAAAATCTTAGGCTCTGGTGTCCCGCAGGGAGACTTCCCTTAGACCCACTCTTTTTAATGCCTACTTCTCATCCCTGGCAAAAATTGGTACATAGTGGGGCTTTGGCATTTGCTCTTATGCAGATTACATGCAACTAACAATAGCCATCAGAGACGGGCACGAGGACTCTAGGACCAAACCCAATAACTGTCTCACTGAATTGGCAAGCTGGATGTCAATGTTTAAAGCTCAAGGCATCGAAATCTGAAATCCTGCTCCTTGGTGGAGCCAATCACATCTGGGACGCATCATGGTGGCCACACTCACTAGGAAACACCCCAGCGTTCTCATTGACAACAAATTATCTATGCAGGATCATGCTTTGCCATGCTGACGCTTCTTAAAAGGCTCTTTCCCTGGATCCCCCTGGAAAGCAGGAGGACAGTCACAAAGGCCTAGCTTGTTAGCAGGCTGGAATATGGAAATGCTCTTTTCATTATCATGCCAGACTACCTCTTTAAACGCCTGCAGGTAGTGCAAAACACTGCGGCCAAACTGGTGTGCAACAAGGGCAGATACAGATCAGCAACCGACTGCCTGAGGCAACTTCACTGGCTGCCCATGCATCAAAGAGCATGATTTAAGCTCTTTAGGCATACACACAAGACACTCCATCAAACTGGCCCTAAGATTCTTCAGAACAAAATCCAATTCTACATCACTCCCAGATGCCTACGGTCCATCAGCAGGCGCTAGCCAAGACTAAAAGGATCAAAAAGACCAGGGCAGGGAGAGGTACCTTTTCATATCTTGCGGTACTGCACTGGAATGGGCTTCCAGTAGAACTACGGCTGATCAAAGATTACACCACATTCAGGAAGGAACTGAAAACACACCTATTCCCTAAAGATTGATGTCACTTATGGAATCAGTACCGGCCCCTCCCACCATTGTCTGCTACCTCAGAGCCGTGATATCCAGATGGGATGAATGCTGCGCTATATAAATAAATAAATACATTTCCTCTTGCACTGATGCTAAATTTAGCAGTTTAGCCCCAATGCAGGCACCCTTGCACCATAGTGCAAGGGTGTCTGCATTGAAGGGAGACCGTCCTGCACATAAACAACCTTTAATTGGCGTTTTATACTTCTATGTATGCTGCCTAATGCAGCAGACATAGTTGAAAAACGTCATTTTTTATGATTGTTTATGTGTATGCCATTTGGCGTATGGCTGTTTCCAAGTCTGCCGCACAATGCAGCACATATAAAAATATCAAAAACGACGAGAAATTAAACATTTTGCTTTTTGACACTGACCCCTATTTATGCCAACCTTATAAATATGGAGAAGCGTCAAAATCAATGTGTGTTGTGGTGGAACACCACCGCAATACCCATTGCCCTCCCCTTTCAAGCTAAGTATAGAGTGAAAGGGGGCCTTATTTGCAAGGCAGCATTAAGCCACATTAAGGGGACGATTATGATAGCGGATAATCCGCATCCTCCGGGCCGGCGGAAGCCACTGCCGGGCCGGAGGATGCGGATTATCCGGTGCGGACTGAAGAAATACCCACGTCAGATTAGAATGGCGGGGGGATATTTTTTCAGTCCGCAGCTTCTCCGCCGCGGTCGCCTTCCGACCGCAGTGGAAAAGCTCTAACATGTCTGGCGGTGTCTTGTCAGACACCGCCAGGCATATTAGGATGTCTGCGGTACTATGCCTTTCCACGGCGGCATTTACGCCGTGGGAAGGCATTCGGTCTTTTGTTTGGGGGCCCGTTGTGGGTGGGGGTTGCACATGGGGGGTACCTATGGTACCCCCCTGCCTTTGCGTGCACGAAGCGGCAGGCACCACGCGGTGCCTGCCGCTTCGTGCATGCAAAGGTCAACATGCATTTTTTAACCTTGCGGTGGGTGCTGCTTGAAGCAGCATCCGCCACAATGATAAAGGTAGGGGATGTGACTGCCAGTGTGGCGGTCACATCCTAATTGCCATGGAGGGACCGCCGCTCCCCATGCGGACGGATGCAAGTCCGTCCACCATCATAATAGGGCCCTATGTGTCTTCACTCTGCCTTGTAATAAGGTGAAGCCCATATTGCCACCACAATGTACAAAAATTGATTTTGTGATGGCGATGGGGCTGGTAAATATGCCCCTCAGAGTGCCTACATTCCACAAAATTTACGAACTGAGCAAGGTATACCACCCGTGCCTAGTTGTATGCTGGAAAAACAGAGAGAAAAAGAAAAGCTTGAATGACCGAACAAAAGAGCAGCATATGGAAGAATAACAAGAATTCAAGATCCACATGTATGTAGCTTTTTTCCTATGTACCTATTACCGAATCACCAAATGGGTTAGTGAGTCGGTATTGGAAAGGGGTGTGTTAAGGAAATCCCTTTAGAATAGCAACTTGCAGAGCTATGTATGAATGTTTTGTGACCAAAATGTGGTCACAAAAAAATTCACATTTTAACACCAATTTTATTTTGAAACTAACACATCCCCTTTGTGGATGCATGTGAAAATGTTTTTTAAGACCAGACTGTGGTCCCACGGACCACTGCCTACTCTTAAAAAATTAAAAGAATGCTTTTAATTTTTATTTTTGCAACGTATCCCATTTACTTTAAGGAAAATTGGCTGCATTTAAAAAACGTTTGCTTTATTTAAAAGCAAATGCAGACATGGTGGTCAGCTTTCCGCAGGATGCCACCATCCCTGTGTTGTTTAGTGATTCCAAATGGTTTGCAAATTGCGACCTGCCTCATGAATATTAATGAGGTAGGTCATATGCAACCCACTGGGAATCGCAAAGTAAACTGTGAAATATCTTGTAGATCTGGAATTTCATCATCCTAATTGTGATTTGCATGAAATCACAATTAGAAACTTGCTATTTTAAATGTTAGTAGATGTGGCCCCAAGTGTGGCCAGACATTGGTCAGAAAATAAGCACAATATCAGTCAGCTTCAATTTCAAACTCTGTTAATCACCAAGACAATAATGAAACACTTCTGCAAAAATAGAATTTTGGATCAACTTACAGCCTGATTCATGTACGGGCCGTTTTGCGTGGCCCTAATAGCGAATCATAGCGACTCGCTATTGAGGACACGCAAAACGGTATTCATGTAGGAATTGCTAAATAAATAGCGATTCCTACATGTTCTCTATTTGCGAGTAGCAATTTGCTACTCGCAAAAAAAGGAATAACTCCCCATTCATTCCTAGGCCCATAGGAATGAATGGGGAGTATCCCTTATTTGCGAGTAGCAATTTGCTACTCGCAAATCAGATAGCGATTTAAAGGGTGCCAGGGGTGTCCAAAGGACACCCTGTAGCACCCCTTAAATGCACATTTGAACAGGTGTTGCGCACACACATGTCCAAAGGACATGTGTGTGTGTAACATGCAAAAGAAAAAAATGCACTAAAGTGCTTTTTACACTATTTACGCAATTTACCACCAAGTCAGACCTGGTGGTAAATTGAGACCAAATATAGCGATTTCGCTATTTCTATTTGGTTGATGAATTGCATTTAAGGAATCTCTATTAGAGATTCCTTAAATCCAATTCCTCGCAAATATGCGAATTCTTAAATAACGATTTTTGCATTTGGGATGATGAATACCAAATGCAAAAATCGCACTCGCAAAGGGCCAGATTCTCAGAATCTGGCCCTTTGCGAGTGCAATTTAGCTTCATGAATCAGGCTGTTAATGACTATACTTCAGCCAATGGGCACAAATGTTTGTTTGGAAGTCTCATATTTCTTTTATTTGAGTTGTCAAAGGACTTTCTTCAATAGATCGTCCATTAAAGTGTATTAATTAATTAAAGTGTATTAATTGCTTACAGTATTTGATGACTATCATATTTTTAGAACTATCTAAGTTCATCCTTCACATTTTGACCATACATTCATTCATTAGATGTAAGAACATATGGGAATAACTGAGGTCTACATATGGTCACTAAATGTAATCCTATCGCAGTTTTGGTCCCTTTCCATGATAGTCTTACATGTGGTGTAACAGCTCTATAGTGGCACAGACGTTTTGTAAGTGATCAATTCAGTCAGCTTCTACGTTACCTTTTAGTGTGTGTCTTGCTCTGTTGATGCGTTTTATTTTTCAGTGTTTTGCTAGGTCTCCATTGACAAGTCCCACTATAACAGCTCAGAAGATAGACCAGCATGGGTTCATGGTAAAGACTGGTTATTTGCATGGGGGTGTTCATGAGTGGAAAGGTAGTTAAAAAATGGCGCTGATACTAACCAAGCATCTTTTATTTCTACTCTCTGTATACACCTCTTCTATCACAAGCAGAGTCACACACTACAGGATGCCTCAATGCGAGGGAAGCAGTTACGTACTCACAGGTGAGAGGGACACCCAGGTGTAGGTAGGAAAACGTGAAAAGACTTTCCATCAAAGCCTTTTGCACTTTCACACACCGGGTTCTTTGATACCTTGGAAGGTATAAAACACCCTAATTGCAGGTATACACAAGAGACAAAAAAAATGGGACTCACCATGGCATGCATTGCTTGTACTCTGATAGGCTAGCACAATTACTTGTGGCATAAAGAACCACGCAGTTACTTTTCATACATTTAATACAACTGCACAAGCAGTTACTCGATATGGTCACAGGTTTTTGTGGCATGTGAAGCTACTCGGAACCTTCATTCATTTTGAACAATTGTCAAGCAAACTTTAGTATAACGTTTCAGTCTTTTGTCATGAAGTGGTGACACTTACAAAACTGCACTAACATTTTTCAAATATGGCTTATATTTAATTAAGAATTTGTGAGATATAAGTAGCTCATGATTGGTTTAATTGTTTGATTATAGTGACTACAACATTTGAAAATGTAGTTAAATTCCCCCTGAATAAAAACCTTTTGGGTCTGAAATGTATCAGGGAGGTATTCTGAGCATGCAAATACAATTGAAAGAATGAAGTTTGAATTACTTGGCACTAAATCATTTGGCATAATGAAGCATCCTGTTATCAATTGATTGAAGATTAGTAAATAATTGGATCACTGAATATTGTCTTATGACTGACACCTTTCTGGTACAGTCAGTGCCAGCGCACCTCAGGTCTACTTCCCCTTTTGTTGTTGGAGTAGCTCTATCTTCTCAAATGGGCCAAAAGATGAAAGGTTGAACGGTCAGTGACAATTTCACGGTTGTTCCTGCACTAGCATTAATATCTATTGAAGGACCAGACATGCTTATGATTTAATTTGTTTTGGTGGTCCCATTGAGGATTTAGGAATAGGTGCAGATTTCATTAGTTTTGGTTGATTACAATACCAAGTAGGATATAGTGGGTGTGGTCTATACACTGATCCAAAGAATTTGAGACTTTTCTGTGGGAGAATATTTTGGAGGAGGAAGTGCCAGTCTTTGGCCAAGGACAATGAGTTTTACTTGATCTTAGGGGAGGTTCGTGGAATATACAAACTGTTTGATAAGTAGAGTTTACATTAAACAGGAGTGAATGGGATATGTGGAATGAGAGCCCTACCAGAACCTGTATGGAGTGACTACAGAACACCAAACACAGTCGCAGTATTTTTATCACCCAGAAGACATTAGCAGGCAACGAAGATGACTTCATTGTGAACGTGTTGAGGGAAGCGTATTGAAGCAGCTCATAAAAAAGTTGCGGAGAAACATGATATAAGCCAGAAAAGGTTCAAAAAGAGATATGATCATTATCATGTTACAAAAGGAGGAGTAAGGAGGATACATGACACTGGAATGAAGCACCCAATATTCCACATTATCATTAATAAAAAATGTAATTCAGCTAAACAGTGGAGCCATACCAATGGACATCGCCGATTCCTCAGGCTACCAAAGTGTCAAAAAAGAGGAATTACTGTTGTTTCCAATGCTTGACAATATCGGAGCAGATAATAACTACTTCCTCTGCCCATGCTTTATTTTCACAGAGAGACTGCTGTTCCCGTAGCATAAAAGTTCAATATAATAAATAAATTATTCTATATATTCATTCTCTGTAGGTCCACGCTTCTTATTTATAGGCCTAATAATGATCTGCGCAATATAGATAGTTCACTTTTTACATATACATTGGAAGTCAGGAGCAATCAAGCACACATACCTTCCAAAATCTAATCTGTCTAAGCCAGGTGTGCAGGGTTACAATTAATGTGTGCAGCATTCAAGGGGAATTATTCATCCTTTCTTGTGGTTTTTAGGACTTTAGGAGGAATTTGCAAATACCTTTATCCGCTAAGGTTTGTGAGTGCATTTGTGAAATGTTAAAGGCATTTTGATTATGCGTCCTGCAGCCTCCCTTAACTTTATAATATTTATCTTTGCTATGTTCTTGTATTTTCCCCTAATACTCTGTTCTCAAGTCTTGTTGCCTGCCTTGCAAGTGGCTGGCAGAGGAAGGATCTGCCTAATAAGAATGAACTGTCCTTTGGTGCTACATTAGTAACTCAGTTATCTTTCTATACCTAAATTCACCAAAGAGCCTGAGGGGTACTATATAAGCCAGGTTAGCCCCCCACTCACTGAAACAAAACACGATGACGACCTGTCCTATTTTCTAGATCAGATCCAGTGGACCTAGTATTCCCGGTTAGTGCAACCCAGTGCTAAGTGTAATCACTACAGTTCTAATTGTATACATAAGTGCCAAGAGTGCAAAAATAATGTGCAATGGTATGGGGTGCCTCACGGAAGTAACACCATGGGAGTCCACGGGTTGGTTCTCAACAGTGGACTCAGGTTCTCATCATCAGCACACCCGTACCTTAAAGGAACGCAAAAAATAAAGAAAATATGAATAAGGATAATAGTGTAGTGCATGTGTGGTGAGTGTGCAGTACAACCAGTCGTGCCTGTACTGTTTATAAGCACTGAAGTAGTGCTCTAATGCTAAAAAACTGACCCCATAAACTGTATCCTAACATTTAGGAACCACTTTATTGTTTAAAAATGAGCTATTACCAACACTAGCTTATAACCTTTATTCTATGCTGTGGGTTTGCTCACATTAAATGGACACTCTGTTGCCTCTTTTCATCATAGAGGGCCAACATGTTTCATTGCCTGTTGATTTCGAGGCAATTTCTTCAGGGCACGGGTCAGTACCACCACTCTACTTTGCTTTCATAAATTTGTGTATGCTTAGGGAACAGACTAAAAATACAGACAACACATGATGACTAAACACACAGGCTCAGCTCCTACGGAACGGATAACTTATCTGAACCATTAGCCTCTCGACCATGCCCCCCATTGTTACCGCTTAGGTGCTCAGACTGATCATACCGGTGACCTCCTTTTTTTGTTTTGTCACTTTGGCGATTATGTCTCCTGCTACTGTCGTTAGCCTGCAGGTGGAAAACATTTAAATTACCCTCATATATTGATGCACTATCTCAGCTGTAACTCGCATTTGCGTCACCCAATCTTTGGCATGTGTGTTAAAAACTATCTGAAAAGACTTTTCGGACTCCTGTTTGCATACTGCAGTTCAACTAATGTACTGCCCATATAGCTGTCTCTGGCCGGATGTATAATTACGGTATGTCTAAAACAGTCTTGGCACAATCACTATTTCCCCCGGGTGCCCCGCCCACCGACCGGACCTGCGTTTACAATTTCCGGTCAGAGTTTTAGCATGAGTCAGAGTTAGGGGTAGTAATGCGCCCATTTCCCCGAAGAGGCTTTACAATATCAAGCCTTGTCGGTGCTGGCTGTCCTCGCCCCCCGCTCCTTACCCGGGAAATGCTGATGTCGGTCTTTTACTCGTCCACGCCTTTGGACTGAGTAACAGCGTTATTTGAGGCTGCCTGGGCGTGGGAATGATCTCTGTTGACCCGCCCTACGCTGTATGTACGGAAATCCCGCCCCCGTTTCCTGTTTACAAATGGTGGAGGTTTCCTGATGAATGACGGCACCAACTTGGAAGTGTATTCCCTTTGCATGCACCTCGATTAACTACCAGATTTTAATGCTTATATAGAGCTATCTAAACAACTGGGTGACAACATGTATTGAAACGTATGGTTTAATTTCAAACATCTATATTTAGACTGATCGTCCATATTGTGTTTTTATTTATTTACATACATTTATTGTAATGCATATCTCTATGATGGAATCAGTAGTAGTATCTTGATAGTTCTACCTCACCAACATGAGGAGCAGAAACACTGGAGTTATTTTACACATTGATGCAATATCCTAGCTAGTACCACCATGAGCAATCCTCCTATACAGTATGTTATACTTGTCCCATCAGGTTGGTGTGCAGTGTATAAACCTGAAATTGCCTGGGAGCATCATGTAGGTGTATTCTATGTGCAAAATAGCTGGATTACTTCTAGCCTTATAGTGATTGGTATTATGAGCCAATGCGATTCCACTCTATAGAATCATTGAGGCCCCGACTATTGGGCCCCTCTTGGTAAATCCAACGTGGTTCTGTATTGGCCAATCCTACTTCCATGTTGAACTTGTCACCAGTCACTTTTCCTAATATTGTCCATTTAAAGCTCCTGTGGTGGTGATTCTGTTGTGCCAATTGCTGGACCAATTTGGTCATAAGCGTCTTTGCTTTTAAGGTGCTGAGGTGTTCCTGCATTCTGATTTTCACCTTGTATGTGGTAAGGCCGATGTAATGAAGTTGGCACGGGCATGTAAGTCTATAAACAACATTAGCTGTATTGCAGTTGCTAAGGCTGTTTAGATGCCAGGTCTTCCCATTGGTCAGTGTGACATGTTTCATTGGTTCCGTTAATTCGCACACCGAACAACTCCTACAAGGATAGTGCCCCATGGGTCGTCCTTCATCTCTGGTGTTAGCAATGGGGCAAGTGTGTACCAATTTATCACGTAGATTAAAGGAACGCTTGAAGGCAAATCTTGGCGGTAGCATCTTCATGTTTGCAGTGCTCAGGATGTGCCAGTGTTTCCTGATTATCCCCCTGATTCTAGTCGACAGTGGGTTATAGGTGGTAACTACAGGTATACACTGGCTCCCATCACGTTTGTTTCTTTCGAGGAGAGCTGACCTGGGAGTGTTAAGTGCTCTTTTCCTGGCCTGTCTGATCACCCTAGGAGGGTAAGCCCTCTGTTCCAAGTTGGACGATAATTCTTCAGATTGTTCTACAAATCTTTCCACCTGGGAGCAATTCCTACGGTAACGCAGGAACTGCCCCACCGGCAAGTTATCATGCAGAGCACGGGGGTGGAATGATTTGTAGTGAAGCAATGAGTTTTTATCCGTGGGCTTCTGATGGACAGTCGTCATGATCTTTTTATCTTTAATGTAAATGTCCAAGTCCAGGTAAACCACCATGTTGTAACTGTAGGTCCACGTGAATTTAAGACATGGATCAGCCAATTTTGGAACTGCAATAGCTTGTCTTCAGAGCCACTCCAAATGCATAAGATGTTGTCTATGAACCTCTTCCAGAGGCCTATATTGGCATTCAAGGGGTTCATAGGATTTTGGACAAAATTGGTCTCAAATTGCCCCACATAGATGCAGGCAAGACTGGGGGCAAAAGTTGCCCCCATCGAAGTGCCCGACACCTGTAGAAAAAGTTGATCTTTATATGCAAAAAAAGTTCCTGGTCAGTGCTACCTCGGTGCGCTGCAAAACAAAAGTTTGAGGGACATCGTAAAACCATTTGGATTCCCCCAGGGCATGCGCTGCTTCCACCAGCGTGGCTTCCTGGGGGATGCTGGTGTATAATGATTCAACGTCGATCGTGACCAGGAATTGCTGGTTCGGGTCAAAATCCATGGTATTCAAGATATTAAGAATATCCGTGGTGTCTTGGACAAATGAGGAATGCGAAATAACGCAATCCCTCGGGAAAAAGTCAGAAAATTAGGACAACAGCTCAAGTAATGATTGAATACCCAAAAATATTGGGCGCCCCGGCGGGGGCCGTTGTGCCTTGTGAATTTTTGGCACCACATAGAAGGCTGGTACCCGCGGCTTAGTGTTAGTAAGACAATCTGATCCTTTACTTATAAGCCATTTCTTCTCTTTAGCTTCAGTTACGATTTTCACAATGAGGTCTTGTAGCTCAGGGGTTGGGTCACGTACTAGTGGATGGTAATTCTGGCGGACTGCCATCTGCTTTGTTATTTCTGCCTCTAGGTCCCTGGTATTCATAACCACCACCGCTCCCACCTTGTCGGCGGGTTTGATGGTTACGGACCCATTGTCTTGCAGACTCTTCATGGCTTGCCAGTCTGTTTTCTTCATATTGGAATATGCCTGGACAGTTTTTGTCTGTTCCAATTGCTGGATATCTGCCAGGACTTTTTGCTCAAATACCAATACTTCTGGTCCCACCATATTGTTAGTGGGGCAGAACTGGGATGGACGGAGAAGATTGGTTGAAAAAATGGATGGAGGTTCTAACTCTTTTCCTTCAAAAAACTTTTTAAGTTTAATCTTGCGCATTAACCCATTCAATTAATTCCTGCTTTTGAAGCTGTCATGTCTCGGCGTGGGTACAAACCCCAACCCCTTGTTTAACACATCGAGTTCCTCCACTGTCAGCTAATAGTCGGGTAGATTGACCACTATATTGTTGGAAATCATAATGGGGTTCTGCCGGACTGTGTGTGATTCTGGGGAAGAAGGCCTGCCATGTTGGATTGATGTTGAGGTGGGCCCTGCCCCTGCCCCTTCCTCTGCCTCTTCTCACCCCCTCACCTCTCTGTTCGGCTGGTCGTTGATCTAAAAAAGGCGGAACAAAGCTCCCAAGTCTACGTTTGTTCTTTCTTGTGGGTTGAATCTCACCCTATTCTGGTTGGAGGTGGACGGTTGATCGTTGTGTCACTGCTTGTGTTTTCAAACAACCAGTTGTGGGGTGCCCTTCTACCTTGTCGACAGCCGGTGAACTGACATAATGTCGAAGGAAAAATATAGAATGGACATAATATTGAGTGAAAAATATAGAATGGACATAATATCGGATGGACAGAATATAGTGGTTAAAAATATCGAATTGAAGGTAAGTAATATCGAATTTTAAAATATAGAAAGTCATAATATCGAAGTAAGTAATATTGATTTTTAAAATATAGAAAGTCAAAATATCGAAGTAAGTAATATCGATTTTTAAAATATAGAAAGTGAAAATATCGAAGTATATAATATAGGTCGGGTCTGTGTCCGTTTTTGCCGTGTATTGGCAAGTTGGAAAAGCACGGCTTGGGCGCGGTATATAATATAGGTATTTAAATATATCAAATTTTTAATAATATCTAATTTTTTTAAGTGTTTTTTATCAAATTTAATTTTAGCGTACTCTAATTCTGTAGCGGGTTGTGGGTTTATAGGGGAATAGGGTAGGAAGTAATTTAATTGTAATTAAATAAAAAAATCTAGTTTATTTGTTGGTATTAATTTTGAATTAATTGTTAATTAATTTGTAATTGGTAATTAATACATTAATTATTTGATAATTATGTTTATTTTATTAATTTATTTTCCGTAGCGGGTTGTGGTTTTATAGGGGAATAGAGTGTGAAGTAATTTAATTGTAATTAATTAAGTATGTTCATTTATTAATTGGTATTTATTTTTAATTCATTGTTAATTATTTTTTAATTGATAATTTATTAGTTTTTAATTGGTAATTAATGTTTATTAATTGATTAATTGATAATTATGTTAATTTAATTAATTTATTTTTAGGGGGTTATGGGTTTATAGGGGAATAGGGTTGGAAGTAATTTAATTGTAATTAATTAACAACTAGATTCATGAAAGGAAATTGCGCTCGCAAAGGGTCAGATTCTGAGAATCTGGTCCTTTGCGAGTGCAATTTTTGCATTTGGGATTCATTATCCCAAATGCAAAATTCGCTATTAAAGAATTTGCACATTTGCGAGGAATTGCATCTCTATTTGAGATTCCTTAAATGCAATTCATCAACCAATTTTAAATTGTGAATTCGCAATATTTGGCCGCTATTTACCACGAAGTCTGACTTCGTGGTAAATAGCGGAAAAATAGATTAAAGCACTTTAGTGCATTTTTTTCTTCTGCATGTTACACACACACATGTCCTCTGGACATGTGTGTGCGCAACACCTGTGTAATGTTGCATTTCAGGGGTGCTACCGGGTGTCCTTTGGACACCCCTGGCACCCTTGAAATCGCATCCTTATTTGCGATCAGCAAATTGCTAATCGCAAATAAGGAATGTTTAGGAATCGCAATTTATTTAGCAATTCCTACATGAATCCCGTTTTGCAAGTCCTTAATAGCGATTCCTTATAAATCGCTATTAAAGACTCGCAAAACGGCCCTTTCATGCATCTAGCTGTAAATGTGTTAATTTATTTATTGGTATTCAGTTTGAATTGTTAATTAATTATTAATTCATTCATTTTTAATTGGTAATTTATTTTCGTTCATTGATTATTTGAAAATTAAGTTATTTTTCTTAATGTATTTACTGTAGTGGGTTGTGGGTTTATAGGGGAATGGGGGGAAGTAATTTAATTGTAATTAAGTAAATCATTTGTATTTATTAATTGGTATTTATTTTTAATGTATTAATTAATTGGTAATTAATTTGTATTAATAGGTAATTAATTGAATTTATTAATATTAATTTGTATTTGTAATTGAATAATTATAATATAATATTAAATTTGTAATTTATTTTAATTAATATTTTCTTAGTATTGATATTTAATTAATTTTTATTAATATATTAAATCTTTACTTTCCCTACTCTTGCACTCACTGGAGTGGGAATAGTAATTTTTACCCCTACTTTTCATTGTGAATCTTCACTGTGATAAAGACTGTTTTTAAATATCGCCGCGCTCACCTGATTGTTTATTTTGCACCATGTTCGTGTCCCCGGTCCACCGCCAAAAGTTTGGTTTGTGTGGAGGGATGGTGAACAGCCCACGGAGGAAGTGATTACGACTTCCTGCCCAGCAACCAATCAGCGATCAGCAGCTGACTCCCCGCAGGCTCAAAAACTCTATCCCACAGTCGCTCTGTTGACTCGCTGAGCGTAGGAACCGGCTAGGAGACTCATATACTTTAGAGCGCTTGGTAAAGGCTCTGTTCCACTTTTTTAAATCTATCACTTTTCATTGTGAATCTTCACTGTGATAAAGACTGTTTTTAAATATCGCCGCACTCACCTTTATTTTGCACCGTGTTCGTGTACCCAGTCCACCGCCAAAAGTTTGGTTTGTGGGGAGGGACGGTGAACAGCCCACGGAGGAAGTGATTACGACTTCCTGCCCAGCAACCAATCAGCGATCAGCAGCTGACTCCTCCTTTACCCATTTAAACTTGTGTGTCCCCAGCCGCGCAGCGGACGCACGCAGCGAGCGTGCCGCTGTCGCGCCGAAGTCAAGCCTAAGTCCTGCCCGTCTGCGCCCGTCCGCGACCGGTCGGGGCCAGGGGCTAGAATCCCTGCTTCAAACTCTACCGAACCCCGCATCTATTCCAGAGATGCCCTTATTGCCTGTAACTCCATGCAATGCTCTCGAGCCATGTCTCTTAGCTGTCAGCATACTCCCTCCACATGCGCTAATTGTAACCTAAATCTCTTATCCATACCCTCCACATTAAACTTGGCGACCTCGGATTTCCCGCCTTCAGCCCTACCCTCCAACTATACTTACATCAGTAAAAACAGATTGAATAAAGAGGGAGGCGGGTTTGCAATTATTTTTAAAAATACCTATACTTGTAAGTGGGTAGACCTTGACATACAAAATTGCGAAGCTAGATCCTTTAAGCTCTTGTTTTCCCCCAACTTCACCCTATCTGGTGCTCTTATCTATCGTGCTCCGGGTACAGCTAGCTTGAGGGCTGCCTCCTTTCCTGAGCTTATCGTCCCCTTTCTGTTGGATGCTACCAACTGCCTGATTGTAGGAGACCTCACTATCCACTTTAACGATATCTCCTGTCACACCAGTAACAATCTTATATCAGACTAAGCAGCATTGAATCTTACTCTTTGTAACTCTGGCCCAACTCACAAGGCCGGAAATCTACTTGATCCCATTTTTTCCAATCTCGACAATATCACATGCAAGCCACATTTACCTATCCCCTGGTCTGATCATTATCTGGTGGAATTTTCCATAACTATTCACCAGTCCTCTACAACTCAGGTACTTCCCTCAGAACCTAGGGTGACGAGAAACTGGAATAAACTAGACACTACTCAATTTAACGCATGTCTTGACAATACTAGGCCCCTCACCACCATAACGAATATCGAGGAGGCAGCAGTTATTCACAACTGGCTTAGCTCTGCTGTCAATGCATGCCTTCCCCAAAGAAAGAAAAAGTATATTTCGCATCACCCACCCGCCCCGTGGTTTACTGAATTAATTAAACTGGAAAAAACTGCATGCAAAAATTTAGAGCGTCGATGGCGTGCCCATTATGACCCCTCTATAAAGCAACTGTATAAATCTGCCCTAACTAAATATCATGCGCGTTGCAAAATGGCCAGGGCTGAATACATCAACTCAACTATTGTGAACGCACAAAATCGTCCCAAAGCACTTTTTAAAGCTGTGCAAGAACTCTCTGGCGCTACTTGTCAACCTAAAGCCCCATGTTTGGACTCTATACAATGCAACGCTTTGGCAGAATTTTTTATTAACAAAATTAATAACATCTATGCTGGCTTTGAGGACCCAACCTCCCCTCCCATAACACTTGAACCTCCCAAACTGGTTACTCACTCTGACTATGTCGCACTGGACCAAATTTTCAGCAACATCTCTCAGCACTTAGGGGCTCATTAGGATGGCGGACGGAAGAGCCACCGCGGCCCTGGAGTAGGCGGAAAAAGCCTTTTCTGTGTCCGCCTGCCGCGGATACTCCGTCCGCCATATCAGGATAGGAAAACGTGTCAAATTTCCGTCCGCGACGGGAAAGCACGCACCGCTGTCGAACTACACACGACCACACGGCGAACGGAACACATCCGGAGGCTCCGCCGTACGTACTAACGTCTAAGACCGTCCCCCAAATCAAGATGGCGGAAAATACACATAAAACCGCTGCGGAAAAACAACCTGTCTGAACACGGCGGAATCCCCACAGCGAACATAGGTGACATAGCAGAGATACCCACCGCAAGCTGACCACCACCATGGACCTAGCGCTACATGCTTTCCCGATGCTCTTCGCGATCCACCACGTCCTAGTCATGGCCCACTATCGACGACAACGCAGGTAAGGCACAAACCATTGGCTGTCTGGAGGGGAATACCAGCAAGGGTCGTGACGTAGGGAGGGGGAGTGTCATGTTACCGAAACCACTGATGAGAAGCAAATGCGAATACACATTTGTAGTACGCAAGCAGGAATGACAACGACAGACCACGAGACTTGATAGACTACCTTTATTGTACATAATAGGGGTATAATCACAGTGTATGCGTGAGCATGGGCAAAGTGGGCACCAGAGCAGCTACATCATTGGCAGTAAACGAGAGGGCAGAATGCAGTATCAGAGCATCAACAGGGCATTGTGGAGTACAGAGCAGGTACATCATTGGCAGTAAACGAGAGGGCAGAATGCAGTATCAGAGCATCAACAGGGCATTGTGGAGTACAGAGCAGGTACATCATAGGCAGTAAACGAGAGGGCAGAATGCAGTATCAGAACAGCAACAGGGCATTGTGCACAACAGAGCAGGTACATCATAGGCAGTAAACGAGAGGGCAGAATGCAGTATCAGAACAGCTACAGGGCATTGTGGAGTACAGAGCAGCTACATCATTGGCAGTAAACGAGAGGGGCCAAGTGCATCAACAGTCCATAGCACTGAACAGGTCCATCAGAGGCAGCACGTGAGAGGAGCCAAGTGCATCAACAGTCTATAGCACTGAACAGGTCCATCAGAGGCAGCACATGAGAGGGGCTAAGTGCATCAACAGTCCATAGCACTGAACAGGTCCATCAGAGGCAGCACATGAGAGGGGCTAAGTGCATCAACAGTCCATTGCACTGAACAGGTTGATCAGAGGCAGCACATGAGAGGGGCTAAGTGCATCAACAGTCCATTGCACTGAACAGGTCCATCAGAGGCAGCACGTGAGAGGAGCCAAGTGCATCAACAGTCCATAGCACTGAACAGGTCCATCAGAGGCAGCACATGAGAGGGGCTAAGTGCATCAACAGTCCATAGCACTGAACAGGTCCATCAGAGGCAGCACATGAGAGGGGCTAAGTGCATCAACAGTCCATAGCACTGAACAGGTCCATCAGAGGCAGCACATGAGGGGGGCTAAGTGCATCAACAGTCCATTGCACTGAACAGGTCCATCAGAGGCAGCACGTGAGAGGAGCCAAGTGCATCAACAGTCCATAGCACTGAACAGGTCCATCAGAGGCAGCACATGAGAGGGCAGAATGCAGTATCAGAACAGCAACAGGGCATTGTGGAGTACAGAGCAGGTACATCAGAGGCAGCACAAGTACGTGTCCCTACCAACCCGTCACAGGGACCACAAGAGTGCCACGCAGTTCTCAATGGACACACCATGTGAAATAACATTTGAGTGAAGTGTTCAGCACCTCACATCACAGAATCAGGGGGACTGCGTGAACTACCTGCCTCGGACACACTGCCAGCACCAGCAACAGGAGTGTGAGACACAGCCACAGCCCGAGTGACACACACATGGGCCACGGACCCAGACACACTGGCAGCACCAGCAACAGGAGTGTGAGACACAGCCACAGCCCGAGTGACAAACACATGGGCCACGGACCCAGACACACTGGCAGCACCAGCAACAGGAGTGTGAGACACAGCCACAGTCCGAGTGACAGACACATGGGCCACGGACCCAGACACACTGGCAGCACCAGCAACAGGAGTGTGAGACACAGCCACAGCCCGAGTGACAGATACATGGGCCACACACCCAGACACACTGCCAGCACCAGCAACAGGAATGTGAGACACAGCCACAGATGTAGTCACTGACACGTGACCCACTGACCCAGACAGACTGCCAGCACCAGAAACAGGAGTGTGCAACACAGCCACAGATCTTCTAACTGACACGTGAGCCATAGACCCAGATAGACTGCCAGGACCTGCAACAGGAGAGGGCACAACAGAGACTGTGCCACTACATGATGCATGACAGCCAACAACAGACACAGTGCCACCATCTGATACATGAGAGTCAACTGCACCTGCGCCACTGGGACAACTGAAATGATGAGCCACAGGGCTGTATGGGCCAGGAGGCAGGGTGGGCCTGGGAGCTGGGGATAGCTGACCTTGAGCCACATCGGGGTTGGCAGGTGTCAATGGTGTGTGTCTGCGTTTCTTAGGGATGTGTGAGTGCACCCTGGACAGGACAGGACTGCCAAGTGGTGGGGACTCTAAAGAATCACCACCCACCATAGGTGGAGCATCTGCAGCCGGGGATCGGGTTTCTGGGGACGTGCTGGAGCCTGCTTGTCATTTGCTGTGTGCCTGCCGCCTGGACTCTGAATCATGTGTAATGGGGGATGCAAGAACAGGGGACACCCTCCTCTGCTTCTGACTGGCCTGGATGGGAGTGGAGGTATGGGGGGGACTCCGCCGCGGAGACATCAGTTTGGCGTTCAGTAGAAAACATCAGCCTGAGTGCAGCCAGGGGTGAAGTATGCCTGTCCTTGATTGCGCCATTGTCCATGCTAGAAGCCTTGCCCGTAGGATGTGCCTGATCCTTAGGTGGAGTGTTGTCTCTGGATGTAGCCTGTGCCCTGGTCGCCGCCCTGTTCCTGCCAGCAGACTTGTCGTCTGTGGTGCACCTGTCTCCAGTAGACACCTGCTCTCTGTGTGTGTCCCTGCCCTTGGGAGATGGACCTTGCTCTGTCGTGGGCCTGCCCTTGGGAGTCTCCCTGCTCTTAGGAGGTGCCTTTGTCTGTTCACTGTCCTTGGGAGGGTCCCTTTCCTCTGTTGTGGGCCTGCCCTTGGGAGTCTCCCTGCTCTTAGGAGGTGCCTTTGTCTTTTCACTGTCCTTGGGAGGGTCCCTTTCCTCTGTTGTGGTCCTGCCCTTGGGAGTCTCCCTGCTCTTAGGAGGTGCCTTTGTCTTTTCACTGTCCTTGGGAGGGTCCCTTTCCTCTGTTGTGGGCCTGCCCTTGGGAGTCTCCCTGCTCTTAGGAGGTGCCTTCGTCTTTTCACTGTCCTTGGGAGGGTCCCTTTCCTCTGTTGTGGGCCTGCCCTTGGGAGTCTCCCTGCTCTTAGGAGGTGCCTTTGTCTTTTCACTGTCCTTGGGAGGGTCCCTTTCCTCTGTTGTGGGCCTGCCCTTGGGAGTCTCCCTGCTCTTAGGAGGTGCCTTTGTCTTCTGACTGGCCTTGTCCAAGGTACAGTCCATGGACATGTGAGTATCCCTTGCCTTGGGAGTACCTTTTGTGTTGAATGCCTGTGTAGCTCCTGAAGGCATGTCCCCCAACAACACTTGTGGATCGTGTGTGTGTACTCCAGTGTATCTGACGTTGTCTACGTGAACAGATTTAGCTGATCTAGGGGATGGGGTCTGTGCCCTGCGTGCCCTGACGTGCTGTCTGATGCTGCTTCTAGTGCAATAACCTGTATTTGAGTCCTGCTCAGAATAATCACTACCCCCTGAGACATCCAGTGGTGTAGATGGGGAAACAGAAGTAGCACCCTGTTCATGCGACTGTACTATTGCAGACGACACACTGCTTGCCAATGACTGCACTGTCCTGTGTAGACCTGCAAGATCGCCATGCATCCCTTCCATGAATGCCACCACCTGCCCCAACTTCCTATCATGGTCCTGGAAAGCATTTGTCATATTGGTCTGCCCCACACACAGCTGTCGCAGCAGATCAACGGCCTAAGCACACAGTGCATTTTGGCTCACCGTGGCAGGGGCAGCGGTGCCTGCACCAAACGCCACTCTGCTCCCCCTACTCCTGCGGCCACGAACAGTACATGGTGCAGTTGGCGGAAGTGTGGGCCCTGTGTGCTGTCTTCCGACAGAAGGTGATGATTGCCCACTCCCAGTCTGTGACAACAGTGCAGGCTCACCAAGAGTGTCCGACGAGGAGGACGATGGTGTCTCCACATGCGAGTCCTCAGGGACGGTCCTGTCCCCCTCTCCGGCGCTGGCCTCCTCTGTGTCAGTCTGCGTGTGTGCGAAGTCTGAGCCGGACTCATTTCCTCGACTAATCTCCACCGTCTGTGGCTGAGTGTCCTCTGTCATAGCTGAAATGCACATAAAAGATGTCTAAGTCATGGGCACACTGACATACAGAAGGACCAGGATTGCCAAATTCCATAGCTGACAAAGATTTTGTAGCCCCCATCCTGCACACGGCCCACCTCTACCAGTCATCCTCACATTTCATGAGCGTTGGTGGCCGTGACACATGTACAGCATGCGGACAGGGCAGGAGCACGTACATCTGCACACATTTCCTGCCATGGGGCCATGGACCACAGGGGGTGTGCTTCAACACTCAACTACTAAGCAAGTGGGGTGTCAACATGGCGGACCTGTATGTCAAATGACAACCACCCAATGGGACCAACATGGCATCACAGAGATACATACGCAACACGGAACTCAATACTGTGTCTGTGCACCAATACATGCATAGCACTCACAGGTTTCCTACACAGACAGTATGCTCACCGCTAGTTTGCTGTTGATCGACACTCAGACGTTCGGCCAGTTCAGGATGCGTCACTGCAATGATACGGTGCATGAGAGGGGTCATGGAGCGTCGGGCCAGACGGGGCGTCCTTGGAATCATGCCCAGTGTTACTTCCGCTACATTCTTGCTCAGCCTGGAAATGTCGTCCCAGCGTTTGTGGCAGTGTGTATGTCGTCTGTTGCACACCCCCAATGCCCGTACTTCCCGTGCTATGCTCCTCCACAGGTCCTTGCGAAGGTGCAGCTTGACCTACCATGATGGGAGACAAAAGGGTTTAAGTCAGTGGACAGTTGGCCTGTCACACACATAGGGGCAAGACGTAACTGTCAGCAGCCATGCACAATCAGGAACATATGTGTAGCCCACACTACACAGCTAAGATAGCATTAGGCCTGATTATTTGGCCCCCTCATGTGGAAAAGTCAGCCCATAACGCACCTGATGCCCAGGCTGCTGGCGCAGGACGCCTCTTAGTTCCCATCTTGAACAATTACCAAATAAAGAGACGGGCGCTGGAAGCAGGAAAACAAGAACAGAGTTTTATTTCTCATGAGGAGAGCCTGTCATTTCGGACACTCGCATAGTGTGAGGAAAATTGAATTTTGCCCTGTTATGTGTCCCTACGTGTTCCCCAACATGTAAAATATATGCATGATTTCTATGCATTTTCCCTTTATGGCCGAAAATAGAGACGCCATTGCAGTTGCGTCCAACGTTAGTATGTCAGTTATCCAGTCTTCCGTGAAAACAACGTGAATTAGGCTTTTAGGCCTATGTTGCCAACGTCTTTACATGGTGCACGTTAAGTCATCGAGATGCACCCGTTCCTAAGGCCCCACAGGGCCTGGACACCAGATCCAGGCCTCAAGTCTCCTGAAACACTCCGAGAGATGCAGCCCCACCCGCATCCCTGACCCTTCCCTTACTTCCTGCCAAGCAATGCGGTGCCCGGCTCGGCCTGGCCTGCCTGCCAAGAATATGTTATGCCTACAGTTATCTGTTCAGCTCCCCGGCTTCACATTCCTGGCTTACGAACAGCATAAACATATCCATCTACAGTCTAGTCTTTCTGTCTCCATGCAAGTGATCTACTGAACTAGTATCCATAGAAGATCCATAGTCCATGCGAAACATGAAGAAATATATGCATACACTAGCCTTTAGTGACAAGTAGCCTTTGCCCTGATGACTTTTAGAATCAAGCAACATGTACTCCAAACACAAGATATCAGATACGCTATAGGTACAGGTCGTTCTGACATCCCAGACTTCAGTCTCCTCTATTAGTGCTAGAAGTCAGCGCCCCCCCCCCCCCCCAGCTCTCCCCAGTTACGCGTCATGACTCGTTTTGCGCGCACCAGTAGGTTAAAGGTTCCAGCTGCCCATGTAGCCCCCTCCATGTGTCCACCCACTTATGACACTTCTGTGACGTCTACATCACACACCTCCGTGCACGTCCTGTGCACGCCTTCTTTTACGCTCATATGTTCTTATCTTTCTTTCTTTTTCACTTGTTACGCCTACTGTATTCAATGCAACTGTACTGTTTTACTATATATACTGTATGATGTTAATGAAATGTTGAGATCGAGGTTGAGAATGTCCCTTCCTGAACCTTAGTAGGTGATGGAACCCGATATCCATTGGCTCGAGCCACTTAATTAAAGCCCGTATGACTCAGATACCACGGACTCTGCCTCTTATTTGTTGAGCTATCCTTTTCATTTAATGCATAGAAAAATAGTACCGGTAATTTATTTATTTACCACATAATGGCGCCCGAACAGGGACCAGCCCCTTCCCCACGCGCCGGCGATGTAACGCAGGCCCCCTGACCCCTTCTACAGCCGTGACGGACCCCTACTGTGCACTCGCAGGTTTTCCTGCTTAATCTCCCTCAGGCCCACGGAGGAGACGGAGACTGTGGTCCGGCATCCAGACGAGGCGGTGAGGAACGCGGCGAGTCCCGACCAGAGCCCAAGCCGAGAGAGCAAGGTCCGAGGTATCCTGAGGCCCACCTGTTTCCGAAGCCCGAAGCGCATGCGTAGTGCGTAGCAGTAACCAGACGTCATAGCAGTCCAGTCCAGTCCAGTCCGAGGCCTTCAGTTTTGCTTCCCGGTGAGTACCGTTGCTGGGGACGCATCTAGACGGGTTCATTAACTTGTGCCCGGTCCAGACGGGTTTGGGTACACAGATCCGGTCCGACGTGTTCACCTAGGTGGATACGGTATGACGTGTCTCTTTATGAGACCGGTATGTTCTGTACTGTTTTAGCAGTGCATCCAGTAATTCTGTTTTTCTAGTATAGTTCCTCGAGAGTTCCAGTATTATGTTTTCGATGCATTATGGTTTCAATGTACTAGGTAGTACCTGTTTAATGTGTTTTGATGTCGTGGTATGAATGATTTGTTTGTTATTTTATTACTGTGTTTATTGTGTTCGAGTTCAAGTACGTTCAAATATGCCTCTGTTTTCAAAGTTACGTCAGATAAAAACCAGAAAAGGGATACTCGAAGAAGCAGTTCCTGTCCCACCTAGGGACAGTCCCGGACATTTCATGTATCATAAACATGGCTTAGATGCCATACTGTACTTAGATTTATGGGTAGATTATACCAAAAACCTGGAAGAGAAATATAGATGGCCTGTTTCAGGAACTTGGGATGCTGAGTGCATCATGAGAGTAGAGGAAGCATTATGGAAAAAGAAAGCCAGACAATCCCAGAAAGATGCCATAGAATTGTGGCGTAAAGAATCGCATAAAAACAGAAAAAGAATTCAGGAAAGCAGAACTAAGTAGGGAATCATCAGGAAAAGCTCAAGAACGGGAACTACTAGAAGAAGGTGAACGAGTTAGAGCAGAACAGTCAGACAGACAAAGAAATGCCCTTATTAAAGGCATGTATCCCCTTCTCGCCGAGGGCCTGCCTAAGACGACCCCGGAAGCACCCTGTAATTTACCGCCACCATTGGTCCCGATTAAGTTATGTCATAAACCGACCGCAGCTGAAATTTTCCTTTCTTCCTATTTAGACGACACTGTCCCAGAATATACAAATCCGAATCCTCCTCCGCCTGCTCAACCTCATAACCCTGTTAATAACGTGATTACTGTTCCTCCAGCCACTGGTCTCGGGAATCCCTTTGATCCGCCAGTAACCCCGGACCAACCCACGTTACGTATGCCTACTTTACCAGTCACACTACCAGCAACGGCACATCCAGTATTAGTTGCCGATTCTAGTTCAGGAGGGGCAGGGGGAGGTATCCCTATCACCCCGCCTCAAGTAAAACGAATGACGCTGAGAGACGCAGCATTACAGCGCACGCCAAAAGTAGCTACTTACGCAGCCCTCAAACAATACCTTACGGATTGTAGATATGACCCAGTGCCAGGCGAAGATCAGATGATATTATATTCCATACGTCTACGACGAGTTGCAAGCTATTTGGCTATCATACCAGAGATGAGGGAACATTTAGACAGAATATATCATTTCATCAGGACAGGGGAAAGACCAGAAAGTATTCACGAGGCTATGGCCCACAGGAAAGTCGAGACTCAAAATATGATCTTGCAGTTTTTGATAAATTGTTTAATAAGAGAACAAGATCAGCCTGGTAAAAACAAAGACGAGATGAAAGTCCTGACAAAATGGAGTGACAATATAGCAGAAGGAAAACACAGTAAACAAGGTTGTATAGAATCCATGTATAGAAAGATTCGTAAGGAAATTCTAGGCATACACGAAAGGGAGAAAGCAACGAGAGAAACCGAGAAAGAGAATGACACTTCAGACGAAGATGTAGACACCGAGAACCCAGACAGAATAGCGTATGTAGGTAGGACGAGACCTTTTGACAGACACACACGCCTAGAATGTAAGAAAACCTTTCTTCCTCCCGTACCAGAACAATGTTCTCTTGAGCATTTATTCCAAGCTACCGATAGAGTCCTGAAACTACGAATAGGTTACAGTGAGCTTAGTACTATGCATGAACAGGAACTAGCCCGATCAGCAGTTCAATGGACTAGTGATTCTAGCACATTTTCAGACGAAGTAGTGGCCCAAACGTTTCTGAAACTTTCCCCAGACGAACAGCGACTGGTGGGTATGTACATGATCCAGCACCTCATTATACTGTACGAAAGTCAGCATTCTGATCCAGGTCCCCTATATAATGTATTGGACGAATTACTCCTAAACAGATGGAAAGGCCTAGGTACCGATTTGATTAATGTCATTTTAGAACAACGCCACAAATACAGAACGTTCCTGACTCCACATTTCGTTCCTGTTCCACCCCCAGTAAGGAAGACATTTTACATAGACAGGCAGAATCCCTTGCGAGAAGTCCATCCTGTTAAGGGAACGGGAGGTACGCTCGAACGAGTATTTGTTTACACCCCTTTAACAAAAATAGAACTACTGGAAATGAAAAAGTTAGTGCCCTGTCACGATAAAGATCCAGCAGGGTTCCACCGTGAATTAAAAGACATGCTCCGCATGGGAGAATACACGTATCCCGATATCATTAAAATGTTAAAGGTCCTGTTGCCTGCGGGCATATATGAAAAGCTTAAAGAAAAAGAATGGGAGGTGGGAGAGAAAAAGATTGACTGGGCAGAATTAGAGAACGAAGATAATACACGAGTTCCTGGTACTGGTCTCGGGGAAAAAGCCAAAGCATTGCCCGAGTTGTTAATACAAGTCTTGCCAAGATTACTAACCACGAAAAAGGAAGACTGGGATGCCATCTCAGCCTGTAAACAGAAACAAGACGAAGACACTAGTGATTTTTATTCCAGATTTGAGAAATGTTTCATTATTAATAGCGGCTTGAAAACAAGTAGTGAATCGTATCCACATCTTTTTGTTACCAAATTAGTAGAGAATTCTTTACCACAAGTTAAAAATCGAGTACTGAAAGTTGAGAGTACCTGGCAAGCTAATACCCCGTCCCAAATGTTACAAATGTTGCAGTACCATCAGAACCGAATCAGAGAAGAGCAAGAACACGAAAAGAGACGTATGAAAGACACGAAAATGAAAGTACTAGTGGCACAGTCTGTTCCGGTGGATAGTCAGAAGAGGGGTACGACTCAGACTAGTCATTCTGCAGCTCCCGTTAAAGGGACATGCAATTACTGTAAACAGCCAGGTCACTATATAAACGAATGTGCCTTTCTGAAACACAACATAGCTACTGGCAAGACGAAAGAGAGACCGCGTCCTCCTAGACAGGAACATGTTCCGCAAAATATGCAACCGCCGCAGAACGCACAACAGACAGTAACAGTACCGCAGCCTATAGCTGCCACACAACACGTTACACAGCAGATGTACCAGTACGCACAGTCAGATTATCCAGAATATCAGCAGTATTCATGAAACAGCCTAGAGAGAGAGGTTGGCTTGCCTCTTATCGAGGTTCCTGTAGATCAAGAAGGTCCCTATGTACACAGCCAGGTATTAGGGAAAGACAGAAAATTCCTGATTGATACAGGGGCAAGTAGAACTACCATCAGTCATGACGAGGTTCCAGGGGCCCCTCTCTCAGGCTCAAGAAATGTTTCCCTGGGATTTTCAGGAAAGCCTATTGTTAATGAAATATCGAAACCAGTTTCCCTAGAAGTTGGTCCATTGTCCCGAACTACAGACTTGTTACTTACGAAATCATGTCCAGAAAACTTACTTGGTATTAAAACATTGAAAGAATTGGGTGCAGTGATTTGCTGTTCTCCGGAAGGAGTGAGATTGTTTTTACGTGATTTTAAAGGACATTATGTGTTAAGAGATTTTGATCCAAGATTACTGAATGTACCACAGCATTTATGGGCGCAAGGTCCAACTGATGTAGGTTGTATGCACATTACACCATACCGTGTCACTCTGAAACAAGGAGTTGTATTACCACGAATCCGACAATACAAGTTACTACCTGAGGCTGTAGCAGCCTTATCAAAAATCATTGACGAGCTCATTGCTCAAGGAGTGGTTGTAGAAACTGACTCCAATGTATGTAATTCTCCTATCATTCCCTCCTTCCATTCCGATCCTTAAAACGTATTGACCCAAATGCACCTCCAGTCTATCGACTAGTGATTGACCTTCGAGAACTTAATAAATGTATCATACCCCAGTACCCAGTGGTTCCAGATATCTCTTCCTTATTGACTGCCATTGATTCCGAAGCAGCGTTCTTTACTGTTATTGATCTTAAGAACGCCTTCTTTAGTGTACCCATCCATCCAGACAGCCAGTTCCTTTTCGGATTCTGTTTAAATGGAAGAAGCTATAAATTCACACGTGCACCACAAGGGTTCACAGAAAGTCCCAGTATTTACAGTCAAGCACTGAAACGTCAACTAGATAGTATTCACATGCCAACTGACACTGCCCTGCTCCAGTACGTTGATGACCTATTAATTACAGCCCGTACAGAACGTGACTGCGAACGTGCGTCACTGACAGTCTTGTATTTTCTGGCTGAAATGGGACACAAGGTGTCCCCTTCGAAACTGCAATTCTGTGTCCAGCAAGTGGTATACCTTGGACACTTACTGTCCAAGAGGGGTAGACAGCTGACACCTGACCGTATCCAGTTGATTGCACATCTTCCACAGCCCAAGACACAGAAGGAGGTACGAGCTTTTATCGGCCTCACTTCTTACTGTAGACAATGGATCCCTCAGTACGCATATCTAGCCAAACCACTGATACAGTTGACAACACAGGAGGCAGCGACATCGACTGTCCTTCCTTGGACCCAGGAACATACACTTGTTTTCAATGAGTTAAAGAAAGCTTTATGTCAAGCACCTGTTTTAGCGACACCAAACTATAGTAAACCTTTTACACTTTTTGTCACTGAACGCGATGGTACAGCATTATCTGTTCTCACACAAGATCAAGCAGGACAACACAAGCCTTGTGCTTATTTTTCTAGCACGTTGGATCCAGTAGCCCAGGCTTTGCCTGCGTGCCTCAAATCAGTTGCCGCCACAGCTTTAGCTATCAGACAAAGTGATTCCATAGTGTTAGGACACCCCCTGACAGTACAGGTTCCATACTCCGTGGAAGTTCTTTTAAACCGAACACAGACTCAGCACTTGACAATTGCACGATTAACAGGATATGAATTGACACTGTTTCAGCCACACATAGAGATCAGACGCTGCAACATATTAAATCCTGCTACACTGTTACCTTCGATTACCTCAAACCCTGCGACACATGACTGTGTGGAAGTTATTAACACCATGACGAAGCCAAGACAAGACTTGACGGACATTGCATTACCAGACCCAGACCTGACACTTTATGTGGATGGTTCATGTATGAGAACAAGTACAGGAGAGTTAGTAGCCGCATATGCAGTAACTACTGAAACTGAAGTTATAGAAACACATCGTATTGACACCTTGTCTGCCCAAGCAGCAGAGCTCATCGCTCTGACCCAAGCCTGCATACGAGCCAAGAACCTGAAAGTAAACATATATACAGATTCACGTTATGCATTCGGAGTCGTTCACGACTTTGGAGTCCTCTGGCAAGAAAGAGGTTTTATGACCTCTCATGGAGCCAAGATCCAGCATGGCCCCCTCATTCAAGCTCTGTTAGAAGCAATACATTTACCTACAGCTATAGCGATTATGAAGTGCAAGGCACATACAAGAGTCACTGACACCATTTCCCAGGGTAACGACCTGGCAGATCGAACAGCCAAGCTTACAGCTCAGACTCCAGACATTCCAGCTGACACGACAAAGACAGACATTTCAGTCCTGACGACTTGCATGACAGTCAAGGATCCCACACAAGATGTACTAGACATACAGACACATGCTACTCCAGACGAAATCAAGAAATGGACTGAACAAGGAGGGGTCCTAACAGATCAGGGATGGTTGACGAAGGGAAAAGCAACATGGTTTCTCCCCGACTCTATGGTTCAAGTCATTATTAATACAGTACATAGTCCAGCACACTTAGGAGAAAAAGCCATGTTAGACAGCATCCAGAACCTCTGGTTTAACAAGCATTTACGAGCAGCAGCGAAGCAGAAAGTGTGTACCTGCATGATCTGTTGTCAGTTCAATCCAGGTAAAGGTGTTCCCGTGGAACAAGGTGGATTTCATCCTCCTGACCATCCTTTTGAAGTCCTCCAGATGGATTATATCCAGATGGATCGATGTCGAGGATTCAAGTATGTCCTCGTAGTTGTATGCGCTCTGTCCAGATGGACAGAAGCATATCCAGTCTCAGATTATACTGCCGCGACCACTGCCAAGCAGCTGGTACGTGAGTTTTTCCCTCGATACGGTTTGCCCCGTGTCGTGTATTCAGATAATGGACAGCCATTCTCGTCCGAGCTCATGAAACAGGTATCACTTCTGTTAGGGTACCAGTGGAAATTCCACTGCGTACGACACCCCGAGGCAGCTGGCCTCGTCGAGCGACACAATCAAACCCTGAAAATACGATTAGCGAAGGTCTGTGCAGAAAAAGGTGTAGATTGGATGGTAGCCCTGCCGGTTGCCCTCTTCTATATGAGAATGGTGGCTCACTCCAGATCTGGTTTGTCACCATATGAAGTAGTTTTTGGTCGTCCCCCGAACATGTGGGGTACACCTATGCCTCGTAAAATCACCGATGTTGACAGTAACATGCTGACAGATTACCTAGCTTCCTTGATGTCTGCACTACTCTCTTGTCGTTCACAGGTCGCGGCTGCCTTTCCAGACAACACCCAGGTGAAACCGCACGAGGTCGTTCCAGGTGATCTCGTTCTGGTCCGGAATTTTGATCGTTCAAGTCCTCTGGAGCCCCGCTGGAAGGAGCCAAAACTCGTTCTGATGACCACAAGGACCGCCGTAAAGCTAGAAGGAAGAAAAGGCTGGCTCCATTCCAGTCACATCAAGCGTTTCCATGGACTGCGTCCAAAGACTTTTTTCAAGGACTGCCCCGATACTGACTCTAAACTTCCCCTGTTAGAGAAAACTCCGCAGCAGGAGTATAAACTGAAACTAAGGTCTAGTAAGTCAGACAGCGTTTAATTGTTTAAGTCCCCCTCGGGTGAAGCGGTTAGACAGGTTCCTGACATGTATGAGATAGACCCACATAGTGAGAGAGATAGACGAAACTTCAAGAAAACGAAATACTGTAAAAGTCTGCGAAGCAGATGCATTGTTACATTATTGTTTATGTTTATTCTGAGTCTTACGATCATATGTATAAGTTTTATGTTACATGTATTTTTTCCTCCTCTTGGTTCGCATTCACACTTTTCCTCTAATGATACTGTAGAGCACACATTTAGTGAACTACCCCCTCACGAGTTGTCCTATCGACTTGCAATGCGCAACAATACTTTTATTCGTATGTTACACTATTCGCATCAGACCAGCAATGCCACTGATTGCTGGGTATGTGGTCGACTCCCCCCTTTTCAGACAGTGAAGGGAGCTCTGCCACTCTTTCCCTAACCGTTTTCACACAATGGTTCGTGTGGAGCATGGTTTCAATTGGCGTCATCTTTAGACGACAAGTCCACAGCTTCCCTTCTGAATACAGTTATGAATGAAACCTGTTTCCCAGACAAGGAAGGTCTTTCCCATAGGACAGGGATAGATCTAGAAAATGAAGTATATGATCTAGGTAATTTTTCCTCCAACCTCATGGTTTTGAATGTCCAGTCCGAGACTAATTCAGACTTGCCTTCTATAACAGTTCTACCAGTGAAAGGCGAGTTATGTGTTAGAAAGAATGGTTCAGTACACCTAGGACACAGTGATTGTACTACTGTGGTCGAGTACAGTGACAAAGGGAAGTCTATTTTCAAAACTTCACGTCATTCTTATTTTATATGTGGTCAGACCGCTTATGTACGTTTGCCCCTAGATTGGGATGGAACATGTTACATTGCATTCCTACTGCCACCAGTTTTCCTAGCCCCATCCGATTATCACCGAAATACACATCTAGTACACGTCAGGCATAGAAGGGAGATCGAGTCCCCAATTGTCGATCAGACTGAAACTGCATTGGAACAGTATACGGATTTCAATAAAGGTTTCTTTTTCTTCATAGGTCCTGTCCAGAATAGTAAATTAATACGCAGGTTAACCAGAACCCTTGAAGCAGTAGTGAATGAAACTACTTCCGCCCTAGGTAACTTAACAGAAGAGCAGTCTGCTATGAGATTTGTTGTTCTTCAGAACCGCCTTGTCCTTGACGTCATCCTGGCCGATAGGGGCGGAGCTTGTAGAGTCATCGGATCTAGTTGTTGCGTTTTCATTCCTAATAACGCACCGTCTGTATATTCAGCTATAACTAGACTTCATAAAATAGCTCATCAGCTACACCAGAATCCAGGCACCTGGACTTGGTCCGGCTGGCTCTGGAGTATAATATCTGCCTGGGGATGGAAAGTGCTATCATTCCTGGGAGTAATAGTAATGATCATATTCGGTTGTTGTCTCTGTTTACAATGTGGCCCAGCGATTTGCGGCTTGTGCGCTACATCTTGTATTCCACGTCCACGATCCCATACCCAAATGAAAAAAGACGAGCAAATGATGCTGTATGAACAGATAGATGGTCTCATGAATATTGATGTTTCCTGAAGGGAACATAGGGAACAAGGAGGGAATGAGGAAAATTGAATTTTGGCCTGTTATGTGTCCCTACGTGTTCCCCAACATGTAAAATATATGCATGATTTCTATGCATTTTCCCTTTATGGCCGAAAATAGAGACGCCATTGCAGTTGCGTCCAACGTTAGTATGTCAGTTATCCAGTCTTCCGTAAAAACAACGTGAATTAGGCTTTTAGGCCTATGTTGCCAACGTCTTTACATGGTGCACGTTAAGTCATCGAGATGCACCTGTTCCTAAGGCCCCACAGGGCCTGGACACCAGATCCAGGCCTCAAGTCTCCTGAAACACTCCGAGAGATGCAGCCCCGCCCGCATCCCTGACCCTTCCCTTACTTCCTGCCAAGCAATGCGGTGCCCGGCTCGGCCTGGCCTGCCTGCCAAGAATATGTTATGCCTACAGTTATCTGTGTACAGCTCCCCGGCTTCACATTCCTGGCTTACGAACAGCATAAACATATCCATCTACAGTCTAGTCTTTCTGTCTCCATGCAAGTGATCTACTGAACTAGTATCCATAGAAGATCCATAGTCCATGCAATACATGAAGAAATATATGCATACACTAGCCTTTAGTGACAAGTAGCCTTTGCCCTGATGACTTTTAGAATCAAGCAACATGTACTCCAAACACAAGATATCAGATACGCTATAGGTACAGGTCGTTCTGACATCCCATACTTCAGTCTCCTCTATTAGTGCTAGAAGTCAGCGCCCCCCCAGCTCTCCCCAGTTACGCGTCATGACTCGTTTTGCGCGCACCAGTAGGTTAAAGGTTCCAGCTGCCCATGTAGCCCCCTCCATGTGTCCACCCACTTATGACACTTCTGTGACGTCTACATCCCACACCTCCGTGCACGTCCTGTGCACGCCTTCTTTTACACTCATATGTTCTTATCTTTCTTTCTTTTTCACTTGTTACGCCTACTGTATTCAATGCAACTGTACTGTTTTACTATATATACTGTATGATGTTAATGAAATGTTGAGATCGAGGTTGAGAATGTCCCTTCCTGAACCTTAGTAGGTGATGGAACCCGATATCCATTGGCTCGAGCCACTTAATTAAAGCCCGTATGACTCAGATACCACGGACTCTGCCTCTTATTTATTGAGCTATCCTTTTCATTTAATGCATAGAAAAATAGTACCGGTAATTTATTTATTTACCACAAGTGTCTTCAGGAGGTGCTCTAACAAGTTTCTCTGAGGCTTCGTCTTTTATACACATGTTTAAGATGCACAAACATTCCTTATTGCAATAAAGACGCTTTGAAGTAGGAAAAAGCATGCTTGGAATCCCAGCTTCAGGCCTATTCCCATACCAGTCGCTCAGATGTCATCCTCCCCTCCTGAATGTAACAAGAGATTGTGATCTCTCAGCCGGACATTCCTACAGGACACGAGGGCAGGAGAGGATGATCAGATCAAAAGTTGGGCAGGCGATAAGATCGGGCACTTCGGTTGGTGTATCACGGTTTTGTTATGCTGGGCAGGAAAAGGGGGGGTGCACATCCACGAGTCTTGGTCTTAAGACTTGGGACCGGGTCGAAAGGCCAAGTGCAGCTGGGGGGGGGCTCGTCAGCTGAGGGGAAGGGTGTTCTTGGGAGGAAATGGGGGGGGTGTGGGTCGAGCAGGAGGGTTACTTCTAGAGCAGGGTCACGCAGAGGGAGAGGGTTTTATGGCCGATGCATGAGCAGTGCACGCGGGGAGGGGTGCCGGGGGTTTAACAAACGGGCAGAGAGGCCATGGTGCCTAAAATGGCTGTCGTGTACGTGTGTGCATGGGTCTATGCTGGCGGGATAACACAGTCAGTGTTTCGCGATATCCGTTCTGCTTACAACAAGGGGTACAGTGAACACAAATGAACGCCGCTTATGTGCATATACATTGCCATTTTCAACACTCATGCACACCAACATGTCCCACACTGCACTTACCACCCATCCTGGTGCGCCGTAGAGGCGTCCATAGTTGCGGAGCACACCGTCCACGAGGACATCAAGCTCCGCGGCGGTGAAGGGTCGAGACCGGATCTCTTTGCCTCTCGACATGGCAAGATCACGGAGTATGGCACTAGAGCAGCAGTCGGTGGTCAGCTCAGCAGCAGCAGAAGGTCGAGGTGATGGTCACAGGCAGCAGTCGGTGGTCAGCTCAGCAGCAGCAGCAGGTCGAGGTGATGGTCACAGGCAGCAGTCGGTGGTCAGCTCAGCAGCAGCAGCAGGTCGAGGTGATGGTCACAGGCAGCAGTCGGTGGTCAGCTCAGCAGCAGCAGCAGGTCGAGGTGAACAGGCAGCACTGGTCCCCAGGGTAGGAAGTGTCATTTTGGCCAACACACATATATAGGGCCCTCAGCACGTGTCAGTGGCATACGTCGCCAGCAATTGGTCAGCCCTGGAAGCGTGTTCGTGAAATGGGCCAATGACTGGCCCTGTTGTTGCGGTGCACTGATTCCGCTACTTGCGATTGGGCATATGCGGCCAGCGTCCCTCTTCCCATTGGCTGCATGTGCACGGACCGTCACGGGCACACATCGGCCAACGCACGTGCAAGCTTCAGGCACGGATGCTTCAGTTGCAACAATGTTTTATCACTGGCGCCACCATGGCGGTGCACGTACTCAGCGGGGGAGGTGCAGGCCTATACACCCTTTAGATGTACTCAATGGACATGCCAGTTCATGACCCCCCTTACAGTCACATTGCATCATCCACCGTACACCGGCCGGAGCGGCCGGGCCTAGGACGGCTGTGCCGGCCATGTCCACAACCGCCGTGCCAGGCCATGTCCACAACCGCCGTGCAAGGCCATGTACACAACCGCCGTGCCCGGCCATGTACACAACCGCCGTGCCCGGCCATGTACACAACTGCCGTGCCCGGCCATGTACACAACCGCCGTGCCCGGTCATGTACACAACCGCCGTGCCCGGCCATGTACACAACCGCCGTGCCCGGCATGTACACAACCGCCGTGCCCGGCCATGTACACAACCGCCGTGCCCGGCCAGGCCTAGGACGGCCGTGGCCGGCCATGTACACACCCGCCGTGCCCGGCCATGTACACACCAGCCGTGCCCGGCCATGTACACACCCGCCGTGCCCGGCCAGGCCTGGCACGGCGGTTGTGTACATGGCCGGCACGGCCGTCCTTGGCCCGGCCGCTCCGGCCGGTGTATGGTGGATGATGCAATGTGACTGTAAGAGGGGACATGAACTGGCACGTCCATTGAGTACATCTAAAGGGTGTATAGGCCTGCACCTCCCCCGCTGAGTACGTGCACCGCCATGGTGGCGCCAGTGATAGAACATTGTTGCAACTGAAGCATCCGTGCCTGAAGCTTGCACGTGCGGTTGCCGATGTCTGCCCGTGACGGTCCGTGCACATACAGCCAATGGGAAGAGGGACGCTGGCCGCGTATGGCCTTTGGGAAGTAGCGGAAGTTGTGCACCGCCATGGCGGCGCCAATTATGTTATCTTGTCAGACGCTGCACCGTGATGTGTTGTGTGCAGTTGCGTCATGAGGGTTGTGAGCGTGATAGGGAAAGGTCATATGTCATACAATATAGCATGTGTGTCCATACTATGCCCATCGGTCGGCACACAATGGCAGATGTGCATTTGGACGTGTTGACGTCGGGTGTGACCCTACAGACGTTATTACATCTTCACAAGTACACAGTACATCACGGCTGTATGGCCAAATTATGCATCTGTTGTCAGTGTGTGGTTCTGGCGAGGTGACTACAGTGGTGGTGGTACACATGCATTCCGTGTATGTGTTTTGGACGTTGTGTCACCATGCTTGTAATTACCGTATGCACAACATTATTGGTGTTGGCATTGGTGCTTGATGACATGGCGTGTGTATCATTATCGTTTGTGTGAAGACAGACGTTTTGTCAGTAAGGTTCACATGTGATGGAGTTGTACACGTATGCGTCGTTTGTAAGTTGACCTAAGTTACATCTCTCTCCCACACAGGAGGGCTCCAAATGTGCATCGGCCATACACTGTGCTGGAGGATATGGTTGACGAGGAGGTGATTAGGAAATTCCGGCTGGATCGACGTCGGTTGCTGGAGCTTGTTGCTCAATTGTCTCCTCATCTGCAGCCACGTAGGACGTATCCTGGTTCGATTACACCCACTGCAAAGGTCATGGCGGTACTACATTTCTTTGCTACTGGCACCTTTCAGTACACAGTTGGACATGCCGGGGGGATGTCACAGGCCATGTTCAGCACGGTTCTTCGGGATGTCTTAACAGCTATGATGTTGTACAAGAATGACTACATACATTTCCCACGGCCGGAAGAGTTGGCAGCAGTCAAAGCTGACTTCTATGCACTGGGCCACATACCTCACGTTGTGGGTTCAATTGATGGCACACACATCGCTATCATTCCACCACGGGCACGTGAGCAAGTTTTTAGGAATCGCAAACACTTCCATTCGCTGAACGTGCAGGTGGTGTGCCTGGCAAACATCATCATCTCCCATGTGTGTGCAAGATTTCCTGGCTCCGCACATGACGCCCACATCATGCGGAGCAGCATTGTCCCACGACTCATGGCAAATCTGCGACCCGGTCAAGCGTGGCTTGTTGGTGAGTGTGCAGTGGGGACTCTTGTGATCTCTGTGTGGCATGGGGTACCCACCATATCTTGTTGTGATGTTTGTGTCTCTCATCCCCCTACATAGGCGACTCGGCGTACCCAAACCGGCCCTGGCTCCTCAGTCCCCTACGTAATCCTACAACAGCGGGTGAAATGCGGTACAATGATGCACATGGAAGGACACGGAGAGTCATCGAACGTACCTTTGGACTGCTAAAGTCTAGGTTTCGGTGCCTCGATAAGACCGGAGGGGCCCTGCCTTACTCACCAGGAAAAGTATGCAGGATCGTGATTGCCTGCTGCATGCTCCACAACCTGGCAGTACGCAATGACATTGAACTGCTCTTGGACCCTGAAGACGAAGAAGTTCCTCGGCCTCCCATCCCACCCATGTCGACTGATGAGGATAGTGGTGAGGAGGAAGGTGTGGACCAGAGGCGCCAGCTCATAGATCGCTACTTCCCTTGAATGTGAGTAACTACCTCTAGTGGCGGTTGACAATGCATCATGTATGTTTGCTGGTGTTGTGTGGATGTGGGGTGCATCAGCTGTGTGTTGTTTGTGATGGTTGCATATGTGTGTCTTCATTTCTTTGGACATACAAGTCTCCATGATGTGTGTGCTCTCATCCCATGCTTTTGTGATGATTGTAGTTTGTGTAATGTTGCTGTTTATTGTGTTGTGATGTGTGTCAATCTGTTTCCTGACGTGTGTTTGCTGTCTCTGATTTTCCCTAGGTCACTCCCGCAGCGCCATGATCATGTACGACTATGATCCCTGAACCTGTTTACGTCTGTTTCTGAAGGCAATCATGTGAATAAACATGGAGGCAAAACATCATTGTGTGTGTAAGTGAAATTTATTTACAGGTTGTGCTTTTGTGCTGGTGAATATTTAAAAGTAAGTGGGGTGGAGGGAGTTGGAGTTGAAGGTAATGGCAGATGAAATGTCCGTGCTGACACCACATTGGGGGGTGTCAGGCTAGTCCAGCAGACCAGTGGGAATGATTGTCTATGTGGGACAGGATACTTAGCAGGGTGAATGTCTGGCACAGGCAGTGACATTGTCATTGGCGGCCCCTCTTGGAGCGTGTGGATGGCGCTCCAACACTGCTCTCAGCCACTTCCAGCCTCGGCCGGCCCCTCCGTCTCTGAGGTGGAACAGAGGCAGCTGGGGGGGCAGGTTGTTGATGGGCCACATCCGTCGCCAGGGGCACAGGTGGTGGTGGCGGCGGTGGAGGCAGAGGTGACGGTGGCGGTGGCGGTGGAGGCGGAGGTGACGGTGGCGGTGGAGGTGGAGGTGACGGTGGCGCAACGACAATTGGTGGAGGGGGGGGTTTGTTCCGGCCAACCCATTCCCTCCACATAGTTGCCTGCTGGCCCATGATGTGCACCATCTGGCCAAGGAACCCAGAGATTTCGCGCAACATGTTGGTGTTGTCCACTGAGTCCTGGTGTGCACGATCAGCGTTTGCCTGGGACCGGTCGTATGTCGCCTGGCACCTGGCAAGGGCTTGTAGGGACTCTGCCACTGGATGGGGTAGCTGTCCTTCCTCTGTACGGCGGTGTGTGGGTCGCCTGATTGGCTGATGTCCCGTTGCCTCTCTTTGTGGCCCACTCACCCTGCTTGGGTGTGAGGCCGATGGACCAGCGTCGTGCGCTGGGTTAGGCTGGGTGGCACAGGCAGGAGTCGTGGTACTGGTGGTACTGGTGGTACTGGTGGTACTGGTGGTGGTGGGGACTGTGCAGATCACAGATGCAGGTGTCGCTGGAGTCACACATGCGACGGTGGTCGGTCCCGGGAGTCCCTGTGAGCCAGATGGCCCTGGCTGTGTGCTTGGTCCCGCTCCATCCTCCGCACCGGAGCTGCCTGTGTCCTCGTCACCAGAGAGTCCTGTATGTGTGGGAGGCGAGGCTGGTGGCCGGGTACTGGTTTCCCCAGTCAGTTCACGATCACCTGAGGGACAAGATAGAGCTGGTCAGTAATGTGGACATTACATGGTCATATAGATTTGTAGACATTTCTGTTTCCTGTCGCACACACCCCACACACCCCGCCTTCCACCACCACCACCCTCCCTGTGAACATGGGGGCCTGTTGGGAGTTGTAGTTTGGACCTCTCACACACACCACCCTCCACCACCACCACCCTCCCCGTGAACATGGGGGCCTGTTGGGAGCCATGTACATGTTTGTGAGTTGGTGTCCAACGTGCATGGGTTGGGGCGTAGGTGATGTTTCTTCTCAGTTGTGTGAGCCTGACCATGTCGTGCTGATCGTGGTGCTTGGTTTGTACTTACCAGCCTCTTCTCCTTCGTCAAGTCCGTCTAGGCTCTCTGGGTGTAGTATCACCAGCACCTTCTGCTCCCAATCGGTGTAGGGTATGGGCTCCGGGGGTGTTCCACCGCCAGTAAGAATGGCTCTTGCATTGTTTTTCGCTCGGATGCCCTTCACCCTGGTCTTAAGGTCATGCCACCGCCTCTGAATGTCATGCTTCGTCCTCGGCACAGTCCCCGACGTATTCACCCGAGTGACGATCCTGTCCCACATGTGGTTCTTTTGCGCCACGGACGCCTGCTGGACTTGGGCCCCGAAGATGTGGGGCTCAACACGGATTATTTCATCTACCATTACCCTCAACTCGGTCTCCTTGAATTTAGGGGTTTTTTTGGGTGCCATGGTGTGTGGTGCTCAGTGTGTGAGTTGAGTGAGTTGGGGGGTGCAGGTGTGTGATGTGTAGGAATTGTGTGGTGGGTGTTTGTGTGGTGGGTGTGGTAGGGTGGTGGTTGTGTGTCTTCTATGTGAGTTAGCAGTATCTCAATTTGGGCCTCTTGCTAGCAGCAATGCTGTGATGCAAAGGATTGTGGTAGTGTGTGGGTGTCATTTTATAGTCGTGTCTCAATGGTTGTTGGCAGTCAGGTGGTAGGTGGGCGTGTTGACTAGTGTGCATTATTGGATACTTGGGACGTGTCATGGTGGCTTGTGCTTGGTGTTGGTGTATGGGGGGGGCGTTGTCAATGTTTGTATGTGTGCTTTGGACTTGCGGTACACTTTCTAACATTTGTTTGACGCTAGGGATGTTGTGCGTGTTGGCCTTCCGCAGTGATGCAGTGTTTATCGTTGCATTCTTTCCGCCGCGGACGTGGATGGCTGTGCGTTCCGTGGTACAGGCGGATTTATCCTAATTGCGGCCACGGAGTATTCACAGGTATGGCGGTACATGTATTATTTTCCGCGGTCATTTCCGTCCGCGGCGGTGGTTGTTCATTGGACTCCGTCCGCCGCGGACGGAGTTGGATGTGTTCCGTCCACCGCGGACGGTGTTGGTTATGATCCGTCCGCCGCGGTCGGATTTTCGTGACATGATTATCCTAATCCCAAACGCGGAATCTCCGCGGCACTGCCGGGAGTTAAATTTCCACAACCATGGCGGACAGTACCCATTTCCGTCCGCCATCCTAATCGACCCCAAAGTAACCAGGGACCCTCTTAACATGTGCACATTACGTGAGATCATCAGTAACATCAAATCAGGTTCCCCCTAGGATCCATTTCCCCCACAAGTCCTATTAACTATGGACACTCCCTCCCTCACTCTCATTTTGGAGCTTCTAAACACCTCCCTAAGGGAAGCTAAAGTTCCCCAAGCATGGAAACATGCTATGATAGTACCCCTGCTGAAGAAAGCTAATGCAGATCCAGAAGACCTCTCCAACTTCCGCCCGATTTCGCTCCTACCTGTCTTTTCAAAAATTCTAGAAAAACACATCATCACACAACTCACTAATTTTACTGAATCAAGGAACCTCCTTCAAAACTCCCAGTAAGGTTTCAGGGCAGGATTTTTGACCGAATCGACACTTCTAGGGGTCTCTGAGACCATACGCCGGCAGGTTGATAATGGGGAAACCATGGCACTCATCTTACTCGACCTCAGTGCCGCGTTTGACACGGTTTCCCACACCATCCTCCTCAACACCCTGCAAGTTTGCGGTATCTCTGGGTGTGCCCATGTATGGCTCGAAAGCTTCCTTAATTATAGAACTTTTCAAGTCTTTTCTTCCACTTCTACCTCAAAAAAACATAACTCTCAGTTTGGTGTTCCTCAAGGCTCGATCCTGAGCCCCCTACTGTTTAATTTGTACATTAGTCCCCTGGCCACCATTGTGGAACAAGCTGGGTTGACTATTTACTCATACGCTGATGACACCCAGCTAATCTACTCACTCTCCGCAAATGCACACTCTAACCCGTCCTCCCTTTGCTCCGGCCTCAACAACATTGCCAAATGGATGCATGAAAATAAACTTAAACTCAACGAGGGAAAGACTGAACTTCTTCTTTTTGGTAAAAATGCAGCCCTGTGGGGCCCTCACCATTGGCCGCCTCAGATGGGGCCTACACCCCATCCCTCCATAACTGCTCGCAACCTTGGCATCATCTTTGATGACCAAATGTCCATGAAACAACAAGCGGTTAGAGTCGCTGCTACCTGTTTCACTATCCTTAAGTGGCTCAGGAAGATTATATGAATGCTTCCTCAGGACACACAAAAAACCGTAGTCCAGGCTTCAATAACATCTAGATTGGACTACGGCAACATCTTGTACTTAGGAGCCTGTAAGGAAGTCACGAGGAAACTTCAGACGGTACAAAACGCAGCGGTTAGGCTACTCTGCAAATTGCCTAACAAATCCTCCACCTCCACCTCTTTACGCAACCTTCACTGGCTCCAAATCGAAAGCCGTACTAAATTTAAAGCCATGTGCTATATGCACAGAATAAAATCAGGCAAGGCACCATCCTATCTTAGCACCATACTGCCCTTCAAGGGTCCTCCGTTCCTCGAGCCAATATAAGTTTCAGGTACCCAGGATTAATCGAGCAAGAATGGGTGGATGTTCTTTCTCCTATCTTGCACCTTCCCTCTGGAATTCCCTCCCCCTCTATCTTCGTACAGATCCATGTTACCTCAAATTCTGTAGGAATTTAAAAACATGGCTGTTTAACCAATAGGCTCCCTTTCCAGGCCCGAAGTCTCTCTACTGTGTTCTCCCTCAACCTGTCCTTAGCGCCGGGAAACCTCCAGGTAGCTGTGCGCTCTATAAATATAAATATAATAATAATATTACTCTATCCAACGCTTTCTCTACTGTTGCACTCTCTGGAGGGGGAACAGTAATTATTACCCCTACGCTATCCAACGCTCTCCCTACTGTTGCACTCTCTGGAGTGGGAATAGTAATTTTTACCCTCCCGCTATCCAACACTTTTCCTACTGTTGCACTCTCTGGAGTGGGAATAGTCATTTTTACCCCTACGCTATCCAACGCTTTCCCTACTGCTACACTCTCTGGAGTGGGAATAGTAATTTTTACCCCTACGCTATCCAACGCTTTCCCTACTGTTGCACTTTCTGGAGTGGGAATAGTAATTTTTACCCTTTCGCTATCCAACGCTTTCCCTACTGTTGCACTCTGTGGAGTGGGAATAGTAATTTTTACCCCTACGCTATCCAACGCTTTCCCTACTGTTGCACTCACTGAAGTGGTAATAGTAAATTTTACCCTTTCCGCTATCCTACGGTAAAAATATTGTACTTTTTTTATTAATATTACATTTATATATATATATATATTGTCAACGCCAGGTCCCACGATCCTTGGGACTCGTCTTCAAATAAAGAGCACTCAGAGCCAATGTAGCGTGGTTTCGCCCAGTTATTTAATAACAGAAACTTCTTGCAGTTATAAAAGGTCACAAACGCGTTTCGGCGTTGCCGCCTTCCTCAGTGTAAACCTGCACTTTGCTTGTTTGTGATTTAAATAAAATTCATAATGACAACCTGTCACGTGTTCTAAAACGATAAACATAAAAAACGGCACAAAACTTGTAATTTCTGCATTACTTATGGCGGCCATCTTATAGTGGGTTCACAATCATTACTATCTCATTTGTTATCACGATATATGACAATTTCATGCACATAATTCATATAGTGTTGATAATTCATTCATTAAATCCAACAAATGTGTGTATATACATGTAGATTATATTGTCAGACATCTTTGTGCACGCCTATTTTTCCCAGTGCCGTTCATTCGCAGAGCCCATGATGATCCCATCATCGGCCCTGTCGAATGGTTCACATTACTTTTTTGGGGGGGAATATTGGGAACAATTGTATTTTTCCAATCGAGTATAATTAAGCCCTGAATGGGCAATTCATTATCGATCCTGTTACATATTCACAGGTTATATTATTTTTCTTTGTTCCTATTCCCTAAGGGTTTGGGCAGATTAAATTTTCTTTTTCGTTTTTATTTTGTGTACATATTCCCATCTTTGACCTCCATTTATTCTCTCAGTTCATATAGTTTCATATGGGGACCTGGATGGGGATGTTTTAGATGTGTGTCCACATCTCTTCCTCATTGTTCATCCCACCCGGGGTCTTGGTTTGGAGCTGTATGATGAACCTTGATTCTAGGGTTCTCAACTTTTTTACCCAATTCCCCCCTCTCTCTGTTCTGACTAGTTGGTCCAATATGAAGTATGTCAGTAGGTTGCTATTGCTGCCATGCATTTGTTCAAAATGGCGAGCTACAGGATAGCTTGGGTCTTTCGAGGTGATAGCCCTCATGTGTTCAAGGACCCTAAGTTTGGTTTGTTTCACTGTGCTCCCTATGTACCTTTTCCCACACGGGCATATTAAGCAGTACACAGTGTAGTCGGAATGACAATTGAGCAACTTCGATATTTTGGTTTTTGTTCTTCTTCCTGGTACTTCATATTCTTTGACCTTTTTCGAATTTTTACAGGCCTTGCACTTCATGCATGGGAAGAAGCCACAAACAGTCGTTTTTTTCTTTTTCCTGCTTACATAGTGGCTTTCAACTAGGTGGTCCTTAAAGGAGTTTCCTTTTCTATATGAGATGAGAGGGTAATCAGATAGGGATTTTCCTATTACATAGTCTGTCTTCAATATTTTCCAGTTCCTTTTCATAATATTGAAAACCTCTGGTGACTTCTCTGAATAGTCAGTGATCATTCTTATTTTCGAATCTGCAGATTTGGATTTGTCTATTAGTAGGCCTTCTCTCCCCACTGCATTGCTTCTGATCTCAGCTTGGTCAAGAATCCCTTTACTGTACCCTCTATCGAGAAATCTCTTCCTTGATTGACCCTTCGCCTTCTCAAATTCCTGTTGGGTCGAGCAGTTGCGTTTCATCCGCAAAAACTCCCCCAGGGGGATGTTGTTGATAACACTACGGGGATGGTAGCTATGAGAGTGCAGAATAGTGTTTCCCGCAGTGGGTTTCCGATAGACTGCAGTCTGTATCACGCCATCCTCCACATAGACCCGAAGGTCTAAGTAGAAGACCTCATTCCTACTCATGCTACTGGTGAAACTGAGATTTAAATCATTATTGTTTAATGCGGTGATGTATTTCTCAGCCTCATCCTGTGTGCCCCGCCACACCAAGAATAAATCATCGATGTAGCGGGTCCACAGGACGATATTATTCATCCACCTGTCATTGTCCCCCGCCCAGGCCACGTGCTTCTCCCACCAGCCCACGAATAAATTCGCGTAGCTGGGGGCGAAGCACGTGCCCATCGCGGTCCCCTGGAGTTGTAGATATAATTTGCCCAAGAATAAGAAAATATTATTCCTTAGACAAAAATTGGTTAATTCCAACAGCATAGTGTTGTGGCTTCGATATTTGAGAGGTCTATTATCCAGAAAACTTTTTACTGCTAATAGGCCATCTTCATGTCTGATTGAAGTGTATAGGCTGGCAATGTCCAAAGTTATTAGGATCATGTCCTCCTCCCACTTGACACCCTGTATAATTCTCAAAAAGTCCTTCGTGTCCTTCAGATATGAGCTGAGGTCTTTAACGAATGGAGCGATGAAACTGTCGATATACGTCGAGGTTTTCTCTAGCAGGCTGTCTTTAGCAGACACGATGGGTCTACCTGGAGGCCATATTTTGCTCTTGTGCACCTTCGGTAGGTGATAAAAGGTGGCAATCTGTGGAAATTCGCACTTTAGATTGTTCCAATCTTTCAAGTCCAAAATCCCTTCATCCTTCCATTTTGAAATAATGTCATTAAAGATTGAAATACTTTCTGTAAATTTCTCCTTTTTTACTTCCATATAATGTTCTTTATTGTTCAATTATAAAAGTGCCTCATCCTCATATTGTTCACGTTTTAGGATGACAATATTCCCGCCTTTGTCGCTGGGTTTTATTATAATGTTCTCATCCTCTTTTAAGCATTTAATTACTGCCCATTCTTCTTTTTTCAAATTTTTCTTTTCCAATTGAATTTCTCCTCTTGTAGTTTTTTCAATTCTTCAATGACCACTTCCTGAAATGTATCAATTCCATCATGGGGGATCTTGGATAGATTTTAGATTTTATTGTCATATTGCTTTTGCAGCCTTGTTGTGTGATCCCACACTCCTCCAACATTTGTGTTGGTTGGACGCAGTGGAGCGGTAGTTGGTGGACCCTGCGTGCTCAAAAAAAAAAAAATATATATATATATATTACCTACTGGCGGTCGCCAGTAGGTATATATAGTTAGGATTTTTTCTCTATGGGATTTTTGAAAATTCTATGTCTAATAACTTTGGCGTTTGTGGACGGAATTGGCTGAAATTTTCAGGAAAATGGCACATTTTGTTTCTGAGCAGCCCCTGAAAATTTTGGGGGGGTTCGTCAAGGGGGGGCCGAGAAAAAAGGGGGGTCCCAAAACGCGTTTTTCCCATGTTAATTTCCATAGGGCGGTTGGCCTCACTTTTAGCCCGAACGGCTGAATGGATTTGCACGAAACTTGGCAAAATTGTAGGGACTGGTAGCCCGATGTGCCTTTTGTAGGTCTCAATATATGTGCTCCAGTGGATTTTGAGAAATTAACGTTTAAAAAAAGATATATATCTGTAACAGCGGACTGGGCAGCGGCCCAGGACGCGTACTTTTCGCGCAACGGAGCTTTGTGAAGCGAAGCTGATTGGTTCTCCGGCGTCTGTCAACATTCCAAACAGTCCGTAGCGGCCGCCATCTTGTCTCTCGGTAGGATCGAGAGACAAGAGGAGGTCAAAACAAAGGGGGAAATAACTATAAGGGGGCATAGTAGATCCTCGCTGACCCCCTAGGTTTGATGTGGAGGTTTTAAAAGGGCCCCGCGGGGCAAAAAAAAATAATAATAATAATAATCGAACGGCTGAATGGATTTGCACGAAACTTGGCAAAATATTAGGGACTGGTAGCCCGATGTGCCTTTGCTAGGTCTCAATATATGTGCTCCAGTGGATTTTGAGAAATTAACGTTCAAAAAAAGATATATATCTGTAACAGCGCTCCGCTTCGCGTAACGGAGGTTTGCGAAGCTGATTGGTCATTCTGTCACTGGGCTATAGTTGGGCTACATCTGGCTGATATTTGGGCTACATTTGTTTTTTTGTGTGTCTGGCGGCCATCTTTGGGCTACATTGGGCTACATTGGGCTTCATTGGGCTACATTCGGCTAATTAGCAAATAGCTCATCGCAAACTAGGAATGGTAAAGAATCGCTATTTATTCCTTAAAGTTCGCTATTTAGGAAATGCAAAAAACTTTGATGATACATATGGCGGTTCATCTCTAACAAGATAAGAAGCATAGGGATACATTTATGATGACTGGCGCATCACCAGGGATGTGTTAGTCATTCTGTGCCGCTGTTCCGTCACCTATGGTGTGCTGCATTTACAATGCGGCGCATCATGGGGCAAAAACAGCACAGATGCGTGATGTATCTGTGCCCTAAAGGTGGCGCATTGCTGGAGTTGTATCGCAAGTGTGATGAAGCTCCAGCAAGGGTCGGGGGTGCCCCTGTCGCAGGGTTTCTGTTCTCACACAGAACTGTGGACAGAGGATTGGAACCTCGGCGAATGCATTGCTGGAGTTGTATCGCAAGTGTGATGAAGCTCCAGCAAGGGTCGGGGGTGCCCCTGTCGCAGGGTTTCTGTTCTCACACAGAACTGTGGACAGAGGATTGGAACCTCGGCGAATTAGGGTGTCCCAAAACTCACGTTAGTAATCAAAAACTCCTTAGCAAGCTAGGTACAGTGTCACATTGGATATAACAAACTCTCAATGTTTAGACAATCCAGAATATGAACTTATAGTACCTCAGGATACGTGGAACTCATGAACAGTCGGTCGTTATAGATTTCTTAGAAACCAGAACATGGAGTTAAGAAGAACAGATGTGTATTTGAAATGTTTATTTACTAATGCCGTCTTCTCAGGCGTAGTACCTTAGATAATAAAAGTACACATATTATCAGTAGCAAAATTACCAGCATAGTTACTAGTACATAAAAAGTGAATGGTGATAGTATGTTAACATGCTGTAAATGAATAAGAGTTAGCAACACTTATAAGCAGCCGCGGGCCGTGGAGGGAGTTACGGTGAGGCAGGGAGGCGGGGAGGGGGAGAAGCAGGGTGGAGAATACAAGTACACATATTATCAGTAGCAAAATTACCAGCATAGTTACTAGTACATAAAAAGCGAATGGTGACAGTATGTTAACATGCTGTAAATGAATAAGAGTTAGCAACACTTATAAGCAGCCGCGGGCCGTGGAGGGAGTTACGGTGGGGCAGGGAGGCGGGGAGGGGGAGGGGCAAGGTAGAGAGGGCTCCACCCTGCTTCTCCCCCTCCCCGCCTCCCTGCCCCATCGTAACTCCCTCCACGGCCCGCGGCTGCTTATATCTCACCCTCCCTAATACACATATTATATTATTTGCTAAGAAGGTCTCTTTGTGTTGGTTTAGGGCGTGCCCATACTTTAGTGTCTTAGATTTGAAGGAATCACATCAGCATACACCAGCTCTCTCTTCATGTGAACCGCATCAACTGTTGTGTATGTGTGTTCGGCAAAGCAATATAAAACCAGCCTCATGCCCAGAATTGGCAGAAGTTGCACTTATGTTATGAGTATGAAGTCGTGGAGATCAGACCTCATAACAATTCTGTATCGTGTTGTTCTTGAAACTTTAGCACTCGCTGTACAGATATAGTTTAACAAGTAAAGCAGATAGTAGACCAATAACATATTATTCTCATGTAAACCACGATGAACTACTAGGTGGAAAGCTAAAGCAACAACTAAGTGTCTTGTGCAGAAGTTGCAAAAAAGGAAAAATGGCGTTTAAACCGGTAATGAGCCCATGCTAACTTAACACGGTGTAAAGATATCCAGGACCTAGATGACACCTCCCCATGATCCGGAAACGAACTGAATAAGATAATAGAAGTGCCATCTCATGAGAGCAGATTGCAAGTTTATATGTGGACGGTCCGCAAGGTAAAGCATTAAAAACTAGGAAAATTTAATGCTAAAGAAAAATAAAACAGCCAAGTACTTTATCGAGTCTTAAGCCAATAGGCAAGGTAAATAATAAAAACTTGACAAATAAGTCAATGAATTGTCAATGAAATGCTAGTACTCAGCATATCAAACATGAAAAAGGTCTATGACATAACTGTGTATGCAAAATAAGCTGCAACAGCCTCCAATAGGAAGTCACCGTCTTCATCCGAAAACAGTTCAGCCATCCAATTTAAAAGCGGAAAAGAACATACGTGCTCTCCCAGCACCGGATCCTCTATCACCATCAGAGGACAGCTCGGTGGGTTTTCAAGAAAGCTCTGTTCCAAGAAAGACTGTGCTGCCGCCAGTAAATTCCAGGGACCAAGTAGTCCATGCATCAATGCCACAGCCATAATCCTTTCGCCAGGACAAACCAACTCGTGAGTAATGATAGGAGTCATCAGCTGATTAAAGTCGACGTCAGGAGAAACCGGTCCGCAGAGACACAAATCAATGGCCCAATCGAAATCACAGGTCAGGCAGTGAAATACAGGCTGGACACAGGTGAAGTAGGAGAATCGAAAAGATAATCCATATGCCGTGCTTAATATCGCCAACGGCATTGTGCCATAATATTCTAGCATGCGATTGCGGAACAGTGTCAGCAGCTGCAGGGTGGGAGGTTGCATAGGAGGGACATCCATATTTAAAAATGTAAAAAAGCACAAGAGCGTCCGCTGGTAATGCAAGTAAAAATGCCAATCCACGAACCAGAGTGGAGAAAATGGAATGAAAGGAAGCAGGGATGACTCCAAAGATTTTCTCAAATGAAGTCACGAGACCACTGGTAACAACTTTAAAAAAGTGCGCCAGGGACTTTGTGGAGGATGCGTTAAAGATAGTCGGAAACATGTTGCTGAAATTGAAAGGCAAATCTTAATTGAAAAGGGTGTGCACCTCTGTACGGGTGTTCGCTATGTGAAGTACGAAAGTTTCACGGGCCGAACTCAAGGCCACCTCTCTCTGAGACAAAAGAGCTCTTATTCTTGCCATGCCGTTGAAACGTGTCCCAAGGTTGGTATTTGTGGCCAGATTGAAAACTCCCTATGTTCATGTGTGGGAGGAAATAGAACATTTCTGCAGCAAATAACCCGTTCACTTACTGTTACGATAAAAGGAATACTTTTAATTAACTCAGAACAATCTTCATTATTGAGCATCAAATAACTACCATTTTCCAACAACTTGAACGTGGGGATGATAGCAGGAACTGGCGTGCCTTGCAACATGCAAGCCATATTTGGTCGGTGTTTGTTGCATGAACCGTGTAACTGTATGTGCCTACACATTAGTGAATGATCTGGCGTCTCAGTGCATTCCTCTCCATTCAGATAAACTTCTTGATCATCTTTGAAACATCTGTATGTGTATGGAAGCGACCAGACCTCATGAAGAAAAGCACTACCTAAAGGTTCATAACGACCTATTGGTATATATTTCATACAATTTGAAAACTTATATAAAGCAAAAGGCAGCGTTATTAAACCGTGGATAAGGCATGTTGCCAAAAAACCCGCAATCCTCTGCTGATGATGTCACTGAGCATGTCATGAATGATGTAATATGTGACATCATCAGCAGTGGAGTGGATTACGGGTAATAGTATCTCTAGTTTACTCCCCTATAGCTGTCTTTCTTTTAACATAAGTGTCTGTTTCCTTCCCTTATACTTACTGTTTTTGGTTCGCTTCCGGTTCGCGTACCGGCGAGCGAACTGGGAAGCGAACTAAGAGAAATAGAGGTTGGCACAGTTCCAAATATTGTACCAATTTTTTAATAACGGGGAGGTAGTTCTGAAAAGAACTTTTTTTTTTATTTTTCTGAACATTTTTTTACTGTTTTTGAATTTTTCGGAACAGTTTTATATTTTTTTGGGGTTTTCTTGGAGGGGGCAATGAAAACGATTCATTGTAAAGGGCTCAACAGGAGCAACAAAACAAAAAAAAGAAGTATTTATTATTTTGGGCGTTTCGTACAAACTTGCATATGATAGTCAATAGCTCTGTTGATCAGAGTGATGCTTTTTTCTCCGTAGGAAATGAATCCATCGCAACATACGCAGATGTGTTTTACATCACCAAATCTCATTTGTATATTTGGCACCATCTCCCTGCCCTCTGGTCCCGTTACTTCCGGTACAACAGATCTTCTGGCCATAATAAGGAGATTATCTAGGTCGTTCCGAAACTGTGCAGCACTGTAGTTGTTAGGATGCCACCTAGTCATATGGCGATGCATTGTGTAGTTTCCGAAACTGTATTTTTTGTCGGTCCCTCTGGACAGTCTATCTTGACATATAAGGCAAGTTACGTATCTTGCATTTACTTTTTTCTGACCTTTGGGAATTTTAAAAAATTGCCAAATGAAGTTTTCTTTCCGGTGAGACGTCCTGGGCTGCTCAGGCAAAAACTGCCTCTCTTCGTGCTCGTCCTCCTGTTCCTCTTCTTCTTCTTCTTGTTGAATTATAACTTGAGCAGGTGGTCCACTCTTCCTTGGATGTGGTGGAGGTGGTGGGGAAGCACCAGCTGAAGCTACTAAAGAAGCCATTGCTCAGTGATCACAAAGGGTCTTTCTCTCACAATGATGAAAGTCAGAGTGAGGAAAGAAGGAGGGATTTTCATCATTTGGGAAAAACAAGAGTTCTCAACCAATCAAAAGTGTTCATTTTAGATTATATGACCTAGTCTTACATCATTAGGAAACCAAAAGTGAAATGAACCAATGAAAAGTGTTATTACCAAGTCACATGACTTGCTGTGTTTACGTTAAGCGCTTTGCAGGGCCTCCCGGTTTGCTTCCAGAAACCTGCGCTTTGCGACTCGCTTCGCGTACCAGTTCGCTAACGTAGTACGTCATATGACGTATCACGCGACAACGTGAAACGTCATGCGGACGGGAGGCGTCACGATGTTGTTTTGTAACGCGGCACTTGCGGTAAAGAAACGTTTACCGGCTCGCGGTCTATTTCGCGGCATCAAGGTCAGCTAACGGGAAGCTTCCCGATTTGCGAAGCGGGAACGAAGAAAAAAAAATATTTAAAAAAAAAATTATTCATAAACATATAAAATATATTTTTGGATTTAAAGAAGAATACATTTTACAGCTACAGATATTAGCTGTTAAAAAACCAATGAAATTCACAGAAAAAAACATAGGTTATGGACCATATATAGTTAGGAATTAGCATTTACAAAACCTTGAAAATTCACTGAAAAAACCATAGGTTATAGACCATATATAGTTAGGAATTAGCATTTACAAAACCTTGAAAATTCACTGAAAAAACCATAGGTTATAGACCATATATAGTTAGGAATTAGCATTTAAAAAACCTGTATTTTTTGTCGGTCCCTCTGGACAGTCTATCTTGACATATAAGGCAAGTTACGTATCTTGCATTTACTTTTTTCTGACCTTTGGGAATTTTAAAAAATTGCCAAATGAAGTTTTCTTTCCGGTGAGACGTCCTGGGCTGCTCAGGCAAAAACTGCCTCTCTTCGTGCTCGTCCTCCTGTTCCTCTTCTTCTTCTTCTTGTTGAATTATAACTTGAGCAGGTGGTCCACTCTTCCTTGGATGTGGTGGAGGTGGTGGGGAAGCACCAGCTGAAGCTACTAAAGAAGCCATTGCTCAGTGATCACAAAGGGTCTTTCTCTCACAATGATGAAAGTCAGAGTGAGGAAAGAAGGAGGGATTTTCATCATTTGGGAAAAACAAGAGTTCTCAACCAATCAAAAGTGTTCATTTTAGATTATATGACCTAGTCTTACATCATTAGGAAACCAAAAGTGAAATGAACCAATGAAAAGTGTTATTACCAAGTCACATGACTTGCTGTGTTTACGTTAAGCGCTTTGCAGGGCCTCCCGGTTTGCTTCCAGAAACCTGCGCTTTGCGACTCGCTTCGCGTACCAGTTCGCTAACGTAGTACGTCATATGACGTATCACGCGACAACGTGAAACGTCATGCGGACGGGAGGCGTCACGATGTTGTTTTGTAACGCGGCACTTGCGGTAAAGAAACGTTTACCGGCTCGCGGTCTATTTCGCGGCATCAAGGTCAGCTAACGGGAAGCTTCCCGATTTGCGAAGCGGGAACGAAGTAAAAAAAATATTTTAAAAAAAAATTATTCATAAACATATAAAATATATTTTTGGATTTAAAGAAGAATACATTTTACAGCTACAGATATTAGCTGTTAAAAAACCAATGAAATTCACAGAAAAAAACATAGGTTATGGACCATATATAGTTAGGAATTAGCATTTACAAAACCTTGAAAATTCACTGAAAAAACCATAGGTTATAGACCATATATAGTTAGGAATTAGCATTTACAAAACCTTGAAAATTCACTGAAAAAACCATAGGTTATAGACCATATATAGTTAGGAATTAGCATTTAAAAAACCTTATTTTACTCACACAAAACCATTGAAATTCCATATATAGTTAGTTGCACTAACTATATATCGCGCACCCGCAATCCACTGCTGATCATGTCACATATTACATCATTCATGACATGGTCAGTGACATCACTGATGACATCACTGATGACATCTCAAATGACATCACTGATGACATCACTGATGACATCTCAAATGACATCACTGATGACATCACTGATGACATCTCAAATGACATCACTGATGACATCACTGATGACATCTCATTTGACATTACTGATCACATCACTGATGACATCATTCATGTGATAATACGATAAACCTCTTCAGACTCTAATATAACCTTAGATACACTCAGTGTAAACAGACACTCATAGACTGTCACTCATCCATGGAGTTACTCAGACACTTAGTCAGTCATGCAAAGAATCAATCACACCTCCATTTCCTCAACTATACAGTTATACACACCTTACTTATTCAAACATATACTAAAACATATTTACTCACTTATACAATCCTGGATACAAGTTCACAATGATCCATACAGCCACTCACACATTCACTGGCTCTTATGCACAGTTATTTATATATGGTAACTCTCACATGTACTGTGTTTTACATATGTACTTACTTTGACATGTAGCACTGAGATATCCATTCACTCACCAATACACTCATGCACACAGTCAACCGCCCATACAGCTGTTTCCACATGCACTTTTGAACCCATACATCCAGTCAATCAACTGCTCACACATCTATGCAGAGAGTCATACACCTCCCAGCCACCCACACACACACTCAGTCTCCCATACAAATGCTTGGGCAACCAATCAATAACTCATACAGTTAATCATATAGCTAATGATCAACACATGCAGCAGTTTACAGAACAACAGACATAATGATGCACAAATTAAGACAGTTTAGTCACTAACCCATGCACTCAGTGAGACACATTTAATCAGTCACTCATACAGTCAGCCATGCCCCTACTAAATCCTTCATCAAGACACTTATACATCCATTCATTCTTCAATATGTAAGACATATTTTAACTTTACAGAATTATACAGTCACTGGATGACGTCATCAGTGATCTCATCAGTGATGTCATTTGAGATGTCATCAGTGATGTCATCAGTGATGTCACTGACCATGTCATGAATGATGTAATATGTGACATGATCAGCAGTGGATTGCGGGTGCGCGATATATAGTTAGTGCAACTAACTATATATGGAATTTCAATGGTTTTGTGTGAGTAAAATAAGGTTTTTTAAATGCTAATTCCTAACTATATATGGTCTATAACCTATGGTTTTTTCAGTGAATATATATATATATGTATTATCAAATCAATTTGTATGTTTGTTTTTTAACTTACATTAATTATTTATTAATTTTAAGGTTATTTAAGTATTTTAAGTATGTTTAAGTTAATTATATTTATTATGTAATTAATTTTTAAATAATTTAAAGCATTTAAAATAATTCGATATTTTGACTAACTATATTTTTTATATCAATATTTTTGAGTCGATATTTTTGTACTTACCTGTTTTGAGATAGGAGTTCAATATTTTTGTATTCTATATTTTTACCTCGATTTTCTTGTAGTTCTATATTTTTGACATCGATATTGTTTCAGTGATCCGTCGACGGCCTCCCCGTTGTCCCTGGGCTTGTTGAATCTCTGCTGGAGCTGACTGATAATACTTGTCTTCAGTGTAGGGAAAGGCCCACTTGTGGCTGTATCTATCTAGGTTGCGTTTCAATCCTTTTATTTTTTGGTTGACCATGTATGTCTTATACTCACTCAGTTCACTTTGTATCTTGGCTAACTGTTCTTTGGCGTCACTGATGGTGGTATCAGCCTGGATTGTTTCCTCAATTTCTAATATTTCTTTGAGGAGTTCCTCACTTAACCTTTTAGCTGTGTTGATTATAAGTATTAACCAATCCCTGGTACACTTATTCGCCAGGTAACTCCAGTCTAGCCGGAACTTTTTATCTTCTAGGAAGATTTTGGGTTCAATGCGTACGAGGAGGCTAGCTGGTGCTGCCCCAGCCCGTAAGTACTCAGTCATAAGAGCGCCATGTAACACAATTCTAATTTGACGTTTCCTTAAATTAGAACGTTTTTCCCATTCCTCCCTAGCAGCTGTTACCCCTACTAAAGGGGCATCTGGTAATAGTAGAGGCCTGCAAGTATTGCGGCAATGTGGTCATCAGTAAATGCTAAGCAATTTTTATCCATACTATGTAGGGCAGGTCGTATGGCCAATGGAGATATTGCCAATGTGTGTGGTTCTGATTAGTAGAAAATATCCACTTGTTTAAAAAAGGGCTCTCACGGCTAAGCTGCCGTTCTCAACACTAAATTCACCAAGGAGCCTGTGGGGTACTATATAAGCCAGGTTAGCCTCCCACTCACGGAAACAAAACACAATGATGACCTGGCCTATTTTCTAGAACAGATCCAAGTGGACCTAGTATTTATCAGCAGCTATCACGAATTTGTGTGCTGCATGGGCAGTGAATCCTACACTCTCTACTAATTCAGGTCCCGGTTCTATTTGTAAAAATGTTCCCCGTTAGTGCAACCCAGTGCTAAGTATAATCACTACAGTTCTAATTGTACACATAAGTGCCAATAAAGTGCCAAGAGTGCAAAAATAATGCTACGGGGTGCCTCACGGAAGTAACACCATGGGAGTCCACTGGTTGGTTCTTACCAGTGGACTCAGGTTCTCATCATCAGCACACCCGTACCTTAAAGGAACGCAAAAAATAAAGAAAATATAGTACCCCTCAGGCTCCTTGGTGAATTTAGGGGCCGATTATGATTGCGGTTTTTCTGCATCCTCCGGGCCGGCGGAAGTGTCCGCCGGTCCGGAGGATGCGGATAAACCGCTGCGGAGCCTTCAAAGACCCCCGCCAGTCAGGAAGACCGTCCGCTGCTTTGCAGCCGCGGTCGCCTTCTGACCGCGGCGGAAAAGCTCAACATGTCTGGCGGTGTCTATCAGACACCGCCAGGCATATTAGGATGTCTGCTTTGCTATGCCTTTCCACGGCGGCATTTCCGCCGTGGAAAGGCGTACGGACTTTTGTTTGGATGCCCGTTGCGGGCCCCCAGGGGTGAAGGGGGTGTGGGGGGTGCACATGGGGGGTACCCCTTTGCGTGCACGAAGCGGCAGGCACCGCGCGGTGCCTGCCGCTTTGTGCATGCAAATGCACTGCTTTCATCTTTAACATTGCGGCGGGTGCTGCTTCAAGCAGCACCTGCCGCGATTTTAAAGCTAGAGGATGTGACCGCCACCCTGGCAGTCACATCCTAATCTGCTTGGAGGGACCGCCGCTGCCCCTGCGGACGGTCCCTCCTCCTCAGTGGTTACAGACGGACTCAAGTCCGACCGCGATCATAATCGGCCCCATAGTGTTGAGAACGGCAGCTTAGTCGTGAGAGCCCTATTTTAAACAATTGGATATTTTCCACTAATCAAGACACACACACATAGGCAATATCTCCATTGGGCATACGACCTGCCCTACATAGTATGGATAAAAATTGCTTGGCATTTACTGATGACCACGTTGCCGCAATACTTGCAGGCCCTCTACTATTACCAGATGCCCCTTTAGTAGGGGTAACAGCTGCTAGGGAGGAATGGGAAAAACTTTCTAATTTAAGGAAACGCCAAATTAGAATTGCCTTACATGGCGCTCTTATGACTGAGTATTTACCGGCTGGGGCAGCACCAGCTAGCCTCCTCGAACGCATTGAACCCAAAATCTTCCTAGAAGATGAAAAGTTCCGGCTAGACTGGAGTTACGTGGCGAATAAGTGTACCAGGGATTGGTTAATACTTATAATCAACACAGCTAAAAGGTTAAGTGAGGAACTCCTCAAAAAAATATTTGAAATTGAGGAAACAATCCAGGCTGATACCACCATCAGTGACGCCAAAGAACAGTCAGCCAGGATACAAAGTAAACTGAGAGAGTATAAGACATACATGGTCAACCAAAAACTAAAAGGATTTTAATGCAACCTAGATAGATACAGCCACGAGTGGGCCTTTCCCTACACTGACGACAAGTATTATCAGTCAGCTCCAGCCGAGATTCATCAAGCCCAGGGACAACGGGGAGGCCGTCGACAAGGTAGAAGGGCCCCCCACAACTGGGTGTTTGAAAACACAAGCAGTGACCCAACGATCAACCGTCAACCTCCAACAAGAATAGGGTGAGATTCAACCCACAAGAAAGAACAAACGAAGGCTTGGGAGCTTTGTTCCGCTCTTTTTTAGATCAACGACCAGCCGAACAGAGAGGAGAGGGCGTAAGAAGAGTCAGGGGAAGGGCCAGGGGCAGGGCCCACCTCAACATCAATCCAACATGGCAGGTCTTCGCCCCCAGAACCACACGCAGTCGGGGCAGAACCCCAATATGATTTCCAACAATATAGTGGTCAATCTATCCGACTATCATTTGACAGTGGAGGATCTTGGAGTGTTAAACAAGGGGTTGGGGTTTGTCCCCACCCCCAGACATGACAGCTTCAAATGCAGGAATGAATTGAATGGGTTAATACGCAAGATTAAACTTAAAAACTTTTTTGAAGGAAAAGAGTTAGAACCTCCATCCATTTTTTCAACCAATGTTCACCGTCCATCCCAGTTCTGCCCCACTAACAATATGGTGGGACCAGAATTATTGGTATTTCAGCAAAAAGTCCTGGCAGATATCCAGCAATTGGAACAAACAAAAACTGTCCAAGCATATTCCAATATGAAGAAAACAGACTGGCAAGCCATGAAGAGTCTGCAAGACAATAGGTCCATAACCATCAAACCCGCCGATAAGGGGGGAGCGGTGGTGGTTATGAACACCAGGGACTACGAGGCAGAAATAACAAAGCAGTTGGGGGTCTGCCAGAATTACCATCCACTAGTACGTGGCCCAACCCCTGAGATACAAGACCTCATTGTAAAAATGGTGACTGAAGCTAAAGAGAAGAAATGGCTTACAAGTAAAGAAGCAGATTTTCTTATTAACACTAAGCCGCGGGTACCAGCCTTCTATGCAGAGCCGAAAATTCACAAGGCACAACCAACGGCCTCCGCTGGGGCGCCCGATAATTTCAGTTATTCAATCATTACTTGAGCCATTGTCCCAATTTTCTGACTTTTTCCTGAGGGTGTGCGTTATGTCCCAGTCCTCATTTCTCCAAGACACCACGGACATTCTGAATATCTTGGATACCATGGATTTTGACCCGAACCAGCAATTCCTGGTCACGATCGACGTCGAATCATTATACACCAGCATCCAACAGGAAGCCACGCTGGTGGCAGCAGCGCAGGCCCTGGGGTAATGCGAATGGTTTTACGATGTCCCTCAAACATTTGTTTTGCAGTGCACCAAGGTAGCACTGACCAGGAACTTTTTTGCATTTAAAGATCAACTTTATCTACAGGTGTCGGGCACTTCGATGGGGGCAACTTTTGCCCCAGTCTTGCCTGCATCTATGTGGGGCAATTTGAGACCAATTTTGTCCAAAATGCTATGAACCCCTTCCATGCCAATATAGGCCTCTGGAAGAGGTTCATAGACGACATCTTATGCATTTGGAGTGGCTCTGAAGACAAGCTCTTGCAGTTCCTCAATTGGCTGAACAACTTGGATCCATGTCTTAAATTCACGTGGACCAACAGTAACAACATGGCGGTTTACCTGGACTTGGACATTTACATTAAAGATAAAAGATCATGACAACTGTCCGTCAGATCCCACGGATACAAACTCATTGCTTCACTACACATCATTCCACCCCCGTGCTCTGCGTGATAACTTGCCGGTGAGGCAGTTCCTGCGTTATCGTAGGAATTGCTCCCAGGTGGAAAGATTTCTGGAACAATCTGAAGAATTATCGTCCAAATTGGAACAGAGGGCTTACCCTCCTAGGGTGATCAGACAGGCCAGAAAAAGAACACTTAACACTCCCAGGTCAGCTCTCCTCGAAAGAAACAAACGTGATGGGAGCCAGTGTATACCTGTAGTTACCACCTATGACTACTGTCGACTAAAATCAGGGGGGTAATCAGGAAACACTGGCACATCCTGAACACTGCAAACATGAAGATACCACCGCCAAGATTTGCCTTCAAATGTTCCTTTAATCTACCTGATAAATTGGTACACACCAGCCCCATTACTAACACCAGAGATGAAGGACGACCCAAGGGGCACTATCCTTGTGGAGGTTGTTCGGTGTGCGAATTATCGGAACCAATGAAACATGTCACACTGACCAATGGGAAGACCAGGCATCTAAACAGCCTTAGCAACTGCAATACAGCTAATGTTGTTTATATACTTACATGCCCGTGCCAACTTCATTACATCGGCCTTACCACACGCAAGGTGAAAATCAGAATGCAGGAACACCTCAGCACCTTAAAAGCAAAGAAACTTACGACCAAATTGGTCCAGCACTTTGCACAACAGAATCACCACCATAAGAGCTTTAAATGGACAATATTAGAAAAAGAGACTGGTGACAAGTTCAACATGGAAGTAAGATTGGTCAATAAAGACGCACGCTGGATTTACCAAGAGGGGACCGATAGTTGGGCCTCCATGATTCCATAGAGTGGAATCGCATTGGCTCATAATACCAACCACTATAAGGCTAGAAGTAATCCAGCTATTTTGCACATTGAATACACCTACATGATGCTCCCAGGCAATTTCAGGCTTATACACTGCACACCAATCTGATGGGATAAGTATAATGTACTGTGTAGGAGGATTGCTCATGGTGGTACTACCTAGGATATTGCATCAATGTGTAAATCAACACCAGTGGTTCTGCTCCTCACGTGGGTGGGATAGAACTATCATGATACTACTACTAATTCCATCATAGAGATATGCATTTAAATAAATGTATTTAAATAAATAAAAACACAATATGGAAGGTCAGTCTAAATATAGATGTTTGAAATTAAACCATACGTTTCAATACATGTTGTCACCCAGTTGTTTAGATAGCTCTATATAAGCATTAAAATCTGGTATTTAATCGAGGTACATGCAAAGGGAATACACTTCCAAGATGGTGCCGTCATTCATCAGGAAACCGTCACCGTTTGTAAACAGGAAACGGGGGCGGTATTTCCGTACATGCAGCGTAGGGCGGGTCGACAGAGATCATTCCCACGCCCAGGCAGCCTCAAATAACTGCCAAAGGTGTGGATGAGTAAAAGACCGATATCAGCATTTTCCGGGTAAGGAGCGGGGGTGAGGGCAGCCAGCGCCAACGAGGTTTGATATTGTAAAGCCTCTTTGGGGAAATGGGCGCATTAGTACCTGTAACTCTGACTCATGCTTAAACTCTGACCGGAAATTGCAAACGCTGGTCCGGTCAGTGGACAGGGCACCCGGGGGAAATAGTGATTGTGCCAAGATTGTTTTAGACATACCGTGTAATTATACATACGGCCAGAGACTGCTATATGTGTGGTACATTAGTTTAACTGCAGTATGCAAACAGGAGTCCGAAAAGTCTTTTCAGATAGTTTTTAACACACACGCCAAAGATTGGGTGACGCAAATGCGAGTTACAGCCGAGATAGTACATCAATATATGGGGGTAATTTAAATGTTTTCCATCTGCGGGCTAACGACAGTAGCAGGGGACATAATCCCCAAAGTGACAAAACAAAAAAGGAGGTCACGGGTATGATCAGTCTGAGCACCTAAGCCGTAACTATTGGGGGCATGATCGAGAGGCCAATGATTCAGATAAGTTATCTGTTCCGTAGGAGCTGAGCCTGTGTGTTGACTCATAATGTGTTGTCTGTATTTTCAATCTGTTCCCTAGGCATACACGTATTTATGAAAGCAAAGTAGAGTGGTGGTAATGACCCGTGCACTGAAGAAATTGCCTCAAAATCAACAGGCAAAGAAACATGGCCCTCTATGACGAAAAGAGGCAAGAGAGTGTCCTTTTAATGTGAGCAAATCCACAGCGTAGAGTAAAGGTTATAAACTAGTGTTGGTAATGGCTCATTTTTAAACAATAAAGTGGTTCCTACATGTTAGGATACACTTTATGGGGTCAGGTATTTAGCACTTAGAGCACTACTTCAGTGCTTATAATCAGTACAGTCACGACTGGTTGTACTGCACACTCACCACACGTGCACTTCCTATTATCATTATTCATATTTTCTTTATTTTTTGCGTTCCTTTAAGGTACGGGTGTGCTGATGATGACAACCTGAGTCCACTGTTGAGAACCAACCAGTGGACTCCCATGGTGTTACTTCCTTGAGGCACCCCCTACCATTGCACATTATTTTTGCACGCTTGGCACTTATGTGTACAATTAGAACTGTAGTGATTACACTTAGCACTGGGTTGCACTAACGGGGAACATTTTTACAAATAGAATAGGGACCTGAAGAGGTAGACAGTGTAGGATTCACTGCCCATGCAGCACACAAAGTAGTTTTCTTGTGTTTTTTTTTTATTTGTGTCCTCATACATGCCACCAGAAGATATAAACTCTAAGTGGGATCACTCCGAGCCACTTGCACACTAAGTCTTCTTGGATTCCACCCTTGATGGAGTGTGCGGAGCATACAGAGATCGCCCAGAGGTATGCTATTTCTTAGTCCAACTCCCCTTCATCACGTTACCTGGGAGGACCAGATTATAACCTCTGGCATAATCATTGGACTTCAGTTATTTTTCGGCCCAAGTTCTTAAAGCTGACCACACTTTACTAGCATTTTCGCCACCACACGCCATGTCCGACTGACTTATCATCATGATATTCCTCAGGCACTCTGCAAATTTTGGAGGGGCCTCCGACTTCCACTCTCTACATATTTCTCTCCATGCGATCACGATAACGTAGAAGATGAATTGTGTGACTGGATTATTAATCGAGTACCCTTGTGGGAGACCAAAAAAGATTAATCTAGGGCAACAGGTGATCGATGTTAACAAGACCTCTTCAAAAAAAAACACACACCTGTCTCCAGTAACTAGTAATTTGAGGGCACTCAAGAAACATGTGCAGGTCATCAGCTGCTCCCAGCTTACATTTCGGGCAACAATATCACTCTGCTGATATCCTGGAGAGTTTAGCCAGAGTCCAATACACCCTGTAAGTTGTAAACAGGTGAATCCTTCTGAGATTGGCTGGTTTGATTGTCTTTTGTGATATTGCAAATGCATCAGTCTAAATTTTCCTAATCTCCTCCGGATTTTCTGCTAGATCTCCACTCCGAAGGTCGGATATTTCGGAAGTTAAAGTGTCTTTTACCCCTAGCAGAGTGCTATACCAGAAGGCCACCTCGCGCTTCCAGACACTACCTCTATTGATAAGATCTAGAATTTGGGGCTCCTCCTGCATCCCCCAACATTGTCTCCCCCACCATGAAGACAACTGGTAGAACTTAAATCTTGTTAGGGACCCCCCAGTAAGATTTACTAAAGATTCCCAATCTAACAGCTGAGAGTTAATACTAAGGTCCGCCCACTTTGCAAAACCCGCCTCTCTCAATGGGACTGCCAGTCGATCTAACAAACATTCGGGGGTACCAGGTGAGTCCCAAATGGGGGCATGCATATTGTAGTAGGGGATTTGCAAAACTTTCCGAAGGTACACCCAAGTTCTTAATGCAGCCTGTAGAATTTTCAGGCGGACCTTTTTATAAAAAAATGTATGGCCAAATTTATTAAGAAAAAATTCCGAGCTAAATGGCTGGTCTGATAACATTGCCTGAAATAGGCGACCATGCGAGGAGAAGTCAAGCCTGTTCGCCAAAATTCTAAAATTTTTAAGCTGGAAGGCGTAGCAATACATCAAAAGATCCGGTAACGCAAGGCCTCCCAACTTTAACCCCCTTCTCAACTTCCTCCAGGCTATTCTGGGAGATTTTGTAGCCCAGATGTATGAGCCGATTTTCCCTTGTAGGTTGGGGATGTCCTTGTGGTCAAATAATAGTGGTATGTTATTAAACTAAAAAGTTATTTTGGGGAGGATGGTCATTTTTATTAGATTCACTCTTCCATAAATGTTCAAAGGAAGGGCCACCCACCTAGATAATAACTTGCTGACTTCCTTTACCACCATCTGCCAGCTAGTTTTAGCGGTATCTGCTAGTTTCTGTGTAAGCTGCATTCCTAGATACCTCATTTTTTGTTTAGCGCCCTGTACTGGGAAAGTACTATTCCAACTCATGATTTCGGTCTTTTCTTTCTTTATTTTGTAACCCGACACCCTTCCAAAATCTTCAGATAGTTTAAACAGTGTGGGGATTGATTCTGTAGAGTTAGTAGTATAAAGAAGAAGATCCTCTGCATATTATGCCGTTTTAAGTTCTACCTCCCCCATTTTAAAGGGCAGAATAGTAGGATCCGATCTCAAGGAACATACAAAGGGCTCAATGTATACATCGAACAGTAGGGGAGACAGGGGACAGCCCTGCCTTGTGCCTCTGGAGATATTAAACCAGTCCGTCATGCCCCCATTAATCAGGACTCTGGCCCGGGGGTTCTTATATAGGGATTTAATTCCCTCAACAAACATGGGGGGAACCCAAGCCTGGCCATTGTCTCCCAGAGGAAAATCCAGTTTACCTGGTCGTACGCCTTAGTGGCATCTATCGCTACTATTGTAAGTGGAAGGCCTCTTTCTTCTGCAACATCTATTGCCCCCAACACCTGGAACGTAAGTGCGTTGAGTTGCCGACCCGGTATAAAACCCCTCTGATCTGGGTGGATTATTGACTTAATAACTTTAGCTAACCTGGAAGCTAGTAATCCAGACAAAAATTTCAGATCAGAATTCAAGAGGGAGATCGGCCTGTAAGATTCTATCCTCTGAGGGTCCTTATTTGGTTTTGCTATTAATACAATGGCAGCCTCCAGCCAAGAAGTAGGAATACTTTCCCCTTGAAGAAGAATTCTATTAAAGAGTGATACAAGCACAGGCAGAATTACTTCTAGGATGTCCTCATAACTTCTGTTGGTAAACCATCTGGGACTGCCGCTTTCCCGCGACTCATCTTCTTCACTTGCGCCCTCACTTCCCCTACCGTGATCTCACTGGCCAATAAGCTCTTTTCCTCCTCTGGTAGTTGGGGCAGATCTATCTGGGGTTAATATTACCAAAACTTGAAATAGGCCGTTGGCACACCTGTATGTCACTATTTATTGTAACGTTTATGAGATTTTAATGACATTTTTATTCCACCTTTGGCGTGCTGTTCGGTAACTAAGGGCTGCCTGTCCCTGAGATTATAAGAATTATTTACAGAAATGGTGCGTGATAAAAATAACCCGACCCTGCCGAACGCACAGCTTAGTTTTATATATTTCCACCTTTTCTATTTGTTTAAATAATTTTCTGTAACACGTTAATTGCAAGTTGTACTTGATTCTCACATTTATTATGAATCATTAGTTAAACTACCCATCAACTGTGGATAATCACTATTATCTGTACATATATTTCATTTTAGCATTTCATTTGATCTGAATATACAATTCTGTTGTATTTAACATCATACACATAATAATTCACATTTCGACGATCGTTGAGTAAATTGGCCCGATGCATTTCGGGACCCTCGTCCCTTCTTCAGGGGCCTCTGCAAAAAAATATATATTCTTAAATTAATTATAACTTTGACTTTCTACATTCATTCATTATTGCACCTTTTTTATATAAGCCACTACTTAATTCTGAGTGCACCGCTCTTTTCACGTACACAAAATACCACACTACCTTGTAAATTAAACTATACACTTGAATTTGACTAACACAATATCCATGGGGTGCTTCGGTGCATATTGTATATCAACAAGATGACTCCGACATAGAGTAGTATTCCATTGCGATAATGCTTATGAATATAACTAAACAACTAACGGTCAACCCGACTTTACATCATGTTTAATAATACAAACATGAAGCACTCACAGTGTTTGATGAATTGTAAATGTGTACACCGCTGCGTGTTGAACCTCATAAAGGTAAATGTTCTAATGAAAAAATAAAGGTAATGTAATGAGAAACCGAGATAATGTTTAGATGTTTATGAAAACTTAGTTAACGTAGCTGCCGAAAAGTAAACGTGTCATTACCTGCGCTGTGAATCAAACTACGGCGTATCTGTAAAAAACAAAAAACGAGGCTAGTAAAAAACGAGACTCTGGGAGGTGGAACACCACTAGCAAGTTTCGACCATCTTACGTTTGTGCAATAAAAAGGCTTACCGTCGAAGTTCTCACAGTTGATTTAATTAATTCAAAGTTCGAAGAACTGCTATTTTCCGAGTGTTCGGTTAGTTAAGACCGTTCTTGCAAGTGAATTATAGACTAACGTACTACGTCTACTTCGCTGAAGCACCAAACATAGAAAGCGGCTATGTAAAACGCTTTGAAGTTCCGTCGGCCATGTTAGACTACCGAACAAATGCCTAGATTGGGAATGACGTTAAAACAAATCCTCAAATTTGTAGATCCCACGCTTGAGGAAAGAGAAAATCAAGCGACGATAAATGTGACTAATAAAAAACGACCCCAAAAATAATAAGATGATATGAAGTTAATGGCTAAGGTTAAAAGTAACCTGATGAAAAGAATTGTCGATGATACTCGAAACTTGAGTTGATGTTGGATGACTAGTGATTAAGAAGAGATGCCCGGGTAAAAGTACTATCCGGTTGATCATGGAGGTAAACATTACCTAATGCTAGCTGGTGTAAATTAAACTCATGGCACTGTTGCTTGGTGGAGTAGAATGTCATTAAAGGTTAAGTTAATATCCCTGATGTAGTCAACTGTACATGTATAGGGGCGTGATAAGGCAGTATGTGATAATTCATGATTATGTATGAAAACTTATTATCAACAACAATATGAAACATACAAATTTGCCTAAATATCTCCCAAGTTTGTTTCATGGTTGTGGAGAAGATTGAAATGAGAGAAGGGTCAGATAGTCGCAAAATCTTATCCCAAAGGGAAATCATGCTGATTAAAAAGTTCCAAACTATGGAACCCATGGGTCTAAATGATAAATTGGATTTAGGATGTTTTCTATGAAATGCTTGTGAATTGGTCAATGAAGCATGAGTAACCTGTTTAGGCAAATTTGTATGTTTCATATTGTTGTTGATAATAAGTTTTCATACATAATCATGAATTATCACATACTGCCTTATCACGCCCCTATACATGTACAGTTGACTACATCAGGGATATTAACTTAACCTTTAATGACATTCTACTCCACCAAAGCGTTTTACGTAGCCGCTTTCTATGTTTGGTGCTTCAGCGAAGTAGACGTAGGACGTTAGTCTATAATTCACTTGCAAGAACGGTCTTAACTAACCGAACACTCGGAAAATAGCTGTTCTTCGAACTTTGAATTAATTAAATCAACTGTGAGAACTTCGACGGTAAGCCTTTTTATTGCACAAACGTAAGATGGTCGAAACTTGCTAGTGGTGTTCCACCTCCCAGAGTCTCGTTTTTTACTAGCCTCGTTTTTTGTTTTTTACAGATACGCCGTAGTTTGATTCACAGCGCAGGTAATGACACGCTTACTTTTCGGCAGCTACGTTAACTAAGGTTTCATAAGCGTCTAAACATTATCTCGGTTTCTCACTACATTCGCTTTATTTTTTCATTAGAACATTTACCTTTATGAGGTTCAACACGCAGCGGTGTACACATTTACAATTCATCAAACACTGTGAGTGCTTCATGTTTGTATTATTAAACACGATGTAAAGTCGGGTTGACCGTTAGTTGTTTAGTTATATTCATAAGCATTATCGCAATGGAATACTACTCTATGTCGGAGTCATCTTGTTGATATACAATAAGCACCGAAGCACCCCATGGATATTGTGTTAGTCAAATTCAAGTGTATAGTTTAATTTACAAGGTAGTGTGGTATTTTGTATACGTGAAAAGAGCGGTGCACTCACAATTAAGTAGTGGCTTATATAAAAAAGGTGCAATAATGAATGAATGTAGAAAGTCAAAGTTATAATTAATGTAAGTATATATATTTTTTTGCAGAGGCCCCTGAAGAAGGGACGAGTGTCCCGAAATGCATCGGGCCAATTTACTCAACGATCGTCGAAATGTGAATTATTATGTGTATGATGTTAAATACAACAGAATTGTATGTTCAGATCAATTGAAATGCTAAAATGAAATATATGTACAGATAATAGTGATTATCCACAGTTGATGGGTAGTTTAACTAATGATTCATAATAAATGTGAGAATCAAGTACAACTTGCAATTAACGTGTTACAGCAAAATATTTAAACAAATAGAAATGGTGGAAATATATAAAACTAAGCTGTGCGTTCGGCAGGGTCGTGTTATTTTTATCACGCACCATTTCTGTAAATAAGCAGATCTATCTGGCCCAACCAGGAAACTACCGCCTCTACTTCAATACCTCCATCCTCTTGGCATAGTCCCTTAAAGAATCCCCTAGCTTCCTCCCTGATCTCCCTGTTATCACAATCCCAGAGACTTGCTGAATTAGCGAGTCTATGTTATTCCTGCTTTTCTCTGCCCTCGCTTTCCAGGCAAGAAGGGCTCCGCATTTCTCCCCGTACTCAAAGTTCTTCATTTTGCTGACCTCCCACCTGTCCTTAATGACTTCATCACTTCTTGCTTAGAATAGAGATTGGAGATCCAGAAGATCTTTTTCTAGCCTTAGAATACTTTCCCTCTCTGCCAGGACCGCTGATTGCAATTCTAATTCCTTCTTTTTAATCCCTTCAAGGTCCTGGATGTCTCTTATCTTTGAGGATTTTCTTTTAAAGAACATCAGAGACCTCAATGTACCTCTTAAGTAGGCCTTAAAGGAATCCCATACCAGTTGTTCTGTGCCTGAGCCTATATTAAAAAGAAAGAACTCAGAAATACTTCCTTTAACCTTGGACTTGGTCTGATTCTCCAACAGGAGTGTTCTGTCCAGGGTCCATCTGACCACAGTAGGCTTAATCCTAAAGTTTAATATAAGCTCTACCGCTGAATGATCAGAAAGGCCTACAGGAATATGGGTTACCAACACTAAGTAAGGCATTAAGGTACGGTCTATCAAAAAATAATCTATTCTTGAATAGTGTTTATATTTCTTGCTGTAAAAGGAATATTGTTTGACAGCACCATACTTAACTCTCCATGCATCTTGAATATTAAACATTTTCATGATATTCCTTAAAACTAGGAGAGAATTTTTTGGGGTAGAGTATTTTGCTCTAGAAGTACGATCAAGCAGGTTATCAAAGACCAGATTAAAGTCCCCTCCTAATATTACTGGCGCATTATACTGTAGTAGACTACCCTCCAGCTTCAAAAGGAAGTTGGAGTTATCCTCGTTGGGACCATAATACACCACGCACATATAAGGAGCATTATCTATTAACACGGCCTCCACTAGCCATCTACCAGACTGGTCAGTGTCCCATTTCCGGACTTGTATCCCTTTATTAGCTCTGATGATAATAGCTACCCCCCTTGATACCCCCGTCTGCCTTGAACAAAGTACCTCCTCTACCCAACCTAGTTTGCTAAAGACTTGTTTACACAGCTTTACCTCTAATTGAGTTTCCTGTAATAAACATACCGATGCCTCTGAATTGTTTAAAAATTCACAGACCCTTGATTGTTTCTTCACACTCCCAATACCATTAAGGTTCCAAGAAAGAATTTTTTTACCATTAACCCTACTGACAGCCATGATAAACCTTAAAAAGTTACATTCCCACTTTCCAATGCGCTGACTGACTTACTGGTTTTGCAATATATGAGGACTTTTTATTTTTTCCCTTCCCCCCTAGACCCTTCCCTAACCCTCCCACGGGGAACCCTCCCATCATATTAGGCGCTGGTCTCGCCTATGGGGAACACCCAGCTCCAGCGGCACTGCACACTCTTATTCAACTCTTGCAGGACTTCCGGATTTTTTGTGTATTTTATATATTTTATATCTGTGGTTTTTTTGAGTTGCTAACTGTTGGGACACACGCTTTGCATTTTTATATTTATACAATTTTTTTTTATCTTTAAATATTTCTCCCATGTTTCCTAATTTCTTTTACTCTTTTACCCAGATAATGTCTAACAATAGCTCCCACTTTAGTTGACCACTTCACCACTAATCATCTGGTTAAGTAATCAAAAACCAAACTATGTTCTCATCTGGGACAGGAGTTCATCTACCTCCACTGGGTGGTTACAGTTATGCATTTTATTGTTCCACATCACCTTTAACAGTGAGGGAAACTTCATCTGAACCTGTGCTCCTAGTGACCTGAGTTCAGGCATTCTGGAGCCTAATTCCCACTGCCTCTGGGCTGTCCGGCCACCGATGTCAGAACGAATTAAGTGAGGTTTAGCTCGATGATGTAAGGGGGACCGAGAGAGGCACCTACTTAGAATCAGTTCCTTGACGCTGTAAGTTTGGAGATTGACCAGTATTTTTCTTGGAGCTTTCCGATCTGGATGTAACCTAAAGGGATCCCTGTGCACCCTCTGGATCTCTGATTCCAAATCGATGTCTGGCCGATCTTTCAAGACCCCCTCTCGTAAGAGCTTGCACACAAAACCTTTAATATCCTCGACTTCCTCCCCTTCTGGAATTTTTAAAATTCGGAGGTTGTTCCTGCGTGTATGCATCTCCAGTTTTTCTATGTCCATCGTTAATGATCGATTTTGTACCTTTGGTGTTTCCCAATGTGGACTCAGATAGCAGGGAGACTTTAGACTCCAACGCGTTTGTGCGAGCACATATGTCCTCTAATTTTGCCTCCAGATGGTCGAATCTGTCATGTAAACTTTTCTGATTACTTTCCGACACATCGAATTTACTCAAAAGATCCTCCCTAAGGGACTGAAATAGGGAGCCAATTCTGTCTCCTTCAGACTGAAGATTAGTCGAACACATTTGTGGTTGAGAGACCGTGGTATCTTGAGTAGCTACAGGGGTTGTCGAGAAGTGGGCCTGTGCCTGGACCTGACCGGGACCCACTGGAGCCTGGGTCAATGAGGGCAATGGGGAGCTAGTCAGCCCAGTCGCTTGTAAATGCACTTGCATTGGGGGACCCTGTATAATGTTATCTACAGACTCCACATACTCCGCTCTCTCAGTTGTTTTCGAGGCCCCCAGCTCCACTCCATCTTGAATGTTATCAAGGGGTGCATACTGATTTTCCAGTGTAACGGCCGAAGGCTGAGGCTGAGGCTGAGCTAACTTGTTTGCTTTTCCCTTTGGACCCGCCATACGCTCTATGATTTTGAAATAAGCTTCGAGCGATGGAGTGTTTTTCTGAGGCAGTAGCTGGTAGGTTGCCTTAGTTGTCCCCGCTTCTTAACTCCTAACTGTCTCTTCCTTTTAAATGGGGTTACTGGGGTCGGGCCGCCTCTCCCGAAGTTATCTACAGAGTCCAGAACACCCTTAGACTTCAGGTCTTGCTTAGACCTTAATTGATATCTGGTTCTGCTATTAACCTTCTTGAGTTGTTTCCCAGAATTTTCACTTAATTTGCTCTCAGCTGATGATGGAGAAACAGCTATGGAACAGGGCGCCACCCCCCCCCCCCCTGTAGAAGATGATGTCCCACTCTTCTTTCCGAGTGATAATTGAGCTAATGAAGCAGATGACACTGATTGCAAATCCATGCAGCCCCCCCTTATAAGAACCGCCTTACCAGTATTTTGAGCGCTGACCCCACTTACTGTTGAAACATGGGACTGGCAAACTGGCCCACGAAACTGTATGTTGAGGAGTGCGACTTACGCGCGCTTCCACAGCCTCTTCCGCTGTTCGCCGTCCGACCACGCTGCTTCTACTCCTAACGCCGGCAAGAGGGAGGATTGTCTGCTGCTAGACTCGGCTCGACCCACCGCACCGCTTGCCATGCGTCTTCAAGGTCCTAGCGCCTTCGAGCGCTGTAACCGGCTCTCCTGTAGTAGAAACACAGAAGATACTTGTCTAAAAGTGACCCCGGAGGGGGGGGAACTTACAACATCATTCGCTGTGGACAAGGGAGTCAGGCAGGGTTGTGTACTGGCTCCCTTTCTATTTAATCTCTACACGAATGGTTTGGAGGCTTCTATGTTAGAAGGGAGCAAGGACCTGCCCATGATAGATAGATAGTCCAATTCCCGCGCTGCTCTACGCGGACGACGCGGTCATCATGGCCAGGACGCCTCGCCAACTGCAATCTCTCCTTAATAGATACTGCAATTTTATGGCGAGTATAGACCTAAATGTCAACATAAAGAAAACCTATGTTATGCACTTGGGGAAACGCCTAAAGCAACCAGGAGGTATTTATATTAATAACACCAAGTTGGAATGTGCAAACTCCTACCCCTATCTAGGAATCCTGATAGACGATAAGTCTAGCTAGCGTCCAGCCATCCAAGCAAGAAAATTGGCATTCCTTAGTGCCACTACAGCTCTGGTAACGTTTGCCGACAAACTGGGTCAGCGCCCCTCGCGGGAGATGCTCCAGATTTATAGTGCAAAATGCTGTTCAGTGGCTACTTATGGGGCGGGGGTTTGGGGTTTTGCCACTACTGTCTTCATCCAAAAAATAGAAAACGGGTTCATACGATACCTCCTGGCTGTCCCAAAAAGCTCCCCGATATACGGTTGTCATTTGGAGTTGGGTCTGGAGCACATATCTGACATCATCGCTGTTCAACCAATAGTGCTATGGCACCGTATTTGGCAAACTAATGAATGCAAATTTACCCGCTCATTAATCACTGACAGTCTAGTCTTAGAAAATTGGAAAAACATTCCCTGGTTGGCATATGTCCATAATTTTTTGATGAATGCAAATTTAGAGTGTTTCTTTATGACCCCTGAGACCATAGTCGAAGTACCCCGGAAACACTTGAAAAGTCTGTGCTTATCACACTTGCGTGAGCTCCGATTAACTAAGGATATCTCTAAGCCCTCAAATCTTCATCTCCTGACAGTACAAGTCTCACTTGGGATCCAGCCTTACTTATTGCTTACCATCAATGATTACGAAAAATATTTATTGACACGGTTCCGGTTTAACATTTACCATCGGATACTAACATTTCCGAAGAAAAATGACTGGTCCTCCAACCTTACTCCTTGCCCTTGTGATGGGCAGTCTGAGCAATCACTTTTGCACATAGTCTTTTTCTGCAGCCTCTATGAATACCAGCGTAGGCAGTGGATTATCCCCTTGGTAAAACACATGGGCCTAGACCGCTGCCGCCCAGCACTTCTTGCCTTACAATGTTTAGACACTGAGTACAGTGTTAACCCCATAGTCTGTTTTTTAAAAGCATGTATCAAATATCGTAAAAACTATGATTGAAATCCTAAAAAGACAAATCACTGTTTGGTTGTCTATTTAAAGCTGATGCCCCATGAGTGTGCCCTTACAATATCAGCATATTTTGGTGGTAGTAAATTGATTCTGACTGTCCTATATCTATTCTTGCTGCTATCGGTCAGAAATCTTCTTGCACTAGGTTTTTAAAAATATTGTATCACCCATCTCCTTTTTATCGTGTATGTATTAGTGTATAAAAATTTTCTCTTGTGATGTATACTATCCATTTTTAAATATTTTAAACTCTTCTTTTTTAAAAAAAATGTACAATTTATAGATATTTGTGTGCTTTTATGGATATCATTTCTGTATCCGAATAAAGTTTTATATTGATTGATATTGATTGACTCCGGAGGGGAAAGTAACAAAACCCGATTATCTCACCGCATCGGGAGATTGAAAACCGCGTCCTGCTTGTCCTCTATACCGCCTTCTTCATCTGCAGTACCGCTGAGCTGTGGAGCTCCGCGACGAGCGTTAGCCTGCCGCCGCCATGTTCCCCAGCAGCACACGAAGTTGTGACAGCTACTGATGAATACTAGGTCCACTTGGATCTGTTCTAGAAAATAGGCCAGGTCATCATTGTGTTTTGATCTTTCTATACCTGCCTATTCATCAACAACATAGTTTGCCCATAATTTACCATATTCATGATAAAAATTTAGTAAAAAAAATCCCTCTTGTATTTACTTCCCTGCTATTACCTTTAATACAACATTTGCTTCAAATCATTGGTAAGTAGCAGGCTCAAATGCTTGTAGACCTGTTCAGATACGCATTCTTCCCCTTCATATAATTTCTCACTACACCTTATTTCAACCCATTTTAAGATTAAAACAATTTGGACATCTGCTTTATTCATTAATACTGCTATATTTATTCAAATGAAGTTTCAATTGTGCACAAACAACCACCAACTACTTGATAAAGTCATGCAATAGCCAAGGACTCATTAGAGTAGGGTAACTCCTGCACCTTCAAAACTTTCTTTGACTTCTTATCTATAGTCGTCCCAGTGCTGTGCACCAATGTATACCTGAGAAAGCCATGCCCAGTGCAATAACTTACACTGCAAATTTTGGGAGCAAAAAACATTTTCCTCTCTAAAATGTGTACCCGGTTGATGATATCTTCCTATCGTTTCAATGCAGATCACCATATATTTACTTCATGATTAAAAGTGTCTAACCAGGTTGCAGCTCATGCTCCAAAGATGGCAGAAACAATGCCTCTAACATATGCACTGGAAAACCTATTCAAAGATTTTGTTCTTGGGTAAAAAGAAGCAAAAATTCATTTTGTGATTCTCAAATAGCGTTTTTTTGCGACTCGCTATTTGATAATCACAAAATGCTATGGATGTAGGATTTGCAATACATTTTGCGAATCCTACATATTCCTTAATTGCGACTCTCAAATTGTGATGCGCAATTAAGGAATACCCCCCATTCATTCCTATGGGCCTAGAGAATGCAATTTCAAGGGTGCAAGGGTGTCAAAAGGACACCCTGTTGCACCCCTGAAATAAGCATGGGTGCACATGTGGCACACATACATGCCCTGTCCTTCACATTGCACTTTGAAAGATGAAAAAAAGTGAATTTTTCACAGAAATCGCAAATTACCACCTACTTGAAGTTGGTGGTAATTTGCGATTTCTTAAGGCCAAATTGCACTTTTTGGTGCTTCTTACATTGCATTTAAGGAATCACAAAATGTGCGATTCCTTAAATGCAATTGCAAAATAAGGAATCGCAAATGTTGTGATTCCTTATTTTGCACGCAGATGTGCCTCATACATACCACAAAGCAAAATTGCGAGTTTCGGCATTTGCGATCGCAATTTTGCTTGATACATATGGCTCATAGTCTCAAGTATTCATCTTCAGTCACTTTCGTCAGCAACATTCTTCCAAAAATAGAAACATTTTCCCAGCCGTTGAAGAGTTAAATGAAGCTCCAGCCCCTAGATGGAGCTTCAGCTCTTAGATTGCTGCAGTGATAATCAGAAGAGTAGGAAACATTAAACAACTCCAGCTTTTGTGTGCTGGAACACTGAATTGGAGAAAAGTTCAGGGGAGCATGCTATAGAATCTCGTGCCAAGACAGACACATCTACTGTGCTTTCTCAATGTCCATGTTTTACAAGATATATACTAATGTATTACGTTTTGATTGACAGGCCCATTGATGTGTTAGAATCTTCCCCTTTTGGCCATCTATCACTTCCTGCAGCACCTCATCTAGAACTTTGTTCACTCTCCTACTGTTAGCCATAGTTGTACTAGCACTTTTTTCTTTACCTCAACAACATTTTGCCTGTAAGATAATGCTTAGATTTATCTTTGGCAAATCACAGAAGCCATATTGACCTACATTTAAAGAAAACATAAATCTTACCAGTTAAAGATATACATTAACACATGGGGACACATGTAGGAGTAGGTGGAATATGTAGCCATCAACAACAGGAATTTATGGTCACTGCAAAGTCACCCTGTTGGCCTGTGCACCCACATATTTTGCTGACTGGTATTTGTGATAACTGACTCTGATTGTCCCTGGGCTCTGTCTAAGCAGTGCCAGGGCCAGTTCTATGCACAGTTGGAGGCATACCCATGCATTAGGGTACAAACTTCACGGGGATGGGGGGTCATCAAGAGCAGCATTCAGGTGTGGTGTAAAATTTCCCCTCTGTAATTATTCCAGGGCACCCAAACCAATGACCACTTTCAAGGGCGTCCCCTCGCAAGATATGTAGTTTTCTCCCTAAACATACACTGATCTAAATTGTTTTCCCACACTTCCAGAGTGGGAGGTTGCGCCGCTCCCCACAATTGGGCTATATTTTGTTTGGCAATCGTGAAACCCAGAGTAGCCCATTGCGTCTGTGAGGTATTTAAGTCAGTGGGCTCCGAGATGTTAAGTAAGCACCTCCTCGCCTATGGTAACAGGAAGACCACCAGGACTTTATGTACAGTGTCATGTATGTTGCGCCAATATGTGGTGATGTGTTCACACTCCCAGATGATATGCATAAAGGTACCAATGAGACCACATTGTCGTTTGCATAACCCCATATCTGAGAGTCCCATATGTACTAATTGGGGTCCCTTGAGCTAGATCCTATGCAGAATTTTAAGTTGAACTAGTCTCAGGCGAGCTGGGATTGCGACTTCTCTTGGGGAGGACACAACTGTCTACCAATCCGCTTCATCTAGCTTGTTTTGTCAGGAAGGTGTCCGTCCAGTATCCTGTCTTCCAGAGGGGAGGCCTCTGGGGGCTCCGTCTCCCCGGGTAGTGCTGAGAGAAGGGAGTGACGAACCTGCCATAAGTATTCTGAATTTGCCAGTTCATACTCCACCTGCATTTCCTCAAACAATTTAATTCTCCCCTTCCCCCAGATATCTTTGACCGTGGAGATTCCTATAAGATCCCACTTATCGAAACCTTTTGTTTTCCAGAGCTTTCCAAGCCTTTCGGAGTTCCACAGCGGGGTGGCCATGGTCAGTTTGTTTTTCCAACCCAGTGAACCTGTGGCATTATGCCAGATCTGAACCGAGTGTTTAGTTGGCCCTGTTAATGCAAGTCAATTCAGCCGAGAATAAAAGTCTCTGTTACACCTACCCCCGGGAAGAAGCCATTTATCCATACGGTATCCAGGGTCATCAACCCGGCCATATGTGCCGTGGTTAATCGCCGCCAGTTGGGAGGCCCAGTAGTATCTTTTGATATCTGGGAGGGCAACGCCTCCATCATACCAAGAAAGTGTTAGTTTGTGTAAAGTGATGCGGGGCCTGCCCTCCCATAATAGACTCCGTTGCAGGCTATCGATCTCACTGAAGTAACTCGGTGGCACTACATCCAAGGTATTTTGCAGGGTGTATAGAAAACGAAGGAGAGCCATCATTTTAAAGAGGGCTGCCCTACCCAACAATGAAAGAGGAAGATTCCTCCAGTTGGAAATATCCCTCTTAAGCCTTTGCAGAGGGGGAAGGAGATTTTGGGAATACCTAACCGAGGGATCCAAAGAGACAAAGATTCCCAAATATTTGATCCCTTCTGTATTGATCTGTATAGGACAGTTTCCCGGAGGGGCTGGGGGGTCTCCCTTCAATACAAACATCAAGAATTTCTCCCAGTTGAATAAAAGTCCTGAATTTCTCCTGAAGGAGGCCAGGACATCAAAGATCACAATAAGGGGCTTACGGGGAGAGGTAAAGTAAAGCAGTATATCATCTGCATACAAAAATATGCGGTCCTCCCATTCAGGGGACCACTGCATGCCTCTAATCGAAGGTTCCCAGCGTATCCAAGTGGCAAGAGGCTCCAAAGCCAATGAGAAAAGAAGGGGGGACAGCGGGTGCCCCGTCCTAGCAAGAATGGAGCTGAAGCTCTGTTGTTTACCACTACTTGAGCGAGCGGTTCCGAGTATAGCAGACGTACCCATCCGATGAACTCGGGACCGAACCCGAACTTGGCCAAGACTGTCCATAGATAAGGCCATTCAATTGTATCAAAAGCCATTGTTGCATCAAGTGATGCGATTATAGCTGGCTCCCGCAGAGTATGAACTCTGGCCAACACCCCATGCAATCTATGCAGGTTTAGGGCCGTGTTCCTATGGGGCATGAAGCCCGATTGGTCGGGTGGACTAGATCGCTGATGACTTTGACCAGTCTATTTGCCAGGAGCTTGGCCAGAATCTTCGGCTCGGTATTTAAAAGAGAGATAGGCCTGTACGAGGCACAGTTTGTTTTGATCTTGCCCTCCTTACGAATCACGAGTATCGCAGCAACTCTCTGATCCCTAGGGAGAACCCCTTTGTCTCTGGAGTCCACAAACATTTCTTTCAAGTAAGGTACCAGTTTATCCAGTTTGAGTTTGTAGAGTTCGATAGAGAGCCTGTTGGGGCCTAGTGCCTTACCAGAGTTTAATGAACGGATGGCCTGGGCGATCTCGTCCGCTGTCAGCGTGCTATCCATAAACTTTTGATCCTCAGGGGAAAGACACGGGAGCTGTATGTCACGGAGTAAGAGCTGGGAGTCAGCTTCCTAATGAGGGGAGACCGAGGTATAAACCGCCTGGAAGTGGTCAGCGAATTTCTCCACCATATCCTGTGGTTCGGTGAGTCATACCCCCTCATCCGTTAGGAGCTCTGGGACTAGACAGCAGGCCCAATCTCTCCTATCCAGCCATGCGATAAGCTTCCTTGCCTTGTGCCCCAGGTCGTAATGCCTGCCCTGCTGTTCCCTACCAAGAGCCTTAGCCCTATCAGTGACCAACGCCTTGTATTCGTTTCAGGCTCAACTGATGAAGTTTAGCATGCGTTACTCCCAGCTCCAATTCCCCCTCCAGCCTACTAATTTCAGTCTCCAACTCCACCACCTCACTCTGCTTCTCCTTAGAGCCCGCTATCGAAGACAGGGCTTGACCCCTGATGACTGTTTTAAAGGCCTCCCACAGGGACCCAGAAGAGGACACAGATCCCACATAATTAGTAAAGCATTCATCTAGTGTTGCAATGAGGTCTTTGCGAATTTTGGGATTGCGCAGATACCACTGATTGATTGGGGCCACCCTTCCCGCTGTGACCCGAGTTACGACTATGTGTATCCACAGTGGAGAATGGTCTGAGATGCCTCTAGCTAAGTGTGTAACCTCTGTTATGTAGGATGCTTGTGCAGCAGGGACCAGACAGTAGTCCAGTCGCGAGAGACTATTGTGTGCCCCAGAGTGGAAAGTATATTGCTTTTGATCTGGATGGAGTAATGTCCAACTGTCAACCAGGCCCATTGCGTCTATAAAGTCTGGCAGCCACCGCATCGCCCGCCCCGTTTCCCATGGGGGATGCCTGTCCACCATACCCGAGACGACTGCGTTAAAGTCGCCCCCTAAAAGTAAAAGTCCCCCAGGGAGTGAAAGTAGGACCATCCCCAAATCTGCTAATGTTGTGCCCTGTAGCCCTGGAGGAACCTAGATGGATAGGAAGGTTATGCGCTGACCCTCCCACGTCCCCGTAACTCCAATATATCTGCCACTCCCATCCTCCCATGTGGAAGTCACTGCCAGCAGAAATGCCTTACAAATCAAAATACCCACACCTCTGGAACCCGACGTGAACCCTGAGTGTGCGACCAATTTATACCCCATTCTGTGTAGTGCTTTGCATGAGTTTCCAACCAGATGCGTCTCCTGAAGCAGGACCACTTCTGGCGGCTGCCTTTTGAGATACTGAAGGACTACACTCGGTTTAATTTTGTCTCCCAGCCCGTTAACGTTCCAACTTGACACCTTTACTTCTCTACCCCCCATCCTCTACCCGGTACAGCCGGCAAACCCCTGCTTTTCGTCTATTGGACCAAAGTACTGTGCTGATGAAACCAACAAACCACCCAACAGGTGAAACAAAGACCCCCCCCAACTCCCCCACCCCGCTGCCCTGCCCACTGGGTACAAACTGCCCACTGAAAAATGCAGAGTGCCTGTTGCCCCAAAAAATCAAAGAAAGAGTAAAACTTAGGGGGTAACAGGTCATAAGACCCCAACCCATGGAATTGTTGGTCCTTATGCATATGAAATTAACAAACTATCAAATACCTTGCACTCATATCACCCTAGCCCACAGTCTCGTTATCCCCATCCCCCCAACAACCAAAGTCCCCAGTGTAGGCTGGTTTAGTATTCAACAGGCCTCAGATTCAGGGGACAGAGCTTCCTGATATTCGAGCCACTCAATCACTGCCTCCAGTTGATCAAAGAACCATGCTCGACCTTCTACTTCGACTCTGAGACGGGCCGGGAACAACATAGAGTATTTCAGGCCCCTTTCCCTTAAGTCTCACTTCACCGCCATAAAGGATCTCCTCTGTCTTTGTACTCTTTGTGTGAAGTCTGGGAAGAGGGAGATAGTAGCATTCTCATACCTGAGCGGGGCGTTGGCTCTTGAGCTCTGGAGGATCACATCTCTGTCGAGGTAGTTGAGGACTAGGCCAACATAGGCCGCTGGGGAGCGCCCGGTCTGGGACAGCCGCCCGGGACCCTGTGAGCCCATTCTATCACAAAAAACTTGCTGAGGCCCTTCGGTTTGAGGTGTTTGAGGATGAGGTCTTCTACAAATAGACCAGGGGTCTGCCCTTCTGACCTTTCCGGCACACATAGGATGCGGAGGTTGTTACGGTGGAGGAAGCCCTCATAATCATCCAGTTTAAGATGTACGGAGTTACGGGAGGTCTGCAACTCACAGACTTCTTTTTGTAGCTGGGAGACGTCCTCAACCAAGCTGGTAGCAGTCAGTTCCACTTGCTTCACTTTCTCCTTAAGTTTCCCATATCGGCCCTAATAAGATTAATGTCTATGGCCATGGAATCCATTTTATATTCCAGTGAGGTTTTTACCCCTGTGATAGCTTCATGACATCCTTCAGGGAAAGCTCTGGCTCTTACTCACTCTGGCTCCCCTTCACCGCCTCCTCAGATAATCTTCCCTGCTGCGTCTCTTTAGCGACTGTATACTGATCAAGCTTATTGGCTTGGACCAACTTTGACTTCTTGGCACCAGGGCCTTTTCCGCGATCCATTATACCATCCAGAGCAGGATTAAGCTAGGGGCACACAGTTAGGGTCGGCCTAGTAATCTCCGCGTGTGCAGCGCACCAAGTACAGGGCCAGCCACCCTGTTGCGCACCTCTGAGGTTTTCAGAGGGCAAGTGTCAATGAGTCCGTCCTCAATGCGCCACACTGGCGGGAGCCATCTCCTCTACAGTGCTCCTTATTGTTCCCCCACCCTGCAAGGACCTTCCTCGACGCAGTGTCAGTGGGTTCAGTCCCCCCAATTGGTACGCTGGTCGTCTCGAGGCTCGCATCCGGTTCACTGTCCCCAGATCGCTACATGCCACAGCTCCAAGGCTAAAACAACCGCCCCTGGCAGCGCAGAAAGTCAAGGACAAGGGAGAGGAGAAGGGGGGGCCCCCGTCCGACAGGTTAATCAAGCCAACGTTCCCACCATTTTGAGCGCTCCGCTCCCTTTGAAAGTGCGCTAAAATACACCAACGTGGGAAGGAAAGTCTCACATTCTCAGCTATTCGCTGCACAGTTTCATCAGCCTCTGGTCAGGTTGAAAATTCGGGTCGATGTTCCTCATTGTCCCTTGGGTCTGCGCCGATACCGGGGGGGAACCGGGGTCCCAAGTTGCGCCTGTGTGTCCTTCCCGGGCTCCCGGCCCGCGCTCAGAAAATCGCAGTTGTAATGGCGGCCGCCTCGGCGATGCTATCGCCGCCCCCTCAGCTCCCCTCCATCGTACGTCCCCCCCGCCAAAGCACACGCCCCGATCCGGGCTGCCGGTGCGTTGGCGGGTAGTCGGCTGGAGCGACCACAGTTCCGTTATCTCGGCGGGCTGGAAGTCGTACCAGCTGGGCTAGCGCGATCACTGGGGGCCCAGGCCTTGAGGCCCCATCTAGGCCCGCACCTGCAGATGGCTGTAACTCCCCGATGCAAGGGGCCTTAAACAAAGGAGCAGGCATGCCGGGTTCTCCTTTAGTTCCGATGCAAGGAAATGTGCGTTGGACTGACGGATGAGCAATCAGGATAGTTGTTGGGGCTTACGGGTGGCGGAGCTCACATTTTACGCGGCCATTCCTGATCGCGTTCGGCCACGCCCCCTCTGCAGCACTGGTTTTAATAGTAAATTACCTGCAAACTCGACTTTGATCGTAGGGGTGTATAAAAGTGATAATATGCATTATTTGTACATATTAGGTACCCCAGGGTCTCCCCTAGGTGTCCCAGGGGTGGGAGAGTCATATAATTATAAGAAGGGTCCTTATAAAAGATGTTGTGTATGCCTGGGGATAGAGAAATAGAAAATGCACATTTCACTTCTCACACTTTGAAAGGCACTTTGGAAGGCACTTGTAGTAAAGTGCCTTCCAAAATCGACTTTGGTTCTAGGAGCACTGTGGAGTGAGGATCTACACTATCCTTTCATATTCAGGACCTCCAAGGTCTGCCTTGTATATCCCAGGGTTTGGGGTGGGGGAGCTTGATGTATGTGCCCTGGTGATGGAGAAATTGCACATTTCGGAGCATATCAGCAAAGGCCGGCGATAATTATTGCTCAGCGCGCTTAGGGCGAGGATAATTATCGCCGGCTAACGCTGAATTTTATCACAGAGATAGCGTGTTTACCTCACCATGTAAATAAACACTGTTGATATGTATTTACTCTAATAAATAATTCATGTTCCTCCGCCATACTTACGATCAGAGTCAATGAAACCTCTGCCACCATGTCGGTGGCCATTTCGATGCAGGTCTTTAATCTGGCACTAATGCCATGAACGGAGCAATTGTCACAGTTGCTGCATCGCCATGTATCCATTTGTTGTACCATAAAGACGTTTTGACCTGGTTTAAAAAAGTTGTCTTTGAATAACTTAAGTTTGTAAGAATGTGTGCATTTTGCGTGAATCAGGGACTGGATGCTAATTTATTAAGCGACCTTTCAATTATATTTGTTGAAAGTTTTGAAATTCCTATTTATCGTTAACAAACTTTTTCATCTGTGTGTTTTACTATTATTTTCATGAAGCTATCCACATTAATTCCTATGTGTGGGTGGCACATGATATATTTCATATCATGTGAGTTCTGTCAAGTGGATGTCAAAACATGTGCGAAAGACAGCGCCTGTATGCACATCCCAGGGAATTTGAACTTTATAAGTTGAAACTTAACTCGTATTGAAAGAGTAATCGACAGTGTATCTCGGATACAGCTGCCAGCCCCTTTCATCTTTTTTATGTTTTATTATCAGGAAAAACACGAGCCTAACGTCATGGTATTAGTCACACCATCAGCATTTGTCCTACTTTGTACTGAGAATTAATTGCATAATAACTTCCTAGCGACCCTGAGAAGACGTTAATTGGTTTTTCGTTTATGTTTGCACCGTGGCTGGGTTAGATTTAATGGTACTGCCTTGGCACACTCGTCATTCCGCAGTCATAGTGCGCCACACATATTACAAAAGGCGCTTCAATTATTGTCCCACCAGATCTGACAAAATGCCAGAGGTGGAGAGCTGGATCTGCACGGAAAATATGTCCATGGCGCAAACACGACAGGAAGCTGGAAATAATATTGCTTCCCCTCCGGCCTTTGTCGCAGGGCCCCGGATTGCTTAGTGAGTGGGTGTATGTGAACAAATACTGCATCAAGGCCGCCTTTCTCTCATATTGTGTGTGGTATCCTACAGGCACATGAAAAATATAATAGAAACACTTAGAAGCCTGTGCAAGACGTACATATCCCTATGTTTTACGGGTGTGCAGAAGGAAAATACAGAGTCAATTGTAATGCATTAACAGGGTCAATTTTAATGCATTTTGCTATATGTGCCCATTCAAGGAGTAACCGATTCACTTTTGTAACATAAATAGCCTTGGCGTGGCTGCACTTAAAAGCCACATTTAACACTGAAGAATATGTGGTCATTCAAATGACATTATATTTAAGTAAATCCTTCTCAGTGTGGCTTAGTATGGAGCAAAAGAAAATCACATGATAATTCTGAGTATATCACTTCCGGCTGGACTGTACCCATGGGGAGCTGGGTCAAAACTGATTTGCACGAGGCTGTCTTTAAGCCGGAAGGGCATAGGGAGTAAATAAAATGATGGATTTATGCCCAGATCTCTGTACTGGGGTGAATGTTTGGCATCATTGAGCATTCTGTCCATCAATTGTTCTTTCTGCAACTTTCTAAGCGAGGCTGTTTGTTAACTAGGGTGTGAGACCTGGCAAAGCAGCAACCACAATCCTTAAGTGTAAGGCACAAGCAAACACCAAATGAACCTGGTAGCTTGGCATAGAGCAGTGAGGCTTAATTTGGAGGCAATGTGTAAAGTATTCATGCAACACTTCAAACAGTAACACAGTAAAAACACACCACAACAGTATTAAAAAATAGAGCTTAAGTTAATGAGTAAAACAATATCAAAACGACCAAGTAGTAGAATCGAATATAGTGAAAACCAAGTTGCAGAGCACTGCGAGGATTGGTGTTGAGGATGCGCGGAGCAGCCGGAGCAATGCATAAGTTCTGAGGTGCAGCGAGGCTGTAGTGTGACGTCTTTTTGCATTGGCGTAAAGACTCTTGTCTTCGAGGCTTTGCAATACGAAGTCTAGTGTCAGGGATGCAGCGGGCAGTCACAGCGATATGTCAGTTCTGAAGAGCTGCGATGCAGTGTCCAGTGTCTTTATCAAGGCCACTGTCAACGAGAAATTCAAGGACATGTGCAGAGGATACATCGCACAGTGGCGGTTCTGAATGTGATGCGGTCTACGGAAGTGATGCAAGTCCTTACGAGAGGTCCAATCCAGACAGCAGTGAAGAGTAGTCAGTTCTAATCGGGGTTACTCTGCGCAGCAGAGGAGTTGCGCTGGTTCTGCTGGATCCACAGAGGTTGGGAGCAGACTTTAAGGCCAATTCCAAGCATCCAGAACTGCGGTAGCACCACTTGGCAGAGTAGATTCACAGATGGCAGAGCGTAAGTGCAGGGAAGTTGAAAGTCTGTTATGACCCTGAGGCACCAGATGAGGAGGCTAGCCAACTAGCCATTGGAATCACTCTGGTTTCTGGGTTTAAAAGATTCAGGTCAAGTCCTTCTCACCCAGGCAAGAGTGCAGCAGGTCAGCACATAAAGGCAGGAGTCCAGCAGAGTGCAGTCCAAAAGACTCCTTCAGCAACACAGCAGTCCTTAACCCTGGCAGAGTATCCACAGGTCCAGAAGTGTACTGAAGTGGTGATGTCTGGGGTTCAGTATTTATGCCCAGTTGTGCCTTTAAAGTGGGGGAGAAGCTTCCAGAGGTTTTCCTTGAAGTCCTCCAGCATCCTGCCTTCCCTGTCCTGGATCCAGACTAATTACAGGGGTTATTCAGCCCTTTGTATGGAGACAGCTCGCCAACTATGCAGATGTAAGTGGCGCTGTGCCCAGCTCCTTCCTCTCATTCTGCCAGTGATGGTCTAGCCAGGTTCACTAAGCTCTCCGTTGTGTGTGGCTTTCCAGGAGGAATACACAAAGCCCAACTGTCAGCTTCAATGTAGATAAATGCAAACTTTCTAAAAGTGGCATTTTCATAATGACGATTTAAAATACAACTTCACCATAAGTTAGGATTTTAAATTGTGATTCCAGAGACACCAAACTTGAACTGGTAATCTCTTCCCATTTGGAAATTACACTTATAAAATGTAATAAGTCAATTACAATCTTATCCTATGGGAGAAATGGCCTTTCTGAAGTGAATAACAAATCTGAGAGTTTTTCACTACCAAGACATGGAAGCTTGAAAGTAAATTTCCTACTTTTTAAATATATATAGCACCCTGCCCTCTGGACTGTCCAAGGCCAACCCCAGGGATGACTTCTATGTGTTTAAAAGGAAGGTTTGCACAATGCCCTGCAGGCTCTTTAGGTCCTACCAGAGGGTTGAATTATATGTATGAAAAAGGCAGGCTTGAGCCTAGAAAAGGGTTTATTTTGACAGGTCAAAATGGCAGTTTAAAACTCTACACACAGGCTGCAATGGCAGGCCTGAGACATGTTTAAAAGGGCTACTTAAGAGGGTGGCACAATCAGTGCTGCAGAGCTCAATGAAAAGAGCCTGGTTCACCCCTTGTGAGACTCTGCTCATTAAAACATAAAAAGAACCCAGCAAGAAACCAGTATGTGTATCAAAGTTTTGCCCCCACACAACACAATTTAAGAAAATCATACCTAACAACTGGCATTTGATAAAGAACTCTGAATGCAGCCTTGAATTGCCTATGTTTGCAATAAGGAAATGTCCAAGTATGGGATCCCAAATAGTTTGTGCAAGCCTGACCAAGACAAAAAAGCATAGTGATCTGCTTAAAGGGTGGAACAATTCAAGGCCACCACAAGTGTGGCATATGCAGTGTCTGTAATCAGACGCTAGAAGGACACACCATTGTCTGATGGAAAGATCACCTGGACTCACAAAGAAGTTTTAATCTGCAAACCAAAAATGTGGCCGATGGCATTTTTTGGCAATGCCAAAAGATCTATATTGGCAAGACTAATCAAGAAGTGAGACAACGAATCATTCAAAAAAAATCTCGCATCAAAACGAACACTCTAACATCACCAATGGTCAATCATTTTAACCAAATGGGTCATAGAAAAAAAATTCACTGGACAGTGCTAAGTGCCATTCAAGCAGATCCTAGAGGTGGAGACATTGATAACAGGCAAGCATGCAAAGAAGCATATTTGATTATGAAATTCAACACTGTACTAAGAGGTCTGAATGAAATGTCTGAAACAAACAGACTGTAGCCCAGCCTAGTTTCCACTCCTTATGTCCACCTTTGTTCTTGTGTTTGTAAGGTTTTTCATCATATAGTACTTCATCATTTGATTTTTTTTTTAACCCCTTGTATGCTCATGACGAGCTGAGCTCGTCATGGCATACAGTGCTCGGGTGCTCATGACGAGCTCAGCTCGTCATGAGCCCCACCCACGGGGGAGCGCGCCAGCGCTCCCCCCGCGGGTGCCCGATCTAATTCATTTGTACGGGGGAGGAAGGGGAAGACCTTCGCCTGCCTCCCCCCGCCTCCCCCGCCTCCCCCCTGCCCGCATCATGAATGACGTCAGCGCGCGAGGCGCGCTGACGTCATTGGAGGTTCCCTTTCTCCTCCGACGTGCAGGGAAGCCATTTGCTTCCTGTGCGTCGGAGGAGAAAGAGGTAAGTTTGGGGGCTGGGGCGGGGGGGGGGTTTAAACTAAAGAGGCATCGGGGGAAAGGAAAGGGTTTTCCTTTCCCTCGATGCCTCTTTAGAGCATTCCTGCTGCATGATCGTGCGATCGTGCAGCAGGAATGCCCACTAGACACCAGGGATTTTTTTTTTTTACATTTGGCAATGTTTGTTGGTTTGGGGAGCGGCCCCTTGGGCAAGGGTCGCTTCCCTTTTAGGGGGCATATATTTTAAGTTGTTGGCCACCCAGGAGGGGGCACAACTTAATTTTTTTTTTTTTTTAAATCTTAAAAAACGGGCATAGTTTTGGAGAGTGGCCCCTTGGGCAAGGGCCACTCTCATGGGGGCCATTTTAGGTGCTTTGTGTAGTTTTGGGGAGCGACCCCTTAGGCAAGGGTCGCTCAGGGGGCATATTTTTTAAGTTGTTGGCCACCCGGGAGGGGGCACAACTTTATTCAATTAATTTTAAACGCCTTGAAAAATTGGGCATTGTTTTGGAGAGTGGCCCCTTGGGCAAGGGCCACTCTAATGGGGGCCATTTTAGGTGTTCAATTTAGTTTTGGGGAGTGACCCCTTAGGGGGCATATTTTTTAACTTGTTGGCCCCCCGGGAGGGGGCACAACTTTATTTATTTGTCAGTTAAATTTTTGAAATCGGGCATTCTTTTGGAGAATGGCCCCTTGGGCAAGGGCCACTCTCACGGGGGCCATTTTAGGTTTTCAATTTTTTTTTATTTACCCCTTATGCAAAGGTTGCTCCCCTTTAGGGGACATTTCGTAAGCCTTTGGCTTATGAAATGTCCCCTAAAGGGGAGCAATTGAAAAATTTAAAGGATGTGCTTGGGAGTGGCCCCTTTGGCATGGGTTACTCCCCTTGGGGGGCCATTTTAGGTAGCCCACAATTGTTTTTTGTGTGTAGGGGAGTGACCATCTAAGACTAGGGTCGCTCCCCTCTTGGGGGCATTTTTTTTTTAATTTAGGGATGTGTTGGGGAGTAGCCCCTTGGAGAAGGGTGGCTCCCCTTGGGGGCCTTTTTTGGATGCCCACATTTTTTGTTTTTGTTTTGGGGCCCATCCTTTTAGCTTTGTTTGCCCCCTTGGGGGGTGGGCAAATTAAAAGTAATATTAATAATAATTTTTTTGACACACTGTGCCAATTGTGTAAATGTAGTGGGGAGTGTCCCCTTGTGCAAAGGCAACTACCCTTTTTTGGCACAAATATTTTGCCTTGCCATTTTGGTATGCCCATGATGTTAGGTTGTTGCTCACTGCAGCAACCCAGTTCGGACATGGCCATATGCAAATTAGTCTGACCCTATGCTTCATGGGAGCAGTCTAGCCCGAACTGCCCAGCCATATCTTACCTGGCCCGGAAACAACCATAATGGGACTGGTTACTGGCTAATCAGCCAGGTTAGCTTGAGTCCCGTGGCAAAGTGAACAAGGGACCCACCTCTGCCAACTTAGGGCAAGGGGTCAGTCTGATTTGCATTTGGCCATGTCTAACCTGGGTTGGTGAATTGAGCGAAATAATGATGATGGATTAAACCAAGATCAGTTGACTGGGGGTGAGTGTTAGATTTGCTCCAGGGCTCCGTCTATCATTCCCTTTTTGGTGTTGTCTTGAAGGGCAGTTTTACTGTGTTTTTTATGGGTCACTAGGGCACCAGGGTTTATTTTTATGTTGGAGATCCGCCCCTTGGACATAGGTCGTTCCCCCTTTATGGGAGGATGAGTGTGGCCTTTTCTGCCCTCTTTGAGTGGCAGAGTAGCAGTCCCATCTGTTCCCAAGGGGGCGCAGAAGCCAGTAGACACCAGCATTTTTTTAAATGTTGTCTTTTTGGGGGTGGCCTCAAGGGCAAAGGTTGCTCCCCTATTGATGTTATACTGTTAGGCCCACCTACCCCTTAACTTGGCATGTTGGACTAGTGTATTTTTTGTGTATGTGAATCTAATGTTTTTTTTCTTCTTTTTAAATCTAGTCTAAAGCTTTTGATTCCTGTTTGCGGTTTCGACAGTGGTTGTTCTGCAGTTTTGTGTATTTGCATTTTTGTAGGTAAGAAAATTATTTTTGTTGTATGTACTCCAAATGAGTAATATTGCAATGTTTGGATTTTTTTTTGTAAGTGGAGTCTTAGTGGCATTTTGTTAGTTTTTTGAGCATGAACATTTTTGTGATGTGTCTTGCATTGTCTTATGTCTATTTATTTCTCTTTCTTTTTTAGTGGGATATTGTTTATCCATTCTGTGTCAGTGCAGACTACGTGGTGGTGAGTTTAGTAGCTTGTGGCAAGTGAGTGGTATTGTTTTGCACTGTGTAGGTATTTTTGATAAAGGTGAATTTTGTTCATTGCTTATGTCACATAGGGATTGTAGTTGTTGACTTGTGTGTCAAGTTACCTTTGTTAGTAATCATTATGGCTAGCCGTAGAATGACTGCTCACCAGGTGGTAGGTATGCTTCTTGAATCTTCCTCTGAGCCGGATTATGACACTGACGGTGCGTCTGAGTGAGAGGAGGGATGGGAAGATTCTGGCAGTGAGTTTTCTCTCCACATGGAATCATCGGATGATGAAGGTACTCTCATTGCAGATGAAGGGCCTGTGTTAGAGGAGGACACTGCTGTGCCGATGGTGCAAGAGGCAGCTGGTTTGCAGCCTGAGGCTGCTAGTCTTCCTACTGGAAGTGTTGGACTCTGGGTTGATCCTAACATGGTGCAGCCGGTGTTGCCTGCCTTTAGCGGTGATGCAGGGTGTAGAGTGGATTGTGAAAACTTTTTGCCTATACAGTATTTTCAGTTATTTATGGATGATGTGTTTTTGGGTGAGATTGTTGAGCAGACTAATTTGTATGCTCAACAGTTTTTGAGGGTCAACAGTGACAAACTTAGGCCCCACTCTAGAGCTACCCGGTGGACTCCCACAAATCTGGAAGAGCTGAAGAAGTTTTTGGGATTGACTTTATTGATGGGTTTGATAAAGAAGCCGAACCTGGCTTCATTTTGGTCTTCCAGTCCTTTGATGGCAACAGCCATATTTCCAGCTGTTTTGACTTGTGATCGGTATTTACTTTTGCTACGCATGTTGCATTTTGTGGATTTTTCAGAGATTTATATTCCTGGGAGCGTTCTCCTTGATCTCCCGAGTAAAATGATACCTCACTTGTGTGGGTGGGCCAAAGGCCTGTGCCTAGGATGACCCCAAAACAGTAGAATTCTCTGCGCTTAATTTGTCAATCCTGAATGCTAAAATTTCTTGAAAATACATTTTTGGCCTGTTCTGCTTTGGCCCACCCACACAAGTGAGGTATAATTTTACACGGGAGAACAAGGGGAACGCTGGGTGGTAGAACACTTGTGCCGGCACAGAGATCCCACACAAAAAAGTTTGGAAAAGTGATTTGTTTACCTAAATTTAAGGTTTGCAAAGAATTCTGGGAAGGAAAACATTGGGGGACCAACGCATGCCATACCTCCCTGGACTCCCCCGGGTGTCTAGTTTTCAGAACTGTTTGGGTTTGGTAGTTTCACAAGTTTGCCGCTGAGCCCCGGGCCAAAAACTTAGGTGCCCCCCCCCAAAAAATAAGGTTGTTTTGCTATAGGTTATTTTAAATTCTCCACCGTACGATTTGGGCCTTTTCCTGTTGCAGCCACTATGCCTACCCACGCAAGGGAGGTACCATTTTTTTCAGGAGACCTGGGGGAACGCGGGGTGGGTGGTAATTTGTTGATCCACGCAGATTCCAGAACTTTCCACCACAGAAATGTGAGGAAAATGCGATTTTTTTTTGTCAATTCTTTAGATTTGCAAGGGATTCTGGGTAACAGAACCTGGTGGGAGGCAGTCGTGTCACCCCATCCTGAATTCCCCTGGGTGTCTAGTTTTTGTATGGGTTTGTTTTGTTTCCCTAGGTGCCGGCAGGTCTAGTGTTCAATAACTACAGGTAGGCACTTTGCCATAAAAGGGCCCGTTTTCACTGCGAAATTGCAGTGCGAACACATTGCATTTTGCGCTGTATCCTGTCGCAGGCACTAGGCAGACCCAGGCAAGTGAGGTACCATTTTTTACGGGAGACCTGGGGAAATACAGGGTGGGTGAAAATTTGTTGATCCACGCAGATTCCAGAACTTTCCACCACAGAAATGTGAGGAAAATGCCTTTTTTTGGTCATTTTTTAAAGTTTGCAAGGGATTCTGGGTAACAGAACCTGGTGGGAGGCAGTTGAGTCACCCCATCCTGAATTCCCTTGTGTCTAGTTTTCAAAAATGTATAGGTTTGCTAGGTTTCCCTAGGTGCCGGCCGAGCTAGGGTTCAAAAACGAAAGGTAGGCACTTTGCAGAAAAAGGGCCCGTTTTCACTGCGAAATTGCGGTGCGGACACGTTGTGTTTTGCGCTGTTTCCTGTCGCAGGCACTAGGCAGACCCAGGCAAGTGAGGTACCATTTTTTTCAGGAGACCTGGGGGAACACGGGGTGGGTGGAAATTTGTTGATCTACGCAGATTTCAGAACTTTCCACCACAGAAATGTGAGGAAAAGGCGTTTTTTTATCAATTGTTTAGCTTTGCAAGGGATTCTGGGTAACAGAACCTGGTGGGAGGCAGTTGAGTCACCCCATCCTGAATTCCCCTGCGTGTCTAGTTTTCAAAAATGTATAGGTTTGCTAGGTTTCCCTAGGTGCCGGCAGAGCTAAGGTTCAAAAACTACAGGTAGGCTCTTTGCCAAAAAAGGGCCCGTTTTCACTGCGAAATTGCGGTGCGAACACGTTGCGTTTTGCGCCGTTTCCTGTTGCAGGCACTAGGCAGACCCAGGCAAGTGAGGTACCATTTTTTTTGGGAGACCTGGGGGATCATGGGGTGGGTGGAAATTTGTTGATCCACGCAGATTGCAGAACTTTCCACCACAGAAATGTGAGGAAAATGCATTTTTTTTGTCAATTTTTTAGCTTTGCAAGGGATTCTGGGTAACAGAACCTGGTGGGAGGCAGTTGAGTCACCACATCCTGAATTCCCCTGGGTGTCTAGTTTTCAGAAATTTATAGATTTGCCATGTTTCCCTAGGTGCCGGCAGAGCTAGGGTTCAAAAACGAAAGTTAGGCACTTTGCCAAAAAAGGGCCCGTTTTCACTGCGAAATTGCAGTGCGAACACGTTGCGTTTTGCGCTGTTTCCTGTCGCAGGCACTAGGCAGACCCAGGCAAGTGAGGTACCATTTATTTCAGGAGACCTGGGGGCACACGGGGTGGGTGGAAATTTGTTGATCCACGCAGATTCCAGAACTTTCCACCACAGAAATGTGAGGAAAATGCATTTTTTTGTCATTTTTTTAGCTTTGCAAGGGATTCTGGGTAACAGAACCTGGTGGGAGGCAGTTGAGTCACCCCATCCTGAATTCCCCTGGGTGTCTAGTTTTTAAAAATGTATAGGTTTGCTAGGTTTCCCTAGGTGCCGGCAGAGCTAAGGTTCAAAAACTACAGGTAGGCTCTTTGCCAAAAAAGGGCCCGTTTTCACTGCGAAATTGCGGTGCGAACACGTTGCGTTTTGCGCCGTTTCCTGTTGCAGGCACTAGGCAGACCCAGGCAAGTGAGGTACCATTTGTTTCGGGAGACCTGGGAGAATACGGGGTGGGTGGAAATTTGTTGATCCATGCTGATTCCAGATTTTTCCACCACAGAAATTTGAGGAAAATGCGTTTTTTTTGTCAATTTTTTAGCTTTGCAAGGGTTTCTGGCTAACATAACCTGGTGGGAGGCAGTTGAGTCAACACATCCTGAATTCCCCTGGGTGTCTAGTTTTTCAGAAATGTATAGATTTTCTAGGTTTCTCTAGGTGCCGGCAAAGCTAGGGTTCAAAAACGAAAGGTAGGCACTTTGCCAAAAAAGGGCCCGTTTTCACTGCGAAATTGCAGTGCGAACACGTTGCGTTTTGCGCCGTTTCCTGTTGCAGGCACTAGGCAGACCCAGGCAAGTGAGGTACCATTTGTTCCGGGAGACCTGGGAGAACACGGGGTGGGTGGAAATTTGTTGATCCATGCAGATTCCAGATTTTTCCACCACAGAAAATTGAGGAAAATGCGTTTTTTTTGTCAATTTTTTAGCTTTGCAAGGGATTCTGGGTAACATAACCTGGTGGGAGGCAGTTGAGTCACCACATCCTGAATTCCACTGGGTGTCTAGTTTTTCAGAAATGTATAGATTTGCTAGGTTTCCCTAGGTGCCGGCAGAGCTAGGGTTAAAAAACTACAGGTAGGCACTAAGCCAAAAAAGGGCCAGTATTGACTGCGAAACTGAGGTGCAACCACATTGCGTTTTGCGCCGTTTCCTGTCGAAGGCACTAGGCAGACCCAGGCAAGTGAGGTACCATTTTTCTCGGGAGACCTGGGGGAACACTGGGTGGGTGAAAATTTGTTGATCCACGCAGAGTCCAGAACTTTCCACCACAGAAATGTGAGGAAAATGCGTTTTATTGTCAATTTTTTTGATTTGCAAGGTATTCTGGAAAACAGAACCTGGTGGGAGGCAGTCGAGTCAGCCCATCCTGAATTCTCCTGTGTGTCTACTTTTCAAAAATGTATAGGTTTGCTAGGTTTCCCTAGGTGCCGGCAGAGCTAGGGTGCAAAAACTACAGCTAGGCACTTTGCCATAAAAGGGTCAATTTTTAACTGCAAAATTGAGGTGTGACCACGTTGCATTTTGCGGCGTTTCCTGTCGCAGGCACAAGGCCGACCCACACAAGTGAGGTACCGTTTTTATCGGGAGACTTAGGGTAATTCAGATTTGTAAATCAACTGTTATTACCTATTGAGTTTTCATGCATTTCTCCCTTCCCAATGAAAGACATTGTGTAAAAAAAAAATCTTTTTGAAAAATGACCAATAATTCTAATGCTAGTATGAGTATTCACAATTTTGAAAATGTACAAATATATACTGTTTCTAAACTCTATAATTTGTACCCAATTCAGAAATACTTAGGTGTCTTTCATACCGATTTTTCCATGTATACATTATCCAAGAATAAGTGCTCTATACACAGTAAGTAATAAAATACCATTGAAAGTTGCTGCTCAGTTTTTGGCTCTGGGTTCGTCGGGTTCTTGGTGAAACTACAAGTCCTATGTATCCCCACAACCAGGAAGGTCAAAAAAATGTAACGGTATATTGCTTTTAAAGAGCTGTCAAAATTACAAGAAGTTATGCATGAAAACGTTGAGACAAAAGGCTGTTTTTTTCAACTAATTTTCAATTATTCCAATATTTAAATGTTAGTTTCTATAAAGAAACCTTCATGGATTTAGACAAATGACCCCTTTCTGAATTCAGAATCTTGTCTACTTTTCGAAAATGTATAGCGTTCCAGGATCCATTATTGCTTTCAAACTCATTTCTACCATTAACTGGAAGGAGTTTGAAAGCTCTAAAAATAACAACAATAGGCTATGTCCCAGAAAAATGCCAAAACTGTGTGAAAAATGTATGTTCTCTGACAAAAGACTGTCATTGCCATAAAGCTGAGAAAATGGAGATTTCAGACCCACAGCCCCTTTTTTGATAACATTTGCAGAGAAAAACCCAGAGGCTTTCATTTGCAGCCCGTTTTTCCCATTTTTCTGAAAAAAACTACAATTTCACTGTATTTTGCTTAATTTCTGGGACCCCTCCAAGGGAATCCACAAACCCTGGGCACCTTTAGAATCCACATGATGTTGGAAGAAAAGGACGCAAATTTGGCATGGATACCTTATGTGGTCAAAAAGTTACAGGGGCCTAAGCGCGCACTACCCCAAATCGCCAAAAAAAGGCTTAGCACAGGAGGGGAAAAGGCCTAGCAGCGAAGGGGTTAAACAGACTGTTACCTTCTCTGGGGTTGAATTTTGGGTTTTCTGAGTCAATAAAGTTTTCAAACACTACATAATACACTTTGTGTCAATAAAGTTTAGAAACCCAAAACAATGCCTAAATGTTCAAAGTACGCATTTAAAATAAACAGACTCTTGTTCTGCCATGTCTCGATAAAATCATGCATTGTGTTCCAATAAAGGTTTCTGAACACACTGCACTCCATCTCCCAGAATCCTTGGGCATGTCCAGCCCCTGAGAGAAACGTCTTCTTTTAAAAGATCATAGGAATAGAACGCCATTTCCCATTTAGAAGGAGGACGCTGTGTTGCAGAGCGAGCTTGAACAGGTCCAAAGTAAGTACAAACAGGCTTGTTGTACCACCTTAGGAATCATGAAGCGTCCAGCAGATATATATCTAATAGAGTGCGCCAATCCTGGTAGGCACGGAGCCTCAGCAGCGTGAGCAGAATGTTGCAAGGATGCTTGTATCACAAGGATGATTGTTTATGTGCAGGAAGGGCCCTTCCTGCACATAAACAATCTGAAATGCCATTTTCAACTTCTGTGTGTGCTGCATCAGTACACACAGAACTTGCAAAACTTCATTTTTTTTAATTATTGTAAATTTGCAGGAAGGGAGACCTTCCTGTAAATAAACAATTACCAGTGGGGATTTTCTCATTCGATGTGTGCTGCAGAATGCGCCTCCGTACACCTCACCCCACACACAGCAACACCCATGTAACACCCCTTGCACGCAAAGTGCTGCATGTAAAGGGGTCATATTTACAAGGACAGGAAGAGCCACACAGGTTGGCTTTTCCTGCCCTTGTAAAAATGGGGCAGTAAAATGTGCTGCTGGTGCATCACAAAGAGTGACTCACCAGTGGCGCAAGGGCTTGTAAATAAGCCCCCAGGTATTTGTACCACAATTCTTGTATGCTCTGAGCTCAGTAGCACAATAAAGCACACTAAGACTCCATCACTGGCAGGCCTCTGTCAGGACTGATATCTCCCGGGCTTTTGAACCTTGCAATAACCTAGCAAGAAATTAAAGAATGGCGCTGCAATAGTGACTTTGTTTGATCTTCGTAACAACTATCATCAAAAAATCCATCGAAAGCCATCTCTGTACGCGTCATTTTACCAGAAAGGCAAGGCACAGTAGATATTGGTTTGGGGTATGAACAGAAATATATATAAATAAGTGTTCACATCTAACATGGGCTTCGATTGGAATTCATAGAGCATATTATCAAGGCCATTATCGCCGCTTTATCGGCAGTTTCCTGCCGATAAAAGTGGCGATAATGTATCGCCTGTCCTTGATAATATGCCCCTTAGTGTCACCCCTTAGGAATCACCTGGGAGTCACGTGAGTGGCTCATAACAGCCTTTGTGTATTTCTCCCAGACAGTATCACAAAGGGAGATTCAGTGTTGGCAGGATAGCCCATCCTGAACTGATGGGAGGCACAGAGCTCTCACCTTCCACACTTGCACTTCAAAGGTGCTACCTCAGCAAACACACAAAGAACTTCAAACCAGCCTTTTGTAACGTCAGAAATTCTGTCTGCCTCTGGGCAGGGAGGACGAAAATTCCAGAACCAAATGTAGGGGGAAGTCTAGAAGTGTCTCCCATTTTAAAGCTGACACCAGGTATATATACTGGACCCTCAGACCAACGTTTTGGATCATTTCTGTACCTGTGAAAGACTCAGAATAAGGACTCATCTGTTGCCCTGCTGCTAGAAGCGCTGCCCTGCAGCATGAATGACTGCCCTGCTGCCCGGGGAAGAAAGACTGGACCTGCTTCTTGAAGCCAGAACCACCAGATTGACTCCAAGGTCTAGCTGACAAACCTCTTGTTCTGAGCTACAGATATATAACAAGCTGCAGAGACCTGTCTTCCATCTGTCCAGCTGCCCTGGCTCAACTGGATCTGGCTGTGCCCTGCTGCTGGCCTCTACTGGAGTGAGTCCTGGTCACCATCAGGTGCCTCCCAGGTCCTGGACCCTTGACTAGCATCAGGGTGTACTCCTCCTGGCCCAACTATGGGTTCCCTCAGAACTAATGCAGTTCAACATATCTCGACGCAGGACTTTACATCACAGCATCTCACAGCTCCTGATGGGCAGCATCACCTGAACCGATGGATCACAGCACAGCTCGATGCTAGACCTTGCAAGGCAGACCCTCACAGCTCCTGATCGACAGCCTCATCCAAACAGATACAGTGCAACACAACTAGATGCAGCAAGTGAATGGCGATCCCTTAGGAACTGATGCAACTCCATGCAGCACAATATAGGACCTCACATCTCAGTACAACTACAAGCAGGTGCTCTGCCCAGTGGGGGCTTGAACTTGTGACTTTGTCCCAATCTTGTGCAACCAGATAATCCCAGTTGACACTTTGGGCTTCTTGGTGCCGCTCTAACCTTAGAATTTGAAATTGCATAACTCCAGTACTACCGATTGGACTTTGTTTTCCTGGCATCATTTTGTTTATTACAATGCGCTCTTTAGGTCTAGGTAGTGTGGGTTTTTTCTTGTGTTGTGTTTTCACTTTATTACTGTTTGAGTGCTCTATACATACTTTACTCATTTCCTCTGAGCTCAGCCTGACTGCTTTTGTTCCAAGTTAACAGAAGGTTAAGCACAAGTTACTTTTGTGACTTTTTTTTAGTTATTACTTGAGAAGGGTGGTTGTTGCTTGAGAAAGATTTCATCCACCTCAACCAATAAACCAATTTCTACAGAATTTTCCACCATTTCCACAGTTGATAGGTGGACTGGCCATATGCAGAATATCCTGTATTTCTAACACATAAGTACCTGTTTGGCGACCCAGCTAGGGTGATACTCAACTATATTCCTTCCATATTACATCACAAGCAAGCTCACATCCCTCTACTAAGCAGTGCATTGTGTGTTAGTAGGTAGGCCTGTAAAGGGCCCCACATATTTTTGGGCCAGTTAGCTGGTAGGATTATAGTGTAGAATGTTTCAATCTGGTTGTTGCAGTGTATCAAGTTAGTTATTAAACCAACATTTCAAAGTGGGTACCCGACCCCATGCTCGACAAGCAGGTCACCAGTCTCTTGGCCAGCAGCAGTGCCATGGATACAAACAGCAGAGTGATCAGAGGTAAGACCCTAGCAGCCCAGCAATGCCAGCCTGGGGGACGGTGCAGTGAAGTCTTTCATCATGTCAGACAGGAGCTTGAATATGTCACCTCTATATCTAGCTACTAGGGACCAGCACCATGCCATATGTAATAGGCCTGCACCTGAAGCAACATCTGGCACACTTGGAATAATTTCTGAGCTTAATATTGGATAATTTCATTGGTGTGTGGCATGTCTGATGGAGGAACATGAAATGCACAAAGCTGAGGCAAACATTAGGGAACAAAATCCTCAATTGATTATAAAAAGGTGCCCCTCTTTATCTGAGATTTAACATGAAGGTGTACTGTTTAGGAAACTTTTTGTTAGATACACATAATCTAGTTCATTTATCATATTGCCCACGTCCCTGATATTCCTACCAGGAGGAAATGTAAATGCTAAAGGGTTAAGAGACGTCTTTAAACTGGACAGACTTCAGATACAACAGTTTATTGAAATTTCAGTATCCGAGGCCCTTTCTTTGATCTCATCAATTTAACGTTGACATTTGCTTCCTATTTGATCACTGGTGTTCGATAAAATTGGATAATCGTATTCCTCTTTTTCTCGAGTGTTTGTAGTTGTAATATGATTCTTCCCCTCTTCCTATCCGTCCACATTCTTCTGTTCAGTAATATTTCAAGAAACTGTTGCTTTTTGTTGTGCTCGCTGTATCTTCTTAATTTACAGTTGAATATCATATTTTTGTTTCTTCACCCAGACACTCATCTCTTTCTGCTTTGTTCATGATTACACAAACGACCTTTAATCTACTTCCTCAGGAATATCTTTTAAACAGGTCTATGCTGCTGATTTCGCTCTTTAGAGTTTGTTGATTTTCTTCAATACCCTTCTGGAGTCACTTCTTCCTGTCTACACTTGTATTCATTTTGGCTGAATGTGATGCTCTTTCTACTTTGCCCATTCTTTGACAGTAAACTCACAAAAGATGATGCCAGTGATACAGTGAGATCCACCACTGCCGTACAAAGTACACAAAAGGTAATTGGAATAATGCTTGCAATAAGTCTAACCAAAGGCAATTTATCGGGGTAGCATTCCAACCCAACATTCTTTTTCTTACTCTGCCACCTCAGTTAGGACTCACCATAGTCAAATCCGTCCTGATGCTGCTCCAATATGAACAGCCCAGCCACATTGCAAAGCCAATACCTCTCTTAACCATAGTACAAGGAAGCCAAGACTGGCTTTGGCCTGATTTGTGTATTTAAGTTGGGTGCAGGTTGGTTCCAGAGGCAGGGGCGTGGTTTCGGTGCTGATGGAGATGGCGGCTTTCCCGAGGAGCTCCGCAACGGCGTAGCTGGATCAGGACTACTCCAAATGTTGCTACCGCTCGTGGGACCCACCGCATTGACGTTTTGGATTGCGGAATGTTTGCTGCCTTTTTTGCGCCACTTGCCGCTTCCTGGGGTAAGAGACAACCTGCTTTTTGACTGTTTCCTCTGTATTGGCGTCTTGCGTTTTATCGTGTCCGCCATTTTGTAGTGTTCTTCACCCCGTGAGGTGCCGCCCTTCCTTAACTGAGCACATTCCTGCCATGACGCGCTAATGCTTTCAGCATCCTTCACTTTCAGTTTCTGCTTGGTATTATCATATTTGCCATTAAGAATTCTTGGATATGGGCTATTTGTTTTAACCTTTTCAGCCCACAGATTTGTTTTGGCCGCCATTTTGAGAGGCCGTTCTCCTTATAACTCTGCGGCTACTTTCTTCATGTGAGCTTTTCCTCCTGCCATCGTTTTTTCTTCAAAGTATCTTTTTGTGGAACTCTCATTATTTTTTAGTAACTTACGCCTGCATATTTTACACAATTTGTTCCTTCTCTCCGGATATTAGGGTTGCGTGCCATTCTTTTTCCTCTAATGTAATGATTGTGAATTGAGCTTCATTACTCACGCTACTTTTCTTGTTGTCAGTGCATACAGTTTTTGGGACTTCTTCATCAATGGCAATGGCATGCAATAACCGTAACTCTTCTCAACAAATCTCGCAATCTCTGGAAGATGTTAATCCATTCAATGTTTTGCAGGACAACTTGGAAGACGCCACTAATGACTCTCTTCCCACAAAAAATTCCCCTCTGCTTACTTCTCGCTCAACCACCTAAGTCACTGCTAAAGGATCTTCTTCGTCCTCTTCTACAGGGAAGAGAGTAAAAACAAAGCCCCATCACCTACTAATACGTCTTCTTCTATTTCTATGGAGCTCATACTAGAAGAAATTTGCTCGCTCAAACCTTATATGGAGGAAATCCGCTCACTTAAACCTTACATTGCTGATACTAATGCTTGTCTTCACAATCATGAAGATAATTGGTCCCATTCGGAACAAAAAGTTGAACACCTTGAGAAGTCTCTTTCCTCAGTCCAAACTTTCACTGATCAAGTCCCCAAAAAGATAATAAAGACTCCTCTTTCTGTAAAAATTATCGCCCGATTTCCTTGGTTAATTTAGATTATAAGATTTTTGCTAAGATTCTTGCTCTTCGTATTGATCCCATTCTGCCCTCTGTTATTGGACCGGAGCAATCTGGCTTTGTCAAAGCTTGATTGTCCTCGGATAATTCCAAGGTTTTCTTAAATATTCTAAGGAAAGCCTCTACCCTTGACTATCCCATTGCTGCTAAACCATTAGATGCTGACAAAGCATTCGGTAGAATTGGGTTGGATTTTATGTTCCGAGCTCTTAAATGGATTGGATTTCCTGCTAAATTAATTTCTCTCATTACATTGTTATATTCAGGTCCGAAGGCCTCTATCTTTGTGAATGGGAAAACTTTGAATTCCTTTTCTCTTTTTAGAGGAGTTAGTCAGGGTTTTAACGAAAATCTGGCTAGATGACAGAATTTCTGGTTTTAAGCTTGATACTACTCAGGTTAAGACGTCTGTCTATCCCGATGATATCCTTCTTTATTGTTCCAACCCTTCTACTACTCTTCCAGCTTTCCTTTCTCAAGTCGACACTTTCTCTCAGCTATCTGGTTACCGTCTTAATTCGGATAAGTGTGAAGTTCTTCCCTTAAATATTCTTTGCTTAAAACATGATTTTATCTCTACTGGTTTTTCTTGGAAGACTTCTAGGATTAAATATTTAGACTTATGGTTCTCCCCTACCATCCCAGAAACTTTGAAAGAAAATTTTGATAATCTTTCTAAAACTTTATTTTCTGCTTTAGATCGTTGGCATCCACTTTTTCTCTCCTGGTGGGGACGCCTAGAATCTATTAAGATGATGCTTTCTCCACTAGTTCTTTATCTCCTATCCATGATTCCAGTCCATTTTCCTGGTTTTCATTTAAAAACAAAATGACTCAATTTTAAACAAATTTCTTTGAAAGAATAAATCCCCTCGTATATCTCTTGCTGCTCTCAAAGCTGATAAAACCTCTGGTGGTCTTAAGTTTCCGGATTTCAAGTCTTATCATCTTGCTTTCTTACTGCGGCAAGCTTCACGCTGGCGATCTTACGAGCAGGATCAGAATATTCACCCTCCTATATGGTTGGTGATTGAGAAACACTTTATAACTCCTTTTCAATTTAATGAATCTCTTGCTTTTACTAACAACATTTCCTCTTTTCGTCCTCCAGTGATCTCTCATACACGTAAAATATTGCTACCTCTTCTTCCGTCCTCCTTTCCTACTATATCCTCACTAGAGCTTCAACCCATTTGGCATAATTACTTATTACGCATTAAAGGTCGTACCATTTATTGGAAATCGTGGAGAACCAGAGGTTTACTTTGGATTTCTCAATTGGTATCTAACAATCAGTCGTGTTCCTTCTTGGATCTTCAAACTGAACTTTTCTTTACCTTCTTCCTGTAGATCTCAATATGAATCACTCCTTCCTTCTCTTCAGCAATACCTTCTTTCTTTGCCTTCCAACCCCACTATTCCTACTAAATGTACTACTCGCTTTCCTTTATTATCTTCTCCTACTTCAGCCTCATCCTTTTATCGTAATTTATTTTTCTCTTCTGATAGACCCAAAAGTAAATGTGAATTGGCCTGGGAAAAGGATCTTGCGGATTGTTGCAGTATTCCTTTTTGAGATAAATTGTGGTTAAAAATTCATAAAACGTCTTCTCAGACTCTATATTTCATATATAAATGCCTTCTTTTTACTCCAATGAAATTAGCCTCCTTCTCTCCTGACCTTTCCTCAGACTGCTGGTCATGCAAAGGACCTTCAGCTGATTTAAAACATATGCTTTTTGATTGCCCCTCTCTTTCCCGCTTTTGGCTTTTGATTTGGTCCTAAATTAATACAATTTTCAATACCCAAATTCCCTTTTCCACTTCCAACATATTTTTGGGTTCCTTATCACCATCCTGGCCAATTTCTTTCTCCATTCCCTCATAACTTGATTTGCTCCTAGCGATAGCCCTACACCTAATTACTTCTAACTGGAAACAAGTTGAGAATCTCACTTTTAGGGCTTAGTGGAATGCTGTTTGTTTCCATCATAGATTGGACACCAGTAATGTCACCCCTATGTCATTATGTATTAAAAGGGATCTTTTGTGGTTTCCATTATCTACATTTTTATCGTCCTCAGCCTTAAACATTTTTATCGTCCTCAGCCTTAACATCCTGTCCTATAATTACCTCGGATGAAGTTAGGAAGCCCTCCATGAACTCTCTGTTACCTTTTTTCTTTTATATATTTTAATGATTACTTTCCGATATTACTCTTTTTTCCTTATTATGGATACTTTGTTTCATGTATCATATTATTTTTATTATTACAAATGGTATTTCATTTAGAACTATGATTCAGGTAATTTTTCCCTCTTTCTATCCCCCCTTTTTTCTTCCACCCCCTTCCCACCTTAATTTAATGATTATAGTTGTGATTTACGTATTTATGCTTTTTCTTTCATGTACTGGTATTCTATTTTTCTTTAATAAACTTTAAACTTTAAAAAAAAAGGTTGGTTCCAGAGGCAAAGTGTGCACTGGACTGGTGTCTCAGCATACTAGTTGCACTTAGAGCATCACACGGAAGTCTGGTTTCAAACTGAGCTTGTATGGATTTAATTCTGTCAGCAAACATTTTGCAGGATCCAGGCTGTAACGCGGTTGGACTGTGTAGTCTTCAAAGGATGTGCTGTGGTTCTGGGATCATATCTACAGAAAGGGGGGCCTGAATAATCCGTCTAGAACCTCGGCATTCACCAATATTACACAATGGATTCTCTACAGAAATAAATCGAGCACTTTTTTTGTCAACAATAATAATATCGTGTTGGTGGACTGGCCTATTTCTGTAGCCACAAATACAATCAATCTGATTTCTAATGCATTACAAATCAAACTGCCACTCACATTATTCATAGGGCACTTCTGTATTATTAATACATCAATTTATTTAGCATTTAGACATTTATTTATAATGAAGTCCATTAGCACTTTACACTTGTTGTCCAGCAGTTGAATGTACAGGTGTCCAAATCATAGAGCCCGGTGTGGTATACCATTATTTTGTTGTGTAGGAATCTAGGACCCTAGTGTAATTTTCCCGATTCATGCCCATATATAGGTATAAATTACCTGATCCTTATATAGGCATAGAAATCATTACCATATTTAGACTGAGCCTATGCAGCCCAAATATGGCATGGCTACTTCCACTAAGTTCCGAGAATCAACAACGATTTCTTAGAAAAACCCGCCTTTAGCAGCTAGGGACTTCCCCTCGCCTGAATACTAATTTATCTAGGAAATCATGGAGTTTTCAAAGAACTGAGTCTTTGAGTGATGTTATTATGTCCAATCATACGTCAAACTCGGCACCTTTAAGGTATAAATGTGCCTACATTTGCCCAGACAAACACACGGTGGTTTGGAGCAGATCGACTAACTACTTGCCTGACGCCCTGCAACAGCAAGTGCCGAAGGAAGCCGACCCTCCAGCTGACGCACCGAGAAATCCAGCTCCAGTGTTTCCAGGCTACCCTTGCCGGTTGCTGGGAAATCTATTCCTGAGAGAGAGATACAAGACCTCCTTCATTCTAAAACAAAGGTACGGAGCTGATTAGACCCGTAAGAGAATTCTTGGAATAGATTCTTGGCAAAGAATACTAAACTTAAGCTACACCTCACTTACTTCTTCCCTTGCACTAGACTTAGGTTAGGTACACCGAGGTAGGTGTATTTTAGAAGCACCAGTTGAGTACTTTTAGTCATTATTTTATCACTGTATGTATTTTATTTATTTTAGGTATTTCATGGCTTAGAAACCATATCATGCTTTTACAGTACTACTTTATAATACTTATCGTATTTTATGCCTTGTACTTTATAACCAATATTACAATTGTAGCAGTACATGTCTTATACTCGCGAAAGAAGACTGTTCAATAAATACTTTTTATTGAAAACGCCCGTCTCAGAGGTCTCAGCACCTCTGGTGAAATGAAGCATGCATGATTAACTGATTAATAGATAGCTATCTATTGTTTCGGAGACTCTTGAGATTGATTTCTTATTCTTGGGAAACAAAGTTGTCATGTTTATGCGGTTGTCAGAAACTAATCCCTTCTTGTGCATTCGAGAAAGTTTCTAGTGACCTCTGAGCTAGCTGGCACTCACAATTAAGTCTAATAGATTCGGTAGAGACCTAGTCAACCTCAGTCCTGCGTCTAAACTACAGGATATATTATTCCAATGCGCAGAGCCTATTGGGAATATAGAAACTACACTAAAATTGGTAGCACCTATATCAGTCCTGAAGGATCAGTGTCCAATAAATGGCAAAAATAATATCCTTCAGGAATAAATCCTTGTGCAGTTCCATAGTAATGGTTTTGCTCCTATGGGTATATGTTGAAACATTTCAGCCTATGTTTAGTTATGTTTTCTCTATATAATTAATTATAACATGGAATTGATAGACGGTTCATGGTGGGAAATAGCCATTACATCACATGCGTTACTACGCATGCAATTACAATGCGCTTGTTACAACGACTACGTTGTTACATTGCAGCACATTACAATGCAAGTTGTTACATCGACTTGCTGTTTGGGGCTAACATAAGTAATAGTATAACTTACTATTCCAACACCTTCCCTACTGTTGCGCACACTGGAGTTTGAATAGTAAATTATACTATTTCTAAGTCCTGCAAGCCCCCCTACAACAAGCCGATGTAACAACTTGCGTTGAATGTACTGCGATGTAACAACGCGGTCGTTGGAACGAAAGTGTTGTAATCACATGCTTTGTAAACTCATGCAAAGTAAAATGTCCTATTCGTTCATGGTGTGATAGCATCCTGGCACTGATACAACAAAAAATCACAAAAAGAATTTAAAGATATTTTTGCTCCTTATTTAACGTATCAAAAACTTTGTGCAGAAACTTAAACAGTGGACTATTAAAATTATATTGTAGCTCTAGAAAGACCTGGCTTTTAAGCTCTTGCTACTATGCACCATAGATCCCTCTGTACTTTGTACAGGGAATCTTTCCAGTGGGAGAAGGCAAATTATATTGCCAGTTTCAGTGAAGAAGTACAAGAAAGAATTTAAAGGTATAACTATAACTTTGGAATTTCAAATGCATGTGTACTTTCAATTCTAAGATGTTCGTAAAATAGCACATATAAAATGTGATAACAGTTTGTCGTCACAATATAAATGAAGCATGCTCCCCCTTCAGATAAACAGATTATGCTGGCATGAAAAGTATGCTGAACATTCTGAAGGTGGGTTCCCTCATTTTCATGGGGTGTGGCCACAAGAAAATGAGGAAATCCTTTGCCTTTGCACCTGTGCTACATGACGGATGCAGAAGCAAAGAGGATATCAGGAGGTGTATTGACAATGCACAGTGAGTGTGCCTTCCAAAGGTGCCAATTAGAGAGGGCTAGGGTTTAATCAAGTATTCTTCTTTCCTTGAAATGCTGCCTACAGTGAAAGACCAGTGGCCTCAATTCCCTAATGCCCTGTTCCCAAAGCTGACAAAAGTGCATGCCTGCACCAGGAACAGAGCATTTGCTATTATATGGTACACTCTTCGTTTTTAGGTCAAGCCTAGAGTCAGCACGCAAGCGCTGCTCTGGTGAAGATCTGCTGTAGTTCAGTATGTGAGGGAAGCCCCGCCCATATTTTTCATTGGCTTGTGTCTTTGTCTTCATAAATGCTGCCTTTAGATTCGTTTATAGGCTAGTTAGTCCTTCCTTATTACGGCCATGACGTAATTTGTATCCACCCATGGTTTATGCCCTCTTTACTTCGAGTGTTACACAGTACGTATTATTTAGACTGTGAGCACTATTTTCTTTAATGAGGTTATCCCACTGCCTTCTCTACTCCCTCCTGTTGCCCATGCATTCACATACCCTCGCCCTCCCGTGCTCCCATTGTCTGTGCCTTCTCCCTTTCCCCGCCCACACTCCCGTTGTCCGTGCCTTCTCCCCCTCTCACTTCATCCGCACTCCCGTTGTCCGTGCCTTCTCCCCCTTACTCCCTTTGTCTGTGACTCCCCCACACCCTCCCATTGTCCATGATGACTACCGTTTGCAATGCAATAGGTCTTGCATAAATGCGAGTTCTAAAGCATTGCACATGCTTGTTTTTGGTCTGTAAACAGATTCTTATTGAAAATAAAACAGATAAGGAAGTGGCTCCCACCGCGCTCTGTCGACCTGTCTTGGGACCAGCCTCTCCTTGAAGCCCTTCCTCTCCTGCCCAGTGTGAGTCAGGGTCCCGAGTGTCGACCCTCCTGACATCTTATGTCCGAGTCGCAGGGCTGACTAAAGTTATCTTTGTTGAGTGTCTGCCTGTCAGCAGAGACTTTTAGGCTCCCGCCGGTGTTTACAGCCCCCACTTCCCTTCCCACCTCCTCCCAGTGCAATGACGTTTGCCACAGCCTCAGGCGCTGGTGGGGAAGATTGCAACCGCCAACAGTAGCAGCAGGAGTCCCAGCACAACCCTAGGCAGCACAAAACACCCACTGCCCTTTCTTGGGGATGAGGAAGTGTCCAGCGGAGCCGGAGACAGTGTCATGGAAGGGGAGGACATTTTCACTGGCAGCAGCGTGAGTGTCACTTATGTGGGAGCCCCCTAGGTCCTGTATTTCAGAAGCCTTCCTCACAGACCTGCCAGAAAACATAGGGCCTTATTTATGAAGGCCTTGCACCGCCGGTGCATCACTTTTAACATGGGAAAAAGTGACGCACCGGTGGCGCAAGGCTTTCATAAATGAGGCCCATAGTGCTACGCCTAGGGGAGTTGACCAATTACTGTTCTGTTGCAGTTGTTATGCCAAGTGCTCTTTCTTTTACAAGGTCGCTAGTACTGTTGTGATTGTTACTAGTATGGCCTCCGGAAATGAATGTGGATGATTTACGAAGTAGCAGTTAATGTATAGGATATTTGAAAATGCGCTAAGAGGAACACTCTAATGTGGCTATAAAGTACGGTCTGGGAGATGGTGTTGATATTGTGCATTTAGGTAATGTTGATGCTTTTAAGGGGGCAAATACCGAGTGACAGATTGCTGTATGAGTGGTCAATTAGGTTTAGGGAAGGTTTTTGTCTTGTTCCTTACTCTTCAGCCAACTTATTTTGCACTTTTATATACTGTTGCCTGTCGCCTTGCTGTTACATAAGAGCTATTATGGTGTTGACAAAAAGAGGAAGTTGTAGTTTAGTCGTCAGTGTTCAATATTCTCAATTTGCAACCCGTCAGTTTTGTGTATAGTTCAATTGAAAATAATTCAAAATACGTTCATTATTGGCATGACAAACTATCCAAGTTTTAGCGAAGTTACTTAGGACCAGATGTAGGAGCCTAAATACCGGTCGGTAACGGCCGATTTCGGCCGTTACCGACCGGTATTTAAGAATCGGCATGTAGGGGCACATTTTTACAGAATCGGTAAATTTACAGAATCTGTAAATTTACCGATTCTGTAACATACCAAATCGGTATTTTTACCGATTCGGTAAATCTCAGATGTAGGTGGGACTCTTCTGAGTCCCAAAGGCCCTACAAATTCGGTATTTTACCACCCAATCCAATTGGGTGTTAAAATACCGAATTCAGGTGTGCATGCACATGTGTGCATGCACACCTATGCCATGTGACAGACAGACATGCCCTTAGGGCATGTCTGTGTGCCACATGGCGCTCATGTCAATTATTGGGGTGCCAGAGGGTGTCAAAGTGACACCCCCTGCACCCTTGCAGAATTCGGTATTTACCGATTCGGTAATTACCGAATCGGTATTTCCCATTGATTCCTATGGGCTTCACAGCCCATAGGAATCAATTGGAAATACCGAATCGGTATTTACCGAATCGGTAAATACCGAATATTACCGATTCGGTATTTCCACATCTGGAATTACCTACATCTCCCCCCTTCATATTTACCGATTCATAAATACCGAATCGGTAAAATTCGGTATTTATGAATCGGTAAATACAACTTACCTACATCTAGCCCCTAGTGTATAAATAAGAAGGCGTTAAAGTGGTACTGTTATGTTTTTGTAAATGTAAATCCACCATAGCATATCACCCAGGTTTTATGACTCCAGAAAAATTCTCTGTATCACGAAATCTATTTTGGACAGAAGCCAGTGGAGATGGGATCACATGCACGGCTAAAACGAACAAAATATATCCATAACTATTTTGCTGGTCTTTCACCTTCAAGTATCTGCATGCAAAATAACACACACCTTAAATGATAAATCATAGCAAGTTAAACTAATTAGTGAGAGATGCACTATTTTACGTAGTGAAACCTCTATTAGTTAATGCAATCACTGCAGATATTTGTGTGTGTAACCAGAGAGCTACAGTAATGAATTCTGGTTGGTGCAGTCGGGAATAATGATGTGTGTTTTTAGTGTTAGGAGGTCGCAGCCTGTGACAGAAAGCACCTTGAATATGTACATCATTATTTTAAACTGGCATTACACACATTATAAGATAGGCTACCATAAACTGCACAAAAAGATTTAGGTTTAAGATTTTTGAAAAAGTGCTTCCAAATTATAGATCTGACTGGGCCCAGTGCAATCTCTTTTCTTTGAAAATAAATATATTCGGCACCAAGACCAAAAAGGTTTGACGAACAAACAATACATTTTAAAAATGTTAAAAAATCCTTATTAGAAGATAAAATCACAATTAAAAATAATTAAAAATAAATACCTTATTGACCTTAAAATTTCATATTTCTTAAAATGAAACTATAACAGATATTACTTCTCCCCAAGCAGTTACTGTGATTCATAACCTTTTCTAATACCCATTGCGTTTAAAAAAAAAAAAATTTAAAACTTTTTATTTAGCCTTTCATCAAAGTACACTGCACCAAATACATTTAGAATTAGTTAATTAGTTATACAGTAGGTCATTTCTGAACTTCTCAGTATATGCCATTACATCAATCGTGAGCATCATCTTGGAGACGTTTCATGGTCGGGTCAGTGCCATTTCTATACAGTATGTGAACATTCATACATGGGTGGTTTCGCCCTCCCCTCAGTTCCTACGTCATACAGGTCTCAGTGTTAGGTCCCATCCTCGCGGTAGCGTGTCCCCTCCCTCCCCCCTTGAACAACATAAGTCCTACACAATCGTAATATGCTACTTCGACTTCCACCCTCTTATGGACTGGTATCTGGATCTGATAGGACCGGTGGGGGATCACATATATGCCCTCGGTGTTCGTTCCATTTTCCCCAGATCTTGGACCATTTCTTGGGGCAACCCCTATGTACATAAACAGCCCTTTCAGCAACCATAGCTGTGTCCATGTCCTTTTCCCATTGCGCCCGAGATGGGACCATCCCAGATCCCCACTTTCGAGCGATATTGCGTTTCGCCAGTGCTAGACCCAGTGTAGCCCACGTTTGCAATCCCCGGTTCATATCAGTTGGCGACCACATATTTAACAAACAGCATCTGGGTTCTCTCTGTAGTTCCACCCCTGCCGCCTCGGAGATTTCTGACAGTACTTGGTCCCAGTATCTCTCTATCTTCGGACAACCCCATAATATATGATAGAATGTGCCAGTGGAGCCACATCCGCGCAAGCAATTCGGGTCTTGTGAGCGGCCCAATTTATGTAGAAGTGTACGGGAATAGTAAACTCTGTGCACTATTTTCAGTTGTATCAGTTTAAGCTGTGATGGAATGGAGGCCTCCCTGGCCGAAGCTAAGGCATGGAACCAGTCCTAGTCCTCGATGTCTCCTACCTCCCATTTGCTACGAAGCACTACTGTGGGGTCTGGGAGATTGTTGATCAGTTTTTGGTAGGTAAGCGAGATTGCCCTCTTGTCTATCTGGTCCGTAAGTAGTCTGTCTTCTAGGGGGGATGATTCTGCAAGTGTCGTACCCGTCGGAATGGCGCTTTGTAGTGCATGCGTGATTTGCATATATCTGTATTTCTCTGTGTCTGCCATTCCGTATTGCTCTTGAAGGACGGGGAAAGATATAACAGCCCCCCTTTTCCACATATCACCTATCTTAGAAATGCCAATAAGGTCCCATTGGCGGAAGCCCTTCGTGTTCCCTAGACGGTGCGTGTCCCAAAGGGGTGTGGCTAGTGTAAGTACCCCGTCCCACCCCAGTGCTCTCTGCGCTGCGTGCCATAGTTTGACCGTGTGGGCCGTAGGGCCCGTCAGTGTGTGGCGTCTTTTGTTGGAATATAGCGCCTTCAGCAAGTGATCCTGGGGTAGTACTGCTCTGTCAAGACGAAAGGCCGGGTCCTGTTGTGGGGCATGTAGCCAACGGTTTACCACCACCAATTGTGCCGCCCAGTAGTATAGTTTCGTATTTGGCAGGGCAATACCCCCGTCATACCAAGAACGGGACAGTTTGGAGTGTGAGATGCGGGGAGGTTTTCCGTCCCATAGGAGCGAAGAGACCTCTGCGTCTATAGCTTTGAAGTACTGCAGTGGGACCGGGAACAGTGCGTTCTGTAGTGTGTATAGGAATCTGGGGAGTGCCAGCATCTTAAAGAGTGCAGCCCTCCCCAGTAGTGTCAGCGGTAGAGATCGCCAATGGGTAACATCCGCTTTCAGCCTCAGTAGAGGCTTCTGCAGATTTTCTTCCATAAAAATCGATTCTAGAGGTGTTATGTAGATTCCTAGGTATTTGAACCCTCTGGTGACCGTTTGGATCTCACAGTCTGGTGGCAGCACTGGTGGGCCACCCCGTAGGACATATAGCAAAGACTTTGGTCAATTAATGGTGTAGCCCGACACCGCACCATAGGCGGTGAGTATGTCAAGTAGGACGGCCAGGGATGTGGAAGGGGATGTCAGGTAGATTAAGACGTCGTCCGCATATAAGGAAATGCGGTCTTCCCAACCCGCCTCCCAGGCTATCCCCCTGATCTGCGTGTCCAGCCGTATTTTCACCGCTAACAGCTCTAGAAGTAGCGCAAAGAGGAGCGGGGAGAGCGGGCATCCCTGTCTTGTTCCACGCCCCAATGTTATTACTCGCGACTTATGTCCGTTTGCAACCACCTGCGCCTGTGAGCCAGTATAGAGGAGTCTGACCCATCCACAGAATCGTGGTCCAAACCCCAGTTTTATTAACACCGCGAAGAGGAATGGCCACTCTACAAGGTCAAACGCCATTTTCGCATCAAGTGAGAGAATGGCTGCATCTTCTCGCAGTAGAGGTATACGGTGCATGACCCCGTGAATACGCCTCAGGTTAAGGGATGTGTTCCTTCCCGGCATGAAGCCGGATTGGTCAGGGTGAACCAGATCCGTGAGGTGGGGCTGTAAGCGGAGGGCTAGGATCTTCGCCAGGACTTTTGTATCAACATTCATTAGGGAGATTGGTCTATAAGAGGATGGTTGGTCAGGAGGTTTGCCCGGTTGGTGCACCGATATGATGGTAGCTAGTCTCTGGTCTGGTGTGAGTGTACCCTTTTCCATACATTCATTATACATTGCAAGCATATGTGGAGTGAGCTGCTTAGACAGTATTTTATAAAGTTCTACTGGTAGCCCGTTCGGCCCCAGGGCCTTTCCGGTGTGCAGTGCTGCTAGGGCCTTCCCAAATTCCTCCCCTGTTAAGTCCTTCTCTAGTGCCTGCGTGTCCTCTGGAGCTAATGCGGTCATGGGAATGTCTTGGAGGAATGTCGCACCGTCTTCCTCCGTCACCGCCTTACGCGCGGTATATACAGTTTCATAGTGTGTGGCCAGTACTTCCACTATATGTGCGGGAGAGGTCGTGTGTGTGCCGTCTGGGAGTTCGATCTTCGCAATCCATCGATTCGCTCTGTCCTTCCGCTCAAGCCATGCGAGCATTCTCCCCGTTTTATCCCCCAGTTCGTACACCCTGTGCAATGTGTCGGTAAGTCTCGTTTTGGTCATAGCTTCAGTGTACGCCCTGTATTCGTGCTTAGCCAGCTCAAGGGTGTGGGTGGTATCGTCTGTGGTGTCTAGGGCGTGTGCCCTCTCAGCAGTGTGCAAGGCAGATTCTAAGGACTCTAGGGTTGCCCTCTGTTCCCGCTTGTGGTTAGTGATCGAGGATATGGCCTGCCCTCTAATCACCGACTTGTATGCCTCCCAGAGGGTTGAGGGGGAGTCCACAGAGTCAGTGTTTTCGTCGAAGTATTGAGTGGTAGAGGTCGTAACGGTCTTCAGGATCGATCTGTTTTTGAAATATCCCGGATAGATCGGGAATATTCTCTGCCGTCTCGTGGCCTGCACTGTGTAACTAAACTGTATGGGGGCATGGTCCGAGATCCCCCTGGGGAGGTGCTCTATTGCCGATACCCTCTCCGGTGGGACTGTCTGCGTTAGTATGTAGTCTATCCTGGAGAGACTATTGTGTGCGCCTGAGTGAAATGTGTATTGGCGGTCGTATGGATGTTTCAGCCTCCACATATCTACCAGTCCCAGGGCCGCTATGAAATCTTTAAACAGGTGATGGGGTCTGGTGGGCTCTCGTGGCGGGTGTCGGTCAACTGCAGTATCAAGGACTGAATTGAAGTCGCCTCCCATGATTAGTTCCCCTTCAGGGAGTTCGAGCAGCAGTTTTCCCAAGTCCTGGAGAGTGTCTTGGTGGAATGCTGGGGGGACATATATTGACAGAATATTGTAGGGTTTGCCCTCCCATTGACCATTCACAGCTGCGAAGCGTCCCCTGTCATCAGCCCAAGTGTGTTTAATGAGAAAAGGAGCGTTTTTTTGAATGAGGATGCCCACTCCGCGGGAGCCAGAGGAGAACTCTGCATGGGCGACCATTTTAAACCCCCATCGATTAAGCGCTTTCTTGCAGCAAGGCCAGAGTGGGCGCCTTCCTCTTCAAATAATGTAGAACCAATCCCCTTTTAATTTTATTCCCCAATCCGTTCACGTTCCACGAGATAACCGTCAGTTGGGGGGATGCTACTGTTTGCGATTGTGGGTCTGGTGTCAAAGTGTTCGTATCAGCCATATTCTCCATAAAAAGGGCACATTTGCTCCGATCGGGCAATGACCTGGTCAGACCTGGTCAGACACCCGGTCGTCGGCGTTCGCAAGAGGACCTCCTAAGGTCCGCCGCGATTGGAAGATCTGAGACAATCCAGGACGACCCCACCATGGACATCCGCTCTTGTGCAGTAGCCTCCGTCCGGGGCGTGTGTCCGTGTGTGCATCATGGAATTCTAGTGGATAAGGTGTGTGCGTAGGAAAAGCTAAACCTTGCAGTAAGAAACCATTAAAACTAAAACAAAAGGAACTCAAAACTTTATCAACCCCGACCCCCCACCCTGCCTCCCTGCCCGGCGGACAACGAACCTTCCACCTCCCCAACTGAGCAGAGTGCTTATAGTCCCAACTTTAGAACATTGTTCCTGGGGGTGAGACTTCTGTGTCCGTTGTCGAGCCCCCCCCTCTAGGAGCGACCATGCAGTGCCTTGCTTAACTAGATGACCTACCTGCATGGAACCAACCGCATGCGACCAGCATCTTACCATCAACCGCCAGCTGCGGTTGCTGCAACTCTGCCCCTTCTCCCCTTCGCTTGTGTAGGAAGTCTTATCTCCGGTCGGGAGGAGCGGGCAATTGTTGAGAAGCAGCGGTCGCAAAATATGTGTCCAATTCGTAGTGTCTATAGTTCATCCACTTGGCCCTGGTCCACTTCGTCCTGTCTCCGTGGGCTTCCGTTCTCGCGATGTCGCTGCCTTTCGCGGTGCCTAGGTCCCTTCGTCGGTCTCCAACCCTCCAGCCAGTCCTGGGTTGCTCGTGGCGTGTCAAAAAACCATACTTTATCTTCAGCCTCTACACGTAGTTTTGCAGGAAATAACATCGAATATTTAAGCTCTCGGGCGCGTAGTTCCTTCTTCACCTCTGTAAAGCCGCGTCTTTGTTGGGCTACCGCCGCCGTGTAGTCTGGATAGATGTGGATCTCAGTATTCTCGATTTTGATCGGTGGTTTAGTGCGAGCTGCTTGTAAGATCGCGTCGCGGTCTCTAAAATTGAAGATTCGAGCCAGTATGGGGCGCGGTGAGGCCCCTGATTTAGGTTGTCCCCCAGGCACGCGATGAGCGCGTTCTACTGAAAAATAGTTCGACAGACCTTTGGGTTGTAACTGTTTATAGATAAGGTCCTCCACATAGAGGTCTAGGGCCGGCCCACGCACAGACTCCGGCACACCAATCAGGCGGATATTATTGCGTCTTGAGCGGCCTTCTTGGTCGTCCAGTTTCGCCCTGAGCACAAGGTTATCATCTTCCAGCTTCTGGACTCGTCGCTGCAGATCAGACGTATCACCCACCAGGTCGGTAGTCGTTTTTTCGACCTCCAGGACGCGGTCAGACATTTTGGCAAAATCAGCTCTGATCAGCGACACCTCCGTAGATATCGAGCCCATTGATGCCTGCATCGTCTTCAGGGCCGCCATGACATCATTGAGGGTGACTCTGTCCGCCGCAGTAGTGTCCCCCGCCGAGTGTGGCGGTGTTCGGGCTAGGTCTCCCTTCACTGCGTCTGGTGGATCCTTGTGGTAGGCGAATTTATCGAGTTTTGAGGTCTGATGGCCTCTGGTCCCCCTGCCACTCATCGTGGATGGTGCGGCGTGTAGCGTGGCTGCAGTCTTGTTTCTTGTCACCTCCTGCATGTGTTTCTACTCCTGTGGCCACCTATCAGTGAGGCGCCGCACGTCAATCGGTGTAGGCGGTCACCACGGTGGTGGTGTGTGTTCAATCGCGGGCCTACCGCCCTGATCGCGTGGCGGTGTGTCTCGGGTGGCCGATGCGCCTGGGAGGGAGCCAGTGGGAGCTTTCTATGCCTGTGTTGTGGCGCTTTCCCGCCCTGTCCTCAGTCACCGCTCCGTGTAGCCCTTAGGAATTAGCGTGCTGCGAGATGGCCCCAATAGTTCAGCAAAAACCCTTAGCTGGCAGCCAGGCCTTTGTTATTGGGATCTCTGTGGGCAGGCAGCGTCAATTTATCTTTCCCACCTTTACTGGGGATCCACACTCTCTTTTTCAACCATCGGCTGTTTTGGAGCCGGTTGCGGGTGTTCCTCACCTCGGATAATGCCCCGTGTGGTCCCGGAGTGAACAGTCTGTGTTCCCGCTGTTTGTCCCTGTCAACACCGCCGGGGAATGGACGTCCGTTACGGTGCCGGTGGTGCGCTCCAGCGCTTGGATCCGGCCATGTCTTCACGCTCTGCACAGCACGTCGGTGAGTGCCGGTGACCGCCCAACGCGGCGGAGCCTGAACGCAGCAGGTGGGAGGGGCGCCGCGACTGGTGTGCCGCTTGGGCGCAGAAGAGAGCTCTCAGGCGGCGGCGGCGGTGGTACGTTGCCGGGGACCTCTGTACTCGAGTCCCCGGTTCCAACCGTCAAGCAGGCCCCACGGGGGCACACGGCGTAGCTCCGCGAGGGAGGCTCGTAGAGAGGCGCCGCAAACAGCCGGGTGCACCAGAGCAGGTGGCGCTGTAGGTCGCTTCGGTCAGACAGTGCAAGGAGTGCGGATAAATGTTCGGATCGTTTGAGGGAGGCTCGTTACTCACAGAGCTCGCTCAGTGTGCGGCCATCTTGGCTGTTGGCTAGCCACGCCCCCACCCATTGCGGTTTTGATCAAATTTGACACCGCACTGCAAATAACAGAACTGGTCAAGGATTGCAGGTAACTAAACCTCTCAACATATGTATGTGGACGAATATTCTTTAGTAGGGGGTACCAAAAATTCCACAGTTCCTTATAAAGTGCACAAAAAAGAATAAAGTCCAGGGTGCTCTGGGTAGCCATATTGTCACAAGGGCAGGGAGTGAGAATGTCCATCCACCCAGATTGTCTGGGAAATGCCACTAAAAGTGCAAAATGCCTAAGCGGACTCTTGTTAAAAAAATGTGTCTGACTATTTGTGGTGAAGGATAGGTAAAATTGCTGTTTAGGCATAAAAGAGCAGCTAGGGCGTGAACTGGCCAAGACGTGGGGGCCATGCTGTGCCCATCACTGACTGAGTGGAGAAAGAATATGGACATGTAAATGCCTGGGGAGAAAACGACCTACCAGGCACGGGGCTGTATCAAAAATTTTGGGAGAATATGGAAGCCGTGGCTTAACCACTATGGACTTACGCTCACTGATTCCGAATGATGTCCTAGGGCGGGGGTGGGGGTAGGGATAGGGGGTGGGCCTGGGGGGAACAGGAGGGACATGCCATTGCCCTCTTACTGTTTACTACTGCTTAAAGAACTTCATGCTGATGTATTATTATCGAAATGTCTTCACTTTCTTGCTGAGAATTGTTTCTGTACTATAGTGAAAAAAAGAAAAAGGTGCAGCTAGACCCTGACACCTCCGATTGAGAATGACGCAAGGTTGCCCAGATGTTGTGCGCCTCTTTTATTATAACCTTAGCATTTGTAGGGATACTCATCGGGGTGTCAAAGTACTCGCCCAACCCAATCTCAAATAACCTATCCCTCATAAAATGAAGCCAGGGCATCTTCAAAGACTTGTCCAAATTAATACAGCCTTCAATAATCTCCCTGAAGAACTGTAGCTCTTCAGACATCCATATTTTAGACCATAAGAGCAGGGGGCAGAGTCTATGCAGTCTTCTATATATTCAATCCCCACTTCTTGGTGAGAGAAAGAAGTGGCAGACTTATTTAGTATCATCAATTAGTGGTTTATAAACTTATTTTCCACCACTCGTAACAGACAATTTTTTTTAGTACCCCCACACACCTGCCCCATAAGAAGCTCTGGCACTGGCTTATGGCCTAACAGGCAAACCTAAACAGCTCCTCCACAACTCTACTTATTTGCTGAGCCCTTGCCGTGACCAAGGAATCCCATTTCATCTCCTCATTGAACATATTCCCCAGATATGTAAATCTTTCCACCTTTTTAATAATCCAGCCCCTTACAATAAAACTTCGGGTTTTTGTCTTTTTTGGGCCGCATGTCATGGTATATGACTTTGAAGGCCGACATAAAAACAGTAAAAGCATCCAATGACGTTTGCAGACTATTGGCCATCAAGGTCATAAGTACAGTGTCATCCGCATACGAAAGTAGCGGGACTGGGTTACCTCTAATACGGGGAAAATCTATTTTCTAGCCCAATAAAAACGCTTCCAAACCATTTGTATAAATAAGGAAAAGAAAATGGCTAAAATGCACCCCTAGCGAACTTCTTCAGTGGAGGCAATGGACTTCTTCTTTTCACCTTGTGTGCCAAATCTTATGGAGATGGAAGTGTCAGCGTGGATTCTTTTTTGAAATAGGATAAGAGCCTTTTCAAAGTCAATTTTTCCCATTAACCCATACACAATTTGTCCCCGTTGACAGTATTGAATGCACTGGACAAGTCCATGAAGGCAAGGTGGATAGAGCCACCCTTTGCCTTCATGTACTTGCCCATGTTCAGGGACAAATTTAAGCATTTCTCTGTAGTTCCCAGCCCTCTTAGGAAACCATACTGGGTTTTCGAGATAATCCCCTTATTAGATGCCCAGGACTCTAGTCGAGCAAGACTTACCCTACCCAGCACCTTGACGGTAGCGTCAATAAGGGAAATAGGCCTGTTGCAGGTAAGGTCGTTTCTATTCCCTTTTTTAAACACAGGCACAACTATAGCCTCTTTGCAGGAGGCTAGGATTGGGCCAATCACCACTGATTCAACAAAATTGGTCAGCAGGGGTGCCCAAAGATTAATATTTAGTTTGAACAGATCTAATGGAACTCCATCTGGTCCTGGGGCCTTCTTACATATTTCTTTCGCTAGGGCTTCTTCCACTTTGCCACCGTAAACGAGACACTAAGCTCAGCTGATTGCACTAGATCTACTGGGAGCACCGCATTGCTCACCGTCAGCTCCCTACAGCTAGAGTTAAAAATGGTCATGAATTGGGATTCCCAAATCTTTACCAGGATCACTGAGTACATTTTCTCACTTCCTCAGTGAATTGAAGTTGGTTAATAATGGCCCCAAAACCGTTGCTATCTTTGAGAGCACTTGCTCCCTCCAGATCCTCCCACGCTAAAAGCCGCAACTCCTCTTTTCTTTTAGTGGTCGTACTTTTGTATAAATGTCTAGCACTTTTTACTTGTTCTCTGTTATGGGGGATAGAATGGAGGGCAATTTTTAGGTTCTTGTGGGCTCTAGAACATTCTGCATTAAACCATTGTGTCTCTAGATGCTGCTTGGTCCTAGTTGGGCATGTTAGCCTGTTGGCTACGTTCATACAAATTATTTTGAAATTTTGTACAATAGTTACTGACGGAACATCCTGTTGAAGGCAGTTCATAATCAAATCATGATTCGCTTTGACTGTTTCCCCCTCGAGTAGTGGCGGATTTGTTTCACCCCAGTTCATTCTTAGGTCTTTGTTACAGTTATTAAGGATCTGACGACGGACCCTCCCTTGGTCCTGGCTATTATTACTTCAAGTGAGCTAATGAGTGGCTTGTGGTCACTTGATAGTTTTTGTTCAACACTAAAGTCACAAACAAATGAAGAACACTCCCTGGAAATGAACATAAAATCAATAAAAGTGGGGCACTGGATTGAGAAACTATTAGTCTAACTATCCAAATCATTCTCAATAATGGAATTTAGTGCCTCACCCTGTGGGGTGTGGATGAAATGCAACAAAAGCAGTCCATATATATCCAAGAGACCACAAACTCTTTCATTGGTATGCAAAAAGGACAAACAATTAAAATCCTCCACCCACAGAACACATAAAGGCTGCCATTTCCCAGAAACATTACCAATTTCCATTTGCAGGGCTTCTATAACATGACAGTTCTTTCAGTCGAAAATATTACAGTACCAATTTACAAGTAAAATTCCAACCTAAATAATATTAACAATGATAATCAATTGAAACCACTGTGACGAACCTACTCCGTGAGCTTTTATGGAACCAAATTTAAAACTTAGGGTTACCAGCCCTCCTTTTGCCCTCCCAGCTGAAGATGGTGTGGCAGGCACGTTGAAAGCGTGATAGCCATCCATCACTATACTCTCTTTAGCCCACATTTCCTGCACACAAACAACATCAAATCCCAGTGCAATATTTTTTAATACCTTTCCATTAAAAGCACACCTTTCACAGCTCAATAGGTCACCTTACAATACCTCCCCAAAAGAATACTCTTCAAGTGACTCCATCAATTAAAGCCAATACCGGCTTCCAAGCAGCTTGTACATTTGCAGATTAACCAAATGTGCACATTTACATTTCTTTTAGGCAGCAGGCATCCTGGCAAGAAGGTGTGTTTCTTGGTCAACTGTCTGCCCCTCCCTTAAATTTACAAAACAGGAGACTCTCTCCCCTCCAATTCAGCTGGGGCATCTCAAATGTCTGAACTTAACATAAAGTAAGGGAATGGTTTTGGTTAAATTAAAAAAGTATGGGCATGTCATGCCATTTAGTTCCTGCCCACTTCAACTTCTGATCTAGAGAAAGAATAAGATAATATTATCTAGTATGTTACACAGTATGCAACTCTTTATTGGAGCTGTACCCATGATAAAGTTAAAAACAAAGAAACATACTCGTGGAGTGCCAATTACTCCCTTATCCTAATGCAGTTTATGTGTTTCAGATGCAAGAAAGCCCGGTAGGTATGTCAGCTTTCATCAGGACTACAAGAGTCGATACTAAAGGATTCCTTCCCTACCCTATTGATTTCAAAACTGGAGTGGTTTCAAGTGTCACACTGGATTGGTGTAGGAAACACATATATTCACACTCCATATACAGACATTGATGAGTATTCATAGGTTTCTTGTAAAGAGAGCAAAATGATTACTGGAAGTAAATCATGAAGAACTCTTTTGCAAACATTCATCATGCAGGTGTACTGTACATTACACTGCAAATTCACACAGTGGTTGGATGACATTAGGTGGAGAAGTACCAGTCCTGTCAGATATTATGTACCTCTAATTTATGCAGCTACTGTTTACAAAGTCTAGCGCCTGGTTATCTGCTTTGTAAAGCGACTTAGCAGGAGTTCAATTGGTTGCAGCAGGACTGTACCTTAATTTTCATCTAGGCAGAGTATGTATTCAGAACAAGCTCTTCATTTATATATTTTAACTGTGTGTGTTTAGACTGGTGAATTGTCTGTGTGACTACTGGATAGGATTTTTATAGAGGATAATAATTTTAAAGCCAATCTGAAAGCTGCAGAGTAACTATTATATCCTCTCGGAATTTTACTGTTGGCCTGACTGAAAGCTGTGTGACAGGAAGACAGGAAGGGAACACCTGGGAATGTGTGTAGTTTAAATATCACAGAACACTGGTCCCTAAGGATTCACCCTAAAATGTATTACAACTTTAACCCTACATTATTCAAAGTTACCTAGCATTAGGCTTGAGAATGGAAATCTATTCAGCTTTGCAGAGTTATAATTAAACAGTGACATAATAATTATATAAGTGAGACACATAGTAATAAGTGGTATCCACTCAGTGCTAACACACATAGTAAAAAGGGAGTGAATTGATTCAGAGAATAGTTTGCAGTAAAACACCCAGGATGAATCGAGTTCAAGCAAAACTCAAGACACTTGTGCTATAAGCACTCAAGTAATTGTATAAAACAAATGTTGCTGGAGTAACAGCCAATCACTAGGATTCCACTTTGAGATACATTAATGGAAGGCTTAATTTCCAGGGGGCCGATTCACAGAACTGATCTGAGACAAAATCCTAAACTTACTACTTTTGGTATTCACAGAAGGCATTTAGTATTTTTAAGTTAGGATTTTGTCTTACGTTAGGATATGTCCTAAGTTAAACTTAAGCTAACTTAAGTTAAACTTCAGTTTGTCGTAAAACAAAATCCTAACTTGAGACAAAATCCTAACTTAAGACAAAATCCTAATTTAAGACAACTAAATGCCTTCTGTGAATACCAAAAGAAGTAGCTTTTTGGATTTTGTCTCATATTAGTTCTGTGAATTAGCCCCCAAGATTTCGGCTCATGAGCAAGCAGATATGACGGAATGAGTGAGGGGCTGCATGTGTGTAGCTAAGTAGCCTGAGGTTCCTTTCCCCTTATGTGCTAGAGATTTGTGCCACGGATGTCAATCGTCGTACCAGAGGTCCAAAACTTTCAAGAAGAAATTGGGAGCCCTGGCCCTATAACTTTCATTGTGCACATGATATAACTAGAAACCTGTAGTATTAAAGTAAGCACCTAATTTAAAGTTAAATATGAGCAAACACTTGAGTCACCAAAATAGTCTTTTAAAGGATAAGATAGTTTTACTGTTGTGTTTATGCAATTCTTTTATTGAAAGAATCTCTCAGCAGTTTTGAAATTTTCCTTTACATATATCAGTTTACACAAAAATAAAATGTGGTTTGCCTCCCTGTACCATATTGTATTTCTTCTGCCTTTTTATAAAAAAAATTTTTTTTAGCATCAATAACAGTTCTGGTGATAAATCTGTCACTGGCTGCTTGACTTAAAAGACAGAGTTGCTGTAGCTAGATCTTTAATGTAAGTATAGTTAATTCTGTGGTTTATGACAGAAGTATCTGGTACTACTTGTATTGAGTTTTCACCCATTCATTCCACTTGTCACTTTACCATATTAAAGGATCAGGTTGCCTTATCTTCATGAGATTGAGAGAATATAAGCCTCTCTCATATGATAGATGCACTAAATAACGTAAACGATTATTGTCAATGCCAGGTCTTTGTTTGAAAGGCCTATAGACTTAGCTAGCACCTTTTTATTTTATTTTTTTACTTTACCATCCTGAAAAGGCAGTTGGACATATTGGAATGTAAAAGTTAAGCAGCCAAAATGTCAACTGTGTGTTTATACAAACCAAAATGACCACTATGTGTGCCATGTGGGCATCTTGCTTGTGTTGAAACACGTGTTCACGTGGTAGCAATCTGAATGTTTTTTAAGATGGGAGGTATGTGCATTGTATATGCAAGGGAATAACTACCTACTGTTGACCTGGAATGTCCGCGTCCTGGCTGGTTGTGTCAAGCGGCAAAAAGTTTTCCAATACTTACGGAGACACAAAATTGTCATATCTTTACTTCAGGAGACTCATCTAACACAGCAAACACTGCAGTCTCTCAGTAAACGATGGAGAGGCATGGCAATTGGCACAACTTACTCTGGCTATGCCAGAGGAGTTCTGATATGGGTGGCACCAGCCACTCCCCTACAGGTAATGCACATGCACGTTGACCCCATGGCCGCCTTGCGATATTAGAAGGCTCCCCAGATGGTCGCCCACTGAGCCTAACTCAGGGCAATCCTTATTCCTTCAGACATTAACCCCGGTCCCTACTTATTGGGTCTACAATGGTATGCCCTACCTAGTCCTGATTCGTTCCTGCCCTCCCCTCCCTGGAGCACAGACTATTGGGCTTGCACACAATATGTCTATCTGGGCCACACAGATACAGTTGTTTGACTGTTGGTGTGCGAAACATCCCACAGACCATGAATATTCACACTACTCCACTCTACATGACCTGTACACATGTATAGATGCCATTTATTGCGCTTAAACGCCACTGGCACATGTAACCCACGCTGACTATTTAGCTCGCACAATATCGGAACACAGCCCCCTGCAAATTCAAATAACCTGGGGCACGTCCAGATCTAGCATTTCAACCTACCGTTTCCCTTTGGAGGCACTTTAAGACCCAGTTTTGAGCGCCACCATTTCACAATCCATAACCTCATACTTTCAAACTAACGAGGGGACAGACACACATGGTGGCATTGAATGGGACTCCCTGAAGGTTGTCCTTAGCAGGCAGGTCATACAGGCAGACTATGGTACCTGTATGACACTAACTAGGGAATTACAAGAGCTGGAAGCTGAAATACAACAACATGGACAGAAGGTCCCCACGGAACCACACATAATACCATCACTTACTAAAGCTAGACTAGCACACAAGGAAATATTGGATAAATTATGCACCCTAGACTACAAGCAGTACGCGGCTAGACGCCATGCGGAGGGTGACAAAGCAGGCAAGACACTTGCATGGTTGTTGAAAAGCAACCTCACGCAACCACCCATCACTGCAATATATGCCCTGGAAGATAACCTAGTCAACACGCAGGAGCAAATAAACAATTCCTTCTATAAATACTATCTGACGCTGTATAAGGCCCTAGAATCAGGCAATCCTCAAGCAATGCAACTCTTTTAGGAACAAGCCGCTTTCACACAGGCCCACTATACAGAGTTGGCGGCCTCACTCATGTAGGCTGAAATCTCTGACACTGTAAAACAGCTAGCTAGAGGTAAAACCCCAGGAATGGACGGCTGGCCTACAGAATTCTATGCCTCATACCCAACCCAGCTGGCTCCCCGGTTGCTCACTATATACAAAGAGTCCTTTGATAGGAGCACATTGCCTCCTTCTCTCCGAGAAGTGCTAGTGGTTCTCCCAAAACTGGGTAGGGACCCCCTCCTCATGAGCTTGTACCGTCCGTTATCATTACTTACCTCAGATTATAACATCTTGGGCAAATTGGTGGCCAACAGGCTACTGGAGACTGTCCCCCTACTGGTCCACACAGACCAAAACAGGTTTATCCTGGGCACAAGCACGGGGCTAAATCTTTGTCGCTTATTCAAACTCTTAGAATGGGCCCAAATGGCAACCAAGCAGCACTTTATCATCCCTTTAGCCATAGAAAAGGCTTTCGTAACCCATGGATGGTACTACTTACTGGCGGTGCTGGCTCGATTTGGCATAGGTCCCTTGTTCCTACGCTGGGTGAAAATATTATATACCAGCCTACGAGCCGGAGTGAAAATGGGCCATGTTATTTCACTACCCTTTGACATCAAGGTGGCACCAGGCAAGGTTGCCCACTCTTACCAATCCTTTTTACCTTGGCCATGAAGCCCCTGGCCTGTGCGCTCTGCAGCCACGTCATAGACTGGGGCATATGTGTGCACATGCAGTGGCATATAGTGCAGACGATGCACTGATTTATCTCCGAAACCCGGGTGAGGCGCTATTTAGTCAAGTTGCACTACTAGACGCCCATGCACGGCTATCTGGCTTGAAAATCAACTGGGATAAGTCCATCTTATTCCCAATGTCACCCATGCCAGTTGAACAAAGACAGCGGCAACCTCACTCCCCTCTCGTCAGAGCGTATGACTCATTCAAATACCTGAGGGGCCAGCTCTACCACTCCCCATCCGATCTAATAGATGGTAACCTGGGTAAGGCGATCACCAGTGCAAGAGGGACACTTCCATTCTGGGCCACTCTTCCTCTCTTCCCCTTAGGCCAGGTAGCCATATCCAGGATGCAACTCCATCCTAGGCTCCTATACGTTTTCACCATCCTCCCCTATAGACCGCCTCAGAAACTATTCAAAGTTCTACAGTCATTGTTAGTATCTTTGATATGGGGAATTTCCAGGGCAAGGTTAGCACTCTCATCTCTTCATCTCCCCATCTTGGAGGGACGTCTAAGAATGCCCAACTACGAGCTATACTAAGCAGCTGCTCAGCTCCAGTGGCCCATGCGCTGCCTTGCAAAGAAGAACTTAGCTGAACTAGACACCTGGGCAATGTCTAGCGCCTGGTTATCTGCTTTGTAAAGCGACTTAGCAGGAGTTCAATTGGTTGCAGCAGGACTGTACCTTAATTTTCATCTAGGCAGAGTATGTATTCAGAACAAGCTCTTCATTTATATATTTTAACTGTGTGTGTTTAGACTGGTGAATTGTCTGTGTGACTACTGGATAGGATTTTTATGGAGGATAATAATTTTAAAGCCAATCTGAAAGCTGCAGAGTAACTATTATATCCTCTCGGAATTTTACTGTTGGCCTGACTGAAAGCTGTGTGACAGGAAGACAGGAAGGGAACACCTGGGAATGTGTGTAGTTTAAATATCACAGAACACTGGTCCCTAAGGATTCACCCTAAAATTTATTACAACTTTAACCCTACATTATTCAAAGTTACCTAGCATTAGGCTTGAGAATGGAAATCTATTCAGCTTTGCAGAGTTATAATTAAACAGTGACATAATAATTATATAAGTGAGACACATAGTAATAAGTGGTATCCACTCAGTGCTAACACACATAGTAAAAAGGGAGTGAATTGATTCAGAGAATAGTTTGCAGTAAAACACCCAGGATGAATCGAGTTCAAGCAAAACTCAAGACACTTGTGCTATAAGCACTCAAGTAATTGTATAAAACAAATGTTGCTGGAGTAACAGTCAATCACTAGGATCCCACTTTGAGATACATTAATGGAAGGCTTAATTTCCAGGGGGCCGATTCACAGAACTGATCTGAGACAAAATCCTAAACTTACTACTTTTGGTATTCACAGAAGGCATTTAGTATTTTTAAGTTAGGATTTTGTCTTACGTTAGGATATGTCCTAAGTTAAACTTAAGCTAACTTAAGTTAAACTTCAGTTTGTCGTAAAACAAAATCCTAACTTGAGACAAAATCCTAACTTAAGAAGACAAAATCCTAATTTAAGACAACTAAATGCCTTCTGTGAATACCAAAAGAAGTAGCTTTTTGGATTTTGTCTCATATTAGTTCTGTGAATTAGCCCCCAAGATTTCGGCTCATGAGCAAGCAGATATGACGGAATGAGTGAGGGGCTGCATGTGTGTAGCTAAGTAGCCTGAGGTTCCTTTCCCCTTATGTGCTAGAGATTTGTGCCACGGATGTCAATCGTCGTACCAGAGGTCCAAAACTTTCAAGAAGAAATTGGGAGCCCTGGCCCTATAACTTTCATTGTGCACATGATATAACTAGAAACCTGTAGTATTAAAGTAAGCACCTAATTTAAAGTTAAATATGAGCAAACACTTGAGTCACCAAAATAGTCTTTTAAAGGATAAGATAGTTTTACTGTTGTGTTTATGCAATTCTTTTATTGAAAGAATCTCTCAGCAGTTTTGAAATTTTCCTTTACATATATCAGTTTACACAAAAATAAAATGTGGTTTGCCTCCCTGTACCATATTGTATTTCTTCTGCCTTTTTATAAAAAAAATTTTGTTTAGCATCAATAACAGTTCTGGTGATAAATCTGTCACTGGCTGCTTGACTTAAAAGACAGAGTTGCTGTAGCTAGATCTTTAATGTAAGTATAGTTAATTCTGTGGTTTATGACAGAAGTATCTGGTACTACTTGTATTGAGTTTTCACCCATTCATTCCACTTGTCACTTTACCATATTAAAGGATCAGGTAGCCTTATCTTCATGAGATTGAGAGAATATAAGCCTCTCTCATATGATAGATGCACTAAATAACGTAAACGATTATTGTCAATGCCAGGTCTTTGTTTGAAAGGCCTATAGACTTAGCTAGCACCTTTTTATTTTATTTTTTTACTTTACCATCCTGAAAAGGCAGTTGGACATATTGGAATGTAAAAGTTAAGCAGCCAAAATGTCAACTGTGTGTTTATACAAACCAAAATGACCACTATGTGTGCCATGTGGGCATCTTGCTTGTGTTGAAACACGTGTTCACGTGGTAGCAATCTGAATGTTTTTTAAGATGGGAGGTATGTGCATTGTATATGCAAGGGAATAACTACCTACTGTTGACCTGGAATGTCCGCGTCCTGGCTGGTTGTGTCAAGCGGCAAAAAGTTTTCCAATACTTACGGAGACACAAAATTGTCATATCTTTACTTCAGGAGACTCATCTAACACAGCAAACACTGCAGTCTCTCAGTAAACGATGGAGAGGCATGGCAATTGGCACAACTTACTCTGGCTATGCCAGAGGAGTTCTGATATGGGTGGCACCAGCCACTCCCCTACAGGTAATGCACATGCACGTTGACCCCATGGCCGCCTTGCGATATTAGAAGGCTCCCTAGATGGTCGCCCACTGAGCCTAACTCAGGGCAATCCTTATTCCTTCAGACATTAACCCCGGTCCCTACTTATTGGGTCTACAATGGTATGCCCTACCTAGTCCTGATTCGTTCCTGCCCTCCCCTCCCTGGAGCACAGACTATTGGGCTTGCACACAATATGTCTATCTGGGCCACACAGATACAGTTGTTTGACTGTTGGTGTGCGAAACATCCCACAGACCATGAATATTCACACTACTCCACTCTACATGACCTGTACACATGTATAGATGCCATTTATTGCGCTTAAACACCACTGGCACATGTAACCCACGCTGACTATTTAGCTCGCACAATATCGGAACACAGCCCCCTGCAAATTCAAATAACCTGGGGCACGTCCAGATCTAGCATTTCAACCTACCGTTTCCCTTTGGAGGCACTTTAAGACCCAGTTTTGAGCGCCACCATTTCACAATCCATAACCTCATACTTTCAAACTAACGAGGGGACAGCCACACATGCTGGCATTGAATGGGACGCCCTGAAGGTTGTCCTTAGCAGGCAGGTCATACAGGCAGTCTATGGTACCTGTATGACACTAACTAGGGAATTACAAGAGCTGGAAGCTGAAATACAACAACATGGACAGAAGGTCCCCACGGAACCACACATAATACCATCACTTACTAAAGCTAGACTAGCACACAAGGAAACATTGGATAAATTATGCACCCTAGACTACAAGCAGTACGCGGCTAGACGCCATGCGGAGGGTGACAAAGCAGGCAAGACACTTGCATGGTTGTTGAAAAGCAACCTCACGCAACCACCCATCACTGCAATATATGCCCTGGAAGATAACCTAGTCAACACGCAGGAGCAAATAAACAATTCCTTCTATAAATACTATCTGACGCTGTATAAGGCCCTAGAATCAGGCAATCCTCAAGCAATGCAACTCTTTTAGGAACAAGCCGCTTTCACACAGGCCCACTATACAGAGTTGGCGGCCTCACTCATGTAGGCTGAAATCTCTGACACTGTAAAACAGCTAGCTAGAGGTAAAACCCCAGGAATGGACGGCTTGCCTACAGAATTCTATGCCTCATACCCAACCCAGCTGGCTCCCCGGTTGCTCACTATATACAAAGAGTCCTTTGATAGGAGCACATTGCCTCCTTCTCTCCGAGAAGTGCTAGTGGTTCTCCCAAAACTGGGTAGGGACCCCCTCCTCATGAGCTTGTACCGTCCGTTATCATTACTTACCTCAGATTATAACATCTTGGGCAAATTGGTGGCCAACAGGCTAATGGAGACTGTCCCCCTACTGGTCCACACAGACCAAAACAGGTTTATCCTGGGCACAAGCACGGGGCTAAATCTTTGTCGCTTATTCAAACTCTTAGAATGGGCCCAAATGGCAACCAAGCAGCACTTTATCATCCCTTTAGCCATAGAAAAGGCTTTCGTAACCCATGGATGGTACTACTTACTGGCGGTGCTGGCTCGATTTGGCATAGGTCCCTTGTTCCTACGCTGGGTGAAAATATTATATACCAGCCTACGAGCCGGAGTGAAAATGGGCCATGTTATTTCAATACCCTTTGACATTAAGGTGGCACCAGGCAAGGTTGCCCACTCTTACCAATCCTTTTTACCTTGGCCATGAAGCCCCTGGCCTGTGCGCTCTGCAGCCACGTCATAGACTGGGGCATATGTGTGCACATGCAGTGGCATGTAGTGCAGATGATGCACTGATTTATCTCCGAAACCCGGGTGAGGCGCTCTGAAGTCAAGTTGCACTACTAGACGCCCATGCACGGCTATCTGGCTTGAAAATCAACTGGGAGAAGTCCATCTTATTCCCAATGTCACCCATGCCAGTTGAACAAAGACAGCGGCAACCTCACTCCCCTCTCGTCAGAGCGTATGACTCATTCAAATACCTGAGGGGCCAGCTCTACCACTCCCCATCCGATCTAATAGATGGTAACCTGGGTAAGGCGATCACCAGTGCAAGAGGGACACTTCCATTCTGGGCCACTCTTCCTCTCTTCCCCTTAGGCCAGGTAGCCATATCCAGGATGCAACTCCATCCTAGGCTCCTATACGTTTTCACCATCCTCCCCTATAGACCGCCTCAGAAACTATTCAAAGTTCTACAGTCATTGTTAGTATCTTTGATATGGGGAATTTCCAGGGCAAGGTTAGCACTCTCATCTCTTCATCTCCCCATCTTGGAGGGACGTCTAAGAATGCCCAACTACGAGCTATACTAAGCAGCTGCTCAGCTCCAGTGGCCCATGTGCTGCCTTGCAAAGAAGAACTTAGCTGAACTAGACACCTGGGCAATGCCATTATCGCAACCAGGTCTGATTGAGTGGTTATCAGGCTCTAAAACTCCACACCAGAGGACAGAGGGCTGCACTCTGCAGCAGGCAGCCCACAACGCCTGGTCGAACTATGTAATAGCCTGACACTGTCCTCCTTCGTACACCCCAGACCTCCCCATCAAGCCATTATCAGGGCTATATACCTGCCTAAAGCTCCTGGAATTGGCTGAATGGCAGGCAGCTGGCCTGAACACATGGAGTTATATACTGACTCCACCCTATTCGATTTTCACACTGTGATGGACGATTATGGTGTGCCGCCTGGAACGTTCCTTCTTTATGCAACATTAACACAGCAGGCAACACCAATCTGGGGGGGCATAAGCATGGTTCCTTGAACTTCCGAAGCCCTGCAGATACTACTGACACGTGGGAAAGGCAGGAAAGCCATCATGGCCATTTATAACTCAATTAGAGCAGACACAGCCCCCTCATTGACCCCATTACGTGAATACTGGACAATGGTGCTCTCCACTCAAATAACTGACAAGCGGTGGAAGCAATGCGTGGTGAACCCCAATATCATTTCAATGAATGCCAGACTAAAAATCACTCAATTCAACTACTTACATCATACATACTTAACTCCAAGCAGGTTGGCTCAAATGTACCCAACCTCCACCGATATATGTCCCAGATGCCATAACTCGGACGCTGACTTTGAGCATATGGTCTGGATGTGCTCTCACATCACGACATACTGGATGAAAGTATCTGATGTACTGATAGCAGCAGCAGCAACCGCAATCCAAACTCAGGGCATGCACTACTTGCTATGCATTACAAAACATAATGCACATCATAAGACCCTCAACAAATTTCCTGACTTGGCGCTGGTTCTGTCCAAACACACCTTGGCTATGGCTTGGTAATCCCGGACGGGCCCTTCCACCAGACACTGGCTGATCGCCCTCCGGCGAACCCTTGTGGCCGAACAAGAGACACTGGCATCCCAGACCCCACGTCCAACGTCTAGGGCACAACCTGTAGACTGGCAACACTATGTAACCACTATAGAATCTAGCCTTCATGACACACACGCTAATGGGTAACATGCCAGTGGCACCGACCTCACAACCAGTGGACATGACTAGGATACTCTGAACACCTACTCTGATGCACACACACAAGGGGAGCGCTATGATACATACATGGTTGCGTGGCAAACGGACACAGCTGTCTCATACCTTTGGCCGGGCCAGACTGCACCTATGGATAGAACGGCATCTGTACTACACAACTCCTCCCCTACTCCACTGTCACTGAAGTAAACATCATAGCAGGACCCCGTACTTCGCATTACGCATAAGCGGCACATTTAGCGGTACCATATTTGTAGTAACAATAGGACAGGCACACTAGTTAGGTGGTATTATGTTTCTTATTTCATGTTTTGATACAGCTTTGTACAGTAACATATGTTGACAAACTCTGCAGTGAATCAATGTCATTGTTAATGATCGATAACGTTGAACATAATGATTCGCCTCCCACCTAGTGGGCACAAAAATCCAAATTGTGATGTGCTACATGTGCTTTATTATGTCGTATTTACAGCTGTATGTTGTTTCGAGCAAAAAATGTATAAAGAAATATTTTTTTTTAAATGAGAGGTATGTGTAACCATCTGCCATCACACACCAGCGGCCACTTTGGCTGTTTTTCTTTTCAGTTTGTACACGGCCAACACCCATTTTAGGATAGTAAAGGGAAGATAAAGTGGGAGGTAGCTCGTAAACAGAAGGAGTTGGGTAAATGGTGCTTTCCACATGCATGGCTGGTGGGGAACGTGAAGCATCAAACAGGTAGGGTAAAGTAGCTAGTGTAGGGGGTGTGTGGCCTCAGGGAGGAGGGTGGGTAATTGGCCTAAAACAATCTAACACATGACTAAACACGCAATCATGTAACAATCTCTTTTTAGGCTTGCTAACTCAGTCTTGCTTTTTCAGACAGGCACAGTGGCTACATCATCACCACTGTTGATTCTTTTTTTTTTCTTTTCTAATAATCTGTTTTCATGAAATCTGCGCACCCATCTTTCATCCGGAGGGAAAAATGCTAAACTAATGCATGAAAAGTGAATCTCCAACACTAGTGGGTAATCGTTCACACAGAAATCAAGATCAGTGCGTTCACAAACCATGGACTTGTAAGAACCTGTGATTCAAAAATGGTCACACACACTACCTTTGTTAGGAAGTTTTACATTCAATGTCAGGATTAGGTTCAACTTTTTTTTGTATTATTCCTTTTTATTGCAAACATGCTCAGCACAGAAGAATGCACATCTGGACATGTCGAGTAGCATAGTACCAACACTACAATTGACAGAGACCAACCTTGTAGAGCAATCAAATAGTCAAAAATATGCAAGCTCTTGTACAGTACATGGACAAGACCCAAACCCTGCAACCACTCTCCCCATCAACACCAAAACCCCCTATGGGCTGGCCATGCTTCTCAGATTTTTTCCCTCTTCTTTGGGCACCCCCTTCTTTGATAGACTATCTTTTCTGGCCATCCACTGTGATGAGTCAAGGTCAGCTTTCCAATCAGAGTAGAGGTGGAGTCGCTGAGCCCCAGGCCCTTGCTATATTTCTCTTAGCCACCCGCTACCAATGTCAACAAAATGTTTTGATACTTGTGCCATATTGTCTGCCCCTGAAATCATCAAGAGCCATTTCACGTCCATACTTACCTCCTGGGCCAGCACATCCGCCATTGTCCGCGTCACCCCACTCCAATACATTTGTATCACTGGGCACTCACAAAGAATATGGAAGAAGGTACCCTCCCCACCACAACCGCTCAGGATTCTACTTTTTTGAAATCGTGCATACATGCAAGCTGTGTCTGAGACATGCTTAAAGTACAACATCTTAAAAATGTATTCTTAAGACTAATTGGCTTATCTTATAGTGTCTTTGCAATCTACTACCCACCATGAAGGCCTTAATTGCCTCTTTGATTGAACGTTCCTCAGACTACCCAAATGCATGAATGTCCCGACTAGCCACAGTCGAAAATTATGCAGATGGCCTCCTAAAAGATATTAAGAGTTACTTAGCTCCTTTGGGATCTCAGCTCTTTTGTTATCCCCCACAATCACGCCACAAGCAACCTTTCACACAATTGAGGAAAACATGGTTATGATATGGTACATGTAATTTACTAGGGGGCATGTTAGCAAGGTCATTATTGCCGCTTTAGCGGCACTTTTTGCCGATAAAGCAGAGATTTTTTCCCCACAATTATCAAGCTGTTGCTAACAGCAGTTAGCGACAGCTTCCAGGTGATAGCGACCGGTTTTGGGCCCGCTTTGCATATCAGCGACATTTATTGCTAATGACATGCAAAGTGGGCGTATCCAAACTGGTAGCGACTGAAAGCAGTCGCTAACACAGCTATCGCCTATTAGCAATACCTGCGATGCGATAAAAAAAGTGCGCTAACCGCGATGAGCGCCAGGATTTTACACCTGGTAAAAACCTGACTTAGCCAGAATAGTCAATGGAAGGTGGATTCTATGGCTAAGTCCCCACCTGCCTATTAGTGAGATTTTCCTTAGTGATAGGATTTTTATCGCTAGAAATCTCACGTTATAGATGGGATTTGCTGCTTTCGCTGGATTTTTTATCGCCGTGGAGATAAACGTTGGCAATACTGCGTTATCTCTGTGATAAAATCCAGTGATAGGAGGCGATAAAAAAAAGTTATTGCTAATATGCCCCTAAATCCTTCTGGAGATACTAAATACTATTCCATATGCTGAAAACATTTTACTATCAAAGTTCAGCTCACAAGGCGAAACATTCTTACAAGAAATCATCAAAAAAACAAGCTAACTTAGCTGAAAGTTCCTTTCTTGAGAGGTTTTGAGTTGGGCCCGCATTAAAAAGGGTTCTCTGAAGAGGGTGTGGATTTTCGCGGGGCAAACTGATGAAAATCAGGGTCTGACAGTAAACATATACATTTATTTAAAAGAAAAGAAATTGGGAGCAAGGGAATGGTGCAGTAAATCTATTCCAGCCACTCTCCCCCAGGGGCCAGTATACTTGGACACAACACCAGTGCATGACTGGACATCTCACAGAGTACGAATTTTTGCATCACAGTATAAGAAGATTCATCAGTCAGTTCCCATAAATTATTGTGGCATAGAAATGCTTGTTTCACAATGCAATTGGTCTCGCATTTACGCAAGTTTGAGCTATTGACATTGTAAATGACAATGCCTTTTATGTTTTGGTTTTTAAAACATGAATAAAGGGCATTGTCATTTACAATGCCAATAGCTTAAAGGCGCGTTAATGTGATACCTATTGCATTGCAAATGCTAGTTTCGTTAACACCTGTGCTGGCAATATCACCTCAGTCACTGTTAGAAAACCTAGAAGCAGAAAATGTTTCTACGTTTTACATTTTACAACTCCCCTAAATGATTCTTCTGACTGAATTTAAATTGAGGAACACAACTGCGTGGCCCTTTTTCGACCAAAATGTATTTTTCAACATTTTAATGTTCAGATATCGGTATTTTAAAATACTTCGTCTGTATTCTGACTACATTAATCACTTTACAAAGCAACTTTGTCTGACGTTTCTGTTAAAAGACACATAGGCCCACATGTAATAGCCCTTTGTGGCACAAATGGCTGCATCAATCAACTTTTGTGCGCAAGAGCTATTTTGTGCTGACAGGTGACAGCGGTGTAGCTCCAACCTGTGTGAGCTTTAGCCATTTAAATTGCATTATGAAGGTTTTGCAAGATTAATGCACTGAGAACAGGGCTACACTATTTTTTTCGGTATTTACTTCTTTTTCAACCAGGGTGACATTAAGGCGCTACCAACACTGAGAGATACATATATAAATATGGAAGAGCAAAAGGGCATATGTCGCTTTATCAGGCTTTGTGAAGAGGGAAAATCGAACAGCACAGTGATGCAAAAGGTGGAGTGGGGGCTGGTGATGGAGGGAATAGGAGAAACATGTGGCAGGAAAGGCAGAGAGAAAGAGGGTATAGGATGAAGGTGAAATATACTGCTTTTTCAGTTTAAATCTGTGAATTAAGCACCTTTAGAACATCTCCTGAGTCAAATTCAGGATATGAGCAGTTCCCATAATAGAGCAAAGAGGAGCAATGGTGGAGGTATTTGGGGATAATCATGGGGATCAGACCTACAAGGTATGATCTAAATAGGTGATGCCACTGTTACTTCACAGGGAAATGACGCAGCAGCGTATGCACTCAGTGTGCAAGTTTTAAACAATTTGACAGAAGTATTCGAATGTTTTAGAAAACTTTACATGCGTGCAAGAGGATAAAAGGCCCTACTAGACCTTTAGTCTTAAAGCGAAAAAAATTTCCTGGGGGATACCCAGGAGCCTAATGCACTGCTCATTCACTCAAGCGAGTGTACATAATAAATCTTCAAACCATTGTAAAATGTTCAGTCTATATGTCATCAATTTAATGTAATAAACATGCAATCATGACAACTCAAAAAACTTCATAGATGTCATTGATGATTTGTTGCTTGACGAATATTTATTGAATGTTCATAAGAGATTGTTGTATAGTCACAAAATCTTGAACTGAAGCAACAGTGTTTGTTCAGAAATCCCAATGCATTTCGGGCTAAATAATACGCCCTTCGTCAGGGGAATCTATGAAACGATAATGATGTGAATTAATACATAATCACGGCAGAACTATAAATAGCACAACATACACGAAGAGCAGGAACTTGTATTGTGACTGTGTACATGGAAACCATGCGTGGATTCTCCAATGATTCTTAGTGGTGGATAAAGGTGAAAGAGTGACTTAAAGGTATACGATAAAAAAAGTGCTCCGTGAAAAAGAAAGGGTGCGTGATTATTGCGAGGGCCGTGCTCAAAGAGGAAGGTCCGTGGGCGGATAACACATGTGTGAGCTTACTATATCGATCCGGGAGCATGAAGATGCAAGAAGATGCAAACTGTGTGAGTCAATGACTCTGCGCGGTGGTTCCCAAGTGAACTGATGGGAGAAAATAGAGAAAATTAGAGCTCAACATATGGATGTGGGATTTAAAGTGCGAGTGCTCGCCCATGAACATGCAAAAAATGTTGCCGTTAGGCGCAAAAAGAAGCGTCCCTGTAACGAAGAAAAAAGGAAAAGAATAAAACGAATGACCGGCAACATTTTTTGCATGTTCATGGGCGAGCACTCGCACTTTAAATCCCACATCCATACGTTGAGCTCTAATTTTCTCTATTTTCTCCCATCAGTTCACTTGGGAACCACCGCGCAGAGTCATTGACTCACACAGTTTGCATCTTCTTGCATCTTCATGCTCCCGGATCGATATAGTAAGTTCACACATGTGTTATCCGCCCACGGACCTTCCTCTTTGAGCACGGCCCTCGCAAGAATCACGCACCCTTTCTTTTTCACGGAGCACTTTTTTTATCGTATACCTTTAAGTCACTCTTTCACCATTATCCACCACTAAGAATCATTGGAGAATCCACACATGGTTTCCATGTACACAGTCACAATACAAGTTCCTGCTCTTCGTGTATGTTGTGCTATTTATAGTTCTGCCGTGATTATGTATTAATTCACATCATTATCGTTTCATAGATTCCCCTGACGAAGGGCGTATTGTTTAGCCCGAAATGCATTGGGATTTCTGAACAAACACTGTTGCTTCAGTTCAAGATTTTGTGACTATACAACAATCTCTTATGAACATTCAATAAATATTCGTCAAGCAACAAATCATCAACGACATCTATGAAGTTTTTTGAATTGTCATGATTGCATGTTTATTACGTTAAATTGATGACATATACACTGAACATTTTACAATGGTTTGAAGATTTATTATGTACTCTCGCTTGAGTGAATGAGCAGTGCATTAGGCTCCTGGGTATCCCCCAGGAAAAAAATTTCACTGTTACTTAATAGTCATTACTTCGAGGTATGCTACAGCACACGTAAGAATACCAGGATGGTTGTAACATCGCAGGTAAGTACCTCTTGAGTATTTACTTTGCAAGCATGTTGTAAGGGATTTTGCTTTGTATTTCTTTACATCGCAAATACGTGTATTATCTGTGTGTATATATATTTTAAGAATTTGGGTTGTTAATTGGGGTAGATGGGAGACCACCACAAAGAATCAGACCACAAACTTGGTAGAGTAAAACAATTAAAACAAGTAAAACGTGGGCTAAACTTCTTTAGCTTAGAAAGCTGAAAAGTCAAAACATAATTTAAAAAAATCTATAAATCGAGCAAATGCAAAAAATCGAAAACTTATGGCAAAAAGTGGCAAGATAAAGTAAAGCATAAATCAGTAGCCACTAGTCCTGGTTTACGGTGACCTATGCGCTATTTCAGGCTGACCATGATGGAGCACTTTTCAGATACATCAAGTGGGTTGTCATGGTCAACAACTTTACCTTCTGACTTAGCATTTGAAATGTAAGTCAAAATGCTCCAGTGGGACATGGTTGTAGACTCAACCCAACAAGTCCTCTCAAAGCCAGATAGCTGGTGGACAAGGTCCCACTTAACTCATTGGTTTAATCCGAAAGAGTCCAAATTGCACAGCCGACAAAGTCCTCACACTGGGCATATACTTTTCATGCCTTTGTCTGGTCAACATTTCTACCTTTGGACAGAATCTTTTTACAGGGCTCAAAATCCTCTACTAAGAAAAGCTTAAAGCTGTATCAAATCGGACCCCAGTGCAACAAGGTGCTACTAGTGCTCAGGATGTCTAGGAAGTCCAAATGTCTCAACTTGTCAACGTTTCTGGAGCAGCTCTTCTAGGTCACTTCTAAAGCTCCCAGGACCTCAGAGACAGCGCCTGGTGGTTAGGACTCAATCCAGCAGAAGCCAGCAACAGAGGCCAGGTCACACCCAGTTGCGATTGGTGAGCTGGACACTTCAGGAAAAAGGCCTCTTGCAGCTTGTTGTGTCACTAGGGCCACACATGAGTTCATCCAACTGACCCTTGGGGCCAGATTTTCTAACAACCATGAGGAAAAATGCTAATAGATATTTATAAAACCATGCATGGGGCAATTTGCAATTTGTAAAGAAATGTAAAACAATGCAGCGGCTTGCACTGCATTGCGTTACATTTTGTTCTAGGAGGCGTCCCAAGGGTGGAGTGTGGGCATTTGTATTTCATGCAATCAAATATTTATAAAGCTTTGTAAACCTTGGATTGCATGTACTCACTACACCTCCCAGAGGATGGCCTAATGAGGAGAAAAACATTTTTTTGCTTTGTTATTTTCTCTTTCTATGTGTGCTGCATTTTGCAGCGCACATAGAAAGAGGAAAATGCCTCAGTAGGTTGTTTTTTCACAGGAAGGTATCACTTGGTGCACAAAAACAGTGCTCCTGTGTGTCTGTTTTGAAGCATAGTTGCCTAAAGTGGGCCAGCGATATATGTTAGAGAAGAAGTCAGGCATATCTTAACAGATATGGTACATTTCTGCTCTCTCCCATTCACGCAATGCAGGTTATCAAGTTGCCTTGGTGCACTGTGTTGTGTGAACCATTAGTTAAACTGACCCCTAAAGCCTACTTCTTAGTCCTGGGTACCAGGGGAAGCAGGTCCAGCCAGCCCTTCAGGTTTGCACACAGGTCTGAAACAGCAAGATTAGTCATCTTCTGTTCATCTATAGGTCCAGCGAGTGTTCTGGTGAGCTGTAGGTCATGTGCCTCTTTTGTAGGATTTAGTAATCAATTGATGGAGGTGACTCCGGTCACTCCCTTAACAATGAGGAAAAGTTTCCAGGAGAAAACCATCTCACTTTCGCAGCACATACTTTTTGCCTTACTTCAAACTAACCACAGTATACTATTCTAAATAATATCCAAGATGGCAAATACGTTCTGCTCTTGGAGATGTCTTGTGTGCCAGGTGTGTTTAGGGAAATGAGCATACTCCACCTCAGCTCACCCAGCTGTCTAGGTACTGAATTCTCTGAATCCCATATAGATCGCTATCCCTGCTGTTTTTGCTGCTACTAGTGTCAGGTTTTCACCGCCTTGCGCCTGCCTTGCCCGTTTTGGAACTACATGTCCCATGATCCTCCGGGGTCTTTCCAGGAAGTATTTCAGAGCTGGAAAGACGCTTCCGGGTGCTTGTTATCCTGAGCCCAGATCCCGGCGTGAGAGCGGCTGCTCTGCGCGCCAGTTCCTGTTTGCTGCCTTTCCTCTCTCGTTGGAGCGGTGAGTCGGGTGTCTCCCAGGAGAGATCGATAGATCGCGTGGGGCAACGCTTAAGGTAAAGCCTCATCTGCTCCTGCGTCTCCGTTGTACTACGGTTCCCATTGGTACACGAAAGAGACGTGTCTGATCAGTCTTTGTTTTGCACTCTTGTTCGCTATTTGGTGAGAGCCTTCCAGGGGGTTCCTAGTGCTTCTCACATTTGTACTTTGCCTAATTCTATACTGTTCTGAGGATAAGAACGGAGCTTATTGCACTTTGGAGGCGCTGCTAAGCGGAACACGGTGGCGGTCGAAACCACGTGTTACCGTTTTCATTTACTTATGAACTGGGTTAAGAAATAGAAGTGGAGCGCGGTAGTGAGGTTAACTACGCGTTACCGCTTGTATTTACTCACTTCTCTGGTATTAGAGCACTGTGGTGGTTGCAACTACGTGTTCCTAAATACAGTGTTGATTTGCTTCTTTAGTTTCTTTTCTCACGACTGTAAAGGAGCGGAGTGTTGTGGTTCTTGCCTCCCACACACTTCCGTATCCTGTTACAGTAGATTGTACTATGAATATGCAACACTTCATGGCTCTGAATGAACAAGGCATCCTTTAACCTGTCTGGGGGTATGTAGTGTGTGTTGGTTTGTTGCCTTCCCATTCCCATGAGAAAGGTTGCAGAGCACATAATTCATTCACTTGTTTGCTTACTGTTTCCCTTAGGATATCACCCTGATTGTGTTGGAGGTCTTATTTTTGAGTTCATGAATCAGGTCCCAGGTTTTCCTTTCATTAATATGCAGGTATATACATATGTGCTGTATAGAGAGACTTTATGAGTGTAGCACTGTGGAAAGTACTGCCATTACTGAATACGTCTTGTTTCTTGTTACAGGTATCCTTTCCCTGCAGATCCTTTCCTTTTCCCTTCCCTTGCTTTGTTATTTTAGTTTGTTATTTTTCTCCCTCACCTAATGGCTCGAACACCCTGTGTCTGTACTTCAGGGTGTTGGTGACATTTGGAGGTGGAACCATTATTGCAACAACTGGATCCCGTGGAGATAAACCTGACAACTAGTGCCAGGACACCCCCATCAGGCGTAGTCGTCCGCTGTATCAATGGTAATAATAATAATAATAATAATACTGCTCCTCCTCACACTGGCTGGTGTTAAACTTGCCACAGAGAGCCCAGCGGATAAACAGTTTCTGTTCCCCAGATGTCCCTTTACACCTAATTATGAATGAAGAGCCCTGACCCAGATCCCTTTCATGTTTCTGGACCTCACCAGCTGCCCTTCCTGAGCTGCTATCTCTCACATATCTCACACCCAGGTCTTCCTGCCAAGGCGGCATAAACCACCTTTTATGTGCTGGGAGTGGCTTTTACACATAATTAAGGGCATAATTAAGGGCAAACACTGGCAGTGCAGCTAGTAGCAGACTAATGCTAATTAGCCCACTTGAAGTTCAGGCAGATAAAGATTGGCTTTTTAAAAGTCATTCTCCTAAATATTTTTTACAAATCCAGCTTTGACACTGAATTGGGTTTTTAATCATCTAAATTGTGTTTAAACACTTTAAATATGTCTAGTCAAACTGTTTCTAAAATCTAAAAAAACATTGAATAATATAGACAATGCTGATTTGACCATAATTAGCATTTTTTTTTAATAATATCTTTTTTTTTTGCTTGCTTTAGAAATGTGGAGAATAAGATGGTTATCTAATATTTCTGATTGACTCCCTTTTGCATTATACCAAACAAATATGTTTATCCTATTTAACTGTTTATGGACAGCATCTAACTTTACAGGGACAAACATTTAGATAGTCCAATTTGTTGGCATTGTAACCAAATGGATGGTTCCTTTAAGTCCAGGTATTTTCAATTTTTGGTCTCAAGTATGAATATTATTATTAAACTACTCCCCATATCTGGTACTTTATTTTATATATGTATTATATTTAAGTCTCATGCATAATGCATAGATTGTCTGATTCTCACTATAAGTCGATTGAATGTTTGGTATCCTATGCTACTAAATCTATTGCATCTAACTAGAAAAACGCATCATTACTATCAGTTTATATCTGGTGGTGTTGGATAACATTTACTCAACAAGGTGCCAATTTATCTATAACTGGATTAACTGGTAACATTTCTACTTTCCAATTGAAACGGAAACCAGTAGATTATTATATTTCCAGATATATGTAATTGACTTAGTATTGCTTAACAATGGATTCATCTTAATTTAATTTATCTCAGAATTTTTCTATAAGTAGCTATTTTGTATATCAACATCCATATGCAGATTATTAGCCTGAAGCCTGCTTTTTTTATTCATCGAGTAGATAAGTTATACACAATTTCCCATTAGTTTTAAAAATGTTTTCATGGGGACGAATCCTTCAAATATCATGAGAAAACTCTAGGTTGCTTGGCATAATATAAAAATATTGGTATTTTTCATATGTCTCCTTTCAGTATTGCTTTTTATGACTGTTTCCTTGTTTCTAAAATAATTGTCTTATGAACTTAGACACATTGGTCCTGTTAGAAAGTGAATTAATAGTTGGGGAGGATGGTAGTCCACCTCAAGTACTATTCATGCTTGGGCCAGTTAAGGTTTCAGTAATTTAAGCCTGGCCTCAATCCCTGGTAACTAAGGTACGTGGCAGATAGGCTTCACTCAAGAAAATGTGTAAATCATTTGGAGGTTCCAAAATAGTTAAGAAGTCAAAAACACAATTTAAATCCCAATTCAATTCATAGAAATAATGTAATTAACAAAATGACACCAAAACAACATAAATTCAATAAAGGGAACCAACAATTTGAGTTTTGAAACTCTTAAAAATTGCACCAAAAAGTTTAAAGCAGTATCTTTGGTCATCCCGTTGCACTTGAAATTCATCAATCCTCAGGCCCACATATCTAAGAAACAATTACAAGTGGGGATGTATTCCAGGTTGCTACAAATTGAATTTAGCAGTACTAGTTTTTCATTGTCATTTGCTGCTGAGTAACATTTATTGGAAAACACTGATTTGATTGAGATTTAGCATTTAGCTAATTGTATTACATACGGGCAAAGTTTCAATACACATGTTCTCTAGTTCCCTTTATTTTTGCTTTATATCTTATGGGCCCTATTTACAAAGCTACATTCATACGTAAACAAAGGTTTACAAACAAATTAACCTTTTAAGTTTTCGCCTGCTGAGAAATCTATTGTTTTTAAAATAAACTTAAAAGGGATATCCCGCCTCCTCTCTCTCCTGGCTTCTCACTGGTTCCTGAGCGTGGCAATTACCTTTCCTCCATTTCTATTGGCTGTGGCATATTTTCCTGCATTTACCAATACTTCTACCTCGTCTGCTTCTCTTATCAGTTTCCCGCCACCAAAATACTGTTAACATCCACTTTGGTGAAATGAAATTTTCATAACATTTTGCCTTTTACTATTGCAGCATATTTATATAACAGTTTATCACCCAGAGAGATTAAGTGATTTGTATAGAATCCCAGGATGTGCGTGGCACCACCAAGACTCACACCGGGATCCCCAGCTCTCAAGTCAGCAGCTCAGGCCACTGCACCACATCCTCTCCACTCCTGTATTATCTGTCAGGGAGCTCTTTCCTTTTTCCGGACGATGATTGATGAAGACAGCTCTTTGTTCATTACTGCAGCAGGTGCAGAGGTGCTGGTGTGCTGGGCTGTACAGGGGCCCATTGCAGCTCATTTTCAGAAGTTCTTTTAGGCAACCTCACCATTAAGATGGGCCCAATTATTTATGCTTGCACTACAGCCCATGGGAACCTTGTTCTGTCTCTGCACTTAGCACTATAGGGCTCTACCTCAAACAACAAATACAGAAACAGCTAAATTAACACAATTTGACAGGCCCGAAAAACATACCAAGTCGGACATTATTATTTTCAAGAAATTGCTATTGAAAGGCTTATTCTTTCTCTCTCACTCTTTTCCTCTTTCTTTTCTCTTTCGTTCTCTCTGTCTCTGTCTCCAGCATACAATACCAATGCAAATTAAGCATCACATCATCATTTAGAATCTTCAGATTGAAGGGTTACACTTATAAAGTATAAATATGGGTGCATGAATGCACTGATGCTTTGGCTTACAAAGTTCTATGTTCATAACATAGCTCAGAAGAATATACACTGCAGAGCCCTGAGTATAGCATGAACTTAGGTAACATTGGATTCAGGTGTCTTGCTCTGGATTCTAGAGACATCGCAAAAAGCATGTAACTTGGGGAACAGAAGAACTAAGTATTTAGCTCAGATCTCTTGGCTGTGGGTGAGTGTTTGAAAAATTCCTGCACTCCGTCCAACATTTTGTTCGTGTTCGCTGTGTTCACCCTAAGTGGCCAAGGGTATGACTAGATATGGGTCTCTTACTCGCTGTGCCACTGGATTCAAGCTAGCCTTGCTGATGAGGGGTGACACCACAAAACCTGTCCCAAAATGCTTGTTTTTTGCCTGGCCAGGCAGCTTGGGCGGGACTATTCCAATGGGGAGCATGTTCAAGACTGATTTGCATATGGCTGGGTCTAAATTGGGGTGGCCTAGTGGGTAAAAGAAAGATGGATTTAACCCATATCTCTTGACTGGGGGTGAGTGTTTGAAATGTTTCAGCACTCTGTCCATCATCTTGTGTTTGCTGCGACCTGGGGAACATTACTGTATCTGCACATCAGTGGTAGCCGGTAAGTTTAGCAGGTAGGGAAGCAGACTGGACACATCCGTCCACATACACACTCACGCACATCCATTCACAACAATCCCTCCCAAATATTAATGCATACACACGCGCATGCACCAAACATTAAAGAAAGTCATACTTACCTGCACAATTCTGTTTTGGTGGTCCCAGGAGAGTTAAGACTGCTGCCTTTTCCATTGACTGACTAACCTTAGTGAGAATTTCTGATCTTCTCCCCACTCTGTGTTGAGGTGCCTGTGATTGACACTTGGCCCTTGGCTCTTTAGGGCCTAAAACTGAAACACCCAGGTCTGAGGCAATTAGTGACACTCATCTTTGTCACAATGGGGAGGGACTTGAGGTGCTTTGCCAGGCTGAAGAGGTCACACCCACAGGAGCAGTTATATCTTCAGTCCAGCAAAGTTGAGCTCAGGCAGCATTTTAGTGCATGTCGAGCTGCTGGCTACCCGACCTGAAAATGAAGATTGTTTGTCAGGCTGACCTTTGCTCAACCTGACAGACACTCTTCTAGTTGGAGAAAAAGTAAGGAGGCATGGCCTTTCCACCTATTAGGACGGGTTGAGCTGCGCCGTTTGCCTCAATATATAACCAACATCAGCTGCGGCTGGTAGTGGGAGTACCGGCAGGGCCGTGATGTGGGGAGGGGGGGCAAGGTGGGGTGTAGTAATGTATGGATTCCGGACCTTAACAGGTAAGTAAACATGAAAATAAATAAAACGAATTTCGTTGCGCGCACGGCATCCCATTTGGTGATGCAGTGCGCTCAACGAAATTTGTTGTTTAGGGGCCGCATTCACTTAAGTAGTTCTGAGTGGATCTCTAACTCCTGTTTTAGCCTCCCAATTTTCACATCTACATTCACTATGGCCCTCACTCGCACTGCACCCAACGGCCAGGAAAAAAGATCTCCGCTGAAAGGCCCATCATGGGTGCCGATCAGGTATTGCAGCACCGACCCGGCGAGGAGCAGACCCAATGATGAAGCAAGACACCTATCTGATCGGGTGTGTAAGGGTCTCTTTCCGAAAGGAGGTTATCTTTCTCCTGTCTGAGATAGCACACCACTGCTCTCTTCATATACACTCACCTGTACCATAGAGTAGGAAAGGCATACCACTTTGTATTGCATTTGGGCCTGCATGCTGGACCTAGTCAAATTGGCCCAGAGTCCCCCCCTTTCTTGCAATTAAACCTGCAAAACAGAAATGTTCTCTCTAAAGTGCAATGATATTCACTCTTAATGTTATGTAATGCGCAAAAATAGAAAACAATTGCTCACTCAGTTTTTATTGTTCTAATATCTGTAAAATAAGCACATATACATTCTGAAGTAAAATCTCTAGGGCCTGATGTAAAGCATAAATGCATCAAGGTAAAATCTGCTCGCAAAGGGGCAGATACTCAGAATCTGCCCCTTTGCGACCTGTATTTTTGCATTTGGGATGCATCATCCCAAATGCAAAAATCGCAAATTAAGAAATCGCAAAATTGCGATTACTTGCATTTAAGGAATCTCAAATTGAGATTCCTTAAATGCAATGCATTGAAGTTTACAAATAGTGATTTCGCTAATAGGGATCGCAAATTACCATGAAGTTGAACTTCATGGTAATTTGCAAAAACTTTGAAAAATGCACTGAAGTGCATTTTTCAAAGTTTTATGTTGCGCACACACATGCCCTGCAACATATGTGCATAGATCAATTTCAGGGCTGCAACAGGGTGTCCTTTGGACACCCCTGCACCCTTGAAATCGCATTCTCAATTTGCGATTCGCTAATTGCGATTCGCAAATTGAGAATGTCTTCCCATTCATTCCTATGGACCTCTAGGCCCATAGGAATGAATGGGGAGGTATTCCTTAATTGCGACTCGCAATTTGCGAGTCGCAATTAAGGAATTTTAAGAAATCTCTATTGTTATAGTGATCTCTTCATGCATTGCATTTTGCTATTCCTTAATAGCGAATCGTAATTTTTCACTATTAAGGAATAGCAAAATGGGTTCTTGATGCATCTGGGGGTAAGTCTTTTAATGGTGGCTAAAACTCTGATTTACTGTTTGCAACTTTTAAAATGCGTTTTTGAAATTAGTAATTCAATTTTTGGAGTCATCACATTTTACATACTCTAAAAACAGCATTGTGTCCCCAAATGGATTGGGTTATTTGGAAGGAACATATTGTAGGCTTCCCTTCCGAATTCCTAATTGGTAAAAACATGTTCTAATATTGAATTTGACTACAGACTCTCGAGTTTGGGTGATGATGCATTTGCCTTTCTGAATCTTAAAATAAAAATAGTTTGGCAGTAGTAAATGGTTGAGAGAATTATTGCCAATTCATAAATAAACTTTAAAAAAAGTAAACTTTCTTAAGCAGAGTCTCATTTTCTTTAAGGTAAACTGGCTACATTTAGAAAACTAAATTGATTTAATTAAATCAGCCACAGACATGAACATCTGCTAATCCTAGTAGACCACAGTCCCTGTGATGGCCTCCAATCAGAATGAGCTGCAACTTGTAACCTACCTCATTAATATTCATGAGGCAATTCACACTTCAAATCAGCACATAGGTCAGTTGTAATACTTTGATTGCTAGTTTTGTGTTCTCACACATCCAACCATAGATTTTGGGTCATTCCCAGATTTACCAACACTGGTATATCTGGGAATGCGTCAAAAAGCTATGCCTCCCCATGTCAGGTGCAACAAGGAGAAATATACTTAGTTCTCCTCTTTGTTTCCTCTTTCTAAGTGTGCTGCATTCGCCATGATACATAGTTTAGAGGGTGTGAACTTGTTACTATGATATGTCTCTAACTATTTCTCAGTGGTATGAACTTTTATGCAAATTCAATTAGGTCAAACAAGGCTTCTTTCTGATTGTTTGACAGGTGACTTTGAGATCATTGGGCATTTTGTGTTCCACGCCTGTAGAGACCTCTACTAGCATCATCCTCTAACCTAAGTTGCTGATAACCTGTAAGCCTTCAGTTGAGCTAGTGGGTTCCAGTGCTCAGCACCGGCACTTAATTGTCAGCACTGGTACCCATGACAGTCTGCCACATGGTGGCACTGTTTTTTAAATTCAGAGATGAGCACAACAACTGTTGCTTATTAATTCAATATACATTAAGAAGAGCTAATAACTACTGCCAAAGCCATTCTCTTTTTGGGGTCCTGAAATTGTCGGAGTTGTCACACTTGTAGGAGTGTGACTTATTATTTGTGTTGTTACTATAATTGACAGTGGTAATGGGCAGTGCAAGCTTTATACTAATTTATTGTTATTAAGTAATTATTTATTTCTATTTATTGGTATTGATTAATTTATTGTTAATGAATTATTAATTGGTAATTATTTTTTATTAATCAGTAATTATTTTGTATTAATTGGTTAATAATGTTTATTTATTGATTAATTGATACTTATATTAATTTTTTTAGTTTATTATTCGTAGCAGATTGTGAGTTTATAGGGGAATAGGGTGGGAAGTCATTCAATTGTAATTAATTAGTTATTGAAATTATTTTTGTGTATTGATAAATAATGTACTGTTAATTATTCATTCATTGTTTTTTTTATTACTTATTAATGTTTGGTATTGACAATTAATTGGTTGTTAATTAATTAATAATAGGTAAATTAATTTGTAATAAATCATATTTATTGGTATTTATAATTAATTAATTATTAAATATTTTGTAAATGGTAATTACTTTTAATTAATTGTGTATTGGTATTGATCATGTATTTATTTCTATTTAAATATTAAATCATTACTTTCCCTACTGTTGCACTCCCTGGAGCGGGAATAGTAATTTTTACCCTCCCGCTATCCAACGCTTTCCCTACTGTTGCACTCTCTGGAGTGGGAATAGTAATTTTTACTCCTACGCTATCCAATGCTTTCCCTACTGTTGCACTCTCTGAAATGGGAATAGTAATGTTTACCTATATGCTATCCAACGCTTCCCCTACTGTTGCACTCACTGGGGTGGGAATAGTAATTTTTACCTTCCCGCTATGGAACGCTTTCTTTACTGTTGCACTCACTGGAGTGGGAATAGTAATTTTCACCCTCCCGCTATCCAATGCTTTCTCTACTGTTGCATCCACTGGAGTGGGAAGAGTACATTTTACCCTTCTGCTATCCTTTAATATTGAATATTTGTAATTAATATTACGTTAATATATATATATGTGTATTAAAAAATAAAAATGTATCTTTATTTATTTTTTTACTTACATTCATTATTTATTAAGTCTAAGGTTATTTACGTATTTTTAAGTATGTTTTAGTTATTTATATTTATTATTTCATTAATTTTACTTTACTTTTAAGACATTTAAAAAATTCGATATTTTGACTAACTATATTTTTACAACAATATTTTGGAGTCAATATTTTTGCACTTACCTGTTTGTAGATAGGAATTCTATATTTTGGCATTCTTTATTTTTTCCTCGATATTTTGGCAGGTCGATATTTCGCTCCTCGATATTCTGTCAGTGATCCGTTCAACCATTAGCCACTCACAGAACAGTTCCAGCCAGAGGGTATATGCAGGGGCCAGGAGTCCGCAATTGAGTCCACTTCTTCCAGCACGAGTCAGGAATCTGGAGGAAGGAGGCTTCTACATGTAGGATTTTCTTCAGCTCAAGTCTTCCTAAGTGCAGGAATATTCTGAGGATGTGATGGTTGAGGTTTTCCCTGTGCACTATCCAGTGATTGGAAATATTCTATCACCCAAACCTAACTCTTTCGCCACAGTCCCACACCTCCTTTTGCGGAACGTTCTCTTAGTCCTACTGTAAATTTTCCCAGGAGTACCTGTTTCAATATGGCAGAACCCTTATGCCATCATGCAAGCATGTATTGTGCACTTTAGCCAACTCCTATTTAAATCAGCTCACCTTTCACCTCAGAGGGTTCCAACTGCTTCTCTGCCCACTGCCACTGGAGCCTGACTGTTTAAGAGGGTCCTGGGAATGAACAGGAGAAGCCCTCCCTGGCATCTCCAAGTCAAAAGAGATAGCCTTATGGTTGTCCTTTCTACTTTCAGATGTTCCTAGCATAGTACTCAGCAGTTAACACCATTCTGTCATTCCTGGGCTCAGAGCCAGTCCATTTTCTTCGGAGTCTTTTTTCATTAACTCTCCAAGCCAAGGATACATATTCTAAAGACGTATCAATCTTGTGTAATATTCTGTATTATCATTACTCAGAAGTACCACAAAATTATGTAAAATTGCATACAATTGCTGAAAAAGCATATAGCATTAAACAAAAGTTAAATACAAAAATGTAATAATGAGTTGATTTCAGGTCGCATGTGTTGAAAATACTGCCGCTTACGTTCAGATTTGTAGTTACGCGCTCCAAAATTACCAGAACATTCCGCTCGGGTAAAAAAGATCTCCCTGAAAGGTTTGGTGATTGCCCAGGCTAAAGGAACTGCTGCCCACATTTGAAACCGTGCTGCTCATGTTTAAATGTGTAGTTTCCCTCTGAAACATTTCCTGAGCAGACCATTGTGGTAGAAATTCTGCCTGAAATGCCAGTCACAATAAAAAATGTCCCAAAAGATGCATCTTACAACTTCTCCCCAAATTACATGATGTCACGTAATGGCATAGTCTCCATAATTTTAAGTAAATTTGGTTACGCAAAATTACCCAAATTATGTCAAATACGCGTGCATCATTAAACTTTTACCCAGGCCTAGTGCATTCATGTTGTGGAGGTGTGAAAAGTGGTAGAACTAATTGTAAGCAAATTATGACCCCAACAGCTTAAATAAATACTTCCAGGTGCCCCTGTGTACTTTAATGATCAAAAACCTGACTTCACCATTAAATCAGATTTAGAAAATTATTTAGGAAATACATTTGAAGGATGTCACTATCATTTTGCCAGACAAAGATAGAAAATGAAACATTCTAATCCCACATAGGCCTATCTTATAGAAACTGTAGCCGAACCTACACAGTCCAGCTTTATATTTTACACCTTCAGTCACTCGGGGGACACTTTTTCAACTTATGTAGAGGTTAATGCTCTGGGCAACTGCTAGTTTTGAGGTGTCTCTGGGCCCATAATTATTGGGTCGTCAAATCCCACACCTGTTAGTTACAGGTGTGAACTATCTGCAGTGCACTATGGCCTGCAGGCAGTTGCTGTGCCCGGCCTCTGCCTGGCCCCATATTTAATATAACTTGAGGAGTTGGGCCTATAACACAACCTAGGTTTAGACCACCATTAATATTTAAACATAGATTTACCTATGTTGGACTTGTTCACAACACTGTTGTATTGATTGGCTCAGGTTTCTGAATTCCTGATACCTTGTTTTTTCTTATTTTGCCACCAACTTTTTTGTTCATTTTTACCATTTTTCAAAATATCCCACAAATTACATCACATAATTTTCAGAGTTTGCATTCCCAAATCTATAGTACTTTTTCAAAGATTACATTTTAAATTAACTTAAACTGTACAACAAATATAGACATCAAATATTTACAAAATATAGACATCAAATATTTACACAAAACATTTATAAAGTGAATAAAATAATAATTATCCAAAGAGTTTTGAATTTTTTTAAAACACAAGTCTATGATTAATTTTGTTATTTAAATAAGACTCATAATTGACTGCAATGTACATGGGGTTAAATGACAGGAGTAACAAGCTAACGCATTTCGACCTCTTTAATTCGCTGTCTCTTCAGGAGCTAGGCTTTTTAGGGTGTTGATTTGTCTCTGTTAATTCATGAATGGTGCTCGCGCTGAGCCCATCCATATTAACTCAGTGCCTCACGGCGTCCAGTGTTCTTTCTTTTACTGCCGTTGTACTTGATACATGTGTGTTTCTATCAATCGTTGTCTACTACTTTGTTGTCCAGCTTTCAGTCAGTCGGTTTTCTTTTTCTGGTAACTGCAGATTCCGGGCTGCTGTGCCCGGCCCTTGCCTGGCCGCATATTTCAGCATGGGAGAGCAGCAGAGGACACTGAAACAACAACAAAAAATCCCTTCACTCCCACCACCCCACCCTACATCCATACACCCATAGGCAAGAGACAAAAAACTCAGAGTATTTACCACCTGCTCCAATTTAGTGGTAATTGTTCATGGATTTAGGTCTATTGTTTCCACAGGAAGGGGGAAAACATGCAGAATTGAACCTGATATTCAAGAATCTTCATCTTATTACCTGTTTAGGTAGAAACAAACGGTAATCCTCATTAACAGGGAACTTATTATAGGGACCATAGTGTGTGTCACTGTTTCATATGTTTGGCACCTGGCATTGTGGGCTTGAAATGGTGCTTTATTTCCTACCTGGCAAATACACCTTCTCTTGTCAAGTGTTACTGCAGTGCATTTGAATCGCAGCCTAGCCAAAGCTCAGTGGTGCCCTCGCAGTAATATATTTTTGCACACTAGTAGTGGTAGAATGCACTCCAAGTTATTAGTTTGACAATTTTTGTCATATGTATGGGTGGTGTAATTGCACACACTGAATGTCACTTACAATAGATTTACTAGGATAGTTAAAGGACAAATAAGGCGAAAATAATTTTACCAATACCAGTTAAAGTTCAGAGGAAACACTGTAGGGTTGTATGATGTTACAACGCATTCCCTTGCAACGCATGCCTTTTCCATGCATGATCTGTGTAATGTCATGACACGGCTTGACGTCACTACCACGCAATATGCATGCTGATCATGTGACCACAGTTAAATAAAAGGGTGGTGCACGTAAACGTACGCCAGTCCGGCGACGGAGACGGAGCACACCAGTTGCTAAGCATTCCTGGCTCCTGTCGTCATTACTATTATCAAAGCGTACCTGCTGGATCCCGACGTGCCCCCACACAGTGTCGGCGCTGCCAGTGCGCCCGACACAACAATTGGCGACGAGGGTGGTCGTGCCCTCGTGTCAGCCGAAGAGGCGGCCGCGAGCGTGTCCTGGTGCTCGTGGCGCTCTTGCCCCGGCTATCGGTGCCGCCAACTCCTGGTGCCGGCAGTCCTGTGTGGTGCCCCGTCCCGTCCGGGACTTGTGTCGAGGAGGCCTAGAGAGGACTGAAGGTGAGGCTGCTGCGGTGCCCCGGTGTGGCGGAGCCGCCTGCCGCGTGTCCTCTCCCCGCGGCTGTGTGTGGCTCTCGGCCACGCCCCCTGGAGACTCTGCCATCCCGCCCGCCCCCGATCACAGCGCGAGTGCTGCCTGCACTCTGGGGCACCATAACATCGGTGCCAGAGCTGCCACGTGGAGGGGGGACAAGTGTAATAAGCGCAGGCCTAAGGACACGTACAATTAGCACAGGCCTCGGAGAAACGCTCCGGCAGGCCTGCTGAAGCCACGCCCCTTAGAGGAAAGACCCTGCATTAACAAGGAAAGGCCCCTGCAGGAGGCTGTAAGCTACCCAGAGACACTGCCTGTTGGGCCGGCACGGTACCAAGAATGAGGAATGCCCAGTGATACATAGGGCCAGACTGTGAAAAAAAAAATATTAAATCACGGTTGCTGCTCTCTGAGGCCGAACCATGTCACAGATACCGCCGGTAGAGCCCTTCATAGTAGAAGGACCCCGTCCTCCCTTGCGCCCAAATGGAAAGACTGGGTGGATTGTGTACAAATATTTTTTTAGGCCACTAAGGTGCACAAGGATCAAAAACGTGCAATGTTGCCGCACCTAGGAGGGAAAGACATACACAACATCGTCAAAACGATTGTGGAAGCCACACCAAAGAAGCACCACACCTTAATAAACACGCTCAATGGGCATTTTGAGCCAATGGCCAATCAGGACTACGAAAGGTTTATATTTAGACAGGCACGTCAACTTCCCGATGAGTCGTTGCACACTTATCATGCAAGGCTGAAGTACCTTGCCTCCACGTGTGGATTCCAGGACTTAACGGAGTAGATAAGGGGTCATATAATTCAAGGATGCGAGTCAGCCAAACTTCGAGAACACATCCTGGAAGAATCTGGCAAACGTCTTGCTGACATCCTAACCCTGGGACGCACCAAGGAGCTCTCCAAAGCCCGGGCTGCCCATATGGAGGCCGCTCTCCAAGCCCCGGTGAAGACGGAACAGCTCAATGTGGTGACCACTAGACCCATAACATGGTGGACCAAGAAAGGACCCAATACCGCGATAGCCGGACCAGCCAAAACATGTGGATACTGTGGCGGGTCACCACACCAGCCAGCAGAGTGTCCAGCAAGAGGGAAGAAATGCTCTGGCTGTGGACGATTTAATCACTTCGAAAAAGTTTCCCACTCTAAAAAGTACCGAAGGCCACGACAGAGGGCCAATGCAGTGTCGGAGAGGGACAGAACGCCAAGCGACATGGACGATGATGAGGAAGAAGAGAAAGTGGTACACAAAGTGCACATGATTGGCACTGCCACCCGGAAGGCCTGTCGTTTGCCACAGTGCAACATCCATGTGGGATCTCAGGAAGTGATGGCCGTAGTGGACACTGGAGCCACCATAAATATCATGGCAGCGGCTCTGCACCGGACACTGCATCCTGCACCTGTACTACATCCCTCCGTGATCACGGTGTTTGTGTATGGACAGGAAACCCCTTTGAAGATCTATGGGTGGTTCAAGACCTCCATAGCTCATGGGGAACGGACTGTTACCACTAATGTATACGTCACAGAAGATGGACAAGGAATGCTGTTGGGGTGTCGAGCGGCAGAAGACCTTAGGATTGTGACATTTGCTTTGAGTGTACATCATGAATCCATACAGCACCTGCTCGACGAGTTTGCAGAAGTCTTCAAAGGAATTTGCAAATTCCCAGGAAAAGAAATTCACCTTCACGTCGATCCCACAGTGCAGTAGCACATGGTAGCCCAGCCCACTTTAAACACAACTTGTAATGGTCTTAGAAAACAGTTCAAAAGGATCTAGTTCCATAGACGAGTCGATGTTCGAGTTCAATTTATTCTTTATTTTTCATTCTTTAAAAACTTTTTAAAGCATCACTTTTGGAACCGCCAACGCGTTTCGTCCCATCCAGGGACTTCTTCAGGGCTTATAAAGTAAATATAGGCTATTCAAGTTGATAAGCTTTCATTGGTTCGCAACTGGTAATTTTTGTATCTCAAAAGAAAGGAGTATTCTATTTGGTAACCATTCAATTATTCGCAACTGGTGATTATTTAATCTCACTTTAGAGCGCTTCCTCATGTATTGAGCATAATATTTAGCAGTTGAGAAGTCTTTTTTACGGAGCAGTGTCCCGGATGTAGTAGTTCCGGTCCCGCTAAGAGATCCTCGGTCGTGTCCGCTGCAAAGGGTTCACCACGGTGCAACCTGTCGCTCTACGACATCGAAGAATAGCTTTCCATTTACGCCCGCAAGTAGAGGATGAACTTAAGAAATTAGAGGCTGCTGGAGTCATCGAGAAAGTCTCTGGTCCCTCTCCGTGGGTCTCCCCCATTGTGGTCACGAGAAAACCAAAACAGCCTGGAGCAGTGATGATTTGCGTTGATATGCGTTTACCAAATGCGGCGATCAAGAGGGAGCGCCATATCACCCCGAATATCGATGATCTCATTGGAGAGATGGCTGGAGCCTGCTGGTTCTTTAAGCTTGATCTACGGTCAGGGTACCATCAACTGGTACTTGATGAAGCGTAACGAAACATCACCACATTCTCGACCCATGTGGAGTTACGACGTTACACCCGGTTGAGCTTTGGAGTGTCCAGTGCGGCTGAAGTCTTTCAAAATATTATACATGAACTGATCATGGACATCCCCGGGGTGATCAATGTAAGTGACGATGTCATGGTGCACGCAAAGTCACTTCCGGAACACAATGCCCGACTCACCCAAGTGCTCCGCCGCTTACGGGATGCTGGACTCACTCTCCACAGAGAGAAGTGTGAGTTCCTGAAGAAAAAACTCCAGTTTTTCAGATATACTTTCTCCACTGAAAGGGTCAAAGTGGATCCGGAAAAGGTTCGGGATATCAAAGAGGCTGTAGCCCCTACCAGCGTGACGGAAGTTCGCAGCTTCCTTCGCATGATAAATTACTGCGGGTGGTTCATCCGGGATCTCAGTAATCTAACACTGCTGCTACTAGAGCTCACCAAAGACTCTGTTCTGTGGAAGTGGGGTTCGGATCACGCCAAGGCATTCAAGGAGATAAAATACGCCCTCTCTGAAGCGACGAAACTGGCTTTCTTAAACCCTGCGAAAGTGACACAAATAGCAATGGATGCCGGTCCCATGGGTCTGGGGGCTGTGTTGCTGCAGAAGCGACCGCAAGAAGAAGACTGGGCTACTGTGGCTTTTGCGAGTAGATCCCTCACCGAAACGGAACAGAGGTATTCACAAGTTGAAAAAGAGGTATTTATACATTAACACCTTGGACAGTGGACTTGTCAAAGAAAGAAGGGGCACCAACCCTATGTTTTCACAAACCAAAGTATTTCCAACACTTAGCGTGCTATTTTTCAAATGCCCTCTGTCCTAAGGGCACCACCCCAAACCATAGGGTGAATGTCAATTTTTGTGTCCAATTTGAAAAAGCACAGCTTGGAAAATCAATCCAATCAAATCCGAGAGATAGATAACTCTCCCAATATCCTTGTATATAAACGCTGAGTCTTGATATATATTTCAATGCTTGTTTAATGTTCCATATTAGACAAAAGCCAGCCAACGCGTTTCGTTCTGAGATAGAACTTCTTCAGGGCAGAAAAAAACGGTCCCATGCACAGTATTGTCCAACAAGAAAAGGGGAAAAAACCTTTGTGTCTCACTCCCCACGGCAGACTCTATGTTAGGAGTCGTATATATGTTTCCTGAGGTTCTCCTTCGTCTAGTTCAATATATGTATAGACAAAGCTAACTAGAAACCGATACCTTCTATTGGGTCAGCAATCTCAAGTTACGAGTCCATGATATTAAAGGTGTGGGTGTATATTATTCAAGATTCCCAAAAGACGAATATTTCCATGGTAGTCACCAGATTTGTTGGTCTCGATAAACCAACACCGCGACGTTCCTCTGTTTCGGAAACACGCCGCCTCTGCTATCCCGAAATCCCCACCTGTGGCCACAGGTTTCTAGTTAGCTTTGTCTATACATATATTGAACTAGATGAAGGAGAACCTCAGGAAACATATATACAACTCCTAACATAGAGTCTGCCGTGGGGAGTGAGACACAAAGGTTTTTTCCCCTTTTCTTGTTGGACAGTACTGCGCATGGGACCGTTTTTTCTGCCCTGAAGAAGTTCTATCTCAGAACGAAACGCGTTGGCTGGCTTTTGTCTAATATGGAACATTAAACAAGCATTGAAATATATATCAAGACTCAGCGTTTATATACAAGGATATTGGGAGAGTTATCTATCTCTCGGATTTAATTGGATTGATTTTCCAAGCGGTGCTTTTTCAAAATTGGACACAAAAGTTGAAAAAGAGGCCATTGTCATCCACTGGGGTGTCGCCACTTTCACTTATACGTCTATGGAAAGCCTTTCACTGTTACAACGGACCACAAGCCTCTGGTGGCCCTCTTCTCAGGAACGTCCACGAAACCGCCGCCGAGGATTGAGAAATGGATGCTGCAGCTTCAAGACTATAATTGTAAGGTGGAGTACCAACCGGGGTCCCGCAATCCGGCATCCCCGAGCCGCTACCAGCAAAGAAATGGAAGACGCTGCTGACACCGAAGAATATGTGAAGTGTGTCACGGCCCGGTCATGCCCAATTCCCTTGTCCATGCAGGATTTGGCAGAGGCAACTTCCACTGAGGAATTCTTGCAGAGAGCTAAGGTGGCCCTGCAACACAACAACTGGCATAAGATCAAGGATGAGCGGAAAATACCGACGGTCCAAGCTCAGTGAATTATGGAGAGTCTGTACCATGTCAGAGAAGAACTCACTGAAGACCCGACAGGCTGCCTGCTGAGAGCACATCGGCTGGTCATCCCACGTCGCTAATGATTCGGTGTGTACAGTTAGCCCATGTGGGGCATCAGGGCATGGTAAAAACCAAGTCTCGACTTCGGACCAAGGTGTGGTTCCCGTTAATGGACGAGCTGCTAGAGTCCACTGTTCGGTCGTGCTCATCATGTCAGGCCACTAGAGACCTGCCCCGTCCGGTCCCAGTCGTTGCGGAGCCTCGGCCGAGACTACCGTGGTCCTGTGTCAGCATGGACTTTGTGAACCTGCCGGATGGCCGCCACACTCTAGTGGCCATTTATGACCACTCCAAGTCTCCGGAGGATGAGATCGTGGCATCTCCCAATGCTGCAGAATGAATACCCAAAATTGAGAAGATTATGGCTGCACACAGGTTGATGCAGGAGCTGTGCACTGACAATGGGCCTCCCTTCCAGGGACAAGAACTAGCTACATATCTTGCTGCGCTTGGCATTCGACATCGTAAAATAACGCCACGATGGCCGCAGGCCAATGGTGAAGCGGAGAGATTTATGACGACTCTTAACAAGGTAATCAGGATTGCACATTACAAGAGACAGTTATTAGATTTGGCAATATTCACGTTCCTCAGTAGCTACCGACAAACTCCTCACTCCACCACGGGAGTAGCCCCGGCTCATTTGCTGATTGGCCGAGTAGTCACGGACTCGATACCACATCATCCTCTCTGGCAGCCCCAAAGCCCTGATGATTCAAGGATTGATGCTCGACGCAAGCATGCGTATGCCCAAGTGAGTCAAAGGGGAAACGCTCAATCAACAAGAATACAGGAGGGGGACGTGGTGTTGCTCAAGAATCGCCTGTCCACAGGAAAGTTCCAGCTGCCCTATGAAAAACTGCCATGGACTGTTGTCAATATTAAAGGAGCCAGGGTCATTGCCACTCGTGGACGGGAGACGGTGACTCGGAATGTGTCTCATTTCAAGAAGTATTATCCTGAGTCTGTGGTGGTACCTTCGGCTCCACTGGAGAGTGTGGACAGAAGCAGTGGTTCCATGAGAGATGCTCTCTCAAGTAATGATGGTGACTCAGGCGGTCTGGATGACTCCTGGCCTGTTAATCCTGTTGAATATATAAGAAAGGGACCCCCTGAAGCTAGTAGCAAGTTCCTAGGTCAGGGCACAATATTTATCAAAATAACAGTTCCTAGGCAACTATGGGGTCCTGAGAGGATATCAGGTACAATGACACACAAAAAATGATAAGGGCACAAAATGAAGCAGTGTACAAGACAGATAAATGGAAAAACAATGTGGTATGAATCTGATTTATTTATACATACATAACATGGGTTTATTTAAAAACCTTTAGCAATCAATTGATAAACACAAAATCTGGAAGATTTCAGTATATATAGTTCATCGTATTAAAAAATCAATTTACATACATGAATAAAAAACAAAATACATTCATAAAAACAACCAAGGGGGTGAATAGATAATCTCAGATTATCTATTCACCCACTTGGTTCATTTTGTGCCCTTATCATTTTTTGTGTGTCATTGTACCTGATATCCTCTCAGGACCTCATAGTTGCCTAGGAACTGTTGATCCTGTTGATCCATGCCATGCGGAGCTGGAAGTGTCTCCTGCTCCGTTGGACGGCAATATGGGTGAAAATATCGCTGAGGACAGAGTGGGCTTCCCATTGTGGTGAAGCCAATCCCAGTATCTGCTGCGGAGAAACCCTGACCCATCTTGTCGGCTGAAGGACTGTTTCACGTAAGACTGTTCCACTTACAGTTATAGCTCATTAAGAGTTCAGTGGTGTTTCTAATGTAGACATTGCGGTTTCTCGCCCCATCCTATAGTGATAATGTTGGTGTTTTGTTTGTTGTTGGGGAGGAATGTAATGTTGTGACACGGCTTGACGTCACGACCACGCGATATGCGTGCTGGTCATCTGACCACAGTTAAATAAAAGGGTGGTGCACGTAAACGTACGCCAGTCCGGCGACGGAGACGGAGCACACCAGTTTCTAAGCATTACTGGCTCCTGTCGTCATTACTATAATCAAAGCGTACTTGTGGTATCCCGACGTGCCCCCACACAGTGTCGACGCTGCCAGTGCGCCCGACACAACAAGGTGGTCAAGGAGAGCAGGTGAATTTGCTACATAATAAATGGATATTTGTGTGACTCGTAAAGACTTACCCCCACATGCATCAACCTATTTAGGAAGTGCAAACGGTGCGAATCGGTAAATTCGGCCGTTTGCACTTCCTAAATACGTTTTTGGGATGCATGAAACAGAGTGTCAAAATTCGCAATTTTTTGCATTTCTTAAAAATGCAAATGCAATTAAGGAATCACATTTGTGCGATTCCTTAAATGCAATGCATAATTTTTTTAAAAATTGCACATTTTGAAATAGGAAGTGCAAATTAACACGAGGTTGACCCTCGTGTTAATTTGCGAAAATTTTTAAAAAAGCAAAAAAATGCATTTTTTTAACTTGCATGTTACAGACACACATGTCCTTAGGACATGTGTGTGTGAAACATGCACTTTAAAATACATTTCAGGGGTGCGGGGGGGGGGGGGTCCTTTGGACCCCCCTCTGCACCCTTGCAATGCATCAACAAATTGGGAGTGCAAAAAAAAAAAATGCAAAACGGCATTGATTCCTATGGGCCTCTAGGCCCATAGGAATCAATGTAATGCCATTCCTTAATTGCGATTCGCAATTAAGGAATCGCAATTTCCGAAAATTAAGAAATCCTAAAAACTTTTAGGATTTCTTGATGCATAGGATTTTGCATTTCCTAAATAGCGATTCCTTAATTTTCGCTATTTAGGAAATGCAAAATCCTAGATTGATGCATGTGGCCGTTAAACTATAACACAAAACACTTAAAACCTCTGTTGTAAATGCTCATTTCTCCAGTATTAGAATTAATTACTTGTACTTGCAAAAGTGCATTTTTACTCATAAAAAACAATAAAATTGTCAATGTCCTTCCCCTGGTTTGTATGAATTGGTACGTGCTAGTAACTGAACACAGAATTCATGTAAGATTTATGAGAAAACGTTTTCAGGTCATTCTTTTATTTTAGCTACTATTGACAAATCAATGCTTCTTTGACATTACAGACAAGAGCCAATCATTAAAACGATAAGGTGACAATAAATAGTCAGAGAGAAGCTCAAACAATCAAGTCTTTTTCCTGTTATCTCAGTGACCCCCCTGCTTCAGATGCATCACTTAATTCCCTGACCATCAATCAACATGTCTAGCTTTTTATTTCAATTTTCTTCAGCACAGCCCTACTGCTTTTTCCTGCTATTTCAGACAATATTGACAAAAGAATACAAAACCTGTACCAGAACCATTCATCAGAAGCAAGGATTTACAGTTAGCGTACTGTGTTTTTCCCAATACTCTATCGACAAAAGAATACAATAGCTGCACCAGAACCATTCATCAAAACGACATTTTACAGCCAGTGCGTTGTTTTTTTAATACAGTATTCAGAAAAAAGCGCAATGTTATAAGTCATGAGAAACCTGAAAAAGACAACTGGGTATAAAAAATACGTTTTCAAAAAATGGGGAAAAGTGTTGTGCAAGAAATTGTATCGGTGTTTTTCCCATAAAATTACATCTATAAAAAGTTTTCTATGCTACGATCACCCTCTTCATATCTTTCAGAAAAAACATATTTTTTCACAGAGTTTGCATATTTCTAAGTGGCAATTGACATTTTCTTTTTTTGTACCTTCGGTTTTGATGGAAACAAGTGTAAAACGTATGGTTTAACCAGGAAAGCTATACACCTTTGAAAAGTAGACAACATTTGGAATGCAGGAAACAGTCATTTGTGTAGATTGATCAGGGTTTTGATTTTTAAAGAAACTAATGTTTGAAATCTAAGGATATTGCAAATAAGTAGGAAAATATAATTAGTTGACAGACTCTTTAATCTGTAACATTTTGTCATTTTGCCATTTCACAAAAGTAATATGCTATTTCAACCCTCAGACTGCTCTGTTCACAGATATATATAGTGTTTTTCACTGTCCAAAAACATGCAAAACGCAAACAAATAAGATGATCTCTAACTGTGACCATTGTGAAGAAAATCCTGCCCCAAATCCCACTTGAGCTAAAGAAAACAGTGATCGTCTCACTGGTTTATCAAGACTAGATTACTGTAATGCTGTCTATCTGGGAATTCAGCAAGGATCTCCGAACAAATTGCAAAGAGTGCAGAATGCTGCTGCATGGCTTTTAAAATCAATCAGGAAGTTTAACTCAGTCATTAAGGCTCTGGAGGACTTTCATTGACTCATGATGAAAAATAAATGCACTTTCAAGGCATTGTGGACAGCGCACAGAGTGCTCCACATCACGGGTCCAGACTACTTAAAGAACAAATTATCTTGGTAAACACCTGCAAGATACCTCAGGTCTGCAGCATCCAAAATTGTTAGTGTTGGAAATGGCCCTTTTGCAGGGTTATCCCCAACCGTTTTTCTACTTCCTCCTATTTTTTCCTGACCTATCTTTGTTGGTTTTAGAACTCTGGGCACTTTACCACTGCTGAGCAGTGCTACAGTGCATATGCTCTCTGTGTAAATTGTGTTATGGACCAGTAAATCAAACATGCCAATCATGGAAACGCATGTTTGATTTACTGGTAAGTCCCTAGTAAAGTGCACTGAGAGTGCCAGGGCCTGTAAATCAAATGCTAATAGTGGGCTTGCAGCACTGATTGTGCCACCCACAGAAGTAGCCCTGTAAAGGTAACTCAGACCTGCCACTGCAGAGTCTGCACACAGTTTGTAACTGTTTGTAACTGCGATGTCAACCTGGCAAGTTCACCCACTTGCCAGACCCTAACCTTCCTTTTTCTTACATATAAGTTAACCCTAAGGTAGGCCCAAGGTACCCCTGTGGGCAGGGTGCTGTATAAGTTAAAGACCAGACGGATTACTATATATAACAGCTTTGGGACCGATCACCTTATCACTCAAGCGGGCGTCAGGGCGGGGCAGGTTTCTTGAGCCGGCACCCGATTTTCGAAAGTGAGTATGGACTGCGAGGCTGCGCAGCGGGACATCTTTTTCCAAGTAAGTGACGAATATGTGTATCTCACAGATGTCCGAGGGCTAGGAGTTTAATTGCTTTCTCCTTCTCTTTCTGCCCCTCTGCAGCCCAACAAGGTGTGGGCCCCCTACGCCATAAGCTTATGGAGCACTACTAGGGCTCCTTTAGGTAAGCCAGTCAACGTGTATATTTACAGGCTCGGACTACAGATCCACTGTACCAGATCATATTCGGACATCTGATGTGGTACTCACCATACTGTCATCATTTTAGACTCTATCGCAAATACTATGACATGATGAAGGGGTTGGGGCACCGATTACGTATGATATGTCCTATCTCTGTGTGATCAGTGCAAAACACACTTCAGCTAGTTGAGATCTGTGTGCTTATGTGGCGCGCTGGATGTGGACGGGCGACTGACCAGTCAGAGGTGTGCATTCTGCCACTCGGATTGCCATGTCGCGTCGTCTGCGCTCGATGTGCGCCCACTCACAGGAATCACAATGTTGATTTATGTAGTTTTGAGTCATGTCTCTCACTCCTTTAATTATTTGTATTACAATGCTTTCCTTCTCTAACTAGAAGCAGGACTACGTTGATCTTCAACAACAGCACTATAACATGCACTGTGTTGTTCTTGTTTTTGTTCCTTTATTTCTCCTGTTTAGGTCATGATCGCTTGAGCGGTGTCATAGCCACTAACTAAACCTCTCTGGACTTATTGGCCACACTCACACACCCCCCAGATCATTCAGAGGGCTAATGTTATCCCTCCATTACTACTATTCACTATCGTGCACCACACCATCACCATTTTTATTTTGGTCCTGAAGAAACGCCAGGGATCCTTTGGACCGACCAAGGCATGAAACATGTCGACCTGATCAGTTACCTAGGCACATTACGCCTCTTTTGGTAACACCAAACCTATGGGTTATTTTACTCTACCAAGGGTACCTTCTCATTAAAGACTTCTTAGGTATACCCTTAGATAGTTTTAAACTCACTGCACGCACTACAACACCCTATTTCTAGGACTCCACCCACACACCCACATGCACCTGATGGCAGTTGTCTAAAAGATCTCCGCCAAAGCGACCCTTTGGGGGACCCGTAGGGCATTGCACCGCCGGCCCGACGAGGAGCAACGGCCCGATGATGAAGCATGACATCCTTCGGGGTGTGTGAGGGCAACATGAGACAAGATTTGTCTTGTCCAGCACTTCCCCTCACTCTTCCCACCGAGTCCACGACCTAAAATTATTTTTCTCTATCTCTCTCCTATTTCTCCCACTGGAACAGTGCCCCCCATTTGTATTGACTTTATGGTTATTTTGGAGCACGGGCACTGGACCATTAATACGCTCCCGGTCCCCCCTCCTCTCCTTTTGAATACGTATGTTAAAGGTAGGACATGTATTGGTGGTGAATTACACTGTATTTCATTTTTCACCACTGCAAGGCTATCTGTCCCATAGGAAAGAATGAGAGTTTTACTTATAACATCTTATACACATAACTTCCCATTAGGACAAGATAAGGAAATGGAAATCGAGTTTAGTATGCCCGGACTCAGAATGTAAAAATGCATCTTTTAGCAAAGATGATTTTTATGTTCTGTGCTTGAAAATTCCACTTTTGCTGGGTTTGCGGATTGACTGTCTGGATTTAGAGTGACTGGGGCTGGGGATGTGCAATGGCTCCAGAGAGTCTGGATGAGTCAGGGCTAGGCTGAATAGACATGGGCTGCATTTAGAGTAGTGAGAGGAGATTTCCTTGCACCTGAATGATCCTGGTCTGCCTTGCACAATGCTGTCTCCACCTCCTGCCAGGAAGCTGGGCCATAGAGGACAAGTGCAAAATGGCCACGAGTCAGGAGCACTACATCGGAGCTCCTGACACCGGGATCACCTATGCCATGTAAACCCCAGTTGTCCCCCGCCATCTCCCCCCACAAAGAACGAGGACTCACCGGACACCAGACCAAGGAGGGACAAGCCTGATTCTCGCTCCTCCAACTCCAGCAAACGAAAATACGATGAGTCGCTCCTGTCTCCTCCAGGACTGCAACAGATGCCTCGGAGGAATCGGCAACCAGCAAATCTATCTGACCTCAGGACGCGCTCCATTGGACCCACAAGTGCCCCTTCAACACACGACCTGGGACTGGAGATTCAAACAAACAAGCACCAAACGACTGCGGGGAGTGAAGTGTGAGCCGAGGAAGAGCCCCGCTCCAAAGTCCACCAGTGCCTGTCCCCAAGATGGCCGCTCCTGGCCCCGAATATCCATATCGCCCCATTTCTACATGGTAGCCCTGATTTAAGGATGCCCCGGCCTCAGATTCTGATACCCCGACTCTATGCCATATACAGCTGCCACTGAATCGGTCCAAATTTGCCAACCTCGCTCAGGAACACCCGATGCCTGGCCTCATGATGGCCGCCCCCTGGGACTGATCTCGGAAGAAATATCCATGGTGCCTTATTTCTACATTGTAGCCCTGATCTAAGGACGCCAGACCTCTGACTCTGAGTCCCCAACTCCATGCCATATAAAGCTGGCATTGAATCACTCCAAATGTGTGAGCCTCGCTCCAGAACCCCCTGATGCCTGACCTCAAGATGGCTGCCCCCTGGGACTGATTTCACAATGAGTCGAGACTACGAAGCTGCCCACCTACATTTGCCGGTACGTTAATCACCGTCAAATCGTCCGCATCTAGGCCCGCGAGCTGCAGCTTAGAGGGGTTGTTGTACTTGCCCCACAGACCCTAACACTCCCCTCAGCTCCCCACCTACTGCGCATGACCTCAAGATGGCCGCCCCCAGCTTTAAACACACATGGATACTGCAAAACTGTCTCTTCACCAACACAATTGATACTAACATACTGCAGCAACACCTACATCCCGACCTGCTAGCCGCAGCCTGAAAGGGATGAAGTACATGTCTCTCTGAGACCAGCACTTTCTTCAGCTTCCTGCCCACAGGACTGACCTCAAGACAGCCACCCCTCGTCACTGAATGTAGAAGGATATCCTGTGCATCACACCACCTAACAGGGTCCGCCCCCGACCCCTGTTAGGATATTCTGAAAGTGGACCCGGCAGTTGACCCTGGGAAATCCTTGCAACCACAGATGCAGGCCGACAAGCAACAAGTAAGCTACTCTGGGTAATCAAGCTTCGCATACCTCAAAAAACCAAAGAGTCCTGTAGCACTCCTCTGGCTCCAGTGTCTGACCCCTCTGGGATACTTTCCTCCCCTATCTGAATCGCCCAAGCACTGCAAAACGTCCAGGACCCCTCCTTAGTCTCACGGTCCCCCCTTCTAAGAAACCCAATGAGGACACCGGACATGCTGACTTACTCCAACCGCCCCATGCCGACCTACCTGAAACCTCATGGCACAAATTCCTTCGCTATCAACTTCCCCTCCAACATATCCGCTAAAGCAAGAAGAAACTTCAAACATAGACTGATTAGGCAGCACCCAGAAACACTAATCGCGGACAAATACCATTGTTCCTCCAAAGGGCAGACTAAGATGTCTTTTATCTTTCACACTGAAAGTCCCGACAACTGTAACGCCACACTCAGAAGACAACTTTACATCTCAAAAACCACGACAACCTCGCACAGCACCAAACTGACGACCTCGCTCCCCAACCGCCCGGCTAGGGTTGCAAACACATCTGTGACCATCTACACGAACAGCACAGTCCTGCTACAGGCAAACAATGAGGACCCAGAGGCCTTCGACTCCCTCTTCCCTGCCCTCCAAACCGCCCACCTCCACGTGCTTCGATCGTCTTTGACCCAGCACCCACCCCCGGACAACTTGTCCTGCCAGGAGAAGCATACATTCATCACCATGCCCAACGCGACCACCTCCCGCCCCCGAGTCTCCTCCCACCCCTTGGCCCACCGGATTTGCGATCCACAACTCCCAGAGGCTCGCCAACCCATCTGCCTCACCGACACCTCCACACCAACTCCTTCCGCCTTCTCCCACACTAGCATACCGCAGACATCAGGAGGACGAAACCACAACATGACCCAATGCTCCCCTTACCCATAGTCCCTAAAAGAGGCAGCACGGCCCACACTAAGAGCATTAGACACTTTAACCGAGCCACGACCAGGGTCCCTAACAGCCAACTTGGTTCACACAAGGAGCAATAGGCTTCTTAACTTAGCCACGACCTCCACCACTCTAGACGACCCTCCCCAACTCCCCACTTTCCCTGCCCACGATAACATGGTGCATCGGCTCGCATCACTAGAAAGCCTGCTGGAAATGATAGTCAAGGGCCTGACTGAAATCCTAATTAACCAAGACAAGGCTCAAAATCCCCGCCATTACCCTCCCAGGGCGCCCCCTGGCCAACTCCAATCATCTAAAGCACCCAGCCGGGCCCCTAGCGACCCCCGTGACTCGATCACAGAGACACTCTAGAAAGGACAGTGAGTTCCCGTCACAGAACACCAGAGAGACCAAAGCCCCCACGCCCAAGTTACAGAGACTCCTAAATACTGACACCAAGATCTCAACACTACGACCCACGAGATACAAAGCCGTAATGTCACCAGAAGAAGCGACTGATCTAGTCGCAACCTATGACTACCCCCTACAGACTCCCCCAAATCCAAGATCCATGTAGTCACGGGTTTCAGAAGAAACAACCTCCTCCCGAAACCCCCGAGACTCCCTCCCTCCCTCACCACCATACCTAGGGCCCTCCCTGGTAAGATCCACGCCGAAAAGGAGGTCTCCACCAACTGCATGCTCATTAACTGCAGATCAGCCTCTAGGCATGTAACAGAGCTAGCAGAAGCCATTCTTACGCAGGACATAGATATTGCGTTCATCACGGAGACATGGCACAATGACCTCTACACTCCATGCTTAGACATGCTTGTGCCACCAGGTTTCTCCATTATCAACAAAGATAGAAAAGACCAACGAGGGGGAGGTGTAGCTATCATACACAGAGACAACATCGCCATCATGGAATTGGACTCTTGCAAACACAATTCCTTTGAATGTCTTACTGCCAATATCAAGACTAATGACAATGGTTCATTCCTCTGCCTCCTTCTTTATCACCCTACAGGAAACACCGCAGCATTCGGGGAGCACCTGTCCGACCTGATTGCTCACTATGCACTAGGGGCCGCTAACAACAAAATTCTTGGTGACCTAAACCTACGATGGAATGAAGCGAATAACCCAGTAATTCAAACGCTATCCAACTTTATCAGTGACAATGACTTATCTTAGCACTGCTCAGAAGAAATACACAATAAAGGCGCATTTACCATAAATTGACCACATACTCCCCAAGGACTGGTCGGACCATCACATGATTCGATTCCATTTCAACCAAAAATTGCTCTCTCAGTCACTGGTACAAGAGCCCCCCAAATGGGCCAGAAACCTCAACCAAATCCCCCTCGCCGCCCTTGAAGAAAAGATTAGCTTGCTCCTCCTAGCGCCAACATCCATCTCACCACAACCGAACTCACCTCGCTCTATAATACAAATACGATGACCATGCTTTCCCAACTAGCCCCCTTGAAACTAAAAAAAGCAGAGCCACACCATCCAGATCATGGTTTAACATAGACACCACACTCCGAAAGGAGACTACTAAGAGTCTCAGAAAGATGCTGGAGGATTAATCCTTTGACTACCCTCTGCGAACAACTCAGAACAGCCTGCAGGAAATACAACTATCATATCAAGATAAAAAAATCCATGTTTTTCCGCTCTGAACTGGACAGTGCAAAAAATAGACCTAAGGAGCTCTATAACATTATCAGGCAATAAACCTCCAAGCCTGAAACCTCCTCAACACTGGTGTCCAAAGAACTCTGCGCCAACTTCCTTAATGACAAGATCACCTAGATCGAACTTTCACTGGACACCAACAGCACCCCCCCCCACAAAGAGCAACATGGCGCTGGCGCTTGATAATGCCCCCACACCCCTAACAAATCCTGGCTAATATTCCACCCCATACAAGAAGCTGAGATAGTCAAACTTATCTCCACCTATAAACCCTTTTCTCACGCCCTAGACCCTATACCCACCAACTGACCAAAAAACTGAAACTCTTCCTAGCACCGCACTGGTGCACAATCATAAACAGCTCCTTGAAAAACTGATTTGTGCCAGATTGCCTTAAAGTAGGGCAAGTCACGCTATTGCTGATAAAACCCGGCTTTGACATACAGGATTTGAACAACTTCAGACCCATCTCTAACCTTCCTCTTCTGTCCAAAATCCTAGAAAGATGCATACTCCAACAACTAACCCAACACCTGGACAACAACGACCTCCTTGACTCCCATCAGTCTGGCTTTAGAAAAGGATGCATCACTGAAACCGCGATCCTCAACATCATCGACGATATCCATAAATCACTAGACTCAGACCATTGCTGCCTCCTCATCCTCCTAGACCTATCAGCAGCAACTTCTCATTAAGGCTTTCAAAGAACGAGCTGGACTTGGCGAGGTGGTCCTTGAATGGTTCTCATCCTTCTTACACAACCGCACCCAAAGAATTAAAATCAAAAACTTTGCATCCGATCTGCATCCAGTCAACAAGGGAGTCCTGCAAGGTTCAGTGCTCTCCCCACAACTTTTCAATATCTACATGGAACCCTCACTAAACTACTCAAAAAAGCAAAAATCCGCTTCCATCTTTATGCTGACGATACGCAGATCTATCTGGAATCCTCCTCCATCAAGGACATCCAAAGACTCAACGACATAATGAGAGACATCCAACATTGGCTGTCTAGCAACCACCTTAAACTAAATCCGGATAAAACCGAAGTTTTCCTCTTCTCAAACAAAGAGGAGAACCCCAAATTGCTGAATGGCTAAAATCCATCGCTGCGTCAATGGGAACCTCACCCTGGCCGACTCTGTCAAATCTCTGGGTATCACGAAACTGGACATACCCTCACACATCAAGACCTCAGCCAAGAGCACCTCCTCAACCTAAAACTACTGAACAAAATAAAACCTTTCATCCCGTCCAATGATCTCAAACAGGCTACCCAAGCACTGGTGTTGTCAAGACTAGACTATGGAAATGCAGTCCTCGCAGAAGTACCAAAATCACATCTTGCCCACCTCAAAACAACGCTCAACGTGGCAGCCAGAATGGTCACCGGAATCAAGAAATTTGATCACATTTCTCCGGCACTCAAAGAACTTAAATAGCTCCCAGTGGAAATGCAGGCTAGCTTCAGAACAGCCTGCCTCACACACAAAGCCTTGCACACCGGCAAACCTGAATATTTAGCGGCCAAACTCAAAACAGCCAGTCAGACCAGGAACCTCAGAAGCTCGAACTCTCTTCTATTCATCCCGCTGAAACTCGGAAACAAAAAACTGCGTTTCGATCTTTTGCCGGGAGCACACCCAAAATCTGGAACTCTATTCCTCCCCACATCAGAACTATTACCTCCTTTGCAGAATTCAAAAGACTCCTCAAAGTCCTGTTCCTCGGCAGCTCCCTAGGGAATCGAGAGGAGCAGCCAGAGTGTGGAAACAGCCACCTCTCACAGCTGCGACTCTATGTCCACAAGCCGCATAACCGAACTCGCCGCTAATCGACCTACACTATTCTTTATTTTGTGATTCTCTGCATTGTAACTGTTGTGAAGGGCTCCGATACCCCCGGGTCAGGCTAGCGCTATATAAATCTTCTTAAATAAAAATAAATAAATAAACTGGTTTGGACTAATCATAGACACTCTCTGCCTGAGAGAACAAAGGGATTTTGAGTATAAATATTGAGGCCCAGAACCCAGAATTGTGTAACTCACTAGAATCAAGGAACCTGCCAAGAAGAAGTGCTGGAAGATCTGCCAGGAGGAGCATGCCCCTTTGCTGTGTTGTTGCTGTGTTTGTCCTTTCACTGCCAAGGCAGTTGCTGCTTCTGCCTTGGCAGTGAAAGGACTGGACTGAACTTTCTTTATTTGTGCTATGTATCTCCAAGGGCTTGAATCAGAGCTTGCCTCCTCAGGGGTGTGGAATTTATTAAAATATCCACTTGTCCATGAGGCAAGTTGCTTAAAAAATCTACTTGTCCTTTAACAAAATCCACTTGTCCCATTGGTGCCATGTGGTTCGGCAACGGATTGTGGCAGCAATCTCATTGTATGGGAGCTTTTGTATAGCCTCTCTGATTGTGCCAGGGCTCATGCCGTGGTAGTTTTTGAATGCTAGCAATCCCTTTGTGTTGCCACGTTTCTGCGGATCTGCATGTTGGGACTGGGGGTAGTGGTGAGTGGTGGATCCAGGGTTGGAATGCCCTTTGGGTCTGTGCAGATCTACTGACTTGCATGTTTTAGGGGTTTTTAACAACTCTTCTCTAATCTTTTCCCATGCTGAGAAGTGTTGGAGATTTGCTCCTGACAGTGGCGGACGTAGACCTTCTTCCAGAGTTGGGAGAAGAGTGGTTGATGGGAGGGTGACCTTGCAAACACTCGGGTTTTTACATGAGCAAATCTGCACATGCATATTTGCTCACGATAAACTGCAGTTCAGGGATATTTTCCGGGACTGCATTTCTTGCCCTACTTCTGTAGATTCTTGTGAATTCACGAAAGCCATATAGCTGCACTCAATGCAAGGACATATACCAGGGTTGCACTTTTGAGACTTTCTTTAGTAATAGGGCCCCTAGTTTGGTCTGGCGTTGACCACAACCTTTTGTGTTTGTTAAAATTCTCTCTCCCTCTCTCTGTATCGGCTGGCTTCGCTGTGGGTGGCAGCTTTGGGCTCTTTCACGGGGAGTATGTTGGCACACAGAGTGGTTTTGTTCAGTGGCAGTAACTGATTTGGCAGTGTGTGCTTTTTTTTACACCAATCTTTTTTTTTGCTTTTGCTAATGTTTGTTATAATGGTGAGGGCCCGGCAGCTCTCACATCAAGAAGGCTTTACAGAAACCATGCCAAAACAAGTCACGTATTGGCAAAACTAGAGGGCTGACCACTAATTTCAGACCTACTGGCTTTGCCAATGCTTGTTTATTTTTATGTTTCTCGTGATCTTATTGAAGCTGGTTACACTGATTTTCCAATATGAGTGTTTTTGCGAAATACTAGCATGCATCAGCACATTATACTAAATGATGCTGCAAAGAAACGGTACCTGAAATTTCACAGTAGTTAAATTTCCTTTTACCTACTTTCATTTTTTTTAGGAACATTTTACATTGAAAGCAAAGAGTCATTAATCTTTCTCTCAAGCTTCTGCAAATATTTGTATCTAATCAGAGAGCATTCTGGGAGCATTATGCATAGCCTCATATTGGTAAACTTTGAAACCGTGAGTACACATTTTTATACTGTAACCACTGTCAGTAGTGCAGTCAGAACTTACATTTACTCAGAGCGCTCACCCTAATAATGAAGGATTTCAATTAATGAACCATAAATACAAGTTTGTACAGCATTAACATTGGCACACAAATAATAACTTAACTTCGGGCAGTGCCCTTCCCTGGCCCTTAATGTTCTACTGCGAACTGGCAGCCAAAGGGTTTGTGCTGTAGGTTGTTGGGCCTACTTGTCCCAAGGACAAAATACACATTAAAACTTGTTGCCCTTGACCCCAAACAATATGTCCTGGACGTCGGGCTATATGAATTCCACATCCCTGCCTCCTGTTCTGAAGTCTCAGGGACTGCAAAGAGTTCACCAACCTCTGGGTATGGCTTCTGGAACCACTGTATCAGTTGCCACAGAGAAGGGAAATGCAACCGACTTCGTCGCTGGCTCTTTGTCCTGATGGTATGGCAAAGGGCACCGTCTGCATCTCACACCGCAACCCTGGTCTCACCGATGACGATGACTGCTGCCACCAAGCCGCTGCTTGCACCGTAAACTGTGAGCACCCCACTCCACACTGCCTTGCTTCACTTCGCCATCCTGGTCTCACCGATGCCATCGCTGTTGCTGACTTTGACACCCGATACCGCATTATGGCTGGGGCCCCGCTCATAAATTTCACTACGCACCACCTCGTCCCACATAGCAGTCTGAGCCGACCGATGCCAGCTCCCGCTAACCGGCTCTGTTGCTTGCACCACAACCTGCCAGCACCGCATTGAGCACCGCCTCACCATAAGCATTGGTTGCGCAGACGCCATCTGTACGATCGTCATTGAGCCGCTGCCTGCACTGCATCGAGAGGGCACCGCACCCTGCACCACTTTCATTTTGCAATGCAACTGCGATGGTTGCCACGACCGGCTCGGGCCAGATGTGCCAGCCGACATAAGAAAGGTACTGTTACCGAGTCTATCCACGCTTTCACTGGCCCGTGCCGACCCGGTCGGAAGGAACTGTTATACTCTGTTGTTTTCAGCATCAAGGTAGCCTCAGATGGAGCTACCAACTTGTGTGAACTGTGTTTTTCAGGTGTTTCTGCAATTTTAAGGATATCTCGCAAAGTACATATTTTTAAAGTACTGTATGTTGGATTCTTATCGTTTTGGTCTTGTTTTTGATATGTAAAAATATTGGATATTTTTCTAAACTGGTGTTGTGTTCTTTTTTAGTGATCTCACTGTATTACTGTTGGTTATGTGCAAATGCTTTACACACTGCCTCTGAGATAAGTCTGAGTGCTCATGCCATGCTACCAAGGGGGTGAGCAGGGGTTATTTTAGGAGTGTAACTCCCTTACCCTGACTAGGAAGAAGGGTCCCTACTTGGACAAATGTACCTACCCCTGTCAACTAGAGACCCCCATTTCTAATAGTTAGGGTTCCCAGAATTCATACTGCCTCCTGAAGCTCTGGAATCAGCTACCCATGCAACTCAGCAGCCAGTCGAATCAGTTGACTTTCAGAAAACAACTGAAAACATTGCTATTTCAATCTCCTATGTAGTTGGTAGTATTCTAACCATTTTTAGTATTTGCCTTGTCCCTGCAGAGGATTGCTCCAGGCCAAACTCTGGCATATGTAGCGCCTTCTAAAAATAAATATGAAAAAATACGTACACGCTACTTAATGCTTCACATTAATTCACAAATATATACATGACGACAGGTGGAAATTCGTATGGTCCCTTCCTCATCAGGAGTTCATATCCCTAGTGAAAGGGCCTGGGCCCTTTGTTTATTTCTGCTCCAATGTCCGCCTTTCGCTGGTTCTTTTTAGCAGTATGAAAGTGCAAAGTAAGTAAAATTTTGTATGTTAGTTTAAGATACAGTGTAGCACAAAAAGGTTACACAAGAACCCAAGTCGACAACCAATTGAAGGTTAGGCAAATGTATACACATTCAGAAATTGTTGGACATACACGAATCTTAGCAGAAGAGTGTGAAAATACAGGGGAAACAGAAGAAAGCCGAATTTTCTGAAGAAATTCACTCGCTGAAACATGAAATGTCAATAATTTCTATGACAATTATGCAAGAAATGGGAAAGCAAACGTTTATGTCCCCCTGCATCGGCACTTCTCCAGTATGCATCATTTAATCCTAGCTACCCTATTTTAACTCTAGAAGTAGCATCCCTAAATTAACATATGAGGAAAGGGTTTACAAAAGAAAAATTGTCAATGGGTAAAGCCTTCCTCAGACGTTACTTCACCATAAGATGGGCCTGAGGCATGAAGCCACAAGCAAGAAAGGGAGCAGGTTGGCACTCAGGTGCTCTCTGTCAAGAATACAAGCAGGAATGGGGTGTCTGTCCCTCTCTACAATGCATCATATAATCAAAGTTGTATTCAGAAAATATCCCTTAATGCTTTTCTCACACATACTCTACAGTAGGCTCAGCCACAAAACATTTCCATGACGTTGATCCCTTTCACAGCCTTCTCCATGTACACCCCTCTGCAACAGTTCGTCCTTGGTCTATTCTCCTTCTCCTGTGTGAAAGCACCTCCCTCCACATACACTACCTGGTACTCCTTCATTCCGCAACTTATCTAATAGAACAATACCCTACTCTTCACTAAAAAACGTTATCCTCTGAAATGCAAACATGGGAACAAATACAATTCTACGGAACTCAAATGAGAATTTAAGCATTAGTTTCAGAAACGAGGAAATTTCACAATGTACTGCAGGTTCAGACCTACGACTTAGGATAAAATAATGAATCCACCATGCTATGTATGTTAGAAATTACTCAAAACAATTGCGTTCAATAGGAATATTTCCCCTAACTACATCAAAACATATATTGCAACTACATTATTAGCCTAGGAAGCAATAAAAACACAGCTGATGCATCATTGTATCACTTCACTAATGAGGTCTATGGAAACTGATTATATAGGTTACATATTTCACCACAAGTTATATAAATTAATTATCAAGCTTTACATCGGAATGCATTATTTTTGTAGGAACATGTTACTTGATTCACGTTTCCGCTTGCATCTAAATTCTCTCATAACATTGAATAATATTTAAGTGCATTCTACAAGCAATTACATTGCACTTCTAACGGGTCTTCCATGTATAATACACATTTTCTGCTCTATCACTAACAAGTGCTGGACCCTAACCTCAATAATCCCAAATACACTACACGCAAACTAATGGGCTGTAGGTATAAAGCATTATGCCTACTGGCTTTGTCAGGTCGTCACCACCTTACTAAAAACAGAGGGGCATATTACCAACGATAAGCGATATTTATCGCTAACGATGCTTAGCAACGAATTTTTTAACGCTAAGCATCGTCAGAAATAATCGCAGATAAACCTTGATATTATCAAGGTTTATCGCAAATGCGATAAAAAACGGCCGCAATGCATGAATATCGCTGAAAAGTCAGCGATATTCATGCATTACCGAGCTAATGCTCTCAGCCATGTTATCCACCTCCCATTGGATAACATGGCTAAGAACTGCTCAGGGCAGGTGTTAGTTTTTGGAGATATTTGCGCTTAGCGCGAATATCTCCAAAAGTTGGTAATAGGAGATAGCGATGTTAGCGACTGTTTCCAGTCGCTAACATCTTGGCACGCCCATTTTGCATGTCATTAGTGATAAATATCACTGACATGCAAAGTGGGGCCCAAGATGGTCGCTATCTCCTACTAGCTGTCTCTAACTGGTGTTAGCGACAGCTAGGTAATAGGGAGATAATTTTATCTCCGCTTTCTTGGCTTTTAAAGCCAAAAAAGCGGAGATAAACCCCCTTGATAATATGCCCCAGAAATACTTCATAATTCCAATGCAAAACCATTAAAACCACTACGGATGGTAGCATCACACAATGACAGTCATTAAGACATGTAAAGAATACCTATTAACTTTGGCATTGTCAATAAAGTATTCCAATGACCTTAATTAATACAGATAATGAATAACTGTTTATTTTATCTTGATCAATAAACTATTTTAATTACTTCCATAACACATATAAGGATTCACTGTTAACTTTTTATAATTTAATAAAGTATTTCTACATTCAATAAACTGTGTGCAGGAGTCTTTTTTTCTATTTTTACACATGCTGTAAAGCAATCTTAGGATCCACCAGCAAACCAACGGAAGTCTCTATATTGTAGATCCTTTAAGCTAAAATCTTGAGCACTAGGTGTACTTAACAATGTGAAGCACTCTCTCCAAGGGTCACCAATGCGGTCCCTTCGCAGACTATGGTCCTGTTTCCTTGCTTCATAAAAGTGCTTCCAGAACTCTTGGGGGAGTGCACTACTTCTCCTAAGTAGCCTTCCAATCTGCAGCAAACCGTGTTGCTGTGCCTCTATTTGCCAGGCACTGTTCCAAATATGTAGTTTAGGTGGGTCAAGTACCTTCTGGGGCATGCTTTTGCCTCCAGGCAAGGTTTTTTGTTCTGCCACCTCATGTCGCAAAAAGAAAAATTTTGTTTAAAGAATGGGGCCACATGCACTGGAACGAGGTTTCTCTTTGACCCTCTTGTTTTTTTTGCTTTTATTCACATTCCTCTTTGGGTGCCAAGCCCCAATTGGGCACCTGAGTGTGACCTTGTTATGGTTTGCAAGGGAACCTGACAGTATCCTCAGCCCCTGCCTGCTCCCTGCATGCCTAGCAGAGCCCTAGAGTGCTGTGCTGGAGCAGACTGGCGCTCATGTCCCCTGCCCACTTGTAACAAGCTTGAGGGGAGCAGCAAGTATCCTCTCTTAGCTTTTGTGGTTAACCTGGGCAGGAGGATCTGTGTCATATGCACCCATCACCCTGGGTATGGGCAAGATTGAGGTAGAAGCATCTGGTACTATTCTCTCAGCCTTCGGTCTTTCTTTAACCCTGTGAAGATGGGGGCGTCTGATGATATGTTGGAAAGGAGCGCAACAGTGTTCACTTTTTTTAGTCTGCCCATTCTGCCACTTCTTCGTATTCATTCCTGGGGAATGGGGGTCTCTGAGGACATTAAGAATAAGAATTAGGGACAGGCATGCAGGCAATCATCAACCTATGAACTGGGCCCTCCTCGGAGAGTTCTTGGTACTTCAACAATTCCCCAACTCACACACATCTTTCAGGGGTTTATTGAGCCCAATAGGTAACTTTTCACGAATGATGGCTAATTTTGTTCCTAATGGTAGCCTCTAGCCACCAAAGGTGTTCACCCCAGGCCTCCTGGCCAGCACAGTTCCCAAATTATCTTGGAGATTAATTTCTTGATGGCTCTTTCTCCGATGTGGGAGAGATGAGGGCCTGCCTTCTGTCCTTTGTTCTGTCCTCTTACCTGCGTATGGTGTTTTCTCCGTTTAGGGTCCCTTTCAGCAGAACACACCCCACAGCCCTCAAGGTAGAATACCCTCCTATCCTGCACTCTTCAGGTCCATGACCTCCTTTTGCAACTAGTAGGGCATTCTTTTGGGACAGAGGTCAGCAAGGCGGCCCTTTGATGAGAGTTCTGTGAGGATCGGCGTAAGGGGCGCCTGCATAGCCTAAAACTCCCAGGATGCACCCTGAGGGAAGGTGGAGCGGCGTCCATAAATAGATGCGACGCGCACGGTGTGACGTGTGTAATTCTTGATTCGAACCTGTCAAATCCTTGTAGCCGGTTATTCACCCGAAAGCTTCTTGAGGACGCACGGAGGCGTCTTCTCCCTGGGACGTTCTTGACTCTGAGAGGTGTCTGCCGCCGTGAAGGGCAGAGGCCGTTTGTGTATTTCAGCTTTTCCACTTGCCTTGCGTCAATTGCAGTCCGGGCGTTACCCTCTGAAACTGTCGGCAGTAAGGAGGAGTCAGTTGCAGTTCAGCGCGCTCCAAGGTAGGAGCTGTACTTGTTCTTTTCCACGGGGTTTAAACGCGCTTGGACTAGGAGCCGTTATCAACGCCCGCCCTTGTTTTTTCCGCACTAAAGAAGAGAGTAACTTTGGTATTCTCATCAATGCACGTTCCGAGGAAGCAGCAGATAGTATCCTTGTTTTTTCTGCAACTTACACGCCATCAGGATCGGATGGTATTATAAAAGGAAAGGAAATATCTAGACATATATTTCGCTTCTAGTTCTTGTACTCGGAGCCTGGATTGAGATACTGTTTAATTAGTCATTAACTTTAAGTTACAAGTAGGAACAGTTTTAAAGAGGAGCAGCAAACCTACTGGACATTAGGAATCCTTGTCATAGTGCTTCTCTCCACAAACCTAAGCGCTTCTCGCTGTTCAGCATTAACCTTACGCAATTCCAAACAAGTGTGTAGGGGTATCAGGAAAGAATATAAGCAGTTGTCAAAATGTGCACTGAGTTGATGGATGCTGATATGCCTGTTTTGTTTTTCCTAGTATCCGGTATGAAGAAATACTGCATTGTCCGAAGGAAGACAGAGTCTGCTTATGTGGCATATCGTCCAAGGTAATTGGAATTCCTGGCAAGAATTAAATGAGCATAGCATTGCATGCCCTTGCATTTCATGGTGTTGTATTTGTATTTTAGGTTCTACTCCCTGCTGTTCCCGTCCTATCCTTCCCTCACTTGATCATCCCAACACTCTGTGCAGTCATTGTAGGAGTTGGGGAGATCAAGGGGTGAACCCCTTATTGCATCGCTCGAATCCTGAGGAGTACCCGTCTTTGGACAGGATCGTTACAGAATTACGCACCCACGATATATACTCCTCCTGGTTTGTGAGCTGCAATAAGGTTACACCTTGGACGAGGTTCTCCAGGCGTTAGCCGCAGTTCAGTAGGAATTGGCGGCCTCTAGAGCAGAGACAGCATCATTACGGGACAGGGTAGAAAGACTAACCAGAAACCCCTTTGAGGTAACCACTGGGAATCCCCAGATACACGTCACAGTCCCTCCTCCCATTCCCTTAGCCAGTCCTGAAAAGTATTCAGGGAGCCCTCAGAAGATACAAGTGTTCATAACACAGATCATGATGTATTTCTCTTGCAAGCCTTCGTCATTCCCAAGTAATCATTCAAGAGTGGCTTTTAAGATCTCCTATCTTGTAGGTGGCGCAGCGAATTGGGCTGTGCCTTTGGTTCGGAATAACAACCGTATCTTGTCAGATTGGGACAAATTAAGGACGGATTTTGAAGGGGTTTTTGACAGACAAACCACGACCTTTGGCGCGGATAAGGAACTCTTGGAGTTGAGACAAGGGAGAAGTGAGTTAGTGACATATTTAACGTCCTTCAACAGACTAGTGGTTGAAGCAGCTTGGCCGGAAGAAAAACGGATGTCTCTCCTTTACCAAGGCCTATGCAATGAGTTGAAAGATGTCATAGCTAGAATAGACCCCCAACCATGCTCTTGTGCAGATCTTATCAGTCTCTCATTGAGGTTAGACGGACGCATAGCGGATAGAGGAGGGGAAAGACACAAAGGGGAAAGGGCAGGTTACAGACCTGATAGAAGCCCTAGGAAGGAAGCGACTACTAATAAGGTCGCCTCTGAACTCATGGAGGTGGGACCGATTCGTGCACCACTGTCACGTGTTGAGAGGGAAAGTAGATGCGCCCGGGGTCTCTGCATGTATTGCAGAAAGAAAGGGAATTACCTCCGGGACTGTCCCGCGAGGCCCAAAAACTAGGAGGTACCTACAAAAACAGAAAAAACGTAGCATCTACGACAAGCACAGACCTCAGTGGTGTTTCTTCTGTCCCTTCAGAATAAGATTTGGACAAAGAATGGAGGATCCCTTCTTTGGCCACCACTCAGATGAAGGATACTGAATCCCATATAGTGCTCTTGATGTGTTTTGAATATAAACAACATATATTCCAGGTGATGGCCATGCTAGACTCTGGGGCCACTGGGAATTTCATAGATAGCGGGTTGGTTAAACAGCTAGCCATATGTAGAGTACCCGGAGAAATCCCAGAGGAGGTGTTGGCCGTGGATGGCAAACCCCTTACATCCGGACTGCTCCCAGAACAGACTGAGAAAGTGCAACTGTCAGTTAGGATGGGAGGGGGACATCATGTAGAAAACCTGGCCTTGAACATCATTGAAGCCCCTCAGTATGAAGTGATATTGAGCATGCCGTGGTTCTGTCATCATAATCCCACCATAAATTGGAGAGACAAAACAGTTCAGTTCTTGTCAGATGAGTGTCAAGATCACATGGTCTCCAAATCTGTCTCCTGTGCTGCTTCACTGGCTCACCCATTCTTGATGGCCACGGCAGCTGAAAAAGAGGTGGTGTTCCCAAGTGAATACGCTAAGTTCGCAGATGTCTTTAGCAAATCACAGACGGAGAAACTCGCGCCTCATAGGTGGTACGACTGTCAGATCAACTTGGTGGATGGGGCAACCGTACCAGCTTGCAGAGTTTACGTGTTATCAGAACCAGAGACCAAACACTGGAGGGATTATTCAGACCATTTTCTGGAAATAGGTTTTAATAGGCCATCCCAATCTCTGGCAGCATCCCCTCTTTTCTTCATCGCTAAAGCGAGTGGTGAATTGAGGGCTTGTTGTGACTATCGCATGCTTAACAAAAACACTATTCACAATTGTTATCCTTTACCCCTCATACCAGTCTTATTGGATCAGGTACGCGAAGCAAAGATTTACACCAGACTTCACCTAAGAGGGGTGTATCACTTGGTACGCATACAAGAGAGGACGAATGAAAGACGGCTTTTAAGACGCGATATTGTCTTTTTGAATATACAGTAATGCCGTTCGGGCTATGCAATGCCTCTGCGGGCTTTCAGTACTTCTTGAACGATGTACTGAAAGAATATGTGGATCGCTCAGTGGTTGTCTACATAGACGACATACTGATTTACTCAGAGTCTGAGGAAGATCACCCAGAACATGTTCGGCAAGTCTTAAGATCACTGAGAAAGCACCACTTGAATTGCAATCTGAGCAAGTGTGAATTTGGAGTGCATGAGGTAGAGTTTTGGGGGGTTATGCTCCGTCCTGAAAGTTTGGGTATGGCCTAACGAAAGGTTCAGGCAGTACAGGAATGGCTAGTACCAAACAACGTCAGGGAAGTACAATGCTTTCTAGGCTTTGCCAACTATTACCAAAGATTCATTCAGGGTTCCTCACAGATGGCGATGCCGATCACCAGGTTGCTCAGGAAGGGAGTACCATTCGGATAGACCCAGGAGGCCGTCACCGCCTTTGAATACCTGAAACACGCTTTCACCTCGGTGCCAGTATTCAGACACCCACAATTGGATGCCCCCTTCATAGTGGAAGCAGATGCGTCATTTGAGGCGATAGGAGCAATGCTCTCACAAAGGGTCGAAGACACCGGGCAGCTCCATCCGGTCGCCCATCTATCTAGGAAGCTTAACTCGGCAGAAAAGAACTATAACATTGTGGACAAGGAGTTTCTGTCCATCAAGAAGGCCTTCCAGGAATGGCATCCTTATTTGTGGGGGGCACGGTCTCCCGTTACGGTATATTCCGATCATCGGAATCTTCAGTACACCAAGACGGCTAGACATGTCTCAAAGACAGATGAGGTAGATGCTTTTCTTTGAAGAATATGACTTTATCATCACCTTGCGGCCTGGGTTGGAAAATCGCAAAGCGGATTCGCTATTCTGAGTTGCTACTCACGCAGACAAGATAGCGGTTACTCATGAAGCCATTATAGTCCCTTCCAAAGAGTTATGTGTTCTCCAAGCCGACTGATACTTGGAAGATGTGCTGCATAACAGGAGTCCAGAAGAGTGGAATAAGTGGGCTAGAACGAATCCAGCCAGGAACATCAAGCATGGGTTGCCTTTTCAGTTCAATAAACTGTTTCTCCCCACACTGGCATTAAGGAAAAAGGCTTTTGTGTGGTGTCACGACTCACCTTTGGCTGGACATCCTGGTATGAGAAAGACAACACTGTTGGTACAAAGACATTTCTGGTAGGATACATTGGCGAGAGATGTTAAGATCTGGGTCTCTAGATGTGATAATTGTGCAAGAGGAAAAGGGGACATGTCAAAAGAGAAGGGGAAACTCATTCCCATGCCCACGCCACATACACCATGGCAGCACATCAGTTTGGATTTTGTCACAGGGCTTCCCAGGGATCAGGGGTATTTTGCTGTACATGTGGTGGTGGATAGCCTTACCAAAATGGGGCACTTCGTTCCTTGTAAGAATTTGCCCACAGCAGGACAAACAGCCCAGGTGATACTACAGAACTTTGTTAAGCTCCACGGAACTCCCAAGGTTATTGTGTCGCATAGGGGCCGGCATTTTTTAGCTAGTTTCTGGAGGATGTGGTGTCAAGCTTGCATGTCGAGGCAGCGGTGTCTACTAGCTTCTATTCCCCGGCGGATGGACAGACGGAGCGGCTGAATCACACATTGAAAAAATATTTGAGGTGTTACGCCACAGAGGCACAGGAATCCTGGGTTTTCTTGCTATGGATGGCCGAATTGGCTTACAACAATGCTCCTCACAGCTCAACAGGGGTATCTCCGTTCACAGCTAATTATGGTTTCTGTGCCAGGATCTTGCACATCGATCTGCCTGATGACATCGCAAACCAGTCCTTCGTACGTGCTCATATTAAGAAGCTGCAAGAGGGACATAACAAAGTGAGAAGGCACCTGTTGTGGGATCAGCTAGTGTACAAAGGATGGGAAGACCTGAAACCTGCTGTACGGGCCAGGCGGAGATCGCCCCGTCCAGTGGCTACGGATGGTGGTCTCGAATACGAGGTCAAGAGCATCTGGGATTCCAGATACAGGAGAGGGAAGCTTTGCTATCTAGTGTCCTGGAAGGGATATACCTCGGAAAATGATTCCTGAGAACCTTGCACCAATGTGTATGCTCTGGGAGCGGATTCGCTCATTCCACCACCGCCATCCCGATAAACCTGGTTCTAGGACGCGCTTGGCGGGGGGACCTATTGTGAGGATTGGCGGATGTGGCGCCTGCATAGCCTAAAACTTCCAGAATTCACCCTGAGGGAAGGCGGAGCGGCGTCCATAAATAGACGCGACGTGCATGGTGTGACATGCATAATTCTTTATTCAAACCTGTTGAATACTTGTATCCTGTTATTCACCCGAAAGCTTCTTGACGACTCACAGAGGCGTCTTCTCCCTGGTACATTCTTGACTCTGAGAAGTGTCTGCCGCCGGAAGGGGAGAGGCCGTTTGTGCGTTTCGGCTTTTCCACTTGCCTTGCCTCGATTGCAGTCTGGGCGTTACCCCCAGAGACTCCCGGCAGTAAGGCAGAGTCAGTTGCAGTTCAACGCGCTCCAAGGTAAGAGCTGTACTTTTCCACGGGTTTAACACTAGGAGCCGTTATCAACGCCCACCTTTGTTTTTTCTTCAATAAAGAAGAGAGTAACTTTGGTATTCTCATCAATGCACGTTCTGAGGTAGGAGCGGATATTATCCTTGTTTTTTCTGTGACTTACATGCCATCAGGATTGGATAATATTATAAAAGGAAAGGAAATATATGTAGATATATAGTTTGCTTCTAGTTCTTGTACTGTGGTAAATAAATAAATAATACCTCTCTTTTTGAATGCATAAATGAATAACAGATAGCTCAATAAATAAGAGTCAAGATTCGAGGTAGTAGGAGTTTTGCAGGTTTAATACAGCATAAAGGACAGGGACGGGACAACCTGCACAGGAATAGGATGGCAAGCCCTGGCAGCGCTGCCGGGGTCAGGATCTGGACAAGAAGGCTAGCGTGGTATTTAATAACAGATACATGAGCATATATACATAACGCAAACACATAGCATTACATTGCAATAGGCGTAGCAGTGGGTGGAGCAATAGGCATGACGCGTAGCAGTCGCGAAAGATAAGGGTGAAAAGAGGTGTAACAGGGCGTATACATAGACATGTGATGCAAACGTAACAGAATATGTCATGAATGGGGTGGGAACCATGGAGGGGGCTACCTAAGGAGCCGGGACCTCTAACCTGATGGTGCGCGCAAACTGGCAATGACGTATCACTAGGAGAAGCTGGGGGCTATGAACTCTGTGCTAGGAGCAGAGACTGAAGTCTGGAGGGTCAGGGCGACATGTACCTAAGCAGTATCTAGTATCTGATGTTTAGAGAACATGTTGATAGAATCCAAATGTTATCGGGGTAAAGGCGAACAGACTCTAAGACTGGAGCATGCATTATTCTACATGTAGTGCGTGATGAAGAATATTAAATGACCATTAAATGCAGTATTTCTCTTACATAGAGACGTAAAAGCTAGACAATGACGGAAACTATTGATGCGATTCAGTAGCTTTAGGAATGCAGAGAAGGAGGGCTGTACTGATAACTCGAATCATAACATACTCTTGGCAGACTCAGAGGCAGAGCCAGGCTGAACCGGGCACTGCGAGGCAGGAAGTAAGTGAAGGGTCGAGGATACAGGTGGGGGCTGTATCGCTCCTCAGCGAGGCTTCAGGGGACAGGAGCTGAATCTGGTGTCCAGGCCCTTTTGAGGCCTAGAAACGGAGATTTTACAATGGAATAACGTGCACACTGAGAAACGTGGCAACGTAGCTTTACATAGGCCTGATATTCGTAGTATTCACGAGAACTGGAAACTGACATACTAAAGGTGGACACAACTATAATTGCGTCTTTAATCGAACATGGGGAATAACATATGCATATTAATCATGCACAGATAACATATGATGGATGACACGTAGGGACACAGAACATAGCAAAATTTACTTTTCCACATTCCCTCCTTGTCACTACGTTTCCATCAGGAAACATCAATATTCATGATACCATCTATCATTTCATACAGTATCATTTGCTCGTCTCGAATTTTCTTGGAACGGGATTTAGAATGGGGCTTGGGACTATGAATACAAGAGGTAGCACAAATGCCGCAAATCGCAGGGCCACATTGTATACAGAGGCAGCAGCTAAATATGATCGCTACTGCAATACCTATAAAGGACAAGACTTTCCATCCCCAGGCGGAAATTATATTCCAGAACCAACCGGACCATGTCCAGGTGCCTGGATTTTGGTGTAACAGATGGGCAATTTTATGAAGTCTGGTTATAGCTGAATAAACAGACGGCGCGTTATTTGGAATGAAAATGCAGCAACTAGATCCGATGACTCTACAGGCCCCGCCCCTATCTGCCAATATGACGTCAAGCACGAGACGATTCTGGAGCACGACAATTCTCATAAAGGATTGTTCTTCGGTTAAATTACTTAGAGCAGAAGTAGTCTCAATTACTACTGCTTCAAGGGTTCTGGTTAACCTACGTATCAGTTTACTATTCACAACTGTACCTAAATAAGGGAAGACACCTTTATTGATATCTATATATTGTTCTAGAGCAGTTTCAGTATAATCGACAATCGGGAGGTTTCTCTTGTGTCTAGTATGTACTAGGTGGGAATTCCTATGGTAGTCGGGTGGGGCTAGAAAAACAGGTGGCAGTAGGAAGGCAATGTAACAGGTTCCCTCCCAATCGAGGGGCAGACGAACATATGCGGTCTGACCACAGATAAAATAAGAATGACGTGAAGCTTTGAAAATAGATTTCCCACTGTCACTATACTTGACAATAGTAGTACAATCACTATGTCCTACGTGTGTAGAACCATTATTTCGGACACATAATTCGCCTTTGACTGGTAGTACTGAAATTGCAGGTAAGTCTGGAGTAGTATCAGACTGAACATTCAGAACCATGAAATTCGAAGAATAGTTACCTAAATTATACACTTCATTTTCTAGATCTAACCCGGTTCTGTGGGGGAGACCTTGCTTGTCTGGAAAACATGTACTGTTAAGAAAAGACATATCTGTTGAGGATGACGTTAACGTGGACCATGCTCCACACGAACCATTATGTGAAAAAGGATAAGGAAAGAGTGGCAGAACTCCCTTCGGTGTCTGAAAAGGGGGGAGTCGACCACACACCCAACAATTAGTGGCATTGCTGGTCTGGTGTGAATAATGTAACATGCGGATGAAAGAATTATTTCGCATAGCGAGGCGGTAAGAGAGTTCATGAGGAGGCAGATCACTAAACGTGTGCTCCACCGTAACATTAGCAGACTTATTTACATGAGAAACTGGAAAATACAGGTAAAATGCATAACTGGTGCAGGAAATCATAATGCTGAGAAATAATATGAAACATAGAAAAACGATACATCGGATTGAGTTTTGACTAACTCTCTCACTATGGGGGTCTATTTTATACATGTCAGAAACAGTCTAACCGTTTCACCTAGGGGAGGACTTAGACAATCAAACTGGCTGACTTATTTTACTAGACCGGAGTTTCAACTTATACTCCTGCTGTGGAGTTTTCTCTAACGGGGAGGGTGCAGTATCATTGTTCTTTGCGGGACAGTCCTTAAGAATAGTACTTTGGTAATCCTTTGAATCCTGGGAAATGTTCTTTGAGACCGGTTTCAGTCCATAAAACTTCTTTATATGTGAAAGATGCACCCAGCCTTTGCGTCCCTCCAACTTCACGGCTGTACGGGTGGCGAGGAGGACCTGTCGGGGCTCCTTCCAGCGAGGCTCTAGCGGACTTGAGCGGTCAAAATTTCGCACCAGGACCATGGATCCTGGAACGATTTCATGCGGTGCCACCTCGGTATTGTCTGGAAATGCGGCGGCAACCTGTGAACGACAAGAGTTGAGGGCAGACATCAAGGAAGCTAGGTAATCTGTCAGCATATTACTTGAAACATCGGTAATACTTCGGGGTCTGGGTGTACCCCACATGTTAGGGGGGCGGCCGAAAACGACCTCATACGGGGACAGACCTGATCTGGAATGTGCGACCATACGCATATAGAACAAAGCGACTGGCAGAGCTACTAGCCAGTCCACACCTTTCTCTTTACATACTTTGGCGATGCGGATTTTCAGGGTCTGGTTATGTCTCTCTACGAGACCTGCTGCTTCAGGATGGCGTACACAATGGAACTTCCACTGGTACCCTAACAAAAGGGAAACATGCTTCATTAACTCTGAGGAGAATGGCTGGCCGTTATCAGAATATACGACCCTAGGGAGTCCATAACGGGGGAAGAACTCACGAACCAACTGCTTGGCAGTGGTCGCGGCTGTGTAATCTGGGACTGGATATGCTTCTGTCCACCTGGACAAAGCGCATACAACTACAAGGACATACTTGAAACCTCGACATCGCTCCATCTGAATATAATCCATCTGGAGGACTTCAAAAGGGTGGTCAGGAGGTTGGAATCCACCTTGTTCCACCGGGACACTTTTACCTGGATTAAACTGACAACATATCATACAGGTACGGACTTTCTGCTTGGCTGCAGCTCGTAAATGCTTGTTGAACCAAATGTTCTGGATACTGTCTAACATAGCTTTTTCCCCTAAATGTGCTGGACTATGTGCGGTATTGATAATGACTTGAACCATAGAGTCGGGGAGAAACCAAGTGGCTTTTCCTTTCGTTAACCATCCTTGATCTGTCTGGACCCCTCCTTGTTCGGACCATTTCTTGATTTCTTCGGGAGTAGCATGTAACTGGATATCTATGACATCTTGAGTAGGGTCCTTAACTGTCATACATGTAGTCGGATCTGGAGTGTGTGTCATGTTAACTGGAATGTCTGGAGTCTGTGCTGTAAGCTTGGCTGTGCGATCTGCTAGATCGTTACCCTGGGAAATAATGTCAGTAACTTTCGTGTGTGCCTTGCATTTCATGATAGCAATGGATGTCGGTAAATGTATGGCATCTAACAGAGCTTGAATAAGGAGACCATGCTGAATCTTGGTTCCATGAGAAGTCATGAAACCTCTCTCCTGCCAGAGCACTCCAAAGTCGTGTACGACTCCAAATGCGTAGCGTGAATCTGTGTAAACATTAACTTTCCGGTTCTTAGCGTGTATGCAGGCTTGTGTCAGAGCAACTAGCTCTGCTGCTTGAGCGGACAGGGTGTCAATACGGTGTGTCTTAATAACTTCGGTGTCGGTAGTCACTGCATACGCGGCGACTAGTTCTCCTGTACTTGTTCTCATACATGAACCATCCACATAAAGTGTCAGGTCGGGATCTGGTAATGGAATATCTGTCAGATCTTGTCTTGGCTTTGTCGTAATATTAACTACTTCCACACAGTCGTGTGTGTCCGGACTTAAAGTAACTGATGGTAACAGTGTAGCAGGGTTCAGGATGTTGCAGCGTCTGATTTCTATGTGTGGCTGGAACAGTGTCAATTCGTAACCTGTTAAACGTGCAATTGTCAAGTGCTGAGTCTGTGTTCGGTTTAAAAGAACTTCCACGGAGTGTGGAACTTGTACTGTCAGGGAGTGTCCTAATACTATGGAATCACTTTGTCTGATAGCTAGTGCTGTGGCTACAACTGACTTGAGGCACGCAGGGAGAGCCTGGGCTACAGGATCTAATGTGCTCGAAAAATAAGCACAAGGCTTGTATTGTCCTGCTTGATCTTGTGTGAGAACAGATAATGCTGTACCTTCACGTTCTGTGACGAAAAGTGTAAAAGGCTTACTGTAGTTTGGTGTAGCTAGAACTGGAGCTTGACATAGGGCTTTCTTTAACTCATTGAAACTGAGTGTATGTTCAGATGTCCAAGGGAGGACAGTCGATACGGCTGCCTCCTGTGTCGTTAACTGTATCAGTGGCTTGGCTAGAAATGCATACTGAGGAATCCATTGTCGGCAGTAAGAAGTGAGGCCGATAAAAGCACGTACCTCCTTCTGGGTCTTGGGCTGAGGAAGACTCGCTATTAACTGGATACGGTCTGGTGTCAACTGCCTACCCCTCTTGGACAGTAAGTGTCCTAAGTAGACCACTTGCTGGACACAGAATTGAAGCTTCGAAGGGGACACCTTGTGCCCCATCTCGGCTAGGAAATACAGAACTGTGAGGGATGCTCGCTCGCAAGCACGTTCAGAACGGGCTGTGACCAGTAGATCATCGACATACTGGAGCAGGGCAGTGTCAGTTGGCATGTGAATGTTGTCTAGTTGTCTCTTAAGTGCTTGACTGTAAATACTAGGACTTTCTGTGAAACCTTGAGGAGCTCGTGTGAACATATAGCTCCTTCCATTTAAACAAAATCCGAAAAGGAACTGGCTGTCTGGATGAATGGGGACACTAAAAAATGCATTCTTGAGGTCTATGACTGTAAAAAATGAGGCTTCTGAATCAATGGCTGTCAATAGGGAAGAGATATCTGGGACAACTGGGTACTGGGGAATAATACATTTATTAAGCTCTCGTAGGTCAATCACTAATCGATATACTGGGGGTGCATTTGGATCAGTACGTTTCATGACTGGAATGATCGGAGAATTGCATACATTGGAGTCAGTTTCTACAACCACTCCTTGAGCGATGAGCTCGTCAATAATTTTGGATAAGGCTGCTACAGCCTCCGGTGGCAATCTATACTGTCTGATTCGTGGTAACACTACACCTGGCTTGAGAGTCACACGATGGGGTGTGATTTGCATATAACCAACATCAGTTGGACCTTGCGCCCATAGATGCTGCGGAACATTGGACAATCTGGGATCAAAATCTCGTAATACATAGTGACCCTTAAAGTCACGCAGGAACAATCGTATTCCCTCTGGGGAACAGCATATAACTGCACCTAACTCTTTCAGTGTTTTAATACCTAATAGATTCTCTGGACATGACTTAGTAAGTAACAGATCAGTAGTACGGGACAATGGACCTACTTCTAGAGTAACTGGCTTTGATATTTCATTTACAATGGGTTTTCCTGAAAATCCAAGGGAAACATTTCTTGAGCCTGAGAGCGGAGCCCCTGGAACTTCGGCGTGGCTAATTGTGGTCCTACTTGCCCCTGTATCAATCAAAAACTTTCTGTCTTTCCCTAATACTTGACTGTGAACATAGGGACCTTCTTGATCTACAGGTATCTCGATGAGAGGCAAGCCTACCTCCCTCTCTAGGCTGTTTCATGAATATGGCTGATACTCTGGATACTCAGACTGTGCATACTGGTACATCTGCTGTGTAACGTGCTGTGTTGCAGCGATGGGCTGCGGTGCTGTAACTGTCTGTGGTGCATTCTGTGGCTGAGGAATCTGTGAAACTTGTTCTTGTCTAGGCGGACGTGGTCTTTCTTTAGTCTTACCAGTAGCTATGTTGTGTTTCAGAACTGCACACTCGTTTATAAAATGACCTGGCTGTTTACAATAATTGCAGTTCCCTTTAACGGGAGCTGCAGGATGACTGGCTTGATTCGGACCCCTCTTCTGACTGTCTTGAGGAACAGATTGTGCAACTAGTACTTTCATTTTCGTGTCTTTCATACGTTTTCTCTCGTGTTCTTGCTCTTCTCTGATTCTATTCTGGTGGTATTGGAGCATCTGTAACATCTGGGACGGGGTATTAGCTTGCCAGGTACTTTCGACTTTCAAAACTCGATTCTTAATTTGTGGACTTGAATTCTCGACTAATTTAGTAACAAAAAGGTGAGGGTATGACTCACTACTTGTCTTGAGGCCACTGTTGATGCTAAAACATTTCTCAAATCTAGAATAAAAATCACTAATGTCTTCGTCTTGTTTCTGTTTACAGGCTGAGATTGCATCCCAGTCTTCCTTTTTCGTTGTTAACAATCTGGGTAAAACTTGAATCAATAATTCAGGTAATTCTTTACATTTCGCTCCAAGACCGGTACCTGGTACTCGTGCCTTATCTTCAGCTTCTAGAACTGCCCAATCGATCTTTTTCTCTCCCACCTCCCATTCTTTTTCCTTGAGCTTTTCATACACCCCTGCGGGCAGCAGAACCTTTAACATTTTAATTATATCTGGATACGTGTATTCTCCCATACGGAGCATGTCTTTTAATTCTCGATGGAACCCTGCTGGATCTTTATCGTGACAGGGAATTAATTTTTTCATCTCTAAGAGTTCCATCTTTGTGATCGGGGTGTAAACAAACACTCGTTCTAGTTCGCCACCCGTTCCTCTAACTGGGTGGACTTCTCGTAACGGATTCTGTCTTTCCATGTAAAATGGTTTACTTTCTGGGGGTGAGACATGAACAAAATGCGGGTTCAAAAACGTTCTATATTTGTGACGCTGTTCTAGAATGACACTAATTAAATCGGTACCTAAACCTTTCCATCTATACTGGAGTAACTCGTTCAGGATATCATGTAACGGGCCTGGATCAGAGTGCTGACCCTCATACAATGTAATGAGGTGCTGAATCATATACATACCCGCCAGTCGTTGCTCGGCTGGGGGCATTTTCAGAAACATTTGTGCCACTATTTCGTCTGGAAAAGTGGTAGAATCAGTAGTCCATCGGACTGCTGATCGGGCTAGTTCTTGTTCATGCATAGTACTTAACTCACTGTAACCGATTCGTGATTTCAGAATGTGATCGGTAGCTTGAAACACTTGTTCTAGAGAACCTTGTTCTGGTGCTGGATGATGGAAAGTTGACTTGTGTTCTAGGCGTAAATGGCGATCTGGAAATCTAGATTTTCCTACATACGCTATTCTGACGGGATTCTCGTCGTCTACCTCTTCAGTATCAGAGTTACTTTCTTTCTCGCTTACTTGTGCTGCTTTACGCTGTTCGTGTAACTTTATTATTTCTTTACGGATTTTCCTGTACATACTTTCCATAGCACTGATGGTCCTGTGCTTACCCTCGGCTATATTATCACTCCACTTTGTCAGGGTTCTCATTTCGGCTTGATCTTTGGACGGGTAATCTTGTTCTCTTATTAAACAATTAATCAAAAACTTTAGTATCATGAGCTGGATCTCGGCTTTCCTTTGAGACATGACTTCGCCAATGCTTTCTGGATCATCCCCTGTACGGATGAAACGATATATTCTGTCTAGATCTTCTTTCATATTCGGTAGGGTGACTAGATACTCGGCCACCTTTCTTACACGTAATGAATATAAAACCATATTATCCTCGCCTGGGACTGGATCATAGCCGCATTCATTAAGGGCTTTTCTTATTTCTGCTACAGACTGATGTCTGGGCGTACGCTGTGACGCTTGTGCATGTAATTCGGCTGACGTTAAACGCTTGTGTGGCGGCGGGGTCTGAGGAGGACCTCCTCCTGCGGCCCCTAAACTAGAATCGTCGACTGATCCTCTTCGTACTAGTGTGGCAGGAAATTGAAATGCGGGCTGAACTGGTATGGCGGGCTGGACCGGGGGGACCGTAACAGGTACTGCAAGGGGTACCCCGGTGTCTGGAGAAACGGGGAGTGCCTGATTTACAGGGACTGGCGGAGCGCGAACAGGATTTGCATATTCTGGGACTGTGTCGTCCAAATAGGACGAAATGAAAATATCAGCTGCGGTCTGTTTGTGACGTAGCTTGGTCGGAACTAATGGTGGCGGAAAGTTACTGGATGCCTCCGGGGTCGCTTTTGGCAGGCCCTCGGCAAGAAGAGGATACATACCCTTAATAAGAGCATGCCTCTGTCTGTCTGACTGTTCGGTTTTAACTCGTTCACCAATCTCGATTAATTCCCTTTCTTGGGCTCGTTCCAAGGATTCTCTACTTAATTCTGACTTTCTGATTTCTTTTTCGGTTCTTTTATGAGATTCTTTGCGCCATAACTCGATGGCATCTTTCTGTGACTGTCTGGCTTTCTTTTTCCATAATGCTTCTTCTACTCTCATGATGCACTCGGCATCCCATGTGCCTGACACAGGCCATCTATACTTTTCCTCTAACTGTTTGGTATACTCGACCCATAAATCTAGATACAATATGGCGCTTATGCCATGCTTCTGATACATAAAATGACCTGGACTGTCCCTAGGCGGGACAGGAACTGCTGCTTCTAGCAGACCTTTTCTAGTTCTCAACTGACGCAGTTTTGAAAAGAGCGGCATGACTGAACTATAATCTGGACACAATACGATACACAATAAACACGATAACTACTTCACACTCATTCCACGACATCAAGATACATGAAGAACATTCAGAATAACAGTTCGAACAGAATACTACCTGGAATACGGAAAACAGAATACATGAATTTTCTCGAGAACAGAACAGACTAGAACAGAAACTAGATGCACTGCTGAAACAGTACGAAACTTACCGGTCTCATACAGAGACACGTCAGGACCCGTATCCACCGGAGTGGACACTTCGTTTGTGGGCTTGTGTACCACCAACCCACGGACCAGAGTCAATTAAATTGACCCTGTCTAGATACTACCCCAGTAATGGTACTCACCGGGCAGTAAGAACGGAAGGCCTCAGACTGGACGGGACTGCTTGGACGCCGGACGGACGAACTTCGGACTTCTGTTACGGGTGGGCCTCCGGATACCTCGGACCTTGGACTCTCGGCTTGGGCTCTGGTCGGGACTCGCCGCGTTCCTCCACCGTCTCGTCTGGATGCTGGACCGCCTCCTCCGTCTCCTCCGTGGGCCTGAGGGATACTTGAAGCAGAAATATCTGCCGGTGCGCAGAAGAGTTCCGTCACGACTGCAGAGGGTCAGGGGGTCGGCGTGGCTTCACCGACGCGTGGGGAAAGGGCAATTCCCTGTTCGGGCGCCATTATGTGGTAAATAAATAAATAATACCTCTCTTTTTGAATGCATAAATGAATAACAGATAGCTCAATAAATAAGAGTCAAGATTCGAGGTAGTAGGAGTTTTGCAGGTTTAATACAGCATAAAGGACAGGGACGGGACAACCTGCACAGGAATAGGATGGCAAGCCCTGGCAGCGCTGCCGGGGTCAGGATCTGGACAAGAAGGCTAGCGTGGTATTTAATAACAGATACATGAGCATATATACATAACGCAAACACATAGCATTACATTGCAATAGGCGTAGCAGTGGGTGGAGCAATAGGCATGACGCGTAGCAGTCACGAAAGATAAGGGTGAAAAGAGGTGTAACAGGGCGTATACATAGACATGTGATGCAAACGTAACAGAATATGTCATGAATGGGGTGGGAACCATGGAGGGGGCTACCTAAGGAGCCGGGACCTCTAACCTGATGGTGCGCGCAAACTGGCAATGACGTATCACTAGGAGAAGCTGGGGGCTATGAACTCTGTGCTAGGAGCAGAGACTGAAGTCTGGAGAGTCAGGGCGACATGTACCTAAGCAGTATCTAGTATCTGATGTTTAGAGAACATGTTGATAGAATCCAAATGTTATCGGGGTAAAGGCGAACAGACTCTAAGACTGGAGCATGCATTATTCTACATGTAGTGCGTGATGAAGAATATTAAATGACCATTAAATGCAGTATTTCTCTTACATAGAGACGTAAAAGCTAGACAATGACGGAAACTATTGATGCGATTCAGTAGCTTTAGGAATGCAGAGAAGGAGGGCTGTACTGATAACTCGAATCATAACATACTCTTGGCAGACTCAGAGGCAGAGCCAGGCTGAACCGGGCACTGCGAGGCAGGAAGTAAGTGAAGGGTCGAGGATACAGGTGGGGGCTGTATCGCTCCTCAGCGAGGCTTCAGGGGACAGGAGCTGAATCTGGTGTCCAGGCCCTTTTGAGGCCTAGAAACGGAGATTTTACAATGGAATAACGTGCACACTGAGAAACGTGGCAACGTAGCTTTACATAGGCCTGATATTCGTAGTATTCACGAGAACTGGAAACTGACATACTAAAGGTGGACACAACTATAATTGCGTCTTTAATCGAACATGGGGAATAACATATGCATATTAATCATGCACAGATAACATATGATGGATGACACGTAGGGACACAGAACATAGCAAAATTTACTTTTCCACAGTACTCGGGGCCTTGATTGAGTTACTGTTTAATTAGTCATTAACTTTAAGTTACATGAGGAGAGGAGCAGAGAACCTACTGGACATTACGAATACTTGTCCTAGTGCTTCTCTCCTCAAACCTAAGTGCTTCTCGCTTTTCAGCATAAACCTTACGCGATATACAATACCAAACAGGTGTGTAGTGGTATCAGGAAAGAATATAACCAGTTGTCAAAATGTGCACTGGGTTGTTGGATGTTGATATGCCTGTTTTGTCTTTCCTAGTATCCAGTATGATGAAATACTGTATTGTCTGAAGGAAGACCGAGTCTGCTTACGTGGTATGTCGTCCAAGGTAATTGGAATTCCTAGCGAGAATTAAATGAGCGTAGCATTGCATGCCCTTTCATTTCATGGTGTTGTATTTGGCCTGGTGTCTGCTGCAGTCAACTATTCTGACTCCAGTCTATGCAATAGTAAGGAAAGCACTGGACACCAGAGGTGTAAAATTTACTATTCTCTCTTCACTCTGTGCAGCAGTAGAGAGAGAGTAATTTACTTCAAACAAATATCGCACTTTAACAACTCTATTAACTAGCCCAAACTATAAAATTATTAATATAACAATTCTGTCTAAATTGAACAAGAATTAAACAAATTACATATTTCTTACAATTTTTAAGAATTTTTATGAATTAAAATAAACATTATTAATTCAATTAAAATACCACACTATGGGCATCATTATGAAGCTAGTCAGAAGACCGCCTGGAAAGCAGTGTGCGGTACGACCACTGAACTAGAATGATATTGCCATGTTGGTGGTTGGAAAAGTGATCTTTTTCATTGTGACTTACTGCAGCCTGGGCTGCAGCATAAGCTGCAGTGTTAAAGAGCACATTTTGCACATCCATGCACCGTGTGCCAGGCATCGTTTGGTGCCTGGCACACGGTGAATGAATGTGCGTAGGGACACTACAAGTGGCCCCAAACCACATTACAGAGGCCCAATGAAGGTGAATTGTATTAGGATTTTAAGACTGTACGAGCACCTCCTCATTTCTCAACATTTGTGGGGGGTTTTGGGGCCCTGCCAATTTAAAGCTCCTTATCTTTTGGTTTTTAAAGTAACATTCAATTATGTATTCTTTTATATAGCAACGTAGGAAACCTAGATGGCCAGTATGCTATATACAACATCCATAGGTACAACAGAGTAGGTACTATTACCATAATTCCAAATTTACCACGGGGACCAGTGGATTTGGAGTCACATGGCACAATCAGCTTTTGCAAGTTTACCTCCAATCGAGCTTAGATGGAGATTTACAGGTTGTTTTTCTGCTCTATCCCGGATGTATTGGGTGAATTTTGCAGCCTCCAAGCCAAATTTGCATTTACCCAGGAATATTTCATCAGTTAGCTGTAAATAAAACATTATGGGCCACATGCATCAAATAATGGAATTGCGATTCCTAATTAGAGATTTTTAAGGAATCACAATTTAGGAATCGCAATTCCTTATGCATGTAGGAATCGCAAAAAAATTGCGATTCCTACAAATTCCTTAATAGCGGCTCGCAAATTGTGACTTGCTATCAAGGAATGCCTTTCCTTTCATTCCTATGGGCATAGAGGCCCATAGGAATGAATAGGAAGTCATTCGCAATTTGCGAGTAACAAGTAGGTACTCGCAAATTGCGAATGCTATTTGAAGGGTGCTAGGGGGCCAAAAGGCCAGCCTGCCTCACCCCCAAAATTGGCATGTGTGCAACACATGGCACTTAGAAAATGCAATTTTTTGCATTTTTCTAAGAAATTGCACATTACCATCAACTTGAAGTTAATTTGCAATTCCAAATTGCAAAAAACGCAATTTGCTAATGTATGATGCATTGTATTTAGGGAATCGCAATTTGCGATTTACTAACTGCGATTTCCTTAATTGCGAATGCCTTTGGGCTTGATGCATCGGAAATAGCATTTTACCGGACGCTAACGGTAAAATGCTTGATGCATGTGCACCCCTATAACCCCATGTTTGAATACTGAAAATGGTATGAATAATTCAGAAAGGTTTACTAACTATTTATGCGTCCCTTCGCGTAAAATATGCACTTTTTATAAGTTCTTTAGTGGGGTAGCATTGCTAAAATAGTTAGTGTGTCTAGACATTCCTGTTTTAGAGGAGCTACCTTTAGATTCGTAAGGCAAAAGTTGCGTTTAATTCTTACATTTACCAATTATAAACTAAACCACATCTCTCTTTGTGAATTCTAAGGGAAGAAAGGGTCTGTGAAGATAATGTATGCATGCAACTGATTCTTATCTGACTGCACATCCGACTACAAATATTTGGTGGAGAAGCAGCTGTACTCACTCACACCTTTGCAAATGCAGAAGATGTCCTGCAACCTTTTCTGTGACGATAAAACGTATGTTGAACTAAAATTGGATAAAACACAGCCTCTGCACTGCTTGTGAAAATATAATGCACCAAGCCTAAAGATACGTAATACTCCATAAACATTTCGTATGAATGTAAGTATCTTTTCTTCTGTCACTTGAAAGTAGCATTTAACAATGGCCACTAGTAAGGATTGAACCTCCGTCCCTGCATTTGTGTTAAAAGAGTTTTAGCTGTGCGACGTTTTTGAACATGCTTCAAATCTGTGGCGGTTCCACTACCCAAACATCTTCCTCCTGTAACTAGCTAGGGCAGAACAAGAGCGTAACTGGATGTATCAATATGGTGGAGGTCAGTGCGATACAAAGCATTAAAAAACATTGGATATTTGTATGTGAGAGGGTGTGCTTTACCATTCTTATTTCCATTTCAGCAAAGCTCTAGAGCTTATGCAATTATGAGCTTTTCACACTAGAGTCTTATTTCCAAGAAACACTATTTACTCGTGAAATCTAGATCGCATTTCTTAAAACACATCATGCACATATTTTCTTTATTTCAAGAAATAGAGACAAAATATGTATTTGTTCTTTGCGCTTAGGAGCCAGTCTATAAATTGAGATGTGGAATATGTATTTTTGCTTCATATCCTCGTTTTCTGCTGCAGTTATCAAATGTTCACCGACTGTGAAGACAAAATGGTTCTTTGGCGCATACTCCATTTGTCTCTAGTGACAAGTGCGGAAAGCATTCATTCAACCAAAGAAATCTAATATAAGTGTATTTAGGGCCTATCCTTTTACACATAACTTTTCTTTGGAGAACAATCACAAGAGTCAACATTACGATGAAATACTTTCTCTGCAACTCCTTTACTCTTTGCCTTCCTATTTTCTATACCTATTTGGGACTGAATTTGTCCTGTTGCCAGTTGGTCACCCTAATGCAGTGACTCCTGGGACCTGGCTATTCTGCTGCTGGTGAGGAATGAGAAATGAGGAAAGAAACAAATAATAATGATTCATTTAAAATAAACAATTATATACATATATATATATATATATATATATATATATATTACACATAAACTAAATGTAACTATGATATAATGCAGACTGAAAAGTAATACATATATTATTCAGCCCATTGTTGTGTCACTAGCTACTGGGTGTGGAAGATCATGGTGTGGCGGTGCATGCAGTGCCACACCTGCTGCTCTGTAGGCCATAGCCCTTGCTGGGCCTGCCGTCTGCTGTCAACATAAGGGGGAAGTGGTGCTGCACAATAAAGTAGGGCCACTGCCGCCTCTGCCTAAACAAAGACGTGGGAGGGTATCACCCTCTCGCGCCAATGCTGCCTAAAGGAAGTGCTGGACTCCACTGAGACGCTATCTGCGTCTGCCATAGCTGGGTTGGGTGGGAATGGGTGTAAAAAAAGTTTAAAAAAAGGCAAAACGGGGGAACAATATTATAAAGCAAACACACAGAGGGAGTGGAAAATGAACCCAAAGTGAAAAAAAAGTTAAAAAAGTGTCAAGGTCTTTAGCTTCTATTTACAGATGGACGCAGGAGCGGGCAAACGTAAGCTAATAGGAAGTGAGTCCCAAAGTTTAACTGTAAGAAAAGTGAAGGATCTGCAAAGCTTTTCTAGCTTTAAGAATTTTTGGAACTTGAAGCAGCCTGAGATTATTAGATCTTAAAGACCTAAACTGATGATAATGTTTATGTCTTTTCCTAAGGTAAGGAGGACTTTGGAAGGCTCCATATGCAAAACTGAGCACTTTAAATTGGATGGGTTTGACTATTGGCAGCCAGTGTACGCATTTCAAATGAGGAGGAATTGAGTGCCAATGTGGAATTTCCAAAATCAGTCTTGCTGCAACATTCTTCACAATTTTTAGCCATTGAATCAAAAAGCCTGGAAGGTCCAGGTGAAGACTATTAGCATAGTTTAGTCTAGAAGTTACCTCGGTGTGAACAATAGTTTTTGTGTATAATCAGGAACCAAAATGCAGCATTTTTTTGAGCGATCTAAGTTTCATACAACACCCAGCAGAAATGTGGTGAATTTGCATTAGAAAGGAAATAATAGAGTTAAATAGTATTCCCAAGTTTCTAGACAAAGAAGCAGGTGCTGGGAAAAGACTGAGTTCATCCGGCCACCAACTGCATTGATCAGGCAGGCACTTAATCCTAAAGAAGAGAATTTCAGTTTTATCCGAGTTTAATGTGGGAAAATTTGAGTTCAACCATCCCGCCACTCCACATAGAGCAGGAGAAGTCGGATGTCATCTGCATAAGATATTACTTAAATGCCTGAAGATTCAATTAACTTGGTCAGAGGCTCCAGGTATAAATTAAATGGAGTAGGGCTCAAGGCTGAGCCCTGCAGAAAACCATATTCAAGTGTTTTCGAAGTAGATTTAAATGGAAGAAGTTACACTACCTGAGATCTGCCCTCAACTAAAGATTTTAGCCTAGTGTAAGCTTGATCATGAATTCCAGCGATTCTGACCCTATCCAGAAGAAGTGAATGAGCAACAATATAAAGGCGACTGATAGACCAAACAGGACTACCATAGCAGAATAACCCCGATCAAGGTTTTCTTTGATGAATTCAGGAACTTCCAACAAAGTGGATACAGTACTAAAGCCCGTTTGGGAATCGGATTGGGAATCATGAAGTAAATTGTTAGATTCCAGGAAGTGAGGTAATTGCCTGTTAACGAATTTCTCCAAGATTTTACCTGCAGCAGGTAGGAGCGTAATTGGTCTAAAGTTGTTCTAATATTGCAAGATCAGCATTTGGCTTCTTTAACTGGGGAAGCAGGAAAGCCTGTTTTGAACATGAGGGGAAAAGAACAGAATCCAGGGATTGGGTTGAAATGGGCCTAGGTAGCAGGACACAGAAGGGGATGGCTAGGCAGGCTGGAATAAACAAAATGGCTCCACACTTGGGTGCTGTTTGTGGTGTTTTTGACAGCAAAAAGTGTTAAAGTGTGTTTTTCCTGCAACGACGTGCAAGACAAATCTCATGTAATTCCACATTATCTCCTGTAATTGGTTATTAATTCCATATCATTTTGCTACAGAGAATTACGCGAGTTACACCAACCCTTACTTGTATTGCTCGTGTAGAACTGGATCTTCTTTGAAGGTGTCATAGTGGACTTTCTTTTGTCGAGCTGGAGACCTAGAGACCTGAAGAGTATGATACAGGCTACTATTGAATCGTGTGTAGAGCTCATAGATGAGGTCTTGAGCATCCAATCATCTATAGAAGGGTAGACCTAATCACCTAGATGTTGAAGGAGGGCTGCCAATGGAACTATGCATTTTGAAAAGATTCTGGATGCAGGTCAAAGGCCAAAGGGAAGGACTCAAAATTGGTAGTTACAACTGGCTAATTCAAATCGTAGGAACATGCAATGTTTTCTGCATAAGGGAATGAAGAAATATGATTCTTTGAGATCCAGTCATGCTATGTGTTTATTCCTCATTCGAAGCTGAAATACTTACTGGCGAGTCACCATTCTGGATGATTTTCTACTTAGAAAGATCAATGTCAACAAAACAAATAAAGAGAAGGCACTCCAATAACCAATGATCATTGTATCTTGTATTGACAAGTCCAAAAATAGTATTCCTGAATTGATGGTCAACGAAATGTCTACATTCAGTCCATCAGTAAAAAAGGACTATCCAGGCCAATAAAATATTCAATTATTTTATTCTTGCTTCTTATTTTGGATTGTAAACAAGCAAAGTGTTAACCGAGCCTTCTTTCTAATTGCAAACAAGCAAGTCAGTGGCCCAGTCACCTTCTTCCAAGTGCTTTGGAAGAACGTTTGAATGGAAGGCCCCAGGCTGTGGCTCCAGAGGATGCACCTGTAATTGTTCTTTGTCCTAACATTTATTGTTTACTTGTCTTGGGCAATAACCATCACCAAACGGGGACTCTGGAACAGATGTGTTATCCGTTGCAGTATCCAGAAGCTTAGCTGGAGGGCGAGGAGGAATTTGATTTCAAGATATCTGTTGCAGTCATAGTGGAGAAATGGTCACTGAAGCCATTTAGTTTAAAATTGATAACAGTGTTATCATCCATGGGTCAAACATCAACAGGTGAGTCAACAACGAGTCGGTCATCAATGGGCAAGTCGTTAGTATTTTGTTCATGAACAAGTTAATTGATTATGTCATTTGCAAGAACAGTAATGACAGCATTCAATATGGAATTCTTTCTCACAAAAAAGATGATGGGAGGAAATGCTTGCAATAAGGCTAACTACTGGCAATCAGTTGGGTAGCATTCCGACCCATCGTTCTTTTGCACACCATGCCACCTCAGTTTGGACCCAGTCATATCAGTCTTGACCCTGTTCCAATAGGAATAGTGTAGGCTGAGCTACCAGGCCAGTTCTTCCCTAAACAGAAAGAAGCAACATTGACTGGTTTTGCCCTGATAAGGGCTCATCTGTCAGATGTAGCTTGGTTCCAATGGCACAGAAAGCTCTGAGGTGAATTAATAAGAGATAACTTTAAAAGTACATTCAAGGAAAGGGTACAAAGAAGGGAGTTATGAGAAAGAAAGAAGGGAGGAATAATTGACATTATGAATGGAGAGGCAAGGAAGGATATAAAAGCACATGTCTTTGTAAGCACTAAAGAAACACCTTCCTGTGATTTTGCATGGCGCAAAAAGAGTTAACACTGATAGTCACTGATTTGTAAATGCTTTGACAACATTGGAGGGTAGTGAAAAATCCTCACTGGAAATCACAATTAAACAAGGAAAATTCATTATTGCATAAATGACCATAACAATATTTGTGTAAACTGCAATGGAACTCCCATTTAGGATTGGGCTAGCAACTATATACATATCAGATTTGTGTCAGACATTGAAGAATGCTACTACAGTATTTGTTCTGCTATTTAAATCAATTTCCTCTATTCCTGTCCGCAAGTGTTTGAAGCAGTCTTTGTCTTAGTTCATTGTTTCTACGTAATATATCTAGTGCAGGAAAAACTTCCAACTCAGTTAATGTATAGTTCATTTTGAAATCTGTCTGTAAGCTTTTAACTCATCAATCATTTCAGTAATGATACTCCTAATTAGTACTCTATTTATAGTTGTAAAGGCAACCCCTTGCATGGAACAATCTAAAATGTAATTAATGTACCACATCTGCCCTTACTCACATATATTTCAAGTTTCTGTCTAAAGGGCCACATGTGGTCTTCGTTTTTTATTTGTTTGTTTGAAATATTGTTGTAGCAGAGTATCTTCTTTTAGAATGCATGGACATTTTTCTTCTTCTTTGTCTTTGAATCAAAGGTGATTCTGATGTGGCATTGGACCAAACAAGATTTTTATGATTGGAACAAGGATACCTTTAGTGGGAGACCCTAAACCAATCCCTACAAATTTCCGATTACACACTTCACTCTGCTTCAGATTCTGTGCCTTATGTAACCAACATTCTCCCTAAGTCCTTTGAAAACATATTTATTATACTTGTTCTTAGACCTGTCAGCCTTAGGGTGGCCTTCTCCCAAACCTTTGTCTACTTACCTCCAATGTTTACTGAAATTCAATATTATTGTCTTGAGGACTCTGTGTACTTTAACACTGATAACCAGTGCTAAAGTGCTTGTGCTCATTCCTCAAAACATGGTTTGGTTTGCATATACCTAATTAGCATAATTCGTTTACATGTAAGTCCCTTGTAGAGTGGTAGATCATATACCCAAGGCCTACACATGAAATGCTCCTACTGGGCCATCAGCACTTATTGTGCCACCCACTTGAGTAGCACTTTAAAACATGTCCTAAGCCAGCCATTGCAGCCTAAAGGTAGTGTTGCATTACCATGTCAACGCAGGATTTAAATCTCCATGCTAATCCTTAAACTACCTTTTTTTTACATATAAGTCACCCCTAAGGTAGGCCCCCAGGTAGCCCATCGGGCAAGGTGCTATGTAAATAAAAGGTTGGACATGTGATAGCTTTACATGTCCTGGTAGTGAAAAATTCCTGATTTTGTTTTTCACTAATGTTAGGCCTACACTCTCATAAGATGACATTAGGATTCCTTATTACATTTAATGATCAGGTAGATATACACTGGTTGGTACCTATGACATTTTAATGATAAACCCTCTATAATCATAAAGTCAGATTTTTCATTACAATTTAGAAAATCCTGCTTTTAGAAATTTGGCATTTTCCTGCCCTTAGCCCTATCTCTCTGCAGCCTGTCTTGGGTTCCATTACTGGGTGTAGATGATATTCATACTCTGAGGATTCCTCACAGCCAGTCACACAATAGAGAGATTAGGTGTGCCTCAATGGGCCGTCTGCCAGCAGGATTGGGGGTAGAGCACAACCCCACTTACACCTGAATAGTCTGTTCTCTGCCTTCACACACAGGGTCTACCAATCCTATATTGTCACTGCAACCATCCTGAAACCAAGGCTGGGGAGTCAGGAAATTCCATGCAGTTTAAAAAACTTTTCCAGAGCCTTCTCCCACCTTCCAGAGGAAACGCAGCATGGTATGAAAATAGGACTTTCAGACCCACTCTTGAGTGCACTACTGTACCTGCAGAAGGACTCTCAGAAGACTGCCTACTGCTGTGGCTTGCTGTGCACTATGCTAATCTGCTGCTGTACCTGGAATGACTTATTTGCTGCCTTGAACCCTCAGAGACCAGTCCTGCTGTTGAGCCCTGCATCTTCACCTGCACCCAGGACTACCAGAAGTGAATCCAAGGACTAGTTGTCTGGCCTCCTGCTCAGAGCCACAGGGGCATGAAAGGCTCCCACTATCTTGAACCTACACCTGTGCCTAGCCTGCTTGAGTCCTGGACCCCCAACAAGTGTCCCACTATTTCTGGATCCTTGGTTTTGGTGCTAAAGGAGCCCAGATGGCTGATTCCTCAAACTGAGTATTTGGGTATATTTTTGCCCAAAAGTGCTCTGAAAACCAGAGGGAGACTGGGACCAACCTGCTCCCTCTTCGTCCATGGTACATCGCCTGTTGGATTGATTTCAGGGCTTCTTTTGCTACGCTCTTCTCCACAGCAGTAAGCCCATTTTAGCAGTCCTTTTCCAAAGAGTTGTCCTACCTAGTTGAACTGTCTTCGGCTACGGCCCTCTGCCTCGTCCCAATACACATTTTTGACTTCCATTTTGGCGACTAAGTCTGGACTTGAAATCTTCACCCCGGTTACTTCGCAAGACCATTCAACAACAACGCTCCCTCCTCGGGCACCTCCTGCAGCCTTGCCCCACTGAACTTTATCTTCTCAGACATTTTTTCTCAGAATTTCTTGTAAGTCAAAATGTATCCGAATTGCACTTCACCACAGACAGCCCTAACTTTCAACTTTGACCCAGTCTCACACGACTAGATGCCCGCAGTTGGCGCTTTGGTCTTTTAGATGCTAGTTTTCAGTAAAAAGCTTGGAAAATCAATACAGGTTGAATTTGTGTTGCTTTGGTATCAAATATATTACAATTTTCTCTAGTTTTCAAAATTGGATTGGGATTTTTCTTGTGTTGTGATTATACTTTATTGCTGTTTGCATAAATACTTTACAGATTGCCTCTAAGTTATGCCTGACTGCTTTTTGTGCCAAGCTACCCAGCGTTAAGCACAGGGTAATATAGTGACCTTTTGTGGTTCATCCCGCCAGGGACTGTGGCTCCACCTGGTCAACCAACAACCCAATTTCAAGCAATTGTTATGTCTTTAGTGCCAAGAAAGTTTCTCTAAATGCCTAACTCCATTCACATTCAAACTCATGCAGCCTATTCCACCCATTTTGGAAAAGGGGGTGGTGATGGACAGAGTTTCTGAATGATGCAGAATACTCTTACCAAGTCAAGAGATCATGGTTTTAATCCATCACCGTTTTTTAGCTCAATGCACCATCCCAGGTCAGAACCTGGCTATATGCAAATTAGTCTGTTCCTGTCCCAGTGCATGATGGGAACAGGGCAAACCAAACTACCAAGCCAATTCTTATACTGGGAAGGAAACAAGCTTCCGGGGACCGGTTTCTGGCATCACAGCCTTCTTCGGCCCGGCTTGCTTGAATCCTGATGGTGCAATGAGCAAGGGACTCACGTCTGAGCATACCCTCCCACACATAGTGTGGATAAAACCGATTTTGGAAAAGGGGGTGGTGATGGACAGAGTTTCTGAATGATGCAGAATACTCTTACCAAGTCAAGAGATCATGGTTTTAATCCATCACCGTTTTTTAGCTCAATGCACCATCCCAGGTCAGAACCTGGCTATATGCAAATTAGTCTGTTCCTGTCCCAGTGCATGATGGGAACAGGGCAAACCAAACTACCAAGCCAATTCTTATACTGGGAAGGAAACAAGCTTCCGGGGACCGGTTTCTGGCATCACAGCCTTCTTCGGCCCGGCTTGCTTGAATCCTGATGGTGCAATGAGCAAGGGACTCACGTCTGAGCATACCCTCCCACACATAGTGTGGATAAAACCGATTTTGGAAAAGGGGGTGGTGATGGACAGAGTTTCTGAATGATGCAGAATACTCTTACCAAGTCAAGAGATCATGGTTTTAATCCATCACCGTTTTTTAGCTCAATGCACCATCCCAGGTCAGAACCTGGCTATATGCAAATTAGTCTGTTCCTGTCCCAGTGCATGATGGGAACAGGGCAAACCAAACTACCAAGCCAATTCTTATACTGGGAAGGAAACAAGCTTCCGGGGACCGGTTTCTGGCATCACAGCCTTCTTCGGCCCGGCTTGCTTGAATCCTGATGGTGCAATGAGCAAGGGACTCACGTCTGAGCATACCCTCCCACACATAGTGTGGATAAAACCGATTTTGGAAAAGGGGGTGGTGATTCCACCCAAATCATCTTCTACACAATCTCAGGATTTCACACAAGGCAGGGGGTAGTTTATTAAGTACAGTTCTATATATATCGTGATCAGAATGTTGCTTCAATAGCAATGAGGTTCGGGTATTTTGTTGAAATTAATGTGAAGCATTATTTTCAGTTAATGTTTGTTTTGGGTTTAAAAATAGTGCTAAGGTAAAGGTTTGATATAGGTTAGAGTTTGCATAAAGGGTTGAGTTACATATAAGATTAAGGTGTGGGTTATAGGCTTTGCATTCTAAAGAGTGAAGAGTGGGGTTTGGATAGCATTACTATTTGTTTTATTTTAAGGATTTGGAGGAAGGCAAAGGTTAGTTTATGGTTAAGGGTTAGGTCTAAAGTAAGGGTAGATTTAAAGTTAGTGTCAAGTTTTGGCTTACGATTTTGTTTATTGCAAGGATTACAGGTCAGAGTGAGCATATTTAACGGTGACCTCAACATTTTTAAGAAGTCTTTTTATCGACCTCCATGTGGAATTTACATTCTTTTTAAGTAAAAGCTTCATATCCAATGTTGATTATAGGAGATGCTCGGTAATATTATCCTCTGTAATGGATAATTCTGTGATAACATGTATCCCTCCTAGTGATCTTCTTTAAAAGAAGTTAGTGTCAGCAAGTTCATTCAGTCACAAATGTCCAATCAGTATACTCCACTCAAATCCACTCCCATGTCCTGACGATGGTGTGTATCCTCTTCAGGGGTGTAGCTTCAGGAGGGTTTTTGGTGTGTTACAGAACGTGTTTGGGGTCTTACACCCCCTCAATAAATGTATTTTCCAATAGAAAGTTGGGTCCAGGTGCTTTCTGTCAGGTATGGTGAGACGTCTGTTGGATGTCACCAGGAATTTGTACATACACACAGACAACGCACACACACTTTCTCTCTCTCTCTCTCTCTCTCTCTGTTAAGAAAGTCCTATTTATCAAAATATTGTGTTTTTTCGCTTCGCACATATACCAATCAGCATTCCTTGTTGTATAATTTATTTAAATATTATATGCCAGCCTGATTGTCATAAAATATGAAGCTCATAGCCCCTCCCCCCACCCACTCTTACTGTCCAAACTTTGCTCCTGGGGTCCTCTTAGATGACTGGGCCTGGCAGATGATGTAATTGAGGTCATAAAGGGCATGATTTAGAGTTTGTCTGATAGGTTACTCTCTAACAAATCCTCCAGATATCCCAATTACCTTAATAAAGGTGCCATAGGGTATGATGCACCTGTAATAAGGTGAATCAGACATCCGTAAGGTTTGAGACAGAGTAACATGTCTGCCAAATCAAATTTTAAATCAGGCTCTAAGACTTGTGAATGAAAATTGGCTTTCCAACCAAAAGGTGTGAAGAAGCATGAAAAGTCTTGCCAACAAACATATTCTCAAAAAGAGATGTTAATAGGTCTAATTTCAGCAGCATGTTTTTCATTGTTTCTGTCAGAAGTTCGGTGCTGCTTCTAAACTGATAACAACAATGAAACTGCAGGAATGATTTATAGTGCTCCACGGTTTTGATAACTGACTCACTCACTATTTCTTCCTAAAATAATTTCAGATATGAGTTTGAAAGTTTGACAAGGCAATGCTGCTGCCCCTTGCTATGTTCTTCCCTGATCTATTAAACCTTACTTTGTGTGATCAGAAATTCTTTGATTTAATTTTATTTTGAATCACAATGCCAAGATATTCTTACTGTGTGTGGATGACACCCCTGTGAAGGATATCACACCCTTTTGAACAGACTCTACTGTCTATTTTAAACTTCTCAACTGTAGGAAATGGGTTATTAGTAGGTGCGGGTATTGACTCTCAGTTAGTAATAATACCGCTATTACTAAAAGGCACAGTCAAGTCCCAGTAAATTAATTTTTACTCAACCCTTTGTACCTTGACAAACGAGCAGTCAGGCTTAACTTTGGCGATATGCATGTGTAAACCATTTAAGACCACTAAAACAGTAAATAAGTAAACTTTACAACACAATAAAAAACCAACACTGATTTATACCAATAGGAAATATTTTTATCTTTAAAATTACACCTGAGCGACAAAAATCCAATGTAAGGAACGAGAGATATGAATTTCTAAAGATTAAATAAACAACAATGTACTTTATAGTGCCTAAAATCATAAATCACTATTTACAACCATTTATAAAAGAAGCAAAGGTGCACCACTCAAAATCTCTCTATCAACACAAACAAGTCAATTGTCCATATCCAGAAAACAGAGAAGTCTTCAGTGTTTCTCTTTTTTTCTTCCTTTATTTTTTATTCCGGGAAAAACACAGCGTTCAGCAAAGTGAACAGCCGACCCGTTTCATCCATATACAGGACTTCTTTAGGGCTGTTAAGTACAAACAGATAAAAATAGAAATATAAGAACAGATTTATTACAGATATATGTTGCTTCATACATGGAGACAAGCAGGCTTGATGTCCTGCCTATAAAACACCACAAAGACAGACTAACATCATATTAAAACATTGCAATACTTTCATATGACACAAGAACAATATTACGTAAGTCCTCCCTGCTCTTGCACATAAGGTGGATATTAAGACAGTCCCAGCCGGGACAGGATTTGTCATGGGGACCCTTGTATGTACATGTTTCCTATGGTTACTCACTTCATTGGAGAAACAATTTAATTCTATACCACGAGCTCCTTAGAGAAAGAGAATAGCCAGGTGAGTTCACCCGGAGTTCCCTAACGAAGAGAGAACAGAGGAGGGAAAATGAAAGAAGAAGAAGAAGGGACAGAAGAGTGCCAGAACATTAAGTGACGGTGAAAAGAGCAACAAAATAGCAATGATAATTGAAACACCGTCAATACATACAAATCCTGAGAGCCCTTACCATGAAAGGGACGTGTGATGGTGTTGTATAGCATTTTAGGACCCTAGTGTAATTTTCCCGATTCATGCCCTTATATAGGTAAAAATCACCATACTCTTACATAGGCATAGAAATCATAACCATATTTAGACATAGCTCATGCAGTCCAAATATGGCATGGCTACTTCCACTAGTTCCAAAAATCCACAACATTTCTTGGAAAACTCGGCTTCAGCAGCTAGGGATTTCCCCTTGCTTGAATATTGATTTGCCCAAGAACTCATGGAGTTTTCAAAGAACTGAGACTCTTTGATGACGTTATTATGTCCACCTTTACGTCAAACTCGGTACTTGCCATAGCAAACACACGGTGGTTTGGAGCAGTTTGACTATCTACTTGCCTGACGCATCCTGCTCCAGCAAGTGCCGAAGGAAGCAGACCCTCCGGCAGACGCACTGAGAGAGACGCTGTCTTTTCTCTTGCCGATAAATCTAGCTCCAGTGTTTCCAAGCTACCCTTGCAGGTTGTTCGGAAATCGAGTCCTGAGCCTGACCTTCTTCATTCTAAACCAAGGTACAGAGCTGATTAGACCCTAAGAGAAATCTTGCATAGATTCTTGGCAAAGAATACAAAATTTATGCTACACCTCACTTACTTCTTTCCTCGTACTAGACTTAGGTTAGGAACATTGGGATAGGCACATTATGGAAGCACCAGTTGAGTACTTTTAAGCCTTTTGTTATTTATGTATGTATTTAGCTATGGTCTAGGAACCATACAATGCTTTTACAGTATTATTTTATTCTACTCTTCTTACTGTACGCATTATACTTTGCAACCGGTATCACGATTGTAGCAGTTAATTTCTTCTGCTTGAGAAAGAAGACTGTTCAATAAATACTTTTATTGAAAACGCCCATCTATCTATTTCTCTGCACCTCTGGTGAAACGAAGCATGCACGAATGACTGAGTAAAATATCTATCTATTGTTTCCACGACTCTGAAGATTTGGGAAACATAGTTGTCATGTTTATGCGGTTGTAAGAAACTAAATCCCTTCTTGTGAACTCGAGAAAGTTTCTAGTGACCTCTGAGCTAGCTGGCACTCACAATTACGTCTAATATATTCAATAGAGGCCTAGTAGACTTAAGTCCTACGTCACAGCCATAGGATATATTTTTCCAATGCGCAGAGTCTATTGGGAATATAGGAACTACACTACATGGCGCCCAACATTTGTTAAGGCACTAATTTAACGCTAGATACTAGAGTAACTCAGTCGTGCTTTTCACAGAGACCCCTTTTGCCCATAAAATACTCCAACAGATGTTTGTAGTGGGTTAAAGGATAAAATATCCACCATAACTAAGTAGGGCAAAAATCCCATGTATTTTTTGGTTTGTTCAACGTTGAAGGATACAGTGTTCCAAAATATTGTGCACCTTATCTTTATTTCCTTAAAACTTGCTCTGAAAGACTTTCAACAAAATGTCGAATAGTGATGAAGAAAACAGAAGATTTGCAGTAAATGCAAACCAACCAGGCCTTGACATTCCAGGTTTTCGTAAAGACAATGTGGATGCTATAATCATCCCGGAAAACGTAAGGAAAACAATAGCTATAAAGCTCATAGAAAATGGCCTATCAGCAAGAGGGGGTAGTAATTTTTGTCATAGAGGCACATGAATATCGGCAGACAGAGGTATTCTATACATGGATTATCTTTCCACAAGCAAATCCAAAAACACATGTGTTCCACTTCTATAAAATAGTGGAACATCCAGCGGAATACGTTCCTTTCCGGGACATTGAAATTCCACTAACTTACCAAGAGCATCAGCTCTGGTTTGAAGGCGCTCTACAACATCAAAATCACATTACCAGGCTCGGTCCACTAGGTAGACCAGGAGCAACATGGCCGGTACTAGCCAGCTATACACCAAATCCTGCCATTGAACAAATGACAGGTCCAGAACTATTAGCTCAGCTAAAACAATTAATTAAAATCCATAGACAATTGGTACAATATGTCATGCGGACTCTAACAGTCCAACCTGCTATAAGAATTCCACAGCATACCCCTCATCAGGGGAACACAAACAAAATAACACCACAGACCATACAATCAGTCCTTGGTAAATTACCAACAAAAAGGGAACAAATTCCATTCTGGTTAGCTAAAAAAATTACTCAGATCAAGGCAGTATTTCCTGATAGTACACCTCCTGAGAAACACAGGATTCTAACAATCTGTTTACCAATGGGGATTGCACCACACCTGGATGACTGTGACACTTGGGGTGCAGTCTTTTCTGCTATCTACACAAAAACACATGGTGTTCCGTTCATGGCGGTAATACCAGACGTCCTGAAACAGATTCAAAATGAATACAGGGCAGAGCCTTCTTTAAATCTCGGTATGAAGCTACTGAAAGATTTGAAACAGGTCTCAGCTATATTATAAGCCAATATTAAAGGTGAAGCAGCATCCGTGGCAATCCGCCAAAAAGTAAAAGAACTTGATGTAACTGAGCAACCATATGAACTGGCCAGAATAATAGAAAAATCCTATGAAGAACTAGGAGGAGATAGTTTGGGAGGGAAACCAGTAAAGCCCGAACTAACAGAAAATCCTGAAAAAGTTTTTATTAAAAACATACTCACTACTCCTAAAAAGAAGTAGGAAAATACTAGACAGACACTTCCTAAGGAGAAGAGTTCTCAATCAAGAGGGAGGTCTCCTCAAAAGGAGCCTCTGAAAAGAGGTATGACCTCAGAAACAGGGATAATTTGAGAAAACCTGATAGATATCAAAATACTGATACACGTTCGTCTCGTACCTTTCTGACTTCCTTGCAGAAATCCGAAAGAAGAGGACGATCAGAACACAAGGAAGAACGCGTGAAGTCCAAAGATGATCAACACGTTCCGAAAAATAAGAAAACTCAATTTACCAAAAAGAAGGTAGCAAGTCTTAAAATCAGACATGCCGAGGAACTCGAGGACACACCTCAAGAATGGGGAGTGGACCAAGACAATGCTGGACAGCACAGCAGAGGTTACCATAGCTCGTAAGATCCTGAAGGATCATCTGAAGACAGTGGACCTGAATGAATGCATTCAAGTTGAAACTGCAGATACCAGGTTTAATGTACCACATACGTTATATGAAGTAACACTCCGAATAGAGGGAGACATAACTAGGAAAATAAAAGCACTCCTTTGGGAAAAACTATCTAAGGGTTATGACATTCTTCTGGGTGAAAAGACTGGCCAACTGAATTTGTATGGGAGTGCCCACATGGCGAAGAGATCATTATGCCAGCCTTCTCAAATCATATTCCTATTCATAAAAAATACACCTATGCCAGAAAATGGGCTGTGGCCCAGGCACCAATATTAAATAAAAATCATGTGGGATGGGATGCGGATTCTACTCACCACAAGATCCAGTTAAAAAATCAACCAACTGCTCAGAAGCAGTATCCAGTTAAACAAGAATCTAAAAAACAGGTCAGGGAGATCCTAGATCAACTTGAATACCAAGGGGTGATTGAAACATGCACATCGTCCATGAACAATCCTTTGTTTCCTGTCTCCAAACCAGACAATACATATCGGCTAGATTTGGACTACAGACATTTAAATTCTTGTTGCAAAACATTTGCAGTACAAAATGCACATAGTGCAGCACTGATGAATAACATCGCGCGCAAAAAATATAAAACAACATTAGATATTTCAAACGGTTTCTACTGTCAAAATATTGCACCTGAAAGCAAGTACTTGAACGCGTTCTCAATAACAGGGACACATGGACACTTTTGTCGTCTCCCCCAGGGATTCAAGAATAGTCCAGGGTTACTACAAATGTATGATGATGAGGCATTATCGTATGTCGATGACATCTATCTTACAGATGATGATTTGGACACGCACTTGAACAGGGTGAACACCATAATACTTGGTTTCGCCTCTGAAGGGTACAAATTCAATTTTAAGAAATCAAGAATTGCCCACCTCAACGTCCTATTCTTGGGATACGAACTTTCAAGTGAAGGCAAAAGCCTGGCAAAAAACTTTTTAGAAAAATGTGTGCTGCTCCAACCTCCAAAAATGCTGAAAAACTTAGTCAGTTCTAGGATTCCTGAATTTTGGAACAACTTACATTCTAAATTACGCAGAAAGGGGTAAACCTCTCTACGAACTAATCAAACCTGATTTCAAACAAACTAATTGACTCAAAAACTCACAGAAATTTTGCGTTCAGAGCAAACCGACATGTTAGCAACAACACATTTACAGACACGCGTAAACGAACGCAACCTTGTAATCCGAATCATCCCAGGGAGATGGGGATTCACATACCTAACCTTTAATGAAGGTGAAAAGGTACCAAAAGCTTAAAAAATCACACTTGTACACACAAGCTGAAATGAAATTCACTTCAACAGAAAAAATTCTGACAGCGGTTCAAACTGCAGTAGGAAAAGAGAAAGCCCTTGCCCAGGGTAAACGCATAAAAGTTGTTACTCCTGTACCTGCCTTAGAGGCAGTAACAAAAGCAAGCTTTCCAAATGTAAAAGCTCTACATCCAAGATGGATACAATGGGTTAATTCTCTTGCTGCAACAGATGTTGAATACGTTTTTGACCCCTACTAGAAGACACAAGAATTTCTCCAATACGAACAAGAATGTCCTCTGCCCACTGAGATTCTGCCTCTAGAACATGACGGATGTATAATATATACAGACGGATAAGCACAGCCCTCAATTGGGGGTAAACAAGCTTATAGTGCTGCGTGCGCGATTGTTAAAAGTCGCTGACGCAATGATAAATTCAGACCTATGGTTACAAAAACTCAATCTCTCGGAGACTGTACAGCTCAGCGAGCTGAACTACAGGCTTTCAAGATGGCGCTTGAAAATACCGATCACGAATTCCCCACACTCATAGTGTGCGATTCGTATTACTGCATCCAGTCTTACAATGAATATTTGCAGAACTGGGTTCAAAATGGTTTTAAAGACGCAAAAGGTGGCACAATCAAGCATAAAATGCTTTGGGAACAAGTAGTATCTTTTACAGAAAGAACTACAAAAGACTCACGTGATCCATACACTGAGTCACCAGTGTGATGGCGTTCACGTTGAAGGGAATTCATTGGCTGATGAAGCCGCAAAGGCAGCTGTGCTTGTTCAAAAATGAAAATAGACGGCAAAACAATGCTAGCTGTCAATGCCGCAAGCAAAGGCAGCGGAGCTGTGTTACCTCTAAACCAGTGGTTCCCAAACTTTTGACTCCTGAGGACCCCCAATGAATCACTACTGGAAGCCAGGGACCCCCAAGCAATTTGTACGATATAAATTTCAAAAATTAAAACAGTAATTTGCAAAAAATACACAAAACAGTACACACCAAGCAAATACTCAAATTACTAAAGCGTTTATTATTTTATATTGAAAAAATATGCAAAAATCAAAACATTTCAAAGGGACGTATGGACCTGCATCTCAGCGACCAACTTTTCAATGTATGGTTTTATTTCGGAAAGTTGAATCCTCAGGTCTGATTCTCCGTTTTCCAAACAATTTCTGTATTTATTTTTTAGATAAATAAGATCTAAGAAAGCTTGTTCACGTAAATATGTGGTGGGGAAAGGAATTAAAACCTTAACCTCAATACAGAGATCTGGGGCTAAATCCATAGTTATTTTGCTCCCCATGCCATTTCAGTTTGAACCCAGCCACATGCAAATCAGTCCTGACTGTGTGCCCAATGGGAACTGCCAGGCCAGGTCCACCCTGGACTGGAAACAAGCATCCTAAGACCGGTTTCGGGGTTTCACCCCTCCTAAGCCAGGATGAATGCTTGACAGCACATATAATTCACCCAAGGGCTTATGGAAAGTGGGCAAACGGACAGAAGCGTGAAAACCCTACTGCTGATCCTGGCTGCATCTATTTTTACCCGCCTGCCAAGTAACAGTAACTGACACTCTGAACATGTGCCTTTCCCCTGCACCAGCCACAGATTAAAAAAAACATAATTCAGCCCTGATGCCCCATTTTTTTGCTCATTTTCTTGCTGTAGGTGAGAAGCCATGCCAGCAATGACACATTTTAATCTTCTTGAGATCAGACACTGATTTTGTGTAGTGCAGCGTATTAAGTTATTTTAGGTACATTTGTGTTCCCGTTAATCAGCAAAATACAAGCAATACAGATTAGTATACCGGGTGACAGTTCTCCAGTCGTAACATGCGGTACTTAATTCATTCATGGCAGACACAGCACTTGGCATTAGTGGCAGGCTTTTTGTTTCTGCCTATTCAAGGAGCAGCATTCATGTTTTTATTTCATGAGCTATGAATGACAATTATTCAGGAATGGCACCCATAGCAAGCAAAATAAAAATATGCATGCAGCCCCTTGAAGTCATGGGTTCCATTTATTCAGTGATAGGGTGGGGCAGAGCAGTAGGTAGATTAACAAGACCCTTTTAAGTGTGTTTATTAAGATGCACTTCTAGAAAAAGCAGATTGGATTGTTTATAGCTTTGTTCACTTTCAGTTTGATGTGGCTGATGAGGCTACCTCCGCGGCATTGGCCGCGGAGGTAGCATCGGGAAAACAGGCTCTCGGGTTTGGGATAACTATCATGTAAATCCCACCCAGCCCGTCCTCCCCGTTCACCCTACCTCAAGCCATCTATCCCTCTACAGGACTTACTGCGCTGGACATCAAGAGACTCGAAGAGGACCTCCTCGTCTCTTGTCGACTGGTCTGCCCAGGAGCCGGGAGCTACTTCAGTGCCTCCCAGGCTAGTCGGAACGACTTCACGCCGCCGGAGAGGCACAGCATTGACCTGTCTTAGGTCCGACCGCAGCTTTGCTTCAGAAGAGACAGGTGTGTTAGAGAAGACCGGAGCGGCAGAGGAGACTCCCGGGGCTCCTACCGGAGACAAGCGAAACCGCATCCTTTGCCGCCGATGTGAAGACTGGCTCGGCTGCCCCCCGCACACCAGAGCGCACAACACGCAGGGGTAAGGCGTCGCCCCATCTGCGCTACACGGTGGGTCTTCAGTGTATGCAGTTGGGGATATTTCGGATGACCCGAATTGGTGATGCCTTGCCCTAAGATGGCCATCGCCCAAGTCATGGAATGATCGAGGGGATGATCATCGCGGCTGCCCCCTTCTTACCGGATCGCGCAGCGGGCTGGGGCCAGGCTCTCCCCCTCCCATCCGCTCTACATGGTGGGCTCCTCAGGCCCAATCTAATTCATCAATATATCGAGCTGAGATCGGCCCGATTAGCGGCGCCTGGTCCCAATATGGCCGCCACACAGGACAGAAATTGACATAGGGAAGACCGGATCAGCTGTCTCCCAACAATACCAGATCGCGCAACAGGCTGAGCAAAGGCCCCTCCACCTGCTACTCACAGTGGGTCCCCCTGGCATAAAAAGAAAAAAAATGTAATCACTGTTATGGAGCTAGGTTTGGACTGATGGGCAACGCCTGGCCCTAAGAAGGCCGCCTCCTAGGACGCTGAAGGATCGAGAGGCTGCTCCTGCTCAAGCTGGGGCCCACCCTCACCTGTCCCCATACCAAGTACCCTGATCTGCCTGATTAACTGAGTCACAAAGTTCTGGAATCCCTCACAGCTTGGTTGTCGACGCCTGGTTTCATAATGGCCGCCGCCTGGGACCTGAATGATCATTGGAGGCACTTGAAGCTGCTCCTGCCCCCCTCTCGACCCTTTTTGACTAATCCATAGCTGAAAGCTCCCCCCAGGTAACCTACCCATGAGAAAGCCCAAGTATGATGGCACCCAATAAGGACAACCCTTCGCCTACTCCAACGATGCTAGCGTCTCTGGGCCCACTCTAAGGTATCAGCCTGCTCTATGTCGCCTTCACCCCCCCTGCAATATCCACTCTCACACCTCAGCCTACTCCCTGTCCCCCCACTTCCTTCTCCACGACACTGTCTTCCACCTGCAACCAAACACTTAGTCTACATTTACATTTACATTTACTCGGTGCCCCCTCAATCACAGCTCCCATAGCAGGGTAGACCCCCAAGTCCCCACGTACAGCTCATCCCGTCCCTCCGACACAACTCGCAATAATGTCACCAGGCACGCTATCTTCCGTCGAACCTCCCGCCTTGATCCACTTGAAACCCCACAGCGTGAACGCCTTCGAGATTAGCTTCCCCCTAACTTCTCTCCAAAAGCGAGAAGAAACCACAAACACAATCTAATCAGACAACACCCAAAACTCTATTTGTAGACACATACCACTGCTCCTATAAAGGACAGATTAAGATGGATCTCATCTTCCACACAGATAGTCCGGAAAGCTGGAACACCGTATTGAGAATGCAACTTCACATATCTAAACGACGACCACCTCACACAGCTGCAACCTCCTTCCCCAACCAAGCAAATAGAAAGGGGAATACATCAGTGACCATCTACTCAAATGGCACAGTTTTGATTCAGGCCAATAAAGAGAACGTAGAGGCCTTCGACTCCCTCTGCCCTACCCTTTGCTCCGCACACCTTCAGTCATGGCGTCCTGCTCCACCCCATCCCACTGCCCCGATCAACCTGGCCCTGCAGGAGTTGCAAATATCTATTTCCTCCCCCCGACGAGATCCCCCAGCCTCCTCCTCAGAAACTCCCCGCATTACGCTGTCCCTGCGAACCTTCAGTTCTCTAAAGACGACCAGTCCCCACAGCCCCCGCTATCCTATCCTCATCATCATTACTCCAGCATCCCACTAGCTAAGCCCACTGACCCCCATCAACCTGTCAGAGAGGATCAAGCCCCACCGTCCCATCAATCTTACCCGCTTCAACAACATAACACCCTCCCCAGGGCCAGGTCTATTGACCCCCTCATCCCTCCAGCTGAATCACGAAAGAAAAGCCCTAGACCTAACCCCCCACCGAGGGCTTCTAACAATGACAGCCAGGCTGACATTCCCAGCACTAAACCTCTAAATGGGACCCGGCCTCCCATTAGTCGAGATGCCCCTATCCAAAACTGCTCGCCACCAGCCCTGGAAAATATGTCGCACCGGCTGGCCTTACTAGAAAGTCAGTTAGAAATGATATTCAGTGGTCTGGATGAAATCCTTTCCAACCTAGACAAGACTCGTAAGCCCCAATATGTTCAACACAGGGCTTCCGGTCTGACTGACTCCTTTCCTCCTAATCCCTGTTTTGCGAACTCACCCACCCCCGAGAACCGGCCGCCAAGGCACCCCAGAACTGACGCGGGGATCCCACTTCAATGTCCCTCAAGAACTATAGCCCCCAAATCTGAAGCTCAGACACACACCTGTAAAGATGTGGAGATCCAATCAAATAGACCTCTCAGATCTACAGCAGCAATGTTGGATGAAGAAGCTATGGTCCTAGCCTCCACCTATGTCTCCCCTCTCTCAACTGCCACCAACGCCAAGATCCAAGTGATCACGGGCTTCGGAAGAGACTTCACGCCAGTGATGCCCACCAGACCCCCGCCCACCCTCACCTTCATACCGAGGGCCCCTTTAGGAAAGCATACGAACAAAAATAATATATCTACCAGCTGCATGCTCATTAACTGTAGATCTGCCCCCAAAGCATGCAACGGAACTTGCTGAATCCATCCTCTCTCAGGACTTAGACAATTCATTCATCACGGAGACATGGCTAAATGAAAACTCCCCACCCTGCTTTGACATGTTAGTGCCCCCAGGTTTCAACCTCAGCAATAAAAATTGAATAGACCAACACGGAGGAGGTGTAGCCATCATCCATAAAGATGATATTGACATTACTGTAATGGACCCTTGTGAATATAGCTCCTTTGAGTGTTTATCTGTCAACATTAAGCTTAAGGACAACAGCCCATTAGTTGGTCACCTTTTATACTACCTACCCAGCAACACCTATACTTTTGGGGAACATTTATCTGACCTGATTGCCCATTGCGCACTCAAAGACACTAACCACATAATTCTAGGTGATCTCAACCTACGTTGGAATGAATCCAACAACACACTAATCCAATTGCTCAATACTCTCCTCTGTGACAATAACCTTTGCCAACATTGCTCCGAAGAAACTCACAACAAAGGAGCGACTTTTAATGGCATCATTGCCCACCAACACACAATTACAATCGACAACATCCTCCCAGTAGACTGGTCGGATCATCACATGATCTTATTCCGCATCAACCGAAGAATCTTATCCCTGCCTCCCGTGCAAGACCCCCCAAATGGTCCAGAAATCTCTCCCAGATTCCCCTGGAAGTCATGGAAGATAGGCTAAAGCTGCTCCTACCCAGCGACAAAGCTCTATCCCCAACCGAACTTACCTCACTCTATAACACGAATATGGTAAACCTTCTTGACCAACTAGCACCGTTGAAACAAAGAAAAAACGGAGCCATTCCATCCAGATCTTGGTTCGACTCTGACACTATTGAAGAAAGTAGACAACTAAGAGCTGCAGAAAGACCAATGGAGAAGCGTGCCCACTATCTTCCACCGAGGCAAACTCAGAACTATCCGGAAGTAGTACAACAATCTTATCAGGAACAAGACATCCATGTATTTCCGCTCTGCTCTGGACAGCGCAAAAAACAGACCCAAGGAGCTCTTCAGTATTATTAGACAGCATACTTCTAAACCGGATTCCTCCCTGGGTCGGGCCTCCAAAGAACGTTGCGACAACTTCGCCAACTTCTTCAACTCTCCCTAGCCCCACTGTGGTGCAGGATTATTAACATCTCCTTAAAAACCAGAACCGTCCCAGATTGCCTGAAAGTGGGACAAGTCACCCCATTGCTAAAAAAATCCAGGCCTGGATATAAATGACTTAAACAACTTCAGACCCGTCTTCAACCTTCCTCTCCTTTCCAACAACTAACACAGCACTTGGACAATACCAACTTCCTCGACTCACATCAGTCAGGTTTTAGGACAGGGTGCAGCACGGAAACTGCAAACCTCAACATAATTGATGAGACACACAAATCACTGGACTCAGACCAATGCTGCCTCCTTATTCTCCTCGACCTATCGGCGGCATTCGACACAGTTGACCATATTCTTCTCCTCAAACCACTCAAAGAAAGGGCTGGGCTAGATGATGTGGTCCTCAATTGGTTCTCCTCATCCCTGCACAATCGCTCCCAAAGAATCAAAATCAGAAGCTTTGAGTCCGACCTTCATCCAGTCAAGAGGGGAGTTCCCCAAGGATCAGTGCTCTCCCCACAACTCTTCAACATTTACATGGAACCCCTCTCCACCCTACTCAGGAAAGGTAACATCCCCTTCCACCTCTACGTGGATGATACCCAAATCTGTCTGGAAATCTTCTCCTCTAAAGACATTCACAGACTCAATGAAACACTAAAGGAAATTCAACACTGGCTGTCAAGCAACCATCTAAAGTTGAATCCTGATAAAACTGGGAACCTCACCCTAGCGGACTCCGTCAAATCATTAGGCATCACGCTTGACTCCAAACTAGACTTGACCAAACACATCAAGATCTCGGCAAAGAGCGCCTTCTTGAATCTGAAGCTACTAAGAAAAAAAAAAAACTTTCATTCTTCCCAATGATCTCAAACAAGCCACCCAAGCATTGGTGCTGTCAAGACTTGACTAAGGAAATGCAATCCTCTCTGGAATACCCAAAATTCATCTTGCTCCTCTGAAAACAACCCCCAACGTGGCTGCCAGAATGGTCACTGGAATAAAGAAATTTGACCACATCTCTTCGGCAATAAAAGAACTCAAATGGTTACCAATAGAAATGCGGGCGAACTTTAGAACAGCCTGCCTCACCCACAATGCCCTTCACACAGGTAAACCTGAATATCTGGTGTCCAAACTTAAAAAAAGCAGGTCAGAACAGGAACCTCAGAAGCTCTAACACCTTACTTCTGATCCCACTATAATCTCGAAAACAAAAAACCATGGACCGGTTCTTTGCCGGAAATGCGCCCAAAATATGGAACTCTATCCCCCCATATCAGAACTATTCCTTCCTTCCCTAAATTCAAAAGTCAGCTCAAAATCCTTTTCCTTGACCGCTCCTTAACTATCAGATAGGAGCAGCCTGGAATGTCTTAAGAGATAATGCTCCCCTCCCAAATGGGGAATGCAAAAATCCTGTAATGGATCTCTCCTTCTTCCTCCTATTATGATTTGTATCCTGAATGTCTTGTTCTATTGTATTGCGTTTTGCTTTGTTTGCTTTCTTTTGCACCGCTTTGTAATTATGTGAAGCGCTCCGATACCTTCCAGTCAGGCTAGCGCTATATAAAACATCCTAAATAAAAAAAATTTTTTTAAAAAAGATTCACTTTTTTAATGCGTGCAATCCCTTTAAACTTATGCGTATGTCATCAAGGCACGGTTGGGTATCCCGCTTTGGGTAAATATGATTTTCAGAATGAGGCTTACACGCATAGATTGTAAAATGTGCCATGGATAAACCATGTTAAAATTCAATAATTTGGACAATACCTCGAGGGCAGCTACACTTTCCAAGAAACCAACCCTGGCGGCAGAAATGAACATCACTGACACTAGCATATAACAAGCTGATCGCTCATCACATGTTTAGAATCATTCATATCAAAACTAAAGGCTGCTGCTAATTCCCCTTGTGTAGCCGTAAACACGCATGTGTTTCTCTTTGATTTCCAGGGTGAAGTGCCCTCCTGCGGGCCCTAGGTGGAAAATGCTGCTTAGCCTTGAAACAAGAGGCACAGCTGTATTCTGCATTCAGGGCAGAAAGTGGAGAGGGGCCATTGCGCCGCAAAACGCTCTGGGCCTGGTATAAACACAAGGGGAGATGCACTGCTGTGTGAGCGCCACTCAAAGGCAGGCAGGCAGAATCAAATAATAAATTAATGCCAATCACCATTCAACTTGCACCTAAAGCTTAAGGATGATTGTCCAAATCTTATTGTGATCTTGCTGCGTCTGCACTGTCATTCACAGCTCTTTTGGCGCATGGACGTTTGTTTTTCTGTGACCGTTATGACGGAAGGCACTCGAAACCTGCGGACCCCCTGGGAATGTGTCACAGACCCCTGGGGGTCCGCGGACCACAGTTTGGGAAACGCTGCTCTAAACTATCCACTCGAATATACATACATAATTGATGCCAACTCCGTTCCGTTTGCTCGAATCCCTGGAGTGGGGGATAGGGTAATTCCAAACAGGAATCGGAGAGGTGCTTTGATTCAAGAAGCACATATGGGAGAGGGTTTGATACATCAAGGGATCTCCAAATCTTTACTAGAATTAAAAGAGATGTACTGGTGGCCAGCCCCACATTTACGAATTTGAATTAATTGTGATGTCTGTTACAGAGATCACAGCTTAGAGCGCCGCCAGATTCCTGACTACAGTGCAGCCAGCCCAGTACAGACACCATTGTTAGATAGCATTAGACTATCCACGCTCAGAAGTCCCTATGGACAAAAGCGGTCCCACAACTATTAGGACAAGATTCATTTGGATGTGGCCTCAGCGCTCGGCTGAAGCCCGAACTGTTATAAAATATTTGCGAGTCTTTATCGGCACATACGCAATTGGCACGCTACATTCTGACATGGGTCCTGCTTTTAGCTCTCGAGCTTACAAGGAGGCCACGGCCCGTTTGGGCGTTGCATTGCGGTACTCAAGTCCATTCCATCCTGAGGGAAATTCGGTAGTAGAAAGAAAAAACCGTGACATAAAGCAATCTATAACAGCTAGGGTATTAGGTTCGGGTGACGGGTGGGTCAAACATCTAATAAGTGTCCAACGTAGTCTTAATAACCTGCCAAGTCATTCTCTGGGTGGAATCACATCATATAAAATCCTTTTTGGTACCAGAATGATGGTCGAAGACCTTGATCATCATACTTCAGTGGTAGAACAAAAACCCTTTGATATCACAGACCGTTTGGCTGTTTTGCAGTACTTAAATGAAACATGAAGAAGTCTAAGGAACACATTACAGAAGCCAATGACCAGTGAAGAAAAAACACCTGTCCCAGCAAGACCTGTCTGGATTCCAAAGATTGGGGATCTGGTCAGAGAAAAAATAGTGCATAAGAAGGAATTTGGGCCTTCTTACAGAAAACTAGTACCAATATTAGCAGTCCACGGATCAAGTACAATGTTACTGCTGCCCCTTGCTGGAAGAAAGGAAAACCGATCCGTATCAATTGACCTGGTAAAACCACACCATGCGGCTGATAATAAGTAGTAGGCCCAGTGGACTCCAAAGATGTAGCAGACGACCAAATCTTGCTACAATCCAAGAGGTTCAAACTGAAAGACTCATCACCTTTGAAGAATCTGCAGTGAGAAAAGAAGGACTATGCAACAAAGCCATGGAACTTGTGCCTCTTGAATTCCAAATAACAGTTTGTCAAGAAACTCCCGTCCACACTGATGTAGCATCTGACTATATTAACATGTCAAGGGAACAAGCAGCTCCAGCAATTTCAAATAATCCGGATGGAATACCAACCAATGACAGAACTGCCTCTGGCTATTTCATCAACTTCGATACCTTTTCTGAGGATCCCAGTGAGCCTGAAACAATGCCAACAAACAAAACTTTCATGGGTCAAGTAACAGAACTTTTTCACCAGCTTGCGAATACATATCTGGTTTCACCCTGGGTTGAATTTTGGATTGGTTTAGGTGTTCTTTTTCTCCTACTGTGGCTCATTCTTGTTTTAAGTTTGGGAAAGCTGATAGATGGAAAATATAGTTCAATGGACACAGCAAGTAAGAACATCAACTTGCTCCAGAAGCCACACAAATCATCTCATCATGAACAAAGAGACCTGTCTTGAGTAAACATCACAGCCGTTCCTCTACCTGGTGGAATAGCATGGGATAGAACTTTTTATGACATTCATGGCCCTGTCGAGCTGCTGAAGATTCCACACCAATTTAAGGTTTCATTGAGTGATTTTGTTTCACCAAGTACATTTTCTGATGATTGGGAATTTGAAACTGTTAATAACATGACTTAGAAATGTCAGATAAATTTGCAAAACATGAATACTTAGATGGTTTATCAAATTATGAAGACATGTATTGTTTTAATCATTTTGGTCATCATTATTTGCACAAATCTGCAAACCCCAGAAATGTTTCAACTTATAATCAATGGGAATATTGTCCAACGCCACCAAAAGGTAGCTCGAAATATTTTTATGAAAAATTTCCATACTTTACAGGTTTTAATGTCACAAATCCAGAAACCTTTTACGTTAAAAATGTTAATAAGACAGGCATGAAAAGTATGTTAACTAATACTAAGCAAATTTATCCTGCGGCATTTTATGTTCAATTGTCCACATTAGGCTTTGACTTTTGGAAAGACAACATTGAGACAAAAACTGTCTGGGGCACAAAAGACTGGCAGATACAATGTTTAGAAGCATTATTCAGAGCCTGTATGATCCCAGAACAAATAATGTTCTTAAATGAAACTTGGGCTGGCTAAGATAAAAGATTTAAACAAACCGTAAATACCTAAGCCCACACCTGATAGTAATAGAACTACAGATGAGGAGGTAGACGTAAATTACATTTTACAACAAAACAGAACTAATCCTGATTGGAAAAAATGGTTAATCTGGCCCACAGACACAAATAACTGTCAAGATAGATTCCTCAACAAGACACAAGGGTTTACAGTAACTCGGCCAGATCCAAGATATGTCCAGAGACAACATCCAGGGATAATAACAACTTACAGTGTAGGAAAACTGTGCCTTGAGTGGCTACAAAAATCCGCACTCCCAGCTATAAAACAACACTTAACTTTACTTAAAGACTGCATTGATTTAAGAGAATTCTTACTAGGACCTCGCAAAAAACGTCATAAACGTTTCATATACACTGGTATTTACGCTGCTTAAAATGAAGCATGGAAAGTCACACAAATGGAAACTGCAGAACAAATATGAGAAATTGATCATATTAATTTAGAGAAAGCTCTCTCTGTAGTTGACAATGGGTTAACTCTGTTGTCCAGAATTTATTCTTTGGACAGCATCGTATCCTCTGCCATAGACATAATTGAACAGGACTTGCTAATGTTACAACATGGCCAGGCTCAATTACGTTCTGTAATGGTGCTAGGCGGGACGTTACAAAACCTTCGTTCAAGCTATGTGCCTTGGCGTCTAATCAACACCATGTCATTGTTTACTGGATTTAACCTTACAGATAATCAAATCTCTTTGGCACAGAGGGGAGCAGACTATACGGTGCTGAGCATAGAAAAACTAGAAAGGTTACCGTTAACTGTTTCTGAGAAACCGGCCGTTGAATGGATAATACATCGCACCATCACGATACCAGTGATGATTTTCCAGTTTCAGTATTGCTTAAAACACATACCAGCAGGCCTGTATAAAAGGTTGGGTAAAGAGTACATAAAGTCGACCTGGGATTTACCATACACACAAATGTTGGAGTGGGGAAAAGGAGGTATTTCTTAGTGGTAAAAATTGCAAAACCACATTGAGCGGTACACTTCTTTGCCAAGGCATTAATTTACATGGAGCCTGTGATGGTTCTTGAAACAACTTATCATGCCACCTGCAAGGTTCCCCGGCAGCAGTGATAGATCCAATTTTTAGGCAGCTTTCCAATGGAAGCTACATAATGCTGAATGATCACAGCTGTTGGGGAATGATACCAGGAATAGCCTATCTCGTTAGTGTGTCAGCCAGGGTCACTTGTTGTATGCAAGTATTGTTTCCAAAAACTAAGACAGACGGGGAGTTGCCACTATGGCCTTCACTGAACATCTCTTCTATACGAATTGATACTTTAAGCAGAATGAAAGACATTCTTTTACAAAAAACTGTGCCACTGACCTCGTCCAGAGAGACATATGATCTGCAAGTTGCAAGGTCCTCTGCGGAGATACATGCCTTATTATCAACAAACTGCCCCATACATTTTGCAGAAATGTTAGGTCGTATCTTAAACATGTCTGATACCAGTGGTATTGTACATGTTTTAAAGACAATTTTTTCGGGACTGTTAGCACTCTTTGAAGCAGTCCTGGGCATTTTTCCTAACTTCGTGCACTCTGTGTTCGGCGGCCTGCCTCTCGTCTTGGGACTCGTAGCAGGGATACTATTTTTATTCCTCCTGCTCCGTTATGGCAAGTCAGGTCACCAGCGATACCCAGATTACCATGGAGAACGCTCTTCTGGCAATTCAGTATCGTGAACGCATAACGCAGATTCTTGGTTTGGGTCTTTTGAGAGATCTGAATATCACGTGGTTCCTGTCATTCAGACCACTCTGGCAAGAATGCATCTTACCTGTTCTACGATGCCTGCTTTGTGGAGAGGAATGCGTGTTGGATATCTGTCTAACACTTCCATCAGCAATGCCAATGGATGTTGACGCTTTACTGGGTCCGATAATGGCTCATGTATTGTGTTGCCCCCAAAGGCTACCAATCCTGATGACGGCATTCATTGAGGTCTCACCGGCAATTCCAGCTGAGGGTGAGATGCGTGGACCAACAGGCACACAGGTAATACTGCGAACAATGCTAATGCGACTGACGCTGACGGCGATGCTTCTCATCTGTGTCTGATTGATCCACTTAATGAAGTTGTTCAACTTTCTTCTACTGTGGTAGACAATTTCTTTGCCAGCCTAGATGACTTCATGTTTTCTCCTGACACCGAGACTAACTTTTGGAGTTAGCACACAGCGTTCTTTCAACTCTGAAATTCGACCTTCGCTGTTTCACAACAAAAACTTCTAACTTTGGAGCTCTGTTATTGTTTTTTTCTACGATTTGATATAACTTTTTTCCAAAACTGAACTTTGGCACAAAGTAATCTGCTTAAAGTAGAACTATTCTTAGAGAACAAGAATTCTTTGAATACTTCCTAGAAACAATATTGACCTAATCAGGAAAACAAAACAGTTGATATATTGTACTATGGGATGGTCTCGACCTTTTTTCTGTATTTAGAGCCATTTCATCAATGTAAATTCATTCAGTTAGCAATACTAACAACATGCTACATGATTGAAATGAAATCATTGCTTTTAAAATGTGTACAGTACAAATGCTCATTTTCGTGTGCAACCATTTTCAAATGCATTTAATGTATTTATGGGTTGGATTGTAAACACATGCTTTAGAATATGTTTTAGTGCTTGAACTTAGTAATGTTAAACATAATAAAGTGGAGTGGGTGTTGTATAGCATTTTAGGACCCTATTGTAGTGCCCTTATATAGGTATAAATCACCATATCCTTACATAGGCTTAGAAATCATAACCATATTTAGACATAGCTCATGCAGTCCAAATACGGCATGGCTACTTCCACTAGTTCCGAAACTCCACAGCGATTTCTTGGAAAACTCGGCTTCAGCAGCTAGGGACTTTCCCTTGCTTGAATATTGATTTGTCCAAGAACTTATGGAGGTTTCAAAGAACTGAGACTCTTCCATGACGTTATTATGTCCACCTTTACATCAAACTCGACACCTTCAATGTATAAATATACCCATACTTGTCATAGCAAACACACAGTGGTTTGGAGCAGTTCTACTATCTACTTGCCCGATGCATCCTGCTACAGCAAGTGCCAACGGAAGCCGACCCTCCAGCAGACGCACTGAGAGAGGCGCTGTCTTTTCTCTTGCTGAGAAATCCAGCTCCAGTGTTTCCAAGCTACCCTTGCAGGTTGTTGGGAAATCGAGTCCTGAGCCTGACCTTCATTCTGTACCAAGGTACAGAGCTGATTAGACCCTAAGAGAAATCTTGGATAGATTCTTGGCAAAGAATACTAAATATATGCTACACCTCACTTACTTCTTCCCTCGTAAAAGACTTAGGTTAGGTACATAGGGGTGGGCATATTTTAGAAGACACAGTTTAGTACTTTTTAGCCTTTTGTTATTTATGTATGTATTTATCTAAGGTCTAGAAACCATGCAATGCTTTTACAGTATTATTTTATTCTACTCTTCTTACTGTACCCATGATACTTTGCAACCAGTATCACGATTGTAGCAGTTCATTTCTTCTGCTTGCAATACTTTTATTGAAAACGCCTGTCTATCTATTTCTCTGCACCTCTGGTGAAACGAAGCATGCACGAATTACTGAGTAAAATATCTATCTATTGTTTCCACGACTCTGAAGATCAGTTTTATCTTGGGGAAACAAATTTGTCATGTTTATGCGGTTGTCAGAAACTAAATCCCTTCTTGTGAACTCAAGAACGTTTATAGTGACCTCTGAGCTAGCTGGCACTCACAATTAAGTCTAATATATTCGATAGAGACCTAGTAGACATAAGTCCTAAGTCACATCTATAGGATATATTATTCCAATGCGCAGAGCCTATTGGGAATATAGGAACTAAACTACAATAATGAAGATGTAGTCACAGAGATGATAGAAATGGACTCCCATTTTGGTCATATAAACTTAGCCTCAATGAAGGGGAGTATGAGTACAGAGAATGCAAGTCATCAAGGTTACATACAATGCATGCAGATACAACATATGGTAAATAAGGGTGGTACACACCACTAGGTTAGGATGGGGTCAAGCCCCTCCAAGTATTTGAAAAGAGCGGGGGATTTCTTTCTGACAATCGTTCCCCATCCAAGGAGGTCTAAAAGGTATGAGACAGGGGTTAGATGCAATTTATAAGTAGGGAATGATAGTGACAAACCAAGGTATCTATCCCATGTATCATTAACTTACAATGTGTTAAAAATGTTGCGCTGTACGTATCTAGGCAACAGTTACTCTCCACCAACAATGCCACATCCCAATGAAAAGACTTCTTATTCAACCAGATGCCATCAGCTTACCTAAAATTATTTCATACAAGACGGGCGTCCCCTTTCTGATCAACTTGATGATTGTTAAACCATATGGTGTATCAATATCATCCTATAAGAGTAAGATTGTCAAGGTAAGACCATCAAGAGAGGTGTTAGCCTTCCTGGCTTAACACCTCTCTCCTCCACTTCTGAAACGCAACACTGCACCACATTTAGAAGAATGTGGTGCAGCCTTGCATTTCCCCCTGCGATGGCGCTAAGTTTAGCAACTTAGCGCCAACGCAGGCACACTTGCACCAGAGTGCAAGGGTGTCTGCGTGGAGGGGAGGATTGTTAATGTGTAGAAAGGTGACCCTTACAGCACATAAGCAATCCTAGAAATACCATTCTATCACTTTCATGAGTGCTGCTTTATGCAGCACACATGAAAGTGACAAAATGGCATTTTTTTAAAGTTTGTTTATGTACAGGAAGAGAAACCTTCTCTGTACATAAACAAACAATTGCATTTTGCTTTGTCCATGTGTGCTGCACAAGGCAGAACACATGGAAAAAGCTCAAATGAGGAGAAATAATGCATTTCTCCTTGTTTCGCCATCCTAAGACCAGTTTTTAGCTTGTCTTAATTTTGGCGCTGCCTCCTACGTACGCCACCCTTGTACATAGGGGGCAGCATCAAAATGAATAACTGTTGTGGTGGAACGCCAACCGCAACACCCACTGCCCACTCCTTTCATGCTAACCATAGAGTGAAAGGGGGCCTTATGCACAAGGCAGCGTTGAGCCTTGTTAAGTGGCTTAACGCTGCCTTGTACATAAGGCGCAGCCCAATCGCCACCACAATGTCAATATAGGTGACGTTGTGGTGGCGATAGGGGCTTGTAGATATGCCCCAAAGTTTTTAAGCCAACTGCAATTGACTGCAGGCCTGCTAGGATGTGAGCTTTGTCTTGGTCAAAGTCTTAACTTCGGACATTATTTTTTTCTTGGTTCTTGTGTCTCATGGACAGGCTCATCTGCTGGACCTGAGGCTTGCTGGATCCGAGTTGATGACAGCAGCCTGCTGTAGCTCGGTGGCTCAGGGAAAAGGCAGGAGATGAGCTCTCGATGGTAAGAAGAACCATGGAATGGCCGAGGCCAGCAATGGCAGCAAGGGAAGGCGTCAACAACAGCGACTTGCTTCTCTAGATCTGGTTCATTTCCTTTACCTACAGACTTTGAAACTTTTCTGGTTATGTTGGAGGTTTTCAGTGGGACGAACCTGGTCAGTCCAACCAGTGATGTCTGCGACTTCACACTTGACATTGAGTCAGTCGTCTACTGGACCTTTTCTGCAAAACTCTTCAGAAAGTTTCTAAGTTTCCAGATCTTGCAGTTTCTTGGTTCCTTTGGGGACATGAGTGTCCCTGAGCACTGGCCAAGAGTTCAGAGAATGTGGATCGCCACTTGGGCATTAGGACTTCATCTCCCACAATGCATTTGCCCAGTCTAGGACAGATCCAGTTGCAACTGGTTAGCTGGGGCATCCTCACCTTGGTGTTGCAGATAACTTCTTCAGCTCTTTTGTACCTTATGCTTACCAAGGAGTCGCTCCTTTCCTTTAGGACTCAGGCACAGTCCTTTCTTTGTGGAGCCTTGTGAGTACAGAAGGTTCAGTCTTTCAGAGTGAAATCCTATTCGGTGCAATCCAGCAAGGTAGTCCTTCACTTCTTTTCTAGGCAGTTTTCATGAGCTCTTCAGGGTTGCAGTATTTATTCTTTCTTTCTGGGCTTGAGGAAGAGGTGCATCTTAACCAAGAGGAATTATCCTACCGCCCTCTAGTATAACCACTTCCTGGGAAGTGTGGCAAACCTCTACGCCAAAATGCAGCGTTCTCCAAACAATCTAAATGGGGAAAATCTCTCCTTGGTGTGTGTGTCTGTGTAACCCACCACAGAGGTGTGGCTAACAACTGACTATACTACCCTTCCAGTTCCTCTCCTAATCTAATTAGGGGGGCTCCCATCTGGCTAGTGATCACAGAAGTGGGGGAGGTCTGTTTCCTGTTACATCTATTTTCTATATAGGCTCCTACCTTTGAAGTCCAGCTTATCTACCGAGCCCCCTTACTCTCTAGGAAGAAGATAACCTTCCACCAAATGGCTGATTGTTGCTGCCCTGGCCTCCTCACACCTACTCAGAGAGCAGCACGGCTCAGGCCGTTACAGAAGAGGCTGCTACAGTGCTGTTTTAGGTACCTTCAGGATAGTATGTTCTATAACTACTTTCTTGCAATCGGTATATTAAATCAGACCGTGGCAAGTTGTTCAATTTAATTTAACTATTAATTTGATATTGTGAAGGATATTGATAAGCAGCTCCAATTCTAAATTAAACTGTATTATATTTAATAAAGCCCCCCTTCCATGTTACTCTTCCTGACTAGCAGATCTACAAACAACTTTGGCTGTTTTCCCTCACCAGAGCAGATAAAACATATTTGTTTGTCCCTTCTTTGTATAGCCATGCACCCCACCCTTGGGGTGCCTCAGGCAGAATGTTGGGGTGACTTAAAAATCAACAAAAGGCAGTTTCGGGCTTTGGAAGTGCTTTTAATTCAAATTTCGAATTTAGACATAGTTTAAGTTTAAAACCAGTCTGTCAGGCAGGCCTGGCTTTGAAATGACACCAGACACCGACACCAAAGCAGTGCACACTTAAGTGCGGATGTATGACGTTACAACGCATACTTTTACCACGCCTACCATTACCACGCAATTTTTACAACGCAGGATCCATTACAACGAATACCATTACCACGCATATATTTACAAGGCAGATACCTTTACAACGCATACAATTACAACGTAAGTATTGGTAAGTATATAATATTTTTTTAAATGTGATTTAATTAAAATTAATATAATGTAATTTAATTTAATTTAAGTAATTTAATTTAATTTAATTTAATGTAATTTAATTTAATTAATTTAATTTAATTTAATATTTTTTAAAATGTAATTTAATTAAAATTATTATAATGTAATTTAATTTAATTTAAATAATTTAATGTAATTTAATTTAATGTAATTTAATTTAATTAATTTAATTTAATTTAATATTTTTTAAAATGTAATTTAATTAAAATTAATATAATGTAATTTAATTTAATTTAATTAATTTAATTTAATTTAATGTAATTTAATTTAATTAATTTAATTTAATTTAATTTAATCAATTTAATTTAATGTTATTTAAATTTAATTATATTTAATTTATACCCTGTACCTTTTTACCCAAAAACCCAAAACTGACCCTGAACCCAAAAAATACCCCTTTACCCAAAAACCCAAAACTGACCCTGAACCCTAAAAATACCCCTTTACCCAAAAACTCAAAACTGACCCTAAACCCTAAAAATACCCCTTTACCCAAAAACCCAAAACTGACCCTGAACCCTAAAAATACCCCTTTACCCAAAAACCCAAAACTGACCCTGAACCCTAAAAATACCCCTTTACCCAAAAACTCAAAACTGACCCTAAACCCTTAAAATACCCATTTACCCAAAAACTGAAAACTGTCCCTGAACCCTAAAAATACCCCTTTACCCAAAAACTGAAAACTGACCCTGAACCCTAAAAATACCCCTTTACCCAAAAACTGAAAACTGACCCTGAACCCTAAAAATACCCCTTTACCCAAAAACTGAAAACTGACCCTGAACCCTAAAAATACCCCTTTACCCAAAAACTGAAAACTGACCCTGAACCCTAAAAATACCCCTTTTCCCAAAAACTGAAAACTGACCCTGAACCCTAAAAATACCCCTTTACCCAAAAACTGAAAACTGACCCTGATCCCTTAAAAATACCCCTTTACCCAAAAACCCAAAACTGACCCTGAACCCTAAAAATACCCCTTTACCCAAAAACCCAAAACTGACCCTGAACCCTAAAAATACCCCTTTACCCAAAAACGCAAACGTATAATATTTTTAATAAAATAATATACTTACCAATACTTACGTTGTAATGGTATGCGTTGTAAAGGTACCTGCGTTGTAAATACATGCGTGGTAATGGTATGCGTTGTAATGGATCCTGCGTTGTAAAAAATGCGTGGTAATGGTAGGTCGTTGTAAAAATTGCGTGGTAAAGGTTGTATACCCTAAGTGCATTAAGGATACTGGAGTCTCTAAACGTACATGATGTACCATATGTTAGGGACTTACAGGTAGTTTTTGCCAATTAAAAGTGTTCCAATAAACACATACCTTTAGAGGATAAAGCACTGGCCCTGGGCATCGTTAGCAAAGCACATGGCACTTTCAGAGTCAGCAAACAACACCATCAGTCCAAAATGGGGCTGATCAGGGCAAAAAGGAGGACTTTCCAACATCAACCAAAACTGGCTTAGTTCATTTTGAAATACATGTCAAATTGACCCTCTCCTCTTGAAAACACATTTTTAAACTGAGCATAACCGTTAAACATCCACTGTAAATTGCTACTCTTTACTCTGGCCAAACGTCTTGAAACTATGGTTGCGTGGCCACAATGTGATCATCTTGAATCATCAGTTTGTCTGAAGAACTTTCCTAACAAAGGTTACCAATTCCCTATATTCTCTGTCGTGGATGATCTAAGAATGTTCTCTTATGGCACTGAAGCTAATAGCTGCTTTTCATCCTTACTGCTCATTAGAAGCCATTCCTGCCCATGATTTGGCATGATGTATGATTGTGCAGGCTGATGAGTGGGTGAATGTGAAAATGTGTCAGAGGGTGGGTACATGAATGGATAAGTGAGTGCATGCCTGGAGGAATGAATAGGCGAGTGACTGAATGCATAGTTGAATACGTAGTTGAGTGAATGTGTGTATTTATGAATGGATGAGTAAATGAATCTATGTGTGGCTGGATAAGTCCATGGATAAGTGCATGGCTTGACACACAAGTGAGCGATTATATGAAAAGATAGAAATATTTTAGGGTATGTTCTTCAATGAATGAACTCAAGAGTGGGTGAATTGGCATACTCATGACCACAGCCAACGTCAAAATGCTCAACGTTGGTGGCAGGGTACACTGGCATCTAACTAATGCTGCTCTGATCTTTGTGGACCATCACCCATGTGCCAACCCACCCAATCATTCATCAACCCATGCACTCACTCATCAAGTATCCATCCATGTATTCAATGCTCTATCCATTCTCATATTAATGTGTCCCCACACCCACCTATTGAACCATGCAATCAATGAAAACCCCTTTCTGATACAAAAAGCCAGAACGTTTGATTTTGCCAACGTTTTTTAAAGTACTATGCTCTCTTCTAGCAGCACTTTATTGGACATTCTGGTTTTACTCATAATCTTCTCCTGGAAAAATCGTCCTCAGTAGCTCCAAAATATTTCTACCATCTTCATTTCTGGAAACAACTAAGTACATGGCGCTTTTCACCTGCTAGGCTTATTAATAACCATATTCTTCTCAGCTGACCAGTCCACAGCTCCCACCCAAAAGACCCTTCAATGTGAATGCGTATAGAGGACAGGCTGCTCCAACACAAACCTACTGTCCTAAAGCTAGTTATTCATTGTTTTTAATCTCCTTGGGAGCCGAATGCTTTTGCAGAGCCTGGATAGGCATACTCTATTAGGAGCGATAATGAGGGGCCATGCCCATACAATTCCGCAGAGCGCATGGAACGCAGGGGCCTGCAAACCAATACAGCAACAAAAGTGGCATTTTTTTAATGAAGTAATCAGAGTGTAACATGATTTATAACAATGATTATTAAGAAAAGACTTTGATGAATGGACCCACCCTTTTAGTTCATAAATGACCTTCACGGGTGTTGTTATGTTTTTAAGTGGCATAGTATCCCTGTGCCTTACATTGATGTGGAGGGACACCAGTAGCAATCTTGGGAATTGGAGATCTTTATCCAGGAAGTCCAAGCTTTCCTCCTTCAGTGTAAATGTGTTATTAACAGCAGTCCGTTTATGCACTTTATTTAAAAAGGCACACTTTTTAATAAATCATATATATTTTTCGGTTTATGGAGTAGCTGGTTACAGCTGAGACCATCGATAGCTGTACTTAGTGAAATGACGTTTTCAGTTAATCTACATAATGCTGCTTTATTTTCTTTATGCAGTCTCTGTTTCAGACTTATCAAGTGACATTTCCAAATCATCCACATAGTTCTTATGTTTAGGTTAGCAATTAAGTTTAGTGTTTACGTCCGGAAACCTGTGTGCTATCTGAAGCAAACAACCCACACACAGGAGCGTTATTGATGGCATATGCTTTCAAACAGGCAACTTATGTTATCATCTTGCTAGGAAAATAATTAAAAACAAGTACAGGCTGCACCCGGTGTGCCTTAACCTTTTCAGCTGGCGAACACATCAGTGTGTAGGTTGTCTCTGCCCGTCATCTCCTCTTCCTGTTCGACTGCTCGTTCAATTTGTTTTGCTGCAATGCAGTATTTTGTGTACTCTGTCGGCGTGGGTGAAGCTGGAGGGGCGCTGAGCGTCGGCGGAAGGCGCAGATAGCATATGGCTGCTGCACACATATTCCACTATATATTGATGCGCCCACAGAGGTGTTTTCTGTTTGTCCTGAGAGATAATTTTCAGAGCAGGAAAATATTTACACCAGACATATCTGTAAAGGTAAAAAAAAGAGAGCATTGTTCAAAGAAGGCAGACACTTGTGCAGCTATATGAGGGTTAGGGGGAGACGGCTTGCCCCCACCCGGCTTGTCGGGCATATGGTGCGCTCTGGCGACGCTCGGGGTTGTTATTGGTTGAATGATGGGTGGGTGTGGTATAGTTGGTTAGTGAGTTAGGTGTGGAGGGCGTCCTTTTTGCCCATCATCACAACCCACAAAAGGGCATAGTAGTCTTGTGCCATCCTGCCCTCTCTGCCCACTTTTCTATTTCTTTCTCCTGCTTGTTTTTCATTCAATTGATTGCTTTTGATGAAGTTTTGGTAGGGCATGTCTATGAGATTTGATGTGGAGTTTGTTACTGGTGGTAGGCAGGTCTGGTACTGCTTGGAGAGAAGACATTTGTTTGATGGGAGGGGGTTAGAAAGGGGGTTGAGCACAGACCAGAGAATTCTGGGATACGGGCAAGTACCATAGGTATGGAGGGGACAATGGTAACAACGGAAGGGTGGAATGATGTCAGAAGGGACCAGCAAAGTTGGGGTAGGAAAGGTGAGTTGAGGGTGTTAAGTGTTTTTAGGTGGGGTTTTTAATAATTTCAATGTATTAGTGAGGACGATTAGTTTTGTAAGGTTGGTTTGATGGTACAGTTTCCAGACCTGCTCTATTAAAGCAGCCTTTTAATCCTTAAATAAATGTGTGAGCGTTGTCTTTGCACGCCGTCTCGCCTGATCATGTGTATGTTTATTGGATTTCTATAAGAAAGGAAGTGCTGTAAGTGGATAGGGGTCTGTAGCAAAAATGATGCAAAGAAAGTAGGGAGTACATGAAAGAGAGTGAGGGGAAGACGCATGGAGGGCAGAGTTTAAAGAAACCTGAGAGGAGAAAACATGTTCTCTGGGAGAAGGCAGAGGGTTTCTTGCACATATACGTCTTATCCAGAGTATAGGGAAACCCTGTCTAGTAGGGGGTTGCCCCTATACGCTGGATGATAGATATGTAGATTTGATTTGAAGGGAGTAACTCTAAAACATGACAAATCGGGACAAATCGGGATAGAATTGCAATAACCAGACCGCTGTACACCAAGGGATACATGTATCAATGTAAGGAATTGTGATTCCTTAATAGCGATTTTTAAGGAATCTCTATTAAGGACTCGCAATTCCTTCATGTAGGAATTGCTAAAAAAAATTCGATTGGTACACATTCTCTATTAGCAAATCGCAAATTGCAAATTGCTGTTAGGGAATGGTTGGCCATTCATTCCTATGGGCCTAGAGGCCTAGAGGCCCATAGGAATAAATGGGAAAACATTCACAATTTGAAATTACCAAATAGGTAATCGCAAATTGCGAATGCAATTTCAAGGGTGCCAGGGGGCCAAAAGGCCACCCTGATGCACCCCTAAAATTACCATGTGTGCACATGTGGCGCAGACATGTGTGTGCGCCACATGGCAGTTAAAAATGCAATTTTGTGCATTTTTCTAAGGAACTGCAAATTACCATCAATTTGAAATTTATGGTAATTTGTGATTCCTTAATGCAAAGTTGCAATCTGAGAATGCTTTTTGCATTGCATTTAGGGAATCGCAAACTGCTATTCCCAAATTGCATTCACAAAATAGGTAATCGCAAATTTTGCGATTACCTATTTTGCGAATGGCTTTGGGCTTGATGCAGCCCAAAAGGCTAAATACCAGTCGCAAAGGGGCCGATTCTGTGAATCGATCTGCTTGCGACCGGTAATTAGCTTGCTGCATGTGCCCCCAAATCCTTTAATTGATAACATTCATATATTGGTCTAAAGCTCCTTTCAGTAGATATGCTTACGTATTTAGACATTTCATAAAACACCCTGAGTATCACCTTACAGCCTCAGTTAAATCTGAAGATAAAATCAAAGGTAAATCGCAGTATCACTTACAATAAGAATAAAGCTGGGCTCTTATTTTTGTAATCTATAAGTCTTTCATATGTTATTCCTAAAATATCCGCTTACGTTTGGTTTGCCCTCAAACGGTATATATCATGAGCCCTGACGTTTGGAGAGATGAAATCTACTCGCCACGGGTGACCAAACTTGGGCCATTTCGTACAGTATTTTTCTCTATTGATGATCTCGTTATGCGCGTGCTGATTGACTTCACTTGATGTTAGAAGATTGTCTCTCTTGTAGGAGGAGGTTTAAGAAAATACCTTAACCCAGTGGGATGGAGCAGGCTACAAGCAAATCCTTAAGTAACGAGACAGGCCCAATGGTCACTGTCTAAATTTGCCTCATTGGAGTTAATAATGGAAACAGTACAATATATTTGTAAATGATATGCAGGGCACACTATGTTAGACAATATTTCTGTATACTACATTCTGCTATGCAACCATGCTATCTACCAGGAAAACCTGGCCAAGTGGCTTTTAGCTCAGATGAAGGAGCGAGGAAGAATATAGCAATAATGCGGCACATGTAGTCACAACTTTAGAAGATTCTCCCAAAATGAGGCCAACCTTGCAGAACAGACAGTTGAAGAAAGCACAATAGGGTAATTGTTACAAAAATGGGCAAGATGTAGCAACCCTTGCAGGTGCTGTGAAGGCAAGCATACTGGGAAGGCCATGATAACATTGTTTGAGGCTTTTACCCTTCATTAGAAACCAGCAGGGCCAGGGATAACCCTACAATTTTAGGGAGGCATTATTAAGGAGGACGAGTGGTAATTATGTCAATGGAAATTGTATCATTCCGCACATTTCTTTGTATTCTTGTACTTGCAAAACTGTGTTTCTGATCACAATCATTTATTGCCTCTAAACTGGGTGATCATTTGTTATTTGAAGTGATTTGAAACGGCTGCAGTGTATCATGAAGTCCTGTATAAAACAAGCTATTGTCAAACTACAATCACTAGAATGAAAGGTAAGGGAGAAAACAGCGAGGATAATTACTAGGAACAAGGTAGAATGCATATTCGGAAAATGATTATTTGTTACCAGGGTTTTTCACTTTTTTCATCCCTACTCCTGTTTAATGTGAGTAATGTTGCTTTTCTGAAGCTCGTCGTGGGTTTCAAATATAAGGAACTTGTTCCTGGCAGTTGGACGTTGAATCTGTAATGTAAAACAGTTCAATCCACTTACTGCGTTCCAAAGTGCACATAGTAGATCTAGTGGCAAAAGAAGATCGACTAGTGCATAATAAACACACTTCAGTGTTGTGAAATGTCTGCAGTTTCTAAAATGAAATCCATGGCCAGGTCTACATATATAAGTAGATTGGTAGGGAAATTAAATGAAAATGAAATACCGGTATTTGTAAAGCGCGAACAAATACCCGTAAGGGTGCTAAGGCGCTGGGGGCCGTCGGGAGGATTATGCGAGGTATTGCCCAGAGTCACATGGTGCTGGGTTGACCTGCCACCTGCGCCAGGGATCAAACCGTGAGCTACTGTGTTCCAGAGTCAGCCACCCTAGCCACTGCGCCCCACCCCTTCCACAAGAGCAGTTAAGATTTTCAACACTCATACTACCCTTCCAGCTATCAAAAAAGTTGTACACAAAGTGAGACTGAAACACAAGAGTAGGTAAGAGTTATGCATCAGGTTTCGTGAAGAATTAAAAAAATTGTTGAAGTCATGTTGAATTAACCTACGAATGCAGCTCCAAATGCCATGGTAAGTGTAAAGGGGAAGGTTTGATGGATCTCTTCGAAGGAAGGGGCATATTATCAAGACCGGTGTTAAAATTATCGCCGTTTTATCCGCAGGAAACTGCCGATAAAAGGTAGATAATGGGCTTGATAATACGCCCTTGTTAATTCCCATAGAAGCCCATGTTAACATCAGAACTTGAGTTTCTATGGGAATTAACAAGGGCATATAATCAAACCCCTTTTCGCTGTTTTATCGGCAGTTTCCTGCCGATAAACCGGCGATAATTTTAACACCGGTCCTTGATAATATGCCCCCGAAGTTCTTTTGGTGAGTGAGAAGTAGCATCAAATATGAATGATGAAACAGTTTGAGAAAAAAGGGGCTTAACAGTGCAAGGATTGCATCACAAGGTAAAAAACAAGAGCAGTCCACATTTAAAGCATAAAAGAGAGTGCACAGACTGGACTACCATGAACGTCACCATCAAAAGTGTGAGCCTCTGTCAAGAGAGCTCATCAATACATCTTTGATAGTTTGCACAAGTTGTCTTTTCTTTTTGGCTATATATTTTTATTAAGGCATACTTCGTTATCATGGAATTGTCATGGCAATACAATCCTGGAAAATTGCTCTATGGCAGTGCAGAAATAATCCAGATGGTTGGTACAGCTCAGTGTAGGTCACTATACTGGGAATATGAATGTAATGCAAAATAACATGAGTAAACCCCAGGAAGTAGTGTATGTGGCACTAATCGGAGTGAAGATGGGGAGTATATGGGGTGATTCAGCCCCTTCTGCAATAGCCAGCCTTAAATGTTATGTTATGTTAGGTAAATTTATTAGGCGCACAGATGCTCCAGCAAAGGAGCGTCCTGGCGCCCGTCAGGTAGCAACACAACATAACCAGATAAAAAAGGAACAAGACTAGGGAAACAGGAAGGTTTTTACAGCCCGCCGAAAGGAGAACAGATCCTCAAGTGCACGGATCTCAAAAGGGAGGGAATTCCATAAAGCAGCTGCTCTCACTTGGAAGGAGCGGCCCCCGGCGCGGCAGCGTTTAAACCGGGGGACCACGGCAAGCTGTAGGTCAGAGGATCTTAGGGCACGGCCAGGAATATAGCGGGATAGGAGGTTTGCAAGGATAAGGGCAGGGGATCCCTTAATGATTTTAAAAGCAACGCAGAGAGCCTTGAACTGAATTCTGCGGCCAATCGGTAGCCAGTGCAGCCTGCACAAGGTGTTAGAGGTGGCGCAGAATCTGGGCAGGCCCACGACGGCTCTTGCTGCTGCGTTCTGGACCCGCTGCAGGCGAGTGAGTTCCGCCTGATTTAAGCCCACTAACAAGGCATTAGCATAGTCAAGGCGTGACATCACGGTGGCCTGGATGACAAGTTGCCTGGTTTTCGCATCAAAGAATTTTAATACGGGTCGAAGACCTCGCAAGATGCCAAAACAACAGGCAGCCGTACGTTTAGTGTGGCATTCAAAAGAAAGAGACGGATCGAGCCACACCCCAAGGTTTTTCAGTTGGACGACCGGAGTTGGTGTAGGGCCTAGATCCGTTGGCCACCATCTATCGCCCCAGAGTTCCGTCTGCTTACCAAAGATCATAACCTCTGTCTTACCTGCGTTCAGCTGGAGACAGTTTGAGGTCATCCAGCTGGCCACCGCCCGAAGTCCCTCCTGGAATCTGGGTGCATCCACCTCTGCATCCCCGCTGATAGTAACCGCTAGCTGGGTGTCATCTGCATAGGACACCATAGTCATGCCCCAATGCCTGACAACCTCAGCCAGCGGTCTCACATATAGGTTAAATAATGTGGGGCTCAGCGAGGATCCTTGGGGGACCCCCAGTTCCAGAGGATGGAAAGCGGACTGGTGGGGAGGGACGGCAACGCAGTAAGAACGGTTGGTAAGAAACGATCGGAACCACTGGAGCGCGAAACCGGTGACACCGGCTTCCTCCAAGCGCTGCAGAAGGATCGGGTGGGCCACGGTGTCAAAGGCGGCGCTAAGATCTAAAAGTACCAGCGCCGCCGTTTGGCCCGAGTCCAGCACGGAACGCAAATGCTCCACCATATAAAGTAGAGCCGTCTCCGTGCTGTGCCCCGCTCGAAAACCATTCTGCGTCCTGTCCAGAATGTCAGCTTGTAAAAGATGGTCAGAGAGGACCGAGTTGACATGCGCTTCCAGCACTTTGGCAGGCCACGGGAGGAGGGAAATCGGGCGGTAGTTCTCTGGTTTGTCGGCATCCAAAGTTGGTTTCTTAAGGATAGGCACGACAACCGCCTGTTTCCACTTCGCTGGAACCACTCCGGAGGCCAAAGAGTTGTTGATAAGGGAGCAAACCGGAGGGAGACCAGTCGATGGAAGGTCACTAAACAGAGACGGGCGAAGCGGATCAGCCGGGGATCCGGACTTAACCTGTTGGGCCAGCTTACCAAAGCTCACCGATGTTAATCTCGGGAAAGAATGTAGCACATTCAAGGTAAGAGGTTTAAAGGGGCCAGCAACAGGGGGGGCCGCGATAGGAAAGGTTCTATAGATCGCCTGTACCTTTTCCCGAAAGTATGCAGCCCAAGCCTCACAGTGGGCCATAGAACCCTGATGCGTCGAGATCACTCTTTTAGAAGTGAGATCTTTCAAGGCTTTGAAGATCGTTTTGGAGGGGTTAGTGCTGGTACGAAACTGGAGGGTATAATATGCCGCACGAGTTTTGCAAACTGCTCGATGATAGACTTTTACTGCAGCAGAATACAGAGCTTTTTTATCACTGGCATACGCTTTACGCCATAGCCGCTCGGCTCGTCGGCAGATGTTTTTAAGTGCCCGTAGAGAATCGTCGTACCAAGGACTAGGGTCCCTGGTCCCACGCTTACACGCGACTAATGGAATAAGGGAATCAAGAGCCCTATTAACCCATTCACACAAACGATCATAGCCCTCGTCCACAGAGTCCGCAGCAACAGGTGGGTCGGAGGATAGCAGATAGAAAAAGTCCTCAAGTTTTAATTTAGACCAACACAGTCTGGAAATTAAGCGAACCGCAGGTTTGCGGGGAGGCTCATACAAAGGACAGTGTATGCAGACCAAATAATGGTCAGTCCAAGCCAGGGAAGAAGGGGTAAGGACTCTGGCTTCTTGCAGGTTAGTAAAGAAAGGGTCAAGAGTGTGACCACCAACATGGGTGGGATGAGAAACCAACTGGATCAACTGGAGCGCCTCCAGGTCTGCAACCGAGCTACGAACTGCCGGTAAGGACAGGTTGTCATAGTGGAGGTTTAAATCTCCAAGAATAGAGAAATTGGAGCAGCCTACGGCCAAGGTGCTAACGGCATCTGGAAGGGCCACCCTGAAAGCTGCATCGCTGCCAGGGGGACGATAAATCAAAAGGCCAGTGAAAGCGAAGTTGGACGTGACTGAGATTTTAAACAGCGCGCTCTCACAGCCAGCGATTTTTTGCCCTTGCCAGATACAAGGGTAGCACGACTTGACCGCAAGCGCAAGACCCCCTCCTCTAGTAGCTCGGTTGAGAGTATAGACAAAGTATTCAGGCGGAAAAGCCAAATTGATCACAGCTGTGTCAGACTCCTGAAGCCAGGTCTCCGTCACAAAAAAGGCGTCCGGGGATTCCTTACCAAACAGATCCAAAATGTCATTATGGTGTTTGACCATGGACCTGACATTCAAACTCCATAGAATAAAAGGGGGATGGGGATGAACTGCGACAGTGTCTGCAAAATTGCCTGAGCATGTGGTAGGAGCAGGAAGTGCAAACCTCCCGCAGCTGCACGTGAGAGGGCCACAAAGCGGCGCAAGCCGGGGAGCATCGCAGCTCCTATGGCTACGACCAAAGGCAAGAAGAGCATCCCTAGAGTAACACAGCATAGTGCCAGCTGCCGATGTCAGCGGAGGGCCAGGCCCTACCATGTCCTACGCGTCCTGGCGCGGACGAGCGCAGACGGGCAGGACTCTGGCACGACTCTGGCCACGCGAGGACACGCCCGCTGCGCGATCCCGCTGCGCCAGGAAGGAGCTTGAAATAGGCGTCCCTCGCCGGCACCTGCGCACTGAGCGCACGTAGGGAGTGGCTCCTGCTGAACCAGTCAACCCGCTCCAAGATGGCGGCGCCACAACTTCCCCCCACAGAGACCCCGGACCCGCCCAAGCGGCGGTGCTCAACGATTAGAGTGCAGGTAGGAGGGCGATTAAGAACAGGGTAAAACAAACCAGATTAACAGAAATACAAAACGGGAGTAGTTAAAAACAAATGTGGAGCAAAGCGCGAAGCGCTTCCAGCAGCAATAGTTAAAAACAAATATAGAGCAAAGCGCGAAGCGCTTCCAGCAGCAATGCGCTACCTGACATCTTTTACTGCGAGTGTGTGTTGTGTAGTATCACTTTATTTGCCTAAGGGAAAGCAAGACAGAGGATAGTAGGCATGAGAGCCATTCCAGTATTCTAGGCATGGACCCCATATTTGATCAAACACAGTTATCTGATCCTTTATCCTCTATATATCACACGTGTGTATGCTGCAAGTCTCAATAGCTCTGTTAACCATTCTGTCTTGGTTGACATTTCTTCAGTTCTCCAGTGTGCGAGGAAACCGACTTTGGCAGTGTAGATTGATGTGGCCTTCCACAAAGCAAGGCTACCTTGGCTGGAGGTTGGAAAAGACAGTCACAAATGGCCCAAAACACCTGCCATCTCTTTTTGTGCCAGTATGATAATATCATGAGGTAGAACCACAATATATATATAAATATACTAGATCGATCCTTGTTCTCCACATCTCCAGCAAAACTAGTTCGGAGACCATCCCACATTGTAAAGAGTGGCTGGTGAGTAATGGTGAACATTTTTAAACATGTGTATCTAAGAAAGGCTTCTCTCAAGTCTCTAGAGAGTTTTGCGAGGAAGCGTATTCGTTTTTTTAATTCCTTATTGAAAGAAGCAAAGGGGTACAAAAGGCACGCAGCGAATTGCATAGTTATGAGAGCACATGGATGGGAAAAGGGTACAAAATACAAGACACAAAAGACAGAAACTGCTCCGAATCCCAGTTGATACATAGCCCTTCTAAAGGAGAGGTCACCAATCATTGCCTGATCGCTGTCGCTACTGGAGTTAACATTGTTTGGTCACGCAGTGCAACTCTGAGGCAGAAGACTATCACAGTATGACTTCCTTAGTGAAGAACCTTTTCATATTCATTCACTCAGGACCAAAGATCACAGGCCATAGGCCATAAATAATGATTATTGGTGATAAATACTATAGATCAATGGTACCCAACATCAGCTGCCGTTCCCTCACCCTTAGCCCGCATAAGGAGTGATGCACACAGATGTGAAATAGAGACCTGCTAGAGTGTGCACAGTTCATTTGGACACTTAGGGGCATATTTATGAAAATAGCGGTTCAGGGCAGTGCAGGAAGTCACCTTGCTGCGCTACCCTGCGTCACTGGGTGAGGGCCAGGGCCGGACTGGCAATTCCAGGCACCGGGCAATCCCCCAGTAGGCTGATTGGGGTGGGGGCGATTTTATGACAGGGGGCCGGTTTTGTTGCTGGGGTCTGGAGGCCCTGACCACATAATTTAATTATTTGTAGCCTGCCCGGGCCGCGTCTGTCGGCTGCCGCTCGGCGCCCACAGGTGAGTGATGATCAGCAATGCAAATGCAATCCTTATCCCACCTATATCAATTAATTTATGGTCAGGCATTGTCCCTCTGGGCATCGCGACTTGGCCGGCCGCCGGAATTAAAAGCAAAAGCCTGGTTAGGCCCCGGCCCGGTTCCGCAACCGCAGCAGTGGTTATTATTCAACGTGAGATCCCTTTAAATTAGGTCATAGCAGCATGTTTTTTAAAATTCGTAGAAAAGGCAAAACCTACTGCATTATGAGCTATGAGGTGGCCTGATGGGGGGGCCACCTCCATGTGCTTTGTAATGAAAAATGTTCTGTAAAACGCACCGTTTTGGTCTGTCTTTTTCCAAAATTTTCGAGGGGGAGAACCTCCCCAAACCCCTATAGTAGTGGTCGGGCTCGCGCGCACTACGTGCGCATGGTACATGCCAGGAGGAGGCTGGTCTGGCAAAATTTGCCAGGGCTGCTTTCAGTTCCCAGTCCGGCCCTGGTAAGGGCAGGAATGCGCCGTATTTATCCAATATGACGCATTCCTGTCCTTTCCTCTTGCGCTGGTGCCGTTTTGGCAGCCAAGCACCAACACAGGTACCCCTTGCATGGGGCCTCCGTTGCATGCAGGATTGTTTTTGTGTTGGAAGGAGGGCCTTACTGCACAAAAACAACCCTGAGAGGCTTTTCCTCTTTCTGTGTGTACTACAGAATGGCTTTGCGTAGCTTCATAAACCTGACGTAGAGGCTTGCATCGCGCATGGACCACTTTCCGTGGTGCAAACGTGACTCAAGCCTCTCATAAATATGCCATAAGTAGGCCAGCAAGTACTATACAAACATGATTCATGTCAGCCCACCCCAACCGTTAGAGGGCCACAACTGTAGCAGAGGATTAGCTGTTGCTGGTGTCCGTCAGCGTCAGCCTAAGCAGGTCTTGATTCTTTCGCAGTGTACAGTCCACCCACTTACTGAAAGCTTTGTGCATATTGCCCAGATAATCCTAGGGCCTGTACTTTCTCAGCAGTTACAGAATATCTTTCAATCTACTTGAGTGGTCCTGTCCGCCGTATTACAAGTGCCATTGGATGTAACATACTTGCAGTATAGCGGACAAGATATACTGCTCTAACCTTTTGCATTTAGTGGTCGAAAACATGTTCCTTAAAGGAATTATTTTAAACTTGCTTATCACTAAGGAATTTCAAAACGATTTATAAGTTTCTTTTGAATAAATATAATTATACAGATGTAAGCTTTTATGGCAAGAAACGTGAAAACTGACATTTTAATCATCACGTTTGTTTATGTATAATGAGAAAACCTAGGTATTGAGCTAATTTGCCTGCTGGACTTTAGCACTACTAATGTAGATAACGTGAACTCGGGTAGCTGTCAAACACCACTCAAAGCTAGTAATTTAATTTAGAGACATAAACCAGAAAAAATTTGAAATAGACAGGCCCTCTTCTTTACAAAAGTTTAGGCACCTCTTTTGTTATTAAATGGACAGAAAATCGGGTAGGATATATACCATCAAAATATTAAAAAGTTATTGAAAACGCAGAAGCAAATTTCCTTCTATCTGCAACGCGTCATTACTCACATGTCTTCTAATTAACATTTCTTATTATGACATTAGTCCCACTGAAGGCTGCGAACAATATTGAGATGCCGCTAATGATAACATTTACCGGTCCATGCTTACTTGCTGTCTCCTTGAATTTCAATTGCCTGCAGTATTATGACTGATGTGGCCTGTAGAAACGTGAAAGTTAGTGGCGGCCCTTTTTAATGACTGCGATTCTTCAAACTGACAGTGAGGGTGCAGCGTTTAAAAATGCAACGACGTATCTTTTTATAAGCTCTATTGCATCATTTGTCACAGGAATGCAGTCTGTGAAAAGTCACTGAGCTCGATTATCAAGTATTTCCTGTGAGTAGAGTAGTAGAGTCTTACTCCTGTCTTAGGTGTGAGTTGAATTTGGATTTCCCACTATGACCCTTCTCCGAACAGTTGACTTTGTATTCCATGATTAGGCGCAGTTTACTTGAGCAATCCCTGTAGTAAACATCAGGTAGATTCATGAAAGAAAATTCGGCTCACAAAGGGCCAGATTCTGCGAATCTGGCCCTTTGCGAGCGCAATTTTTGCATTTGGGATTCATCATCCCAAATGCAAAATTCGCTAATTGCGAAATCGCATATTTGCGAGGAATTGCATTTAAGGAATCTCTATTTGAGATTCCTTAAATGCAACTCATTAACCATTTTTAAATTGCGAATTCGCAATTTTTGGCCGCTATTTACCACGAAGTCTGACTTTGTGGTAAATAGCGAAAAAATAGAAAAAAGCACTTTAGTGCATTTTTCTCAGTTGCATGTTACACACACACATGTCATTTGGACATGTGTGTGCGCAACAACTGTGTAAATTTGCATTTCAGGGGTGCTACAGGGTGTCCTTTGGACACCCCTGGCACCCTTGAAATCACATCCTTATTTGCCTTAGACCCATAGGAATGAATGGGGTGTTATTCCTTATTTGCGATTAGCAATTTGCTAATCGCAAATAAGGAAGATGTAGTAATCACAATATTTCTTGCAATTCCTACATGAATCCCGTTTTGCAAGTCCTTAATAGCGATTCCTTATGAATCGCTATTAAGGACTCGCAAAACGGGATAATGATGAATCTAGCTGCATGTTTGCTTACAGAGAAGAGCTTTGTGAAACACAAACTTTTGTATTTCCTAAGTAATGAGTAAGACGGGGACCTCTGACCTGGGTCTACTCTCTCCCCGGCAGCTCCGCAAGACCGACGCCTTGCCACAGTGCTGAGCCCTTCTCCTGGTCAGGGTTCATGGCTGCAGTCTGACTCCTGCCTGCTTCACAGCTCTGCCTGCCTGGTGCCTTTAATTTAATTTTTAGTGTCCCTGCCTTATTACTGCTTTGCCTTATTCTTTCCTCTTACAGCAGCCCCTTGTATTTTTATTTTTATTATTTCATTCCCTGCCGTTTTTCCTGCCACTGCTGCCTCTGCGGCCTCTCCCCCTGCACAGCCCCCGCTCCCGCCTCCCAGCCTCTCATACTGCCCCCTCCCCTACTTAATGGCGATCACTGCGGGGGAGCACAAGTAAGACCAGGACCTCTGACCTGGGTCTACTCTCCCCCTGGCAGCTCCGCAACACCGACTCCTCTCCTCCTGGTCAGGGTTCACGGCTGAAGTCCAACTCCTGCCTGCTTCAGAGCAGCGCCTGTCTCTGCCTGCTTGGTGCCTTTCATTTAATTTTTAGTGTCCCTGCCCAATTCCTGCTCTGCCTTATTCCTTGTTATGTTATGTTATGTTAAATGTATTTATATAGCGCATGGCTACCCCAGCAGCGGGGCGTCCCAGCGCTAGCAGACGGACCAACAGTAGGCGTAACGGGCGCATAATAGAGAGGGGAAGAGAAGTGATCAATGTACGGGTGGGGGCCCTAAAGGGAGGAGAACAGCCACGTTTTGATAAGTTTTCGGAAGAGCAGATGATTCATGGTGTTACGTGTTTCCAAGGGGATGGAGCTCCAAAGTATCGGAGCCATGGACTTAAAGGAGCGACCCCCAGCTCTACTCCTACGCACCCTAATGGTGCGGGCAAGAAGGAGGTCAGCAGAACGGAGAGCACGCGTGGGAGTGTAGAAAGTACAGAGTGCCTGCAATATTTGAGGGCCGTGGCCATAAAGAATTTTGTGAGTTAAGCAGAGAGTTTTGAATTGAATTCTTTGTTTAATGGGTAACCAATGTAGTCGACGTAAAATCTGAGAAGTGGGGCAATGTTTTGGCAGAACAAGGAGAGTGCGGGCAGCAGCGTTCTGAGCCCTTTGAAGTCTTTTAGTGACTGTCAGGTTTGAGCCCAGCAATAAGTACATTACAGTAGTCCAGGTGAGATAGGACAATGGACTGGACTATTGTCTGACGGGTAGAAGGCTCAAAGAAACCTAAAAGGGGCTTAAGAGAACGTAGGCGACCATAGCAGGTGCCTGCCACTCTTTTTGCGTGGGAGGCGAGAGCAAGAGCGTGGTCCAGAAGGACCCCCAGATTTTTTACTTCCTGTTTTGGAATCGGAGGTGGGCCCAATGTAGGGGGCCACCAAAGCTCATTCCACTTCTGAGGATCACGGCCAACCAAGAGCACCTTGGTTTCAGACGAGTTAAGTTGGAGACAGTTCTCTGACATCCAGCCAGAAATGGCTAGTACATCTCCTTGAAATTTAGCTCGGTCCCTCTCGGCGTCACTGGAAAAGGTGAAAATAAGCTGTGTGTCGTCAGCATATGTTGTTAATTTGATATTACGCTCCCTGGCTAATAGGGCCAGGGAGCGGACGTACACATTGAACAGCGTGGGGCTGAGGGCAGACCCCCGTGGGACCCCGCAACTGAGGGGGAGCCCGCTGGACGAGTACGGGTGGTGCATGAATCTGGAAGGAACGGTCAGATAGAAAAGACGCGAACCAATCCAGAGCCCCTCCCCCGATCGCCCCAAGTCGTTTAAGTAGGATCTTATGGGAGACCGGCAGGATCAGGACTGAAGTATCGCCCAGGTCTTGTGCAGCCATCAGCTGTTCAGTGACTGCCAAAAGAGCGGACTCCGCGCTATGGTTAGCTCGGAAACCGTTTTGAGATTCAACCAGGATCCCATTAGTCTCCAAGTATTTGGTCAAGATGGAATTAACGTGAGATTCCGTCACCTTGGCCAGATACGGCAACAAAGAGATGGGTTTAAAACTCTCTGGCCGCGAAGGATCCAAGGTGGGCTTTTTCAGCAGAGGGACCACCTTAGCGTGTTTCCAGGAGCTGGGGACTATAGATGATTGGAGCGATCTATTGATCAGTTCCCGTCCCTCAAGCAAGATGGAATCCTGGTGTGATCGAAACATCTCAGGTTTTACCGGGTCATCTGGTGACCCAGACTTCACCTTAGAGGCCAGGAGTTCCAGATCTGTCTGAGAAAGAGGTGGAAGGGTAAGAAGAGAATAGGGTGGATCATATGGGCCAGTGGCTTCACTGTAGGTCGTAACAGGCTCACCGAGGTTTAGTGAATCATAAATTCCTTTTACTTTGTTCTTCCTCTTACGCAGCCCCTTTTATTTTAATTGTATTTCATTCCCTGCCGCTTTTCCTGCCGCTGCTGCCCCTGGGGCCCCTCCCCCACCTTCCAGCCTCTCATACACCAAAAGCAAACCCATCTGCGCCCATCCGCAACCCAACTGCAACCAGCGCCAGGGACTGTGGATCTCCCCACATCCCCCGCTACAGCACTGCCGCTCTCCACGCTCTCAACCCTGGAAGACTCAGAGACTGCCAGCACGCCACGCCGTACACAACCCATGGACAGTTCTCCTGCTTCTGCTGCAGCCAGACATTCACCTTCACCACCACCGGACCTCCAACACCGCAGAAACCAACACCGGCAACATCCTAAGATGCATCCTCCTCAACGCTCCGTGCGCAAACACGCCATGGAGATCTGGAACCTACTTGACTCACCCGAAATTGCCTTCTTCACGCCTCCTCCGCCCCTGACATCAACACCGGCATCCCTGACGGATACAAGATCCAGAGGAAGGACCGCCTCAACCAGCAGGGAGGGGGCTTTGCCATCGCTCACAAAAACACTTCCTGTCTCACCACCTCCAGTGAAACCTTCCCCTCCACCGAACACCTGCATTTCCAGATCCAGACCATCCCCAACTCCACGCTCCGGGGACCCCTCATCTACAGACCCATCAGCCCCTGGGCTCCCTTTGCCTCCGTCATCACCGACCTCATCACTTCCCACAACATCGCCACAATGAACTACATACTCATTGGAGACCTGAACTTCCACCTCGACATCGCCAGTGACCCCCAACTCCACCACCCTTTGTGACAACCTCACCAACATCAGACTCAAACAATTTGTCTTCACACCAATCCACAGGGCAGTACACACCCTCAACCACATTTACGCAGCAGGTAACAGCATTCACTTCAGCCACACAATGCATCTCCCATGGACTGACCACTACTGCGAACATTTCACCATCGACAAGCCCAGGGCTCCCAAATCTGCCCCATGCCCACCACGAAGGAACTGGAGCAAGGTCACTGACAACCAACTCAACTCCACCCTCTCCGGAAAGAACCACACTAAGGCATCCAACACCAACACTGCAGCCAGGGAACTCCACACCTGGCTCTCCAAATGCGTGGACAAGCTCACCCCGCTATGCAACCCCGACAAACAGCGCCCCAGAAAAGCCACCTGGTTCACCACCGATCTCCAAGAAGTCAGACGCACCTGCAGGCCCCTGGATAAGAACTGGAGAAACACCAAGACACCCGAAAACCACACCACCTACAAGGATGCCATGATGGACTTCCATAACCAAATCAGAACCACCAAGAGGACCTTCAGCTGCACCAAAATCTTTGCCAACTCCACCAACTCCAAGGAACTCTTCACTGTCATCCAGGAATTCAATTCACCAGCCCTCGTAGCGAAGCCACAGACATCACGCCGTCCCAAGACCTCTGCGACAAGCTTGCAACCTACTTCCACCTCAAGATCAAAGACCTCTATGACAACTTCGTCGACCTTCCACTTGACGCCACAGCCGGCCTGCCCCCCAGCCGCGGCCTAAACGTGGAACGAGCTCCCGGCAGACATCAGACTCGCCCCCTCCCTGAACACCTTCAGAAAGGCCCTCAAGACCTGGTTCTTCGGCTAACTCATCTACAAACCCCCACCCCCTCAGCGCCTTGAGACCCTCACTGGTGAATAGCGTGCTTAATAACCCCTGATTGATTGAAGCATGTCTTCCGCCTGAGAATTTATAATTATGTTAATCATAAAATTATTGAAAGAAAAAGATTTTCGAATCAGGGCAATTGATTTGTAGTCATGGCAAACTTTGAGAACAGAGGTTTTCATTCACTAATTGGAGATACACCTTTAGGTTTCAACATGAGCACATAAAGCCATACCCGAGCATTTATCTTCCAGCAGCAGGACCCTCTAAATTAAGGGTCTCATTAATGTTTTTTTGCCATAGGGCAGCGCAGCATGCCTTGTTGCTGCTCTGCTCTACAGTTTAAAGAGGAGACACAAGCTGCCAGTTTTCGGCGATAGAGTGCCTCTATGGATCCCTCCACAGGGAGTTGCAAGGAAAGATGATGGGGTGCAGAAGGTCTCCTCTTCCATTGTCGATTTTATCTGGCTGTTCGACGGTGAATCCTGCCCGGTAAATAGAGGATTCACTCTCAAGCTCTTTTCTGAGATAGAGACACTAAAGCTGGTGGAATGTAGGGATATCTCGTCCGTGAAGATTAAATTGCATTAGAGACTCTTTTATTCCAGGGTCGCTTTTAGCTCTGTGATTGTGGCAAATTTGGTCCTGCAAAACTGTGATAATTTTTTTTAATGAGGGCTGGATTTAATGCCTGTATTAGACTCTAAGGAACATCACATTTTGTGCCCTACATTTCAATACCCAAAAGTACAGGGCCCGGTAATCCTGTGGTGTTAGACGCTTTAGACCCCGACTCAGAGTTCCCACTGGGTACCAGTCTAAAGATTAAGGTGTCATTAAATAAAAGGGGTTGTTCAATAAACTTGGTGTCAGATGCCGTTGGCACTTATCAGGACACAGACATAGATGACAATTTGGCTCAGTGGAGTTGGGTCGCTAAATCCTTGAATACCAACTGTCTGGTGGTAGAAAGAAGTGGTCCTTTGAGGTAGCCATGAGGGGGGTACTTCTGTCTGGAATTTGGCCGGTTTAGGTCAAAAAGATGAGAAATTGATTTTTCTGAAATCCCTGAAGCCCTCAATTATATGCTTACAGGAAACCTGGGCGTGTAAAGATTTTGATTGTGATGGCTTTTTTGTTTTTTCTTGTTATGCCAAGTACTCTTGCTTACCAATACAATAAACTGAAATCAGAAAGTCTTCCGCCATCCAACAAATCTATGTATCTGCCTCAAGCTATCTTATTTTGGAGAATCCGGTAGCCTTATTTTCTTTTTGGTGGCAAATTTATATATACCTCCAGCGAGAAAGTTTGATCATTTGTTAAGTACACTTCTCTCATATATTCATGAGATATCTACCCTAGAAGAATGCCACTTGGTTGTTTTAGTGGGAGATCTGATTGCGAAAATATATAATTCTGCGCTGGAGATCTATTCCAACTCAGATAAAGAGGAGATTTGGCATATTCCAGATTCCCTCCTACCACATAAAATAAAAACGGACAAACAGGGTCTACTTTTGCTTCATAGTATCAGAAGCATGGACCTGGTCATTTTAAATGGTAGGGTACCACTTGATAAAAAAGCAGATTTTACTTTTAACTCCCATCAAACACAAAGCTTATTGAACTACGTGGTTGTCCCCTACCAAATGTTTGGGGCCTGTGAAAATGTAGTGGTCTCTCCGTCAATATGGAGTGACCACAGTGTACTGGGTTTAACAATTGTTTTTAATTTACCCGCGTTGAACCAAGGGAACCTGGGCCAGGGCTCGGTAGTCTTTAATAAAGCTAACAACCGTTCCTTTTGGACCCCAAAAGATACCATCGAGGTAGGTGTGATGGTGAAGACAGGTTACGTAGAATGGCAGGGCTCGGATTCTCCAAAGATTCTACAGTTGTTTGAGGCAAAAATGAAGGAGATAAAAAACGTAAGTACTGACTCAACTGCCCCCCGGGTCGTAAATCAGGGTTTGCCACTTCTGAAAGTATTAAATCAACAAATTAACCGTTTAATCAGAAAACAATATTTACAATTCTCCATTGGCAAACAACCGGAAATTAACCGCCTCAAGCGATCTAGAAATCATTATAGAATTAGAGAAAAGAGAAGGGAGTTTGATGCCAAATGGACCGGGCTAAGGGAAGCCGCTAGAGCCAAAAACTAAAAAAAAACTGGCATCTGATCGCAGAATACTACGATTCAAGACAGAGGGTTCTGCCTATTCCAATTCCAGAAAAGGAGTGGGTGGTTTATATCTCACTATTATATAAAAACATTGGTACAGTACCTAATTTTACGCCCTCCATAGAGGAGTCTTCTCTACTAGAATATGGTCCTCCATCAAGGGATGAAGTTGCAGGTTACATAAGGAATAGTAGATCCTCAGGCGCACAAGGGCCGGATGGAATTACGATTGTGTTAATTAAAAAGGAGCCAGCGGCTTGGGGAGCTCTTTTAGCACCTTTGTTTTAGTTCTGACCCACTAACATCCCCTCCTCCCGGAAGGGGAGAATTATAGTTCCTTTGTATAAAAAGGGCCCAAAGAGCCACCCCTCCAGTTTTAGACAGATTGCTTTGTTGAACGCTATGGGAAAATTATTTGCTAATGTCACCTGCAGCAATGGGCCAATGACCAGAACATTTTACCTCTAGAACAGGCGGGCTTTAGAAAGAATCATGGAACCCTGGACAACATTGCGGCTGTCCAGACCATTGTAGAGAAATATACTTTCTCACGAAGCTTGCTGGTCTATACGGCTTTCATTGATTTCACCACTGCGTTTGATAAAGTGGATCGTCAAACGCTGTGGAGAAAGCTTCAACATCTTGGAATGCCACACCATCTTTTGGGCCTCTTGATAGAATTACATACAGACACTTGGTGTCAAGTGATGATGGTAGGCCAGCAAGGTCTATCATGTAGGATTGAGACTCAAAATGGGCTGAAGCAGGGCTGCCTGTTGGCCCCTCTTCTATTTTCCCTCTATATATATGATTTTCCGGGCATGCTAATTTTAGTGAGGGGGGATGCCCGGAGAATTGGTTCATTGTCTATAGCTTCCCTACTTTACGCAGACGACGTTGCAATTTTTGATTTAACTCCTATCGGCTTGCAACGTCGACTGAATGTCCTAATGAAATAGGCAGAGGGTCATTTTTTGAAAATTAATATTTCCAAAAGTAAAATCTTAATCTTCCGCAAAAAAGGTCATAGAATAAAGAAATGGTATAAATGGTTGTTAGGGCATGAGGAACAGGAATTGGTTGACTCATATTTGTATCTGGGTAAGGTTTTTGGAAAAAATGGGCGTGACTCAGAACTTATTAAATTATCTGTGGGAAAAGGCCGCCTCTCAGGCTGGAGATCTGAACATATTTTATAGAATCTGTGGGAGACATCATTTTGGTCATGTCCTGTCAGTATTTAAGGTTAAAATTCCACCCTCATTAACCTACGGCGCAGAAGTATTGGATACTAATTACTGGCTCGTCTTTGACAAGGCTGAAGGCCGGTTCTTCCGCCAAATTTGTAATCTAAATTCTGTGGCCGCCCCACATGTTTTACGCTTGGAATTTGGTTTAGTCTCCTCCTTTATTTTAGCTTTGTCAGCGGTCCTGAGGTGGGGGAACGCTCTACTCTGGGGAGATGAGGGCTCCCTCAGGGCTGCCCTGAGAGTGGAAATCTTTGACAAGCTTAAGGATTATTCAGCATTTTTAGATCATTTGCATATGCAAATGATTTATTTGGGCTCAATTTAAATAGTGATTCTCCTATGCCAAAGTCTGCATTGAAGCTATTCATAAAGAACTCTATTAGCATGGCAAGAGATATTGCTCTAAGTAAATCTAAGTCCCAAAATGAGTTGGTCTCTGGTAGTGCCTTGGGGAAAAGGCCTTAACCTTATTTAATCTGGAATCACCCACATTGGATTAGAAGGCTGATGCTTCTTTTGAGAATTAATCTGTTGCCCTTAAGAGATGTTACTGGCATATGGGATAAAATCCCGAAAGAGGAGAGAATTTGTGAATTACGTTATACTAAAATCCAGGATCTTAATCATGTTTTATTTGTGTGTCCGGAATTACAAAGGGCAAGGCGCTTGTTTTTAAGACCATCATTTATAAAATTTAATATTCATTCAGTCCAGGAGGCCAGACAATGTGTTTTATCGCCACCAAATGAAATGGTCAGTTATAGGATACTCCAATTTTTTAACACTTTTTTGGCTCTTTATTAGGGTTTATTTAAAATCTCGTCATTAGTTGCCATTACTGTACAAAAAGTATATTCACCCTTCTGCTGCATTTTTTAATCTATTGTATTTTAGGAAAAAAAGGGAAATATTTTTTTATTGTATTTATGCATTTTGTGGACCTTCGTTGGAGTTCCTTAACAAATACAACTTTTTGTAGTTTGAGAATTTTGAGAAATAAGATACGGCGCATTCCTGTCCTTTTCCCCTACACCGGCCCACAATGCACTGTTGTGTGTCAACGCAGCCACCTTTGCACCATGGTACAAGATTGCCTGCGTTGCAGGGATGATTATTTTTGTGCAGGAAGGGAAACCTTCCTGTACAAAAACAGTTACAAGAGGCTTTTTTCCTCTATGTGTGCTGCAGGAAAAACAAGGAGAAATAAAAATATTTCTCTTTGTTGTGCCTCCCTTAGTCCTCCCCTGGGGAGACATACTTTTTTGGTGCTGCCTCAGACTTACAATGTCTCGTAAATCTGGGGCATTGTCAAAAAGCCATGGATGTTGCTGGGAACACCCCCAGCCACACGGTTTTACGTCGCCTTATAAACATGCCAGGGGCACATTGCGCTACATGAATGTCAAAAAGGTGACGTTCCGGCAGTGCAATAGTGCCGGTAGGGCCTCATAAATGAGGCTCTGAATATTTCATCTTTCGCTATTCTACATGTAACCTGTGCTAATAAGCATGTAATTGTTCTTTGAACTGAAATTATACGAAAGATCCCTCTCCACCTCCAGCTGACTTTGCCCACTAAAAGGCAAGCAGGAAAGCAGCAAAGTTTCCTTTTAATTTGTTTGAACAAACATTCCAAAATAGTGGATACTGTACCCTTTAATATGTTTGAACAAACATTCCAAAAAGGTGTATAGTGTAATCTAAATATGCTCAAAGTTAGATATAATAATGATGTAATGTTGTCTAGGATGTATTGTATCCAGAGCTCAGTAAACAGGTATTTGAAATGTCTTCAAACATGAAAAGAAAGTGTCCCATCCAAATGCCTCACACAATAGTGATACAGCAAGAACCAAGTTGAAATTGTTTACTAGGTGAGTCAACAAATGGATCCTTATGGAGACAGTAAATGGAGATAAATCAACATCTTGACCCACCATAATGAATAAGTTAGACTTCATCTGGAATAGTTACTACTAGGTCATTGAAGAGTTAAGTAAAACGTGTTGCTTTATCTTGATGCCAGGATTGCTTTACGTCATGCAAACCTTATTGCTCATTTTCTTGATATATATATATATATATATCTGTGGTTTAAGAACCCTTTCCGGATCCTTGGAGTCACTCTGGAGGTCCTGGGCTCATGATGCAGGTCCAGTTCCTTCACTCAGGCAGCAGGGCAGCAGAGTAACAGACCTTCTTGCAGAGCAACACCGCAGTGCTTTTGAGTTTTCCAGAAGTCCAGAGGTGTATTGAAGAGTTGGGTCTGAGGGTCCTATATTCATATCCGGTGCCCACTTTGAAGTAGGAGAAGGTTCTAGAGTATTCCCCTTGAGGTTTTGTGCCCCCCCTGTCACTGGCGGATGCTGAGATTTCAAAGTGGTGGGGTATAAAAGTTGGTGTTGTTTTTATTGTTGAGAGCCAGAGCAAAAGGAATGCCTCAAGCGGCACCCATAATACACCTATACAATAGCAAAAAGGGTCAACATTTTTAGCATTATCATGACAATGGTCACAAAGAAAACTAATTACAGCAAATAAGAATAACCAAAAGAAAACAAAAATTTAGCACGTTGCTTCTGTCAAATAGAGAGAAATGTTGCATGAATACGGAAAGTCCATGCCATTTGAAATTGCACCTTACAATTATATAGTATATAGTGCAGTGCGCTAAATTCACTGCAGTAGGTCCAAATTATTGGGCGGGGGGGTGAGAGGCTCCAAGTAGAGACCTTTATATTCGGTCCACCTGTTAAAGATCTTATAGTATTTCTGGGGGCACCCCCTTGCTTTCGAAGACAGGAATTTCTGGGCCCATTCAGAAGTCCAAATCCCATTTCCATACCACAAGTAAAGGTGGGGACTTTTCCTTCCATGCCCGGGTAATGTCCCTTTTGGTCAGTGTAAGACCTAAGAAGAGAAGGTGACGCTTGTATTTGTTTTCACCCAGATCCTCTGTGATTTGGAGCATTGCCAGCTTCAGGGAGGAGGGAACATCCCACCCCTGTACCTCGGACAGACAAACAAGTATCCCCCTCCAGAACGTGAAAGTGCATGGCAGGACCACGTGGTGTGTAGGAAGGTGCCATCCGATGACACACACCGCAGACAGTGTGGAGATGCAATTAGCCCAGCACGCCATAGACTGTGCCTTGTAAAGTAAGCTCGATGGAGATATTTAAACTGAATAAGATGTAGGCGGGCCGTGATCGCAGCACTACGTGGGTACTCCAGGGCCTCCACCTCGTCTTCCTCTAAGGATCTCAAGTCTTTTTGTGATGCATGTCTGAGTTTATGTAGGGTAGTAGGTGTATTGCTGATAATTGTACGATATATTTTTATGATCTTGTGGTCTCCCAATTCCCCCATAAACACCTTCGCCTCAAACGTGTTGAACTTGGGTATTTCCGTTAGGCGAGATATATAAGGGGTAAAGGCATGTCTGAACTGCAGATAGCAATAGAATTGTGTACGAGGCATATCATATTCTGCGTACAGATCAATAAAAGACTTGAGGGTACATCCACGCATAACCACCCCCACCGTGTCTATGCCTATGGCCCCCCCCCATCCCGAAAACCAGGCAATCGTGCCTTTTCTGGCAACTGTCAATTATCCCTTAATGGGGTTTCTCTAAGGAGTCTCCCCCACCAATCCATCTGATGAAGTGTAGATTTCCAGGTGCCAAATACTGTGACGGTGGCAGGTAGTAGCCCTTTCAGCAGTGACGTCGACTAAAGTGCCATGTGCAGGGCAGTATCACCCAGCAGCCATCGCTCCACTGCATATGCCGGGTCCCCACAATGCCACCATTCATTAAGGACCAGCAGGTGCGAGGCCAGTTAATGCCCATGAACTTCCGGGGTAGCCACGCCACAGGTATAGATGGACTGAAAGCAAGTTCACATGACAACTCGCGATGCACCACCGCCCCAGAGAAATCGGGCAAGAATAGCATTCATTTGGCGGAACCATGTCTGCTTGATCGGGTATGGGTGGTACTGCAGCTGATAAAAAAGGCGGGGGAGAGAAACCATCTTAAAAATAGCTGACCTGCCAAAGAGAGACAGGGGCATATGGGACCATACACGCGTCTGGTCGCTTACCTGCGTCCACAGGTGGGCGAGATTTTTAGCCCACGCCTCAGACTGGGACACCGAGAGGAAGACACCCAGACATTTGAAGCCATCAGGGACCACCACGACTTCACGTGACCAGCTACCCAGCCGATCTCCCCCCTCCCAGTGGCTACAAAAACGATTTCCCCTGATTCATGTATAAGCCCATGGTTTCACCAAATATTTGCATAATATGAAGGAGGTGTGGGCCAGTCCGGTCAAGGTTGGTAAGAGAAAATAAAATATCGTCCGCGTACAATACTATGGGGTCAGGAACGCCCGGTGCCCACTCAAAACCGCATATCTGGGCGTCCACCTGAATCCAGGCCGCCAGCGGCTCCATAGCAACTGCAAAGAGGTACAGGGAGAGTGGACAACCCTGGTGAATCCCCCAGAATAGGAAAGTGTTTGGAGGCTAAGTCAGCCACCCTAACAGAGGCGGTTATATCTGTGTATATGAGGTGAATAAGCTTCAAGAGTCAGGCCGATATTCAGACGGCTAAGTAGGGCAAAGAGATAAGTCCAGCTGAAGGAGTTGAAGGTCTTGTTCATATCCGCCAAGTGAAGTGCGTCGGGGCACCCAAGTTTAGCAGCTGCGCCTGTAGCATTGTGCGCACGTCTGATCTGGAAGAACCAGCTCTCTAATGTATGGGACCAGGCGATTGGCAATCGCCTTAGCCATAAACTTGGCTTCTACATCAAGTAGTGAGATCGGTCGGTAGGACAAAAAAAATTCTGGGGGGCATCCAGGTTTCAGGAACAAGACAATTTCAGCATGTCTCCTGTCAGTAGGGAGACAGCCACTCTCTGCAGAAGCCTCAAGAGCCGCCAGGTACGGTTTTAGGAGTTGCGGATGATGCTTTTGGAAGATCTCATAGGGAAAGCCACTCGGTCCCGGCGCCTTACCCGTTCACATACTGGTCAACGCAGTCAACAGTTACTCTAGTGGCACAGGGACGTCTAACATGTCTCGCACCTAGTCGGACAGGTACTGAGGTGGAAAGTCATCTATAAATTTTTGGACAAGTGCTGCGTGGAGGGCCTCGTGGGGGATATATACGTCTGAGAAGTAATGAGCGAAGCCATCAGCAATGGCAGACTGGTCCATAAGGGCAGCAGCACCAGGACCACACATACACGGGAGTGTCTGAGGGTGCAGTGTCTGTTGACATAGGTGATGCAACAAGGCGCTCGACTTGTCTCTCCACTGGTATATCCAGCTATGAGTGGCAAGCCAATACAACAGGGCTTCATCAAGGAGTTCTCTAGTGTATGTCTATTGTGTGGTTACCAGGTATTTGCGTGCAGCGCTTCACTCTGGGTCCCTGCTCGCACATTTGAAGGTGAGCAGCTGGGCTTCAAGCAAATTAGTTTGTCACAGCGCTGTACAAAAGGCAATATCTGCTCCCCTGAGGGTGGATTTCAATGCTTTCCATAAAATAGCAGGGGAGGCAACAGATCCCGCATTTAGCAAAAAGTATTCTGAGATGGATTTAAGAATATGTGCCCTATGCTCAGCATCTCAGAGCAACCACTGTGAGAGTCACCACTGAAATAGGGAGTGCCTGGTATCCAAGGACGGAAGAAGGGAGACTGGTGAATGATCTGAGAGCCCCCAAGGAAGAATATCCGCTGCAAGCAGTCTATGAGTATGCGCTCCGGAGAGAAAAAGGTAGTCCTGCCACGACAAGGACTTGTGTGCACCCAAGAAGAATGTGTATACAGATACAGTGGGGTGTAATGTTCTCCACGTGTCAACCCATCCCAAACTCTGCACCAAGGGTAGTAATTTAGAATCTTGGGTCCCTGTCGAAAGAGCCACTGCACGCCACCTGTCCTGTGACAGAGAAAGAACATCGTTCCAGTCTCCGCCGAGCAGAGTTAGCCCTGACGGGAGCTCAGTCCAGAGTGTCGTTAAGCGTTCAACAAAGGACCACAACAGGGAGGGGGGAGACACTACCAAGAACAATGGGTTCGGTTCGCCATAGAGAGTCCCATAGATCACGACGAATCTGCCCTAGGGGTCTGACCACGTTTTGTGATGGACGTAGGGGATACAGAAGCGTATAAGGATTGCAACCCCATGGGAGCCTCTAGTAAATCCTGCATGGTAGACTGTGAGAAACCAAACCTCCCCAAGCAAGGTGTTTTGGTTCCCACTGAGTGAGTCTCCTGGAGAAGGAGAATGCCCGCCCTATGGCGTCTAGCTTGCTGCAGCACCGCACCCTGCTTGATCTTATCAAGTAGGCCATTTATGTTCCAGATAAGGACTGTGGCTGATGTGGCTGCGCATCAAGGAGAGAATGAGTGCGGTTGGAGTCACGCACCCCAGCATAGACCACCTGAAGAAGAGGTGGTATGACCTCAGAAAAAGGGCGAAGGAGAGAATCGCTGAAAGGGTGAAGGATGCAGCTGCCACAGCAGAGGGGACATCCAGAGTCACTCCCAACACAGCCCTGGAGGACCTCGTTGAGGGTACCATTGAGCCTGAGGCAGTCGTGGGAGTCACTGAATTGGACACTTCCGGCGCTGCGACTGGAGAACAAGGTAAGATGCATGCCTGTGCTGATACGCAGCGTGTTGTATACCCATGCCCATCCCCCCAGGCTAATAACAGTGCTCAGCTAGAAGTGCCTAACACATGTACCCTCACCGAAGTGTTGCATCATGGGAGTTGTATTCATTTCATCCAAGTGTGCATGTATGATCCAAAATGCACAAGAAATGAGACCAGCAGCACAGGCCAAAAGTCTGTCCAAAAATGTCATTTATGAAGTAGAAAGTATGCAAAATGTTTAACGTATACAGTTTGAAATAAAAATAACAATGCTCGGTTTCACACACAGATGCATCACCCGTGGGCTCTGATGACAGCGGACGCCTCATCATATCCGAAACACCGGCAGGGACCAATGGAGAGACTCCGCAGGGACGTCAACCCACAACACCACCACCACCAACATCATCACCATCATCACCACCACGGGCAATACCAGCAAGACGCAGGGCAAATGTCCCCTCCCTGCAGGTGCTGCAGATGGAGCAGAGGCCAGCAGCTACAAATGTTTCCCAACAGTCACTTGTCACTCTGCCAGCTCCAACACCAGCACTTGGCCAAGTCAGACAGCGGAGCAGGCCCCTGGGAAGACTTGCTGAGGGATCTGAAGAGCCTGCACAAGGCTATGGTGGGGTTGAGTCCCAGATGCAGCGTCTTCAGCGCCTGCAGGGGAGACACATGGGAGCAATGAACATGAACTTAGCAAAATTGGCTAGCAGCATGTGCACGATGACAGACGCTGTGCGTCAAATGACCACAGCCATAGCAGAGGGCAATAGAGACATCAAACTGTGCCTACAGGAGCTAACCCGTGCCGTCCTAGCAGGGCAACACATCGAACGCAGGAGGCATCGCAAGAACTTGCTCCGTTCTAATGCATCTATTAGGGCCATCACCAAGCTCTGCAACAGCACAGCTGTACTTTCACTCAGATCTGTGTCACTGCAGGTCGACCTTGGCCATTACTGTGGTGATATGGCCAAGGCCGTGGGCCAAGTGACCATTGCAGTAGAGCATCTGCAGTCTGGGACATTTAGTATCAGCAATTTGGGAGTGGAGTGAGGCGGCACAAGCATCATCAGCGTCTCTGTGCCGGAGACCAGCGATAGGAGGCGCAGTTCGAGCAGGTCTACAGCCACCAACACACATCTTGGTGATGTGGAGGAGTCACCTGACAGGAGGCTGGGGGTACGTGGAAGGCGCAAATATAGGCATGTACTACTGGCTATTTGGCCATGGTGATGTAATCATGGGCCACCTATATTTCTTAAAGATACTCCCATGATGCCAACGGATATGTATCACTAACAATGTTTTGAGTCTGCGTCATGTAGCCGTATCAGTCATATTCACTTGACAAGTGCTCATGTGTATTGAACATTTGCACACCAGAATATGTAGTGATGTCTTATTCTTACCTGTCTCTGAAGTGATGTTGTGTGATTTATGTCCGCCTCCTTTGACCTTCAGCTGTGTTTGGCACGTGTGCCTGTCGGTGTTGTGGGGGGGTTGCTGTGCACGAAAATTGTCGTCTCCGTTCACCTCTATTAGTATCCCCCTTCTTGTGGCAACGTTGTGCAGCATGGCACACAGTGCTATTATCCGGCAGCAGGTTACAGGGTCATACTGCAATGCACCTGCTGTCTTGTGTAGGATCCGGAAGCGACTCTTGAGGATACCAAAGGTTCGCTCTTCCACATTCCTGGTACTGATATGTGCTGCATTGCAGCACTGCTCCAGAGGTGTTGCTGGGTTGAGGTAGGGAGTGAGAAGATATTCACTCAAGGCGTATGCGCTGTCATCTGCAGGGTGGGGAACAAAGGGTTAGTGGCATGAATACAATTACATATGTGAGGATGGAGTTAATGATTAGGCATGAGTATGTACCTAGTAGGTGTCCCGCTCCAAATTCACCATTGAGCAGACGCCTGTGGATGCCACTGTGTCTGAATATGTAGGCGTTGTATGTGCTCCCGGGAAATTGTGCTACAATGTCCGTAATGATGTGCTTGGCATTGCACAGGACCTGCACGTTTATGGAGAGATAGGACTTCCGGTTGCGGAATATGTATTCGTTGGCTGAGGGGGGGCAGATGGGGACATGCGTGCAGTCAAACCATTCTATGACATGGGGAAATTGTGCCACCTGGTAGAAGTTCTGTTTGGTGGGGTTCATCTGCTGTGGGGTTGTGGGGAAGGTGATGTGGGTATGTATCATTGTCAGCATGGCATCTAGGACTTTGCTGAAGAAGCGTGAAAATGCGCTTTGCGATGCGCCTCCGGCAACCGCTACAACCCCCTGGAAACTTCCAGACGCCAGCAGGTGCAGGCTGCATAGGACCTGGAATTGGGCAGGGATGGCATTGGTCCTACGGGTCTGGTGCTGCAGTAGTGGTTCCAGGACAGCTATGAGGTGCATGATCATGGCACGATTCAGTCTGTACTTGTCATAGATTTGTTCCTCAGTCTGGCCCAGCAATGTGATGCGCACCCTGAATACCCTCTCCTGGATCCTCCTTCTGCGCTGTGCTGCTGCAGTGATTCTCATCCTCCTAGCAAGCACGTAGACGGCAGCCATTTTGGAAGACATACAGGGTCTCCAGAGGCATATTTGAAGGGTTTCTGATTGTTGTAAAATGTTTTCACAACTTTAAAAAAATATATTGTGGGTAGCCACAGTATCCAGTAGGCCCAGGGTTAGTCATGGGTGCATGATACAACTGTTTCTGTGAGTTTTGTTGAACTTAAATCTCATTGATGTAATTGAATTTTAGCTCACTATATGTGGAATTTTTATTTTATTTTTGGAGTGCCTGTAAAGCCACACTATCCAGTAGCCACACTAGCCAGTAGGCCCAGGGGTACTCACTGGTGCATGGACCAAGGCTTTCTGTGGGGTGTCTCGAATTTAAAAATAAATCATTGAGGGCATGGATGGCATTGGATTGTGGTGATTTTTGTGTGTTTTTTTTCTTTTTGGGGTCTTGTTGGGGTCTGGCCATGTGGGTGGGGGCCATTTTGAGGCCTGGTCCAGGCAGGGCCTGGCCATGTGGCAAGTGGTTTGAAGAAAATCCATGGTGGAAAAGGGGTATTTTGGGCGTAGTTTCAGAGTGCGTTTTTGCACGATTTAAGGCCTGTGCGAGGTCACGGTGATGCATGTTTTTGGGAGGGTAATGTGGGGTGTTCTAGATCTTTGGGAGTGGGTTTAGGGGTCTGGGAGCACTGCTGGGAAGGTCTAATTTTGATTGCAAGTAGTTTGAAGAAAATCCATGGTGGAAAAGGGGTATTTTCGGCCAAGTTTCAGAGTGCGTTTGGGCACGATTTTAAGGCCTGTGTGAGGTCACTGTAATGCACGTTTTTGGGAGGTTAATGTGGGGTGTTCTAGATTTTTGGGAGTGGGTTTAGGGGTCTGGGAGCACTGCTGGGAAGGTCTAATGTTGTGTACAAACAGCAGTTTGGTCGTAGGTTGAGGGGAAAGGGGAATTAGGCCCTGTTTCTGAGGTGCATTTTTGACATTGGCTTACATTGGCGGACTGCAAGGTAGCAGTATTGCATGTTTTTGGGGGGCTATTTGGGGGTGTTCTAGATTTTTGGGAGTGGGATTAGGGGTCTGGGAGCACTGCGGGGAAGGTCTAATTTTGATTGCAAGTGGTTCGAAGAAAATCCATGGTGGAAAAGGGGTGTTTTCGGCCTAGTTTCAGAGTGCGTTTGGGCACAATTTTAAGGCCTGCGCTAGGTCACGGTAATGCACGTTTTTGGGAGGGTAATGTGGGGTGTTCTAGATTTTTGGGAGTGGGTTTAGAGGTTTGGGAGCACTGCTGGGAAGGTCTAATTTTTTGTCAAAGAGCAGATTGGTCGTAGGTTGAGGGGAAAGCGGAATTAGGCCCTGTTTCTGAGGTGCATTTTTGCCATTGGCTAACATTGGCGGCCTACGAGGTAGCTGTATTGCATGTTTTTGGGGGTTATTTGGGGGTGTTCTAGATTTTTGGGAGTGGGATTAGGGGTCTGGGAGCACTGCGGGGAAGGTCTAATTTTGATTGCAAGTGGTTCGAAGAAAATCCATGGAGGAAAAGGGGGGTTTTTGGCCTAGTTTTAGAGTGCGTTTGGCACAATTTTAAGGCCTGCGCTAGGTCACGGTAATGCACGTTTTTGGGAGGGTAATGTGGGGTGTTCTAGATTTTTGGGAGTGGGTTTAGGGGTTTGGGAGCACTGCTCGGAAGGTCTAATTTTGTGTCAAAAGAGCAGATTGATCGTAGGTTGAGGGGAAAGCGGAATTAGACCCTGTTTCTGAGGTGCATTTTTGCCATTGGCTAACATTGGCGGCCTGCGAGGTAGCTGTATTGCATGTTTTTGGGGGTCATTTGCGGGTGTTTTAGATTTTTGGATGTGGGTTTATGGGTCTGGGAGCACTGCAGGGAAGGTCTAAATTTGTGTCAAAAGAGCAGTTTGGTCGTAGGTTGAGGGGAAAGGGGAATTAGGCCCTGTTTCTGAGGTGCATTTTTGCCATAGGCTTACATTGGCGGCCTGCGAGGTAGCAGTATTGCATGTTTTTGGGGGGGTCATGTCGGGTGTTCTACATTTTTGGGAGTGGGTTTAGGGGTCTGGGAGCACTGCTGGGAAGGTCTAATTTTGTGTCAGAGGAGCAGTTTGGTCGTAGGTTGAGGGGAAAGGTGAATTGGCCCTGTTTCTAAGGTGCATTTCTGCCCATAGGCTAACATTGCCGGTAATGCGTTATTGCAGATGTCACTGGAGACAACTCTTCTGGCACTTTACGCAGCTGTAGTGTAGGAAAAGCACTAAACATTTACCCAACGAGGTAGCACTTACTGGATTAGCCAGTAGAAAGTACTCCAGTAATAGTTATGCAAATCGCAAAAAAATGCACCTTTTTTTGCAATTTTGCACAAATTCGCGGACCACAGAATTTGCCCATATTTACTAATTACTATCCTTGAAAAGGAGACTCAGAGTACGCACTTTCGAAATGATGCTTGTATGTAATACTGTCGCCTTTGAAACTGAAAGTGTTATTTTTGCACTACACAGCGTACCTTATATTTTTTTCTCTGTGGTGTTTTAATATCACTTCCTGTTTTTCCATCAACAATTACAGGCCGGCTTTTACCCTGTGCGATTGGAAAAACGATTAACTCAGGCTTACCATTAGCGATCCACAATTCCGCATCCGCCAGGCAGGCAGTGGACAGTGTGTCTGGTCACCAAGATTGATCGATGGAGCGTCAGATGGAATGGAGGAGCACCGCGAATAAGAGGAATTGGTGGATGCACCCAAATTCCCAAATTCAACAGGACAACTACAACATACAGTTACAGTATCCTCTTCACTTCTCCTTATCTTTTAAATAATGTTATTGTTGTGAACTTCTATGAGTGTGACTCTGTGCATTTGTTTTCTCTCTGCTTCAAATTCATCCCTCCAGCCATTGTATACATTTTTGTTTGCTATTTTTAAAACTAATTTCATGTACAATGTGTTGTTTATTCTCGCTGAGGGCAGAGAGGCAAGTGAAATTGCATAATTACTGCAGCCCTGTACTGTCTCATTGTTTCTTCATAGTTAGTAAGTTGTAGAAAGTACTACTTAGTTTAAGTAACCTAACCATCGTTTTAGCAATCAACTTCATGTATGCAGTAGTGCATGCACTTCCTTTATGTCCCTTAAATGATTTATGGATATCTTCATATCCAAAGATTTGTTTATCTTCATTTGTTGTTTGTCCATGCTGTGTTTTTTTTCCCTCTCTCCACAAAACATTCCCAAAAAACCCCATTCCCATCCAATTTTCAAACCCTAACCCTCTTCCCCCGGGCTGTGTGGTTTTCATTGAGGTGTGATTAAATAACAACAATAATTCCACACACTTGCTGGGGAGGATAAGGTCAAAGCAACAGAAAATCAATTTCAAGGCTGGTGAAGGAATCCGAGGATATATTCTTACTCAGCTTGACACAGACCCATGACTATTTGCAAACCAAATCTGATTTTCATGGGCACCATCAACTGGATTGATCATCAAGAACATCCTTCTCCTACATGTGGCGAATTATTACGCTGCTGTATCCTTCACCTTCAGTACTATTTCTTGTAGTAGCCAAAGCCAAACTCCACGCAACTAGTAGTTATACTTTGAATACTTTAGCATTTGTTAGGCTAAATTATGGCACTGTTCTTGCGTACTGTGCTATCTATCGTACTGTTCTAATGCTCCACTTAGGCCACTCAAGTTTTCATTTTCTTTTTTTTCATATGCTGCTACTGCCAATGTGTACCACCACTTCTACCACCACAACGATGCCATTTCATCCACCCAGGATTGACAACCTTAATCGCCATTTGCCATGCAGCCAGCCCTGTTCCTAGCCCTATTCTCAAACACGAATCACAGGTAAGATAAGCGTTTGGAGGGAGGAAGAAAAATGGAGTAACAGGAGAGAGGACAGACTGACGGTAGTACTAGTAAAGTAGTAGGACAATTGAAATCACTAACTCTGTGAGTGGCGCTTACTTTTGTAAACATTTGGGCAAATACTTAGACAATTTGAATCAAGCAGCCAGTTAAGTTTCAGGAAAACAAACGTACAGTTAACCCCCCTCCTCCCCAGCAAAACAGTAAAAACGCGTATGCTATGTTTAAGTTGAAAGTAAATAATTATTTTTATCCCTAACAAAAATAAACTATCCCGCAAAACCCGACCTACCTCCCTCCCTAACCCCAAAGAATGTACGTGAAATAAAAAGTTCCCAAAATCCAAAAAACCCAACTCCCAATTCCCACCCCGCAAAAGTCTTTAAAAAAGGGCAAGGGACAGTCTCTCCTCCTCTACTGCCGCCGCCGGTGTCCTTTGGCTAGGTGGTCCCTTTGCTCCCTGCGGGGGTTCTTGAGCAGGGTTTTAACTTTCTCCAGCTCCTGCTCAAGTTTGGACACCCTGAGGGTTAGGCGGTGGATGCGTGCCTTGCACCTGCGGTGGGGGGCAGCTGATATTTTGGCTGCTTGGCGGTGGCGGGTGGCTGCGGTACCACGGCTCCATACCGCTGGAGGCTTGTGCTGACTGGCTGACCCAGGGTGTGTGAATGAATGAATGAATGAATGAATGGGGGTCTTGTAATGCGCAGACTTAGCCCGAAGGGCATCAAGGCGCAGGGAACAAATGGACATAGAGAGTCAGAAAGGCAGATGACACAGAAATTAGTAAGCCTGAGAAAAGAGCCATGTCTTTAAGAGTTTGTGAAAAATCCCCAGTGAGGATTGACTGGAGAGTTCAGGGGGGAGAGAGTTCCATAGTTTAGGGGCCATGGTGGAAAAGGCTCTTCCTCCCCACTTCGCCCTTTTAAATCTGGGAACAGAGAGCAGATTTCTGGAGGCCGAGCGGAGGGTTCTGCTAGGAGTATAGGGGCTGACAAGGGACCTAATACCTTCAGTGCCCGATCCAAAAACTGCCCTGTAGGCCAGGCAGATAAGCTTAAGAGATCCTGGCTTGTATAGGTAGCCAATGGAGATCTTTCCTGGCCTGAGTTGCAGATGCAAGCCTAGGAAGGTTCAAGACCATCCTGGCTGCGGCATTTTGGACCATCTGGAGACGATGGAGAGACTTCTTATTAATGCCACCATAGAGTGCATTACAATAGTCGAGCCTGGAGGAGACCAGGGCCACTGTTGACTGTTTGCGAGCATCAGGCGACAAAAAAAGGGCAATCTTTTTCAGCGTCCGAATGATGGCACAGCAGGTGGACACTGTTCTGTTGACCTGGAGGTCAAAGGAGAAGGCCGGATCTATAAGTACACCCAGATTCCTGGCCGAATGGGAGGGGTGGGAACAGTCCCCCAAGGAGGAAGGCCACCAGTCCCACGACCGGATATCTTGGCTCCCACCAAAAATCAAGACCTCCGTCTTTACCCCATTTAATTTTAGATAGTTTCATACCATCCATTGCGAGACTGCTTCCATACATGCTCGGTATTTAAGGGCAGAATCTTCTATCGACTGAGTAGTGGTGACAATGATCTGGGTATCGTCAGCATATGACAATACCTGGTAGCCAAAAGAACGTACTACTTTGGCAAGTGGGGTTACGTAGATGTTAAATAGGAGCGGGCTCAGGGCAGAGCCCTGTGGAACCCCACATTGCACAGACTGGGGGGGGACAAGAAGCTGCCCAACTTCACTCTCTGCTGTCTCTGATGGAGGAAGGAGGATAGGAGATTAAGGGCACTGCCTCTCACCCCTATCCCCTTCAGCCTGTCAACCAGGATTGAAGGGTACAGGGTATCAAAAGCTGCCGTAAGGTCAAGCAGCACCAACAGTGTGGTCTGTCCCCTGTCAACCTCAGATCGTATGTTATTGACCACAACTGTGAGGGCAGATTCGGTACTGTTGGCAGCACGAAACCCATGTTGGGATATGTCCAGCAGGTTTGCATTTTCCAAGTAGGAGGTCAGATGGGCCTCAAGTATCTTGGCCGGGGCTGGTAGTAATGATATGGGCCTGAAGTTTTTTAGGACTTCAGGGTCCAAAGAGGCCTTTTTTAGAAGAGGCTTGACAACTGCAGTTTTCCAGGGTACTGGAAAAATCCCCTCGGTAATGGCCATATTCATAACCGCTAAAAGAGGAGGAAGGACAGCCTCTCTACAAGCCTTCAAAGTTTTTAGAGGACAGGGGTCCAGGGGCGAGCATGATTTGGTGGCGTCAAGAAGGCGATTGAGTTCTTCCCGAGTCAAAAGAGGAAAGCATGCAAAACCGGGAAAGGTGCCAAATGTGGATTCGAAGGCCTCCTCGTGGACAAGAGAAGGGGAGGGAGGTAGGGATACACGATCAGTGTCCAGCTCCAAGTTAAGGATTGTCATGGAGTTGTAAATGTCGGCAAGTTTAGAATGAAAAAAGTTTGCGATATAATCGCAGAGCTCCTGTGTCTCAACAACAGAGTCAGCACTTTAGGTGTCGACAGAGTGTCAATGATTTTAAAGAGCTCTCTCGATGATTTTAGAGACACAGTGATATTGCTGAAATAGATCTTTTTTTCCTCTGCTATGGCCCTTTTGTATTCCCTCAAAGCTAATTTGTGTTTTCCCAAGGGAGTCAGGACGTGCATACCAAGATCTTTATTTTTGTCTGCACTTCTGCCGCAAGAGTCTTAAACGTTCCGAGTACCAAGGCGACGAGGGACTCTTCCTGGCCGAGTAATGTTTTTTAGGCGGCGCTAGGGTGTCCATCGCGTTAAATAAGGCATTGGACAGACCAAACGCAGCGGCATTGGGATCTGGCAGGGAGAGGAAACTGACAGCCACCATAAACGGGGCAAGGGAAATGTTAGAGACCTCTCTATAGTTTCTTCTGGTTTCCCATACCTTCCTATTCAATTGATTAGGGGCGAAGGAAATGGTGTTGGGATGGAGAGGTACTGCCCGATGGTCCGACCAGGATAGAGGAATCGGGATTCCCGTCACCAGTCTGGTGTCGTAGAAAAGACGCCATCAAGCATGTGCCCAGCCAGATGTGTAGGGCCATCAACCTATTGGCCCAACCCACAGGCAGTCAGACCCTCCACCAAAGACCTAGTGTCTCTGTCATCTACCACTTCCAGATGAAAGTTAAAATCGCCAAGGAGGGTTAGGTTGGGCCTATTAATGAAAGGCTCTAACAGTTTGAGTATTTCCTGAGAGAAAGAGGCCCTGGGGCCAGGGGGCCTGTAACAAAGAATGCCGGAAAAGGAGGCAGTGGGTGCAAACTGTATAGAAAAATACAATGCCTCAAAATTATCCAAGGAAGACGAGAGGGGGTCAATACGACAAGTAAAGCAGTCTCTACATAGGATTCCCAGTCCTCCACCCCTGTGCCTGGTTCGGTCCATTCTGATCAGGGTATAGCCTTCCGGAATGGCGTCAACCAGGTCTGGGCCAGAGGAATCCGAGCCCCAGGTCTCAGTTATAAAGACCCAGGGGGGCTTTCTCTGTGATACAAAGTCGTTGAATGCTACATTATTTTTGACCAGTGACCTGGCATTAATAAGAAAGCCTGCCTCGTTTAGAGGGTTATCTGAAGCCTTAGCTACCTCTGAACTAGCCCGATGTTTTCTAAGATGTCGAGTGCGTGCAGGTCTGGATGCATTACAATCACAGGTATTGGTAGATATATCATCTGGGGATAGAATGTGATGACATTCCATGGGAGGGGGTCTAAGAGCGAGCAAGGTGGAGAGTGTATAAAGCTCACCTTTAGCAGGAAGTGGGAAGCAAGGCATGGCCCGCCCGGCCCGGAGCACGGTCTCTGTGTGGATGGGCCCAGACGGGCTGGACTCTGGCGTGACTCCGGCGCTGATGCGGCGCGTCCGCTGCGCGGAGGCATAGCCGTCTCTTTTATGTGCTGGCGACTAGAACGCTGCAGTTGTATTCTCCCATCCACCCAAGATGGCCGCTGCTAGTTCCGAGGTCCGCGTGTCTCAGCGCCTGAATCGGCTGAGCACCGGATGAGCACCTCAATGCGGGAAAGGGAGCTAACGATTGCCGAAGGGTCAGCAGAAAGCAAGGTCTGTTTCAAAATGAGTTATAGGAAGGGTTGTAACGTAAATCTTAAAACACGACGATTTTAAAAGTAGTATTAAAATAGGGCACAGCAAAGAGGTCACACACACCACACAACCTCCCGGCTTTCCGCCTCAGGAGGGAACAACACACAGCAAGGGTGGAGGAGGATGCAGATATTCAGCGACAATCGCCTCCAGCTTCCTTTGCCAGGCCCGTCTAGCCAGCTCCTTCAGTGTTAGTTTGGAAGGAGCATCTATATGAAGAAAGAAAAACATACTGTAACCAATGCTCTTTAAGATTAACACAAAATAATTCAGCAGAAAGTTGTGTCACAGTAGCACTAGCAACTTGCAAGCACAGTACATAACATTTGTGGCCTGTATCTATCTAACCTCCCACTTCGTCGGCCTCTGCTATAACATTAGTGGGAGTTTCAGGAATCAATTATACTAGCACTATATGGACTCACTACATTAAACTCAGACAGTACACCAGTCTTCTTCTTCTTCTTCTCTCTTGTTTAGCGAAATTGGTACGTAAACTTCTGGAAGCCGGCATAATGCCAGCGCAGTCAACTTGCACCCGAGGAAAACAGACGCAAGCCATGATAACACAGACTTGCGTTACTGTACAACTTTAATACATGCAGGTGGTGAAGCTCTTACTTTTCTATTACGGGTGGCACTGGCCATACTCTGTTACAAGGGCTACTGCTTGCTTAATTTAACTTTCACCCTGCAGTGCCAATGACTACTAGTAAAGGAAAATGAAGAAGATAAATAGTATGATTATCTATCCCTTCACAGGATATTTGCTTACAAATGGGATGACTTTAGGTGCTTTGTTTTTTATTGAGTGAACACTGATAGGCCACACATGAATGACAGAGTTGTAATAAAATTATTAACAGAGGTAGTGAGTGGCCCCCGTAATCGCAGGATATATACAGTGCTTGCAAACGACTTTTACTAGTCATGGTAGTATTCTGAAAAATTACAACTTCTTTTCCTCGCCTTTTCTACACTGGAACGGACGTGCGGGTGCGGTGTTACATGCTCTTCAAAATAGCACTTACTCCATCCAGTGACCGTCTACTCAGGCCCAACCAGTGACCGTCTACTCTGTCTACATACACTTATGCTATCTATGAGTAAGAGAGTACCATGATCCAGGCATCCATCCATTCAAAGTAAATGTCAATCATTCTTCTTAATGTCTCAACTGGACAAACCTTAGTTTTTCTCATGGAAAAACAACCTTTTTATTTTATTTTGGAAACCGCCAGCCATGCATTCGTGCTTGACTTGCATTTGAATTTGAATCAAAGGATATATTGCGCACACATACAGTTTCTGTTTCACCCACCCAGGCAGTCCTCTTCCCTTTCTCCTTCCACCCATCCTTTCTTCAGCCTTCAACCGGCCATGCATCATATTCCCAGCCACCTCGGGAAGCATTCAAAAACACGTAACATTCTTTGCCAGTCATTACTTTTAACCTGCTCATCCTTCCTTACACCCTTCTTTCCCTTTTCGTTCATCCCATCCATCAAGTTCATCTCTGATCTGACTTGGTTTCTCAATCAAATTTTCATAGCTGAGTTGAAGTCAAATTGAGAGGAGGCCATTGGTTACTCGTCAACTACCGCCGCTATTGCTATTGCTAATGCGAAGTCAAGGGTGAATGTCTTCTACCTGGTTGACAAAAACTTAGTTCTAAATTTGTAAGTCTTCTTAACAGTAAAGTGTAATTGTACTGTACAACATAGACACCCGTGCAGAGAGCACACTATGCAGTCTGCAATCTCAATAAGTAAGGAATATAATAGCCTACCACTGCCCGCCACTCCCAAGGGCAACCCCACAGCAGTTGCCGATGGCTGTTGCACTGCCTGCGCCCCAGAAGTGCCCACCTCCGCGCTGGCCCCGGCACTGGTGGATGGCTGTGCCGATGTTCCACCTAGAAACTACATTTCATATTCTTAGATGCCATATACACCACTCCCTATTTTGTCTAGGAATGAAAAAATGTAACTGGTACTACATAAACAAATTTAATAATGTGTGACTCTCTAGTCTCTAAACTACAAATTTCCCTTTCTTCAGGGAAGGTTTTTTTTTATTTATGCTTAGCCGTAACATGTCTTGCTACACTTTTTGGCACAACTGATGAATGCTTGCTTTTTAACACCCACCATTTTTCTCATAACAGACAAAAGCTTCCCTTCTAAGAACAAGAGCAAGATCAGATCATCATCACTTGGACGGAGTCAGCAACGATTCATCCCCACAAAGAAGACTTGAAGTTCCAACCAGGTGTTTGTGCAGAATAGTCCCTGCAACAGTAGTAGTATGGATTGTCCTCCTATCCAATCAAAAAGTAAACTAGTATCTTATTCTTGGTAGCCATTGACATTTTATTGTTGGGAATTGTCGAAGCATAAACATTTAGAAGACTTCAATAGACATTATGGACAACCTAGAGGACTGCACTCAGTGCATAGAGCTATTGATGAATAGAATAGGAGTTTTGTTTAACACCTTTTGCCAACTGTGCAAGCTTAGTTAGCTACACAGACAGACTAATCATAATCTAGTAGTACCACAGGGAGTCATAATAGAGTCAGGATAAGAATTTAGAAACAGCCTACAAGAAGATCAAAGACGATTTAGGAAAAAATAGAATGGGGAACGTTTGGAAAAAATACAGGTGCTGTAAAAGATAGGGAAGTATAATTATTAATATTAACAGGAAAACTTACTGGGGCCAGCAGAGGAGCCCTCGCCGGACTGATTCTGGCCTTCCTGCTGGTGTCCCTGCTCTGCCGGCGCCGCTACCTCCTCCTCTGTCCCCTTGCCCCTGGGGGGAGCTGACGTACAACATGAAAGAAAGACACAAACATGGATGATTGTTGTCAACCACATCAAACATTTAAAAAAACAATAACAAATTATTTCGGGGAAATAGACAACAATTGCACTAAATGTATTGACCTATCTGATGTGGTCTACTAGGATATTAGTATTGCTGGATTCGCGGACCGTCTACTTGGAAAGTTATGTTACTCACTAAACCAACTACAAAAAGGTTCTACTAGGACTGGCAGGCAGCACTCCGCAGCACGCGAAGTGACAGACACAGTCTGTCATGATCACCACCACTATCTCTTCTTAGTAGCAGGATTACAAAGGAAGGACTGGACTTGAGTCTCCAATGTCTAGCATTACGCTGTTCTGTAAAGTACACTGATACATAATCATCACCCAGGCCAAATGAACACAAAATTGAAAACAAGTAAGCATAGTAGCACCGCCAGTGACCACTTAATCGCACCCCGCGCACAACGTGAGCATGCAACTAGCGCCCGGAAATGGGAATACGCAACGCGAACAAGATGGCCACGCCCATGTTCGACCGCATGGGTAACTTCGCGGTCGGTGCGCTGCAAGAGGCCCGCGAACACGCAAAGCGCCCCGCGAACACGTAAAAACAAAATACGCAAATTCGCCGATTATGCGGAACGCGGATTTGCTTTCGCACGAACTCGCGTACCGTGAATTCGCGTATTTCGCCATAGTTATAAATTTGCCAAAAGAGCGGAACACAAACAAGGCCAGAGAGCAACCATAGATTTTCCTTCAGCAATTGCATCTTGAATTTTTAAAATTAAACAGGAAACGACTTCCAATATATCCTTTTCGGTTCTCTCATTCCATATTAACCTTTTAAGGTTAAATGGAATAGGAGCAGTTTTAATTATTCTTGTTTCCGGTAAGTAATCAAAAGAAAAGGCGAAGGAAATAACTTGTGGATTATGATCACTCTCTATCCTTGGTAATACATGATAACTTTGAAGCGAATTTAAAAGTTTCTCAGAAATTATGGAGTAATCAATAATAGAGGGATTACACGTTTTTTTGAATGTCGGTGTGTAATCCTCGTCTTGCAATATTTTAAGATTACATTTTATTAACTGGGAATTAGTCCACTGGGATAACATTTTTGAGTGTATATTTACGAGTAAAAAGATGCATGTTAAAATCACCAGAAATGATTATCAACAGATCTAAATGGCCATAATATAACACTTTTACTATTTCCCATAAGCTCAATAGTTGAGTGGACTTAACCTTCTGTTTTGAATTTATATAAACATTTAAAAAGATAATAGATTGATTGGAAATTAATTTAATACACTGTAGCCGTTTTACCTTAAAATCAATCTCAAAATGTTTAACATCCAAGTTCACAGAAACATAAATAGAGAGGCCGCCACTGGGACGACCAGTAGAGGCCTTACGAAAAGCCAAATTTGAATATTCAAAATAACCAATAAGCGGTTCACAGATCATATTCCAAGTTTCCGGGAGCTTTAATATGTCGAAGGTTCTAAGAAAACTTATTACATCTGGATCCTCAAGAAGTGATTTAAGGCCGTTTGTGTTCCTTTTGTGTTCCAAGAACAGATTTTAAAAGGTTTTAATGCTTTATCAGGAGAATTCAGGCATCAATCGTACTTCACAAGATTTCCATTTGCCAATGTGAAAGGAAGCCAACTCCAATCTTCAACTGGATTAGTTTCTTTCTTTGACTCTTCACATATTCAAAGACCTGGTTGACAGCTCCTGATCTTAATACCAAATGGCAAATTCAACTTTGTTGAAGGACCTGAGGCACCTTTCAAAACTCTGATGTGGTCTACTAGGATATTAGTATTGCTGGATTCGCGGACCGTCTACTTGGAAAGTTATGTTACTCACTAAACCAACTACAAAAAGGTTCTACTAGGACTGGCAGGCAGCACTCCGCAGCACGCAAAGTGATCACCACCACTATCTCTTCTTAGTGGCAGGATTACAAAGGAAGGACTGGACTTGAGTCTCTAATGTCTAGCATTATGCAGTTCTGTAAAGTACACTGATACATAATCATCACCCAGGCCAAATGAAAACAAAATTGAAAACAAGTAAGCATAGTAGCACCGCCACTGAGCAGGCGAGAACCTGCAATCACAGAAGATTTTGAAACAATTTACCTGCAATGTAATCTGCAGCATTCTTGCTCTTCGGAAAAAACAAACATTTGCAATATGGTAACATAGAGCAGGAGAAAACAGAGTAGTGATTAAATAGCTACTACTACTCACCAAGCACAGGGATCTCGATGCCTAGCAGGTCGAGCAGGTGGTGTTCCCGGTCCATGACGTCGGACCACCGGTGCGTCGCCTGGCTGTAGGTACGCCGGAATACCGTACCGTGAATTCACGCATTTCGTCCATAGTTAAAAATTAGCCAAAAGAGCGGAACACAAACAAGGCCAGAGAGCAACCATAGATTTTCCTTCAGCAATTGTATCTTGAACTTTTAAAATTAAACAGGAAAGGACTTCCAATATATCCTTTTCGGTTCTCTCATTCCATATTAACCTTTTAAGGTTAAATGGAATAGGAGCAGTTTTAATTATTCTTGTTTCCGGTAAGTAATCAAAAGAAAAGGTGAAGGAAATAACTTGTGGATTATGTTCACTCTCTATCCTTGGTAATACATGATAACTTTGAAGCGAATTTAAAAGTTTCTCAGAAATTATAGAGTAATCTATAATAGAGGGATTACACATTTTTTTGAATGTCGGTGTGTAATCCTCGTCTTGCAATATTTTAAGATTACATTTTATTAACTGGGAATTAATCCACTGGGATAACATTTTTGAGTGTATATTTACGAGTAAAAAGATGCATGTTAAAATGATTATCAACGAATCTAAATGGTCATAATATAACACTTTTACTATTTCCCATAAGCTCGATAGTTGAGTGGACTTAACCTTTTGTTTTGAATTTATATAAACATTTAAAAAGATAATAGATTGCTTGGAAATTAATTTAATACACTGTAGCCGTTTTACCTTAAAATCAATCTCAAAATGTTTAACATCCAAGTTCACAGAAACATAAATAGAGAGGCCGCCACTGGGACGACCAGTAGAGGCCTTACGAAAAGCCAAATTTGAATATTCAAAATAACCAATAAGCGGTTCACAGATCATATTCCAAGTTTCCGGGAGCTTTAATATGTCGAAGGTTCTAAGAAAACTTATTACATCTGGATCCTCAAGAAGTGATTTAAGGCCGTTTGTGTTCCATTTGTGTTCCAAGAACAGATTTTAAAAGGTTTTATTGCTTTATCAGGAGAATTCGGGCATCAATCGTACTTCACAAGATTTCCATTTGCCAATGTGGACGGAAGCCAACTCCAATCTTCAACCGGATTAGTTTCTTTCTTTGACTCTTCACATGTTCGAAGACCTGGTTGACAGCTCCTGATCTTAATACCAAATGGCAAATTCAACTTTGTTGAAGTACCAGAGGCCCTTTCAAAACTCTAACATGTGATCCCGGACCTGTTTTTTGCCCACTGATCTTTAAGTCCGAGCTACAAGATAACCTACTCGGAATCAACAAAGTCGCGTATTGAGGCCCATAAATTCTCCAAAGTTTTATGCCCCAGTTCTCAAATTGATTATTATTAGTAATTATTTTACTGATAATTTCATCACTTTGCCAAGTTGTAACAGTTATTTCATTATAGAGGTTATTACAATCTTTCTTAAACTCAACTGATTCCAAATCATCTGATGTTACATCCTTCAAAACTGCAATTGCATTCAATAATTTCAGAATATTTCCACGGTTCAAGATGTCATAAGGGCCTCTTGTAGTATACCGAGGACAAAAGACTACTTTCTTCAGTTCATACGAGTAATCTGTAGCCTCTATTTCTTCCTTATTTATATAACCAATTAGATCCCTCTTCCCAATGGTAGGAGCCGAAACTGGGACTACCGATTGTCTTGATACAGGGACTTCTGATGTCTTTTGGTAATGGATAAGTGGTTGCTAAATATAAATCTCGTAATTGGCTCTGATGGCTGACATTGTTTACAATCTTCGGAGTGAAGATATTTTGTTCTCCACATTGATCGACCAATCCTTTAGCTGACTGTTCTTGCCTGATGACCCCTGACTTTGATGGAGCAGAAGTTTTAGACCATATACTGTCATTGGGCACGTCAGGGGTGGGAATGTCGATGGTTTGTCTATTTTTGTTAACCTTTAGGTTAACCGCAGGTGCTTCCGCAGATCTAAAAATCGGAAATAGGACTTTCGTATCAGGCTCTTTAAGCTCATTGAGGATTTTTTTCCCCCTGTGATATTTTATTGTGGGTTTTACTTAACCGTTTTCTTGCCCGTTTGGACAGGATCTCAGAGTTTGTAGTAACACTTGAGGCTTGATTTACTTCAGAATAAATAATTTTCACCTCATCCACTACTAATTGCTCCTAAGTTTCAGTTCTTTTGAGCCTATCTTAAGATAGCTCAGACATTTTCGGATTGATGGCATAATTTACGTGTTGTTCATTCGGAAATGTTACTATTTGTGCTAATTGCACTTTGGAACTGACTTTTACTCATTGGATAATTTACATTTGTAATTTGGTTTCCTCTATTCACTTGTTCTTGTGAATTCACTGACTTTTCTATGATAGTCAATCCCGATTGGGCTGCGTAATTTGAATAATTTGGTGCCAAGAATAAATTAATTGTATCTACGTTGGGAATTATTTTACCTTGGGCTGTTCTACCCAACATCAGTTTTACTTCCTGTACCATAGAACTAACGATTGACGGTATATCTGTAATTTCGTCACTCAGTTGTGCACAAGTACAAGTTATTAATTGGTTCTCTTTATTCGATTGAACTTTAGTTATCAAATTAGTCAATTGGAGAAGTTTTGCATCGATCCCTACTACGTGGGTAGCCAATGTATTTAAAATATCTACTTGGATATTTAATTTATCTGAATGAAAACTAAGAGCATTTGTGATCGAATCCATAGTGTGGAGTAAACACTCCCATATTCCATGGTCGGGACTAGAAGGGTTGTGTCCATGTCACCAGATCTAATTTGGTAATTCCCATCAAAGTTTGTTAATAATGATAAGTCCACCGAATTGAACTGATTGTTTGGAACTAATTGTGTGAATTTACTTTGCTCATTTGAAATGGGAACATTCTCAGCACCGGCAATACCTGGTACCAGTAATGATTTATTATTGATAAAGCTGTTCTCTAGGATTATGCTTGACTGATCTGGATTAAAAGGCCTTACATTACCAACTTTATCAGTTAGGCCATTTGCCCTAGATGATAATTCAGCTATCACTGGTATCAATATTTGACTCCCCCTCTTACTTTCTGTCTCATCAGCGACATAGCCTAACATGAAGACCTCATCGCTTATGTTCTGGTTCAGGCCTGAGGAGATGTTGATCACTGAGCCGATCTCACTTTGACTACAAACCAGCGAATTAAAAAGCTCCTCCCGTCTACTTGGAATTACCGCTAGAGATTCATTGACCATAAATACCACAACGGACTGTATAGCCCAGTCTTGCACATGAATTTGGGCCTTTGTCTGTGACTGGCCAGAAGATTTTAGGATTGGTTTGGGGGTTGGTGGCACTTCAAATTTTTCTAAGCCTGAATTTTTTATCTTAACTTGAAGTTTACCTCCATTTTTTAACTCCTCTATTTCTGAGGACAACTTAGATTGTAATATTGCACACGGGCAGACTCTCTTTACACTTGTTGAAGATGAAGGTGATGAAGGTGATAAGCGGCCATTGTCGGTCTCATTATTTTAGTTTTTTTGTTGTTTTTGGTACTGTTTTTGGTGATGCTTCAAAAAACTCTTGATAGACGGCTGATTAACATAGACTTGGTTTTTATAGTCTTGACCAGAATTTATAGGGGTAACTGCCGGTTTAGCTGAATCATTCATGGGGGCTTCTTTTAACGTACACTCCTTTGTAGTGACACAAACCTCAATGCTTTCCTCGCTCTTTTGACATCGCTTCGATTGAGGTCTAAGCGGCGCCCCTCGCTGTCGGCCTGATCTCATTGTCTACAGGCTAGTTCAAGGGTTCGAAGATTTGAAGATTAAATATGCTTATATTCGTCCCCCCTACTCAGCTTCCTAGTATCGAATAACGATGAACGATGTTAAACAATTTTACAACTCTACTTGCAAAGGCACGCCATACGGTTCCTAGCCCATATCCTAGCTGTGGTGGCGGCTCACACGGTTTCAGCTGCTCCTCAGGTTTTCAATGAAAATTTTCGGTTAGCAAACCTAAAATATTTAGTAGACTAATAGTCTTTGCAGTTTAGCAGCTGTTTTCAACAAACCTGAGAAATCAGCAACTATGCTTGGCTCACCTCGATCTCATCATTGCAGACATCAGTTATCAGATATCAGTAGTAGCGGTGGAGGCAATGAAGGCAGCTTGGTGGCTTGGCAGCAGAGGCAGTGCTATAGTCATCAAGCACGCCTCACACTGCTCACGGCTCTCGCACTCTCCCGCCGTGGCATCGCCCTAAACACGCCTCGCCTCGCTTCACCCGCCTTGCTTACACCACGTTCGCCGACTGTTCTTCTGCGGCGGCTCACAGCAAAGGCACAAGCAGAGGCACAGGTGGAGGCACAGACGGCTCTCAGTATGGCTCTCAGTTGGGGGAGCTCAGGAATCCAGGAGCTCTCCGGACAAAGCAGAGAGCAACGGTAATAGCAAAAAGCCAACCTAGTAATCCACTGCCAGTCTCCCTTACTCAAAATGCCGGCACTGCTAGATTTTCTTGCAACCTGCACCACACAATGGACAGTAGGATTGGAGCATGGAATTTTTTTTGTCATGGAACCTCTGCGATTTCAGAGTGCCCTGAGGGCCCTCTATGTGCTGCCATGCCTGCTTACGCACTTCCTTGTGTTTTGCACACACATTATATAACAGGTGCGTACACCTTTCCGGGTATATAGATTATATTCGAAATGTATAAGTTGCAGTGCTGGATTGTCATTTTCTATTGGATGCGGGGAATACATGTTCCACAAGAAACTCACAATCAAGGATAATAAGCACACATATTTTTGTACTGAACAGAGCAGAATCAATATTTACTGAATGTGCTAGTTTGTCAGTTCTTTCCACCGAATTAGTAATAGAGGCCAAAATGCAATTGATTTTGGAACAAAAACACTTGCAAAAAGAATAACCAGAATTAACTAAATAATTGTATAAGAGTTGAAGCTCTAAGTTAGTGGGGTCAATCATTCTAGTGCTCCAAAAATGTACACAATCTACATGATATAGAGAACATCTTTAGGGGTCCGATTGTGAGTTTGACAGTGTGGCGGCGGGACTGCCCTGCCACTGCACTGCCAAACCAGTGTGAAAACTGCCAACCGTATATGGACTGTTTTAGTAATTGGTGAGTGATTCTTTGTCGTTCCCACAACAGATTCTATAAAATAAGCACCGAAATGGGATCGCCAAAGGAAGTTCCAGAAGGGCATGGACTGTGAAGTCCATGTCCTGCTGAAAATGGAGGTGCAGGCACACAGGGGTGTGTGCATCCACATGGAGTGAGGCACAAAGAGGCCCGCCTTTTTTTCCTCACAGCCACTGTCTTCATTGAGGAAAGGCCTCCATGAAATCAGTGGTGGTGATGAAAGTTGAGGCAATTCTGCCAAGCATATTGATGCCTCTTGACCACGGTGCCACCGCCAGGGAATGGTGGTTCCCTGGTGGGGTCGGGAGTCTCAGGGTGGTCCCAACACAAGTCCAACAGTACTAGGACCACCAGACTCGCAATTAGGCCCTAAATGTGTTTCCTATGGTGCATTGTGAATCTCAATATCAGTTCACCATGTTGGGCGAGTCATCTGTCCGTGATGATTGTCAATGAGCAGCAGATATGCATGTGAATTGTGTGCTGAAATCTGACTGCCTTGTCTGAGGCATGTGTTCAAATGAAGGTGTGCTGTGTCCTGTTGAATAACCAGCCACTGGAATCAAAGTTGGAGTTTTAAAATATGTAAATTGAAGGAAAAGAAGAACAAGTATTTGCAATCCAACAGGTCTCGCATTTACGCATGTTTGAGCTAGTGGCATTGTAAATGACAATGCCTTTTATTTATGTTTTGGGTTTTAAAACTTTAATAAAAGGCATTGTCATTTACAAAACTAATAGCTTAAAGTCTCACAAATGCGAGACCTATTGTGTTGCAATAAAGGACCTTCTCGACCGCTTCCTAGGTTGTAAATATCAGAGGAAGAGACCGGCCTGCGATGTCTTCAAAGTAGTGATAAATAGTGCAGTGAAGAAGATGTGTAAGTATTGCAAATTACACAGACACAAAGTGTGAAGTGAGAGTTATATATGATCCAAGCTATAAACACTAACCAAGTTGTCCAATACCTTTCGCTCTGTGATGACACTGTCGTGGAGGAAGAGCAGGGGGGCTATTTCCTGCCCTCTCCATGTTTTGAGTGAGCAGTGTGGAATTGCATAATGTCATTGCTATCTTTGGCCTAATAAAAAACACTCCAGCGGTAGTAGGGCCCTGGCTTCATCTCCTGGTGCAGGGCGGGCTGTGCTTTATGGCAGGCATGGAGGAAGGGAGGGGTTGTCTCGCCGGCACCTCTGGCCTCGTACAATGCTCCTGTTATTACTATTGAGCGAGAGGCACTGAAGCAGTGCTACTAGTATTGGTGGTGGTGGTATTGGTATTGGTGGGGGTTGTATTAGTGGGATTGGTGGTGGTGGAGGTGGTATTGGTGATATCGGTGGTGGTTGGATTGGTGGTCTTGGCAGTGGTGGTGGTGCTATTGGTCGTTTTTGGGGTGGAGTATTGGTGGTGGTGTTGGTGGTGGTAAAGGTATTGGTGGTTGCAATGGTGGTGGTGGTATTGTTGGTGGTGGTATTGTTGGTGGTTGTATTGGTGGTGGTGGTATTGGTGGTGGTGGTATTGGCGGTGATGGGATTGGTGGTGGTAGTAGGGCTAGTGGTGGGATTGGTGGTATTGGTGGTGATGGTGATATTAGTGGTGGTGTTATTGGTGGTTTAGGTGGTGGAAGTATTGGTGGTGGTATTGGTGGTGTTATTGATGGTGGTATTTGTGGTCGTATTGGTGGTGGTGGTGGTATTGGTGGAGGTGGTGCCATTGGTGGGGTGGTATTTTGGTGGTGGTATTGGTGGTGGTGGTGGTGGTAGTGCTAGTGGTATTGGTGGTGGTATTGGTGGTGTTGCTGGTGGTGTTGGTATTGGTGGTGGTCGTATTGGTGGTTGTGGTGCTGGTGGTATTGATGGTGGTGCTAATGGTGGTGGTGGTATAGGTGGTCGTATTTGTAGTTGCGATATTGGTGGTATTGCTGGTGGTATTGGTGGTGGTGGCATTGGTGGTGTTCTTGGTGATAGTTGTATTGCTGGTATTGGCAATGCCATCTTCTCCAACATATTGGATTTGGCTGTTGAACCTCCTCAGGTACTTGGTTGGACGGACCATATGGCACTCAGTTTGTCAGTACTGTGTCTGCCCATCTAGTACAGCGGGGGCAAGGTCAGAAGAGTTTTCAAAGACCCTGGTAGAGAGTAACCACCTCCGCTTTCAGCCAAGCTTATAGGGATCCCTTGTTTAATTTGGATATGGACCATCATTTGGCCTGGGAAAAATTGGAGGGAGCGATTCAGGTAGTTTTAGACACCATAGCTCCCCTGAAAAGGGTCACTACTCAGAAGAGGGCGGCTCTGGCCCCTTGGTATTCGGACACTCTTAGGAAAGGGAAGTCCAAGTGCAGAGTTTTGGAGAGGAGATGGAGAAAGTCAAAGGGGGAGCAAGATGAAATGCTATATCGGAAATCACATAGAGTCTACTTGAATAGCTGTAATACAGCAAGAAGGGCACACCTGGGTGACCGCATTATAGAAGCCAAAAATTCCTCCAGGGAACTATATAGGATACTGAAGGAATTTACAAATCCGAAGGCTGATAATGCGGCACCCCCTCCTACACGGGAACTATGCGAGGAATAGCCAGGTATTATTCCAATAAGATTGATCTGATTTATCAGTCCTTTGATATGGCTGAAGCTGAACAAGGGGAGGGAGACGCTCCTAGAGAACCGCAGCTGGAAGAGGGTTCTTCCTGTAGGCTGGATTCCTTCGCAGTTATAACTAGAGAGCAAGTAGGCTCCCTACTAAGCTGTGTAAAGTCGGGCTCACTATTTGATCCTATACCACTGGCGGTGATATCAATATTCAGCCCGGTGCTGGCAGATGCGCTTTCTAAAAAATACAACATCTCGTTGGAGACAGCTATATTTCCGAATGAGTGGAAAACAGCGCGGGTTAAGCCACTCCTAAAGAAGGCGACGGCGGATCCGTCTGAGCTGCAGAACTACAGGCCTATTTCACTCCTCCCCTGGTGTGTGAAGGTTCTGGAAACTCTAGTGAACCAACAGCTGTCCCACTATCTGGAACAGAATCATCTCATGGATCCCTCTCAGTCTGGATTCCGTGCATCACATAGCACGGAGGCTGCACTGTTAGAAGTGGCGGACACCATCAGGATGCCATTAGATGGAGGGACTCCAGTGATCTTAGTCCTCCTTGATCTGTCAGCAGCATTTGATACCATCTCACACCGGTTGCTGCTGGCCAGACTGAGGGGGATAGGGGTAAGGCTCTAGATTGGATTCAGAGCTTTCTACCGGGGCGGACACAGAGCATCCAGTTGGGTTCATTTGTATCACAGACGATAGGGGTGGACAGGGGTGTCCTGCAGGGTTCTGTACTTAGTCCGACCCTGTTCAATGCATATGTGACACCCCTAGCAGACATCATCAGAGGCCACAGGTTTGAGACTATTTCCTTTGCGGATGACACGCAGCTAATTGTTCCCATTGAGGAAGATGTTATGTCAAACGCACGGAAATTTAGAAGCTGCATGTCTAGTATTGCCGTCTGGATGAGGAGGAATTTCTTACAACTCAATTCCTCAAAAACGGAAATTCTGCTATTCGGGAAGGCTGAGACAATCTGGTCCCCTGAGTGGTGGCCGCCCGATTTGGGTGAAGCTCCGTCACCCAGGAGCTGGGCCAAGAATTTGGGCATCAGGATAGATGATGAATTATCTATGGAGGAACAGGTCAAGACAGTGTCTGGCACGTGTTTTGGCACAATGAGGATGCTCAGGAAACTGTTTTCCTGGATCCCTTTGTCAGCGAGGAAAACCCTTGTCCAGTCACTCCTGGTGATTCGGCTCGACTATGGTAACTCGCTGTTGGTGGGTGTCATCGAGGACCTACTAACACGTCTGCAGGTAGGTCAGAACACTGCAGCCCACCTCGCCCTAAACAAGCCAGCACGGACCCCATCGGTCCCTCTCTTGAACAAGTTACAATGGCTACCGGTGAGGAAACGATCTATTTTTAAGATGCTCTGTGTTGTTTTCAAAACATTACAGGGGAAAGGCCCTGTTTATCTCAGTAATAAACTCAGGCGGTATCAACCTGCCAGACAATTAAGATCTAGTAATGCCAACCTTCTGTGTATTCAGAAGATACAAAGGGTAAGGAAGAGCGGTAGAGCCTTCTGTTATTTGGCCGCGAGCCACTGGAATAAATTGCCATCAAACATCAGGGCTTGCAGCGAGCTACCCAGTTTTAAGAAACTTCTAAAGATTTGTTTTTTCTAGATGGGTGTGCCCTCCCTACTTCCTCCCATAGCGCTGAGAGATCCCCTTGGGGATGATTTGCTTGTGCTCTATAAGTCCACAAAGTAAAGTAAAGTAAGTATTGGTGGAGGTAGTGGTATCAGTGGAATTGGTATTGGTGGTATTGGTGGTTGTGGAGGTGGTATTGGTGGTGGTATTGGTGGTAGTTGTATTGGTGGTGGTGGTATTGGTGATGGTGGTATTAGTGATGGTGGTATTGGTGGTGGTGGTGATGGTGGTTGTGGTATTGGTGGTGTTGATGGTGGTGGTGGTGATATTGGTGGTGTTAGTGTTAGTGGTGGTATTGATGGTGGTGGTATTGGTGGTGGTGATATGGGTGGTGGTATTGGTAGTGGTGGTATTGCTGGTATTGCTGGTGGTATTGTTGGTGGTGGTATTAATGGTGGAGTTGGTGGTAGTGGTATTGGTGGTGGTGGTTTTAATGGTGGTGCTATTGGTGGTGGTGGTTGTAGTGGTATTGGTGGTGTTAATGGTGGAGGTATTGGTAGTGTTATTGGTGGTTGTGGTGGTGGTGTTGGTGGTAGTGGTATTGGTGGTGGTAGTTTTAATGGTGGTGGTACAGGTGGTGTTGGTGGTAGTGGTACTGGTACTGGTTGGGGTATTGGTAGTGGTATTGTGGGTGGTGGTATTGGTGGTGGTGGTGGTAGTGATATTGGTGGTGCATTGGTGGTGCTATTGGTGGTGGTGGTATTGGTGGTAGTGGTATTGGTGGTGGTGGTGGTGGTACTGGTGATGGTATTGGTGGTGGTGGTATTGGTAGTGTTAGTATTGGTGGTGGTATTGGTAGTGGTGGTGGTATCGGTGGTGGTGGAGCATGTGGTATTGATGATGGTGGTGGTATTGGTGGTGGTGGTGGTATCGGTGGTGGTGGTGCATGTGGTATTGATGATGGTGGTGGTATTTAGTCCGACCCTGTTCAATGCATATGTGACACCCCTAGCAGACATCATCAGAGGCCACAGGTTTGAGACTATTTCCTTTGCGGATGACACGCAGCTAATTGTTCCCATTGAGGAAGATGTTATGTCAAACGCACGGAAATTTAGAAGCTGCATGTCTAGTATTGCCGTCTGGATGAGGAGGAATTTCTTACAACTCAATTCCTCAAAAACGGAAATTCTGCTATTCGGGAAGGCTGAGACAATCTGGTCCCCTGAGTGGTGGCCGCCCGATTTGGGTGAAGCTCCGTCACCCAGGAGCTGGGCCAAGAATTTGGGCATCAGGATAGATGATGAATTATCTATGGAGGAACAGGTCAAGACAGTGTCTGGCACGTGTTTTGGCACAATGAGGATGCTCAGGAAACTGTTTTCCTGGATCCCTTTGTCAGCGAGGAAAACCCTTGTCCAGTCACTCCTGGTGATTCGGCTCGACTATGGTAACTCGCTGTTGGTGGGTGTCATCGAGGACCTACTAACACGTCTGCAGGTAGGTCAGAACACTGCAGCCCACCTCGCCCTAAACAAGCCAGCACGGACCCCATCGGTCCCTCTCTTGAACAAGTTACAATGGCTACCGGTGAGGAAACGATCTATTTTTAAGATGCTCTGTGTTGTTTTCAAAACATTACAGGGGAAAGGCCCTGTTTATCTCAGTAATAAACTCAGGCGGTATCAACCTGCCAGACAATTAAGATCTAGTAATGCCAACCTTCTGTGTATTCAGAAGATACAAAGGGTAAGGAAGAGCGGTAGAGCCTTCTGTTATTTGGCCGCGAGCCACTGGAATAAATTGCCATCAAACATCAGGGCTTGCAGCGAGCTACCCAGTTTTAAGAAACTTCTAAAGATTTGTTTTTTCTAGATGGGTGTGCCCTCCCTACTTCCTCCCATAGCGCTGAGAGATCCCCTTGGGGATGATTTGCTTGTGCTCTATAAGTCCACAAAGTAAAGTAAAGTAAGTATTGGTGGAGGTAGTGGTATCAGTGGAATTGGTATTGGTGGTATTGGTGGTTGTGGAGGTGGTATTGGTGGTGGTATTGGTGGTAGTTGTATTGGTGGTGGTGGTATTGGTGATGGTGGTATTAGTGATGGTGGTATTGGTGGTGGTGGTGATGGTGGTTGTGGTATTGGTGGTGTTGATGGTGGTGGTGGTGATATTGGTGGTGTTAGTGTTAGTGGTGGTATTGATGGTGGTGGTATTGGTGGTGGTGATATGGGTGGTGGTATTGGTAGTGGTGGTATTGCTGGTATTGCTGGTGGTATTGTTGGTGGTGGTATTAATGGTGGAGTTGGTGGTAGTGGTATTGGTGGTGGTGGTTTTAATGGTGGTGCTATTGGTGGTGGTGGTTGTAGTGGTATTGGTGGTGTTAATGGTGGAGGTATTGGTAGTGTTATTGGTGGTTGTGGTGGTGGTGTTGGTGGTAGTGGTATTGGTGGTGGTAGTTTTAATGGTGGTGGTACAGGTGGTGTTGGTGGTAGTGGTACTGGTACTGGTTGGGGTATTGGTAGTGGTATTGTGGGTGGTGGTATTGGTGGTGGTGGTGGTAGTGATATTGGTGGTGCATTGGTGGTGCTATTGGTGGTGGTGGTATTGGTGGTAGTGGTATTGGTGGTGGTGGTGGTGGTACTGGTGATGGTATTGGTGGTGGTGGTATTGGTAGTGTTAGTATTGGTGGTGGTATTGGTAGTGGTGGTGGTATCGGTGGTGGTGGAGCATGTGGTATTGATGATGGTGGTGGTATTGGTGGTGGTGGTGGTATCGGTGGTGGTGGAGCATGTGGTATTGATGATGGTGGTGGTATTGGTGGTGGTGGTTTTGATGGTGGTATTGGTGGTGGTGGTATTGGTGGTAGTGGTATTGGTGGTGGAGGTGGTATTGGTGGTGGTGGAATGTGTGGTGCTATTGGTGGTGTTGGAGGTAGTGGTATTGATGGTGGTGGTGGTGGTATTGGTGGTGGTATTGGTGGTAGTGGTATTGGTGGTGGTGGTATTGGTAATGGTGGTACTGGTGAAGGTGGTATTGGTAGTGGTGGTATTGCTGGTATTGCTGGTGGTGGTGGTTTTAATGGTGGTGGTACAGGTGGTGGTGGTGGTAGTGGTACTGGTTGGGGTATTGGTATTGGTATTGTTCGTGGTGGTATTGGTGGTGGTGGTGGTAGTGGTATTGGTGGTGTTAATGGTGGTGGTATTGGTGGTGGCATTGGTGGTGCTATTTGTGGTGGTGGTATTAGTGGTAGTGGTATTGGTGGTGGTGATACTGGTGATGGGATTGGTGGTGGTGGAATTGGTGGTAGTGGTATTGGTGGTGTTAGTGTTGGTGGTGGTATTGATGGTGGTGGTATTGGTGGTGGTGGTATGGGTGGTGGAATTGGTAGTGGTGGTATTGCTGGTATTGTTGGTGGTGGTCTTGATGGTGGACTTGGTGGTAGTGGTATTGGTCGTGGTAGTTTAAATGGTGGTGCTATTGGTGGTGGTGGTTGTAGTGGTATTGTTGGTGTTAATGGTGGTGGGATTGGTGGTATTATTGGTGGTTGTGGTGGTGGTGGTGTTGGTGGTAGTGGTATTGGTGGTGGTGGTTTTAATGGTGGTGGTACAGGTGGGGTGGTGGTAGTGGTACTGGTTGGGGTATTGGTAGTTTTATTGTGGGTGGTGGTATTGGTGGTGGTGGTAGTGGTATTGGAGGTGTTAATGGTGGTGGTATTGGTGGTGGCATTGGTGGTGTTATTGGTGGTGGTGTTATTGGTGGTGGTGTTATTGGTGGTAGTGGTATTGGTGGTGGTGGTGGTGATATTGGTGGTGATGGTACTGGTGATGGTATTGGTTATGGTGGTGGTGTTAGTATTGGTGGTGGTATTGGTGGTGGTGGTATTGGTGGTGGTGGAGCATGTGGTGTTGGTGGTGGAGGTGGTATTGGTGGTGGTGGTATTGGTGGCAGCATTGGCGGTGCTATTGGTGGTGGTGGTATTGGTGGTAGTGGTATTGGTGGTGGTGATATTGGTGGTGGTGGTACTAGTGATGGTATTGGTGGTGGTGGTATTGGTGGTGTTAGTATTGGTGGTGGTATTGGTGGTGGTGGTGGTGGTATTGGTGGTGGTGGAGCATGTGGTATTGAGGATGGTGGTGGTATTGGTGGTGGTGGTATAGGTGGTGGTGGTTTTGCTGGTGGTATTGGTGGTGGTGGTATTGGTGGTAGTGGTATTGTTGGTGGAGGTGGTATTGGTGGTATTAGTGGTGGTATTGGTGGTGATATTGGTGGTAGTGGTATTGGTAATGGTGGTGTTGGTGATGATGGTATTGGTAGTGGTGGTATTGCTGGTATTGATGATGGTGGTGGTTTTAATGGTGGTGGTACAGGTGGTGGTGGTGGTAGTGGTATTGGTTGGAGTATTGGTAGTGTTATTGTGGGTGGTGGTATTGGTGGTGGTGGTGGTAGTGGTATTGGTGGTGTTAATGGTGGTGGTATTGGTGTTAGTGGTATTTGTGGTGGTGGTGATATTGGTGGTGTGCTACTGGTGATGGGATTGGTGGTGGTGGTGGTGGAATTGGTGGTAGTTGTTTTGGTGGTGGTGGTAATGGTGGTGTGAGTGTTGGAGGTGGTGGTATTGGTGGCGGTGGAGCATGTGGTATTGATGGTGGTGGTATTGGCGGTGGTGGTGGTTTTACTAGTGCTATTGGTGGCGGTGGTATTGGTGGTGGTGTTGGTGGTGGTGGTATTGGTGGTGGTATTGGTGGTAGTGGTATTGGTGGTGGTGGTATTGTTAATGGTGGTATTGGTAGTGGTGGTATTGCTGGTATTGCTCGTGGTGGTGTTGGAGGCAGTGGTATTGGTGGTGGTGGTTTTAATGGTGGTGGTGGTGGTAGTGGTACTGGTTGGGGTATTGGTAGTGGTATTTTGGGTGGTAGTATTGATGGTGGTGGTAGTGGTATTGGTGGTTGTGGTGGTATTGGTGGTGGTAGTGGTATTGGTGATGTTGACAGTGATATTGGTGGTAGTGGTATTGATATTGGTGGTGGTGGTGGTATTGGTGATGGTATTGGTGGTGATGGTATTGGTGGTGATGCTATCAGTGGTAGTGGTCTTGGTGGTATTGGTGATGGTGACATTGGTGGTGGTGATGGTGGTAGTGGTATTGGTGGTGTTGATGGTGGTGGTAGTGGTATTGGTGGTGTTAATTGTGGTGGTGTTGGGGGTGTTATTGGTGGTTGTGGTGGTATTGGTGGTGGGATTGGGGTGGTGGTGGTGGTATTGGTGGTGCTACTGGTGAGGGTGGTATTAGTGGTGGTGTTAGAATTGATGTTGGTCGTATTGGTGGTGGTGGAGGTTGTGGTACTGATGGTGGTGGTGGTATTAGTGGTGGTATTTGGTGGAGGTGGTAATAAAGGTGGCATTGGTGGTAGTGGTATTGGTGGTATTGGTGCTGGTGGTAGTGATATAGGTGTTGGTGTTGATGGTGGTAGTGTTGGTGGTGGTATTGGTGGTGTTGGTATTGGTGGTGCTATTGGTGGTGGTGGTATTGGTGGTAGTGGCATTGGTGGTGGTGATATTGGTGGTGGTGCTGCTGGTGATGGTGTTGGTAGTGGTGGTATTGGTGGTAGTGGTGGTATTGGTGGTAGTGGTATTAGTGGTGTTAGTATTGGTGGTGGTATCGGTGGTGGTGGTATTTGTGGTGGTGGAGCATGTAGTATTGATGGTGGTGGTATTGGTGGGGGTGGTATAGGTGGTGGTGGTTTTGCTGGTGGTATTGGTGGTGGTGGTATTTGTGGTAGTGGTATTGGTGGTGGAGGTGGAATTGGTGGTGGTGGCATTTGTGGTGCTATTGGTGGTGTTAGAGGGAGTGGTATTGATGATGGTAGTGGTATTGGTGGTGGTGGTAATGGTAGTGATATTGGGGTAGTGATGTTGGTATTGGTGGCGCTATTAGTGGGGGTGAAGGTCGTTCCATTGATGGTGGTGGTGGCATTGGTGTTGGTATTGGTGGTGGTGGTGGTGGTGGTAGTGGTATTGGTGGTGTTATTGGTAGTATGGGTGGCATTCGTAGTTGTGGTATTGCTGGAGGTATTGAAGGTGCTGGTAATGGAGGTGGTATTGGTGGTAGTGGTGGTATTGGTGGTGCTGGTGATATTGGTGGTGGTGGTATTGGTGGTGGTTGTATTGGTGGTAGTGGTATTGGTGGTGTTATTGGTAGTATTGGTGGCAGTATAGGTGGTGGTGGTATTGGTGGTGGTTTTGGTAGTCGTGGTATTGGTTGTATTGCTGGTGGTATTGAAGGTGGTGGTATTGGAGGTGGTCTTTGTGGTAGTAGTATTGGTTGTATTGGTGGTATTGGTGGAGCTGGTGGTATTGGATGTGGTACTCATAGTGGTGGCATTAGTGGTGTTGCTGGTATTGATGATGGTAGTATTGGTGGTGGTGGAGGTTGTGATTTTGATGGTGGTGGTATTGGTGGTGGTATTTGGTGGTGATGGTATTGGTGGTGGTATTAAAGGTGGCATTGGTAGTAGTGGTATTGGTGGTGATATTGGTGGTGGTGGTGGTATTAGACGTAGTGGTAGTGGTGATGGTGGTAGTGGTATAGGTGTTGGTGGTGTTGATGGTGGGAGTGTTGGTGGTGGTATTGGTGGTGGTGGTGATATTGGTGGTGGTGGTACTGGTGATGGGATTGGTGGTGGTGGTATTGGTGGTAGTGGTATTGGTGGTGGTGGTAATGGTGGTATTAGTATTGGTAGAGGTATTGGTGGTGGTGGTATTGGTGGTGGTGGAGCATGTGGTATTGATGGTGGTGGTATTTCTGGTGGTGGTATAGGTGGTGGTGGGTTTCTGGTGGTATTGGTGGTTGTGGTGTTGATGGTGGAGTTGGCATTGGTATTGGTGGTGGTATTGGTGGTAGTGGAATTGGTGGTGGTGGGATTGGTTATGATGGTATTGGTGATAGTGGTATTGGTAGTGGTGGGATTGCTGGGATTGATGGTGGTATTGGCGGTGGTGTTGGTGGTAGTGGTATTGGTGGTGTTACAGGTGGTGGTGGTAGTGGTACTGGTTGGGGTATTGGCAGTGGTATTGTGGGTGGTAGTAGTGGTGGAGATAGTGGTATTGGTGGTGTTAATGGTGGTGGTATTGGTGGTGTTGACAGTGATATGGTGGAGTGGTGGAGTGGTGTGGCTCACTGGTTAGAGGCGGCAGACCCGGAAGCAGAGGACGGCCCAGGACCAGGGTTCTATTCCCGACGCGGCAGGGTCGAGGACCAGGGTCAGCGGACTCGATAATTCTCACCTCGGTGCCTACTCTAACCAGGGATCACACTCGGCAACTCTGGGCATTAGCTTGCCTCATCTCCGGGGATGCCTGGTTACACCTTGGAGATACCCAGTAGGGACCTTCTCACAGGGAAAGCCAGGACGGGTTCCCAAGCGGTCTACAGTGCAGAGATACTCCTTCGGGAGTCGATTCTAGCGCTTTAGAAACCCACAATTAATTAATTGTTGGTATTGTTGGTGGTGGTATTGATATTGGTGGTGGTATTGGTATTGGCTGTGGAATTGGTGGTGGTATTGGTGGTGGTGGTATTGGTGGTGGTAGATGGTGTTGGTATCGGTGGTAGTGGTCTTGGTGGTATTGGTGGTGGTGGTAGGGGTTGTGGTATTAACGGTGGTGGTGGTATTGGTGGTGGTATTGGTGGAGGTGGTGCCATTGGTGGGGTGGTATTGTGGTGGTGCTAGTGGTATTGGTGGTGGTATTGGTGGTGTTGCGGGTGGTGTTGGTATTGGTGGTGGTGGTGGTATTGGTGGTTGTGCTAATGGTGGTGGTGGTATAGGTGGTGGTGGCATTGGTGGTGTTCTTGGTGATAGTTATATTGCTAGTATTGGTGGTGGTAGTGGTAGCAGTGGTAGTGGTATTGGTGGTATTGGTGGTGGAAGTGGTATTGGTGGTGGCATTGGTGGTAGTGGAATTGGTGGTGGTAGTATTGGTGATGGTGGTATTGGTGATGGTGGTATTGGTGGTGGTGATGGGGGATATGGTATTGGTGGTGTTCATGTTGGTGGTGGTGATATTGGTGGTGGTATTGATGGTGGTGGTATTGGTGGTGGTGGTGGTGGTATGTGTAGTGGTGGTATTGCTGGTATTGCTGGTGGTATTGTTGGTGGTGGTATTGATGGTGGAGTTGGTGGTAGTGGTATTGGTGGTGGTGGTATTAGTTTTGGTATTAAAGGTGGCATTGGTAGTAGTGGTATTGGTGGTGATATTGGTGGTGGTGGTATTAGCCATGGTGGTAGTGGTGATGGTGGTAGTGGTATAGGTGTTGGTGGTGTTGATGGTGGTAGTGTTGGTGGTTGTATTGGTGGTGGCATTGGCAGTGCTATTGGTGGTGGTATTGGTGGTAGTGGCATTGCCGGTGGTGGTGATATTGGTGGTGGTACTGGCGATGGGATTGGTGGTGGTGGTGGTGGCGGCATTGGTGGTAGTGGTATTGGTGGTGTTAGTATTGGTGCTGTTGGAGCATGTGGTATTGATGGTGGTGCTATTGGTGGTGGTATTGGTGGTGGTGGTGATATTGGTGGTGGTGGTACTGGTGATGGGATTGGTGGTGGTGGTGGTATTGGTGGTAGTGGTATTGGTGGTGGTGGTAATGGTGGTATTAGTATTGGTGGAGGTATTGGTGGTGGTGGTATTGGTGGTGGTGGAGCATGTGGTATTGGTGGTGGTATTTGTGGTGGTGGTATAGGTGGTGGTGGTTTTCTGGGGGTATTGGTGGTGGTATTGGTGGTAGTGGTGTTGATGGTCGAGTTGGCATTGGTATTGGTGGTGGTATTGGTGGTAGTGGTATTGGTGGTGGTGGGATTGGTAATGATGGTATTGGTTATAGTGGTATTGGTAGTGGTAGGATTGCTGGGATTGATGGTGGTATTGGCGGTGGTGTTGGTGGTAGTGGTATTGGTGGTGGTACAGGTGGTTGTGGTAGTGGTATTGGTAGTGGTATTGTGGGTGGTGGTAGTGGTGGTGGTAGTGGTATTGGTGGTGTTAATGGTGGTAGTATTGGTAGTGTTGACAGTGATATTGTTGGTATTGGTGGTGATGGTATTGATATTGGTGGTGGTTTTGGTATTGGCTGTGGAATTGGTGGTGGTATTGGTGGTGGTGGTATTGGTGGTGGTAGGTGGTGTTGGTATTGGTGGTAGTGGTCTTGGTGGTATTGGTGGTGGTGGTAGGGGTTGTGGTATTAAGGGTGGTGGTGGTATTGGTGGTGGTGGTGGTATTGGTGGAGGTGGTGCTGGTGGTGCCATTGGTGGGGTGGTATTGTGGTGGTGGTGCTAGCGGTATTGGCGGTGGTATTGGTGGTGTTGCTGGTGGTGTTGGTATTGGTGGTGGTATTGGTTGTTGTTAAGTATGGGCGGATCTAGCGGATCTCGCGTACGCGAATTTGCGAATTTACGGATTCGCAATCCACAAAAATACGCTAACTCTCGCGGATTTCCGGATTTTTACGTTTTTTGTGTTGGCGAGCGTTCGCGAGGATTTGTGGACCATTTCGCAATTGCGAACTTACTTTTCGGCTCGCAACGGCCGCGACTATGTTGTTTCTACGTCTGGTTTATGATCACAGGTTCACAGCACCCTCTGTTTCACCACTGCCACCCTCTGGTACACCCATGCCACCCTCTGGTACATCCTCACTGCCACCCATTAGGTTTGTTTATCACTGTAGATTATGGGGGTGAAAAACAGCAAGCACACCTGCCCTGCTTCAACTGCCATGAATTAATTTGGGGTTGATTAATGTGTCAGTGATTTTGAAAATTCCAGTCTGGCTGGCACCTGCTTCCTTCCTTATCTGTAATTTGCTTTCTGTTGCAGTGAAAGCAAGCACACCTGCCCTTCTTCAACTGCCATGAATTAATTTGGGGGTGATTAATGTGTCAGTAATTTTGAAACTTCCAGTCTGGCTGGCACCTGCTTCCTTCCTTATCTGTAATTTGCTTTCTGTTGCAGTGCAATTTTTTTGTCACAGGACCTTTATTGTCTACTTGTAGCTATTCTATGAGCCTGCTGTTTGGGTCATAGCAGGGTCATGGAATAGTTGCAAATAGGCAACTGAACTCTGGAGGGGCCCCTCAGGAAGCACTAGAGTGAATGGTTACTAATGTTAAGTTTGAACTTTTGCACCTGCTGATTGCTTTCAGTTTAGCAAAAATCGTTTTTCTGCAATTTCGCGCGATTTGCGGGGCGCGAATCCGTGCGAATACAATTTTTTTTTTGCGGCGTGTATGTTTGCGTGATTTTTTGCATGTTCGCAAGGCGCTTGTAGCTATACGTTTGCGAAGTTACCCTAGCGGTCGGACACGGGCGCGGCCATCTTGTTTGCGTGACGTAATTCCGTTTCCGGCCGCTATGTGTAATCTCGCAAAGTGTGCTGCTCGCTAGTACAATTTCGCTCGTGATCGCGAGGAAAATCTCGCGCGAACTTACCCACGCGGTCGTGAATGGGCGTGGCCATCTTGTTTCTCATTCATTGCTATGGTTCTGGGCATGCTTTCTGTATCCTCTCTGAATCTCTGCCATCCTTTGCTTTTTTGAAGTTTATTTGATCTATTTTACTTATTATCTATCCCTCTATTTTTCTAGCTCTATATTTTTGTGTTTTCTGCTACTTTTTGTTAATTTTAAACTACTTTTTTAAACTCTTTTCTTTTCTTCCTCCCTATTCTATTTCTTCTTTATTATTTCACTCATTTCTGCCCAGACCATGGTAAAGGGAGCCGGGAAGCACCCTGAGAAGGGGTAGGGTCCCGCACCCCGTGCCCGGCTCCCGTGCGGGCGTTTGAGGGGGGAGCAAGTGATGCCACGGGAGATCTTTAGCGCGGAGGAGGTGGCCGCACTCATCTTCCACGTCCAGCGCCGCCTCCCCAAGACGATCCTGGAAGGCGGCAAGATCGCAACCGGCTATGGCATCCGGGAGCGCTGGAAGCGGTGGGAGAAGGTGTGCCGGGCCATGTTTAAGCTCTCTGGGGTCCGGCGCACCTATAACCAGGCCACCCACCGCTGGACGGATGTCATGGACCGGGAACGGGACTTGCTGGACGCGCTCGGCGTAGAGGTCCCCGGGCTTGGTGAGTAGTAGTAGCCATTTCTAGCTATTTCATCACTAATCTGTTTTATCCGGCTCTGTTATTTGCAAATCTTTGTTCTTTACCAAGAGCAATAATGCTGCCGATTACATTAGGTAAATTATATTTCAAAATCTTCTATGCATTTCAGGTGCACTGCTCTCCTTCTCAGTAGCCTTGCTTGCTACTATGCCTATTTGTTTTGTATTTTGTGTTCATTTCATTGGCCTGAGAAATCATGTATGAGTGTAGTGTAAAGAACTGCGTAATGCTAGACACTAAGGGTCATATTTTCAATTACCGGCGCATCCCTGCAAAGTAGCAGGGATGCGGCAGTAATTGTGCGCCATGCCACCACCACCCATTGGCCCAAAACGTCACAGAAGCCTTACGCATCTGTGGCGTAAAGGCGGCGCATTGCTGGAGTTGCGTGCCAACGATGGTGCAGCTCCAGCAATGCTCTGGGGTGCCCTATCTCCCCAATGCTGCATCACGCCGTACGTCGGCTTCAAGCAGGCGCAGGGTTTGAGTCACGCATCATTGTCCTAAAATTGACTGATTGACATCTTGTAGATTTCCCTCAGCCACTTTTAGGATTCGTTCCTGCGCAGGAACGCCCTCCCTTGCGCCGGAACGCCCCCTGATGGTGCTGGGCTTTACAACGTGATGCATGTCCCATATGCGTTTTTTTTAAATATATACGTCGCACCATGGCGACTCTTTTGTTCTGCCGCTGCGTCACAAAAGTCACGCAACAATGGAGGAAAATGAGCCGCAAGGGACTTCTAAATCAGCCCCAACAGACTGAAGTCCAGTCCTTCCTTTAGACACATGGCTATAAGAAGAAATAGTGGTGGTGGTCGGTGGATTGATAGTTTGAGTTTGCAAGCAGGATGGACTTTGTCTGTCACTTCTGCCTGCCAGGCCTAGGCAAACCTTTTTAGTAGTCTGTTTATTGAGTTACATAGGAACTTTGAAAGTCAACGGTCCGCAATCAGGCAATACAAATAACGTAGTATACCACATGAGATAGACAACTATTCCACGGGATATATTGACCTATCTATTTGCTATTTCTCCAAAATATTTTGTTATAGTTCTTTTGAAATGTTTGATTTGGTTGACAAATCTCACCCATGTTTTCTGGTCTTTCTTTCTTTCATGTTGTACATCAGCTCCCCCCAAGGGCAAGAGGACACAGGAGGAGGGTGCTGTTCAGGAGGATGCAGGCCAGGATCGGGCAGGCGAGGGCTCCTTTGCTGGCCCCAGTAAGTTTTAATTTTAATAAAGAGTACCTATTTTTTCCTAGCGTTCCTCATTCGATTTTTTTCTAAATCGTCTTTGATCTTCTTGTAGACTGGATCTAAATTCTTATCCTGCCTCGACTATGACTCCCTGTGGTATTACTAGATTATTCTTATTAGTCTGTCTGTGTAGCTAACTAAGATTGCACATTTGGCAATTCCATTGGACTCCCATTCTAGTCAGCAATAGCTCTATGCACTGAGTGCAGTCCTCTGGGATTGTCCATAATGTCTTTTCAAGTCTTCTAAATGTTTATGCTTTGACAATTGCCAACAATAAAAAGGTGAATGACCACCAAGAAAGAATAAGATACTACTTTACTTTTGTTTTGGATAGAAGGACAATCCATTCTACCACTGTTGCAGGGACAAATCTGCACAAACCGAACTATGAACACTAAATAGTGCATTGTTTATCAATTATAATAGGTGCAGGTAGACTTTCTTTCCACATACCTCAGTGATATCAGACTTTGAAGAACCCCCAATCTCCTTACTGACTAGATAGTGTGGCAGAGTCATTTAGTTCCCTAAGTCACCGATGATTGATCCCCAATGATCATTAGATTATCCTACGCAGGGCAAGAGTACGGAGTCACAGTCAAGAAGTGTCAGAGGCACTCATGCTTGCAAAAATTCCAAAACCTTTAACTCATCCACTCTAGTCTGGAGGACCAAAAACCACAGAGTCTATTTAAGTTTAAAAGCTTTATTAAAACTAAACACATTTATTAAAATCAACTTTGTCATAAAAGTAAACGTTTAACTGAAAATGGAAAAGTGCTTAGTGCTAACGATTAATTGGACACATTTCTTGTGGTCGAGCTGAGCTCTCACCTGGTTTGAACTTGAGCTTGACCCTGATCGTGTTCTTAGAAGTCAAGCTTCTGTTGGGAGAAAAAGTGTTGTGTGTTAAAAATAAAAAGCAAGCATTCATCAGTTGTGACAAAAAGTGCAGCAAGACAACAGCCTTCCCTGGAAAAAGGGACATTTTTACTGTAGAGTATACAGTGTTTTAACTTTCTTTATTCCTCCTCGACCAAATATTATACAGTAGTGAGTGGTGTATTCTAACATTCTAAAAATTTACTTTGTAGGTGGAACATCTGGTGGCGGGGCCAGCGCGGAGGTGGTGGATGAGGAGGACAACTCTTCTGGGGAGGAGGCGGTGCGAGTGCTGGACAACACCAATGTGCCTGTGAGGGTTGACACGGTGGTGGCGGGCACAGGTAAGCTATATATTCGAAAAGCGAAAGAAGGGTGTAAGTAAGTGTGGAAGGACGAGAAATTTTATGATGGCTGGCAAAGAAGAATGATATGTGTTTGCTTGGCCCCCGAGGTGGCTGGGAAGGAAGAATATGGTATGGTGCATGGCTGGGTCAATGATGAAGCAAGGATGGGTGGAAGGACAACAGCCTGGGTGGGTGAAACATAAACTGTATGTGTGCATATACTTTGAATGGATGGATGCCTGGAGCATGGTATTATCTGACTCTTAGATAGCACATGTGTATCTAGAGAGAGTAGATGGTCACTGGATGAACTAAGTGTTACCTTGAAGAGCATGTAACACCGCACCCGCACGTCCGTTCCAGTGTAGGGAAGGCAAGGAAAAGAAATTGTAAATTTGTCCAATACTACCATGAATAGTAGCAATAGTTTGTATTGCAACTGCAAGCACAGCATATATCCGGTTATTACGGTGGACACTCCATACCTCTCTTAATAACTTTAGTTTAGTAGTAGTACATCATTCATGTGTGGGTATATCACTGTTCACTCAATAATAAGCAAAGCACCTAAAGTCATCCCATATGTCATCAAATACATCCCATGTGAAGTGATAGATAATCTAATTATTTAGCTTCTTCATTTTCCTTTTCTAGTACTTATTTGCACTGTAGGGTGAAAGGTAAATTAATTAAGCAGTAGCCCTTGTAACAGAGTATTCTCAGTGCCACCCTAATAGAAAAGTAATAGCTTCACCACCTGCATGTACTGGACCGGTACAGTAACGCAAGTCTGTCTCACTCATCATGGTGTGCGTCTGTTTTTCTCGGGTGCAAGTTCACTGCGCTGGCATTCTGCCGGCTTGCATAAGATAACGTACCAATTTTCCGAAACAAGAGAGAAGAAGAAGAATAAGACTGGCGTACTGTCATAGTCGACTGTAATGGAAGTCCATAGTGGTCGTAGAATTTGTTCATTAAACTACCACTAATGTTAGAGCAAGGATGCAGAAGTGGGAGGTTAGATAGATACTGTCCTCAATAGTTATGTACTGTGCTTTCAATTTGCTACTTGTACTGTGACACAACTTTCGGCTCAATCACTTTGTGTTATTAATGTTAAGGAGTAATGGTTACAGACTATGTCTTTCTTTCTTCATATAGTTGCTCCTTCCAAATCGACATCACGGAGGGAGCAGGCTCGAATGGCCCGGCAACGGAGGCTGGATGCCACTGTCGCGGAATATCGGCGGCTGGTGGCCCTGGAGGAGTCGGAGGACACGCAGTCGACCGGTGCAACCACAACATCCTCGACTGGGACAGCTGCATCCTCCTCCGTGAACCCACGGGCTGCCAGCCAGCGCAGTGCTCCAGCGGTACGGAGCCGGGCAAACAAAGCCAACCGCCACCGCCAAGCAGCAAAAAGACCAGCTGCCCCCCACAGGAGCTGCAAGGCACGCCAGCGCCGTCTAGGACTGAGAATGTCCTACCTGGAGCAGGAGGTCCATAGGTACAAGAACTTGGTGGAGGGCCTCCGCTTCGAGCATGCCACCCTCCGCAAGGAGTATGATGCCCTGGCCGCAAAATTCACCAGCACCCTCCAGTAGTGGAGTGTCCCTTGCCCTTTTTTTAGAGACTTTTGGGGGGTGGGATTTGGGAGTTGGGTGCTTTTTGGGACTTTTCAAAGACAATCGTTGGGGTTAGGGAGGGTCTTGAGGGAGATTATTTTGTTAGGGCTACATAAATATACTTTTTTAAACTTTATCTGACCATACCTGTTTTTTACTGCTTTTCAGTCTGGTGGGGGGGGTGTAACAGTAAGTTTGTTTTCCTGAAGAGTCCTAGGACTTTAGTAGTACTACCGTCAATCTCTCGTCTAGTCCTAATACTCCATTATACTACCTCCCACCAAACGCTTATCTTACCTGTAATTTGTGTTAGAAATTAGGGCTAGGCCCAGGGCTGGCTCCACGTGAAATGGGGATTAAGGTTGGCAATCCTGGGCGGATGTAATTTCCTCATTGCGGTGGTACTAGTGGTGTGACACAGTGGCAGTTGCATGCCTATGGAAAAAAATAAAACGAAACCTGGTTTGTCCTTACTGTAGCATTACAACGGTTACGGCACGATCGAGAATATAGCAGGTGACAGTACACTAGAACAGTGCCACAATGTAGCCTAACAAATGGTAAAGTATTGCAAGTATAACTAGTACTTGCGTTGAATTTATTTGACATTGGCTCCTACTACTACAAGAAATAGTACTGAAGCTGAGTAAGGCTAGAATATATCCTCGTATTCCTTCACCAGCCTGTTGCTATGACCTTATCCTCCCCAGCAAGTGTGTGGAATTATTGATGTCATTTAGTCAGTCATCAAGCAAAACCACACAGCCCGGGGGAAGAGGGTTAGGGTTTGGAAAATGGATGGGAATGGGGGTTTCTTTTTGGGTAGGTTTTGTTGAGAGAAGAAAAAAAAAGCACAGCATGGACAAACAATAATTGTAGATAAAGAAATCTTTGGGTACAAACTAAAGCTAACCACATGCAGTCACACTCATAGAAGAAAACAATGGATACTGTATCTGTATTCTGTATGTTGTTGGAGTTGTCCTGTTGAATTTGGTAAGTAAGTTGCATGCAGCAAACAATTCCTCTTATTAGCGGCACTCCTCCATTCCAGCTGATGCTTCGTCCATCAATGTTGGTGACCACTGACAGAAGACACCCTGTCCACTGCCTGCCTGGCGGATGTTGACTGAAACCAGGCCTGTAATTATTGAACGGAAAACAGGAAGTGCTATTACAATACCACTGATAAATAAATATAAAGTATGTACGCTGTGTGGTGCAAAAAGTCACACTTTGATTTCCCTAAGACAGTACAATATTGTTGAAATTGCGTACTCTGTCTGAGTCACCTTTTTAAGGATAAATAAGTATGGCCAAAATAATAGTTAGCTAACCCTAACGAACCCTAAGTTACAAAAAGTGCCAAAAGGTTTTTCCTTATGGATTTTGTCCTAGACACTTCTATCCGTTATTAGACCTTCACAGGAATGCCCCAAGAGACCCGCCAACCCACCCGCCAAAAAGCACACGACAACACCCCCAAACAGCCAAAAAGCAAAATCTCATACTTACAATATCTCTCGGCCTTCGGTTCAAACGCGCTGTGCAGCTAGGTCATCATCATAACTCCTGTTTTCCACCACGGATTTCCTGAAAAGCAAATGCAATCAAGTTTAGACTGTCGCAGCAGTGCTCCGACAGAGACACCAAAACCCACCAACAAACACCAGGAAGCCCCTCAAACAGGCCCCCGGAAACGCTACATTGAGCAAGATGTCAGAAGAAATAGCAAAAAAAAAATCTGCATGGATTTTGTCCTAGACACTTCTATCCGTTATTAGACCATCACAGGAATGCCCCAAGAGACCCGCCAACCCACCCGCCAAAAAGCACACGACAACACCCCCAAACAGCCAAAAAGCAAAATCTCATACTTACAATATCTCTCGGCCTTCGGGCCAAACGCGCTGTGCAGCTAGGTCATCATCATAACTCCTGTTTCCCACCACGGATTTCCTGAAAAGCAAATGCAATCAAGTTTAGACTGTCGCAGCAGTGCTCCGACAGAGACACCAAAACCCACCAACAAACACCAGGAAGCCCCTCAAACAGGCCCCCGGAAACGCTACATTGAGCAAGATGTCAGAAGAAATAGCAAAAAAAAAATCTGCATGGATTTTGTCCTAGACACTTCTATCCGTTATTAGACCTTCACAGGAATGCCCCAAGAGACCCGCCAACCCACCCGCCAAAAAGCACACGACAACACCCCCAAACAGCCAAAAAGCAAAATCTCATACTTACAATATCTCTCGGCCTTCGGTCCAAACGCGCTGTGCAGCTAGGTTATCATCATAACTCCTGTTTTCCACCACGGATTTCCTGAAAAGCAAATGCAATCAAGATTAGACTGTCGCAGCAGTGCTCCCAGACCCCAAAACTCACCCACAAACACCCGGAACCCCGCCAAAGAGCACCTCAAAGGCAAGCAAGTCAGCAAAATTGGCAAGAAATTTCTGCGTCATTTTTGGTCCAAAACACTTTTATCCGTTATTAGAGCTTCACAGCAATGGGCCCAGAGCCGTCAACTCACCCGCAAAGAAGTAGAACACCTCCAAAAGTGCTGAGTCTTTCTTCATTGGGCGTAATCCAGCCCTCTGCTTTGAGGGAAATAGGAGTCTGGAGGAGGAGGATAGAGGAGCATGTTCTTCAGAACTTGTGAACCTGAGGAATGTAGACTGCGGCACCTTCAAATCAATAAGCAAACAAGTGAAGACAGTTCTGCTGATGGGCTTGTTTTTGGGATTAGGTGATTAAAGTTTGAATTAAATTAACTGTGCAAAACAAAGAAAGACAGACACACAGGAATAAAAGTGAATAAGGATGAAAAAGAAAGTTATTGATTCATTGTCTCATTTTCAGGGCTCGGTGTCAGGGAATAAGAAGAAGATTTCGTCATCATACTCTGCGAATTCAGGCAGGATGAGGTCAGTGTGACCGAACAGAGAACAAATCCCCTCATCTACGTTGCCGTCCTCCTGGTCTTCATGCGGCGTGCTTTCTCGTACTTTGTAATCTGGTGGTATGAGGTGCTGATTCATCTTGATCATTGTCAGCCGCTCCACATTTTTGGGCAAGAGGCGGCTCCGTTTGGGAGTTACAATGCCACCAGCAGCACTGAAAACCCGTTCAGAAGACACACTTGCGAGTGGGCAAGACAAATAGTTTATAGCCAGGTTGGAGAGCTGTGGCCACAATTGTTTTTTCCCATGCCAATACTGCAATGGCTCATCATTAAGAAAGACCTCTGTTGAGTCATTCAGATAGTCCTGCACCATCGACTCAAGGTCCTCAGCGGTTCCTCCACTTTGCTTACTTTTTGCTGTGCCTGTGACATTTTTTCGAGAACCATACCCAAGCAAAGTTAGCCAATCCTCTACAGCAGCCACTGTTACTGTTGTGTCTGGTGCAGATGATCTGGTTGCCGGTGTCTTTAACGGCTGAGAGGTCACTTGTGTCACAGCCACAGGTGCAGAAGTGGATTTTTTTGACTGGGGATGGCCTGCTGATGCTGATGCTGATGTACTGCCTTCTCCTTCAATATCCTGCCGTTCTTTTTCAAACCTCTTGGCTGACCAGGCTAGCCAACGTTTGTACTTTTTAACATCTTCATCAGCAAAAGGAAAGAATGCTTGGCCTGCCAGCGCCTTTTTGTAGCGTGGATCCAGAATAGTAGCACAAATGTAATGCTGTTCTGAGTTGATCTTTTTAAGACGTTCATCACCACGTAGGCGCTCTAATAATTTCTCCGACAAAATAAAAGGGTCTTTTTGTTTGGCATCTTTTTCAAACTCAGAAGACACCGCCTTCAGTTGGTGCTCCAGCATGCACAACAATGGGATAGCTTTTCCCAAATTACAGTCCTCCTGGCTGACTGCACGCGTGAAGAACTCAAAAGGACGAAGCATGTCTGTCAGGCTTTTAACTATGTCCCATTGCGCCGCACCCATCCGCAGGTCCATCTGAGCTGTACCCTCTGTTAAGAAATAGTGATCGAGTACCGTATACTGCTCATACAGACGCTCAAGCATGTAGAAGGTTGAGTTCCAATGTGTTGCCACCTCCTGGATGAGTGCTTTCACTGGCATTCGACGTTCAAGTAGCAGCCTCCTCAGATGCTTCCGGGCCTTAAAAGAATGGCTGAAATGGTTGCACATTTTGCGGCAGGTGGCCATTACCTCGAACGCTGTACTGTCTCTATCACTCAAGAATTTTTGAACTACCAGGTTGATACAGTGCGCCAAACACGGCACTCTGAAATAGTCACCCAGCGCCATGGCCTTAACTACATTGGCGCCATTATCCGTGGAAACATAACCAATCCGGCGTTTTTTTGGGGACAGCCAGTGAAAGACCTTTTTGTTAAACTCGTCCAAAATGTTTTGTGCTGTGTGACTTTTCTCCAAGCCAAACATGGCTAGTGTTGCATGTTTCCGAGCAGCTTTAAAAACTTGGTCCGGGACAACACCTGCGTTTAGCTTTGCTTTAACACCTGAAAAAGAGACCCAGTGTGCAGTGATGCACATGTAATCAGCGCCTGTGCCACTGGTCCACATGTCTGTTGTCAGATGTGTAGTGTGAACAGCACTCTTCTGCAAAGCTGCCCCAATCGCCTCAAGCACATCTTCATGTAGTGCTGGAACCGCAACTCTGGCAAAATAGAACCGGCTAGGAACCTTCCATTTAGGGCAGAGCGTTGCCACTAATTCTAGAAAACCTACCGCTTCTACAAAAGAAAAAGGGAGAAGGTCCACAGCTAGCATTTTAGCCAGCTTAGTGTTATACAGACGCGTCAGTGGGTGGTTGCGTTCATATGGCGCGTCTGAAGAAAACATGGTTCTAATGTTGCCCTGGACCAAGCATTTACGGGATGATAATGACTTCGTTGACGCAATTATGCTCGCTGGTGAACTTTTGCGCGTTGGTGTTTCACTCGCTCCAACACTCTTAGTGTGCCTCTCATGGGGTGTGCTGCTGACAGGGGTACTGGGTGTAAGTGAAGTGTTTGACACGTCTTCTTCCTCCTCGTCATCATCAGATGAAACATCAAAGTTTTCTTGACTTCCAATTCGGGCTTCCTTGATCGCCTTTAGGTGCGCAAACCATTGGACAGTGTGCTGTCTCTTAAGATGACCTCTCTGGCCTCCGGTACCATAGTTGGTGCCTGACTTACCATGACTAACTGCAACCTTACAAAGGGTACAAATGGTGAACTTTTCCCTTTTTGGGCAAACAGTAAAGAAGTCCCAAACTGGTGACTTGAAGTGTCTGTGGGGCCTGGAGGAGGCGGCGATACTGGTGGTGGTGGTCATGCTGCTAATGCCAGATGAAGTGGAGGATCTGGATTGCCCAACTTTTGTACGTTGTGCACTTTCACCGCCACTAATTAAGGTCGAGGTGGATGGAGGTCCCTTCTTGCCAGAAAGAAATATGGAAGCGGTACGAGTTGGTGTACTACTTAACTCCAATGATTGTGGTGGTGTTTCCACTGCCTCCTCGTCGACAACATCATCATCATCACGATCAGCAGCTTTTCGGGCTAGGGTCAAAATGTCTGTTTGCTGCATGCCCGCTGGGGCTGCAGTTACCTTTATGATGACTGGGTCGTCGTTGTCAGAGTCTTCATCAGCAGCAGTATCCGCCACTTCTTGCTGAGCCTCATCATCACACTCCATAACTCTGAGACTTTGGACCAGCTTCCTTTTACGCTAACTACCTTTGTCAGATGATGGTGTGCCTCACTCTCAGACGGCAGTGGTGCTGGTTCCCAATTTTGATCCGTATCATCAGAAGGAGGTGTGCTTGAAGAAGATGTAGACACCACCCTTGATCTCTTCCTTGCTAGGGGTGTGGAAGACAATGAATGATCATCAGGAGGAGTGTCTTCCTCAAATGATACCTCGCCTTGATTGTCGATTTCCTGATGTGCCCCTACTTCGGGAGGAACAACTATTGTGGGCACTTGTGACCCTCCATGCACCTCTGCTTGCGCATCTCCTTGCGCTGCCTCTCCTTCCACATGTACTTGGGCTTGTACTTGCACATGTGATAGTTGTTGCGGCTGTGGTTGTTCAACACTCATCAGATGAGCTACAACAACCTGTGTTGATTGAGGGACATTGCTGCTGCTTTCTTGCGATGAGCCAACATCACTGGTCGATGGTGATTGAACAACTATACTGGCTGCCTCTGCAGCACTCAAGGGCTTGGACTTAAGTTGGCGTGGTGGTGGTGGTGGCACTGAGCCCAATGGAGCGGGGGTGCTGCTCCCAGCTTGGTCCCCAGCAGATCCCGCTGCTGCTGCAGGCATACTTTTTTTTTTACTCCCAAAAAAAGGGGCGGCCGGCACACCAGTCTCCTTGGTAACTTGCTTCTTCTGCTCCTTACTGGCACCTTTCTTGCTAGAGGAGCTACGGGTAACTATTTTTGGGGCCATCTTCTTCAGAGCAGGTCAGAACAGCAGGCAGCAGTTGCACGAGTTGCAGAGTTGTCTGTGTCCAGACGTGACGTCACGTGACGTTATGCTGCACACACACACCGCTGCAGGACTTCTTCCTGGCACTGGTGGTTCTCTTGAGTCTTGTGCACCTAAAAGCAATGGAAGACAGAGGAACATCAGTTCAGTTATACACCCCAAAAAATCGACAAAACACAGAAAAATCAGCATAATCCCATGCCATCCATGATGTTTACATTGAAGACACCCCACAGAAAGACTAGGGCCATGTAAGTATGCAACACTCACTACCCCTGGGCATAATGGATGAAAAGTAGGCAAAATAAGTGCAGGCCTCAGACACTGCCTCTCTTCAAAATGGCCCCTTACACCCCAAGCCAGTCCACATCAACAGTACACCCCAAAAAAACAGAAAAACACCCACAAATCACCACAATCCAATGCCATCCAGGATGTTTACATTAAAGAGAGTGAGACCACACTACAGGCACACTCAGTCCATGCACCACTACCCCTGGGCAAAAGGCCACACCAGCAGCCCCAAAGAAACGACAAAAACCACAAAAAACAGCACAATCCCAGCCCACCCATGGCCTCAATGGTGTGTAAATTCAAGAGGACACCCCACAGAAAGACTAGTCCCATGCAACACTCACCACCCCTGGGCAAAGGGCCCCACCAGCAGCCCCAAAAAACGACAAAAACCACAAAATTCAGCACAATCCCAGCACATCCATGGCCTCAATGGTGTTTACATTCAAGAAGACACCCCTCAGAAAGACTAGGCCCATGCAACACTCACTACCCCTGGGCATAATGGATGAAAAGTAGGCAAAATAAGTGCAGGCCCCAGACACTGCCTCTCTTCAAAATGGCCCCTTGCACCCCAAGCACATGTTGCCTGTACCAGCCAGCACTCAAGATGGCCACCACCACCACCACCCACATGGCCAGTCCACATCAACAGTACACCCCAAAAAAACAGAAAAACAGCCAAAAATCACCACAATCCAATGCCATCCAGGATGTTTACATTAAAGAGAGTGAGACCCAACAGGCACACTCAGTCCATGCATCACTACCCCTTGGCAAAAGGCCACACCAGCAGCCCCAAAAAAACGACCAAAAACACAAAAACCAGCACAATCCCAGCCCATCCATGGCCTCAATGGTGTTTACATTCAAGAAGACACCCCACAGAAAGACTAGGCCCATGCAACACTCACCACCCCTGGGCAAAGGGCCCACCAGCAGCCCCAAAAAACGACAAAAACCACACAATTCAGCACAATCCCAGCACATGCATGGCCTCAATGGTGTTTACATTCAAGAAGACACCCCTCAGAAAGACTAGGCCCATGCAACACTCACTATCCCTGGGCATAATGGATGAAAAGTAAGCAAAATAAGTGCAGGCCTCAGACACTGCCTCTCTTCAAAATGGCCCCTTGCACCCCAAGCACATGTTGCCTGTACCAGCCAGCACTCAAGATGGCCACCACCACCACCACCCACATGGCCAGTCCACATCAACAGTACACCCCAAAAAAACAGAAAAACAGCCAAAAATCACCACAATCCAATGCCATCCAGGATCTTTACATTAAAGAGAGTGAGACCCCACAGGCACACTCAGTCCATGCATCACTACCCCTTGGAAAAAGGCCACACCAGCAGCCCCAAAAAAACGACCAAAAACACAAAAAACAGCACAATCCCAGCCCATCCATGGCCTCAATGGTGTTTACATTCAAGAAGACACCCCACAGAAAGACTAGGCCCATGCAACACTCACCACCCCTGGGCAAAGGGCCCCACCAGCAGCCCCAAAAAACGACAAAAACCACAAAATTCAGCACAATCCCAGCACATCCATGGCCTCAATGGTGTTTACATTCAAGAAGACACCCCTCAGAAAGACTAGGCCCATGCAACACTCACTACCCCTGGGCATAATGGATGAAAAGTAGGCAAAATAAGTGCAGGCCTCAGACACTGCCTCTCTTCAAAATGGCCCCTTGCACCCCAAGCACATGTTGCCTGTACCAGCCAGCACTCAAGATGGCCACCACCACCACCCACATGGCCAGTCCACATCAACAGTACACCCCATAAAAACAGAAAAACAGCCAAAAATCACCACAATCCAATGCCATCCATGATGTTTACATTAAAGAGAGTGAGACCACACCACAGGCACACTCAGTCCATGCACCACCACCCCTGGGCAAAAGGCCACACCAGCAGCCCCCAAAAAACGACAAAAAACAATAAAATAAGCACAATCCCAGCCCATCCATGGCCTCAATGGTGTTTAAATTCAACAAAACAGTTGTATCATGCACCCATAACCAACCCTGGTCCTACTGGATACTGTGGCTACCCACAATATAATTTATTTAATGTTCTGAAAAAGTTCCAAAATTGTAGTTGCAGCAACTGTAATGCCCCAAACAAACTTACTTGTGAAAGTTGATTTCTAATCCAAAAGTGATCCAAAGAAAGTCAAAAAGGCCTCCAATCCAAATATCCAGCAGCACCCACAAAAAGTAATCCTTCCAGCTCCAGATCCAAATGAAAGTGACCAGGAGATGGACAAAGCACTGGGAGGAGCCTGCTGGACAGGAACAGGAAGTTGGAGACTGTGGGGCACTTCCTTCCCTCCCCCCCCCAAAAATGGAGTCCTTAAAAGAAAAAAGCCCATGCAAATGTCAACCTGAGGAGTGATTCTGATAAAATCATCATTTTCTGAAGGTTTATCCTGTTTGCTGGTGGATTTCTTGTGCAGAATTGCAAAATCTCTATTTCGCGAGTGCGAGATTGTTCCTTTCAGCCGCAACTATGTGTTCGCAATTGCGAACTCTCGCGAGGTGTGCTGTGCAAGGTGGCAAGCCGCGATTACGTATTCGCGGGCGCCAAACTCCCGCGGGATCACGCAGCAAGATCCAAAATGGCGCAGCACTCGCAAAATATGATCGAGAAAAACAACTCGGCAAACGCTTAATGACGGAAAGTGAACACCGTGCACCACGCCGCGCGCCGCAACCAAGCAAAAAATCAGCCGCGAGCGGATTAACGGATTTTCGACAAATTCGCGAGAGTTCGCGGATTGCGAATTTGCCGAAAATCTGAAAAATCCGCGAGCGGAGCGGATTTTACGCCCATGCTTAGTTGTTGTGCTAATGGTGGTGGTGGTATAGGTGGTGGTGGCATTGGTGGTGTTCTTGGTGATAGTTGTATTGCTAGTATTGGTGGTGGTAGTGGTAGCAGTGGTAGTGGTATTGGTGGTATTGGTGGTGGAGGTGGTATTGGTGGTAGTGGAATTGGTGGTGGTAGTATTGGTGATGGTGGTATTGGTGATGGTGGTATTGGTGGTGGTGATGGGGGTTGTGGTATTGGTTTTGTTCATGTTGGTGGTGGTGATATTGGTGGTGATATTGGTGGTGGTATTGATGGTGGAGGTATGTGTAGTGGTGGTATTGCTGGTGGTATTGTTGGTGGTGGTATTGATGGTGGAGTTGGTGGTAGTGGTATTGGTGGTGGTGGTTTTTTAATGATGCTATTGGTGGTGGGGGTTGTAGTGGTACTGGTGGGGGTATTGATAGTGGTATGTTGGGTAGTGGTATTGGTGGTGTTAATGGTGGTGGTGTTGGTGGTGGTATTGGTGGTGCTATTGGTGGGGGTGGTATTGGTGGTATTGGTATTGATAATGGTAGTATTGGTGGTGGTGGAGGTTGTGGTATTGGTGGTGGTAGTATTGGTGGTGGTATTTGGTGGTGGTGGTATTAGTGGTGGTAATAAAGGTGGCATCGGTGGTAGGGGTATTGGTGGTGGTATTGATGATGGAGTTGGTGGTATTGGTGCTGGTGGTATTGGTATTGGTGGTGGTGGGGATATTGGTGGTGGTGGTGCAGGTGATGGTATTGGTGATGGTGGTATTGGTGGTAGTGGTATTGATGGTGTTAGTATTGGTGGTGGTATTGCTGGTGGTATTGCTGGTGGTGGTATTGGTGGTGGAGCATGTGGTATTGATGGCGGTGGTACTCGTGTTGGTGGTTTAGGTGGTGGTGGTTTTGCTGGTGGTATTGGTGGTGGTGGTATTGGTGGTAGTGGTATTGGTGATGGAGGTGGTTTTGGTGGTGGTGGAATTTGTGGTGCTATTGGTGGTGTTGGAGGTAGTGGTATTGGTGGTGTTGGTATTGGTGGTGGAATTGGTAGCAGTGGTATTGGTGGTGGTGGTATTGGTAGTTATATTGGGATGGTGGTGGTGGAATTGGTGGTGCTAACGGTGGGGTGAAGGTAGTTCTATTGATGGTGGTGGTGGTATTGGTGGTATTGGTCGTCGTGTTGGTATTGATGATGGTAGCATTGGTGGTGGTGGAGGTTGCGGTATTGATTGTGGTGGTGGTATTGGTGGTGGTGGCATTGGTGGTAGTGGTATTGGTGGTGGTATTGGTGGTGGTGGTGGTATTGGTCATGGTGGTACTGGTGCCGGTGGTAGTGGAATAGGTGTTGGTGGTGTTGATGGTATTGGTGGTGTTGGAATTGGTAGTGGCATTGGTGGTGCTATTGGTGGTGATGATATTGGTGGTAGTGGTACTAGTGGTGATATTGGTGGTGGTGGTACTGGTGATGGGATTGGTGGTGGTGGTGGTGGTATTGGTGGTAGTGGTATTGGTGGTGGTGGTGGTAATGGTGGTGTTAGTATTGGTGGAGGTATTGGTGGTGGTGGTGGTGCATGTGGTATTGATAGTGGTGGTATTGGTGGTAGTATAGGTGGTGGTGGTTTTGCTGGTGGTATTGGTGGTGGTGGTATTGGTGGTAGTGGTATTGGTGGTGGAGGTGGTTTTGGTGATGGTGGAAATTGTGGTGCTTTTGGTGGTGTTGGAGGTAGTGGTATTGGTGGTGTTGGTATTGGTGGTGGTGGTGCTATTGGTGGTGGTGGTATTGGTGGTGGTGTTGGTATTGATGATGGTAGTATTGGTGGTGGTGGAGGTTGTGGTATTGATGGTGGTGGTGGTATTGGTGGTGGTGGTATTAAAGGTGGCATTGGTGGTGGTAATGGTGGTGGTGGTGGTATTGGTGCTGGTGTTAGTGGTATAGGTGCTAGTAGTGTAGCCTACTCTTTTGCTGTGTCCCTGGAGACTTCTCTGCCTTCGAGGCTGGATCCCCACGGACGCTGTGTTCCTGCATCGATCTGTGGGCGCTGTGACCCTGTTTGCTGTCCCCCCCCCGCCGCCGCCAGTTCTACCAAGCGGCCGCTGAGCGGGGGGACTCCAAAGCCCACAATTCCTGCTGGCTCATCCACGCCCACCCACCCAAGCCGACTTCCGCGCCTGGAGGCGCTAAATACATCGCAGCTTCCCCCACGTCGTGGGAGCGCCCGGGTGAAGCCCGGGTCAAGGGCAGGGCCGTCAGCGGCCATCCGAGGCCAGATGAGGCTGGGCCGGGCTACATCTCTTTGCCCCACTAACTTGGACGCTAAGTAAGAGACTTTCCCCTTGCCCTGAGGACTATACTTATAATACTCCTTTTGTATTAATTATTTCATACAGTATAAGCTCCCGGGGAACTTTGAAAACGTTATGTCCAAAGGCCTAAGCACAATCAGGAACTCTCAGGCGGGCGGGACCTCTAGAGGGACTATAGACCATTTTCTAATGAAGGCTGCCAAAAAGCTAGACCATGAGATCGCAGCCGCAGAACACCGTCTGTCCCTAGAACTCCATTCCAACAAGCGTTCGTCCTTGGGCTGAATTAAAAAGTGCAATATCACCGCTTACACAACTCACAGGTAACAACATTTCAAATGATCCGGGGATTTCCTTACTCTTACAGGACCCCCCGTTGATAATACATCCCTTTAAGATGGGAGTTACAGACACAGTAAATTTGGATTCCTCTTTAGATTCCACCCGGGAGGAGTCCCCCCCTTTGCCAGCAATTATCCCCAAAGCAGGGAACAATAAAATTCAGGAGCAGCCATTACACCTAGCTCAGGGGCCCACATCCAAGAGAAAGCGGCTCGGGGATAACCATAGGGGTAGGCGTGCAAAGATATTTAGACCTCGGACAAGCCCCACTAATAAGCAAGGCACCCCTGCCCTATACACTACGCACAAGAACTTATCCCCCACTTTTAAGCCCAATGACGCGGTACTGGAGAGCATGGAACAATTAGTAAGATCTCTCCTTCTGCCACTTATAGAGAGAGTCAGGAGGCTGGGCGAACAAATGTCCCTATTACTGGAAGCAACCCATTCAAATGGTGAGGGCCTAAAGAAACTTACACCACACAATCCACCAAGTGCACCTTGTTGCCCATTAGTCACAGTAACAGATACCACAGGGGAACCTCCATCATCCACATTAAAGGCACTACCAGTATCCGCTAACAAAGAGCACACCCCAATGTCATCTAAGGAGTCGGGATTAGAGGGAATTACAAACGTGCCCAAAATTAACAATATAACATCTAGGAGGGCACGTCTCCCCGATAGGGACACCTACGGTGCTGGGCCACACATAGATCTACCGCCAGAGGCAGCCCCCTATGTCATCATTTTCACTGGGGTCCCAGAGCTGGGAGAAGGGAGGATAGAAGGCCACACTGATCTTAAAAATAAAGTAATTCACTGGTTAAGTAACAATAGAACCCTGCCCCCAATATCAATGGGGAAATAGCCCTTGTGAGTAGATTAGCATGGGTGGGGCCTAGACCCAAAGATATTTAGGGGGATGTTGTAACCATCAACTTCAGGGACCGGAGAGTGGTCACCCATATTGTCGATTGGTACCTGGACAGAGTAGAGGGTGGCATATCTACCCGTGACCTGAGTTACTTTTATCCTCAATCTCCACTGGCTGCTTCAAATTCCATACCTACCATCGCCTCCCGCGTTACTTTCCAAAATCCTAACTGTAACTCCCGAGCTCATACCTTTAGACCCCCCTATTTTAGGGCTCCCCTCCATCAACTACGACCTTGTATGGATAGGCCTCCATTCCAACACTATGACAGACAACATCAGCCAGTCTATACCCTAGGATGGCGTATCCCCTTGGGCAACCGCTTCGAGTGTTTGGCAGGGTTAGACGACTTAGACTGATAGAAGATAGCTACCCAGGTGGGGAAGACGCAAATCCAATCCTTCAAGCCTCCGGTATATCAAATTAATGCCCAGTGTAACCTACTCCTAGTTGGAGCCTCGAACAAAACTACACATAGGGAACAAATAGATCAGGGGGTCCCAGACCACCTCGCCGAGAGGAAAATAGTTAAACCATCATTGGACTCTAGGGCACAAATTGAACACCAACCTAGGACAACTTTGTCTCCACCCAGGGCCGCGGTAGACAGTGAACCACCTAAAAACATCATCTTTAAGTCGACAAACCCTACCCATAAAATCCTTTCCTGGAATGTAGCGGGCCTGGTAAACAAAGCGTGCCAACAATCATGGCTCGATCTAGTTGGCAAGTACAATATTCTCTGCTTCCAGGAAACTTGGGCATCAGAACCAGTCCATTTATTGGGGTTTCAGACCTTCCACACACCTGCTTTAATAAGCTCTCAGGGCAGAAACAAAGGAGGTTTATGCACGTATGTCTCCACCACGGGCGGGATCAAAGTACTAAGGCATTCACCCACTGAACATTATCAGATTCTAACTCCTAGGTGGGGTAATGCCAAGACCATGATTTTCGTCAATTTTTATAATAATGTGCCTTCAAACACTCTGGAAAATGTCATTAACAAATTGATGCATAGTGTTACTTCCATAAAGGACCAGGTTGGTGACTTTAACTGTACTGTCTGTCCCAATAGCCCGAAGGGCACCTGTGGCCTAGGGGAGCATAAGGACGACAATCCGACCCATTTCACCCACTCCAATCTAGGTGACACACTGAACAACATGATTTTTTATTTTAACTTATCCTATATTAATGAGTTATGCTCCCCACCCATCCAGTTCCAGCAAACTTTTCATGGGAGGGGGTGCAACTCAATAATAGATTTTACTCTTTTTTCTAAAAACAACGCCCGGTTAGTAACATCTTGGGAAACACTGGATGACATCTATGGCGATCACTATCCGATCTCCTTTTGTCTAAAAACTGACGGGCACGAACAAACCAGGGGGGACAAATTCTTATACCAACCGGTGATCATCTTAGCAAGGAGAAACGGATACTCCATCAAATGGGATAAGGTGGACCCAGTGGGATTGCTAAAAAATCTAGTATCAACATCCAGGGATGAAATCGATATCTGTTTGACTCTCACACAAGAGCCACTCAAAATTGTGGACTCCTTTTTAAAAATACAAGTAGAATTAAAAAAGTTACTGACTAGGCAATACCGCCCAGAATCAAACCGCCCAAACGGTTGGTTTGACATCAACTGTACTAAAGCGCTTAAAGCCTTAAAAAAGGCACTGCATGCTTCCCCGAGATCCCCGACGGAGATCCGCCGAACCAGGAAGCTATATTATACAGCTGTCAAAACACGGAAACAATCCTTGAAGTTAGAAGCCTGGTCGGCTTTGACTACTGCCTCCAATAGCAGGGACACGACCGCTTTTTGGAAGGCGGTTAATGCCCCCTACTTGCAGAACAAAGAGACAGACGTGACAGACGAGACAGACGAGACAGACGAGACAGTTGCTATCAATGGGGAATCCTGAGTTACCCACTTTCAACATATTTACGACAACGCAATCCTCTCTGACCCCGCAATCCCCATACCCGTAACTACATCAGAGTACCATAATAACAACCTCTTGGGTGCATTCCCCTTGGGTATCACATTTACTTGCGAAGAGGTCATAGTGGCACTTAAAGAAAGCCCCTCAGGCAAGGCTCCCGGTCCGGACGCAGTCCCAATAGATGTCTTTAAAAATAAGATCAATCAATGGGCTCCCATGTTAACTAATGTTATGAATAGCGCAAACTCCCATGGGTTTTTACCGACTTGGACCGAAGCCATAGTTGTTCCCATCTTTAAAAAAGGAGACAGGAATGACCCGACCTGCTACCGCCCAATCTCGCTTTTAGATGCCCTAATGAAGGAAGCAGGCTGTATAATTTTAAATTGAATCCAATTATGGGGAGAGGAGGGTAACATCATTTCTAGCCTTCAGTATGGATTCAGAACAGGTAAGGGCAGAGTAGAACAGGGATTGAACCTGTCCCTCGTAATATCAAAGTACACTCAGGCCAAGAAGGGTAATCTTTTTATCACCTTCGTGGACTTGAGTTCTTCCTTTGATTGCGTGGACCATAATACCTTATGGTCCACACTGACTGATCTGGGCATTGATGAACAAATCCTTACATTTATCAGGGAACTCTGCAGGGGTGCAGGCGCCAGGGTACGCTACGGTCGTCTGGGAGAATGCTCGGCCAAGTTCCCCATTAGGAGTGGTGTGAGACAGGGGTGCATTTTAGCACTCCTACTCTTCACCTTATACATAAACTCCATTGGCAATTATCTCAAGGAGTCTCAGTATGACTATCCGTCAATCAGGGGGCAACTGGTGCCAATACTCCTATATGCAGATGATGCCGCCATAATGTTACGAACCAGGCTAGGCCTACAGAGGGCTGTCTTGAAATTTAACAACTATATGAAAGACAAGGGGTTAAAAGTCAACAGCACGAAAACCTACACGATGTCCTGTGGGCATGGCACCAAGAAAGTATCCTGTCCAATATTCCTTGACGGTAGGAGGATCGAGACAACTGACCAATTCTCCTACCTTGGAATAAATTTTGATAGGAAAGGCACTTGGCACTCTGCAGTATGGGCAAGAAATCTAGCTTTCTCCCGGGCAGTAGGAGCCCTAAACAACTTTGCAGCTAAATTAGGGGGCCGACCCGTGAAGGAACTGACCCTAATTTATAAGGCCAAATGCATCTCCACGGCCATATATGGATCAGGAATTTGGGGAATAGGAAATGCATCACCAATCCAACTAACTAAGAATCAGTATCTCAGATATTTGCTGGGTGCCCCTAAATCAACATTAACCTACCTTATCCACATCGAATTTGGCATACCTTATATACTCGATGCCATTAAAATCACGCCCATAGTACTATGGCATAAGGTATGGGCTACTCCTGAGACATCTTTAAACCGTAGTCTAATTTCTGATTGTCTAACCCTTGATGGTGTCAGCAATACTAAATGGCAGGCCTATGTTGAAGCCCTGATGACTGAGATTGGCCATCCAGAGTACTTCACAAGACCATCTAGTATGGAGGTGGTTACAAGAAAGTCACTGAAAAAAATGGCACTGGACCACTTAGCCAACAAGAGATGGGTCTCGGAAAAACTTAAAAAGTCTGTCATGGACTTCCAGCAGATTACTGTTAATAAAGCGCCTGAACTGTATCTTGTAAGCGGCCTAAACTGTTATTCCAGAATGTTACTAACCCGTTTAAGGTTTGGTACCTTTTTTCGCTTAATCACCTTCCCAGCTTGTAACAACTGGTCAAGGGAGAAGCTCATTTGTCCTTGCGACAATACCTACGCCCAATCCAATATTCATTGTATTCTTTTCTGCAATTTCTATACGGTACCTAGGGGGGCAATCTTAAAACCAATCTTGAGGGCATGGGGCCATCGCACCTGTAGTACTACTTTTGTCAGGTTGCAACAGTTAGAAAATGATATCGTTGCACATGCTGTATCCAGTTTTTTTTAATTATTGATCAAGTTCAGGAACTCAATGTAAAACTATGCAAATCAATTGTATTTTAGATTCTCATGTATTCATTGGCACCAACTGATTTTTAATGATGTTGAATGTAATAATTTGTACAATTTGTAATTAATGTGCTAGACACCTTTTTAAATGTATGCTTTTATGAACTTAATTGTGAAGTTCGAATAAAGCTTTTGAATTTGATTTGGTATAGGTGTTGGTGGTGTTGATGTTATTGGTGGTGTTGGAATTGGTGGTGGCATTGGTGGTGCTATTGGTGGTGATGATATTGGTGGTAGTGGTATTGGTGGTGGTATTGGTGGTGGTGGTACTGGTGATGGGATTGGTGGTGGTGGTATTGGTGGTGGTGGTTTTTTAATGGTGCTATTGGTGGTGGGGGTTGTAGTGGTACTGGTGGGGGTATTGATAGTGGTATTTTGGGTAGTGGTAGTGGTATTGGTGGTGTTAATGGTGGTGGTGTTGGTGGTGGTATTGGTGGTGCTATTGGTGGGGGTGGTATTGGTGGTATTGGTATTGATGATGGTAGTATTGGTGGTGGTGGAGGTTGTGGTATTGGTGGTGGTAGTATTGGTGGTGGTATTTGGTGGTGGTGGTGGTATTAGTGGTGGTAATAAAGGTGGCCTCGGTGGTAGGGGTATTGGTGGTGGTATTGATGATGGAGTTGGTGGTATTGGTGCTGGTGGTATTGGTATTGGTGCTGGTGGGGATATTGGTGGTGGTGGTGCAGGTGATGGTATTGGTGCTGGTAGTATTGGTGGTAGTGGTATTGATGGTGTTAGTATTGGTGGTGGTATTGCTGGTGGTATTGCTGGTGGTGGTATTGGTGGTGGAGCATGTGGTATTGATGGCGGTGGTACTCGTGTTGGTGGTTTAGGTGGTGGTGGTTTTGCTGGTGGTATTGGTGGTGGTGGTATTGGTGGTAGTGGTATTGGTGATGGAGGTGGTTTTGGTGGTGGTGGAATTTGTGGTGCTATTGGTGGTGTTGGAGGTAGTGGTATTGGTGGTGTTGGTATTGGTGGTGGAATTGGTAGCAGTGGTATTGGTGGTGGTGGTATTGGTAGTTATATTGGGGTGGTGGTGGTGGTGGAATTGGTGGTGCTAACAGTGGGGTGAAGGTAGTTCTATTGATGGTGGTGGTGGTATTGGTGGTATTGGTCGTCGTGTTGGTATTGATGATGGTAGCATTGGTGGTGGTGGAGGTTGCGGTATTGATTGTGGTGGTGGTATTGGTGGTGGTGTCATTGGTGGTAGTGGTATTGGTGGTGGTGGTGGTATTGGTCATGGTGGTATTGGTGCCGGTGGTAGTGGAATAGGTGTTGGTGGTGTTGATGGTATTGGTGGTGTTGGAATTGGTAGTGGCATTGGTGGTGCTATTGGTGGTGATGATATTGGTGGTAGTGGTACTAGTGGTGATATTGGTGGTGGTGGTACTGGTGATGGGATTGGTGGTGGTGGTGGTGGTGGTGGTATTGGTGGTAGTGGTATTGGTGGTGGTGGTAATGGTGGTGTTAGTATTGGTGGAGGTATTGGTGGTGGTGGTATTGGTGGTGGTGGTGGTGCATGTGGTATTGATAGTGGTGGTATTGGTGGTAGTATAGGTGGTGGTGGTTTTGCTGGTGGTATTGGTGGTGGTGGTATTGGTGGTAGTGGTATTGGTGGTGGAGGTGGTTTTGGTGGTGGTGGAATTTGTGGTGCTTTTGGTGGTGTTGGAGGTAGTGGTATTGGTGGTGTTGGTATTGGTGGTGGTGGTGCTATTGGTGGTGGTGGTATTGGTGGTGGTGTTGGTATTGATGATGGTAGTATTGGTGGTGGTGGAGGTTGTGGTATTGATGGTGGTGGTGGTATTGGTGGTGGTGGTATTAAAGGTGGCATTGGTGGTGGTATTGGTGGTGGTGGTGGTATTGGTGCTGGTGTTAGTGGTATAGGTGCTAGTAGTGTAGCCTACTATTTTGCTGTGTCCCTGGCGACTTCTCTGCCTTCGAGCCTGGATCCCCACGGACGCTGTGTTCCTGCATCGATCTGTGGGCGCTGTGACCCTGTTTGCTGTCCCCCCCCGCCGCCGCCAGTTCTACCAAGCGGCCGCTGAGCGGGGGGACTCCAAAGCCCACAATTCCTGCTGGCTCATCCACGCCCACCCACCCAAGCCGACTTCCGCACCTGGAGGCGCTAAATACATCGCAGCTTCCCCCGCGTCGTGGGAGCGCCCGGGTGAAGCCCGGGTCAAGGGCAGGGCCGTCTGCGGCCGTCCGAGGCCAGATGAGGCCGGGCCGGGCTACATCTCTTTGCCCACTAACTTGGACGCTAAGTAAGAGACTTTCCCCTTGCCCTGAGGACTATACTCATAATACTCCTTTTGTATTAATTATTTCATACAGTATAAGCTCCCGGGGAACTTTGAAAACGTTATATCCAAAGGCCTAAGCACAATCAGGAACTCTCAGGCGGGCGGGACCTCTAGAGGGACTATAGACCATTTTCTAACGAAGGCTGCCAAAAAGCTAGACCATGAGATCGCAGCCGCAGAACACCGTCTGTCCCTAGAACTCCATTCCAACAAGCGTTCGTCCTTGGGCTGAATTCAAAGTGCAATATCACCGCTTACACAACTCACAGGTAACAACATTTCAAATGATCCGGGGATTCCCTTACTCTTACAGGACCCCCCGTTGATAATACATCCCTTTAAGATGGGAGTTACAGACACGGTAAATTTGGATTCCTCTTTAGATTCCACCCGGGAGGAGTCCCCCCCTTTGCCGGCAATTATCCCCAAAGCAGGGAACAATAAAATTCAGGAGCAGCCATTACACCTAGCTCAGGGGCCCACATCCAAGAGAAAGCGCCTCGGGGATAACCATAGGGGTAGGCGTGCAAAGATATTTAGACCTCGGACAAGCCCCACTAATAAGCAAGGCACCCCTGCCCTATACACTACGCACAAGAACTTATCCCCCACTTTTAACCCCAATGACGCGGTACTGGAGAGCATGGAACAATTAGTAAGATCTCTCCTTCTGCCACTTATAGAGAGAGTCAGGAGGCTGGGCGAACAAATGTCCCTATTACTGGAAGCAACCCATTCAAATGGTGAGGGCCTAAAGAAACTTACACCACACAATCCACCAAGTGCACCTTGTTGCCCATTAGTCACAGTAACAGATACCACAGGGGAACCTCCATCAACCACATTAAAGGCACTACCAGTATCCGCTAACAAAGAGCACACCCCAATGTCATCTAAGGAGTCGGGATTAGAGGGAATTACAAACGTGCCCAAAATTAACAATATAACATCTAGGAGGGCACGTCTCCCCGATAGGGACACCTACGGTGCTGGGTCACACATAGATCTACCGCCAGAGGCAGCCCCCTATGTCATCATTTTCACTGGGGTCCCAGAGCTGGGAGAAGGGAGGATAGAAGGCCACATTGATCTTAAAAATAAAGTAATTCACTGGTTAAGTAACAATAGAACCCTGCCCCCAATATCAATGGGGAAATAGCCCTTGTGAGTAGATTAGCATGGGTGGGGCCTAGACCCAAAGATATTTAGGGGGATGTTGTAACCATCAACTTCAGGGACCGGAGAGTGGTCACCCATATTGTCGATTGGTACCTGGACAGAGTAGAGGGTGGCATATCTACCCGTGACCTGAGTTACTTTTATCCTCAATCTCCACTGGCTGCTTCAAATTCCATACCTACCATCGCCTCCCGCGTTACTTTCCAAAATCCTAACTGTAACTCCCGAGCTCATACCTTTAGACCCCCCTATTTTAGGGCTCCCCTCCATCAACTACGACCTTGTATGGATAGGCCTCCATTCCAACACTATGACAGACAACATCAGCCAGTCTATACCCTAGGATGGCGTATCCCCTTGGGCAACCGCTTCGAGTGTTTGGCAGGGTTAGACGACTTAGACTGATAGAAGATAGCTACCCAGGTGGGGAAGACGCAAATCCAATCCTTCAAGCCCCCCGTATATCAAATTAATGCCCAGTGTAACCTACTCCTAGTTGGAGCCTCGAACAAAACTACACATAGGGAACAAATAGATCGGGGGGTCCCAGACCACCTCGCCGAGAGGAAAATAGTTAAACCATCATTGGACTCTAGGGCACAAATTGAACACCAACCTAGGACAACTTTGTCTCCACCCAGGGCCGTGGTAGACAGTGAACCACCTAAAAACATCATCTTTAAGTCGACAAACCCTACCCATAAAATCCTTTCCTGGAATGTAGCGGGCCTGGTAAACAAAGCGTGCCAACAATCATGGCTCGATCTAGTTGGCAAGTACAATATTCTCTGCTTCCAGGAAACTTGGGCATCAGAACCAGTCCATTTATTGGGGTTTCAGACCTTCCACACACCTGCTTTAATAAGCTCTCAGGGCAGAAACAAAGGAGGTTTATGCACGTATGTCTCCACCACGGGCGGGATCAAAGTACTAAGGCATTCACCCACTGAACATTATCAGATTCTAACTCCTAGGTCGGGTAATGCCAAGACCATGATTTTCGTCAATTTTTATAATAATGTGCCTTCAAACACTCTGGAAAATGTCATTAACAAATTGATGCATAGTGTTACTTCCATAAAGGACCAGGTTGGTGACTTTAACTGTACTGTCTGTCCCAATAGCCCGAAGGGCACCTGTGGCCTAGGGGAGCATAAGGACGACAATCCGACCCATTTCACCCACTCCAATCTAGGTGACACACTGAACAACATGATTTTTTATTTTAACTTATCCTATATTAATGAGTTATGCTCCCCACCCATCCAGTTCCAGCAAACTTTTCATGGGAGGGGGTGCAACTCAATAATAGATTTTACTCTTTTTTCTAAAAACAACGCCCGGTTAGTAACATCTTGGGAAACACTGGATGACATCTATGGCGATCACTATCCGATCTCCTTTTGTCTAAAAACTGACGGGCACGAACAAACCAGGGGGGACAAATTCTTATACCAACCGGTGATCATCTTAGCAAGGAGAAACGGATACTCCATCAAATGGGATAAGGTGGACCCAGTGGGATTGCTAAAAAATCTAGTATCAACATCCAGGGATGAAATCGATATCTGTTTGACTCTCACACAAGAGCCACTCAAAATTGTGGACTCCTTTTTAAAAATACAAGTAGAATTAAAAAAGTTACTGACTAGGCAATACTGCCCAGAATCAAACCGCCCAAACGGTTGGTTTGACATCAACTGTACTAAAGCGCTTAAAGCCTTAAAAAAGGCACTGCATGCTTCCCCGAGATCCCCGACGGAGATCCGCCGAACCAGGAAGCTATATTATACAGCTGTCAAAACTAGGAAAAAATCCTTGAAGTTAGAAGCCTGGTCGGCTTTGACTACTGCCTCCAATAGCAGGGACACGACCGCTTTTTGGAAGGCGGTTAATGCCCCCTACTTGCAGAACAAAGAGACAGACGAGACAGACGAGACAGACGAGACAGTTGCTATCAATGGGGAATCCTGAGTTACCCACTTTCAACATATTTACGACAACGCAATCCTCTCTCACCCCGCAATCCCCATACCCGTAACTACATCAGAGTACCATGATAACAACCTCTTGGGTGCATTCCCCTTGGGTATCACATTTACTTGCGAAGAGGTCATAGTGGCACTTAAAGAAAGCCCCTCAGGCAAGGCTCCCGGTCCGGACGCAGTCCCAATAGATGTCTTTAAAAATGAGATCAATCAATGGGCTCCCATGTTAACTAATGTTATGAATAGCGCAAACTCCCATGGGTTTTTACCGACTTGGACCGAAGCCATAGTTGTTCCCATCTTTAAAAAAGGAGACAGGAATGACCCGACCTGCTACCGCCCAATCTCGCTTTTAGATGCCCTAATGAAGGTAGCAGGCTGTATAATTTTAAATTGAATCCAATTATGGGGAGAGGAGGGTGACATCATTTCTAGCCTTCAGTATGGATTCAGAACAGGTAAGGGCAGAGTAGAACAGGGATTGAACCTGTCCCTCGTAATATCAAAGTACACTCAGGCCAAGAAGGGTAATCTTTTTATCACCTTCGTGGACCTGAGTTCTTCCTTTGATTGCGTGGACCATAATACCTTATGGTCCACACTGACTGATCTGGGCATTGATGAACAAATCCTTACATTTATCAGGGAACTCTACAGGGGTGCAGGTGCCAGGGTACGCTACGGTCGTCTGGGAGAATGCTCGGCCAAGTTCCCCATTAGGAGTGGTGTGAGACAGGGGTGCATTTTAGCACTCCTACTCTTCACCTTATACATAAACTCCATTGGCAATTATCTCAAGGAGTCTCAGTATGACTATCCGTCAATCAGGGGGCAACTGGTGCCAATACTCCTATATGCAGACGATGCCACCATAATGTTACGAACCAGGCTAGGCCTACAGAGGGCTGTCTTGAAATTTAACAACTATATGAAAGACAAGGGGTTAAAAGTCAACATCACGAAAACCTACACGATGTCCTGTGGGCATGGCACCAAGAAAGTATCCTGTCCAATATTCCTTGACGGTAGGAGGATCGAGACAACTGACCAATTCTCCTACCTTGGAATAAATTTTGATAGGAAAGGCACTTGGCACTCTGCAGTATGGGCAAGAAATCTAGCTTTCTCCCGGGCAGTAGGAGCCCTAAACAACTTTGTAGCTAAATTAGGGGGCCGACCCGTGAAGGAACTGACCCTAATTTATAAGGCCAAATGCATCTCCACGGCCATATATGGATCAGGAATTTGGGGAATAGGAAATGCATCACCAATCCAACTAACTAAGAATCAGTATCTCAGATATTTGCTGGGTGCCCCTAAATCAACATTAACCTACCTTACCTACATCGAATTTGGCATACCTTATATACTCGATGCCATTAAAATCACGCCCATAGTACTATGGCATAAGGTATGGGCTACTCCTGAGACATCTTTAAACCGTAGTCTAATTTCTGATTGTCTAACCCTTGATGGTGTCAGCAATACTAAATGGCAGGCCTATGTTGAAGCCCTGATGACTGAGATTGGCCATCCAGAGTACTTCACAAGACCATCTAGTATGGAGGTGGTTACAAGAAAGTCACTTAAAAAAATGGCACTGGACCACTTAGCCAACAAGAGACGGGTCTCGGAAAAACTTAAAAAGTCTGTCATGGACTTCCAGCAGATTACTGTTAATAAAGGGCCTCAACTGTATCTTGTAAGCGGCCTAAACTGTTATTCCAGAATGTTACTAACCCGTTTAAGGTTTGGTACCTTTTTTCGCTTAATCACCTTCCCAGCTTGTAACAACTGGTCAAGGGAGAAGCTCATTTGTCCTTGCGACAATACCTCCGCCCAATCCAATATTCATTGTATTCTTTTCTGCAATTTCTATACGGTACCTAGGGGGGCAATCTTAAAACCAATCTTGAGGGCATGGGGCCATCGCACCTGTAGTACTGCTTTTGTCAGGTTGCAACAGTTAGAAAATGATATCGTTGCACATGCTGTATCCAGTTTTTTTAAATTATTGATCAAGTTCAGGAACTCAATGTAAAACTATGCAAATCAATTGTATTTTAGATTCTCATGTATTCATTGGCACCAACTGATTTTTAATGATGTTGAATGTAATAATTTGTACAATTTGTAATTAATGTGCTAGACACCTTTTTAAATGTATGCTTTTATGAACTTAATTGTGAAGTTCGAATAAAGCTTTTGAATTTGATTTGGTATAGGTGTTGGTGGTGTTGATGGTATTGGTGGTGTTGGAATTGGTGGTGGCATTGGTGGTGCTATTGGTGGTGATGATATTGGTGGTAGTGGTATTGGTGGTGGTATTGATGGTGGTGGTACTGGTGATGGGATTGGTGGTGGTGGTATTGGTGGTGGTGGTATTGATGGTGGTGCATGTGGTATTGATAGTGGTGGTATTGGTGGTAGTATAGGTGGTGGTGGTTTAGCTGGTGGTATTGGTGGTGGTGGTATTAGTGGTAGTGGTATTGGTGGTGGTGGTGGTATTGGTGATGATGGTATTGGTGATGTTGGTGGTGTTAATATTGGTGGTGGTATTGGTGGTTTTAATGGTGGTGGTGTTGGTAGTGGTATAGGTGGTGGTATTGGTAGTTGTGGTATTGGTTGTACTGATGGTGGTATTGGTGGCGGTGACATAGGTGGGGTTCTTGGTGGTAGGCGTATTGCTGGTATTGGTGGCGGTAGTGGAAACAGTGATGGTGGTATTGGTGGTGGTGGTATTAGTGGTAGTGGTATTGGTGGTGGTGGTGGTATTGGTGATGAGGGTATTGGTGGTGTTGGTGGTGTTAATATTGGTGGTGGTATTGGTGGTGTTAATGGTGGTGGTGTTGGTAGTGGTATTGTTGGTGGTATTGGTGGTTGTGGTGGTATTGGTGGTGTCAGTGGTATTGGTGGTGTTGAGAGTGATATTGTTGGTATTGGTGGTGGTGGTATTGATTTTGGTGGTGGTGTTGGCGGTGGAGTTGGTGGTGGTGGAGGTATTGGTGGTGGTATTGGTGGTGGTGGTATTGGTGGTGTTGGTATCGGCGTAGTGGTCTTGGTGGTATTGGTGGTGGTGGTTGTGGTATTAATGGTGGTGGTGGTATTGGTGGTGGTGGTATTGATGGTAGTATTGCAGTTGGTAGTGGTATTGGTGGTGATGGTATTGATGGTGGTGTCATTGGTGGAGGTGGTGCCATTGGCGGTGGTGGTGGTATTGTGGACTTGGTGGTGCTAGTGGTATTTGTGGTGGTATTGGTGGTGTTGCTGGTGGTGTTGGTATTGGTGATGGTGGTGGTGGTGGTATTGGTGGTTGTGGTGCTGGTGGTATTGATGGTGGTGTTATTGGTGATGGTGGTATAGGTGGTGGTATTTGTAGTTGTGATATTGGTGGTATTGCTGGTGGTATTGGTGATGGTGGCATTGGTGGTGTTCTGGGTGATAGTTGTATTGCTGGTATTGGTGGTGGTAGTGGTATCAGTGGTAGTGTTATTGGTGGTATTGGTGGTGGTGGTGGTATTGGTAGTGGTAGTTGTGTTGGTGCTGGTGGTATTTGTGGTGGTGGTGGTGGTACTGGTGGTATTGGAGGTGGTGGTATTGGTGATATTTGTGGTAAAATTGGTATTGGTTGTGTTGGTGCTATTGGTGTTGGTATTGGTGGTGGTAGTATTGATGGTAAAGGTGGTGGTGGTGGTATTGGTGGTGGTGGTATTGGTGGCTGTGGTGGTATTGATGGTCATGATGATGCAGGTGGTATTGGTGGTGGTGGAGGTAGTGGTATTGATGGTGGTGGTGGTATGGGTGGAGGTATTGGTGGTTGTGGTTTTGGTGGTGGTATTGGTGATACTGGTATTGGTGGCGGTGGTGGTATTTGTGATAGTGGTATTGGTGGTGGTAGTAGTGGTATTGATGGTGGTGTTGGTAGTGGTGTAGGTTGTGGTATTGGGGGTGGTAGTGGTATTGGTGGTGGTGGTGGTTTTTGTGGTGGAGGTATTGATGGTGGTATTGGTGGTGGTGTTGATGGTGGTATTTATAGTGGTGTTGGTGGTGGTATTTGTGGAGGTATTGTTGGTGGTGGTGTTATTGGTGGTGATATTAGTGATGGTATTGATGGTAGTGGTATTGGTGCTGGTATTGGGGCGGTGGTGGTATTGGAGGTGGTGGTGGTGGTGGTGGTATTGGTGGTGCTATTAGTGGAGGTGGAGGTAGTTTTATTGATGGTGGTGGTGGTGGTATTGGTGTTGGTATTGGTGTTGGTATTGGTGGTGGTAGTATTGGTGGTAGTGGTATTTGTGGTGGTGGCAATATTAGTGGAGGTGGTATTTGGGATTGTATTGGTGGTGGTGGTAGTGCTGGTAGTGTTATTGGTAGTATTGGTGGCAGTATTGCTGGCGTGGTATTGATAAATTTGGTATTGCTGGTGGTAATGAAGGTGGTGGTATTGGAGGTGGTAGTGGTACTGGTGGGGGTATTGGTAGTGTTAGTGGTATTGTGGGTGGTGGTATTGGTGAGGGTGGTGGTAGTGGTATTGGTCGTGTTAATGGTGGGTGTGTTGGTAGTGGTATTGGTGGTTGCGGTGGTATTGGTGGTGGTAGTTGTATTGGTGGTGTTGACAGTGATATTGTTGGTATTGGTGGTGGTGGTGGTATTGATATTGGTGATGGTGTTGGTATTGGCGGTGGAATTGGTGGTGGTGGTGGTATAGGTGGTGATGGTATTGGTGGTGTTGGTATCGATGGTAGTGGTCTTAGTGGTATTGGTGGTGGTATTGGTGGTGGCGGTTGTGGTATTAATGGTGGTGGTGGTATTGGTGGTGGTGGTATTGGTGGTAGTATTGCTGGTGGTAATGGTATTGGTGGAGATGATATTGATGATGGTGGCATTGGTGGAGGTGGTGCCATTGGTGGTGGTGGTGGTATTGGTGGTCTTGGTGGTGCTAGTGGTATTGGTGGTGGTATTTGTGGTGTTGCTGGTGGTGTTGGTATTGGTGGTGGTGGTGGTGTAGGTGGTTGTGGTGCTGGTGGTATTGATGGTGGTCCTATTGGTGGTGGTGGTATAGGTGGTGATATTTGTAGTTGTGATATTGCTGGTATTGCTGGTGGTATTGGTGGTGGTGGCATTGGTGGTGTTCTGGGTGATAGTTTTATTGCTGGTATTGGTAGTTGTAGTGGTATCATTGGTAGTGGTGGTATTGGTAGTGGTGGTGGTATTGGTAGTGGTAGTTGTGTTGGTGTTGGTGGTATTTGTGGTGGTGGTGGTACTGGTGGTATTGGAGTTGGTGGTATTGGTGATATTGGTGGTGTTATTGATGGTGGAATTGGTATTAGTTGTGTTGGTGCTATTGGTGATGGTGTTGGTATTGGCGGTTGGGTTTTGATGGTATAGGTGGTGGTGGTGGTATTGGTGGCTGTGGTGGTATTGATGGTCATGATATTGCTGGTGGTATTGGTGGTGGTGGAGTGTTGGAAATGGGATCCCCGGCTGGCCAGGGCTTTCGCCAAAGTCAGTCAGAGACCACCACCCCCAAGTCAGGGCAAGGGAGTTACACGCCAAGATAACCCCTACTCACCCTCTAGGTAACGTGGCGCGAGCAGCAAGGCTAAACTTGGAGGCGATGTAGGCTAAGTATTTGCGCACGCACCCCAGCAACAACAACCAAAGGCCCACCACAAAGGAAACTCCACACAAGGTTATATAAAAATAGCCTTTGTATTACACCAAAACACATTAGATAAAACACACTTTACAATGTGCCAGAGGCACGGGCAGAATTTACAAGGGATTGTTTACAAGACAGGGCCACCTGGACCACTGTCAGGAATCAGCACTTTTATAAGTAACAATACAATACTTGTAGGCCTAGAACTTAGAACATAGCCTATCAGACAGTACCTTCCGTCCTGGTTGCACGGGATAATGCGAGTGACCTCCTTAGTAAACTTGAGCGGGCGACCCAGCGAAGCGGCGCGGCTCAGGGGAGAGCGGCGCTGCTCGAGGCTTGGACGGGCTGCCGGCACGGTACAAGCGTTTCTCTGGGGCGACCAATGTGTGCGGCTCAGAAGAGGAGGGGGAGGCAGGATGCGGGCGACCCAGCGAAGCGGCGCGGCTCAGGGGAGAGCGGCGCTGCTCGAGGCTTGGACGGGCTGCCGGCACGAGCTGCCGAGGGGAACGAGCGAGGCACACTTCAGCGAGGCCCCAGGGGCCAAGGGAGATCAGACAAGTCCCATCAATTTGGCAGGGAAGGCACCATAGAGTCCACTGGTCCTGGGACTCTGGTCAGGGGGCAAGCTTAGTATCAAGCCCTTGGGATCACTTATAACAGAAGATCACTGTAACACAAAATAGGACATAAAGCACAAAACCAGTACCCACTGGTAACTGGTAAGTCCCCCCTACGCAATCCTAACCACCCTAGGAACAGGTCACGCAGGGAACCAGGACCTTACTAGCACCACCTGCACTAGCAAGAACAACCACCTCAGTATCACAATACAAGTAGGGGCATAGACCTGGGGACAAAACACATGATGCAGAACCTACATTCAGCGGTGTAAGGAACACATGACGCATCAACACACGTTCAGCGGTGTAAGGAACAGGGCACATAATGTATCAACAACACATTCAGAGGTGCAGAACACAGGGTGCGCAAAACATACTACACATTGTACATTTCCTAACACCCAAAAGCAATAGGACATAGATCATAACAGCATCTAAACCTTTAGCGCAGAACTCACAAAGTCCAGGTTGCGCCACTGCGCCAGAACCTAAACGTAGCAGCTGCCCACTACTTGCTGGGCAGCTGAGGGACAGAACAGGGGGCCTAAACGCTGCAGCTGGCACTAAGTGCTGCGCAGCTGGGGAAAGGCCAGGGATGAAGGAGTGCGCCTCACTCCTAAGTCCACAGTACATGTCCCTAGGGAAAGAAATACCTACACGGTGCAGCTGCCCACTAATTGCTGGGCAGCTGGAAAACAAATCTGCGCCAGGGGCCCTCACTGGCCCCTCAGGAATCAAGACTGAATCCAAACTGCGCAATAGGTTGGAGCCCACCGGCTCTGGAAATACTCATTGCGCACTTTGAGCCCTCCAGGCTCTAGGGACCATGCTGCTGCACACACCACGTGGGAGCCTCGCAGGCCCTGCATAAAGCCAATGCCCCACGGTGGAGCCCTCTTCGTTGGAGTCCCGCCCGGGGGACTCGAAATCGCAAAGTGCCCCAGGAGCCTCTCTGGCTCTAAATACAAAATGCCCAAAATGTGGGAGCGGCCCGCTGCCATCGGGGCCGCTCAGTACATGAGGAGAGGGGCGCTATGCCTTGCAGGCACCCACAACATAGGGCCCCCTTCCCTGGGGCTCTGCAGGGGACACTCAACAACGGTGGAGCGGCCCGCTGCCAGACGGGGCCGCTCTGTCTCTGTCTCTCCACCACCCCCTCCGGCCGGCTTCACTTACCGGCTCCTTGCAGCGGGGGCGGTCCTCCTTGGCCGGGGCTCCCTCCATTACATGGGAGCCCCGCAACACCGGCGCTGCACTTGGCTGGCTGCCCCGGGGCTCTCTCCATCGGTCGGGCGCCGGCCAATCCCTGCGCGGCGGCAGGCGGGACTTCCTTTCCAGACCGGAAGTCCCGCCCAGCGTCAGGCACTACGGTGCCTGACTTCCTTTTTACCCGCGGTTTGCGGCGGTGAATCTCGGGGCACAGAGAGGGGTAGGCACCCTCGAAATACATCGCGGATGGCGGGGTGAGCACCCGCGAGGCACTGATAGCGGGGTGGCACCCGTGAATGAATGTAAAGAAAATCGGGCATCATGCAGGGTAGGCTCCTGCGAATCTCGGCTCACGTCACGAGCCAAATAAGATACAGCGCCCCCCAAGCGCTGGGGGCATGAAAACAGCGCTCCCAGCACAATAGGCAGGATAAAGCGCTCCCAAGCGCTAGAAAAGGAATACAGCGCTCCCAGGCGCTAGGAAGGCACAAAGAGCAACAAAAGTCCATCAGGGGTCCATCAGCAAGCCAGGGGCTGGGCAGGGCTCAGGGAGGCAAGCCATCCCTGAGCCCAAGCAGCAGCACGCCCCTGGCAGATTCAAGCAGCAAACAAGAACATTTTCATGGGGTCACAGCCCCTCTTTTATACACCTTTCTCTTTGTCTTTAGGTGCAGGGTGGGGGCAGAACCAGTCGCAGCTGGTCTGGGAGTACTGTTGATGGCCCAACCACCCATTCTATTCACAGGCAGGGCTTGGGTCATTAGTCACACCACAGGGGGGCGGAGCCAGCATTGTGTGGGGAAAACCCAGCCCATCCAGGACACAGGTACACTCCTCCCACACATCACTCATGCTAATCTCCCACTCACCACCGGGCAGACCCATCCAGACTTCCTGGAGCCTGGCATCCCAGCCAGCTCCAGCCAATCACACGCCAGCACCCTCACAGCACACGTACAGCCATGTCTAGAAATGGCGCTTCCCTACTAGACACATACATGCGGCATACACCATCTCGCAGCATTCACTCCCCCGAGTTCACACATACCAAACTTGACCATGCACACCTCACGCATCAGGAACTACCAGGGACACAGACATTCCCCATGCATTCCTATGGGAGGGCAGGCCAATCTCACACACGCACTCAGGGAGAGCACGCACTTTACACTGCGCCACAGTGTCAAAGTGCGCAAAGGACAGAAATCACTATAATTTTAAGGCAAAAAGTTCAGGGGTGACCCTGCCAGAAGGCCCAAGTCCAACACGACCCCCTTCCAGCCAAAACGCAGGGTAGGCCAATCACCACCGTGATGGACTTCCCTGCTTGGGGCGATAGAACACGGACGCGGGCCCGTACTGCAGGGACACCCTCCGGTTCTACGCCAAGTTGATCCATAAGACAAGCACATCCTTAAAAAAAAACACAGGCCCAACTAGGTTACCCCACTGGTACTCCTTAGCTGTCCACGGCTAGGACCAGGCCCTAGGCCACCTAGATACCACTGGTCCTTGCCAATACACAGAGTGGGGGGTAGTAACCCCTGGCCTACAATAGCCATTCTCCACTCCCTTTCTCAGCGTAGTTCCAAACTACCACTGATCCTTCAACCTAGGGTCCGCACCCTCAGGCTGACCAGAGGTCACGGGCAGGAATGCCCCACCCTACCTCTATTTCTGAAGCACCCTCCAGAACACAACTATCCCACCAGTTTAGGACCTGACTTCCTCAGCAGCAGTGACCACAGTCAGACCAGCACAAGAACGGTGTAGTAAGGCGTTGCACTTTGCGGGTTGCCAGATGCGGCGCAGGCGGCGGCTCGCGGACCGCGTCGAGACGGGGACGGCGAGCGGCATAGACTGCGCGGCCGAAGGCAGACGCGGCTCAGTGCGGTGCCTACAGGACACCAGGCTGGTCATGACAGATAGGTCACCACTCCCTTAACTGGTCTACCACCTGGGATTCAAATTCACCGGATGCACAGGGGTCAGACTTCCTCTGACCCCCTTCCAGAGTTCTGCACCCTCCCACTGTAGAACAGGGTCCCTCCACTTAAGGTAGGCCCCACCTGCTCTCAGGGTAGTACCACAACACTCAGCCAAGAACCCTAAAGATCCCTGCTAGGCCTGTACCACCCCTTCTGGGAAACACAGGGTCTCTTCACTTAAGATGAGCCCCACCTGTGTTCACAGGGGTACCCCTAGAAGACAAACCGGCCAGGACACTGGCTACAGTCGCCCTGCCGTCCAGGACAGGCAACACCTGACCCTGGCTCCCTAACCTAGGGACGCTACCCTTTGGTTAGATGCCTGGCGCACCAGGAGTTTTACAAGTTGAAAACAAAAATCTAAGACTTTCTCTCCTCCTTCAGCAGCAAGGCAACCACTGCAGGTCAATACCCCATACAGCTTACCTGGTTCCTTCTCTTCAGGCAGGAGTTCCCTCTTGTAACTTCAGGACACTACATACAGTTGCCCTTACGTCCAGATCCGGAAACACCGGCTACTGGCTCCCCAACCAAGGGACGTACCTCTTTGGTCAGATGCCTGGCGCACCAGGACTTCCTTGAGGGTGACACAACTAATGTGTCGTGTACAAGTCTGCCTGACACTCAGGACAGAAGTGGCATCACCATGGTCAATCACTGGCGACACAACCCTTCTGGCTGGCCCCTGACCCACTGGTTCTTCCACTGGGGAACCTATCCCCCTCGCACCCCTCCATCTGGACTTCTGCACCCTCCCAACTGGAGCGGTACTGCCAGACACCAGAACTACTGGAACCCTGGTTACAGAGGTTCCACGTTCTCCAGACACTCTGGAAGATCCTCCTCAAATGACCTATTGGTACAGCCTAGGCCCCCGACCTGATGTTCCCTTCAGAAACACTCCAGGCCCTGACACTGGGTTTCGGGCACCTGGAGACATGCAGTCCCACCCACTCCTTCTCCTCTTGAGACAGGACGTGAGCCCCTACACCGAGACCTAGCTGGGCTACACTGAACCTCTTCCACCACGCTGGGCTGGAAGACACCTCAGACACTCCTTTTGGAATCACTCCATCCCCTATGCCTCTCTCCTCCCAGAACATTACCAACTCCAAAATTCTGTCTCTCAACAGACCACAGAAATCAAAAAGCAGGCTCCACTGTCCGCAGACGTTCTTGGGAAAAGTTCAACACACAGGACTTAAATATCTGAGCAAAACTAGCATTCAGCAAGCTCCCCATCCAGAGAACTCACAAACACGTCCAGTGCCACACACCATTCATCCACACACACCCCTCCCCAGACTGGTAAGGCAGTTTCTACCACCCCTGACTTCTCAACCTGACCACACTTGACACAGGTACCATTACTCCAGGGCAGGGACGGGGGACACATGCACTGGACACACTTATGCTGCCACCACTGGATCCCACCCTTCTGGTGAATCCAGAAAACACACTGCACTTAGGGGGATGATCTACCCTCCCGAGCTAGGGACACCTAACTCAAAGTGCACAAGAAACACATTTCCACAGAAATGACATTTTTAGCAAACTCCATACAATAATCCCCAAAATGTTTTTATCTAAAATGCAGAGTTTTGTGGTGCAGCCAGCTGCTACTAAGGTACAACGCAAACACAAATCCTTATCCCACCGCTTGCCGCCAATGTTGGAAATGGGATCCCCGGCTGGCCAGGGCTTTCGCCAAAGTCAGTCAGAGACCACCACCCCCAAGTCAGGGCAAGGGAGTTACACGCCAAGATAACCCCTACTCACCCTCTAGGTAACGTGGCGCGAGCAGCAAGGCTAAACTTGGAGGCGATGTAGGCTAAGTATTTGCGCACGCACCCCAGCAACAACAACCAAAGGCCCACCACAAAGGAAACTCCACACAAGGTTATATAAAAATAGCCTTTGTATTACACCAAAACACATTAGATAAAACACACTTTACAATGTGCCAGAGGCACGGGCAGAATTTACAAGGGATTGTTTACAAGACAGGGCCACCTGGACCACTGTCAGGAATCAGCACTTTTATAAGTAACAATACAATACTTGTAGGCCTAGAACTTAGAACATAGCCTATCAGACAGTACCTTCCGTCCTGGTTGCACGGGATAATGCGAGTGACCTCCTTAGTAAACTTGAGCGGGCGACCCAGCGAAGCGGCGCGGCTCAGGGGAGAGCGGCGCTGCTCGAGGCTTGGACGGGCTGCCGGCACGGTACAAGCGTTTCTCTGGGGCGACCAATGTGTGCGGCTCAGAAGAGGAGGGGGAGGCAGGATGCGGGCGACCCAGCGAAGCGGCGCGGCTCAGGGGAGAGCGGCGCTGCTCGAGGCTTGGACGGGCTGCCGGCACGAGCTGCCGAGGGGAACGAGCGAGGCACACTTCAGCGAGGCCCCAGGGGCCAAGGGAGATCAGACAAGTCCCATCAATTTGGCAGGGAAGGCACCATAGAGTCCACTGGTCCTGGGACTCTGGTCAGGGGGCAAGCTTAGTATCAAGCCCTTGGGATCACTTATAACAGAAGATCACTGTAACACAAAATAGGACATAAAGCACAAAACCAGTACCCACTGGTAACTGGTAAGTCCCCCCTACGCAATCCTAACCACCCTAGGAACAGGTCACGCAGGGAACCAGGACCTTACTAGCACCACCTGCACTAGCAAGAACAACCACCTCAGTATCACAATACAAGTAGGGGCATAGACCTGGGGACAAAACACATGATGCAGAACCTACATTCAGCGGTGTAAGGAACACATGACGCATCAACACACGTTCAGCGGTGTAAGGAACAGGGCACATAATGTATCAACAACACATTCAGAGGTGCAGAACACAGGGTGCGCAAAACATACTACACATTGTACATTTCCTAACACCCAAAAGCAATAGGACATAGATCATAACAGCATCTAAACCTTTAGCGCAGAACTCACAAAGTCCAGGTTGCGCCACTGCGCCAGAACCTAAACGTAGCAGCTGCCCACTACTTGCTGGGCAGCTGAGGGACAGAACAGGGGGCCTAAACGCTGCAGCTGGCACTAAGTGCTGCGCAGCTGGGGAAAGGCCAGGGATGAAGGAGTGCGCCTCACTCCTAAGTCCACAGTACATGTCCCTAGGGAAAGAAATACCTACACGGTGCAGCTGCCCACTAATTGCTGGGCAGCTGGAAAACAAATCTGCGCCAGGGGCCCTCACTGGCCCCTCAGGAATCAAGACTGAATCCAAACTGCGCAATAGGTTGGAGCCCACCGGCTCTGGAAATACTCATTGCGCACTTTGAGCCCTCCAGGCTCTAGGGACCATGCTGCTGCACACACCACGTGGGAGCCTCGCAGGCCCTGCATAAAGCCAATGCCCCACGGTGGAGCCCTCTTCGTTGGAGTCCCGCCCGGGGGACTCGAAATCGCAAAGTGCCCCAGGAGCCTCTCTGGCTCTAAATACAAAATGCCCAAAATGTGGGAGCGGCCCGCTGCCATCGGGGCCGCTCAGTACATGAGGAGAGGGGCGCTATGCCTTGCAGGCACCCACAACATAGGGCCCCCTTCCCTGGGGCTCTGCAGGGGACACTCAACAACGGTGGAGCGGCCCGCTGCCAGACGGGGCCGCTCTGTCTCTGTCTCTCCACCACCCCCTCCGGCCGGCTTCACTTACCGGCTCCTTGCAGCGGGGGCGGTCCTCCTTGGCCGGGGCTCCCTCCATTACATGGGAGCCCCGCAACACCGGCGCTGCACTTGGCTGGCTGCCCCGGGGCTCTCTCCATCGGTCGGGCGCCGGCCAATCCCTGCGCGGCGGCAGGCGGGACTTCCTTTCCAGACCGGAAGTCCCGCCCAGCGTCAGGCACTACGGTGCCTGACTTCCTTTTTACCCGCGGTTTGCGGCGGTGAATCTCGGGGCACAGAGAGGGGTAGGCACCCTCGAAATACATCGCGGATGGCGGGGTGAGCACCCGCGAGGCACTGATAGCGGGGTGGCACCCGTGAATGAATGTAAAGAAAATCGGGCATCATGCAGGGTAGGCTCCTGCGAATCTCGGCTCACGTCACGAGCCAAATAAGATACAGCGCCCCCCAAGCGCTGGGGGCATGAAAACAGCGCTCCCAGCACAATAGGCAGGATAAAGCGCTCCCAAGCGCTAGAAAAGGAATACAGCGCTCCCAGGCGCTAGGAAGGCACAAAGAGCAACAAAAGTCCATCAGGGGTCCATCAGCAAGCCAGGGGCTGGGCAGGGCTCAGGGAGGCAAGCCATCCCTGAGCCCAAGCAGCAGCACGCCCCTGGCAGATTCAAGCAGCAAACAAGAACATTTTCATGGGGTCACAGCCCCTCTTTTATACACCTTTCTCTTTGTCTTTAGGTGCAGGGTGGGGGCAGAACCAGTCGCAGCTGGTCTGGGAGTACTGTTGATGGCCCAACCACCCATTCTATTCACAGGCAGGGCTTGGGTCATTAGTCACACCACAGGGGGGCGGAGCCAGCATTGTGTGGGGAAAACCCAGCCCATCCAGGACACAGGTACACTCCTCCCACACATCACTCATGCTAATCTCCCACTCACCACCGGGCAGACCCATCCAGACTTCCTGGAGCCTGGCATCCCAGCCAGCTCCAGCCAATCACACGCCAGCACCCTCACAGCACACGTACAGCCATGTCTAGAAATGGCGCTTCCCTACTAGACACATACATGCGGCATACACCATCTCGCAGCATTCACTCCCCCGAGTTCACACATACCAAACTTGACCATGCACACCTCACGCATCAGGAACTACCAGGGACACAGACATTCCCCATGCATTCCTATGGGAGGGCAGGCCAATCTCACACACGCACTCAGGGAGAGCACGCACTTTACACTGCGCCACAGTGTCAAAGTGCGCAAAGGACAGAAATCACTATAATTTTAAGGCAAAAAGTTCAGGGGTGACCCTGCCAGAAGGCCCAAGTCCAACATGGAGGTAGTTGTATTGATGGTGGTGGTGGTGGTATGGGTGGAGGTGGTGGTGGTTGTGGTATTGGTGGTGGTATTTGTGGTAGTGGTATTGGTGGTGGTGGCAGTAGTGGTATTGATGGTGGTATTGGTAGTGGTGTAGGTGGTGGTATTGGTGGTGGTAATGGGGGTGGTAGTGGTATTGGTGGTAGTGGCGGTATTGGTGATGGTGTTGATGGTGGTATTTGTAGTGGTATTGGTGGTGGTGGTATTTGTGAAGGTATTGTTGGTGGTGGTGTTATTGGTGGTGATATTAGTGATGGTAAAGGTGGTGGTGGTGGTGGTGGTATAGGTGGTGGTGGTATAGGTGGTGGTGGTATTGGTGGCTGTGGTGGTATTGGTGGTGGTATTGGTGGTGATGGTATTGGTGGTGTTGGTATTGGTGGTTGTGGTCTTGGTGGTATTGGTGGTAGTATTGGTGGTGGTGGTTCGGGTATTAATGGTGCTGGTGGTATTGGTGGTGGTGGTATTGGTGGTAGTATTGCTGGTGGTAGTGATATTGGTGGTGATGGTATTGATGGTGGTGGCATTTGGTGGAGGGGGTGCCATTGGTGGTGGTGGTGGACTTGGTGGTGCTAGTGGTATTGGTGGTGGTATTGGTGGTGTTGCTGGTGGTGTTGGCATTGGTTGTGGTGGTATTGGTGGTTGTGGTGCTGGTGGTATTGATGGTGGTGCTATTGGTGTTGGTGGTATAGGTGGTGGTATTTGTAGTTGTGATATTTGTGGTATTGCTGGTGGTATTGGTGGTGGTGGCATTGGTGGTGTTCTGGGTGATAGTTTTATTGCTGGTATTGGTGGTGGTAGTGGTATCAGTGGTAGTGGTATTGGTGGTATTGGTGGTGGTGGTGGTATTGGTAGTGGTAGTTGTGTTGGTGGTTTTTGTGGTGGTGGTGGTACTGGTGGTATTGGAGGTGGTGGTATTGGTGATATTGGTGGTGTTATTGATGGTGGAATTGGTATTGGTTGTGTTGGTGCTATTGGTGATGGTGTTGGTATTGGTGGTGGTGTTTTGATGGTAGAGATGGTGGTGGTGGTATTGGTGGTGGTGGTATTGGTGGCTGTGGTGGTATTGATGGCCATGATATTGCTGGTGGTATTGGTGGTGGTGGAGGTAGTGGAATTGATGGTGGTGGTGGTGGTATGGGTGGAGGTATTGGTGGTTGTGGAGTTGGTGGTGGTATTGGTGGTAGTGGTAAAGTTGGTGGTATTTGTGGTAGTGGCATTGGTGGTGGTAGTAGTGGTATTGATGGTGGTATTGGTAGTGGTGTAGGTGGTGGGTGGTAGTGGGTTTGGTGGTGGTGATGGTTTTGGTGATGGTTTTGGTGGTGGAGGTATTGGTGGTGGTGGTGGTGGTGGTGTTGATGGTGGTATTTGTAGTGGTATTAGTGGTGGTGGCATTTGTGGAGGTATTGTTGGTGGTGGTGTTATTGGTGGTGATATTAGTGATGGTATTGGTGGTAGTAGTATTGGTGGTGGTATTGGGGTGGTGTGGTATTGGTGGAGGTGGTGGTATTGGTGCTGCTATTAGTGAAGGTGGAGGTAGTTCTATTGATGGTGGTGGTGGTATTGGTGTTGGTATAGGTGGTGGTAGTGCTGGTAGTAGTATTGGTGGTTTTATTGGTAGTATTGGTGGCAGTATAGGTGGCGTGGTATGGATAGTTTTGGCTTTGCTGGTGGTATTGAAGGTGGTGGTTTTGGAAGTGGTAGTGATGGTGCTGGTGCTGGTGATATTGGTGGTGGTGGTATTAGTGGTGATGGTGGTATTGGTGGTGGTAGTATTGATAGTTGTATTGGTGGTAGTGGTATTGGTGGTGTTATTGGCAGTATTGGTGGCAGTAGAAGTGGTGGTGGTATTGGTAGTTATGGTATTGGTAATATTGCATGTGGTATTGGAGTTGGTATTGGTGGTAGTGGTATTGGTAGTGTTGGTGGCATTAGTGGTGCTGGTGGTATTGGTTGTGGTATTGGTGGTGGTGGTTTTAGTGGTGGTGGTAGTTTTGGTATTGATGGTGGTGGTATTAGTTGTGGTGGAGTTTGTGGTATTGATGGTGGTGGTGGTGGTGGTGGTATTGGTGGTGGTATTAGAGGTGGCATTGGTGGTAGTCGTATTGGTGGCGGTATTGGTGGTGGTGATGGTATTGGCCATAGCGGTATTGGTGCTTGCGGTAGTGATATAGAGGTTGGTGGTGTTGATGGTGATGGTGTTGGTAGTGGTATTGGTGGTGTTGGTATTGGTGGTGGCATTGGTGGTGGTATTGGTGGTAGTGGTATTGGTGGTGGTATTAGTGGTAGTGGTATTGGTGGTGGTGGTATTGGTAGTGGTGCTATTGTGGTGGTGGGGATTGGTTTTGGTGGTGGTATTGGTGGTGTGGAGCTGGTGGTATTGATGGTGGTGGTATTGGTGGTGGTGCTTTATGTGGTGGTGGTTTTGCTGATGTTATTGGTGGTGGTGGTATTGGTGGTAGTGGTATTGGTGGTGGAGGTGGTATTGGTGGTGGTGGTATTCGTGGTGGTATTGGTATTGGTGGTAGTGGTATTGGTGGTGGTGGTATTGGTAATAGTGGTATTGGTGATGGTGGTATTGGTGGTTGTATGGGTGGTGGGGATGGTCGTAGTGGTATTGGTTGTGTTGGTGGTGTTAGTATTGGGGGTGGTATCGATGGTGGTGGTATTAGTGGTGGTATGGGTGGTGGTATTGGCAGTGGTGGTATTGCTGGTGGTATTGGTGGTGCTGGTGGTATTGGTGGTGGTGTTGGTGGTAGTGGTATTGGTGGTGGTGGTATTGGTGGTTGTGCTTTTAATGGTGGGTGTATTGGTGGTGGTGGTAGCGGTACTGGTGGGGGTATTGGTAGTGGTAGTGGTATTGTGGGTGGTGGTATTGGTGTTGGTATTGGTGGTGGTGGAATTGGTGTTTGTGGTGGTATTGGTGGTGGTATTGGTGGTGTTGGTGGTGGTGATAATATTGGTATTGGTGGTGGTGATATTGATATTGGTGGTGGTATTGGCATTGCCGGTGGAATTGGTGGTGGTGTAGGGATTGGTGGTGGTGTTGGGATTGATGGTGGTATTGGTGGTGGTATTGGTGGTGTTTGGATTGGTGGTGGTGATATTGATATTGGTGGTGGTATTGGTATTGCCGGTGGAATTGGTGGTGGTGTTGGGATTGGTGGTGGTGTTGGGATTGATGGTGGTATTGGTGGTGGTATTGGTGGTGTTGGGATTGGTGGTGGTGGTATTGGTGGTTTTGGTATCAGCGGTAGTGGTATTGGTGATGTTGGTGGTAGTATTGGTGGTGGTAGAGTTATTGGTGGTGATGGTATTGGTGGTGGTATTGGAAGAAGTGGTGGCATTGGTGGTGGTGGTATTGTGGTGGTGGTGGTATTGGTGGTGGCGGTGGTGGTAGTGGTATTGGTGGTGTTGATGGTGGTGGTGGTATTGGTGGTGGTGGCATTGGTGGTATTGGTGGTTGTGGTGGTGTTGGTATTGATGGTGGTGCTATTGGTGGTGGTGGTATAGGTGGTGGTATTGGTAGTTGTGGTATTGGTGGTATTGTTGGTGGTATTGTTGGTGGTGGCATTGGTGGTGTTCTTGGTGGTAGTTGTATTGCTGGTATTCACGGTGGTAGTGGTAATGGTAGTATTGGTGGCATTAGTGGTGCAGGTAGTATTGGTTGTGGTATTGGTGGTGGTGGTTTTAGTGGTGGTGGACGTTTTGGTATTGATGGTGGTAGTATTAGTGGTGGTGGAGTTTGTGGTATTGGTGGTGGTGGTGGGATTGGTGGTGGTATTAGAGGTGGTATTGGTGGTAGTGGTGGTGGTATTGGCCATAGCGGTATTGGTGCTGGTGGTAGTGATATAGGGGTTGGTGGTGTTGATGGTGATGTATTGGTGGTGGAATTGGTGGTGGTATTGGTGGTAGTGGTATTGGTGGTGGTATTAGTTGTAGTGGTATTGGTGGTGGTGGCATTGTTAGTGGTGGTATTGTGGTGGTGGTGATTGGTTTTGGTGGTGGTATTGGTGGTGTGGAGCTGGTGGTATTGATGGTGGTGGTATTGGTGGTGGTGCTATATGTGGTGGATATTTTACTGATGTTATTGGTGGTGGTGGTATTGGTGGTAGAGGTATTGGTGGTGGAGGTGGTATTGGTGGTGGTATTGGTATTGGTGGTAGTGGTATTGATGGTGGGGGTATGCTGATAGTGGTATTGGTGATGGTGGTATTGGTGGTCGTATGAGTGGTGGGGAAGGTGGTAGTGGTATTGGTGGTGTTGGTGGTGTTGGTGGGATTGGTGGTGTTAGTATTGGTGGTGGTATTGATGGTGGTGGTATTTGTGGTGGTATGGGTGGTGGTATTGGCAGTGGTGGTATTGCTGGTGGTATTGGTGGTGTTGGTGGTATTGGTGGTGGTGTTGATGTTAGTGGTATTGGTGGTGGCGGTATTGGTGGTTGTGGTTTTAATGGTTAGGGTATTGGTGGTGATGGTAGCGGTACTGGTGGGGGTATTGGTAGTGGTAGTGGTATTGTTGGTGGTGGTATTGGTGTTGGTATTGGTGGTGGTGGAATTGGTGGTTTTGGTGGTATTGGTGGTGGTATTGGTGGTGTTGGTGGTGGTATTGGTGGTGGTGATAATATTGGTAATGGTGGTGGTGATATTGATATTGGTGGTGGTATTGGTATTGGCAGTGGAATTGGTGGTGGTGTTGGGATTGGTGGTGGTGTTGAGATTGGTGGTGATATTGGTGATGGTGGTATTGGTGGTGGTATTGGTGGTAGTGGTTGTGGTGTATATGGTGGTAGTGGTAGTATTGGTGGTGGTAGTGTTATTGGTGGTGATGGTATTGGTGGTGGTGGTATTGGTAGAGGTGGTGGCATTGGTGGTGGTGGTATTGCAGTGGTGGTGGTATTGGTGGGGGTGGTGGTATTGGTGGTGGTGGTGCTGGTGGTATTGATGGTGGTGGTATTGGTAGTTGTGGTATTGGTGGTATTGTTGGTGGTATTGGTGGTGGTGGCATTGATGGTGTTCTTGGTGGTAGTTGTATTGCTGGTATTGGCGGTGGTAGTGGTATCAGTGGTGGTGGTATTGGTGGTGGTGGTATTGGTGGTGGTAGTTCTATTGGTGGTGGTGGTGGTATTGGTGGTGTTGGTGGTATTGGTGGTATTGGAAGTGGTGGTATTTGTGATATTGGTGGTATTGGTGGTGGTATTGGTGATGGTGGTGCTATTGGTATTGGTGTTGGTATTTGTGGTGGTGGCGGTGGTATTGATGGTATAGGTGGTGGTGGTGGTATAAGTGGAGGTTTTATTGGTGGCTGTGATGGTATTGGTGGTGATGGCATTGCTGGTACTATTGGTGGTGGTGGTGGAGGTAGCGGTATTGATGATGGTGATGGTGGTATGGGTGGTGGTATTGGTGGTTGTGGTATTGGTGGTAGCTGTATTGGTCGTGGTGGTGGTGGTGGTATTGGTGGTGGTGGTGGTGTTTGTGGTCTTTGTATTGGTGGTGGTATTGGTGGTGGTATAGGTGGTGGTATTGGTGGTGGTAATGGTGGTGGTTGTGGTATTGGTGGTAGTGGTATTGGTGGTTTTGGTGGTGGAAGTATTGGTGGTGGTATTGGTGGTGGTATTGGTGGTATTTGTCGTGGTATTGGTGGTGGTATTTTTGGAGGTATTGGTGGTGGTATTGGTGGTATTGGTGGTGGTGGTGGTGGAAGTATTGGTGGTGGTATTAGTTGTGGTATTGGTGGTGGAATTGGTGGTAGTGGTATTGGTGGTGGTGGTATTGGTGGTGGTATTGGGGTGGTATTGGTGGTATAGGTGGTGGTGGTGGTATAAGTGGAGGTTTTATTGGTGGCTGTGATGGTATTGGTGGTGATGGCATTGCTGGTACTATTGGTGGTGGTGGTGGAGGTAGCGGTATTGATGATGGTGATGGTGGTATGGGTGGTGGTATTGGTGGTTGTGGTATTGGTGGTAGCTGTATTGGTCGTGGTGGTGGTGGTGGTATTGGTGGTGGTGGTGGTGTTTGTGGTCTTTGTATTGGTGGTGGTATTGGTGGTGGTATAGGTGGTGGTATTGGTGGTGGTAATGGTGGTGGTTGTGGTATTGGTGGTAGTGGTATTGGTGGTTTTGGTGGTGGAAGTATTGGTGGTGGTATTGGTGGTGGTATTGGTGGTATTTGTCGTGGTATTGGTGGTGGTATTTTTGGAGGTATTGGTGGTGGTATTGGTGGTATTGGTGGTGGTGGTGGTGGAAGTATTGGTGGTGGTATTAGTTGTGGTATTGGTGGTGGAATTGGTGGTAGTGGTATTGGTGGTGGTGGTATTGGTGGTGGTATTGGGGTGGTATTGGTGGTGGTGGTGGTATTGGTGGTGCTGTTAGTGGGGTGGAGGTAGTTCTATTAATGGTGGTGGTGGTATTGGTGGTGGTATTGGTATTGGTAGTATTGGTGGTAGTGGTAGTCATGGTTGTGGTATTATTAGTGGTGGTGGTATTGAAGGAGGTGGTATTAGAGGTGGTAGTGGTGATAGTGGTATTGGTGGTGTTATTGGTAATACACATTGCAGTATAGGTGGTAGTGTTGTTGGTAGTTGTGGTATCGCTGGTGGTATTGAAGCTGGTGGTATTGGAGGTGTTATTGGTGGTAGTGGTATTGGTGGTGCTGGTGGTATTGGTGGTAGTGGTATTGGTGGTGGTGGGATTGGTGATGGGGGTATTGGTGGTGGTATTGGTGGTGGTGATGGTGGTAGTGGTATTGATGGTGGTGGTATTGGTGGTGGTGGTATTGGTGGTGGTGGTATTGGTGGAGGTGGTGGCATTGTTGGTGGTTGTATTGTGGTGGTTGTGGTAGTGGTATTGGTGGTGGTATTGGTAGTGTTGCTGGTGGTGGTATTGGTGTTGATTGTGGTGCTGGTGGTATTGATGGTGGTGCTATTGCAGTGGTGGTATAGGTGGTGGTATTGGTAGTTGTGGTATTGGTTGTACTGATGGTGGTATTGGTGGCGGTGATATAGGTGGGGTTCTTGGTGGTAGTCGTATTGCTGGTATTGGTGGTGGTAGTGGAAACAGTGGTGGTGGTATTGGTGGTGGTGGTATTGGTGGTAGTTGTATTGGTGGTGTTGGTATTTGTGGTGGTATTGGTTGTGGTGTTAATGGTGGTGGCTTGTATTGGTAGTGGTGGTCATAATGGTGGTGGTGGTGTTGGTGCTGGTGGTAGTGGTATTGGTGGTGGTAATGGTGGTGTTGATGCTGGTGGTGTTGGTGGTGGTATTTGCAGGAAAATTGGTGGTATTGGAGCAGGTGGTTGTATTGATGGTGGAATTGTGGTGGTGGTATTGGTGGTGGTAGTTTATTGGGGTGGTGGTATTGGTGGTGGAGGTGCTATTGGTAATGGTGTTGGTATTGGTGGTGGTGGTTTGGTGGTGGTGTTGGTATTGATTGTATAGGTGGTGGTGATGGTATTGGTGGTGGTGGTATTGGTGGCTGTGGTGGTATTGGTGGTGATGGTATTGCTGGTGGTATTGGTTGTGGTGGAGGTATTGGTATTGATGGTGGTGGTGGTATGGGTGTTGGTATTGGTGGTTGTGGTATTGGTGGTGGTGTAGGTGGTGGTACTGGAAGATATATTTGTGGTGGTGGTAGTGGTATTGGTGGGGGTGTAGGTGGTGATATTGGTGGTGGTATTATTGGTGGTGGTATTGATGGTGGTATTGATAGTGGTATTTGTGGTAGTATTGGTGGTGGTGGTATTTGTGGAGGTAATGGTGGTGGTTGCGGTAATGGTGGTGGTGGAATTGGTGGTGTTATTGTAGGTGGTGGTGGTAGTGGTATTGATGGTGGTGGTGGAGCTGGTGGTAGTGTTATTGGTGGTGGTGGCATTGGTGGTGGTATTGGGGTGGTGGTATTGGTAATGGTGGTGGTGGTGGTAGTGATGGTGCTCTTAGTGGGGGTAGATGTAGTTCTATTTATGGTGGTAGTGGTATTGGTATTGGTGATGGTAGTATTAGTGGTAGTAGTATTTGTGGTGGTGGTATTATTAGTGGTGGTGGTATTGGTGGAGGTGAAATTGGTGGTTGTATTGGGGGTGGTGGTAGTGGTATTCGTGGTGTTATTGGTAGTATTGGTGGCAGTATAGGTAGTGGTGGTAGTGGTAGTTGTGGTACTGTTGGTGGTATTGGAGGTGGTATTGGTGGTAGTGGTATTGGTGGTATTGGTGGTGCTGGTGATATTGGTGGTGGTGGTATTAGTGGGCATGGGGGTATTGGTGGTGGTGGTATTGGTGGTGGTGTTGGTGGTATTTGTGGTGTCATTGTTAGTATTGGTGGCAGTACAGGTGGTGGTGGTAGTATTGGTAGTTGTGGTATTGGTTGTATTGCTGGTGGTATTGGAGTTGGTATTGGTGGTAGTGGTATTTGTAGTATTGGTGGTATTGGTGGTATTGGTTGTGGTATTGGTGGTGGGGGTTTTAGTGGTGGGGTTGGTATTGATGCTGGTAGTATTGGTGGTGGTATTGGTGGTGGTGGAAGTTGTGGTATTGATGGTGGTGGTGGTATTGGTGTTGGTGGTATTGGAAGCGGCAGTGGGGGTAGTGGGGGTAGTGGTATTGGTGGTGGTGGTGGAATTGGTGTTAATATTGTTGCTGATGGTATTGGTATAGGTGTTGATGTTGGTGGTGTTGATGGTGGTGGTATTGGTGGTGGCCTAGGTGGTGGTATTGTTGGTAGTGGTATTGGTAGTAGTGGTATTTGGTGGTGGTGGTGATATTGGTGGTGGTACTGGTGATGGTATTGGTGGTGGTATTGGTGGTAGTTTTATTGGTAGTGGTGGCATTGTGGTGGTGGTGGTATTTGTTTTGGTGGTGGTGAAGCTGGTGGTATTGATGGTGGTGGTAATAGTGGGGGTGGTGGTTTTGCTGGTGGTATTGGTGGTGATGGTATTGGTGGTAGTAGTGTTAGTGGTGGTGGTATTGGTGGTCGTGGTAGTGGTATTGGTGGTGGTAGTGGTATTGGTGATGGTGGTATTAGTGATGGTGGTATTGGTGGTGGTATTGGTGGTGGTGGTATGAGTGGTGATATTGGTAGTGGTGGTATTGGTGGTGGTGGTGGTATTGGTGGTAGTGTTGGTGGTGGTGGTATTGGTGGTGATGGTATTGGTGGTTGTGGTTTTAATGGTGGTGGTATTGATGGTGATGGTAGTGGTACTGGTGGGGGTACTGGTAGTGGTTGTTGTATTGTTGGTGGTGGTATTGGTGTTGGTGGTGGTATTGGTGGTTGTGGTGGTATTGGTGGTGTTGGTGGTGGTGGTATTGGTGGTGGTGATAATATTGGTATTGGTGGTGGTGGTATTGATATTGGTGGTGGTATTGGTATTGCCGGTGGAATTGGTGGTGGTGTTGGTATTGGTGGTGGTGGTATTGGTGGTGGTATTGGTGGTGTTGGTATTGGTGGTGGTGGTATTGGTGGTTTTGGTATCAGTGGTAGTGCTATTGGTGATGGTGGTATTGGTGGTGGTATTGGTGGTAGTGGTTGTGGTATAGATAGTGGTGTTGGTATTGGGGGTGGTGGTGGTAGAGTTATTGGTGGTGATGGTATTGGTGGTGGTATTGGTAGAGGTGGTGGCATTGGTGGTGGTATTGGTAGTGATATTCATGGTGTAGGTGGTGGTATTGGTGGAGGAGGTATTGGTGGTGGTATTGATGGTGATATTTTTGGTGGTATTGGTGGTGGTGGTATTTGTGGAGGTAATGGTGGTGGTTGTGGTATTGGTGGTGGTATTGGTGGTGGTGGAATTGGTGGTGGTATTGTTGGTGGTGGAGGTAGTGGTATTGATGGTGGTGGTTTTTGTGGTGGTGGTATTGATGGTCCTCTTAATGGGGGTGGATGTAGTTCTATTGATTTTGGTTGTGGTATTGGTGTTGGTATTGGTGATGGTAGTATTAGTGGTAGTTGTATTTGTGGTGGTGGTATTATTAGTGGTGGTGGTATTGGTAGAGGTGGTATTGGTGGTTGTAATGGGGTGATGGTAGTGGTATTGGTGGTGTTATTGGTAGTATCGGTGGCAGTATAGGTGGTGGTGGTATTGGTAGTTGTGGTACTGCTGGTGGTATTGAAGGTGGTAGTATTGGAGGTGGTATTGGGTGTATTGGTGGTGCTGGTGATATTGGTGGTGGTGGTATTAGTGGGCGTGGGGGTATTGGTGGTGGAGGTATTGGTGGTGGTGTTAGTGGTATTTGTGGTGTCATTGGTAGTATTGGTGGCAGTACAGGTGGTGGTGGTATTGGTAGTCGTGGTATTGGTCGTTTTGCTGGTGGTATTGGAGTGGTATTGTGGTAGTGGTATTCGTAGGATTAGTATTATTGGTGGTATTGGTTGTGGTATTGGTGGTGGGGGTTTTAGTGGTGGTGTTGGTATTGATGGCGGTAGTATTGGTGGTGGTATTGGTGGTGGTGGAAGTTGTGGTATTGATGGTGGTGGTGGTATTGATGGTGGTATTGGTGGTGGTGGTAATGGTGGTGGTATTGGAGGCGGCATTGGGGGTAGTGGTATTGGTGGTGGTATTGGTGGTATTGGTGGTGGTACTGTTGCTGATGGTATTGGTATAGGTGTTGATGTTGGTGGTGTTGATGGGGGTGGAGTTGGTGGTGGTATTGGTGGTGGCCTAGGTGGTGGTATTGGTGGTAGTGGTATTGGTGGTGGTGATATTGGTGGTGGTGGTGGTGGTGTTAGTACTGGTGATGGTATTGGTGGTAGTTGTATTGGTAGTGGTAGTATTGTGATGGTGGTGGTATTTGTTTTGGTGATGGTATTGTGTCAGGGCTCCAAGTAATTTACCTGGTAACTTCTCGTATCTTGCACATGAGCAGAGATGCTAGTACCCAAATCCCTATAGACAATGCCAGCAGGTCTTTTTCAAAACCTTCCTACATTATCTCCAGGGAAGGGGGTTTTGGATAAAATAATAAACAGAGAAGAGACTGGTCCGGACTTGTTTCCTCAGACTACTTCTTTTGGTGCGGTCTGCATACCAGGAAATCTAGAAAATTAACACATCATTATACCCTATTCTCCTTATCACTAGCCTTCCTATTTCTGCTGAGAAAAGACTTTCACCCACCCTTAGGTCTCTGGACCTGGCTTCTCTTCTTTAGCTGTTGTATGGTGCTCTCTCTCTCTCTTCTAGTTAGTTGTCACTGTATGGATTCAAGAATTAAATTATATATTATTACCTTCCTATTGCTATACTATTGACCAATCTTATTATGTCGAATTAACTAGCACTTACTTCACCAACTAGATGAGAGCCCCTTTTTTGAAGGGGGGTCAGGTGATTATTGTGGTTATTTGATATTGCTCTTGGCTTATTCTTTCTTCCTTTCTTGTTTTTCAGGTGTGTCTCAACCACTGTCAAATTGGCTTGGTAAGTGTTTACTTTATTCCTTATTTCTTATTATCTCAGTCTCTCTTGTCATGCATTAAGCTGTCTTTCATTCTCTTCTTTTCTCTCCAGAATAACTATTTACAGCGTATTTCCTCGATTGTTAATCTTTGGCATGAAATTCGTTATATACATCTTTCTTCTATCAGGCCAAGCATGCGGGTCTTTTTACTTAGCTTCGCATTTCTTTGGAACTCCTTCGAGTCTATCGGTTTCTCCTCAGCCGAGGGCAATGCGTCTTAACTTTCTCTCAGGCGACGCCAGAGGCAACTTCCAATCTCTTCAGTAGCAGTCGGTAAGTTGTTTCTACTTCAGACAAGCTGACTAGAACTTGGAACTTAGGGAGTTGAGTTACGCGTTTGAATTATTACGCCGTAACTAACTTTCTTCGACACTCGCGATAACGAGCGGAGTACTTCAACCACTTAAACTAGGAAAGGGAATCTTTAAACCAGAGTCAAAAATGTAGGTCCTCACTAGACTATGGCTCTGGTGAAGTGCGTAGTCTCTGACGCTCGCGCACTGCTCATAGCCTTCAGAACCAGTAATGACAGAAAGACTAGAACTCCGATTCAACTCATCGTGGCCACGGTGGCGGCCATCTTGTCTCTCCAGTTTCGGACCTTTTCGGTCCACGTAATGCAGGCGGGGATAAATTGATCAGGTTGGGTCAAAACGGAGCCACATATCAGGGAATCTAATTTTTGAGTCCTGACATATTGGTGGTGGTGGAGCTGGTGGTATTGATGGTGGTGGTGGTTTTCCTGGTGGTATTGGTGGTGATGGTGTTGGTGGTAGTAGTATTAGTGGTGGTGGTGGTGGTATTGGTGATAGTAGTAGTGGTATTGGTGGTGGTGATGGTGGTAGTTGTATTGTTGGTGGGGATGGTGGTGGTATTGATGGTAGTATTGGTGGTAGTGGTGTTTGTGGTAGTGGTGTTGGTGGTGGTGGTATTGGTGGAGGCGGTGGCATTGGTGGTATTGTGGTGGTGGTTTTATTGTTGGTGGTGGTAGTGGTGTTGGTGGTGGTATAGGTGGTGTTGATGGTGGTGGTATTGGTGGTGGTGGTATTGGTGGTTGTGGTGCTGGTGCTATTGATGGTGGTGCAATTGGTGGTGGTAGTGTAGGTGGTGGTATTGGTCATTGTGTTACTGGTGGTATTGCTGACGGTATTAATGATGGTGGCATTGGTGGTGTCCTTGGTGGTAGTCGTATAGCTGGTATTGGTGGTGGTAGTGGGATCATCAGTGGTGGTATTGGTGGTGGTGGTGGTATTGGTGGTGTTGGTGGTATTTATATTGGTGGTGGTATAGGTGGTGGTGGTATTGGTGGTGGTATTGGTTGTTTTGTTATTTTTGGTGGTGGTTTGTATTGGTAGTGGTGGTGGCAGTGGTTGTGATGGTCAATAAATGGAGGGGCCCCCATAGGACTATAACACAGGGCGACGGGCAGGGGAATCAATAACAATTCAGTACAACAAAGCAATCCGCCCCCTCTGATAAAGAAACTGGCTCAATTAGAGTCCCCACATAGGATAATCAGTGGTAACCTCACCAGACCAGCTCAAAGACAAGGTTTCATGGTCAAAATAGAGTATTCAAAAGTTTATTTTATTTTTTATGAAACATATATATAAAAAGACCAGTTCAGAATCTTTTTGACGATTTAGCAATACATGATTATACCAATATAAATATACTTTCCTTCATTCATCCAATTTCCCACACATCCCTTCGGTCACACCATTCGCCTCAAACAAGACACATGCCCTCACCAAACATCCAGAACATGTCGCACTTAAGTTGCCCGAATGAACAGGGTATCCGGTCAAAAATAGTCTCGACACGCGAGTGGAGACCAGAAGAGCAGATAACAGGACAAACTTGAAGTGCCAACGCGAGTTTCGGTGCTAGGCCAGATCGTAGGCCACACCTTCATCAGGACACACAGTAGAAGGGAGAGGGGAAAGACAATAGCAATGACCTGAAACATGTAAATAATTTTTTCTTTAGAACATTTTCATGATACGTTCATAATTTCAACATATACATTACTTTTCAAGACAAATCGCAGAAATATTTAATTATAACAAATCCTGCTGGTATTCGCCCAGAGAGCTTACCACTGCAAGGTTTAACACCATTTGGAAGCTTCAAATAAAAACAGAATAAAGGAAGGAACCCACAAAGAACTACATCACAAATATAAGGTAAAGAACACAAAAAGCATCAATACAGTACAGATTTTGGAGTCACACGCCAGTTGTACCGTATGAACCCGTCGTAAAGGCTCCTAGGAAGTTCATAAGTCTACTGCCAAGAGATCACGTAAAGAGTATGCTTAAGTCTCTAGCACAAGGCAGGACTGCAATACTACAACCTAAAAAGGACGAGATAGAACTCACCTACTGGTAGTGGAACAGGTCGTAGAAACTGTATAACACTCCAAAAATACTAAAAAGCAGCATGCAGGGACACAAAGATCAAAGAAGGACAACCTAAGGTGAAGGGAAAAGGAAATGTAACTAACGGTAAATCAAAATAAGATAAAAAATCTAATCCAAGAGGATCTAGCTTCCCCATCCACATAGAGGAGCCTGTTACAGGTGCCAAGGCATACCTACCCTAATTCGTATGTAGGGGGGGGTAGTCCACAGTGCCGTAAGGTTGTTCCTCACCAAGATTTCAAGAAAAGGGACCGTACATGTAACGCGGGCCTTCAACAACCGATTATTCAGGATTTAAGATGCGCGCTCTGTGGGGTGGAGTAACATTCCCTTCAGTAAATCTTATTGAGTCGTTAGATATACAAAGGGGATTAAAAAAGTGCCACCAATCTATTTTTGGGCGACCCAGAAACTAGCAGGATGATACATCTATTCCGCACCCTAATACGGGGGAAGAAGTTCAATGTTTACTTGAATCACACTCTGTATTTACAAAAGTAAGGGTGTAATCCCCAAAGCCTGGACTGCTCGTCTAATCTTTGTACATTAGAGATACATGGCAGCAAAGGGGGAGATCTTAACCCCACATGAGTCCAACATACTTGGCGAGCTAGTCACATTTACCTGACAGCCTTCAGCATTATCCACTCAAGAGATCCAGAAGTTTTGGAGAAGATGGGAAGTGATTAGCAATCTCGTGTTCACTGTTGCAGGAAATAAATAAAGCGCACGCTATTAACCGAGGCAACACTAACAATACTTGAAACACGTTAGGTTACTTCTACCCGGGCTGGTCATATTTACCTGGCAGATTCCAGCAAAATCAACTCGGGAGACAAATGGGTGTTAGATCAGTAGGGGAGCGATTGACAATCTGGTATTCACTATTAAAGAGAAATAAAACACACGCTATAGTCCTATGCGTGGAAATAATAATCGAGAAACCTTACGTTAATTCTACCCTAAGGTAACTAGCACACAATGTGGTTAACCTTAACCCAATACTGGGAGGACGCTACCACCCGTTGTAAATGGCTTGACCATACCCCACCCAGGGGATTCCTCATGGCTAACAGGGAATAGGAATTTCAGTCAGATATGGAAACAGTTACTCTTCAAGCAAAATCTAACCCGCCCTATGTAAAACAGATAATCAAATTTAACAGACTAGAAGGGCTATTTAGCGTGCCAAGTCAGGGGAGGATAATGAGATCCTCATGAGCCCACGTACCTGGTGTATGGATCAATTCGCTCGGGAACTCCAGTCTCGTAGACGTGCTGCGGTGCAACAGCGCCGAAAACGGCGAAAACACAGAGGTGGTTAAAACCCGTTCTTTCAAATGTCAGCCGCCGAAATTACGGCCAATGACAGACAAGAGACGTTAGCTGATTTCGGAAAGCAAGAAAGCCTGGCTAGGATTAAGGAAGTGGGGAAAGGCTCCTCGGCGGCTATAGAAATGCAAAAACCAAAATCAAAAACCCGACATAGATCCGAAAATGAGGAAATGCGAAAGGTCAGTAAATTGCAGCATCCCAAGACCCGGGTTGGAGCCACGAATCCAAAAGAAAGGGAGACTTGCAGTAAGCACAGTTCAGCGCAGCATTATTCAGAAAAGAGTTACACGCCACTGTCATCGGGGCCCTTGCAACCCTTCCAGTCAGGACAGTTCAGGACCACAATCATAACACCTCACGACTGAAAAAATGTAACCTTTTAAGTTAAAGAGACCAAAACAGATAAAACAAAGTGTCCAATAGCCACACTTTATTCATCCGGAGAGCTGGCAAAGTCCATTTGTGATATGTTGCATAAGCGGAAAAGTTTCAACGGGACCTGAGTACCACGATGGATAACAGGAGGAACCCAACCAAACCCCTTTTACCGAAAACGTTTTCTCCAGCTCAGATCAAATAGGGTCACGATGGGCATAAGAGTACAGGTACCAAACGAATGATAGAGGGATAAGGAACTCATATGATGGCATTTTCTTATGGGCGTGTTCATTCAAGCCCTTTTTGGTGGCATTTAGGAGGAAAATCCAGAAGACTTCCCTCTTTTTCCTAACAACAGAAATGTCCTTCCCCGGGATCGCCCGGATCTTCTCAAGGATTGACCATTTGAGGTCACATTCCTTGTGTTTTTCATTAAGCCAATGTTGGACCAGAGGGGTCCATTTTTCTGGTTTCTAATATTGGACTTATGCTCACCAATTCGTAGGCGACATTCCTGTCCCGTTTCACTAACATATGGGAGTCCACACGGGCATAAAATGATGTATACCACGTTTGATGAACGGCAGTTACTCATTTCACTCAAAGTTATGGTGCGGTTGTCAATCAACAGTTTATCCCCAAACATCGCATTGGGACAGGCTTGGCATGTTCCACAGCGGTGGTTACCGACAATAGGTGTCATCCCCAGGACACCTAACTGGCGTGGAGGTCTAGGAGACAATAGTCTGCCACGTACCAGATGGTCCCTAAGGTTCTTGTTTCATCGAAAGGCGAAGAGGGGTTTAGGAATGGGATTCTCATTTTCTCCAATATTGAGAAGATACCAAAGGGAGTTGATAGTTTGTCTCACCTTGTGGTTTATTGTTGAGCGTTTGGTTATACACACCAACCTCTCAGGAGGGGCCACACTGTGTTCATGGAACATAGACTCTCTGTTGAAATACCTTGCACGCTTGAAAGAGTCTCGAATTAGTCGGCGTGGATAACCACGCTCGGCCAGTTTGATCTTAAGAATATCTGCCTGATGGAAGAAGTCCATCATTTCAGAACAATTCCTTTGGAGATGAAGGAATTGGCTAAAAGGGATGCCATCTCTTTGGCACCGGGGATGGTAACTTCCGTATTGGAGCAAAGTGTTCTTGGCAGTGGGTTTAACATACAGAGATACCAGCAGTTTCTTGTTAGCATGTTCGACCCAAACATACAAGAATTCAACCTTATTGCTGCTGGCATTAGCCGTTAACCTCAAATGCGGATCAGCAGCATTGATCCAAAAGATGAACTCATTGAGGGATTCCTGGTCTCTCTCCCAGATGAAGAAAATATCATCTATGAAGCGAGACCAGGATCGGATGTTCTCGAAAAATGGGCCCATCTCGTTGTAAATGTTAAGTTCTTCAAATTTGCCCATGTAGAGGCAAGCAACACTGGGGGCACATGAAGCCCCCATGCTGACGCCTTGCACTTGATGGAAGAATTTGTTGTTAAATTCAAAATAATTTTCCCGTAGGACTATCTTAAGGCAGTCAACAATGAAGGGGGCGTTCGGGAGTCCGCTTTGGGTAGATAGAATTTCTTCCAGGACCTGGATCGCTCTTTCTTGTGGAATGTTAGTGTAAAGCGATTCTAGGTCCATGGTGACTAAAAGTTCTTTCTCACAGACAAAGGGCATGTTTTCCACCTTTGAAATGAAATGTCCGGTGTCTTTGACAAAAGAACGTAGATTACTAACCAGAGGTTTTAAAAAGTGGACAGAATATTTAGAAAGCGGTTCAGTAGCTGCCCCAATAGTCGACACAATGGGTCGCATGGGGGGGTTTTTAGGAGTTTTCGGCAGGCCATAAATGATAGGCATGCGCGTATAGGTCGGTATTAGAAATTCAGCCTCCTTCGTGCATATATATCCATTCTACCCGGCGCTGGTAACAAGAGCCAAGATTCGTTGTTTAAGAGATTCCTCTGGACATCTCGTAGCTTGCTTATAATGTCTGGTAGATGAAAGTAAGGTAGTCATTTTATTGACATAGGTGAATGTATTAAAGACAACGATGCCTCCACTTTTGTCACAAGGCTTGATCGTTAAGCATTGATCTTCTTGCAATGACTTTAGGGCCGTATTCTCTCCAGGTTGGAGATTGTTGTTCGGCTTAGGCACAAATTTGATAACTTTGTCAATCTTCTTGAAAACTGCTTTTTCAAAAATTTCTACCTCTGGCCCTAGAACATCCAGACTCGGGGTAAAATTCGAAGGAGGTTTGAGCCCAGATAAATTATCGGAGCCATCAGAAGTAGATCTGGTGCGAAAAAAATCTTTTAGGCGGATCTTCCTGAAAAAAGAGTGGAGATCCCTCATAAATTCAAACCTATCAAATCTAATCGTGGGGACAAATGACAGACCTCTGGACAAAAGATTTAAGGCCTCCGCAGGGATAGAGGTATCAGACAGATTGAACACAGGAATAGTACTCATGTTCTCTAATATTGGGTTTGTCTTGTTTGAATATACCTCTGTGGACGTCCCTGGCCCTAATGAAAAGATCTCACTTGAGGGGTCCGATTTTTGGGTCGGAAATTGCCCCTGCGATTCCCTAAAAATGGTCCTGTCCAGAGGGTCTGTCAAAGGGGTCTTGACGAGGCGCATAGTTAGCATTATAATTAGGGTCATAGTTGGAGGCTCTTTCCCCATCGGAGTCGGTTGTGTCCGAAAAGGTGGTGAATCTTCGGTTGCCCCAACGAGGGTGGCCCTGAGTTCGATCACCCACTTCCGAGTTGGAATAGAACTGTGCTGTCAAATAGGGGTATGCTCGTTCTTGAGAGAACAACCTAATATCCTTTCTGAATTTCTCGGTCTTTCTTTTGAAGAGATATTCAGAAAAATAATCCAATTCCAGAGTAATATCTTCAAGTTTTTTCTTTCCCAGTTCTACAGAGTTATACTTTTTGAGTTTTTCTTCAAGCTCCTCAATTTCTTTAGGTAGAGCAGCAAGGACCTCTCGAGCCGTCTCTATGATCAACATCATGTAGTCTCTTGAGCACCTATTGGAGATAAGGGCCCACTTCTCCAAAAAATGCCTTAATTCTACGAACAGACCAGGAATGTTCCTCACCCTTAAACCAATCGGGATAGTACCTGCTTTTAAGTAATCTAACATAAATTTGGCATGGGATTCTGTTCTAAGGGACTTCTTTTTCAGGTTTAGTAATTTGTTCCATTCACCCTCAATTCCTTTAGACAGGGTAATTTGGTTATCGGCTCCCTCAGAGGCACCTATCATCCAAGCAAAATCCTCATCGAAGAAGCCAAAGGTCTTGATGCTCTCCATTGGGTGGGGAGACTAGAAAATTAATAATAAAGATGATCTACAAGAAAGAGGGGAGCCGGGAATTATAAACACACCCCTCCTCCTGACTCTGAAACAAAGTCCGTGGGCTACTGGAACCCGACACCAATAGGAATGAAAAGAAAAAAGCAGTTAGGGGTTCAAGATACGCCGAGATCAAAGTAGGATATAGACAAACAAAAACAACAGCCAAAATAGACTAACAATTACGGTTCCTCAACAACAGGACATGCACACACCCCACAGCACAGGGCTGGGAAACAAGTCAATAAACGGAGGGGCCCCCTGAGGACATTAACACAGTGCGGACAGGCAGGGGAATCAAGAACAATTCAGTACCACAAAGCAATCCGCCCCCTCTGATAAAGAAACGGGCTCAATTAGAGTCCCCACATAGGATAATCAGTGGTAAGCTCACCAGACCAGCTCAAAGACAAGGTTTCATAGTCAAAATAGAGTATTCAAAAGTTTATTTTATTTTTTATAAAACATATATATAAAAAGACCAGTTCAGAATCTTTTTGACGATTTAGCAATACATGATTATACCAACATAAATATACTTTCATTCATTCAATTTCCCACACATCCCTTCGGTCACACCATTCGCCTCATACAAGACACATGCAGTCTCCAAACATCCAGAACATGTCCAAAGCTGGTCTGGTGAGCTTACCACTGATTATCCTATGTGGGGACTCTAATTGAGCCCGTTTCTTTATCAGAGGGGGCGGATTGCTTTGTTGTAGTGAATTGGTGGTGATGGTGTTTTGTGGTGGTGGGGTTAGTGGTATTGGTGGTGGTAATGGTGGTGCTGATGGTGGTGCTGTCAGTGGTTGGTATTGGTGGTGGAATTGGTGGTAGAGGTGGTATTGGAGGAGGTGGTGGTATTGGTGGTGGTGGTGTTGTTGTTAATAAAACAGGCTTTTGAAAACAACCTGTCTGGAGCTTTATTGCAGATGACATGTAACACAGATGTGCTGTTGTCAGCTTCAGCCCATTAGCACACAATTATATGGTACCTGGAATTCACATGAATTAATTTGCTAATCATTTCTAAATCCATTTTACTTGGGGGCTTGAAACAGACACAAGATAATGCTGGGGTAAAAGCAGGCACGATGTTACGGGGACGGCTGTGCTGCTTAAAAAAACACAAGCGGTTTCAGCTGAAGCAGGGCATGTCCTGCCTGCAGTAAGACAAGCATAATACAGTAAATAGTGATTACTGACTAAATAACATGTCCCGTGTAACAACTGAAGTATAAGGGTCAGTCACCATGTGAGGGTACAAATGAAGACAAGGACGTGCAAAGGAGCAACTAACAAGCCTATTACCGAATCCGGAGGCAGCATTTACGAAAGACAATTTCCCAAGCCTATGAAAAATATAGAAGGAGAGTGGGTACGGCTTCTCTCCCATACTCTACTACAGCAGTGTCACTGGGCAAGCAGCGCCCGCGTACTGCCGCTAGGCCCGACCAAAAAAATTGTCATGCCTTTCTAATGAGCTTGGTCTAGACTGTACTTCAGGTAGTGATTGCATAATAAAATTTGTTTTGAGCTGTTGCAAGTGGTTATGAAATAAACAATGGACATTGAAACACCCTAGTGGCCTTTAATGCTGAAAAATTCAAATAGCACCAACATAAATATATTTACAGAACACACCCATTACTGCAGACAAATCAATTTACTGTGACCCAAAACATTTATGGTGAAAAGGTGATATTAATTATTATTTCTCAAAACTCTTAAAATATCATTATCCTTCACTAACAAGCAAAATAGTCCACAGTCGAACCATAACATTCAAAATAAAAAAGAATACGCTTCTTAAAAATACGCTTTCATTTAAATTGTGAAGAAGTTTAAGATACAGGCTTGTTTTCTTCATACCCATCCATTAAAGACAGTAATGAGCCCACAGCTGCAGCAGCTATTATAAAAGAAAAGGTACACTGAAGACCTTTAATATTTAAACTCACAATTATAATGCCAGTTGTTACAGTTGCTGTAATTAATTGTGAATCACATGGTTTAACAAAATATTTTAGCTTTATATTTTCATATAAATGAATCACAGACAAAAATGATTCAACCAATCGCACACCACTGTACTTAAAATGTATGGGAGCAGATTTTTTCCAATATGTTTGAACAAAGAATTTAACTGTGTTAGAGTGCCATCCCTAGAACGGTGTCAAAGGAAGTAAAGAATCATCTTGAACCTTTACCAGCAAAAATCAGTAATACACCAGTATTGCCAAATGACACCATCACTAGAAAAGTACTACCTTATATACAGAACTAATGAAATGTGCCAATGTTTCAACTTTGAAGGCAATGTTTCAGTGACTTGAAAGGCACAAGCATTTTCTCGAGGGAAATAAAATACATCTCTCAACTTCATCGAACACATCAATATTAGATTCATCATGCCAAACACACTACAGAGTATGTGATATTTGTATTGTAATTTAATGTCCATCAACCTATTTAAATTCAATCTTAAATATTTTAAGAGCGTATCGATGCGCATCGCCAAAGGACACTCAAGGACACGCTACACCCTAACCTACCTCTGTACTCCAGCACCCCTGTCGCCCAATAAACCAATGGAGGACCTAACCGATTCAGCTGCATCCCCCTCAATGTGAGCTCCCTCCACAAACATTCCACCAGACTCTGGTACCTCCTACACTCCATCTCTCCCGACATCGCCTTCCTCACAGAAACCTGGACGTACCCCATCTCTGGCCCAGACATGGCCAATGCCATCCCCGACAATTACAAGATCACCTGCAAGGACCATGACTACTGACCAGGAGGAGGCATCGCCATCATCCACAAAAACACCCTTGACCTGACCACTCACTCTGACAACCCAGAGACTACCATGGAACACCTCCACTTCTGGATCCAAATTAACCCGAACACCACCCTCCATGGCACACTCATCTACAGACCACCTAGCCCCCGACCACCCTTTACCGAAGCCATCATCAACTTCTTCACTCGCCAAACACTAGTTTCCACTGATTACATCCTACTTGGCAACCTCAACTTTCACCCGGACAACCCCAATGACCAGAACACAGCACCCCTTCTGGAGTACTTCACCAACGTAGAAATGAATCAGCTGATTACTGCTCCAACCCACTGAGCAATTCACATTCTTGACCCAGTCTTCTCCGCCAGCAAAGACATCACCTATAGTCACACTACCGAACTCCTCTAGTCCGACCACCACTCTGTGCACTTTGCCTTTACCAAACCCACCACACACTATCGTCCTCACTGTCACCAGTCAAAGCTGAAACAAGGTCACTGAGGAACAGCTAACCGCCTCCCACAACACTACCACACCGCAGACAGACGTCGATACCAGTGCCGCAGTATGCAACCTCCACCAATGGATTTCCTACTGCACCGATACTCTGGCCCCCCTCAAGAAGGCACCCGGCAAGTAGCACTCCAAGAAAGCCAGCTAGTTTACCCTGCCCTGTACAAGTCTAGACACACCAGCAGATGACTAGAAAAGATATGGAGGAACAACAAAACCCCAAAAACCCACACATCCTTCAAAGCCACAATCACTACACACCAACTCCTCCTCAAAACTACTAAGAAATCAGCCCACCAGGACAGAGTAAACACCAATGCAATGAAGAACTCTTCAAAATTGTCAAGGAGTTTGCCAAGCCCAGCAGCAAGACAACAGACCCGCTCAAGTCCTCTGCAACAAACTCTGCACCTTCTTCCACCACAAGATCAGGCTTATCTTTGATAGCTTCGACACCCATGACTCTCCCATCAAGCCATATACCACCACACCCAACCAAGCTGCACTCCATCAGATCCTTCTCAACTGGACCATGCTCACCACTGACGACACTCTCAAGACCATGAAGAGCATCCACTCCAGAACCTCCTCAGACCCATGTCCACACCACATCTTCCACAGAGCAGCCACCACCATTACTGCCGAACTCCCTGCTGCACTATCAACTGCCCCATTAAGACCGCCACCTTCCCTGATGACTGGAAACACGCAGAGATCAAACATCTGCTAGAGAAACCATCCGCAGAACCGACAGACCTCAAGTAACTGCAGACCCATCGACCTGCTCCCCTAACCAGCCAAGGTCATTGAGAAGGCCATCAATGCCCAACTCTCCAAGTTCATTGAAGCAAACCACATCCTGGACATCTCCCAATCCGGCATCAGGAGCAACCACAGCACCAAGACTGCACTCCTCGTCGCCACTGACGACATCCGCTCTGTCCTCGATTGAGGCAATACTGCAGCCCTCATCCTCCTGGACTTCTCAGCCACCTTTGACATCGTCTCCCACTGCACCACTCCACAACGCTGGCATCCGCAACTAGGCCTTGGACTGGATCCACCCCTTCCTCAATGGACGAACACAGAGGGTCAGACTACCTCTGTTCCTCTCCAAACCCACGAAGATCAGCTGCGGAGTACCACATTGTTACTCCTTGAGCTTCACCCTCTTCAACATCTACATGGCCCCCCTCGCAACTGTCATCAGGAACTACAGACTCAACATTGTCTCCTACGCCAACAAAACACAATTGATTCTCTCCCTCACCAGTGAACCAACAACCTCCAGAAACAATTTCCACAGAGGAATGAAGGTCAATGCCACCTGAAGGAAGAGCAGCCACCTCAAGCTAAATTCGGATAAGACCAAAGTCCTCATCCTTAGACCCTCACCCTCCGCTTGGAAGGACTCATGGCGGCCCTCCACACTGGGAACCCCACCCACCACCACAGATCATGCACGAAACCTCAGCATCATACTGGGCGGCTCACTCAGAATTAACATATAGATCAATGCCATTGCCTCACCATGCTTCCACATGCTCTGCCTGCTATGAAAGACATTCAGATGGATCCCCACTGAATCCAAAAAACTGCACCCATGCACTCCTCAGCAGAAGACTTGACTACAGCAATGCACTCTATGATGGCATCACCCAGAAACTCCTCAGAAAATATCAGAACATTCAAAACATTGCAGCCAGACTGGCCCTCGACATGAGTCCAGACACACCTACAGAAGACTCAAGAAGAGATGGAGGAACAAAAAGACTCCAGAAATTCACACAACCTTCAAAACCACCGTCAACTCATACCAGCTCCTCCCCAAATTCGCAACGAAAAAGGCCCTCTGTAGAGGCTGGCATAGTATATGGTGCACACTTATGTAAGTGCAGCACCCTGCACTTATTCAGACAACCCTTATGGTGATTTTAGTGGTCTTAGATAGCCTTAGAAAGCTCTCTAAGTTGTAGCTGTGGAGAGCAGCCTTCATCCTTAGTCCAGAAGGAGTAAAAAGCAGCGTGTTTTACTTGTACTTAATCTTATGGTATAGGTTAAGTGAAAAAGAACCACACAGTGTAGTAATAAAAAAAGTATTTATTATTTACACTCACTAACCCAATGTATTATCTCCTACCAGGAGATATAAACACAATAATATGTAAATAACAAGGACCCCCTGTGAAGGTAAATACAATTCCTAGGACAAGGAAAACAAAATATGTGTATGAAACCTGGGCATTCTATAACAACATGGAGGAAAAATGGGATCAAAATAAGGGAGAACAAACAAGGCACAAAATTGTTAAAAATTAAATTATTTTTAATCTACACATATATATATATATAAAAATCAATTCATATCATACAAATGTAACCAAAATCAGTAGTACATAATTGATCATATAAAAATTCATAAACAGTTTTAAACAAAACAATCAATCTTAAATCAACTAGTGGCATTAATAGGTGTCTACGCGCGTTTCGGCGTCAAACAAAATGCCTTCTTCAGGAGCCACGAATATTTCTGTGAAAAAACATAAAAATTATGACTATTAATTTACTATTTACAAAACACTAACATAATTAATTACAAAATTAATCATCTGCCTTATTGTCTAAACATTTGTTCTCCTTTCTTTACAATGTTTCCCTTTTCCCTTTATGATCTAACAATCATCCTATACAATATTCACAATATGCACTCAGAAATAAAGTCAAAATCAAATTAGTGAGCATTCGCATTTGTTACTTTCTATCGATTTTTAATTCCATAGTCTTGATGATAAGTAGTGTATAGGCAAGTACTGCGGACCTACACTTGAATTTCAACACGGTAAGGCAACTCTGTAGTTACTGCCTAACGTGTTTAAGAGATTAATATTTCTAAGGAAATTCCTCATTCTTTGGATTTCCATATGGGAATAAAGTTGTCATTCAACGGAATAGTATTTTTAAAGAAGTTCTTCATTATTTTAAATTACATGTGGGGATAGAGTTATTATATCCTACCATTTCGAAATAAAATGATGAGATTCTTATTCCTAACAAATACTTACTCTAAAAATTAGCAGGCGCTGCTTTTCATGACCAATCAATGATATGTTGACGGTTTAACTTTACAGAGCACAATTGTACTGTCTTGATACAACTGTTTCAGTCTGCACCTAATGAACGAAGTAGGCAAAGTCATGATTATTGCGTTTCATGAGGGTAAAGCAGTGGAATTCACGATTTTGTTTTAATTCTTTACAAAAAGGTTGGATAAAGGGGCCTATTATATAACACTCTCCAATTAAAAACTTAAACAACCATTTGTGCCCAGATTCATATTCAACACGATCAAATCCGCGACAACTATGGATTATCATGTTAATGTCTCCTGTTCGTATTGTATTGTATCTGGAAGGCAGATATTTATAGATTATGTCCTATGCAATCGGTTGTCAGTATTAGTATCGAAGGGACATCTATTCAATTTACCTTTCCACCAATAGTCACATTAATATATTGGTAATCCTTATGCTTTCATCAAAGGCGGCCAATTAACGCTCAATGGAGTCGTGGTATCCTTCAGATCGGGTACCTAAGGATAATGACATAGACTCATAAAGTTCACTTTTGTAAATCTATCCTAAGGGTCTGATACATGATAACCAAATAATGTTTACTAACCGAGAACAATAGTTTTTCAGGTTAGAAATACAAAGACTTCAATAGCTCCATCGGAAACTGGCAGAGATCTGGAGCAGAATTAAAAATCCTCTGTCAAAGCTGATCGCTGCTAGGCAGGTTCTAGGCAGTCGAGTCTGTATAGCAAAAGACAGGCAAGCGGAAAATCAGAACCGCTCATTGTGCTTCGTTCGCACCCTTTCCTTCCCTTAAAATAGGAACATCTAATCTTAGCTTCGCATTTTATGGCACTTACCGAGATGGGACCTTCTGCAAACCTAGACGGCGGATAACCGGCAGCGTCCTCTTGGCGGTTGAAAATGACGACAACCGCCTCAAACTCGATCGCCTTAAATATATTCCTTTCAGTGATCACATGTTATGCCGCACTCTAGGTTTAGAGGGGCAGAATAAATTATGGGCTCTCAGCCGGTTAGTTAAATCCAGCTGCGCTTCCTAGGACAAAATTTAGCTGGTTAAAGGGGCCGGGTTAAGCGATTTTTTAACCTTAGACTTGCAGTGGCTAAAGAGCCGCTCTGTATTAGTCTAGGGGAACCGGCACAGCGCAACCGCGCTCGAGCTATTCGGTGTCTTCCAGGGGTTCGATACCACCTTGATCCCACCCATATTTTACACAAAAGCAGAAGATGTTGAAATTATTATGTTTTATAGTATGGACACCAGGTACCTTATTTTTTACTTCTTTGATTCTTTAGTGACATTGAGTAATATATCCAAGGGTGTATTGCGGCATCAAACACCATGGATATAAATCAATGTGGCACATCAGAAATTCAGCAATTACAGCATTATTAAGCCATATGGACAAGCTTGGTATGACACAATAATGCGCAATGATACATATTAAAATATCGCATTTTCCCACGGAATCTCACCGTTCAAACCCTGTTTGAAGGTGTTTAGTACAAAAATCCAGTAGACCTCTTTCTTTTTTCGAATAGCGCATCCACCTTTACTTTCTGGTGTCCTAATTCTTTCGAGGATGCGCCAATGAAAGTCCTCTGCTTTATGATTATTCTCAAAAAAATGCTTTACTAAGGGAGCTTCAAGTTTTTTAGTTCTGATTGCAGATCGGTGTTCTGTAAGCCGTACCTGGATTGGTCTACAGGTTTCTCCAACGTAGCCCAACCCACAAGGGCACTTTAAAAAATACACAACATTCGCTGTTTTACAATTCCATAGTTCACATGCTTTGGTTTCAAAGCCATTATGTGAAAAATGTTCACCTGCAAGTATGTTACTACATGACTTACATGGCTTACATGTTGAGCATTTAACAGTGCCACGCACTGGGAGGTTATTAGTTAAAGATCGCTGATTGGATCCAAATACGGTAGAATTCTTACCAAATTTGGAGTGGACAATGTAGTCCTTGATATTCTTATTTCTTTTATGTGCAAACAGGGGCTTGGCCAAATTATCTTTAGATGTTGGGTTGCAATTCAGAATATGCCAATTGGCATTAATCAGTTGTCTTACGCGTTCATCCAAGGTGGAATGCCTCGTGACGCAGACAAGTTGATCTTTCTTAACTGGTTCTTTTGCTCTTAGTAAGGCATCGCGATCATAAAATCGCGCTCTTTTATAAGAATTTCTCACGAGCCTATGTGGATAGCCACGATTTAGAAACTTTTTTCTCATAACTGATGCTTGTCTGTCATAGTCAATGAGGTTGGTACAGTTCCTACGGACCCTCAAAAATTGAGAGAAGGGAATGCTTTCACGCTGGCATTTTGGATGAAAGCTTTGAAAATGTAATAGCGTGTTGCGTGCCGTAGGCATTACATATAAATCAACTTCTAGGCCATCGTTTAGATTTTTTATTAGAAGATCAAGGAATTCCACTTGTTCAGTACTGTGATGAGCAGTGAACCTTAAGTTTACATCAACAAGATTAATCCATTCCAGGAATTCCATCAAAGATCTCTCCCATTGGTCCAGACAAAAAAGATATCATCAATGTATCTAGACCAATGGGAGATAGATTCGAAAAAGGGGGCAACCTCATTTTCAATAAACTTCTCTTCAAAAGCAGACATGTAAATGTTTGCTATGGAAGGTGCAACAGATGCACCCATGTTTACTCGCCTTATTTGTTGGTATAATAGATCTCCAAAGGCAAAAATATTTTCAGTTAATACGATGAATAGACAGTCAATCAGAAAACTCTTGGGGCAATTTATATTAAACTTGTCGATAAACCAATCAGTTGCTATAATGGCTTCATTCAGGGGGATGTTACTGTAAAGAGACTCAATATCCATGGTCACAAGGATGTCTCTATTGGCCACAAAAGTCAGATTTTCTAATTTGTTAATCATGTGACCACTGTCTCTAATATATGATTTGATTTTCGTTTTGAAATTCAAGTGTAGGTCCCCAGTACTTGCCCATACACTACTTATCATCAAGATTATGGAATTAAAAATCGATAGAAAGTAACAAATGCGAATGCTCATTAATTTGATTTTATTTGTATATTATATTGTCATTCTAACCTCTAGTTATACTGGTAGCCTGGTTCAGTATCTTCTATAATAGAGAATTGTCTACTCTCTTCTACATCTTTTATCTAAAAACATTTTTTCTTTCATTGCTCTATTCCTCGAGTACAGAAATACTAACACCTGAATTATATTAGGAGATGGCACAAATCCAAACCTTTGGTTTTTCTGATGCAGAATTTGCATTATTAATAGGTACATCAAATACCTTGCCAGATGCCACAAACTCCTCGTCTAATACTCAGAGAGGACAAGATGATTATAACAAACTATTCGATCTGAAAAAGAAATTAAGACGAATGGAAGCCCATGGGGAATTTATGCTAGCTTATTTGAAATCGGGCATAATCCCTATGGGGCTGCGAGTGAGAAACATCCCAGGTCTATTCGTACACCATCGCAGCTTTATAGAAAAATGGAGCATGATCGCGAGTCGATGCTCGCGAGATTTAATGATGCTGATAGTGGAGACAGCTAAAGAATTAGCATTAGACATTAAAAAAGAAATAGAAACTTTAGAAGAAAGTATCAAACAACTAGGCAATATAGAAGAGACTATGAAAAAATTAGAAGACCTTAATAAAGAAGTGGAATCGTTTGTAAACTATTTAGAAAAGCGTAAAAACGACAAACTCATAAAAGAGAAAAGATTTTATTCGATAGAACTAGCTTATCCATATCTCAGACCTGATTTTTATAAACAAAATCACTTTATGGATACTAATAGAAATCAGCAACAGAGGGTCAATAATTTCTCTGCCTCATCTGAATCAGGAGGAGAAGGAGAAGATGCCTTTTACGAGTCAGATAGCAATTACAATTCTGCTCAAGGCAAACGAAACAAAAATCAGACTCCTTTTTTAGGCAACCGTGGGGGTCGCCGCGGGCGACCGAGAGTGAGGTTCCAAACACAGACCAGGGGAGGATACAAACCCCAGCATCACTATCAACCGGATCCCAACTATCAACAAGATCCTCAGAATCATTACCAACAGCAGGAACCTCAGTTTGTCAGAGAGACAAGAAACAGGCAATACTGGAAACCGGGAATGTAATTCCTATTTTCAATCTTTCCAGTACTTCTCTAAATGATTCTAGTATCAGTCTTCTATCGAAAGGATTGTCGTTTGTCCCTCATTGTGGCACTAACGTCTTCGAGTTATATAGTGATATAATAGCCTTCTTTCGTAAGATCCGATTGAAAAAGTACTTCCAAAATGAATCGGCTGATCCATTAGCAGCAGACCCTGTGACCCTTAGACTTCCATCCACATTCAGCCCATCTCTAGACCAGATTGGACCAGAGGTAGCGGCCTTTGAGTTGGTCGTTCTCAAAAAACTGGAAAAAACCATTCGGTTTATACCTAAACCAATTTACAACTTAGATAAATTAGAACATGCAGCCCTACATGAACTTGCCTCTGACACATCAATCACAATCAAAAGTTGTGATAAGGGAGGCGGAATAGCAGTACTGGATTCTAAGGTATATGAGCTTAATATGTTAAAAATGCTGGAAAATCAAACCTTTTACCAGCCAGAAAGGCATAATCCCATCAACAAAATTACGAAGGAGATTCGTTTGATCACCGCTCGAGCATTAGAAAATGGTGAAATTAATGCCAAGGAGTTTGACTACTTAAACACACATGCAGGCAAGACTGCTTGCATATACGGACAACCGAAGATTCATAAGGATGAAAAAAATCCCCCTTATAGACCCATCGTTTCTACGATAGGTACACCCACTGAGGCACTGTCTAAATATGTGGACACCTTTTTATGTCCCTGTATACCTAATGTGCCATCATACATTAAAGATACCAGTGCCATGATAAATAAAGTGGAGAGTATTAGTTTTAACTCGTCACGAGATCTTCTCGTTACCTTGGATATAGAGTCTCTCTATAGTAACATTCCCATTAGAGAGGCTCTAACAGCAGTAGAATGGTTTATTGACCTCTACTCTGTACCTTGCCCTAAGACCTTTCTATTGCAATGTCTCCACATGGTCCTTACGGAAAACATATTCGAATTTGGACAGAACCTTTATCGACAAACAAAAGGAGTCAGCATGGGGGCTTCGGTGGCACCCTCTGTGGCAAACATTTATATGGCTGAATTTGAAGCTCGCCATATTTACAATGAGGTAGCGCCCTTCCATGAGTCGGTTTCCCATTGGTCCAGATATATAGATGATATCTTTTTTATCTGGACCGATGGGAAAGAGACATTGGATGAATTTTTGGCATGGCTAAACGCATGTGATCAAAATCTTAAATTCACCTCCCATATTAGCTCGGAGAAGGTGGAATTTTTAGATATTTGGATCTTCCATGAAGAAGGCAAATTGAAAGTAGATCTTTTTACAAAACCCACGGCCAGGAATACTCTCCTGCACTTTCGAAGTTTTCATCCCAGGAATCAGAGACAAAGTATCCCTTTCTCTCAATTTTTGAGAGTGAGGAGAAATTGCTCCAACCTCCAAGATTTTGATCTACAGGCAGCTCAGATGAAACAGAAATTCTTAGACCGTGGCTATCCACATCGATTAGTGCGAGATTCGTACAAAAGAGCCCGGTACTATGATAGAGATTGCTTGTTGAGAAGTAAATCTAAAACAGAAGCAAACAAATTAGTTTGCATCACACGTCATTCAACAGTGAATGCGAAAGTGAAACAAGTGATTAACTCCTCATGGCATATTTTAAATAGTAATGGACCAATCAAATTAGAAAAACCTCTTTTCGCACATAGGCGAAATAAAAATATTAAAGACCATATTGTCCATTCTAGAATAAAAAGATCCACAGATTCCCAACACTTGGCACAGAAATCCCTTTCAGGAGACAATCCTGTAAAAGGTACGTTCCCTTGCTCAAGTTGCAAATCTTGTGCTAATATTCATAAAGGAGTTACTTTCACTCACAATGGATACACAACCAGTGCCAACGAGATGTATAACTGTAAAACATCAAACGTTATATATTTTTTAGAATGCCCGTGCCCGCAGGGGTATGTGGGTGAAACATCTCGTACAATACAGACAAGATTGACCGAGCATCGCTCAGCGGTCAGAACGAAGAAAGTCACCGCACCATTTGTGAAACATTTTTTGGACCATGGCCATGGTCCCAATGATTTTACCTGGCGCATATTAGAAAAAATTAATACTGCAGATGACAAAGGAGGTGCAGCAATACGCAAAAAACGCGAAGTATTCTGGATTTTCTCCCTCAATACATTTCGTGAGGGTTTAAATAGTGAAATTCCATGGGAGAACGCAATTTTTTAAATATACAGCAAAATAGGTGCAGTACTGGAGGCGAACACAAATATATAAGCTTCCTCTCATGTAGCTGAAAACTGGTTCAAACATATTCTTTTTATTCCTGCACAGTTAACTTTCTATAGTTTTATTTAATTCTCTGTTAATGTCCATATTGGCAAGTTAAGTTTCACATATATTAGCCCCAAATAGAACAAATTAGTTAGGTTGCTGTTCGTAAAACCTACAGATCGCTACAGATACATATGACTAAAGCAGAGTCTGTTCTCGCGTTTTATTAATTTGGGTGACGTCGGTTGCAGGTTAATTACTTGCAGCAGTGGACACATAAAAACGCGCGAATCCGTCCAAACTTTATTCGACCCCGGAACTACGTCCGAGTCAGACGTTCGCCTCCACGCAGCTGCTACTTTCGTATTTCAAGTAAGTTTACTGCCGGCATAGATAAAAATAGATTACTTGCTCTGACTGAGTGTCGGGCACTTTGAATCAGCCTCTTGAGATCGCGAGTAAGATATATAACGCAAGGTTAATTGTTTCTTGGTAGGAATCCAACGTGCTGCGGACACAGAAATTACTGTTGGGAACTTCGTATAAACCACATCACGGGAAAACAAAAGTGTTCCCATATAGGTACGTGATTAAGAAGCGCGATTGACACTTTGAAAGAGGAGAGCTTGAATAAGAAGCCCCTTCCTTGCTACATAACAATAATCACGGTGTTCATCTTTTTGTCTCCGTTCTGTGTATTTAAGTCTAGCTACGCACACGGCCATCAAGAGCCCATCAAGTGTATATCAGTTACCGACTTGTCACCGATGTCTGTTAACTAGCGAACAGCTCGGTAAGAATTTAACAGAGTGCGTCATGGATAGTATGTCGCATTTAGACAAACAAACAAGTTACTGATCTGTTATATTTAAATTTTATCATTTTACAGATAAACGTTGGGAATTCAAAAATCTGAAAAATGATGAAAAACTATACAAAGTGTGGAGGCAACGCAATTTAAATCAGTTTCACGGGTAAGAATTGTTAGGCTACACATCTCCTTGAGAGTTTATATTTGATTAGACATGGACACGATTAGAGTGTGTCTTGACCATGTCTTTATGGATTATTATTTCAGGCAGGTCGTTTATTTTGATGACATAAACTGAAATACCCAATCAGCCGTGAAACAACAAATATTGAAGAAGATTGATAATAGGTTAGTCGCTCTTTGTTGAAATAAAATGCCCATTGCAGAAATGAACTAAATGATTGTAGCCCCGCATGCCTAACATAATAATTGGTTTCTGTTCTTGTTAATAATATCACAGAAACAATTTGACAATCAGAAGTGTGAACTCCGGTTCAAAGAAGTAGATGGAACATTATTAGCGTCTCATCCTTGACCTATGTGTTACATCCATTTTTACCTGGGGTAAGTGACAACTAGATGTGTGGTTTAAATGTAGGAAACTTTTCAATAGCCAACAAGGTTGAAACTAGTGAAATAATAAGCATATTCTCTATATAGGTATGTATAAAAGAGAGAAGTAATCTCTTAGAGATAAAACAGATAGAATAGATATTCTCTTAGGTTTGAAGCGAATAAGATTCCCTAATAGTGAGGAGGAGTGGCGACATAAAAATCCAAACCACTGAATCATTAATCTCTTCCTTACTCTTCTACTCTTTTCCATCTAATATCTCCTGTGTACCTGTCCTATCAGATTGAGATCCATAGTTTTACCCTGAATACCTATGATTGATGTAGGCCCAAAAAATCTTTCAGACATGTAAATGAATGTAAATGAATGTATATAGATTTCGTGAAGCTATCATGCTGAGTATAAAGAATCATTTAAGGGAAAAAAAGCTCATTAAATATCAGTGCATGTAAAAATAGAGAACAGGTAGCGAGAGCATATCATACCACCAACATATGTTAGAATTAATTGAAAAATTAGTAGGCTACAATAGAGGTTGTCATGTGATTTATACTTTGCCAATTTTGGATTATTTAAGGACCGTTTGATTGTTGCATTGAACAGTGTTTCGTTGTTTTAAAAAAGAACACATAGTGGATAATAGTTATCGTTTAAATTCTTTATATCTATGCTGAGATAACATTATAATAACTGAAAATAGAAAAATTAAACTATATACTGTTTTATTTTTTGCAGAAAGTTGTAATCTGTCTTGAGAAAGGCGCTGGTCGCCGAAACGCGTCGACACACAACTTACTCTTTTATGTTTACCAAATTTTTTATGTGATGATTTATATATACTTAATTTTCATGAAATGTATATTTTTAAGCCATTGTCTATGTGTTTACAATAAACTTGTGTAACTATTTGAAAACTGTTCTTTTTAGTGTTGGTCCTTATATATTTTTGTGTATTTACTGCATATTCACTGCCTAGGTAGTTTTTTCCACTGCATTAATTTGATTTTGACTTTATTTCTGAGTGCAAATTGTGAATATTGTATAGGATGATTGTTAGATCATAAAGGGAAAAGGGAAACATTGTAAAGAAAGGAGAACAAATGTTTAGACAATAAGGCAGATGATTAATTTTGTAATTAATTATGTTAGTGTTTTGTAAATAGTAAATTAATAGTCATAATTTTTATGTTTTTTGACAGAAATATTCGTGGCTCCTGAAGAAGGCGTTTTGTTTGACGCCAAAACGCGCGTAGACACCTATTAATGCCACTAGTTGATTTTAGATTGATTGTTTTGTTTAAAACTGTTTATGAATTTTTATATGATCAATTATGTACTACTGATTTTGGTTACATTTGTATGATATGAATTGCTTTTTTTATATTTATGTGTAGATTAAAAATAATTTAATTTTTAACAATTTTGTGCCTTGTTTGTTCTCCCTTATTGTGATCCCATTTTCCTCCATGTTGTTATAGAATGCCTAGGTTTCATACACATATATGATATAAACACAATACACACAATACTTTTTCAATAGAATACGTAAATAGCATATTATACACAGAGGTCTCCAGGTGGAGGCCAATCCATATACTAAAATAGTGGAATGCGAACTACGACTCAAATCAAGAGTGGACCCGGAAGATGTAGAAGAGTCAGGCACCACCCAAGGTGAGTATCTAGGAACCCCACGGAGGTCATACTCAATGCAAGTCAATGGGTAAGTCACAGCTGCAATTTTAAAGAAGAAGGACCCTTCCCAGAGGACCCTGAAGAAACCCCATGAAGAATAGAAGGTTGGAGTGACACCCCACCCTTGGATACCCCAGGAACCAGGATAATTGCACCAGGGAAGCCAGGTCTATAGGTTCAAATTGGCGTCTGAAACCACCGTAGACCACAATAGAGGACTGCAGGAAGATGCCGCTGATGAAGAAGGTGTGAAGAGTCTGGTGGAACCCAAAGATGTATTAAGGATTAGAGACACCTGCAAGCAGAGGGGGACAGAGTCTATAACACTCAGGAGTGACCAGGAAGCATGGAAGATGAATGCCCACAGATGTCAGAGATGCAGGAGAGCTGACGGTACCCTTAAAGTTGCAGCTGTGTGGACCGGGTGGCACTGTGGAAGACCAGGAGCCATTTATGTGGTGTTCCATGTCGGATGTTTAGAGACAAGGAGTGAGTGTCCGGCGGGGCACCAACAAGCCTTGGGAACGGCAACCAATGTGGTCAAAGAAGAAGGTGCAATGTCTGGACCAGCAAAGTCCAAGTGACTTCCCATGAGCAGGTAATCAGAGCAGGCCCTGAGCAAGCAGGGGGGGGGCACTGTAGCCAAAGAAGACACTCATGAGAACCCACAGGCTGAAGGTACAGGAGTCGCAAGAAGACTCCGAGCATCTCACCAAAGAATGAAGGCCCATGTTGCACAGGATGTTGTGCAGGTGAACATCTTAGCTGAAGGTGGTACTTCTTGAAGCCCAAAGATCAGTGCACAGGGGTTCTGTTCTAGCGATTCTGACAAGGGATACTGGCCTCAAACTCAGTAAGAAGACAATGCAGGCCTTGAGGCAGTTGCAGAACTATCACCTGTGTTGCTGAGCCTTTCAGAGTCTGTGGGAGCCCAGGATAAGCAGACCCGTCAGCTTCTTTGCGGTGCATGCAGACGCATAAGAGTGACTCCTTCACTCCAAGGGAGATTTCTTCAAGTGTCTTGGATGTCCACTGGTCCTGTGAAGAACCTGTATGGAGCACAGGCAAAGACGTTGCAGCAGACTTGCATGATGACGAGACCAGGACAGTAGGAGTCTTACTAGTTGCAATCTCCTTTCCCAGCACGTAGTCCAGAGTGCCCAGACGGTTAAAGAAGAAGTGGTATTGGATTTGAATCTTGTCCCACGACGAATCTTGGGACCCACCCACAGGTAAGCCCTTAAGTACACTCAGGAATGGGTTGGGACAATTCAGGGTCCCCCCAAGAAGAGGGGCTGGACAATGGGGAGGATACTCCCATGTCCTTTGTCCAGTTTCACACCAGAGCGGGAGCCAGCGGCTCCCTGATGCGGTTTGAACTAAAGTATGCAAGGAGGGCACCAAATGTGCCCTTCAAGCAGTCTTAGTGGTGCTGGCAAGCACCCCCACCCTGTCCCAATACTCTAAGCCCTCTCTGGGAGGTGGTTACACCTCCTTGTGACAGGAAACCTATTGTCCTGCCTTCCCCTGCTTTGGCTTGACTCGGCAGCAGGAGGGAAGAATTGTGTTTCTGGTTGGCAGCAGCCATAGTTTGCTGACTGGATCTAAAAAAACTGGTAACGGGAGCACTAAGGGGCTCCTGGAGGAGCTTTACAGTGCGTGGAATAGTACCTCCCACATCATTGTACCTCACACACCATTTACAGTGTGGGGGTATGATTACAACATGTTTGATACCAGACACAACAGGGTTCGTTACAGCCAGTTTAGAGATTGCCATCGCGTAATAACGCATGGCCATTCTATGTATCATGATGGCTGATGATCTTACAACCTGGGAGAATGGACTCTGAAGGTTGTAGAGGTGTCCTGCTCATGCAGACGTACCCTCACACTAAGAACCAAGCACCCTGCCTTCAGAATTGAAAGGCCTGCCTTAGGAATGACTTATAGGTTTTAAGTGCAGTAACCTCAGATATAATGAAACTTACATCTGTTGTAAGTGGTGCTAGCACCAGCTTACACAGGCTGCAATGGCAGGCCTGTCGTCACAATTTGAGTGGTCTCTTATGGGTGGCATAATACATGCTTCAGCCCATGGGAGACCCCTGGTGTACCTATTCCCTGGGTACCTTAATACCATATACTAGGGACTTACAAGAGTACCTCAGGAGCCAATCTGAAGTGTACCTAAGTATTCACCATGTCCAATTTGGGGAAGAAGCACAGAGACTGGGGGCCTGGTTAGCAGGATCCTAGTCAGACTAGTCAGTAAAACATAATGACACCAGCAAAACGTGGGGGTGACCATGAAAACAGATTCTACTTTCCTACACCCTCCAAGACAGAATCAACACCAATGCACACAAAAGCAAAGAACTCTTCACCATTGTCAAGGAGTTCACCAGGCCCAACAGCGAGACCACAGACATGCAGCCCTCCAAAGACTTCTGCAACAAACTCAGCACATTATTTCACCACAAGATCAGGCAAATCTACAACATCTTCAACACCCAAGACACTGCCTCAATGCCCGTCACCACCACAAGCAAACACGCCATACCCCAACAGATCCTGCTCAACTGGACTCCGCTCACCACAGACGACACACTCAGTCAGTTAGTCAAAATAACGTTATTCGGTTTCAGAAGAAAAACATAAAAGTGCACAAGATCAACAGTACCATTTGTAATTGCGATGACCTATTTACAAAATAACATGAAAGAAAAGTTATACAAGTTAATTATTAAAAAAGGAATAAAAATAGATTTAAAAGAATACATGCATTAATATACAAATTTTAGGATTCATCACACTTTAGAAGATAAAACACTTAAGATGTGTGGTGATAGATATAACTAGTTCAATACAACTACAGCTTCTAGTACCGTTTCCTGATGGACATGGCAACTTTAATAAAATTAGAGCCCCCAATGCATATATCTCATGTGGCCAGAGAATGCAGAAAGTTAAAACCATCAATAGGAGAACAAGGCCTAATATTTTTTTAATCTGGACTAAAAATGTTCTCCTAGGCTCTTTATATAAAATGCAAAATAACAAAAAGTGTTGTGTGCTTTGGCCTACCAAATTACCACAAGGACAGGGCACTAAATTATCTGCCCAGCCAATTTGCTTCAGAAATGCCACTGGAAATGCAAAGTAAAAAGTCAAAATCTTGCTAGATAAAAACGTGTCTGGGTATTACGGATAACGGCTGCTTGGTGGGGATAAGCAAAGGGGGCCTGCTACCTCAGGTTGAGAACGGCGAGTGTTTACCCCTGAGGAGTGCAACTCTTTGGTGATCTTTTTGGCATTCTCATTTATACTAGTTGGGCAATCAAAATAGTGTGCCAAGCCTCGCTTTTAAAAGCTACCCCCGACAAAGCGGAGCCAAAGGATAGTGAAAGCACCCTCAAGGTTACGACGATCTTTTATAATCTCTCTAGAGAACACCAGCTCTTTTGATAAACAGATTTTAGCCCATAGGAGTAATGGGGCAATATTTATACAATATTTTACAAAGTCAAGCCCCAGCTCAAAGTGGCAAAGGCTCGTGGGGGCACTGATTGGGGTCATCAGTAGCCTTTTTTAAAATATATTTTCCATGATTTGCAGCTGATGACTATTGTGATACCCCCTTACGCCTGCTCCATATGTTGCCACAGGTACGCATTTGGCTTTGTAAAGTGTAACTATCTTGGTCACCGGTTTGTGTCCCAATGTGCTAGCTAAACGAAAAAGACCTGCAACCGCCCTACCAATGTTTTGCCTCCTTGTAGTAACAAGCAGATTCCAATTCAACTTGTTATTAAAAATATTCCAAAGATAATTAAAATTATTCATGTTATCAATCCTCTTTGTTCCTATAGCAAAGTTTCTAGTTTTAGTCATTTTAGGCCCACAAACCATGACATAGGATTTAGTAAAATTGACCTTTGGATCAAGTGACACCATAAAATCAGAAAATGCATTGAGTGATTTTTGGAGGCCATTAGCTTTTAGGGTCATTAAAACAGTATCGTCCACATATGAGAGAAGTGGTACTCGAGAACCCCCCATTGCGCGGACAGTCAAGATCTTTATGTGACAAGAAGGCATCAAGTCCATTAGTGTATATTACAAAAAGAAATGGTGCTAGGATGCATCCCTGCCGTATGCCCTCAGTCGATGCAATAGGGTTTTTTTCGCCATTAGCGCCATATTTGATAGTAGAGGCGTGAAGCATGCAGAGAAGAGAAATTAAGGATTCCTCAACTCCCATTTTTCCCATCAGGGTACACAGCTTGTTCGGATTTACAGTGTAAAAACCACTGGACAAGTCCATGAAGGCCAGATGAATTGAACCCTTCCTGGCTCTCATTTACTTGCCCATAAACAGGAACAAGTTGAGGCACTGTTCAGTAGTGCCCATCCCCCTCCTTAACCCATACTGTGATCTTGCAATTGCCCCTGTTTCTGTTGCCCAAGATTCAAGATGAGCTAGGACGACTCTTCCCAGCATCTTCGCTCAAGCATCAATGAGGGAGATTGGTCTGTAACAGGAGGGGTCACGTCTGTTACTTTTTTTAACACAGGGACCACTATAGCCTCCTTCCAAGATGCCAGGTTAGGGCTAATCACCACTGCCTTGAATACATTTGTTAATAATGGGGCTGACAGCTTAGAATTGGTTTAAAAAGATCTATTGGGATTCCATCTGGACCTGACAACACACTCAAGACCATGAAGGGCATCCATACCTGAGCCCCATTGGACCCCTGCCCATATCACATCTTCCATAGAGCAGCCATCTCTATCATTCCAGAGCTTTGCTGCACCATCAACTGCACTATCTAAACCGCCACCTTCCCTGATGACTGGAAACACGCTGAGATTAAGCCCCTGCCGAAGAAGACATCCCTCTATCCAACAGACCTCAAGAGTTTCAGAACATCTCCCTCCTCCCCTTCCCAGCCAAGGTCATCAATGCCCAACTCTCCAAGTTCTTTGAAGAGAACCACATCCTGAGCACCTCTCAATCTGGCTTGAGAGGTAACCACAGCATCCAGATGCACTCCTCACCACCACCGAGGAGATCCGCTCCATCCTTGACCATTGCTAAACCGCATCCCTCATCCTACTGGACCTATTGGCCGCCTTCGATACCATCTGCCACCGCAGCGTAATTATGAGACTCCATGACACCGGCATCCACAACAATGCCCTGTACTGGATCCATTCCTTCCTTACCAGTCGAATACAGCGAGTCAGACCTACAGAGATCAGCTGCAGAGTACCCCAGGGCTCCTCCCTGAGCCTCACCCTCTTCAACATCTACATGGCCCCCCTCACTGCCACTGTCAGAAACCACAGACTCAACATTGTCTCTTAAGCTGATGATACCCACCTGGTCCGCTCCCTCATCAACGAACCCACAGCCTCCAAAATCAACTTTCACAGCGGAATGAATGCCATTGCCGGAGCAGGAATAAGGGTACCCCCTCAGAATTAATTAAGGTCAGGGAAAGGAGGGGAGTAGATAAACATAACAAATAAGCTATTTCCATCGTTGACCATATCACTTTACCACTATAATAATTCTACAGTCTTTTCATATATCTCTTTTTTAGAAGTACATCAGTGTAGACACAGCAAATTTCATTCCATTTTTTTATTATTTTCACAAAAATATATCCTTTTTTCTTCACTTTTTAATCTTATTTCATTATTCAAATATGCCCAAAAAATGTATTTTCTTTCTCTTTTTCACAATATTTTGTAAGATTTCCTGTACATACAAAACACTCTTCAATTTATTATTGTCAAAATTGAATTAATATAAAACAATCAGATATAAAGATATAGAGATATCAAACCAAATATATACAATGAAACACCCCTGGTTACAACATAATCATTCATTTCAATACAATCATACTCACTCTAACTCCATACACACAATATCTGTACATGGTAGAGTTCTATTTGACAAAGGGAGATCCTCTGCCAACAATAGTTCAAATCTCAACATAAGGCATGAGACTCCGCACTAGGTGGACGCGCGTTTCGGTGGTTTACAAGCTGAAAGTACCACCTTCCTCAGGACCTTTCCAGATTCAGGCTTACACTTCACAGGGGACAATGCTAAGCGCTAACTACCGCTTCAGCTGAATGCATTGTTATTATGGGGCATTCGAATATTATCAGAGATGTGAATGGTGTTAGAGTGAGTATGATTGTATTGGAATGAATGATTGTGTTGTAATCAGGGGTGTTTCATTGTATATATTTGTTTTGATATCTCTATATCTTTATATCTGATTGTTTTATATTAATTCAATTTTGACAATAATGAATTGAAGTGTGTTTTGTATGTACAGGAAATCTTACGAAATAATGTGATAAAGAGAAAGAAAATACATTGTTTTGGCATATTTGAATAATGAAATAAGATTAAAAAGTGAAGAAAAAAGTATATATTTTTGAGAAAATAATAAAAAATTGAATGAGATTTGCTGTGTCCTCACTGAGTTACTACTAAAAAAGAGATATATGAGAAGACTGTAGAATTATTCTAGTGGTAAAGTGATATGGTCAACAAGGGAAATAGCTTATTTGTTAAGAATGCCATTGCCACCTGGATGAAAGACCAAAGTGCTCATCCTGGGACCTGCCCCCTCGGCCTGGGATGACTCCTGGTGGCCCACACCACTGGGAACCCCTCACATCTCCACGGACCATACACGTAACCTCTGCATCATACTAGACTCCTTGCCCCCAGTGAACTGGCAGATCACAGTGAACTGGCAGACCCTATCCTCACCCTGCTTCCACATGCTTGTGGATCCCGACAGAATCCAGAAAAAACTGTCACCCATGCACTCATCACCAGCAGACTCGACTATGGCAATGCACTCTAGGCCAGTGTCACCTAGAAACAGCTCAGGAAACTACAGAAGGTTCAAAACGCCACAGCCAGACTGGTCCTCGACAACCACCTCCGCAGCCACCTCACAGAACACCTTTGACATCTCCTCTGGCTCCCAGTTAACAAGAGAATCACCTTCAAACTCCTCACACATGTCTACAAAGCTCTCCATGACGTAGGACCAGGATATTTGAACCACCGCCTCTGATTCCACATACCCTCCAGACAAATTCACTCCACTCAACTTGTCTTGGCCACCTTCCCACAGATTCACAAGACCAGAACCAGAGGAAGATCCTACTCCTATCTCGCTACCAAGACCTGGAACACCCTGCCCCTCCGGCAATCCCCATCTCTGACCAAATTCAGGAAGGATCTCAAGTCCTGGCTCGTCGACTCAACTTCCACGCCCAGATGGATCAGCAGCCCCCTCTCTCCCCTTAGTGCCTTGAGACTCTCATGGGTGAGTAGCCATGCTATACAAACTCCTGATTGATTGATAACATATTTTCTTTGTTACTTTTATATTTTTCTCAATGTCAGGGGCTGGATAAAAAGGTTCTGTGTATTTTAAATGTTGTTAAATAAAATAAAAAACGTATTTTATGCTTTTCTGACCTATTTGTTACTTTTTTGAGACTTGTTTTAATTCTTTCAATTTTTAATACATGTATGGCATGTGAATTATTTATGTACATTTATGAAATATTTTAATGTTTATTTATTTTATTTGTCTATGTTGCATTTGCACTACACAATGTGCACACTTTCCCAGTGTCTGTTAGCCCAGAGTTAGAAAAGTAAATTTGAACTCCCTATTAAATACACTTACCCCAGTGTGAGAAAGTGCTTCTTTTTGCATGGTCACCCCAGTTTTATTTGACTGATGTTGCTGGGTTTTAAACTCTGGGGAAACAACCCTAGAAATGTGGTCAAAACACTGCAATACATTTACATCGCTGCTATTGCAACGAAAGTCATAACCACGATTTGCATTGGAGGGCGCTCTAAACTAACTAATAGTGTGATTTACTATCCAACACAGGGGGCCCTAACATGTCCCCCTGCTGCTCCTGGGCCTAGGGGTGCATCCGGCAGGCACATCTTGTGCCCCCCTGGAACTACACCCCAGTTCCTGCATGGTGTATCATGTATGCCACACTGTGAGGGAACATGCTGCAGGTACAGTCACGACGGCGTCTGCAGTTAAGCTCACCTATGAGCCATGTGCAGCCACCACTGTGAGACCACCGCAGCACCACCCGACTGCCATGGTTTACGGTTGTAATTCGGCAGTCGGACGCTCGACCGGCTTGGCGGTCATCCTGTCTGCACGGCGGTGGTGGGCCGACAGAAAGGACACTAAACTCATAATAAAGCCATAAATCTTTGAAATGCATACTGAAGGCTCAGACATGTAAAGAGTTATTTTTAGGATTCATTTCTCCTACAAATGCATTCTTAATATGAGCAGGTTTTTAAATTTTATTCTGAACTTTAGCTTTTTCTTCATAAGATAGCTACAGACTTAACAACAAAAATAGCTTTGGGGGCTATTCACTATTCCAACACCTTCCCTACTGTACGCAGACTGGAGTGGGAATAGTAAATCATACTATTCCTAAGTCCATCGCCCTACAGCGCAAGTCGTTGTAACAACTTGTGTTGTAAAAACATCAATGTAATATACAGCGATCTAAATGATCGATTTGTAACATCATACATCCAAACTCAGCAATGGGGCACTTCTAACTTGTTGTCGATGCATGTCATCTGACCCATTAAACATATTCAAATCAGCTAACTCCTATTTTCCATGTTTCCTTCTCAATAAGGTCATAGTAAATGTATATATGTTGCAGAAAATACACTAATGACATGGAAAGTTAAAAGTCACCTGTTGACTGCAGCACATCTTGTGCCATCTACTAGGCTGACGAAGCAAAATGGCATCAGGCTTACTTGAATAGCTTGGCTCCTGAATATTTAAACTATGTAATGTGGCATTTCTAACTTGTTGTCGATGCATGTCATCTGACCCATTAAACATATTCAAATCAGCTAACTCATCATTGCCATTTTTTTCCTTCTCCATGAGGTCATAGTGTATGTATATATGTTGCAGAAAATACACTATTGACATGGAAAGTTAAAAGTTACCTGTTGACTGCAGCACATTGTGTGCCATCTACTCTGCTGACAAAGGAACATGGCTTCAGGCTTACTGAGCTTCGTAGCTTGGCTCCTGAAACTTATAGTTCGAAAAGTATTTTCCAGATACTTAAGAACCTAACTCATCCAGACTGTGTCATTTCTACGCAGCCCCCCACCCAAGCCCTCTGTGATAACCTTGCAGTATTTTTTATCAATAAAATAAACACTATCATTCAAAACTTGAAATCACCTCCCTCTCTCGGAGCCACCTACACTCAGGGACTTAGCTCCAGCTCTCAGAGCTTGACGCCTCTCGGTTCCGGCTTGTCGACCAGACTACGGGAATTTCCTCCTATCCCGGTCGCCGAGTTTGACAGATTGGCGCTTGCAATTACCTCAGGCTCCCCGCTCGACCCCCTGCCTCCAAAGATTTGGAAAAGTTTTGGAACGGAACTTTTTGGCACCATGCGCCAAATATGCAATCAGTCCTTGCATAGTGGTTATGTCCCCACTCTGTGGAAACAAGCGCTTGTCACCCCACTCTTAAAAAAACCCTCATTGAGTCCAGATTGTCTATCTAACTATCGACCCATCTCCCTACTGCCATTTCCAGCCAAAGTTGCGGAACGATGGGTCAGCTCTTGTCTTTCCAGGCACCTAGAACAGAACAACTTCCTAGACGACTACCAGTTTGGATTCCGCCCTGCCCACGGCACCGAAACAGCGGTCTTGACAGCCATGGAGGACCTTCGCATGCGTGCGGACAGGGGCCAGCCAGTAGCTCTGATACTGCTGGACCTGTCTGCCGCATTCGATACGGTCAACCATGGAACGCTGCTGCAGAGGCTAGGTGAAGCAGGTGTGGTTGGCACAGCGTTGCTCTGGTTCCACTCCTACTTATGGGATCGGAAACAGGCGGTCTCCCTCCCCCCATTCCAATCCTCTTTCGCTCCGGTGCCTCAGGGAGTCCCCCAGGGCTCCTCCATCAGCCCCATTCTCTTTAACGTGTACCTCTTCCCGCTGATCACGTTGATTAAGTCATTTGGGATCAAAACAATCAACTATGCTGATGATACGCAGCTCATACTCTCTTGGGAAGGAGAGGACTCCATTCCTTTAACTACCTTCCACAACTGCTTAAGAGAGACGGCTGGGTGGCTCCACAATAATTCCCTCCAGTTCAATTCCTCTAAAACAGAGGTTCTGTTCTGTGCCGGCACACATCTACCCCGCCAGCTTCCGAGTGAATTCTGGCCTCCAGAGACTAGAGACAAACCTCTGCCAGTCTCCTCGGTCCGTAACCTGGGAGCCATGCTCAACAACAAGCTGAGTATGGAAACCCAGGTAACAAAAACAGTGGGGATCTGCACAGCTCTGCTACGTTCCCTGCGTAAAATTATGCCACTCCTTCCCGCACAAGCCCGGGCATCGATAGTCAGGTGTACAATACTCAGTCGCCTTGACTATTGTAACGCCCTGCTCCTTGAGTCCCCAGTCACGCTGCTGGACCGACTTCAAAGAATTCAATCTGCCGCCGCCAAGCTGGCTCTCGGTTGGAGGAGAAGGTCCTCGGCCACAGCAGCCTTGGTTGAGCTACATTGGCTTCCTCTAAAGCAGCGGGTGGCATTCAAGTCCCTCTGCATTGTCTTCAAGGCTCTGCATGGACTCGGGCCTAGACCCCTGCAAGCCTTGTTCCTGTGGTACACTCCCACTAGAGACCTACGATCGTCCTCAGCCTGTCTGGTAAAGGTGCCCAGATTCAATAAAGCCAGAACCGGGGGCAGATCCTTCAGGGTCGCAGCGGCCAAGTTATGGAACAGCCTACCCATGGACATACGCCAGATCTCACAACTTCTTCCATTCAGGAAACGTATCAAGACCTGGCTCTTCCCCTAATCCCCCACCCGTCTGCTAGCTACTCCGGTCTATCCTCAGCAGTACATTCACCAGCGCCAGGAAGCCTGCAAGGTATCAGCTGCGCTTTATAAATATTTAAAATAAAATAAATAAAATAAACCTGCAAGCAAACCAGTCAGGAAAATTATTTTTGACAGGAAAGAACCATACTTTTAGACATTAAATGGGTCACCCCTAAGTAGGTCTTGTGTCCCATAAGGTAGTGTGCCGGCTATTTAAAAGTGGTAAATGCAATATTAGGTACCTTCTGTGAATAGCTCCCAAAGCTATTTTTGTTGTTAAGTCTGTAGCTATCTTATGAAGAAAAAGCTAAAGTTCAGAATAAAATTTAAAAACCTGCTGATATTAAGAATGCATTTGTAGGAGAAATGAATCCTAAAAATAACTCTTTACATGTCTGAGCCTTCAGTATACATTTCAAAGATTTATGGCTTTATTATGAGTTTAGTGTCCTTTCTGTCGGCCCACCACCGCCGTGCAGACAGGATGACCGCCAAGCCTGTCGAGCGTCCGACTGCCGAATTACAACCGTAAACCATGGCCGTCGGGTGGTGCTGCGGTGGTCTCACAGTGGTGGCTGCACATGGCTCATAGGTGAGCTTAACTGCAGACGCCGTCGTGACTGTACCTGCAGCATGTTCCCTCACGGTGCACCATGCAGGAACTGGGGTGTAGTTCCAGGGGGGCACAAGATGTGCCCGCCGGATGCACCCCTAGGCCCAGGAGCAGCAGGGGGACATGTTAGGGCCTCCTTAGTTACCACTCCACCACTCTTCTCATGGCCCGCTCACTGCCCTGAAAGGAGCTGTGAATAATATTCACTGCGGTGCTGCAGGGCACCACATGCATATTGCTACCCCCTTCCACTGCATAGCTGCTTCAGGATCCTGAATCCCCAGCAGGTGCTGTGGTCATGTTGTGTTCTGCAGTAAGACAACATCTGTGACTGGGACAAACCTCTGTTTCTTATATACTTTTAGAAATGTTCTTAAAGGTTGCAACCCTTTGAAGCATGTTTTAATTAAAAAACGAATAATAATTATATGTTAATATGGTGCTTATTCTTTAAGATATATTAAAATGTTTATATGTTTTTATTGAGTAATTGTTCTATCTATCTATCTATCTATCCATCTAACTATCTAACTATCTATCTATCTATCTATCTATCTATCTATCTATCTATCTATCTATCTATCTATCTATCTATCTATCTATCTATCTATCTATCTATCTATCTATCTATCTATCTATCCCTCTCTGAAGAACTATAATGACAGAGAAACACGTGTCAAGGGTTGCTTTTATTCGTTTCAGGTTGAGGTGAGCAGATTTAAGAATATTGCTGATGATGTAGGATGATCTAGATAGGAGCTACTCTCCACCTAAACTTAGGAACTGCTCAGAGTTCTCTGCTTTGTTTAAGCAGATATGGATTACAACCTCCATAAAGAAACATAGCGTACTCTGGAGTACTTTTCTAAATACTTCATTGGAAAACCACAATCAACTGACAGACACGTTTCGGTCTCAGCGGCCTTTGTCAATGGCAGCGTCTTTTTTGTCATGCATCTTTTTATTAGGAACAATTCATTTCTGGCAGCAAGCGTGTCATGGCCAAAAATGGCGGTCTAACAATCAAGTTTCATCTCCTTAGTGCATTACTTGTTTGCCTATTTTATAAAGGTAAACATCCTTACATTCAATATATGTTGTTTTTCATAATACAAAGGTGGTGACATTCGAGTTTGTATTAATTTATATCCTGTCTCCATTAGATCACACCAAGACAGATAATTTTTAACGTATCTCATGTAATATGCTGAACTTGCATTATTCACAATCTTAATTATATACCACTATATCCATGATTCTGGCCTGGATGGGCATCTGCAACTCACTTCCCAACCAATGAGTGGAAATTAAGGTATTGCACTTTATTGTTATTTATAAATAAATTATGCAAACATTTGTGTTAGAAAACCTATAACACCTGACGACAAATAATGTTTGATGAATATGATAAATACCGCAATATTGTAAGAATCAAAACCATGGTGCTACGTGGTTCCCTAATTTCCATATTAACTGTACTATCCTCATTAGAAACTGTTTTCAGTATTCCACTTCCAATGTCATCTAGATGGCGTTCAGATGTGCCACATTGTTTGGCATAAATTCAGAATGTTAGCACTTTAGTTGCTCATTAGAACATGGTGGTGAAGCTGCTGATCACCAGGGAGTTAACTGGCAGTCTGCTGCTGGTTTTGAAAGTGCATGTTTCAGTCTGCATGTCAGAATGTTGTAATGAAATAGAAGAGTAAGATATTTGAGAACTCATTTAAAATGTGTCCTAATTTTGCTTTCTACAGCACTAACCGTAATTTCTATGACAGAATGTACATCATCGTGTTCCTTTGAAATGAAATATTTTATGTTTTACTAGTTTTATTCACTATTTTGGCATAAGACTGCTAGCACTTAAGTTGTTCTTTAGAACTCTCTGGGAGACTGCAGTAGAGCACAGGAGCAGTGTTGCCAGATTGGGCTAATTCACTGATAAATTTGGCGAAATTCTTCCCATTTGTGCAGGAAGAAAACAAACATGGCAGTAGTCCAATTTTGGGATTGATTGAACACTATATGCACTTTTTTAGGTGAGGCTGTCCCCTTTATGATTAAGGTGTGCACAGGAGTCACAGTTTGCATATCAGTTTCTCTGTCTGCCATAATCCCTTGTCAGCTTTGTCCCCCTCCTCCCAGGCCAACCACCATCCCAGCCCTGAGGCCAAGGAGTCCAGACTAGTATTAGATTCAACATGATTCAGCATGAGATATTGAGAATTGAGTCCTATAATATAAATACATAACATTTACATGATCTCAAATGCTGTTAGCAGTTCCGACCAGGGCCATAGTCCTAGAGGCACATGCATCAAGCACGCATTATGTGATTTCTAAATAGCAAATTTTACCGATTCGCTATTTAGAAATCGCAAAATGCAATGCATGTAGGAATCACAAAAAAAATGTGATTCATTAAAATTCCTTTAAATACGACTCTGAAATTGCAAGTCGCAATTAAGGAACTGATTCGCATTCATTCCTATGGGCCTAGAGGCCCATAGTTATCAATGGGAATTTCAAGGGTGCAAGGGTTCCAAAAGGATACCCTGTTGCACCCCTTAAATTCCCCTTTTTCAGCATGCCGCACACACACATGCCTCAAGTGCATTTTTCAAAGCAATCACAATTACCATCAACTTTAGTTTGATGGTTATTTGTGATTCCTAATAGCAAAAACATTTTTTGCTTAATGCATTGCATTTAAGGAATCGCAATTTGTGATTCCTTAAACACAATTGCAATTAAGTAATCACAATTTTAGCGAATTCTTAAGTTGCGATTTTTGCACTTGGGATGATGCATCCCAAATGCAAAAATACCAGTCGCAAAGGGGCAGATTCTGCTAAATCTGCCCGTCTGCGACCGGTTTTTGGTTTCATGCATGGGGCCCTTAGAGCCTTAACTGTGTGTGCTCAGCAGTTTTTGGTAGCTACTAACAAAGGCAAGGGTAAAGTGGTGGCCAATGACCTTTCTGGAGTGATCTGTGACTCATGAGAAAGGAGCAGATAGGATGAATGTACCTTCTGCATATCACACGGTGTAACACACAGATTGTAGATTTGTAATTGCAATCCAACAAATTACAAGGGAGAGTGAATCTAAAGCCTGTAAGTCATGCAGCAAACATCATGGTAGAAAATGATATGGTATCTACAAAATTAAAAACAAAATTGGTATTTCTTTAGCATGAGGAAGTGCCAGTTTTTGAACATGTACTGGGAAACATTCCTGCCCTCACCATGATGACAATGCAATTAGTGACCTAAGAGCAAGTGAATTGCCATGTGAAACCTATATGTGGACTTGCATTGTTTTTATACACTGGGCAGGATTATAGGTTAATAAAATAAAACAGCAGAAGTATTTGTTCAGTGCAGATTCGGAACTTAGATATTTCAAGGTGTTCTTATCTATGATAATCAACAACAAGCATTGGCAATGCAAATTGGTCTCGGCATGTTAATGAGTTTAGTGGTGTAGTTGCTATTATAAATATATTAATATACTATGTTTAGTATCAGATGAAAAAGTTAGCAGGTTAGCAATGACTTCAGATGTAGTAAATTAGTAATGCAGCAGTTTTAGTAGTAAAGTAGTTACAGCATGAGCAGCGGAAGTGTCAGTGAAATGTAGGGTAGTGAAAATCTCTAGTTAAGTAAAATAGACTTTCAACACATCTAACACACGTTAAGCAGATAACGAATTTCACCAGCACTGAGAAGAGACCTAAAGAGCAGCTACCAACACTGGGGCCTTCCTGAGACGAGAGCTCACCAGTGCATTATCGATACGTGAAGCTACGTTAGGCACATATAGAAGCCCGGCCGGTCACGCTACCCTAAATTACATTTACCTTTTACATTTCAATTTCTGGCTCCTTCAAAGAGTTTATTTTTGAGATTCTTGACACTGTGTTCCGTCCTATTAGTATCTTGGCAAAAGAGCCTACAGAGCAGTGCTTAATTTGAGCCGGTGGTTTCCAATGCTCCTCACAGGCCCTTAATTGGTTTCTGGTACTGGGATCCAACACTTAATTGTCAACACCATACTTAGGACAGAAATGAGCAGAACAATAGTTGTTTAGGAATACAATATGCATCACAAATTACTAATACCTGTTTCCCCAGCCATTCCTTTAGCTTTGGGGACCTGAAATAATTTGAACAGTCACACGTGCAGGCGAGAGAGATGGTTAGTAGTTGTTTTGCCAGCGATGACAGGGGCGAAGAGTGGTGCAAGCTACAGTGGCCTCTTGGTCAGGTCCCTGACACGTATTATTTTACAAATTACGCACTGCTACAGAGCCTGAACCCCAGACAATAAAATGTAAAGGACAAAATCAAAATGCACATATGCCTTTTAAATGCGCCTTTTTCGTGTGCATACTGAATAAGCTTCCACTTGCCTAAGAGGAACCAAGGAGACTTGTAGAAGTGTGATTAGTCAAAAGGCTTTCTTTTCCCTGGGGATTACTTCACTGCTCTGAATAGGTTAAAAGTCAACGAGCCACTGTCAAGGACTATAAACAATACCCTAAATCATATATTAAAGTGATATGCAGATTTCCTGCTTGCTCTATTCTCATTCTTTGCATTTTTTCAATAATAATTCAGTACATAAATATATACTATAGCAGAAGAATCCTCTTTGAGATGCAGGATTTGACTCAATCGGTAAGCACCCTGTGACGTGTTCCACACTTCTGCTGAACGTTTTTGGGCAACATTATAAATGGGCCAACTTCTGGAATATTTAATAAAGGATGACGGTATTTGCAGGATCTTCCAAGATACGCAAATGTGACACAATTGAGGGCTACCACGGAAGGGTACTATAAAACTAAGCATAGTGCTGTTCACTCACTGAGAACCACATTGGCATATGAACCACTGATGTTCTCTTTCTTTCCTATTTAGTGATGGTGCTGAAACAAATAGTTGTCACAGGCTTAATGCTGTGCGATGCACACAACTTCAGCTGTAAAAAATCCAAAATGTTTTAAGGTACAGTAGGAGGTTTTTGCACACCGACTGCTTTGCAGCCTCACGTACACTTCGGTCTGCAAATGAGCTACTAATCAGTCTCTGAACAAAATGCATAATAGCAGGTAATTTGCAGAAACCCCAGGGCTATTATCAGTCATAATGCAGGGGCCCTATTACAACTCCCAGTGAATTTCTGCAAATGCAGGTCTGTGAGGGAAAGTACATTCCATAATTTGTGTGGGCAGTAATGACACTGCCTCCGAGGAACCCTACTCCTTCAGGCCATCAGAGGAAACATTCGCTGACAAAGCCAGCGTGTGCATCATGGACGAAAGCTGACGGCCCTAAATAGGGCACGCTCATAATCACCACTTAAGCCCTTCTGCATAAATGCAAAGGTTTCAGTCACTTTCCTTGGTCCTCCTCTATCCCTAATGTATTTCCACTACAGTCTCTGCTACCTACTCAATTTGCATCCACACAACTAGCTCCAAGTCCTGTTTTACTATCATGTTGACATTAATTAGATAATACAAGTATACCCATCTGCGCTTATTACAACAGTAATATTTTCACAAATATGTCCTCCCTTTTCCAGTCCACAACCCGAGATGTATAACATAGGTCATGAAAAATTAGTAAAGGCATTTGGTCTATCTTTAGGAATTCTCAATAAAGCAATGTAACAAAAGAAATGCAATTCGATGAAAACACTTGTGTTTCCCAGTCTGCAAAGTCAAAACATTAACTAAATATGAGCAAGCACGTAACAAGCTACATAAATCAGAGCAATTAAACCTGCAGACATATAACACGTAATAAGTAGAATAAACAGGAACCAATAGAAATGCAGGCTACATAATAATGGGGAAATAACTGCTGCAAGGGTAGAAACACAGAGAGAGAGAGAGAGAGAGAGACCAATACACTGTAAAACTAAAGTAACCGCTGACACAGAGGCTTGGAGTGTATGGCCTAGGTATGGTTGCTGTGAGAAAGAACGGTACATAGAAGCGCGCATCCAGTGGAGGTTTCTGTGCTTACCGGGTTACTCCCATCCTGTTCCAGCTGTTCTTAGATTATAGCCACATCCAGAGGCCTACGCAGTGGGAGGGTGTCGGGAGCTCTATGGTGACTGTACTTCTCAGTGCAGTGCAATAATGGACATATTATTTCAAAGGTCCCACAAGCCAAAGAGATATACTTGTTTTAAATAGTGATTTGGCTTCATCATATTTGATCTGTTTAATGATGTATGATACACATAGAAAACATTTTCAAGGCTCGGCTTGTGCAAGGGCTTTGAGGGCCAAGCCAGAACCTTGACTCGGCTCTGACTCGGCTCGCCCTGTTAATTTGTTGGCTCGCCCACCTCTGCGTTATAACCCTTGGGAGAGTTGAACGCCTCAGCAAAGGTCAAGCCTGTAGCTGCCAGTCACACATAGCATCCCCTGCAGCAGCTGCACTACCCGCTCAACAGCCACGACCCGTGGAGGGAGTTACGGTGGGGCAGGAAGGCAGGGCGGGGGAGGGGCAGGGTGTGGGGTGCTAAAAACCGGAGTATGTAATTGGAGGTAAGTAAACAATTTAATTAATAAAACGAATTTCGTAGCGCGCACTGCCTCGCATTTTGCGATGCAGGGCATGCTACGAAATTCGTTTCGTAAATGGAAATACATTCCGATTGCAACATTATGCACATTCCGGCACTGCATAGTAAGTGACATATCAGTCAAAAGGAAGAGTTTGTGGAAAATGTGAGAGGGTGCGCGGTGTGGCCTGCTGCGCACTCTGCAGTGACTGCCCTGGCCGATTGATCCATAGCCACACACGAGTCTCAGAGGGGCATTTGAACCCATTACCATCTGCATTATTAATGCCATGGATTGCAGCACCATGTGAAAAAGAAGGCAATGGGTACCCTGCTGTAAGATCATAAATAATTCCCTGCATGAGGGCAGTCCTTGTTGCAATGGACCAAAAGTGTGGCACATTCATTAGGCATGCAATATTCATCAAAGCTGAATGTTAATGCTGGAGAAAACGTCATGTTTCATTTATTTCATTTATTACTTCACAAAGGCCATGGGGATCTTTGCACAGAGCTCAACCATCCCCACTTGTAAGGAGATGCTCCTGATAAGAGTCACAGAGAGAGAACGTGTTTTGCTGGATGAATGATCGGGTCAGTGGGTCGCTAGGGTGCAATGGCTCATGCCTGGCAGATGGAAGGGATGGGCTCTGTTTCTTCCACATGCATCATTGCTTCAAGGCTCAGCTTCAGCTTAAGTTGGTATTGTGCACAGTTATAATGCACGGAGTGGTGCATTATCAGCCTCAGACTTCACGATGACTGGACTCAGTTAATGTGCTGACTTGCGGGCACTCCTCTCGCCCACCCTCGTACACAGGAATACCATCCCAGTGCGGGTGAGTAAACATGGATCCAGCATGCAAATATCGATTTCAAGTCACCCATAACAAAAAGGGGTCTACAATGCAAGGCATGATTGTGGGGCACTATATCACTAACACGTGAACGCAATATCCTGTTTTCATTGAAAGAAATCTAGAGCAACTGGACCAGATTGCATGTCAAGACAACTTTTAGACTGACAATCAAGTGCTGAGCAGATAAACTCCAACTTGAGTAGCAGACCTCTTGCAATGACCTGCGGTGATGGTTGCAAAACAGAACAAAATGGCTGATCAGGATTATTAATGACAAAATTTGGAAACACACAGCCAAAGCATGCCGTGTAGCCACGGGATTAAATATTGCCCAACAAATTTAGTACATTTTCAAAAATGATTTTGTATCATTTCACAAAAAACACATGACATCAAATAGACACTCCATCATAACAGTTAGTGCAAAAACATGGAAGAATATATACAGATATATACAACTATATGGCAATGAAGTAACCATACATTAAAGGAAAAAAATATTATCAAAATCTTGTGGTGACACCAACTATAGTCTGTACACTAGGTTCAATAACACAAAAATTGCAATTTAAACACATTCTTAGCAATTCATGTAAGAAATAAACCAGTCCTTTAGTAACAAAACCTGTGAACAAGGCGGAACTTGGATGGAATAGCCTGCCTGTCACATGACACCTGTGAATAGTAATTTTAAAGAAATTGCAGATAGGGCCCACGTAAATGGTCTGAGTATGTCCCTAGCTGCACCCTTTGATTTTTAACACAGGCTGGGGGTCAACGCGTTTCGAACCTTATTGAGTCTAGGTTCTCCTCAGGACGAGGACTGGGTAAGGATGTACCTGAAAGGGAATTTAAGGAAGGTGTCAGAATCTGTATAGATAGTATATATTTTTGACAAAATACCACTCTGACTGTCTACCCAAATGCAGATAAAGTTACCTTCTCAGCCTACACAGGGGCTGCGTGGAGAGAAGTTGAAAGTGCCACTCAGTTGTTTCTGCAAGAACAAAGGTGGGAACTGTAAGTATGAGCGTGAAGAAATTGTGAATCACGCAGGGGCGGGACAACAATAACTGGTGCAAGATACCTGAATGCAGTGTCAAGGATGCCGGGATCCGAGGCGCCCTGGGCGGTCTGTATTGTCTGATTGAGACTCACATTATCTTCATCGTGCTTTTTTTGTATATTTATATTGAAGGCTGGAGATCAAAAGGGACAAGGAGGACACATCAGGCTAGGCGCTGTGTGATAGTCGCACAAGATGTTATTGCAGCGATTGGGAAAGAGCGCGTTTCTTACCTGCACTTAAAAATGCACGGTAGAACAGAGACGAGCCGCGGGACGTTCCAAGCGGCTGAGCGGGAATGAATCTCTCGCTGTGAGCTGCGGACAAACAAAGTCCACAGGGTTAGAAAAAACCGCACGTTAACTGTGCCGCGCTGAAAATGCAAGATTAAAGGTTCAAACGAACCAGAGTTCACTTACTCAAAGCCCTCAGTTGTTCTAGTCCATAGTCGTGCTTGCCTGCCAGTCCGGTCAGCTAGGTGAATGGGCGCCGCCCTCGGGAATACTAATTAAAGGCAAGACGGCGTTTAGGTAACCACGTGACGCCGAGGATCTTGGTCCTTGTAGTCCACCAGGTGTAAGGGGGTGCTGAATGTAGGAGTACATGACTGTTTTCCCATGCTGGGATGTCCAAAGTGGCGGGGTAAGTGTAACCTGCCGAACATGTACAGAAGACGCACTCTTTTTGTCAAGAGCGAATTGCACAATTTGTAGACATTTTTTTGAAACCCTTGGTGGTCCAAGTTCCTTCATATCTAAGGGACACCATGGACTTCATCAACAAGGTGGAGGGACGCACATTTGATCCATCTTCCCAATTGCTTGTGACCATGGACGTATGCTCTCTGTATACACAGATACCCCAACAAGACGGTCTAGATGTGATAGAACTATACCTGGAGAGTAGACCTCGTCCCCACAGAGTCCCCACCGAACTCATTGTTTCCTTTGCTACATTGGCTCTCAAGAAGAATTTCTTCACATTCGAAGATGAGATGTTTCTACAGGTGAAAGGCTCAGCTATGGGCTGTCCATTCGCGCCCGAAATGGCTATTTTGTACATGGGCCAGTATGAGGAGAGGTATGTCTACAACAACAATCCCTATAACGAGCATATTGAGCAGTGGCTCAGATATATAGATGACGTCTGGTGCATCTGGAATGGTTCTCAGGCCCTCCTCGAAGAGTTCCATACATGGCTGAATAACAGGAGCCCGGACATCAAATTCAGTTTGAGCCATGGCACGAAATCCATGCCATTCTTGGATGTGGAGATCACAGTAAGGAACGAAGAACTCTCATGCTCATTATACCAAAAGAAGACTGATAAGAACAATGCGCTCCACTATAGGAGCTACCACCCGAGGAGCCTTCGGGATAATCTCCCATACGGGCAATATCTTCGGGTCAGGCGGAACTGCTCCTCAGTACAACAGTTTGAGCTCCATGGACAAGCACTCTCGGCCAAACTACAGGAAAGAGGCTACCCGCACAAGTTGCTTAAACACTCTATGAAAAGAGCCAGATGGACACCGAGAGAACATCTCCTCGAGAAAAGATCGAGAAAAGCCTCCCAAAGGATCGTGTGTGTCTCCACTTTTGGACCCCATACCAGCGAATTGCAAAAGATCATCAGAAAGAGCTGGCACTTGGTTGAAGAAATCTTACCAGAGGCCGGCACACCACTGTTTGCCCTTAAGAAGAACCGGAGTATAGGCCAGATGATCACTTCCACGAGGCCATCAGCTAAAAAGGATACCCAGAGTACTATCTTCGGGTCAACACCAGTCAAGGGACATCGCAAATGCGGCACGTGCACTGTTTGTCACATTACGATGGAAGGCTCACTTTTCACCGACGGTAACAAATTCTGGCGCCACGAGGAACACACCAACTGCAAGACTAAATATACGGTGTATGCCATCCAATGCCCCTGCAAAAAGCTGTACATCGGCAAGACAACGCAGGAGGTGCGCCAGAGAATTATACAACACAGGTCCCGTATAAACAACAAGAACCTTACAGCACCCTTGGTGGCCCATTTCCTACAACACAAACACACAGTGAATGACATGCGATGGACTGTCCTGGCTGTGATCCGGGGTGGGAGTGGCAACCCAGATGTACGTCTGTCCCAAAAGGAAGCGTATCTCATTCTAAAATTTGATACATCCAACATTGGATTAAATGAAATGTCCGAACTCTCCAACTTGGGATCTTAAGTTCTCCCTGCATGACCTGGAGTGCCCATGTTTGAGCTGTGATACTGTGGCTGCAGTCTTTTGTACTCCCTGGAATTCATGCTCTTGCTCTCTTGCTGCTAATTCCCTGCTTCACCTCCTTTTTTTTCTACTACAAACCATGATGGGGCAAGACGGGCGTAGTAACGAGTGTTATTTGTGTTATTTGTGTCATTTGAATTATAATCAACACAGTGCACTGGGGCTTGTATTCGCTAATGTTTGAAATTTATCTGAAATTTATTTGTATGTGATTTTTGACATCAGGTGCCAAGATGTATTAGGAGTGTTTGTTTCCTGACATCCCTTGACGTTTTGTTAAGATTCTTTATTTAGTATGCGAAATGGGTGATGTGTTGCAAAACTATTCTTCAGATAATACAAACTCTTTGTTCATAGAATATGTTTATTTGCGACACTCCCTGTGACCACTTAGCTACGTGAATATTATTTCATGCCCTGGTAGTTCAAGATGCAATTTATTGTGAACGTACAATATTCCCTGCGTCACACTGTACTCCAATGAGGCACTCGCTCTGGACAAAAAGAGTGCGTCTTCTGTACATGTTCGGCAGGTTACACTTACCCCGCCACTTTGGACATCCCAGCATGGGAAAACAGTCATGTACTCCTACATTCGGCACCCCCTTACACCTGGTGGACTACAAGGACCAAGATCCTCGGCGTCACGTGGTTACCTAAACGCCGTCTTGCCTTTAATTAGTATTCCCGAGGGCGGCGCCCATTCACCTAGCTGACCGGACCGGCAGGCAAGCACGACTATGGACTAGAACAACTGAGGGCTTTGAGTAAGTGGACTCTGGTTCGTTTGAACCTTTAATCTTGCATTTTCAGCGCGGCACAGTTAACGTGCGGTTTTTTCTAACCCTGTGGACTTTGTTTGTCCGCAGCTCACAGCGAGAGATTCATTCCCGCTCAGCCGCTTGGAACGTCCCGCGGCTCGTCTCTGTTCTACCGTGCATTTTTAAGTGCAGGTAAGAAACGCGCTCTTTCCCAATCGCTGCAATAACATCTTGTGCGACTATCACACAGCGCCTAGCCTGATGTGTCCTCCTTGTCCCTTTTGATCTCCAGCCTTCAATATAAATATACAAAAAAAGCACGATGAAGATAATGTGAGTCTCAATCAGACAATACAGACCGCCCAGGGCGCCTCGGATCCCGGCATCCTTGACACTGCATTCAGGTATCTTGCACCAGTTATTGTTGTCCCGCCCCTGCGTGATTCACAATTTCTTCACGCTCATACTTACAGTTCCCACCTTTGTTCTTGCAGAAACAACTGAGTGGCACTTTCAACTTCTCTCCACGCAGCCCCTGTGTAGGCTGAGAAGGTAACTTTATCTGCATTTGGGTAGACAGTCAGAGTGGTATTTTGTCAAAAATATATACTATCTATACAGATTCTGACACCTTCCTTAAATTCCCTTTCAGGTACATCCTTACCCAGTCCTCGTCCTGAGGAGAACCTAGACTCAATAAGGTTCGAAACGCGTTGACCCCCAGCCTGTGTTAAAAATCAAAGGGTGCAGCTAGGGACATACTCAGACCATTTACGTGGGCCCTATCTGCAATTTCTTTAAAATGACTATTCACAGGTGTCATGTGACAGGCAGGCTATTCCATCCAAGTTCCGCCTTGTTCACAGGTTTTGTTACTAAAGGACTGGTTTATTTCTTACATAAATTGCTAAGAATGTGTTTAAATTGCAATTTTTGTGTTATTGAACCTAGTGTACAGACTATAGTTGGTGTCACCACAAGATTTTGATAATATTTTTTTCCTTTAATGTATGGTTACTTCATTGCCATATAGTTGTATATATCTGTATATATTCTTCCATGTTTTTGCACTAACTGTTATGATGGAGTGTCTATTTGATGTCATGTGTTTTTTGTGAAATAATACAAAATCATTTTTGAAAATGTACTAAATTTGTTGGGCAATATTTAATCCCGTGGCTACACGGCATGCTTTGGCTGTGTGTTTCCAAATTTTATCATTAATAATCCTGATCAGCCATTTTGTTCTGTTTTGCAACTATTGGAGGTCCAGGCTGACCAGTAGTTGGACCCTACACCTTTTTGTGCACTGCGGTGATGGTTGGCAGTGGTGTGTGCCATTCTTGTTCACTGGGTATCATTTGAAGGAGGAGCTGCATTCCATTTGGCTCACGTGGCCTTGACCACTAAGATGAGGCAATTCTAAAGTGATCTATACCAATATTTCAGATGGCGTCTAGCAATGGTCATGAAGTTAACTGACCTAAGCCCTGCCGCTGGAACACCCTCCTGGTGCAGTAGCACATGCTCACTGGCCATACCTATTGTTGGTCATTTGTAACAACCCCCACTCCCACCGAACCATGTCTCATCTCTTCATGACCTCTTGGTAGAGGCAACCACCACAAAAGGTACAGTTTGGGGCAATCCTCAACCTGCCTAAATAGACTGCCTAAATAGATTTGTGAGGGTTCTATACAGAAGTTGAACATTGCCTGTACCAACAGGCAACACTTATCTAAATATTTTATTCAAACCAGCAAGCTCCTAATAGGCTCTGCCAATCAAAGAGCACACGCTACAGCAGTTCAAGAGCTTCAGCCCTGTCCTCATGTTGTTTAAACAGCAAAATACTTGATTAAACTCTCAATATTCACTCAGTGCCAGAAACTCCCTCTCTTCACCTCCCTTCACATAACACAATGAACAGTTCTGTAACATGGCTCCAAGTACATGGTTGCACCAGCCTACAATTCCTGCATGGCATCACACATATCCAAAAGACTAATTGGCATGCGCTGTCTCGTCAGAGAGATGCTGTATACAGTATAGTGTGGGACGCATGCCCACTTTCCGTCCGTCTTTGTCATTGGCTCAGGTCAGTAAATGCTGGCTTTCCATTGGTTTAAGGTTTGTTGTTCCCTCCTCATGACGATAATATCATCATATGTATCCTTCCAAGGCTAGTGGCCCCTTTACTCCCCGCACTTTCTTCTGGTGCGTAGCCTAATCACAACGGCAGGCACGCAATAACAAGTTTTAGCTATGCTTCGTAGAAGGGGCTCACAATGTTTAGCCTTATTCCTACAAGCGTGCTTTGGTGCCAGCGAGACCCGTGGACGGCCGGTGCCTTTATTTCATCAGCTGCTGTGTGTGTCAGCCCGGCGGGGTGCACGGTGCATCGATCAGCTCCCAGTTTGCATTTAGTTCATCATCATGTCCCGCCGCAACACCCGGATATAAAGCGGCGCGGGCAGCCACGGCCGGTAGTGGGAGTACCGGCTGGGCAGTGACATGGGGAGGTAGAGGGGCAGGGTGGGGGGTAGTAATGAATGGATTACAGACTTTACCAGGTAAGTAAACATAAAAATAAATAAAACGAATTTCGTTGCTTGCACTGCATCACCAAATGCGATGCAGTGCGCGCAACAAAATGTGTTTTATTTATTTACTTACCTGTGAAAGTTCGTAATCCATACATTACTACCCCCCACCCTGTCCCTCCCCCTCTCCACGTCACCGCCCGGCCGGTACTCCCACTACCGGCTGCGGCTGGGCGTGGGGAACATTGATTTCGCTTCTTCCAGGCCCGCGCTGTCGGTATTGGCCGTGTGTGAGGGAGAAGGCCCGTAGCTGTTACCAGGCGAGGCAGCCGGCGGGAGGGGGCTCTACAGCTGCCTAGGGCTGCGTGTGAGGTGCATCTGAAGTTATTGCACGCTGCTCTTCCTACGCACATCGGCCTGCCCGCAATGTTTCTTACCACACACCGACCTCCACGCACTGGTCTGAATTTACAGCCCACACCGGCCAGGAGGAGAGCACGTCATCACGTGCCTGCCGTTGTGATTAGGCTACACACCAGAAGAAAGTGAGGGGAGTAAAGAGCCCACTAGCCTTGGAAGGATACATATGACGATATTATCGTCATGAGAAGGGACTAACAAACCTTAGACCAATGGAAAGCCAGCATTTACTGACCTAAGCCAATGACAAAGATGGACGGAAAGTGGGCGGAGCTTCCCACACTATACTGTATACAGCATCTCTCTGACGAGATAGCGCATGCGCTGCCTAGTCCAAGACCTAAAAAGGAGGTTCGGCGAAAAAAAATATTTCCCTAGAATCACTCTGTTTGGTCAAACATGGTCAGGATTGATCCTAGATTTTCAAGTTTAACACTGTGCAATTAAGCGTTGGTGAAAGGCAGAATCCACATTTTATTTTCAGCAGTTTTACATAGCACAAACGTTGCCCTAGGAGAAAAAAGAGCTTCACGCGGACACTGGCTATGCCTCTCCTATATGTTCAGTACAGTGAGATTTACTGAGATTCAAAGGATACTGAGCCAAGGCCTGGAGTTGAATCTAGTTTTACACTGTCTCCCATGTACCTAGAAGCTGTAGCCACTAAGCCATAATACCTCCTGTGAAAGCTCAACATATTTTGGGCTCAATATTCCAAGAAGACTGCGAGCTGAGCTCGAGCCAGGCCACTAGCTCAAGCCTGGTTCGAGCTGTCAGTGGATTGCCCACTCAATTTTTATGTGAATAGCTCAGTGCGTTAGTGCTGTCACAGAGATTCATTTGTTGCCTAGGCCCAGATTTATTAGCAATTTGCGATGATTTTGCGTTACTTTTGTAATACAAACCTCACATTAAGGATTGGCATTGGATAGTTCCCTAAAGTTGTGCAAAGTTGCGCTTTGCCATGTTTTGTGTTACTTTACGTCAAGGTAGGCGCAACCACCTATAGGTTTTGATGCAAATCCACATCTACAAACATTTGTAGACAGGGATTTACTCCAAAATCGTACGCCTTCTCGAGGCAGGCATAAAAAAGAGAAATATTGTCATTTCTCCTTGTATTTCCTACTTTGCATGTGTGCTGCATTGTACAAAACACTTACAAAGTAGGAAAAATCACAAAGGATAGTTTTGTACTGGAAGGGTCCCCTTCTAGTACAAAAGCTATTCCTTACGGAACATACACCTTTGCAATATGGTGCAATGGTGTGTACATTGGCGCGTGGCAGCCTAAAGGGTGCCAGCACAGAGAGAGAGGAAAACAGCACCATACCTTGCATATGTCGCTGTTATGTTCTTACCTTTACCACAACGCAGTACAGAAACTTCAGTAGTGTGAGTTTTTCATAAATCTTGTCCTTGAATTTCAATTCGACCATCAAGGAGGTGCATGCAATTTGTAATGCATACGTTTATAACTTGTTTTTTTCTCACTCTTTCATTACTGAATACAGGATCCGATAGGGAACCATTTTTAAGTCAGCTTTACGACTTGCTCCACTTAAAGCTCTGAGTGCGTGATAGTGGTAGAGGAACTGCATGGTCTGATGAGATCACACAATTGAGGGATGGTCTGAGAAGGGGAACAGCTAATAAAGAAGGGGGAGGAAGTGGGATGGAACATGATTTGTGATGACAGTGACAGCAACATTGAGTGAGTGTTGTAATGCTGAAATGTTAGGGTAGGGTGTCACTAAACATTTTGGAAAAGGGATCTTTTTGCTTTCTGCTCGAAACACTTACATTCATTTCAACCCCAAACGAGAGAGAGATGAGAGAGTTTAGATGTTTATTTAGACCATAGTCTATATACCATACATAAAACTTTGGATCCTTATAGTGATAACATAATTAGACCACATTACATTTAAACACAGTTTACAAAAATATAAATCCATAAAATTCTCACTGTTGGCGGAACGCTAAAAAAATTAAAATCAATACCCCTCCTTTATTTTCTCCATTACAAATTCTCTTGTCGCTTTCAAGAACATCCCCACGGCAATTGTAATATCTAAAAATGACATATCCATAAGGAGGCAAGCGGCTTGAGCACATGAATTCCCCTTATATTTTAAAAATATTGGACATAAAAACACTTTTCGTGTTACTAAAATCAATGTGCAATCAAGCAATATATGTAAGATATCATTTCTTACTCCTAAGCCACATTTACAAATACCATCTGGTTGGATCAAGGCTGCTTTTATTTTTCCTTCTGTCTTCCAAGGATTAATGCCCGCACAAACCCTTAGGATTTCGTGTCTTAACCATTTATTGGGCAAAAAATCCAAGTATGGGAACTGGGCCTCCTTTTCCCATACTCTCCTTACCCAATTAACAGATTTTTTTACCCTCAGATAATCATAGTCTTGTGATCAAGAGTATAGGAGCCCTTGATCCCTAAGCATTCCTTTTGTAAACACTACATCCAGGGATGGCTGTAAAAGGCTCAATTTTAGGTGAGCCGCTACCGTCTGGAGGGTTTTCCTTAGATCCCATGTCCAACCAAGGTTGCTGGTTTGGATTTCCTCTCTGCATCATATTGACACCTTCTGTACGCCACCTGAATCCTGGCGTTTCCAAAATCTTAGTAGGGAGATTTGGGTCTTTACGTTCCATGCTATTAGCCCTACCTCCATTCTGATTGCTTGGATCATGGTACAATTTGGTAAAGATAGCAGCATTTTAAAAATCTTTCCTTCTTCACGATCCCACCCCCTTTTACCACTCAGATAGAACACTTCTGCACCATATAAAACTTGCGGGGGGAACATAGCTTCAAATGCATTTAACATAGGTCTGTGTGACATATCGCCATATTCTTTATTACATTTTTTCAAACCACAGACTGACTAGAAGCTTTTACGGCTTGAGCCTCCAAATGAGTGCTCCACTTTAGTGCGCTATCAAACCAAAGGCCTAGGTATTTATATTCACTTACTATTTCCAATTTATCTTGTCCTAAAAAACAGTTACAATTTTTAACTCTCTTCCCAAAACATAAGACCTATGTTTTTTCCATATTAACAATTAGAAACTTTTTGTCGTAATCATTTTTATACACATTTAATTTCCTTTGCAGACCTATTTCAGTTTGGTCAAGGATCACAAGGTCATCGGCGTATAAATGGCAGGGCACTTTATTTCTATTCATACGCGGACTCCTGCTTCTTTCAATTTCCAGCGCTACCGGGAGGTCCGCTAGAAAGATTGAAAAAAGCAGGGCTGCCAGAACGCACCCCTGTCTAAGGCCATTCTTTATTGATATTTTATGGGTTAGTGACCCCTGTGTATCTCTAATGACCTGGGCCCAATTGCCACTGTGTAACTCTTTTAAAATATTCAGAATGCCATTCGGTATTCCATAATTTTCCAGCACTTCCCAGAGGCTGTTACGGTCCACCGAATCAAAAGCCTCCCGGATATCGACAAAGCAGCAAAACAATTTACCATTTTACTCTATCGATTTCCTGGCCAATGCCCACAGGGCAAAGCAATGATCTATAGTGGAGTGACCTTCTTTAAACCCACCCTGTTCCACTGGCACAATAGATCCTTGTTCCACCAAGTCTTTTAGCTTGCTTAGTATTATTTTCGCAAAGATCTTTTCTCCTATGTCTAATAGGTTAATTAGTTTGTAATTCTTTGGGGCATGGACATCCCCTTTTTTATGTATCGGCCTAATTATTGCACCCTTCCAGTTTTTGGGGATCTTCCCTTGTTCTAAGATTACTAAAAACATTTTAGAGAAGAATTCCGCCCACCAGGTCTGATTAGTATTTATTATCAGGGCTGGTAAGTTGTCTGGGCCTGCTGCTCTTGTCAAGTTCAAGGACCTTATTGTACTAAGAACGTTGACTGTTAAGCAATCCAGTTTTAAGTTCTCTACTAGGCCTCTCCAATCCCTTGATCTCTCCTTTACAATTCCACTCCCCGGGGCGTATAATGTCTATAAGTAGTCTACCCAAGCCCCCTCTTCCACTACGCAAATCATTGGGGCAACCGAAGATTCTGTAGCTGATCAGATTAGCTTCCAGAACTGACGTATATTCTTAGATTCAATTGCCTCCAATAATTTTCCCCAACAATTTTCTTTGTGGGCCCTTTTAGCGTTGCGGAGTAGTGAGGTATATTCTCTCTTTACTTTGGCGAGATTTTCAGCCCTAGCCTCGTCAAACTTTTTGTGTAACCTACGCTCCTCTCTCCTTACTTCTCTTTTCTTATTTAAGCAATCTATATTGAACCAATGTCCTTGATTGGCCTGTAACTTTTCTTTATGCTTGGGAGCCCTTGCATCGGTTCTTAGTTCTATAATTATGCTTTTAACTACTTGGTTTACTTTCTCAATAAACCATGATAGATTTTGGCCGCTCACACATCCTAACTCAACATTTTGTTGCAGTCTAGTTAACCTTTCAATAAATGCATCGGATAGCCGAGTGGTTATCCGCATCGGGTAATCCATCTCTTGTAAATTAACCCTATCGCAAGCAGACTGTGGGGCTATTACCAGCTCCAGTTTTATTAATTTATGGTCACCACATTCCGTAGGGCTAATCCCAAAATCTTTTACTAGCTCAAAATTCCATGCCAGCATTAAAACATAATCTTTAGGGCAATTGTGGGAGCAAGTTTTCTTTACCGGGCAATCTTGGGCTACCCTGCCATTTAGGCAGAAAAAACTTTTTGTCGCTAAGTAATTTCCCAACTTAGCCGCATCAGTCGGTATTACACTTTCAGAAAACTCAGCTTTTTTTTTTATCTCATATGACTCCAAAATTTCTGTATACCAAAGATCTGACAATTTAGGATTTAATTTATGGTTAAAATCTCCCACCAACAAAATCAATCAGTCCCATACAAATCACAAAATCAATCCAGATCATTCTTAAAATGTACCAATTCAACCCCGTATTCTTCCTGCGAACCCCATTGCATATAACCATTTAGGATCAACATATTTTCATATTTTTTATCAGCAAACATTGTTGATATTCTACAGCCCAAAAGCCACTTACATGTCACAAGTAACATGGATACCGTGGTCACTAAGTTTGTTCATAGTAAGATCAGTGAGCCACCTGCCGGGCGGCCTGATCTAGATTTTAATGCCGGCCGATGGATTTGTCGACTTCCTTCAACTACGGGGCCTCTCCACAAAGCCACGACTCTTGTACACAAATGATCTCGTTGTTTTTTGCAAGCTCTTTCAAAACCTCCTGCTTTACCTGAGTTCCTAGGGCATTTATATTCCAAGAGACCAATTTTATGCCATATGGCTGCCCCATTACCTATTCTACATCACTCAGTGATCTGTAAAATTCGGTTCCCTCCAAATAACGCTGGGAAGGACCTGCAGGACTTGTATTATTACTCCAATTCTTCCAAGCTTCCATCAGGTCTGAGTTATTTATGACTATATTGAAGTTTTCCAACCCTTGGTCCACTTGACTTCCAGGTAACTTCACTTGTCTCTTTCCTAGCCCTGCATGGAACCATAGGAAGGGTTTCTGTTGTGGAGCATTGTATTCTAGCACTACCTCTTCTTTAAGCACTAGTCTAATCCCTTCTTTACGTATCTCTGCATTTGTTATTGCAGTTTTAACCAGGTCAGAGTAAATTTTTACCCTAATAAACTCCTTACAGTCACACGATGGTTGAAATTCCACCTGACGAAGATCTTTTGATCCTATTGCTTTTAGGTTTGGGCAGTGGGCAGTGGGGAAATCATTTGAGAAGGTAGGACCTATTTAAATAAGAACTCTTCTTCGATTTTTTCCCATCCCTTCCCATTTTCACTTGTTCAAAGTAAAGCCACTTATTCCCTTTATCCTCCTTTACTTCCAGCCTAGGCCCCCTCCGGGGCAATTGAGTGTTAATTCGAGTCCCTTCCTCCGGTGTGCTGCTTCCCCGGTATACCTTATCTTTAAGGAGAGTCTTACGGCCTTGTATACTTACTACCTTGAGAGGTATATGATTTATATTGTTTATCTCCTTCTCCTGGTGGTTTTGCTTCCTACTGCAGCTTTCCTTTTTTACCAGCATCCTTCCCGATTTCTCAGCACATATTCTAGTTAATCTTGCTTCACTCACTGTTTTAAGGGGTTCAGACATTGTTTCTTGTTCAAGTACTCCTATTAGCTCCTTCCGCTCCCTTCTCTTTTTCATCACTCTTATGTTGCCCTTTCCTTGTGCAACTCTTCCTGCCCGTCTCACTCATTTTGATAAACCATAGCTAATGTATTCACCCCTTCTTTTTACCAACATCGGCCATCTTGATACATAAACCTCATGGTCGGCAGTTGGTGATTCAGCTTCATGGTTAACTAGTGAGAGATCAACGATTCCGACCTCCTCCTCCCCCCCCCTCACCGGGGCTGTGAACACAGGGTCCGAGTCAGGTCTTAACATTGATGGCATTTGCCCCCTAATACCATATAATTCTCCCTCGATTTTAGATAGGTGCATTTTCTGAGTTTTTAAAATATCATTGTTTAACATTGTTACTTCTAGCAGGCCTTAGAGTGATTTTTGCAGCATTAGCATCAATTCCAGCATTGAAATTGCAGGGGTCTCCGAAGATTCTAAATTTATCTCCAGAGATTGTTTTTCACCATTTATGTCACCATTTTTTTCCATATGCGCTCGGTCTTTAACTTCATGTAAAACCGGCCTTAATATTCCATTTAAACCTCTATCTGAGGTTTGGGCTACTTCCACTTCTTCAATTTACCTTGAGCCCAGGCTATCTGCTTCTTCGTTCATCTGTAGTAACAGCCGCCGAGAAGAAGAAAGTTGCGGTGACATTATTGCCCCTTTATGACCTATCAAAGATTGTATTGATTGAGTCCACAATGCGTTCATCAAAGATTAAAGAGGAGCCCCCTTTCCATGATTCCTCCCCTTCTTCTGTAGCCATAGATTTAGCGGGGTAAAAGACCCTTTTAAAATGCTTTCCCACAAAGTCTTTAAGGGAGTTTGATGCTATACTTCTCTTACTTCCTCCTTGTTGTTGTTCTTTTGGGGCTTTCTCTTTTTTCCTTTGGACGCGTTTAAGTTTTGGCTCTGCCCCTGGGCAGGTCAGGCTCTCTCTGACAGTTTGTTGATCTCCTGCAATGATCTTTGCTTTCTGTGCAGGTCCCATTGTGCTTTTATTTTTCTGAGGGGCCAATTAGCACTTCAATTATTGTCTGTTGCAGTTGTACTAGCCGACCAATGTTATCCCACACAATGTCCTCGGGAAAGGGGTGGGGGGTAATTACAATTGGTACAAAAAAATAATAATAATTTTATCACTTACCTCTGTTGTGCCTTAATCTTATTCTTGCGCCTGTGCTCCGTGCCCTTCCCTGCTTCTCCTCTTGAAAATGCCCTAATTTGCAGTAACATAGACTGGAATCCTCCTTGGACAGCCTCGCTATATAGCTACTGTGAGGCTAGTGAAGATACAGAATTATGCAAAGTTGAGGGGAGTGGCTACCTCCTGGCTCCCGCCACGCTGTTTCTCTCCTGGCTCCAGCTGCGCTCTCACTCCTCTCGCCTACTTGTACCCTGCCGAGCTGCCGCCTCCCTGGGCAGAGGCTCAGGCAGGGGGCTCAGGTTTATATGCTGCTGCTCAATCCTCTTGAGGGCAGCGGCAAAGGGTGGCGAGCAGCGGCAGCATTTCTAACGTCGTTTCTAACCTCTACCTAGAAATGAGGGGAATTCTTCCCGGGACACACGCAGAGGGTTTCCTATAATACACGCGGGCTGGCCTAGCCTCGCGTTCCAGCTCCTCGCGTCTGAGCTCCAGCGCCGACGCTCCGCGCACAGCACGCCGGGGTCACAGGGTCATGATCACGGCGCTGTACAGCTGTACAGCAACAACAGAGGAAACATCCAAACAAACCCATCTGCTTATTACCAAGACTAGAAACTGTAGTTTAATCCTTGCTGCAATGTGAAACTAACAATATTGGTCCTGTGTAACTTCACTACCAGAGTAGGTGGTCATGGTGAGGACAGGAGGGCAGCAGATTAATCAGGGTAAATAACGGTCTGTTCTCTAGCCTTTTGACTACATTCTAACTGAGTGGATGTGGGCCCTCTTATCGGACTGCAGTGACCTTCAAATGTTGCCCAGGCTGCTCTCCTTCCAGTCAGTGTTCACCAGCCACGGCCGGTGGTAGGTGTAACTGCAGGGCGGTGACGTAGGGAGGAGGAGGGGCAGGGAGGGGGGTTGTAATGTATGGATTACGGACATGTAAGTAAACATATAAATAAATAAAACGAATTTTGTTGTGCGCGCTGCATCGCATTTGGTGATGCAGTGCACACAACGAAATTCGTTTTATTTATTTATATGTTTACTTACCTGTTAAAGTCCGTAATCCATACATTACAACCCCCCACCCTGCCCCTCCGCCTCCCTACGTCACCGCCCTGCAGTTACACCTACCACCGGCCGTGGCTGGTGTTCACACTGTTGATTCACATTTAAGCACACTTGTTTTGCAGGAATACTGCTTTTTTATTTTTAAACCACAATGTTTCTTTTTTTCGTCGTCCTATATTAATGCAAATGTCAGGTTCAAGGCTCTAAAGTCACATAGGTAAAATGCAAGCCTTCATAAATAGTTCGCACTGACATCACTTTAACACTGGGTGGTTTCTTTTTATATGTATCATTGGGGTTAATCGTGAAAGATCTGTTTAATGTACTGTTTTTGGAGACACACTGGTGAAAGGGATTTGACAGTCCCCTCTCAGACTTCATTAGGTGGATTATAATCTGGATTTGTTGCGTTTATTCATAAATGCCAGGTTTTGATTTCAGTTTTTGGTGACACAGTAGGAATGATTTTCAACACGAGTACAGATTAATTAAATATGGGCAGGTTTGCAAACGTGATTATGTCCCAATGAACTTCCTTATTGCATAGCAATTAGAATTGTATTTAAAAGGGTCTATTAGTCTGTTTTCGCATAGTTTGAGAGTTGCAATTTCTGGATGGGACTTGGACAGCTGGGGCTTCGAATTGGTCTAGAAATCTGGCAACACTGCACAGGGGAATCAACTGACAGGCTGATCCTGATGGAAGTACATGTTTTAGTGAGCATGTTAGACATTATTCTCACATGGCTAAGATATGTAATGTCAAGTTACAGAACATATATGCTCATTTTTGTTTTTTGAGCAACTTCCAGAACGTCTCTGAGAAAATTATGCAAAAACTATTTTGTCTCAAACATGATTCATGAAATCCCAGCAGGTCAGCATTTAAAATCACCTTGTAACACTCCACAAATCCTAAAATTAGTATGGTACCACCAACAAATGATTTATATTGGAACTTAAATCTGTTTTCACTCTTTATACAAGCTCCTTTTTGTGACCATCATAACCTGCCATTTGCTCCATTGCATTTCAATGTGGTCCATGACCAAGAGAACTGTAACAGCTGCCACAGCTTGTTGTCCATGTTTTTTGCCAGCCAATAAGTGAGGAGAAGTACCAGGACCTCCACACTCGCCCTGAGTGGTCTGTGTTTGCTCACTCTGCCTCCTTACATATTTATTTTAATTCATTTGCAGGACACAAGGACCAAGTGCCTGAGTCTTGCAATGACAGCTAAAATATAATATTCAGGTTCAAACCAACCAATCAGGACTGATTAGTCCCATTTAAATTGGCCAATCAGAGAATATGTGGATAGTAGCTTGCTAAATATATAATTACTTGTTCACCTTAATTTCTACTTCTTAATGTGTGTAAACCAAATCACAAATAGCACAATCTGTGGACCCAGATCTAGCTTCCTGATGAATGTTCAGCAGTTTTTGCTGTAGCCTTGACTAAACAAGTATGTGGAAAATGCATGGGAATTTAGCGTTTTGGGACCCCTCTTTGATCTCAGCTCCCGCTTCACACATCACCCTGAAACTTTCCATGAAGAAGCAGAGGTGGATGAATTTTTTTGGGGAAAGTTTTGTGGACATTCATAAAACGGGGCCAAAGTTATTGGCAAACCAAAAAAGCTCTTAAAATGGATTAGCAGACCTAACTATGACTAGGTTGTCTATTATCTATCTATCTATCTATATAACTATGGGGCGTGGCCAAGCTGCAGACCAAGTTCCGCACAGCATTGAACCGCCGTCAGGCCGTCCCAGTTAATAACATCTGTCTCCTGAAATATTGCTTGCAATGACTGCTTAGTTTACTCTACCTAGTCCTCCTGTGACGGAGAAGCCATGATGCTGCTCTGATCCTTCGTAGTTGCCAGCAATCTACAGAAATCGTCTCCAGACCATTTGGGGGAGGAGCCAGAGCCGTTGTCCCTACACAGCTCGAAATTGCACCTGGGTCTCTCCGACTGGAACCTGGGTCCATGGCACCCTGGGGATTGCTGCGGAGCTACTTCTAAACATTACCTCTGCGGAGAGTGCAGCAATTGATGGGCCTTCCCTGAGGAACTGAAATCTGAATTAGGCCTAGTGAAACATTTAGTAACGGTTAGAAATTAGCGTGATGCACCTATTAGTCTAGTCAAGGTGTTCGAGTGTTAATGACCTCACACTTGTAATAGTTGAGGGTTTAATGTATGCTTTATTTTAGTTATTTGCTTTTTTACGAGCAATATACGTTAACCCGACCAGCGCCATTTTGTGGCCTAGTCAGCCTGCAGCATTGGTGGAAACCTACCATTACATTTAGCAAGAGTCGTTCTCTCGAGAAATAGTCTGACAAATGTTGCCAACTGGTGCTCCTGCCTGTTAGGCCTGTCAAGGTTGTAGGTGGGGGTAGGATGGATAAGCACAATCCAGGAGGTGCTGTGCGGACTCTCCTAGAGCTGGCAGAAGGGAGTCACCCTCCTCGACCTTGCTATAACGAGCTGAGCTAAACTAAAGATGCTTTGTGTTCCATATATGGTCTTTTCTTTGCACCAACCTGTACCAACTTGTATTTTTCCTTCTTAGGTAACGGTTTCGAAATGTAACAGTATATATGTGATCTGTTGATAATGTGCCAGCAGTCTTCTCGGCGGACCTCGAGGGGTTAGGTCGCGAGAGGCTCCTCTGGCAGAGTTGTTTGTTTAATAAACGATTGAACCTTCTACACTGCCAACTGACTGATTAATGGTAATTGGTATTAGGGCTATTAGTAGGTATAGCTCTATATGATTGTAATTATTTTTACGGTACTTCAGTTGGCGACTCCGCCGGGACTCCGCGTTGGGGTCGTCCCTCTGTAATCAGAAAAGAACGGGACATTGGGAAGGGTGATCTTGATTGGGGGGGGGAGGACCGACCGAAAGTTCGAGGGTTGCTCCGCTCTCCCGATCGAGAGAGCCTCAGCTGCTAGGACCCCACGCCGGAGTCCTACGGGTGTAACCCGGGAACAGACCACCTTGGTCTACAGGAGTTGGCAGTGGAGAAGCTTGCAATCGAACCTGAGTGCACCAGGTGAGTGATTTGTTTTGTCTCGTGTTGGATATCCTTTGGATTTGAATTTTATATTTGGTGGTTTTATGCCACAGGAGAACTCAGAAGGGAGTCTGACCGGGCAGTATTGAGACTGCAGGGGCAGACGCTCCTGTTTTGGAATATTCTGAAGAATAATAGAGATTGGGACCAGACGCCTTGGTGTAACTTGTGGAAGAAGTGTACACCCGGCCGGATTGCTCTCGGAAACGCTGTCAGCTGAGATTGGGTATCCCTCGGACAGATCTGGAGTGGCGCTTGAAAAAACGGGCTCAGCCAGAATAGTCCGGGAGGTGAACCATGAAGGCTGCCGGATGGTCCGTAGGTAGATCTGTGGTTTGAAAACCTGTGTGGCTATCTCTAGGCAGTCTAAGGACAAGACTGTTTGATTCTGATGGGTGATTTTGGGTCTTTTTGGAATTTGGAAGAATACGTGAGTTCTCCGTAGATGGGAGTCGACGGGCTCCGCCTTCTGTTTGAAGTAAGTTGTTTGTCGTTTTTGTTGATGTAAAGATTGTTGTCGGTTTATTATTTGTGTGTGATCGAATTTGATTGTAAACATGGCCATGTGTATGAGAGTGTTGTAAATAACATTTTCCTTTTCTGCTAGCAGTATTTAGAATATATATAGGGAGGGGCAATGCAGTGTTTTAGTAAGCTATGCTTCGGCTGTATTTGCCGGGGGGGGGGGTACGAGACTAGACAAAAGCCAGCCGGCCCCTCCGGAGGGGAGCCCCAGCCATGATATGTATTGTAAACATGGGATTGCCCCACTCTTATTCAATACCATATGGCATAAATACACCAAAGACAATGTAGAGTTACAGTGGCCGCTGACAGGATCCTTTGATGAGAAAAAGATCCAGTATTTGCAAGACCGTCTGTTTGCTAAACGCCGCAGTCAGGCCATGTTTGACACTCTCAACACATGGCAGAAAGAAGCAAAACGGAGACGTATCAGGGCAGAGAAATTAGTGAAGATAAAACAAGGACAGACTGTAACTCAGAAAGCCATTGCTCATGATAAAAATTAGACTGAACAAAATATCGAGTGTTTAGATAGGCAGTTTAGGCTACAGGTAGATAAAAGTTATGTGATTCAAAATGAAGCAGAAGATGAAATAGAGGATTTGCTGAACGTTCGAACTCCCCCACCATATGCGCCACAGCGCATATATCCCGCTGTATCCCTACACACAGCTATGGCCTCTTCGGCCTCCGCTCCGGAGGCAGATGTGTCTCTCACCCCTCTGGGTGCTACTCATGCCACCCCTACCTCATTGAGAGACACGGCTACCCTTATCCCTGACACACAACAGCCCCGGGGAACTTCCCAAATAGTTTTGGCAGCACCGAGTCCCATATGGACCTCTCAATCAGCTGGTGCGACACCTGAAGAGAGGGATCGTACTCCATTGGGGGATCCAGGTGGTATGAACACTAGGCGACTGTTTACGAGAGCCTCACTGGGCTATAGTGAAAAGGAGGCTATAGCAGAACAGGCAGTTAAGTGGATGCGGAAAGATGTATATACAGTGGCCGATTTATGGAGTACCTTAAGGGACCTTGAACCGGTTATGCAACAACATGCTTTGCATCAAATGTCCCGGTATCTTATTGACGCATGGGAACAATGCTTTCAGGACGGATTGGCCCCTCAAATATTGTATGATATTTTGGACCTGTTCATAAGTTCGATCTAAGTCCGGTGGAAGTGTACAAAAATGTAGAGACATTGGTGAAATACCGAGGCCCAATGTTTGTACAATGTCCCAACTGGGATTTTCAACATCCCATGAGGGAAGTGCATCCCATTTTTCATCCAGAGGTACTTGAAGTACGTGACGGTAACAATCAAGTTACAAGAGCCCGAGAGGATGCGCGGTTTCAGGAGCAGTGGGTGTATACGCCATGGAAGCGAAGTGAAGTCCTTGCTTTAAAATCACAGCTGCCTGACCCTCGTAAAAATCCCACCACTTACCATAAAGAATTAACTGAGGCCGCAGCATCAGCAGTAATGACTTTAGCTCATGTCGAATAGTTTTTCGGGTTGTTAGTTCCTGTAGATATATGGCGACAGGTTCATAACACCGATCATGCAGCGGAATTGGGGGGAACCTGGAACCAGTTGAAAGACTGGGACCGAGACTGCAAACCTGGAGACAAGCCCAGAGATGAAATTACTACTCTCCCCGCGAAAATAATTGCCTACATGCATACACTAATTCCCCCACATAAGGTCGACTGGGATAAATTGACTGCTTGTAAACAGAAGAAGGACGAAAGTGTTTCTGATTTTTTCACTTGATTTGAGGGTACTTTCATTGATTTTAGCGGGCAGGACCTTGCCACGGAAGGTGGGGGTCTGATTGTTTGTAAATCGTTTTGTGACTAACCTGATACCTGAAGTCTCTGCTCGACTGCAAGCCGCAGAGAGTACCTGGACTACCTCTACCCCCTCCGTAATGCTAAGCATGGCCCAACATTATGAGCACAGGGAAAATGAGAGTAAGGATAAAGTAGAGAAAAAGGCCAAGGATCTTAAAACACGGTGTTGTTACAGCAAGTCATTCGAGGACAAGGAGGAGAAAGAGGAGTCCGAGGGCCAGCATCCAGGGGGGTGGGGACAGGAAGAAGTGCAGGCCCAGCCCCGCCGTTAGGCATAAATCAGTGTGCTTATTGTAAACAGGAAGGACATTGGAGAGCTCAGTGTCCGTTACTGCGTGCCCAGAACGGAGCTGTTCGAGGACGGGGACGTGGTCTAGGTGGCCCGGATAGAAGTGATATGCGTAGGGAGGAAGTCGCTCAGGGGCAGGTCTGAACGAAACCACTTTGATAACCCTCAAGGTAGGCAATACTTTAATGAGGATTACGCATTTGGAGATCAGGATGGGTATGCTTATCCATAGGACAGCCAGGGACAGAGTAGGGGCCAAGTGTCGATCCCAGTCAATCAACATGGACCTTATGTGAAAGGGGAATTGATGGGGACTTCTGAGAATTTTCTAATTGATACAGGAGCAATGAATAGTTCTGTTGCTCGATCATTGGTTCCAGGGGCGGCTCTGTCCGGGCAAAATAATGTATCAGTGGGATTTTCAGGAGTTCCGTTGGTAAGCCCCATCTCTAAACCCCTCCCATTCACTATTGGCCCTGCTACAATTGATTCCCCCTTCTTGTTGACTTCGCATTGTGGTGAGAATTTATTAGGTCTGTATATGTTGAAGAAATTAAACGCGAAAATATATTCTTCCCCTGATGGTGTTTACTTAACAATACAACCCCACACTGAGAATATGAAACAATGTTTTGCTAAGAATGAACCTCTTCCCCCTGAGTTCGATGCCATCCCTAACACGTTGTGGGCAACAGGGGATGCAGATGTTGGTAAATTAGACATCCCTCCTGTCCACATTACACTGAAACCTGGTGTAAAATTGCCACGTATACCTCAGTATAAGATCTCGCCGGCTGGCGAGAGAGCTTTACTCTCCATTATTCAGGATTTAATTGATAAAGGGGTGGTGGAGGAAACAGCTGCCAATATTTGTAACAGCCCTATTCTCCAAATTTTGAAGAAATCCTCTGATTCTGGATCTCCCGGGAATATTGATGCATATCGTTTTGTAATTGACCTGCGGGAGGTGAATAAGATAGTGGTGCCTCAGTATCCTGTGGTGACTGATATCACTACTAACCTCACAATGGTTCCACCAACTGCCCAATATTTTTCGGTCATTGATCTGAAGAATGCTTTCTTCAGTATCCCGATTCATCCAGATAGCCGTCAGATCTTCGGCTTCTCGTTATCTGGCCGAAGCTTTAGATTTGGTCGTGCACCTCAAGGCTATACTGAAAGTCCGAGTATCTACAGTCAGGCCCTTAAGGCCCTTTTGGATGATTTGGTCCTGCCCGCTGGTAATGTGCTCTTGCAATATGTGGATGACTTGCTGATAGTGTGCGACCCTGAGAAGGGTTGTAAGGATGCCACTGTTAAGTTACTGCACCATCTGGCGGCGAAAGGTAATAAGGTGTCCCTGTCAAAATTCCAATACTGTCGACAGGAGGTGACCTACCTAGGTCATCTACTGTCGAAGGAGGGTAGGCGTTTGACTCCTGAGCGAATTACTACTATCTCTAACATGTCTGTCCCTTGCACCCAGCGTGAAGTTCGTGCTTTACTTGGCATCACTTCCTACTGTCGCCAATGGATACCTAATTTTTCTCTTCTTGCTAAACCTTTGTTACATTTAACCACTAAAGATGTGCATGAACCTCTTCCCTAGACTGACGAATGTCAGCATTCTTTTGACTCTTTGAAATCTGCTCTTTGTTCTGCACCCGTCTTGGGTACTCCTGATTACCATAAACCCTTTTGTACTCTATGTCCATGAGGTCGACGGTTGCTCGCTTTCAGTGTTAACGCAAGGATTTGGTGGTAAGCAACGACCTTGAGCTTATTTCTCGGCCACATTGGATAATGTTGCCAGAGCGCTTCCTAGCTGTCTGAGGGTCACTGCAGCTGTTGCGGTGGCCATCTGGCAGTCGGAGGGGCTCGTTCTAAATTCTAATCTAACAGTGATGGTACCGCACGCAGTGGGTGCATTGCTAAATAAAACAAAAACGCAGCATCTTACAAGTGCACGCCTCACAGGCTACGAATTGACATTGTTTGCTCCACATATTACAATTATGCGATGTGCCACGTTAAACCCTGCCACATTGTTACCTCTCCCTTCGAACGAAACTACAAATGATGTACATGATTGCATATTTCTGACTGAAGAAGAAACGAAGGGGAGGATTGACCTCACTGACATTCCTCTATCTGACCCCCAAGGGGAATTATATGTGGACGGGTCTTGTTTCAAGTTAGCAGATGGCACAACAACAGCTGCATTTGCAATCACTACGCTGAAAACGATAGTTGAGACCTCTCGAGTTCCCTATCGATCAGCTCAGACTGCTGAACTAGTGGCCTTGCTACGAGCCTGTGAACTAAGTGAAGGACGCGAGGTTAACATCTATACAGACAGCCAATATGCCTTCGGCGTGGCCCATAGCTTTGGGCGGCTGTGGAAGGAAAGGGGTTTTCTCACCTCCCATGGTCAGAAAATACAGAATGGCCCTTGGTGTTGCAATTACTTGCTGCCCTAACCTTACCCAAGAAATTAGCCATTATAAAATGCAGTGCCCATAAGGCAGTGGTGGACAAAGTGGGTGAGGGAAATGCCTTTGCTGACTAGGTTGCTAAGCAAATGGCTCAGTCCACTTTTTCGACTATGTTTGTAATGTCCTCTGCAAGATGGGTGGAAGAAACTGATTTGTTCAATAATACTATGGAAAGTGTGAAAGAAATACAGAAGGAAGCCACCCCAGTTGAATTGGTGCGATGGGAACAGGAAGTGGGAAGGTTGGATGAGAATAACTGTTGGGTTGATTTAACGGAAAAACAAAGATGGTTGTTGCCCAATGCTTTGGTACAGGCCGTTGTAACTATGGCCCACGGTCCAGCTCATATTGGAGCTAAAGGTATTTGTGCTTTGTTGGACCCAGTATGGAATAACCCCAACATTCAAATGACAGCTGTCCATTTGGTCCAATATTGCATGGTCTGTTTATAACATAATCCAGGAAAAGGGGAAAGTGTGTTGGGTGGGAACTTTGCACCTCCGATTTTGCCGTTTGAAGTACTTCAGATGGATTATATCCACATGGAGCGCGTCAACAACTTAAAGTATGTTTTGGTAGTGGTTTGTGCCTTTAGCAAATGGGTTGAGGCCTACCCAACTAAAGATAACACTGCTTTGGCTACAGCAAAAGACCTCATTAAGGAGTTTATTCCTAGGTACGGATTGCCCCGCTTGATCTGGTCAGACAATGGGGGGCATTTACATGGGGCTCTTGTCAGACATATCTGTGACGGGCTGCAGATACGACAGAAATTCCATGCAGCTCAACATCCTCAGTCAGCAGGACTAGTGAAGAAATATAATGGAATTTTGAAATTAAAAATGGCTAAGATTCAAGAGAGTACTGGTTTAAAATGGCCAGACACTTTACCCCTGGCCCTCATGTCATTACGAGTTACCCCCCATTCACGGTCCGGGCTCTCACCCTATGAAGTGATTTTTGGGCGGCCTGCTAATGTATGGGGAGTGCCCAGACCACGGTCATTTACTGATGTTGAATATCCTATGTTGATCGATTACTTGTATACTTTGGCTATAGATCTCCGTTCTATTCATCAGCAGGTAGCATCCGTACTGCAGCCCCTGCCAGAGGGCCCCGGACATCAATTGGAACCCGAACAGTGGGTGCTAGTCAAAAAGTATGAACGAGACACCAGCTTGGCTCCGAGGTGGTCCAAGCCGTATCAGATCCTTCTTGCCACGCGGACGGCTGTAAAGGTGGATGGGAAGAAGCATTGGATATATGTCTCCCACCTTAAACGGCTGCCACTCCCGCTTCCTTATGATCAACAGCACCTGGATGGAATTTTGACCCAGGAAAGTGAGAGAGCCACTGCATTTGTTCCTTTTTCCGACGCCTGTGAAATAGAACCAAGGCAAGAAGAAGGAGTGATGGGATTGGGCGAAACGGCCCCAGTTGAACCCGCAATTGCCCTAACCCTGTCACCAATACTCCAGTAAGCAGGGGCTCTGATGAAGGAAACGTACCTTCCTCTGTGCTATTTTCTGATCAGGAAGCTCCGGGTCATGCGCGTTACAACCTACGGCCAAGAAAACATCACGGTACCTCAGACACCACGGCTAGGAGATAAGGAAAGACTTGAATAAATACGGTTTGTTCGATTTGTGTCTGAGGTACTGAGCGAGACACTGGACTGAACTCGTTGAGAGCTGGAACTTTGGTATTGTGCTCTGTTCAGAAAGAAGACTGTCACATGTAAAAGGCCAGGTTGTACATCGGATTTCCGCGACAACGGCGTTTTGTTTTCTTGAGATGAACAATAGGAGTCTGCCTGTGAGACTCTAGATGGACACAGGGAGAAGAACCCTCTGGCAGGAGGGACTGCTTTGCCCGAGTTTAGCCTTGGACGTTTAGCTAGGAATGTACCCTTTTGGTCGTATTGTACCTGAAGAAGAACGCCCTTTTGCACCACGATACTTGCCATTTTATGAGCCAATGTTTTCTGCTTGGACCATGCGTGTAAAAATAGCATTTGTGTTAGTAATAGTCATAATATTAGCCATTTTTATGAGTATATTCGTATATTTAGAGTATAAGCACCCGATGAAAGCGATGATGCCCACTACTGTTGCCCCACCTGAGCATTTGATGTTCACCTTAGCCCCACATAAGGAAAGACATCGTCAGACTTACGCTAAGAATGTATTTGCAGAAATGCTCCATCAAACCCATAGCACTACTAATATGACAGATTGTTGGGTTTGCGGACTTCTGCCATCAGTTATGCATTAACATGATTTGTTTCTCTCTCTGCTATTGTCATATTTAGGTAGCTGTGAGGCATGGTTGCAAATGTTCTCGGCCATGTATAACCATTATGTGGAAAACCCCAAACAGTATTCAGAAAAAGATTATAACATGATCCTAGCTTACATTTAAACGCACCAGGGGTTTGATCCAGCAGGAAATGGGGGGGAGGGATCATTGGATCCAGATGCCTCTATGAATTTATATACGGCAAGCGAAAACAGTACTTGGTTGAAAGATGAACTTTACGATTTTTCTAATTTTAACCATTCTCAGTATTTCCAGCAGTTTGTTACCAGGAATGTCACTAGTGAGCGTGTCTTGCCCATCCCTATCTTGAATACTTCCTCTCTCTTTTGTGTGCAGGGGATTGGGCATGTGCAGGTTGGGAATAGTATCTGTAATTATACATATGGAAAGAATTTTTTTTAGCAGTCCTCCATTGTTAACGCCTCCAAATGTGTATTTTGTTTGTGGGGAAAAGGCCTATACCGGGTTACCAAGGGGTTGGGCAGGCCTATGTTATCTGTCTTTTCTGTACCCCCTGTATATATAGCACCGTCAGACTATCACAAAACTCATCAACTTCACAACACAAAGGTGGTTTCTAATAGGCAGCGAAGACAGCTCGAAATGACTGAGGTTGACTAAACTGACACTTCCTTGCAGCAGTTTACGGATTTTACTAAGGGTTTGGTTGCATTCTGGGGACCGATACTCAATAGTAGGGAGATAAGGCGATTGTCCAGGGTAGTGGAGAATGTCATTAATATCACCACTGAGATTATGACAAACATAACTGAAGAGCTTCAGGCTACGAGACTCGTTTCTCTTCAGAACCGGATGGTTCTTGACGTCATCTTGGTCGATCGAGGAAGAGCATGCCGGGTGATCAGCAGCTCCTGTTGTGTTTACATTCCAGACTCCGCCCCCACGGTCCATTTAGCTATCCAGAAATTGCACCGCTTTGCTGCCGAAATGCACATTGAGAATGGGTCCTGGTTACTCTCTAGCTTGTTTTGGGGGCTTCTGTCTACCTGGGGTTGGAAGTTATTGATGATAGTTGCTGGAGCTGCCGGTATCCTCTTTACTTGCTGCCTTTGTATGCAATGTGGTCCGGCCTGTTGCTCTTATTGTGCTACCAAATGGACAGCCATAGACAGCTTCTCCCAGCCCTTCTAAGTCTCAGATGCTCCAGGAGGAGATTCGTGAGTTGATGGCCAGTGATGAGGAAGTTTTCCGGGATTAGTGCTTTTCTTAGTTAGCTACATCACGCTAAAAGGAGGGTTTGAGGAACTGAAATCTGAATTAGGCCTAGTGAAACATATAGTAACGGTTAGAAATTAGCGTGATGCATCTATTAGTCTAGTGAAGGTGTTCGAGTGTTAATGACCTCACACATGTAATAGTTGAGGGTTTAATGTATGCTTTATTTTAGTTATTTGCCTTTTTACGAGCAATATAGGTTAACCCGACCAGCGCCATTTCGTGGCCTAGTAAGCCTGCAGCATTGGTGGAAACCTACCATTACATTTAGCAAGAGTCGTTCTCTCGAGAAATAGTCTGACAAATGTTGCCAACTGGTGCTCCTGCCCGTTAGGCCTGTCAAGGTTGTAGGTGAGGGTAGGATGGATAAGCACATTCCAGGAGGTGCTGTGCGGACTCTCCTAGAGCTGGCAGAAGGGAGTCACCCTCCTCGACCATGCTATAATGAGCTGAGCTAAACTAAGGATGCTTTGTGTTCCATATATGGTCTTTTCTTTGCACCAACCTGTACCAACTTGTATTTTCCCTTCTTAGGTAACGGTTTCGAAATGTAATAGTATACATGTGGTCTGTTGATAATGTGCCAGCAGTCTTCTCGGCGGACCTCGAGGGGTTAGGTCACGAGAGGCTCCTCTGGCAGAGTTGTTTGTTTAATAAACGATTGAACCTTCTACACTGCCAACTGACTGATTAATGGTAATTGGTATTAGGGCTATTAGTAAGTCTAGCTCTATATGATTGTAAATATTTTTACGGTACTTCATTCCCCTCTCTCTCTCAGTCCCGATATTGCTCTTGCCATGGGCTCCCCCCCATTCCCAGTGTGCTTGGGGCGGGCTCGAGCTGCCATTGATGCTCCCAGATGCCCCAAGGAGACAGGGTCCTCGGGTGAGCCTGGGAGGCAGCCACCCGCTGCACTGTCGGGTTTGCTGGGAGCGGGATGTGGTCTTCGTCAGATGCACTCTTCAGGCCACCAGTCGATCCACCTCCACTGACCGCCTTCAATGGCATGCCTAATACCCACTACAGATTACTCTGCAAACTGGCCGTGAAGCTGATGCATCTTCTCAAATCTGGGCAACGGCAGCAACGGCCCGGAATGGCAAATCTGCAAGTTTTGAATACAGGTCTTGTGGCAGAAATCCGTACACTTCTCCAGACAAAGCTTTCCTCGGAAGGGCTGGCTCTCTAGCGCTTCTGGCCAATCTATCAGGAGACCGCGTTGAGTATTGCTACTCATGTGCAAAGGTATGCTTGCTACAACCTCTTGCCCGGCTAGTCCTACATATAAGATCTGGCAACAGATACCAGCCTCAAAACTTGCTCCATCAAACAGGGCAGAGCGGTGCTACACATCTGGCTGCACCTCTTACAGTGGACAATATGACTGGCGCCTGGCCATTCCCTAGGCTAAACGACAACACATAGTGCTTCCCTACCACTTGCCTCCCACTGAGTGCCTGTTACAACGCCTGTTGCCACAAACTTTGCACAATACTGCTGCTCTTCCCGACCGTAACTGGAGGCCCACAGGGGTACGCTGCGAATCTCCTCAGCTGCACATATGCATGACGGTATGGGCAAAAAAGACCCTAAACAGGGAGTTGTAGCATTTAGCAAAACAGCTGAGAGGGCACAGGACTCCAACAACACCATGGCAGAGGGGGGCCAGGAGATGACCATTACGGCAGATTCTATCACCACCCATGCCTCTTTGCTGTCAGCGTTGAGAGCTGGTTTTAAGTCACCAGATAGTAGGTTTGATACATTAGACACATGTCTTGATTCAATGGGGGCCAAACTTGATGTACATGACCGACGACTGGACACAGTAGAAGATCGAGTTTCAGTTCTCGAAGATGGCGCGGCCTAGTCCACTAAACGATTGAAACGCATGGAGAAAATTCTAAAAGATGTAGAAATAAAGAACAAAGATTTAGAAGCGTGAATCCGGCGGAACAATCTTCGCATTCTTGGAGTCCCGGACTACACAAATACAGGGAGGATAGATCTTTTTGTGGAAACAATGCTCATTGACATTTTTGGGGAAAAGGGGCTTCTTCACTCCCGGATTTGTTGTTGAGCACGCCCATCGTCCCAATCCAGGTTGCCCGTCGAGACCCATCATTGCGCGCATAATGAACTCTCGGGATAGAGACACTGCACTACGCCTGTCCAGGGAGCAAGAAGAGCTTACCTGGCAGGGCTCCACAATTTCACTCTATCCTGACTTCACAGTAATGGTCCAAGAGGCGCGATGCAAATACTCAGGTGTGAAATCGACTTTACGAAACTTGGGCCTCCGGTACGGCATGCTATATCCTGCACAATTACAAGTGGACATGAACGAACGACCCCGCTTTTTTGACACACCTACTGAAGTTCAGGAATTTTTCAGATCATACAAAAACTCTAGCAGTCAGCAGGGAGATGCTCGAGTTGGCTCTTCCCCTCCTCACAGCGGCTCTGCTGCCAGTGTGGAACTTTTCTCACATGACTAACACATACGGCAAGCTTGACTAGCAGCTTGTTGTGTTAAATAGCAGCCTTCCAACTGTTAGTATCATATTTCTTAATAACTCTACAAAGCTGGGTACTGTTGGAGTGTTGCCTCCCCCCCACGTTCATAGCACATTGGTAAAACCACAGATTGTAATGTACCTGCCTGGGCATTTGCATTTCCGACTGATATGTTTACAGGATGCATTTGCTAATTGTGTATTTGGATTGGTTCCTTGCGTACTGGGGCGCGAGGCTTGGTGGGTGGAGGGGATGTTCCTCTAACTGATAATTACACCTTGATTACTAGTATGTTTAATAATATTCAAATGTTTCTTGCCGCACATTGCACACTTTTCACGCATTTCAATGGCCCTGATGACAACAGTACTTAATCTTCCAAATCACTACAACCTGTCCATGATAACTTGGAATGTTAGGGGACTAAACAACCCTAGAAAAGGAAAGCAAATGTTGCAGTACCTGCAAAGGCATCATCTCGAGGCAGCCTTCTTAAAGGAGACTCACCTGCCTAAATCTGATGTTACACATTTTGCAGCTGGGGGCCCCATTGTTTTTTCTCTAATTACAGTACAAAAGCTCGGGGCACAGCGACACTGATTCATAAGAGACTCCCTTTCTCTCTGTACAAAAGCTACACAGACAGTGAAGGCTGATACACTACACTAGTGGGTAAATTAATGGGCCATGTTGTGACATTCATCTGTCTGAATGCCCCTAATATTGTCTCCCCGAATACTTTCAAGAACTACATGCCACAAAGCTGCAAAAGGGCTGTTTACACACCTGAACTGCACTTTACTGACAGTCCTCCGAGCCCTACCTCATGGCCCGGCATCCAAAGATGCATTCTAGAGTCAGACGAATAGCACAGCATCCCTGGTGGATTGGCTGGAGTCCCCAGGCCATGTGAGGCCTGCATACACCATCCGGGACCTAGGCCCACCGTCTTGGGGGGAGATCTCTAGGAGAGGGTCCCAAAGGAGTGCAAGCTTTTCGTTATGGCCTTGTGTGAAACGGCCTGCCTAAACTGCCTTCCCGCCGAGGATTTATAGACCATGATTGCCTCCTTGGAGTTTGTTCTACCGCATCGTGCCCCCAAATGTGACTGCTTAACTTGCTCTATCACTGCATAGTTGGAGATGCTTCAGAGTGACGGTCAAGTGATGTGTCTGGGAACTGACGGCGCAAAATGGCGGAGCGCGAATGGAGCCACTATTTTGTTGTTTCTTGTCCTCTCCCTCGGTCCGTCGGACTTCATCCTGCCGACCCTCAGTCATTGCTCCTCAGCTGGACGGCCTTCTCTCTTTCTCCCCCCCTAGGTCCCTGTCTCTCCTAAAATCTATCTCATCTCCCTCCCTCTCTCTACCCCCTTTCGATGTCTTATTTCTCAGTTCACTCTGTTGATAAGTAACATACAATCGTTTTTATCCTAATCGTTGTGATAATAGAACCCTGAGTGAATGTACTATTTTGCATAGTTACAACTCTAACCACTAGTATATGTAGTTGCTCTTTGTACTTGATATCACCATTTTGTGATTCTGAGCTTTTTGTGTTTGCATTTATCTCCTGAGTGACTCTAAAACGTACTCATTTCCTTTTTCTGCTATCCGTATCTCTTCTTTGTGGGACTCTTCAACTCGCTGACTCCCTCCCTTTGTCCTCCCTGACTCTTGCCTTTCGTGTATCCTGTCTTTTTCTGGATCGTTAATTTATCCTGGTATTGTATGTGTTATTTTCCTGTAATTAATGCGATTTTCTTTTACCGTTTGTCCCCCCCTGTTGACCTGCCAGTTCCGACCCTCTTCCTAGCCCCCTGTCCCTTGTTGCCTTTTGACTAAGCACTCCTTCTCCCCTTGTTGGGGAAAGATCTAATATTCTAACTCTGGAGTCTCAGTGTACCCTCTAAGAGAGTCCACAGTGTCAAGGGAACCACACACAGCTGAGGCATAGTATGGCACCCCTTACCAAAGCACTCCCTCTCACCGTGTTGGGGAAGGATCCAGTAGGTAGACCTTGGAGTCTGAGACCCCTCTGAGAGAGTCAACCGTGTAAAGCACCCTCCCTCCCCTCTTTCCATGCTCTCTCTCACCCTCCCCTACCGCTTTCCCCTCTTTCATTCTTTGTCTACTTTTCCTGCTCCTTTCCCCTCCCCCTGTATCTCTCCCCTTGCCTGCTACACCTGAGTCCCTTCTGCCCTTTAACTAAGCACTCCTTCTCTCCTTGTTGGGGAAAGATACACCTAATTTTACTCTGGAGTCTCAGTGATTCCTCTGAGAGAGTCCACAGCACTAAGGGAGCCACTCACAGCTGAGGCATGGTACGGTGCCCCTTGCCAAAGCACTCCCTCTCCCTTTTTTGGGGAAGTATCCAGTAGGTAGGCCTTGGTGTCTCAGAGACTCCTCTGAGAGAGTCCACTGTTTAAAGGGAGCCTCTTGCATCTGAGATGGGGGAATGATATCACTACCCCTGGGATCACAGCTTACTGGACTTTGGACGCAGCTTTTACTCGTCTACCGGTTTGTGCCCCCGTCACCCTCCCCCTCTTCCTTCATGTTTTGTCTCTCACCCTCCTCTTTCCCTCCTTCATTCGCTGTCTAATTCCCCTGCTCCTACCCTCTCCCCCCTGAATCGCTCCCCTTGCCTACTTTTTCCCTAACGCATATGCCCTTATTGTTTGTCTCGACCAAACATGTAAACAATGTAGCTATGCTCTAATACCTGTTTAGCCTTTGTAACGATGTAACCTGCAACTTTGGTCTGATACTAATGTAAAGCGCTCTGATACCCCAGGGCTATATAAAAACTTTCAAATAAAATAGAAAATAAAATAAATAAACACAAATAAAAATAAATACTGATTGCATTTTAATGGGGGGGGGGATTTCAACCTACTCCTAAAGCAGACATTAGATTGTTCCTCTGCTTCAGCTGACACTAAACCTCGCTCACGACGAGTGCTGTTGTCCAGTGGGAATCACTACACCTGTCTGATGCTTGTAGAAAGCGCAACCCAACAGCTTCAGGCTACACTCACTACTCGGCCCAACAAGACACGTGGACTCGATTAGATGATTGGTTAATCGCCCCGGAACTGTCAACATGGTACAAGCCTGCAATGACTCTTCCCAGAACATATTCTGATCACGCTCCAGTGATACTAAAAGTCTGTGTTCCCAGATCGGAAGGTCATGAACGTCAGTGGAGATTCCCTGGCAGAGCTTTGAATGATGACTTGTTTCTTTCAGAGATCAGGGAAGCAATAGAAGACTACTTCAAATTAAATACGGGGTCTGTGGAGACTTGGGCGGTACTTTGGGAGGCCTTTAAGCCCTACATCAGGGGAGTTACCATTTCAAAACATGATGGAGTGCTAAAGGATCTCTGAAGGACCTTAGTACGCATTGAACAGCAACTCATAGAAATAGATAACATAATGCTGCGCTCCTGGACTCTGAGGTACAACAACGCCGATTAGCACTTCTTCTGGAGTTCCGAGAAGCAGCAGACAGGGAAACTAATTTCCTGAGTAAGTATGCCACAGCACAAAGATACGGTGAGGGCAAGAGACCGGGATGTACCTTATCATGACTACTGAGGCCCCCATTTGCTAAGTACATCAGAGAACTTAGCACTGATTCGGGGCACCACCTAACCGACACGGCTGAGATTCGTGCTGAATTTCTTGCATATAACAAGACTTTGTATGGGTCCAAAATTGTGCACAATACTACAAACCAAGCTGACTATTTTTTAGAGATAGCTTTGTTCTACATGGAAAAATGTAAGAATTCCTAGCTGAACCTTTCTCTTCCGATGAAATCATCAGCGTGATCAACATACTAAATGGCTCCACTGCTCCGGGCCTCAACAGTTTTACGGGAGATTTCTATCAAATGTAAAAAGACATATTAGCCCCTCTACCTCTCAAGGTTTATAATGAGTCCTTAGAACGAAAACATCTACCTCCTACTCTCAGAGAGGCAGTGATTGTTTTGCTGCCCAAGCCCGGTAAAGACCCCTTGTTATGTGGGTCTTATATGCCACTGTCATTGTTAAATCTAGACTACAAAATCTTGGCGAAAAGGATTGCTTTGCGTCTTTCCCTACTACTGGACAAAATAATATCCCTAGTCCAAATCTGGATTCATACCCGACAGATTTATTTCCTTGAATCTTCGTACCCTGTTTGTTGTAATACACAGAATTAACCCGGCAATTCCAGCTGCAGCAGTCCTGTTTGACACTGAGAAAGCATTTGACTCCTTGCGGTGGCCCTTTTTACTATCGGTAATGTGCAGGCTGGGTATGCCCATGGGGTTCATTGATCTCACATCCATTCTCCAATACCGTGCCCACTGCTAGGATACACATTAACTGCACACTATCCAGCCCCTTCACATTATCACAAGACACCATGCAGGGTTGCCCCTTATTGCCACTCCTATTCATACTAGCAATGGATCTGATTGTCAGACAGTTTCAGGAACGCCATCTGCAGAGGGGACTCCAGTTTAATACTGGGCCCTTTTGGTGTCGTTATCTGCAGATGACATCATTCTTTATGTTAGGGACCCTCAGACTAACCTAGATCCGCTAGTCAGAGAGATTATTAGATTTGGCAGGTTCTCTGGCCTCGGAATAAACTAGCACAAGTCAGTGATATTCCTCCTTACTACAGGCAAAGTGAGGTGGGATTGTGAGTTCCCACTTGCTTGGGGTACTGATTTGGTTAAATACCTAGGGATTCACATTCACTTGGATGCCTCTGAAATTATTCAACTGAATTATGGTAAGGCTGTACACAAACTCGAACTGCAAGTGGACAAGTGGCTACGACTCCCACTCTCATTGCAGGATGTGTTGCTTTGATCAAAATGATTGTCCTCCCCATCTCTTTAACAACATCCCCATCCCACTAACAAATCGTTTTTTCAAGACACTACAAACCCACCTCATCCGACTGATTTGGTGTGGTAGAAGGCCTAGGGTGGTGAAGACATTGCCTTACAACAGGGGAAGATTTGGTGTTCCTATCTTCAATTATACTACTTAGGAGCACAGTGCAGTTATGCGCACTCCTAGTTCCACCCGGATGCCAGGATCCCATATCTATGTCCAGAAGCTGACCTGATCTTACCCGACACACTTAATGCAGTGCTGCCTCTGGGTTCTCCACGAGACCTGAGTGACATCCAAATGGTCTCTACCACTAGTTGGGCCTGGCAGAAACTGATCAGGGTTATGGTTTCCCCGGTGCTATATTCGCCTGGACTACCGATCCCCAACAATGGTTGGATACCCATCACAGGGGAAAAGATTGTACAAAGTGCACTTTCCAAATATGATCTGAACACAGTTGGGGATTTGTACATTGACGGGCAAATATTTTCTATTTCAGAAGGGGCTACGTTTAGTGGTGCCTCGTTCATGGACAAATTTGTACTTAGCCGTATATGGTCAGCATTGAGGGCAATTATCCCTGGATTCCCTTTGGAACCTGAACCATTCGCTCCCCTCTCTGCTGTTTTAGATAGCACTGGGGGGTACATTTAATCTCCAAGATGTACAGGGCATGCTTAGATGTAATCATGATAAATGATGCCAAATTAAGAGTTGCCTGGGAGGCGGATCCGGGGCACCCCATTCTGGATGACCAGTGGGCAGTATGTTGCAGTCAGACCAAGGAGGTATCCCTGAACAGTCGTCATAAACTGATCCATTTTTAATTCCTGAGAAGAACTTAAATTACCCCCGAGATGACACATAGACTTGACCCTGACAAATCCCATTGTTGTTTGAAGTGTAAATCCCAGCACTCCGATTTTGCCCAACTCTCCTGGAACTGTGGCAAAATTAAAACTTTCTGGGCCGCAATTTTCCAAACACATCAAACCCACCCCAGAGGTCGCTCTTCTGGGCTATGTGACAAACTTTCCAAAGGCAGTCTGGAAATTTACCGCATAAGATTACTTCTGGCCAAGAGAGAAATTGCCATTAAATAGGGGGCGCATACCTGTTCCAACACTAACGGACTGCCTAAACAGTCTTGCCTCTTGCAACACCAACTATGATTTATACTCCACTACGCTCCCTAAAACGTCCTGCCTAGGGACATATGGGGCCTGTTCAAACACCATACGTCAGCAGCGCAGTCACTCTCTACCACACAAATTTAACACGGACTTGTACCAACTGGAGTAGGCTGAGTGATGCTGGAAACAGAAATGTAATTCTTAATTATGTTATAAATGTATTTCTTTTTGAATAACACACAAGTTGTATGAAACTTTGACAGGCTGGAGTGTCGCTCACATTATTGTTGATTCAAATGTTCACGTTGAGCTGAATATTGCAGTGGCTAGAGTTTGTGTGGAACTGGCGAGTTACTTAACTTCTGCTGTATAGGCACTGTCATTCCATAAATATGTCCAAGTTATTGAAGAGGCGATGTTATTCTTTTGAAACTGGTAAATACAGTTACAAAAAGGTATATAACTATAACTCATGCCTTAAGGTAACTACAACTTGATAACTCACTTTTCGGCCATGCACAGCTTTCTCATCAATAATTTCATTACAAATATTGGCAATGATGTCAGAAGATGTCATGAGTGAGCCCGTCTTTGAGGCCAAAGTACATAATTAGCGGGAGGAGGGCATGCATCCCTCTGGGCACATGAAAAAAAAAATGTGGGGAGTGCACATAGGCCCCCTCCCTGAGCTTTATTAGGCCCCAAGTACCCCATCCCTCAGAGCCAAATGCAATTAAACAGAGTAGGGGCATGCAGCCCACTTCATGAGCCTTCTTCAGGCCCAGGGCCACCTGTAATTTGAACAGGGAGGGGGCTGCCTACACCCTCTCCAAGCCTTCTCCAGCCCCAGGGACACTCAGGTCTATTGTTTTTGTTATAGTTGGGTGCCTCAGTGCCCACTCTGGGCACTCCATGCAATACTTTGGAAGCCACTGGGATCACAAGGGCCCCACATCCCTAACTGTTTCCACGCATTATGCTGGAGCCAGCATTGCTCCAGTCAAGAAGGAACAGCTAATTATGCATGCTTCTTCCTGGCAGGAGCAATATCTGTTCTGTTTTGCTTTCCCTAGGATTGCGGGCAGTGAAACAAAATGGAAGTCTGCTCCTAGCTGGCAGACACCTTTTTTGAATCCCCCACCGGGTAGGAGCAAACTTGCATGTTTGCTCCAATTTGGTGGGAGATTTTAAAATGCTCCTACTAGTCGGGAGCAAATACATTTCCCTGCCCACAATAATGTGTGTAGGCTTCTCGGGACACACTGAGCCGGCCCTGAGTGATAGGATCCCCAGGGCCTTTAATGGCTCAGTGAGAAGAGCTGCAAAGCCCAGTTCCCTTAAGCTTTGTTTTTGGTCCTGGGGATGAGTTTTATAATGTACAATGACTTGGGTTTCAGGGGGACTCTGGGAGATGGACCCTGTTCCCAGGGATGTTGCCACCCACCCCATTATACCACATGTCATCTCCAGTGGATGTGGTCCTGGGACACAGGCTTGGAGAGGGGAGCCTGCTCCCGCCCTCTTCACAAATGGTTAAATTAATGACAGGCGGATATTTTTTGCCTCAATTGCTTTCGGCTCTAGGGTTTGCCCATGTATGTCGCCCCATAAGGCCGAGGGGTAGGATATCTCTACCCTGCCCCTTTACAATATATATATTTTTTTATTATTTCAGGACAGGGGACTAAGTCCCTGAGTCCTGTAATGGCTGTCAGCAATATTTTTCTCATGTTGCTGGCTGCCAATCAGAGCACTTGCTCCCACTGGAGTCTGAATTCCACGTAAGGAAATTGTTCCTAAGGAAAATAAAATGCTTGGACCGATTAGACTGCTCTACGTATTTTAAAAATGCAGACCCAACCGTTGATAATTTATTAACCTACAATTATAGAAAAATTGCTACCAAACAAGTACAATCTGTTGGCCAAGATCTGGCTTGCTGCCAAATTTTCTGTAATTCCATTTGGAAGTTGTTGTGGAAGTGGTGCCTGAAGAAGTCTTTGGAAAATGCATTGGGAAATTTGTTTTTGGTAGCCCCTTTTTCTATCTGCCCGCTTGACGGTTCACCTCTAAACTTTCCAAGAGCTGAGGTGAATATGACTTTTTTGGAGGAAAGATTCTGTGAACATTCGTGAAACAGCATTAAAGATATTAGCAAACCAAAAAGAAATGCCTTCTCTTTGGAATGTATATATTCCATAGAGTGGTTGTGTAGTTATATACACACACACGCGCGCACACACGCACACACACACACACACACAATATTGCCTACTGGTGATAGCCAGCAGTTAGTTATAGTTAGGACCAAAGTTTCCAAAGGAAAAGTGCTTTTTGTTTTGCTAATAACATTTTTACAGCTTGACAAAATTTCACCCAATTTTCACAAAGCTTCCCTTTTTTACTTGATCTGCTGTGTTAAAAATGTTTCAAGGTAATTTGTCAAGCAGGGGCCAATAGAAAAGGGGGTTCTGAAAGGCGTTTTCCCCAACGTTATGTCTAAGAGGATTTTTCATTTTTTGAACAATACTACAGTCCGAACCGCTAAACGTAATTTCACCCAATTTGGCAGAAAGCCAGATGTTGGATAAGAAAGTGTGCCTTTTGTGATTTGTTGTAAATCCATTCAGTTGTTTTAAAGATATTCAGGTTTAGAAATATAGATATCTGGGAGCCCAAAATCCTGCTGAAATTTGATTGGCAGCCAACAATTCAACCAGGAAGTTTTGGCAGCCATTTTGGGACCAATAAACACGATAGCACCCTATTGAAATGCATTGTAGTGAGAGGGAGTTTGTGTGGGTCAGGAGAACATACACAGGATGATAACAGATTTTAGTTACAATTTACTGAAAAAAAAAAGGTTACAGAGACAGTAAAGTTAGGCTCATGTTTCACTCATACAAAACCAGAGAAATGTAGCAGTTATAGTAAGCTGAGCTACCTATAACTCGCACCCCTTTGATGCACTGCATATGGCCTCACATATTAGATCACTCGTGAAATTATCACGTTTTTTAAATGCTAATTCCTAACTATAACGTCCCTGTAACCTTTGTTTTTTTTAGTGAAGTTCTTAGGTTTTTTTAACTAGCAGTTACGTTTGCTGAGTGGTTGAGAAAGAGGGCTGGCCACTGGCTGATTCTCAGGAATCCTGCTGTGTAGGACTTACAGGATGTACCAGGAGGGCTTCTTGACCCACAAAGTCCCTCAGGAGTAAGGTGGACATCATCTCCCAACCAGTAGTGCACCACAAGCCACATGTGGTGGAAAAAGGGGTAATGTCCTCCGAAGACCTCTTAGCAATCCTGCAGTGTGGGACTCACTGAATATAACAGGAGGGGCAGTTGAACCCCAAGGACGTCCCTGGGTGCCAACTACCTCTTCTGTTATCTCCTGTTATCCTCCTATTATTAGTGCACCTCCTGGTGCACTATTAGTACGGAAATTAAGTCCTCTTGGCTTTTGAGGATCCTTGGGTGCCAACTACCCCTCCTATTAAGTCCAGTATGTCCCACACAGTGGTTTACTGAGAGGCGTTCAGTGGCTACACCCCCTTTCTCCACTACTCTCAATCCATCCCCTGACGCACTACTAGTTGGGGGATGAAGTCCCCTTTGCTCTTGAGGGTCCTTGAAGGCCAACTACCCATCCTGCCACCTCTAGTAAGGCCCACATTGCTGGATTACTGAGAAATTGTCAGAGGCCAAGCCCACTTTCTCCTTCACTCTGCAAACTCGCCTCCTGATGCACTACTGGTTGGGCGAAATAGTCCACTTTAGTCCTGAGACCCTCAGGAGTAAAGTGGAATTCATTCCCCAAACAGGAGAGTGCCAGGAGGTGCGTTTGCAGAGTGGTAGAGAAAGGGGGCATGGACTTCAAGTTCTCTCAGCAATCACGCAATCCCACTTATTGGAGGTAACAAGAGGGCTTGTTGGCCCCAAATACCCTTAGACCTTTAAGAGGATTCAATTGTCCAACTACCACAGCACCAAGAGGTGTGTTTGCAGTTTGGTGTTGTAGGGGGTGTGGCTTCCGGACAAGTTGCCGGAGTTTTTATTTTTAAATATTTTTTTTAGGGAAGGGTAGCTGTGTAGCCCTCCCCTTCCCTTGGCTGATTTTAGCCCCAAGAAACCCATACCCCAAGGTCAGTCTTTTTTTTTAAATGAGGAGGGGGGCACGCGACCTCCCTCCCCAGGCCAATCACAGCCTTTTCCTCTTTTAAAACAAAAAATAAAGGAAGGGGGGCCATGTGGCCCACCTTCCCTGCACCAATTTCGGCCCGGGGTACCCCATCCCCTGGGGCCTGCCCTATATATTATACTTTTTTTTAAATGGGAGGAGGCCGCGTGGCCCCCCTCCCAGGGGTATTTCGGCCTGGGACCTTTATTTATCTTTTTTTTAAAGGGGAGGGTGGCCCTCCAGCCCTATTTCGGCCCTGTGGACCCTGTCCCCCAGGGCCAGGCCCTCTTCTTTTTTTAAATGGGGAGTTTGTCAGCGTGACCACATCCCTGGGCTGATATTGCCCCGGGGATCGTATCCCCAGGGCATGACCTCTTGTTGGGGACCAAAGGGAGAGCCTCAAGCTCACCCGCGGTCCCTTCTGGCTCCCCGCCGCCTGCAGAAGCCAGCATTGCTGCTATGGCTTACTGGGAGCAGTGCTCCGGCCAAGCCGTAGCAAACTGGAAATCCTGGGTGTGGGCACCCTGGGACATTGCTGGAGTTGGCCCTGGGGGGTGCCGGTCCCCAGGGCCATCCACAGCTCCACGAGGACGGCTGCACCCCCCCTCCAGCATTAATTAAACCCCGGGAGGTGGATGTCCCCGGGGAGGTGTGGGGCGGCTGGTGACCCCATGCATTATTTTTATATACAGCCCTGGGGAGGTGGCGGTCCCCAGGGCTGTGGGGGGGGGGGGTGCATGGGCCCCCACATTTCAGTCAATTTACCCTGGAGTGCTGGCTGTCCCCAGGGCTGTGTGGGGGGGCTAATGCTCATGAATGATTCTTTAGAGCTAGCGACTCCTGAGGCGGAAGCCGGTAGTCAGGGCACCTTTTCCTAAAAATATTGAATATTGTGTGCTGTGTTTGGCCTCTTCTTTTAACCCATTCATCGTTTTGTGCAAACTTTTGTTTCTTTTAAATTTTACTTTGTCTCCCCCATCCACCTCACCTGTAGTGCTTTAGGGGCTCATCCTCGCTTCCAGGGGCCGATTTCGGGCTCTCACTGGTCGCGGGCTCTGACCCCCCTCTGACGGGCGCCATCTTGGGAGGAGGTTGAGGTGGAGGTTGGCGGGCTAGTGCTGTGGGCGAGTTCAGCCCGGTACTATAAGTGGAGCACTATTGTGCAAGAGCGCTTCTTTAGAGCTAGCGACTCCTGAGGCGAAAGCCGGGAGTCAGGGCACCTTTTCCTAAAAATATTGAATATTGTGTGCTGTGTTTGGCCTCTTCTTTTAACCCACGCACCGTTTTGTGCAAACTTTTGTTTCTTTTAAATTTTACTTTGTCTCCCCCACCCACCTCACCTGTAGTCCTTTAGGGGCTCATCCTCGCTTCCAGGGGCCGATTTTGGGCTCTCACTGGTCGCGGGCTCTGACCCCCGGCGCACTCTGACAGGCGCCATCTTGGGAGGAGGTCGAGGTGGAGGTTGGCGGGCTAGTGCTGCGGGCGAGTTCGGCCCGGTACTATAAGTGGAGCACTATTGTGCAAGCGTACTTCTTTAGAGCTAGCGACTCCTGAGGCGGAAGCCGTGAGTCAGGGTACCTTTTCCTAAAAATATTGAATATTGTGTGCTGTGTTTGGCCTCTTCTTTTAACCCACGCACCGTTTTGTGCAAACTTTTGTTTCTTTTAAATTTTACTTTGTCTCCCCCACCCACCTCACCTGTAGTACTTTAGGGGCTCATCCTCGCTTCCAGGGGCCGATTCTGGGCTCTCATTGGTCGCGGGCTCTGACCCCCGGCGCACTCTGACGGGCGCCATCTTGGGAGGAGGTCGAGGTGGAGGTTGGCGGGCTAGTGCTGCGGGCGAAATCGGCCCGGCATTATATAATGAACATTGCTTCCCGTCCACGCAGCGGGCGGGCGCAGCGGGCGCGCCGATGGTGCACCAGAGGCAAGCCCGTCTGCGCCCGTCCGCGCCCGTCCGCGCCCACCCGGGCCAAGGGCCAGAAACTCTGCACGTTTCCCCTAAGCACCCCATCACTTTCTCGCGTGAGGCTCTCCTTCAACTGAGACCTAGGAAAAATCCCACATGCCATTTCCTACATAGGTCAGATGGCCCATATACTCAGTGCGCCCGTTGCACCCATTTCCTACAGGGAAAACATTTTCCCGAACCATCTATGACTCTTTCGCGCATGGCCCTATTGAATTGCAGGTCACTGCCGAAACACGCCCTGGAGATCAATCTTTTGATCCAGGACCATAAGCTCAACATACTGTTCCTTACGGAGACATGGTTGTCTCCTAACTCGGAGACAGACATTGTTAGTGTGCTCCATCATGGATATCTCATCCAATTCCAGAATAGGCCTATTGGCAAAGGGGGCGGGTTAGCTATAATTTCTAGAAACCATATAACCTGTAGGATGACGGACAGCGGCATCGCCGACTGTGAGAGCTCCCATTTCACCGTACAAATCTCGCCTACTAAATCCCTATCAGGCCTTCTGGTGTACCGCCCCACGGGCAGCCCAGGGCACTTCAGTAGCTCACTACTAGAAACAGTTATTGCCTCCGCCTCTATCGCGGCTAATTTTATTTTTATTAGGAGACTTAAATTTTCATTTTATTGATCCCCATGACAAAGGTGCAGCTGAACTTCAGCTCGACCTCAAATCTTATGATCTAGGATTCATTAATACAGACGCCACTCACAATAAAGGACACTTGTTGGACCCCATTTTTTCCAATATTCCTCTCCTGCAATCCAGCCCCCCTGTTCCTCTTCCCTGGTCCGATCACTTTTTGGTCCCGCTCTCCTGGCAAGTCGGTCCTGTCACATCTCGAGCTCCGGTCTCTCGCACCCTGGAAAGAGCCTGGGCCAAGCTCCCCCTGGAGATCTGGACTCATAGACTGGAGCAGACTGCCCCCTTACCCGACCCCGACCCCGTGGTGGCCGACAAAAACTTTACAAGTTGGCTGGATAGCTCACTCAACCTTGTTCTTCCTAGGAAAAGAGTCAATAAGAAGAGCAGAGTTTTTAAATCTCCCTGGTACACCTCTGAACTCAGAGACCAAAGGAAAGGATTAAAAAAATTAGAGCGCACTGGAGGAAAGACTGGGCCAGCCATAACAAAGTTGCCTATCGTTCAGCTATCAGGTCCTATAAAGCTTCACTCAAGACTGCCCAGGCTGCGTTCTATGAAGAGAAAATTAGAACCTCCACTAACTCTTTTAGAGAAACTTTTTGGATAGTGAAGGAGCTCCTGAAGGTTCCTAATCCCCCTCCAGTCCCGGACATCTCTTTTATTTTAAAAAATGCTTTATTAATGACACAAGCAATAAAGAAAAACAGAGAATCAGTTACAAACACATACATAAACCAACAATCATAATTTGATATAAACACATCATTTTTGCGTAAGAGACTAAAACTTACACCCGCGAACTAATATAAAGGAAGAAGCAAAAATGTATAAAATCAAAAAACGGCCATTAGATTCACAGCAGAAGAAAAGTTCCCCAGATTTTATCAAATTTTTCAATCGATTGTGCACCTCTTGTTTTTTCTAAAGAAAGTTCCATATCATAAATTTCATTCACCAAGAACCACCATTCAGTAACATGAGGTGGTTTAACTAAAATCCATGCTCTTGCAATAACCAATCTTGCACATGAGATCAGAACAAATAGCAGATCCGTAAGTAAACAAGTGGAGAACGAGATTCCAAGTAATACCATCTCAGCTGTAAGAGAGATAGAAAGTAATAGTTTCTGCCTCAAAATAATTTCTATCCCATTCCAAAATACACGGAGCAATGGGTATGAGTAGAGCATATGCTCCAGATCTGCAGCCGCAAAATTGCATTTGGGGCATTTAATACGGTCGTTGGGAGTAATGTTTCCAGACCACTTAGAAATTCTTAAGGGGGTGTAGCATAACTGACAAATCGTTTTATAAGCTTGTAATTGAAGGCTAGAAGAATGAACTAGGCTATTAATACGTTGAAAAAATTGTGTGATGTTGTTAGGAAGTATACGCCTCCCCATTCTAAAAGTCAATTTCTCCGCGAGGTGTGGACAATCATCAGTCTTGAACTGGCTGAAGCATTTATAACCTACGCTAATTAAGGCTTTGGTTTTCTCTCTATAAATACAGGACCAAAGCTCGGAGTCTAATAATTGTTTTAATTTCATTTTACCTAAGAGAAAGTCTCGGATTTGTATATATTTAAATCGCATTTGTTCCGGTAGTTTATAGAGTAATTTAAGTGTCTCAAACTCAAGTAAGCCTGTTATACCATATAAGTCCCCCAGCCTAGTCACCCCAAAGTTAACCCATGACCTCCCTACTTTATCACAAAAAATGCCCGGCAGTGCCGGGTTATCCCAAAGCGCCAGATTAGGATGAAACAGGGAGGCTGCATCAGAAGCTAAAATTGTATTCCAAATGCGAACGGCATCCCTGACGGTCTTGAACTTTACTCTCTTAAAATAATTCGGATCGTTAGTTCTGGCAAGAAATCATTTCGAATCTGGTCCTAGCATGAACTGATGAAAAAAAAAGTGGATTACTAGAGTTAAAAAGGCTACACAATCGACCCAGAAAGGCTTAATTTGTACTTGAGACTGTAAAGCATTTATAAATGGCTCCATAGAAAGTGCAAATAAAAGCGGAGATAAGGGGCACCCTTGACGAGTGCCTCTCAAAATAGTGAAACTGCAAGACAGCATATTGGCATAGCCTATTTTGGCATTTGGGCAATCATACAAAGCCTGTATTTTCCTTAGCAATTGTGTCTTAAAAGCAATCTCAGATAAAACTGCCCAGAGATAATCCCACCCCACCCGGTCAAATGCTTTTTCAGCATCTAATAGCACCATGCCGAGTGGGGGGGATTAATAGCTGCTACATCAAATGCAGTAATCGCCATATTAACATGCGCAGTTGGGTCCCTGCCAACCACAAAACCGTGCTGCTGTGCATTAACTAATTTAGGCATAAGCGGGGCAATGCCATTGCAAGCAGTTTGGCATAGGCCTTAGCGTCTGCATTAATCAGAGAAATAGGCCTGTAAGAGCCGCATTCTGTAGGTACTTTTTTTTTTTTAATATTATTTTTGCAGTTCTCCAAGAATTAGGGGCCTTGCCAGTATCACCTATTTGATTAATGGCAGAGCACAGAAGGGGGAGCAGTTCCTCACTGCATAATTTATATAATTCAATTGGGAGCATATCATCTCCAGCTGCTTTCCCAGAGGGGAGGGAAGAGATGGCAAGTTTGAGCTCCGAAAGCGAAATCTCTTCTTCCAGCTGTTCGATCATATCAGCCTCCTTCTCTAGTACCCGATTCTTCTGAATATATTTCCGTAAATCTTCCTCCCTGGGGTATTGTTCCGGTGTATAAAGTTTGCTATAGTATGAAACAAATTGTTGCAGTATCTGTCCAGGTTGATTATATGTAATACCATCTTCTCCTTTTATGTCTTTAATTAAAGAGCTAGCTCTATCATCAGCTATTTTATAGGCTAGAATTTTACCGATTCTATCACCGCTTTCATATTGCATCAACTTATATTTATATAATTTGGAGCTAATACGCTCTCTAAAACGTTTTTTTGTTTTAGATCTTAAAGTAATTAATTTGAGATCCAGCTGTTTTAACGTTAATAGAGTAGGCGCTCTTACAGCCCCCTGTCTGAGAGTTTCTGCGAGATGTTTCTCTAGTGTCAAAATATCCGAAGTGATTACCCTCATCTCCTCCTTGCGTTTAACATTTTTTCTAAGGATAAACTGCTGGGCAAACCCTCGTATGCTCGCCTTACAAGCGTCCCAAACATAAACCAGTGTGGCGGAATCCATATTAAACTCCAAAAATTCTTTAATATGGTCTTTGAGCTGGGAAATGAATATTAGATCTGACAATAAGTATCTAGGAAATGAAAACAGCCTTGGTTCAATTATTTTAGGTATAATATTAAATCATAGTAAGATAGGGTTATGATCTGAAGTTACCCTAGGGCATATCTCCATTTTACATGTTTCTATTATGTTGTCAGAGGCCCATGCCATATCTATGCGTGAGCACATCTTATGAGACGCTGAATAATAAGTAAAACCTGATAGGTTAGGATAAAGATTCCCTCAAACATCCTTAATATTATGTATACTTGAAAGTTCAAGGATAGCGGCTCGTGTCTTGCGCATACGTGTAGATATACCTTGCCTCGTAGTGTCCTGTACATAATTCATAACACAATTAAAATCGCCCATAAGTATTAGCTCCCCTTCCCAATCTAACAGCTCCATATTTAATTTATCAAAAACATAAGCATCATCAGTATTTGAACCATATATAGCGCAGAAAACATATATAGCGTTTGATAAATTAATTTGTACAATGGCCCATCGTCCCGCTTTGTCAGCAGTTGCTTTAAGAATTTCTACTTTAAATTGTTTTTTCTTAAGTATGGCTACCCCTCGAATAGAAGCATTTAGAGTTGTACACGTCAATAACTCATACCCTCCCTGCGCAAGCAATTCCCTATCCTTATAACATAAATGAGTTTCAGTTAACAATGCTAAATGAGGATTATACATTTTAAGCTCTTCGAAAACCAGTTGCCTTTTACTTTTATTATTAAGGCCTGCAACATTCCAGGCTAAACAACTAATTTGATACATTTCTGAACTCTAAATATATCCCAGGTTCTTGTTTTAGTCTAAGAAGAAACCTTCTCTTTAAATACCTTACACATTCTATGCTTGTCTCATCTTTTTTAAACAAAACCCCCTCCAGCAACTCTACCCCCCAACCCCAACCCCCCCCACCCATAGTACTACCTACCCGGAAGCCTCCCTCTATTTTCTGCTGCCGCTGGAGGGGCAGCCAACCAGAGAGTATTCCCCAGGAACCCCAACCCTTCGTATTATATTCATACGCAAAGATCAGTAACCACAAAAAAAAAGAGAAAGGAGAAAGAAGACACAAAGGTGCCGTAATAGATTATTGAGAGCCCTATCAAATTGAAAATAATTTCTTCAGTTTTTGAACCCATTTTTGCAAGACGTTGCTCAGCTTCTTTTAAGTCATTAAAAAAATATGCATGCCCGGATTTTATGACTTTGAGGCGAGCAGGTTCCTGAAGATAAGTAGTTGCCCCCAAAGACTTAAAGGGGTCGATCAATTTGCGTAACCCCCATCTCTTATCCATAGTAACCTTACTCAGGTCAGATTTTACAAAAAATGTTAGATTATCAATTGTCACAGGGTTATTCGGTCTAGCTTTAATTGAAACTGCTTGTCTTAGCAGATAGTTGCCAAAGTAAATCAGCAAAGGCTTGGGTATTTACGCTCCTAATTTCTGGAGATCAAGGGCAATCTATGTACTCGCTGGAGTTGAGAGTCCCAGTCCCAGTCAGATAAGTCCGGGAATGCCCTTTGGAGTAGTTTAACAGTCCCGGACATCTCAGGGGCCAAATGCAATCAGCTTGCGGACTTTTTTGACAGCAAAATTCAAAACATCTTAAAAACTTTGCCCCAAACGGACTGCCTATTTGATACCTGCAGTCCAAGGCCCCTCCCTTCTGGCCCCCACTTAGATTCCTTTCCCCAGTCTCTGGGGAAGAATTTCACAAAATCCTGGCTTCTATGAAAAGTGGTTCCCCGGGCGACCCCGCCCCTATGCACATTCTTAAACGCATCACATCCACCATTTCTCCCCTGGTCACAGACTTAGTTGACGCATCTCTTCGTCAGGGCATCGTCCCCCCGAGCTGGAAGGAAGCCACTGTAAAAGCATTATTAAAAAAGCCTCAGCTGGACCCCTCCGATTTGGCCAACTTCCGGCCCATTTCGCTGCTACCGGGACTCAGCAAAATTGCAGAGAAAATGGTTAACCAGCAATTGTCATCCTACCTTGAAATCAATTAGCTATTACGTAGCTCTCAAACAGGCTTCCGCCCAGGCCAGGGCACAGACACTGCTCTAATAGCAGTCATCGAAGAGGCGTGGTGTATCTTGGATTCAGGAGGATCAGCAGTTGTGATCCTCCTGGATCTAAGTGTAGCTTTTGATTCACCGCATACTAATTCAGCGCCTTTCTAACATGGGAGTCTTGGGTTCAGCCCTGTCATGGTTAACATCTTTCTTAAATAATCGGTCCTTCCAGGTTTGGGAAGGCAATGCACGGTCCAACTCAATCCCCCTCCAGTGTGGTGTACCGCAGGGCTCTTCATTGAGCCCTACTTTGTTCAACGTGTACATGTCCCCACTGGAAGACGTGGTTACTCCGTTTGGGATTAAAGTAGTAACCTATGCGGATGACACACAACTTGTCGTCTCGCTCACTCAACTGGACCAGTGCTCTGGAAACCTTCTCTACTGTCTGTCTGATATACATGCCTGGATGAGTAAATCCCTGTTGAAATTAAATGGAGCCAAAACGGAGCTTATGGTCCTAGGACATAAGTCGACATTCTTATCCGACTCCTTTTGGCCTGCCTGCATGGGGACTTTCCCCCCCCCCCCCCTTAAAAATGAAATTAAAAGCTTAGGGGTTTGGCTCGAACAGGACCTTTCATTTAGAGCTCAAGCCAAAAAAACGGCCGGCATATGCTTCGGCATACTTCGTTCAGCCCGAAAAGTCCTCCCCCTTCTACCTCCCCACTCAAGGAAGCTTCTCATTCAAGGATTAATCCTTTCAAGGCTGGATTACAGCAACGCCCTCTATCTGGGTGCTCCAGAAGCTACTATCAACAAACTACAACGGATCCAAAACTCGGCAGCTAGGCTGCTCACAGGTTCTTCGGCACGTCTCTCAGCCAGACCCTCCCGAAGACTTCTTTACTGGCTGCCTATTCGGGAGAGGATAAAGATCAAACCCTTGTGTATTGTCCATAAATCCCTACAAGGTAAGGGACCGCCTATTCTGAGGAGTTTAGTGTGTCCCTACAAGGCCAACAGGACCCTTAGCTCTGATTACGGGTGTCTGGCCAAAGTTCCCAGAGTGAAGAGGGCACGAACAGGAGGCCGCCGTTTCTCTGTTAACGCAGCAACTCTGTGGAATTCACTCCCACTCTTGTTGCGTACTGAACCCTGCTACCTGCGGTTTCGTAAGCTTCTTAAAACCTTCCTCTTCCCCCTGGGCCCCTAACTCAGTATTTCCTCCCCAGTAATCTCTGCTCTACAGCGCTGGGACGCCTCCGGGTAACCATGCGCTTTACAAATCTACTTCCATTCCATTGAGGTGGAGAATGTGGTATGTTGTTTCACAGTCTCAAGCAGACCTTCGATTTGGTTCTTGGGTTGATTTATCTCCACCTTAATTAAATTTGATTTGGTTTCAAAAACATGATTTTGTACCATCACTTACATAGGTTTTTGAGATTCTCTATTCAATAATGTTGACACTATATTTATTCTACAGCTCTTAGAGCATTCCTGTAAGCATTAAAACCTTTTGTAAACCACTGAGCCAACAGTTTGGTTTGCAATCTAATGGGTTGGTGACAAGGATTTCAGTCATGGTTTCACCATATTGAGAAATAAGTGCACTAATTTCTAGATCATGGGAGACTACTTGTAGACAGAATAACATTGTGTATTCCAGTGTTTCTCGATTTACCTCTCTGGTCCATTATTTGAGCCATCTGGGTTGAGAGAAAAGGACATTAGTTATTGGTCGTACTTGTCAACTGGTATTGCATGTTCTGCTTTAATAACCTCACCTGATGCAATAACCAGGTGTAGAATGGAGTTATTCATGTGGATGGGCATTAGACAGATTTGTCAGAAAGTTGTTTGGTCTAAGGAGATAATCATATTTGTGAAGAATCCAAATAAGTCGATCTACAACATTAGTGTTGTTACCTGGGGGTTGAAGAATATGTGAACTTCAGGCGATATAGGCTCTTCGGTTTTGTAGGTGGAAAATGTAGTATTTTTGAGGTACTTGCACTTCATTGGTCTCTTTTGATTATAGTCACTCCTAGGAGAATAGCAATGAATATCAACCTTGTATTGGGAAGGAATCTCGTAGGTGTATAGGAATAATTTACTATTAGTGCTCCAAGTATCCATTGGTCTCAGCAAGCCCCTTTCTGTAGCAGGTTAGGGATCAGCCCTATGGTGAAGCATGCACCAAAGGGTAACCCTGGTGGGTGAGGGTTACTTAAAAGGAAAACCTTTACCTTCCCACAATGATGTTGATATTCATTGCTATTCGCCTAGGATTTACTCTTTTTGGTTATTTGCCCGTAGTTTGGAGGACGAGTCCTCTCCTTTTCCTCTATCCCCCCAATTTCTTTTTTTGACCATGGATTATAGCTACATCATCTCCTTTTTATCTATTCTGTCTAGTCTAATGATAGAGCAAGCAAGTCCATTACTGTCTGAAATAGCTTATTTAGCAAAGTTTCAGATAGTAACAAGAAGCAGAGGTTACATTTATTACTCAAATCTTCAGGAAGCATTTTAGAACAGATCTATGATTGTGAAATAGACATCTCAGGGGAGGTTAAGTGGAGACCAATGGAGAGAAGGGTTTTTTTGTTTTTTGTTTTTAGCGATTTCTAAAGCGCCTGGTGACCCAAGGGCATCCCCGCGCTGTGAGGGTTGTGATCCTGATGAGGGGGAGGGCGAGGGGAGAGATATTTAAAGGGGATTTTATTTAGGGAATAGATGTGCCTTCAATTTCTTGCGAAATGGCAAGTAGTTGGGTTCCAGTCTCAGGGAGCGGGGAAGAGCATTCCATCCGGCGGCAGCTTGAACGGAGAATTGTCGTCCTCCTGTCCGAGATCGTTTGAATCTAGGAACGCTAGCCATGTTTTCATTCTGGGATCGTAAGGGTCTGGCTGCTGTATAGGGAGTGATCATTTTACTGAGGATCGCAGGGCCAGATCCGTTGATCAGCTTATGTGTAGTACACATCGCTTTAAATTGCACCCTTTGGCGCACAGGGAGCCAGTGCAGGGCCTTGAGGGCCGGCTTGGCGGACATTCTGGAGGGGGTATTGGTGAGCAGGCGCGCCGCCGCGTTCTGTGTCCGCTGGAGCTTCGTCAGTGTGGCCTCAGGGGCTCCCAGGTAGACCAGGTTGCTGTAGTCCAGGCGGGACAATACCAGTCCCTGGATAAGTAGTTTCCTGGAGGTAGGTGGCAGTAGGGGGAGAATCTTGCGGGTCGTGCGCATCAGCCCGAAGCAGGTACCCGAGGTTTTGGTTGCTTGGGTTTTCATAGTAAGTTCTGGCTCGAGCCACACACCGAGTGTCTTAATTTCACGTTTCGGGGGAGGGATTTCCCCAAACACGTCGGGCCAAAGTGCTGGAGGGATGGTCGTCCATTGTTTTCCTAGGAGCATCACCTCCGTTTTTGACCCATTTAGTTTTAAGGATGAGTGATTCATCCAGTTATGGATTCCTGTAAGACAGTTGGTCAGGTTTTCTGGGTGGTCGATCAGTTGGGACAAAGAGACGACCAGCTGGGTGTCGTCGGCATAGTTTACCATTTTTATGTTGAATGGTGTTACCACGTCCTCAAGAGGGGCCATGTATACATTGAAAAACGTCGGGCTCAGGGAGGAGCCCTGAGGGACACCGCTTGTGAGTGGAAGGATGGATGAGTGGTGGTTTTCATCCCACACTTGGAATGTGCGCCCTGTAAGGAAGGATTTAATCCAACTGAGTGCCGTCCCGGTGAGCCCTGCATCCGCCAGTCTATTGAGAAGGACACGGTGGTTAACCGTGTCGAAGGCAGAGCTTAGGTCCAGGAGGATCACTGCCACTGATCCTCCTGAATCCAATATGCGCCTTGTTTCTTCAATGACGGCGAGAAGTGCGGTGTCTGTACCATGGCCCGGGCGGAAACCGGTTTGGGATTGTCTGAGCAGATTGTTGGTTTCAAGGAACTGGGATAATTGTGTATTTACCAGTTTCTCGGTTATTTTGCTAATACCCGGGAGTAAGGATATTGGACGGTAGTTGGACATATCCGCTGGGTCCAGCTGAGGTTTTTTTAGAAGTGCTTTTACCACAGCTTTCTTCCAGTTGTCAGGGACAGATCCGTGGGCGAGCGAGCTGTTGATGAGTTCCGTGACAGTGGGTATGATGACTGAGGTTACGGTTTTAAGGAACCTGAGTGGTGCTGGGTCCAGAGGTGATCCGCTTTTTATTTTCGTGAAGGTTTGTTCAACCTCTAGGCTGGTTACTGGCCGGAAAGTTGATAGTATGGGTCGAGGGTTACTTTCCGCCTGGTCTAGGGGTAAGCGGCTTTCCATGTGACTGGTGGAACCAGAGGGGGGGAGGGATGTTAGGATACGAGTGATTTTGTCATTAAAGTAATTCGCTAGCTCATTACTTCTGTAGACTATGGGGGTAGTGGGAGAGGGTGTGATGGGGACTTTAAGCAGCTCCTTTACAATTAAAAAGGATTCTCTGGCTGAGTTAGCAGATTCCTGTATCCGCGTGTCGTAATGCGAGGTTTTAGCTTGTCTAATGGCCTCTTTATAGAGTCTAACTGTGGTCTGATAGGCTTTTTTGTCGGCATGCTGCCAGTTTCTCCTCCAGAGCCGCTCGGCTTTTTTGCAGTTTTTGCGTAGTATGCGGAGGTCCGCGGTGAACCATGGGGCTGACCCAGGTTTGCCATTTTTGTTTTCTCTAGTTCTAAGTGGGAGTACTAGGTCCAGGGAGGAAGTAATCCAGTCCCTGAACTTTTTGTCTGCGATGGCCGGGTCTTCTGTGTGAGTAGGGGTAGTCCTTTCGAGAATATTGGCCCATTTTTCCGTGGAAAGTCTGGACCAGGTCCTGTCCTTGCTATAAGTGGGGAGTTTTTGGGGTTTCCTGAGAGTATCAGGTAATTGGAAGAGGACTAGGAAGTGGTCTGTCCAGGGGAGGGGAAGGGCCTCCTTCGCTTGCATCGCGGGGGAGCTGGTGAACACCAGGTCCAGTAGGTGACCCCTGATGTGGGTGGCTCCGAAGTTGAGTAGGTGGATGTCAAGTGCCGCCAGATCAAGGATCAGGTCGTTCGCCATCGTGTCTACCGGGTCTTCCAGATGTATATTCAGGTCACCTACTATCATAAAGTTGGATAGGGAGTTAGCCTGGGTTGTGACAGAGTCCAGGAGGGAGCTAGCGAAGGGACCTGGGGGACCGGGAGGACGGTACACAAGTATTCCTATTAGTGAGTTAGTGGGGTTCAGTTTAATAGTGAAGTGGAGGCTTTCTGAGTCCGTGATCTGTGCCTCACTGGTTTTACAGTGGAGATAGTCTCGATGGATAATGGCGACACCTCCGCCTCTGCCTAGCGGGCGGGGTAGGGACTGGATGCAGTAGCCCGGTGGGGTTGCTAGTGCCATGTCAGATTGTGCTTGGGGGGTAATCCACGTTTCCGTGAGAAAGAGGACATCTATCTCAAGGTCTTCTATAAGATGGTTGATTTGTGTTGAATGTTTAGGAAGTGAGCGACAGTTTAGTGAGGCCAGTTTGAGGGCTACGGGTTTGTAAGGTTTTGAGGGGAGCGAGAGCTGAACTCGCTTACATAGAGAGCAGCGAGTAAAAGGTCCATTTAGATCATGGGTGTACTCGCAAGAGGGCGAAGGGGGTCTGAGACATAGGAGCTCTCTGCGTGAGTACCTTACTTTAGGATTGGCTGCTTTGGGCAGGGGTTCTGGCCCTGTGCCCGGTCGAGCGCGGACGGGCGCAGACGGGCTTACCTTGGGCGCGCCTTCGGCGCGCAAACGGCGCTCCCGCTGCGCTGGTATGGGCGGCACATTAGTACTCGTTGGGAGGGGGCGTGGCCTCACAGAGGGCGTGGCTACCGCCTTTGGGCGTTTCCCTGTTCAGCGCGGGGTCGCTGTCTCAGGAGTGGTCGTGACGGGCTGTAAAGCGCCTTTAGATCGGGCTTTTTTGCAGGTGAGCTCAGCAAGGTTTAAAATCAAGGTAAATCAAGGTAAAGTGACACAAGTGAAATATTTAAAATACACAGAGTTGAAATACAGTTCTCCGGCTTTCCGCCTCAGAGAATAACAACACACAAGTGATTTCCGCTTCCAGTCAGCGTTTTGTACTCGTTGGGAGGGGGCGTGGCCTCGCAGAGGGCGTGGCTACCGCCTTTGGGCGTTTCCCTGTTCAGCGCGGGGTCGCTGTCTCAGGAGTGGTCGTGACGGGCTGTAAAGCGCCTTTAGATCGGGCTTTTTTGCAGGTGAGCTCAGCAAGGTTTAAAATCAAGGTAAAGTGACACAAGTGAAATATTTAAAATACACAGAGTTGAAATACAGTTCTCCGGCTTTCCGCCTCAGAGAATAACAACACACGAGTGATTTCCGCTTCCAGTCAGCGTTTTGTACTCGTTGGCAGGGGGCGTGGCCTCGCAGAGGGCGTGGCTACCGCCTTTGGGCGTTTCCCTGTTCAGCGCGGGGTCGCTGTCTCAGGAGTGGTCGTGACGGGCTGTAAAGCGCCTTTAGATCGGGCTTTTTTGCAGGTGAGCTCAGCAAGGTTTAAAATCAAGGTAAAGTGACACAAGTGAAATATTTAAAATACACAGAGTTGAAATACAGTTCTCCGGCTTTCCGCCTCAGAGAATAACAACACACCTTATTTTGATTAGATTTGATTAGATGGTTTCTGTGGGCCCCTTTTTCTAGTGCTTTATGATCATTTTTCCAGGGTTCACAATAGTTGAAATCCTGTAGGCAGTTTCTTGTTTGTGTGAACTCATAACTCTTCTTCTGCTCAATACCTTCGGTATTTATGTTTTAATATAGGTGAATCCCTTATCAGGTGGTTTTAGGAGGACCCCAAGGTTCTAAGTGAAATGAAAGATGTTTCTTGATTGAATGTGCTATGTTGGAATTTCCTATGACTAAAATAATTCACGGATTACAAGAAGGCATTTATTCCTTCAGTTCAAATAATTCTCCAAACTTCATCATGAACTAAACCATGGGATACAGGAATTGCTTGACTTGGTCGATAGTCACATTCAAATATGTCAACATTTAAACTCATTTAAATTCCCCAGTTCATGTTCGATGATGATCCACAGAGCTATGATTAACTAAAAGCCATTATGTGTATGGATGGCTGAGAAGCCATATCTACGAGCTCATCTTCCATGGCACAAAATTCCAATTAGCTTTCTTTTTGTGATAAACATTTATTAGCCATGTTGAAGGTTTGTTCCTGATACTTTACTCTAATGGGCATTGGAACAGTGGTGCAGGTGATAGCTCCGGTGATTGCATTCAAAGTAAAGATAATTTACCGGACATTCTGTTGGTGTAGGCAATTATGTCAAAACCAAATTTGCAGACCAGAGGACCCAAAGTTAAAAAAAAAAATAGACCTTCTGGCCAAAATCACTCAAAAGAAGCAGTGATGTACCCCTGTGAGACATTGAAGACTAGGTACATATATATACAAAACTTCAGTGCCCCTATCTCGTGGTATGTATGAGAACCATCCAAAGGAAGAAAACCAACCTCAGAAAGTGTAATACGCACAATGGAAGTGTTTGGAATGCAAGGAATTCAATGCAGTTGACTCCTAAATTAGCAGAGCCCTGCACTTAGACATTGATCAAAAGTGTCCCGAAGTTATCTGTGATAGCACACTAAGGGCCTGATTCAGACTTCGGCGAACAGATTACTCTTTCTCAAATGGTATGGAACTTCCATCCGCTGTAATACAAGTGCATTATATCCAATGGCACGTGTAATATGGTAGACAGGATTTCTACCACGTTTGAAAAGGATGAACCAGTCCTCTGGACTCTAACAATGGCCCAAGAGGTATTATAATAATATGGGTGCAATATTTATCATCTAAAATACCTTCTAGTCCAAGTTTTTCTTCGGAACATGAGGAACTACCTGTGGAATTTAGTGGCTTTTTTTCTTCATTAACTTCCTAATGCATTACAATTTTTACCTAGTGTGGAGCCTATAGATTTTACAGGGTTACTTTACAAAATTCATTAGCGAAACATATGCTGGTGTTAACATCACTACTTGGAAATCCAAAGCCTATGCAAAAAGGGGTTTGTGAAAGGGATAGTAATTTACCAGCAGGCTTGTAATTAAGGCCTGAAGCCCTGGTCCCGCCTGTTAAAATCCTCGCCCTTGCCAAACCTACTATCGGACAATTTTAGTCTGAGTGATTCGGCTGAGGAGAGCTATACTGCCTTTTGTCGATCCATTTCGAACTCTTTGGATAAGGTGGCACCACTCCGCAGGTCTAGGGGTAGACTGAATCGGGCCTGCCCCTGGTACACGGACGACCTGCGGCAGTTAAAGCTGAGCTGTAAACGCGACGAAAGGGCGTGGAGGAAACAGTATTCTGACTCGTTGAAGGCCATCTTCAAACAGTCATTGCAGGAATACAAGGCACAGATCAAGGTGGCTAAGGCGTCCTATTTGGAAGCCACCTTGAATCAGGCTTCCAACAAGTCGCAAGCATTGTTTAAAATTGTTAGGGACCTGACCCATCCTTCATGTGCGACCAATAATGTACCTGCGTCGCAGGCTCTATGCGACTCCTTGGCGAATGCCTTCGAAGAGAAGATTGCTAAAATCTTGGAAGGTTTACAGAGTCCAACATCCACCTCCTTCGATCCGTGAGCTCCGGATGGCTCGCCCAGTCGACCCCAGCTGAGTGGTACCGCTCTCAGTCTGGGAGCTCCGGACAAGTCACCTAGTCGACCCCAGTCGAATGGCCGTGCTCTTAGCTTGGGAGCTCCGGTGGTTTCATCCAGTCGACCCCAGCTGAGCGGTCATGTTCTCAGTCTGGGAGCTCCGGACGGCTCGCCCAGTCGACCCCAGCTGAGTGGCATTGCTCTCAGTCTGGGAGCTTCGGACGAGTCACCTAGTCGTCCCCGAAGGAGCGGGCCTGTCTCTGGTCTGGGAGCTCTGGGCACTTCGCCCAGTCGACCCCAGCTGAGTGGATATCCCCTCAGTTTGGGAGCTCCGGACGTTGTGCCCAGTCGACCCCAGTTGAGTCATTTCCCTACCCCCTCCTTTGAGGAGTTCTGTAGTTTGGCACAAATGGTATCATCTGGTTCTCCTCTTGATCCATTGCCACCAAAATTTTGGAAAATATTTCAGGACGAACTCTTCCAGCCTTTGTACTCCATCTGCCTCCAGTCGTTTGACACCGCAATGGTTCCGGAGTGCTGGAAACTGGCAGCTGTGTCCCCCCTCCTAAAGAAATCTACCTTGGACCCCGCTTGCTTGTCTAACTATAGACCGATTTCCTTGCTCCCCTACCCCATTAAGATCATGGAGAAGCTAGTGACCCGCTCTCTGTCTGGCTTCCTGGAAGAGAACATCTGGTTTGATGAGGTACAGTTTGGTTTTCGCCCAGCACACGGGACGGAATCGGCGCTGGTGACTGTGCTTGACAACTTACGTTCGCGGGTCGACAGTGGACGGGCAGCCTTTTTGGTGTTGCTCGACATGTCGGCCGCGTTCGACGCGGTCTGCCATCGTACCCTCATCAGGAGACTGGAAGAGTGCGGGGTCACGGCAGGTGCAAGGGACTGGCTGGTCTCTTATCTGAACAATCGGCAGCAGGTGGTGACGTTGCCTCCTTTCAGCTCGGAGGTGCGGAGAGTAGGGCAGGGGGTACCGCAGGGCTCGGCCATCAGCCCGATACTCTTCAATCTTTACCTCCGTCCTCTGGTCCAACTAATTAAATCATTTGGTATCTCCGCATTTAATTATGCGGATGACACCCAGTTGGTCTTTTCGCTGAAAGGGAAGAACGCAATTCCGCTGGAGGCTTTTCACCGATGTATGTCGGCCACAGCAGATTGGCTTCGGTCAAACTCCTTGCAGTTTAATAGTACAAAGACCGAGGTGTTGTACTGTTCTATGGACCGGATTCCTCGTGAACTTCCGGAGTATTTCTGGCCCCCGTCCTTCCCCGAGATTGTGTCTGCTGCTGAGTCGGCACGCAACCTGGGGGTGATTTTTGGCCCCAACTTGCAGCTAGATATGTACGTGAATAAGACCACATCCACGTGCATGATGCTGCTTTGTATGCTGCGTAAAGTTCTGCCCCTTCTCCCCGAGCAGGCCAGGCCCGAAGTAGTGCGTGGTACCATCTTGAGTCGTCTTGACTATTGTAATGCGCTACTTCTGGAGGCTTCAAAAACACTGCTGGGGAAGTTGCAGCGGGTACAGAACTTGGCCGCCAAGCTGGCTCTTTCTCGCCCCACTCACAGCTCTTCAACAGCAGCCCTATGAGATCTACACTGGCTGCCAGTGCACCTGCGGGTCTGTTACAAGGCTGCATGTCTAGTATTCAGGGCGGTGCATGGACAAGGCCCGGTTCCATTGCAGAACATGTTTGTTTGGTACTCTCCTGCGCGGTCCTTACGCTCTTCTTCGGATCATCTGCTGGTGGTACCGAGATTCCAGAGAGTGAGGATGGGGGGCCGTTCGTTTAGTGTCGCGGCGGCCAAGCTCTGGAACTCGCTACCACCATCCCTAAGAAGCCAAAGGGACCTCCTCCCGTTTAGAAAAGCCCTGAAAACCCATCTCTTCCCCAGGGTTGTCTGAGCAGCGTATGTGGTGATACGGTTGACTTCAAGCGCCAGGATGCCCTTGGGGTGACAGGACCGCGCTATAAAAGTATACATACAATACAATACAATACAAGCCAGAAACTTTAGCAGCATCCTGAATGACAAATAACATTGGTATTTTCACTTTTCTACTTATGGTTTTTATCAATAGTCTCAAGGGATCCTGATGATAATAGGATGGGAGGAATGGCCTTGAAAATAATCGTTGATTCAAGCATTTTTTTTAATCATTGCAAATTATAAAACATGATATCATGATGTAACTTTCTAATAAATCTTGTTTCACTTTTATTAAACCCAAGTTTATTCTGTTGAAAATGTAGACCCTTCACTTCGGACCGATTTTTTTCTTAAAAGTCGATCAAAACCAAAGTTTCCACAGTAACTTGAATAGCAAATGCAGCAATTATGCATGATTCCAGACTTTATATTTCAAGAGAGAATTATCCTTGGTGCTTATCTACTGTATGTTTACACTTTGATCTAAAATGTAAAAAAGCAAAAGAAGCAAACAAAAAAACCCCACACAAAACCAGTTTTCTTCTTTGCACAGGTCGGAAAGCCTCTCATGAAAATGTGACAAATATAAGTTAAAATATTATAAAAGTAGAGGTCAGGTCAATCCGTTCCTGAATCTTTTATCTTCCTGTTAGATAATCAACATTCCCTCGATACACGAAATATCTCTTTACAGGAAACCTATTTTTTTTCGCAGCCATTTTCACCATCTATGTTTTCACTTGTCATGAGCACAAGCAATGACCGAATACAAATGATGAATTGTTGCTCGTTGATACCGGTAAATGTTTGCTGTACTTCATACGTGGTACAATGAATTGTGTATTTTACTGCAGCAGCCAGCGTTGCCTTAATAAACTGGCATTGATGTAAAATACGATTTATTTCCGAGATTTTTTTCTGATCTTTCGAACATGCGCTTGAAAGGGATCTCAAAGGAGAGCATTTTTTCTGAGTAATGTCGTGCCCTTTTCAATGTAACAGACTGCACAGCAAGGCATTGCAATTATCCGTGGCGCTCAAACACTGACAAATCTTTCAAAGAACGGCCGATGACTACAAGGTCACCTAAAAGACACCTAACAGAGAACTGTGAGGCCATGGATTAGGAACGCTACATATTCGTAATAACAAACAGAAACTCCAGTGCTTATTGGTTGTCAGTTATGATTTTGCCAATGATTGTAAAACTGTGCCGTCATTGACAAAGTCAATATCTGCAGCAGCCCATCTTGAAATGGTATTATCTAAACTTCTGAAATAGCCTTCAATTATCAATTCAATTCAATAAATCTTTATTCGGCCTACAGAGGCCATAAAAGCATATAAAAACGCCAACAGAACAAACAGGCCACATATCACAGCTGTTCATAAACATTGTTCAGGATAAAAATACAAACAAATATATAAAGCACGGGCGCATCAGGCACAATTTTATTGCTAAAATAAACGAGGAGAGTTCCATGATAATATGTGCGGAACACGACATATTAAAAAATAAAACTTCTAAAAAGTACAGAGGAAACTGTAGAAATGGTTATAAATAAACGGTATAGGGGCTCAACCTAAAATAACCTGACACAAAAGAAACCTCTTGTGAATGGTCCTCTATGTTAACAGGAAATAATCAGGGCCTCCCAAAACCATTCCTCTGGTTACATCAATAAAAAGACCAGTATAAGCATGACTTCATCGCACAGGTTGTGTAAAGTGCAAGTGCATTGTTAAAATACCAAATGCAAACACACGGTCAACCCCGTTTCTAGCCCTACTTGGCGGCATCTTTTGAAATTAAAAAACACTAATCAATAAATAACTTTTTTCTGAGTCTGAGTGCTGCAGCAAGGAAACTTGCAACTCCTAAACAAATTGTGGGGGAAGACAGCATTTATAAGTACATCAGAGCTGATCTTACTTGTGTGAAACGGCTATTTCGCACCAGCGGAAGAATGTATCTAGACCTTAAGACCAGGTAAAAATCGCAAAAAAACTAAAATTTAAAATGTCTTGCTCCGAAAAATAGTCACAGGAACATGGTTTTAAATCACCTGGTTTATGAAAACTGCTGGGGATAACAAGGGACCAGTTAATTAAGTTAAACCTGAACCTTAATAATAAAAAGCAGTGGTGGGCATTGGTATCAATTGACAAATAGCGTTCGCCCAGGGGAATGTTTTAAGCAGAGTATATTTTCTCACTGTGGGTTTTAGTTACTCACTGCCCCTTCTCTTTCGCTTTGCCACCTGGTTACGAACACGCTTTTAAAAATCCTGCAACTCCCTTGCCGCAGCTGTATGCGGTTAGTAAACAGAGCTAAACAACCCATGCTCATCAACATCTACTTGACATACCTAAGCCAAGTAATGTCAAGAGCGACGGCGAATGATCTACAGTCCTCAATCTTAAGCTGGTTTATTTTAAGAGCTGGACCAGCTGGGCTGGGTGCCAGGGCGATGATGTCGGTGATGTAACCTAAACCCTCTTCCTCATGTACCGTAAAGGATGGGGTAATAGCAGGGACGGCGAGGAGACTGTGCAGGAATTTATTTTCAATTACTTGGAGCTCCCTAGCATCTTTAAACCTAAAAACATCACACCCATATGTTGCCATTGGGAGGCACTTCTTACGCTACATCTTAAACATGGCTTGCATTGGTTTGGCCCTGAGTCTCTTGGCAAAATCTGCTCTCAATCAGATGTTATTTTTCGGGGATTTTTGTGCTGACCATGTCCCTTTGTCATCAAAGACTACTACGAGAAACAGGAAGGTCAATACTTTGATAAGTTTTATACTTTTGCCAAAATACTTGATCCTATCAGCCTTCTGATAACCAATCGTCATTGTGTGTTTTTTGGTGTAGCTTGTGGACAGATCTAAGGAATCCATAAAATGAATAAAGGCGTTCAAGAGGTGTTGTAAGCCCATCTGCATATAATAGGCGGGGTATGAGTTTGGGGCCCATTCTGGGGATGTCCATGCAGGCAGCTGTCAGGACTTCCCCCAATTTGTTGATATATAGGGTTAATAGCTGAGGTGCCAAAATACACCACGCCTTACCCCTCCCTGGATCCCCCATGAGGCTGACAGGCTACTGTTCTCATTGTACCTTACTGAGACCAATAGGTTAGAGTGTGAGCAATGTAAGAAGGCCACTATCTCAGGTTCAATGTCCAGGTCCATAAGGATGGACCAGAGTTTGGATATCTTTACTCAGTCGAAAGCTGAGGTGAGATCCATAAAAGCCAAATGCAGTCATTCCACCTTGGCTTTAGTATATTTGCCCATGGTCAACTGCAGGTTAACCCACTGGTCCAGTGACCCTCTCCCCAGTCTTAATCCATATTGCAACTTGGATATTAGTTCGGCATTTTCCATTTGTGCCCTGGAACATTGCTATTAGGTGCCACAGTGTTTGTGCTCTGTTCCTAAATTGGTAGTGATAACATTGCTTTCACCCATTTGGTCTATATAACAGTCCTGTAGAAAAAGTAGTTGACACAGAAAATACACCTATGGTGTGGAATTGAAATGTCAGAAGTGGGATAAAGTGCGTATTTACAGCATGCATACAAAAAATATGTCTAACTGGAGCACGACTGTGCTCCATCTGGTTATTTTATTGCATATCGACCACAACAATATCGACCTACAATTATATCAAGATCAGAATATCGGTAGCCAGATCCCTTACCTTTACCTAAAATGATTTCAATGTATCGTCCTACAAAAATATTGAACATTTAAAAACATGCAGTAGCAAAACTCTAGATTACAATGATATTTTATTTTAAAATTAGCATTCAAATTCTGAAAAATACCAAAAATCAAAATAAAGAGTTTAGAAATTGACAAAAATGTTTCTTAAAAATGATTCAATTCAAAATATTAACTAAGTTGTTATCACATTTGTAAAATATATTAAGTGTAAAATATATTGTAGTTTAAAAAAATATATTTTATGCTACAGAAAATCACAAAATGCTATATTTTTACGATATCAAATATTCAATGCAAAAACATAGATCAATTATAAAAATGTATAATTTTATAAATGTTTATTTATCTAAAAACAAACGAGATGTTTTAACAAATAAATGCATTTTTTATTAATAAAAATATACAACATATATTTGAAGAGATTATAAACATGAAAAACAATATCTTTTAATTAATGAAAACTATCATACATAGTTTAGCACACACTCTGAAGTAAAAAAAGGCAAATAAATATTAGAAAATGACATAAAACATAACAACAAAATCCAAAATAATCATCAAACAACATAAAATACATAGGGCCAGATATATCAACATTGTATTTTGCAAGTCGTTAATAGCGAATTTTACTGATTCGCTATTATGGACTGGCAAAATGCAATGTATGTGGGTTTCGCAAATAAAATTGCAATTCCTACGCAATCCTTATTTGCGACTCGTAAATTGCAAGTTGCAAATAAGGAATGTCTTCCTCTTCATTCCAATGGGCCTAGAGGCCCATAGGAACGAATAGGAATTGCATGCGCAATTTGCAATTACCTAATAGGTACTCGCAAATTGCGCATGCAATTTCAAGGGTGCAAGAGTGCCAAATGGACACCCTGTTGCACCCCTGAAATATGCATGTGTGCACATGTGGCGTATATACATGCCCTAAGGGCCTAAGTGCATGTATGTACGCCACATGGCACCTAGAAAAATGCAGAAAAGTACATTTTTATTGGAATTTGCAAATTCCTTAAAGCCAGATCGCAATTGTTTTTGCTTCCTGCATTGTATTTAAGGAATTGCAAATTGTGATTCCATAAATGTATTCTCAAAGTAGGTAATCGCATATTTTGCATATTTTGCCAATGCCTTTTGAGATGATACATCCCAAAAGGCTTTTTACCATTTGTGAACGGTAAAATGCTTGATACATCTGGCCCAATATCCTTAATTAAAAGTATAAAAACATATGTAAAACAAGCATTGGCATAGCCAACAGGTCTCACCTTTGGGACCATATAAGTATTTAGTTATGCAGTAGAATATCCTGCTTCTTGTGCTTTATCGGTTCTCTGTTTTGCGGATCGGTGCACTGCTGCTGTTGTGTTAGGTTTGTTTCCTGCACTGTGTAGCAACATAGTGAGTATCATGATCATGATGCATGCAGGGGTCTCGGTGTGGAGTCCAGCACAGTAATCAGTATTGTGATCAGCCAAGCTTGGAGCCCAGGGTGGTAAAGTGAGCACCAGGATGTCATTGTGACCCCCCAGTGGCAGAGGCATCAGATGGTGATGGAGGTGGACGGTGGGTGCTGAAGTGGGAGACAGTCCTAGTGAGGCAGGGTGTGGAGCTGCAAAGTCCTGAATCTGAACAATAAATTAAATTAAAATTGCCCGCCTATACTGATGGCACACGAATGATACTGTCCTTCCCAGACAGAACATCCAACACCAGAAACAACTTCTACTTGTGCATGATCGCATTGGCCATCAGGATGAAGTCCAACTACCTCAAACTTAACACAGACAAGACCAAAGTGGTGATCTTCGAAAAAGATGCAGCGTAATGGGACTTTGCCTGGTGATCTATAGACTTTGGACCCACCACCCCTCCATCAAACAAGCAAGAATCCTTAGGATCATCATTGACAGGTGCTGGACAAGTCCGTCCAGGTCAATGCCATCTGTGTGGCCTGATTCTACATGCTGAGGAATCTGAAAAAGTGACTGCCTAACTACATCAGTAAACAGTCACCCAAGCCCTCATAACCAGCAGATTGGACTATGGGAACACCCTCTAGGCTGAATGACTAACCAGCTAACTAAAGACTTCAGACCAACAAGACTGGTCCTCAACCTTCCATGCAAGTCTCACATCATCAAAAACTTAGGAAGCTACATTGTCTTCCTATACGTGAGCGCACACAGTTCAAGCTCCTTACCCACACTTACGAATCACTACACAGCACAGGCTTTGCATACCTGAACAGATGAGTGAAACCTAGGGATTTCGCTGAGACAGATAAGGAGAGCAAACAGTTCAGCACATTGGACTCTCATATCTGTGGTGGGGGAACGCCAAAATCGTGGCAAAGGTCTGACCACACAGCAGGGATGGGATCAACCAGTTTGATGTTAAAGCCAAACAAGAGGAACTGCCTCGTTTTAGACCCCTGTATCAGAAGAAAAAAGTTGCCACTTTAACAGCGAAGTTTGCCTCAGACGTTGCGAGCAGGACTTCTAGATTGGACATGGGGGGTGACTCTGCTCCACAGAGCGGCGGAGGTTAGTATAGTACAGGAGGCACAGCATCCCTGTCTGGTGGCGAAAGCAACTGATACATTTATTACAGTAGAAACAGCAGATTACCAAATTGCTCTATGCGGTATGAGAACAGACCCGGGGCGTTTGCTGCTCGTCTTGTGTCTTTATTGCAAAGCATAGACCCTGATGCATTCTCATACGTTGATGATATTTATCTGACAGACGACGAGCTGGTGCTGCATTTGGTCTGAGTCAACAGAATTATATTATCATTCGTCAATTATTGATACAAATTTAATTTTGCAAAATCACACATCACTGGCTTGGCGTTGCTCTTTTTGGGCTACAAGCTTAACAATGAAGGTAGGGGGTTAGCTCCTCACTTACTAGAGAAATGTGCATAATCGCAAACTCCTTCTACACTGAAAAAGCTCCAGTCTTTGCTGAGATCTTTGAATTTCAGATGACATACATTCTCAATTACACCCAGCATATCCCAACGCTGATGCAACCTAAATTTACTTATGCATGCTGGTTACCGGAACATACCTCTATTCTACGTTCTTTGCAGTCTTATCTGCAAGAGTCTAACTTCTTGTTGACACGTGATAATTCTACGAACCTGGTCATAAGTATTGTACCAGGGATGGTGGGTTTCACGTACCTGACGTTCAACGAAGGTGACATAGTACCTATTGCATACAAATCACATCTGTACACAGCAGCGGAAATGCGCTTTTCGAATGTTGAAAATATTTTAACTGCAGTCCAAATGGTGATTCTGAAATAACGCTCGCTGGCGCAGGATAGCGCATTCTGATGGTTTCGCCTATCCCAGCATTAGAAGCAGTGACTTAGGCAAGTGCACTGTTAGAATCGGAGGTCTCTGGTTGGCACAGGTATGCACTTGTGACAAACAGGGACCCTCTCCTCTAGTCAGGGCAAGGGAACTACTCCTTCGAATAACCCCTGCTCACCCTCTAGGTAGTGCGGCGCAAGCAGACAAGGCTAATCCTCAGGCCGATAGTTAGTGTGAGTGTGAGTGTTTGATTGGTTCAGATGCTCCGTCCATCACCACCCCCTTTTGTACCGCTTTGGCTGCCATAAGTGTGGCAGGGTATGCTCAGACGTGAGTCCCTTGCTCACTTTGCCACTGGATTCAAGCAAGCCGGGCTGAAGACGGCTATTATGCCAGAAACCGGTCCTCGGAAGATTGTTTCCGGTCCAGGGAAGGCATGGCTTGGCAGTTCGGGCTGGACTGTTCCCATGAGGCACAGGGTCAGACTGATTTGCATATGGCCATGTCTGAACTGGGGTGGCAGAGTGGGCTAAAGAACGGTGATGGATTAAACCCAGATCTTTTGACTGGGTGTGAGTGTTTGATTGGTTCAGATGCTCCGTCCATCACCACCCCCTTTTGTACCGCTCCACCAGAGTGGCATTCTGGTCGTACCACCGCTTCATCTCTTCCTGGCTGGCTTCCAGATTTGCTTCAGCAAGTTGCCTGAATCGCCTGGTCTGGTTTCGGAAGGCCAGCATGTCGCTGTATACAGACTGGGGACGTTTCCTGGGAGTTTGCTCCCAGCCTTCCCGAACCAGACTCAGAGGTCTGCGGACCGGGTGACCGTACAGAAGCTCGAAGGGACTGAACCCGAGTGACTTCTGTGGCACCTCTCGGTACGCAAAGAGTAGACATGGTAAGAGGATGTCCCACTTACACCGCATTGGTCCTTCTAGGCCCATAATCATGCCTTTCAGGGTTCGGTTGAATCTTTCAACCAACCCGTTTCCTTGGGGGGGTAAGGGGTGGTGAACTTGTAGGTTACACACACTCTTGCCAAAGGGATTTCATATATTTCTATATGAAATTGGTGCCCCTATCAGACACCACCTCTAGAGGGAATCCCACTCCGGAGAAAATTCCCATCAGCGCTCGTCCCACCACGGGGGCCATCACTGTCCTCAGAGAGATGGCTTCAGGGTACCGGGTGGCATGGTCCACCAAGACCAAGATGAACCTGTTGCCGATGATTGTCTTGGGGTCCAGAGGCCCCACAATGTCAATTCCCACTCGTTGGAATGGGGTACTAATGATGGGGAATGGCTGGAGGGGGTCCTTGTTCCTCCCTCCACACTTACCACTTGCCTGGCAAGTCTGGCAGGTCCTACAGTGAGCGTCTGGCTCTTGTGCATTTGGGGCCAATAGAAGTGGGTGACAAGCCTGTCATAGGTCTTGTCCATCCCCAAATGTCCTGCTAAAGGCACATCGTGAGCCAGCCCCAGTAGGAAGGCTCTGAAGTTCTGGGGTACCACCAGAACACGGGCTGACCCAGGTTCAGCAGCCTTAGGCTCTGAATATAGGAGGTCGTTCTCCCAGTAGACCAAGTGTTTTCCGGACTGAGCGCCGTTGGCCTGGTCTGCAGCCTGCTGCCGCATACCCACGAGAGAAGGGCATTCTTTCTGCTCCTTGCAGAATTCCTCCCTGGAGGGGCCTCCTTCTTGCTGCCAATGGGTCAGCTCAGGCAGGTCCCCCAGTTTGGCGATCTGTTCCCCGGTAGGGTCCAGGGCATCCCCCTCGAGGTCTGCCTCCTCCTGGGCCGTGGGAACTTCGGGGGCTGGCTGTCCGCGCCACCGGCGCCTTCTCTCTAAGGCCGGTTCCTGGGCCTCTCCTTCAGGCTCCAGGACCTCTTCGACACCCCTACTGGCTGCCATGGACCGTGTGGTCACGCACGCCCAGTCGGGTAGACCCACCATCCGCAGAATGGGTTGTTTTCTCCACCTTTCCCCATGGGAAGTTCTCCAAATCGTTCCCTAGCAAACAATCTACAGGCATGGAGGTCCTCACAGTGACTTGCAGAGTACCAGAGACCCCCCCCCCACTCAAAGGGAACCTGAACCATCGGACACTGGCTCTCAGAATTGTCTGCATTGACAACCCTACAGTAGGCATGCGGTACAATCTGCTCTTGAGACACCAGGTGCTGCTGGACGGCAGTCACAGTGGCTCCTGTATCTCAAAGAGCCTCCGCTTTCTTTCCAGTGATGGTCACTACCTGCCCATATTTCTTAGTGTTACTGGGTAGGTAGTTTTCGGGGACCATTTCACTGTCTCCTAGTGAGACTAAGGTCATCTGTACAGGATCCCCACCCCCTTGGATTGCTATCTCCTCCCCAAAGTTAACAGTAGCTATTTGCCTGGGGGGAGCACCAGTGGGTGCAGGTTTTGCAAATAGGCGACACCTAAGGTCAGAGGCAACGTGACCCTGGTCGCCACATCTAAAACAGGTGATGGGCCCTCTCTGAACAGGTTTACCTGTCGGGGCCCCGGTCGGGTTCGGGGGTGGAGGAGGCTGAGAACCTTTCCCTTGGTTCCCTTGGGAATTACTTTGGGGGCCTTTCTGGAACCCTCTCTGTTTTCCCCTGTCCCCCCACTCTTATGCTGGGGACCCTGCCCACCTTTGGCTGAGTCTTCCCCAGGACCCTTGTGGACCCTGGTGCTGAGCCAGCGGTCTGCTTCCTCAGCAAGCTTCCTCGGGTTGGACAGCTTGCTATCGATCAGGTGCTGGCGTAACTCAGGAAAACAATTAAGCGACAATTGCTCCCATGCCATTAAATCAAACAGCCCTTGGAAATCATTCACCTTGCTACCCTTCACCCAACCATCCAGCGCTCTGCAGAAAAAGGTCACATACTCCACATACGTACCCCCTTGCTTCCTCACACAATTCCTAAACTGCTGTCGGTACATCTCAGGGGTTAACCCAAATCTGTTCATCAGGGCCTCTTTCATGTGCGGGTAGGAAATAGATTCTACAGAGGGAAGATCTAGCAGGGTATCCCGCCCCTCGGTCAGGAACCGTCCCACAACCCCGCTCCCCAATCTTTCTCAGGGATACGGTGGGAGGACATGGCTACCTCGTAGGCCCGAAACCACTGCCCTATGTCATCCACCTTAAAATACTCCTGAACCACCTCCTTCGGTACATAGACCCTTGACTCTACCTGTGCGGGCGTTGGGCTGCCACCAGGAGCTATGTCCAAGCTTTTTGATTTCAGCTCCAATTCTTTGATGCGTATTTCATGCTCTAGCTGGAGTTTCTTCTCCGCCATCGCCATCTGTCCGTTCAATCTTGCCATCTCTACTTCATGCGCTCTGCTTGCGGCCCTTTCCGCCAGCTCTTCTGACGACAGGCCCCGGGGCACCTCGACAAGGCTGTCTGGTGGATCCACCACCAGCTGGTTTTCTGGATCTCTCGACTCCTTCCAGGCTCTCAGTGCCTTGATGGTCTGGGTTTTGTTTTTGCACCCGGTTTGGGCGACTCGGAACTTTAAGCATAAGGCTTTCAACTGCTCGGATTTATAATTTTCAAGCCCTTCCCAGTCAACATCATCGAGTCTAGAGACAACAGAGGGTGCTCTCACGGGGAGTGAACCAGGCATGGTTTAGCGATACGAGATCTCTTGGCAAGACAATAAATCTGTGGCTTCGTTATAGGTCTGCTCTCACTACGTGGTGATCAGTAGTTCACTGTACATAAATGATAAATGCAAATTCGGAATCCTTCCGCTGCTGCCAATGTTAGAATCGGAGGTCTCTGGTTGGCATAGGTATGCACTTGTGACAAACAGGGACCTCTCCTCTAGTCAGGGCAAGGGAACTACTCCTTCGAATAACCCCTGCTCACCCTCTAGGTAGTGTGGCGCGAGCAGACAAGACTAATCTTCAGGGCGATAGTTAGTTAAGCATTTATGATCACGCACAGTAAACCCACTGACCCACCACAAATGGACACCAGTCGTAAGGTTGTATCAAAAATACGTAGACTTTATATAAAAGATATATTCATATGCAGGATTAACACAAGACCATATAACGTTAAGCGATTTGAGGCCACCAGATTTAAATAGGCAATTAGTCTTTAAATGTTCGTTGTTCAGCAAGGTACGGTGACAGAGAAAACAGAACGTTGCGGACCCTGGATCCGATATAAACTCGGGACGGAGTTCAAGTGTACCTTGCTGGTGGAAGTCCGAGGCGTTTCAGGCGCGGCTACTGGTGAGGGCGGACCCGGGACGAGGCCGACGGTTCTCCAGAGGATCTCTCCGGCTCGGGGCTCCCTCGAGGTGCGAGGTGGGTGAGCAGGACTGTGGAGGGTTGTGGCGATCCGGGGTCGATGCAGCTCACGGGGCGAGGGGCCGTTCAGGCCTGCGGGGTGTACTACTTCTTAGCACGCCAGGTCATACTCTTGGATCTGTGAGGGGCATCGCGTTCTCGGGCAGATGGGTGCAGCACCAGGCCACCGGTACCAACGTACGGAAGGCCTTTCTTGAGGTGCGGCACGAGCCTTGGTATACAGGAGGGAAAAGCGAGACAGTGGGGTACGTATCGACGTACGGACCGTCCGAGGCTATGGAATGCGCTCCGTGCAGATTCCGGCTGGAGGAGATGAGAGGCGCACAACGCGCTCCGTTAGCAGGCGAGGTGGCAGGAGAGCGGGCGGCCCGGCACTGAAGCGAAGAGCGACGCAGGGTTGAGCGGGGCTCTCTGCGGCGGGGCGACCAGGCTCCGAGCAGTCACGACCTTGGGAGGGGCGAAGGCACCCGAGTCACAACTCCGGCGAGGGAATAAGAACTAAGGCCCAACAGCAGACGGGCACAAGCAGAATAGAACCCAATGGTCCTGGGGTTCTGTTCAGGGGGCAAGCTCGAGATCAAGCCCTTGGAGATCGTCTTAGGCACAAGTCTTCAAAGTCCTATCTGGTCTTCTCCTCTCCTTTCTCAGCAAGGCACCACTGCAGGCCAGTCTTACAGGATACAGACTGGTTTCCGTCCTTCGGCTTCACTTGGTCCTTCTCGTCAGGCAGAGGTTCGTCGTGGTCAAAACTGGATCTGATTTGCAAGGAGCGGAGCTCCTATATTTATACTGAGATTCTTTTGTCTTTGTAGGCCAGGGGGCCTGGGCCTAGTTCAATCCGGTTTTGGAGTACTCTGTTTACAGGAAGCTGCCGTCTTCTTTCAGGGTGCAGGGCAGGGACATCAGACGCTCCGCAGGAGGTGGAGCCAGCATTGTGCTGGTGGAGCACAACCCTATTCAGAGTCAAGGACTACTCCGCCCATCCATCCTGGTGTAAGCATCCCATTCACCACCTGGAGTCCCAGACTGTCCCCGGGAATTCCATAGCCCTGTCACTCACACAAACCCAGACAGCAGATACACATCCTGGCAGAGGCGGCTGAAATAGTTAGGCGAGCAAAGGCTAACTTTCTAAAAGTAGCATTTGCAAACACAGGATATTAAAATACACCTTACTAAAGGAAGTATTTTATTATTCTGAGTTCAGGCATACTAAACTTGACATGCCACCGTGTTCCCTCAGTCAGCCGGGACTATAGCGTGTAATAATTCCGGCAGCTCATCTGGCCTAAGAGAACAGATAGCCCTTCAACAGTGAAGAACGAAAAGGGCGGTAATTCACTATTAGGACATGCCACACTCTTGGCTTGTCCTACCTTATCCTTATAACGCACCCTGCCCGTAGGCCTACCTTAGGGGTGACTGATATGAAGTTAAGGGAAGGTTTAGGGACTGGCAAGTGTGGGCACTTGCGCAGTCAGCGTGACAGTATGAGACTGTACGCAGGGTCTGCAATGGCGGACCCGAGACACATGTTACGAGGCCGCTTCTGTGGGTGGCACAACCAGCGCTGCAGGCCCACTAGTGGCATTTGTATTTACAAGCCCCGGCACTTCTCGTGCACTTTACTGGGGACTGACAGTAAACCAAATAAGCCAATTGTGAAAATCAATTACGGACACACTTTACATTGGGAGCACTTGCACTGCGGCACGGATCGGCCGTGGTGCAGTGCCCTGAGCAGCGATCTCCAGCAAAACATCTGAGGCACATCAGCAAAAAGTGGAAGGCAGACTCACGCCAAGGTGCCAGGTCTAACATGTACCAAACTCTAAGGGTTTACATTCCAGTTGGATTAAATGGGCTACTTCTTTGACATCGGCTGATGTCAAGTTTATCTTTGATCCTGCTCTTGAAACACAGGAGTTTTTATAATATGAACCTATGTATTCTCCTCCATTGTCTTTACTTCCTTTGGATGAGTACAAATGTATCATTTATAATGACGGCTCGGCTCAATTGGCCATTAGGTCCAAACATGCTCATTCCGTGGCTTGCACTTTTGTTGCTGGTTCAATTGCAAATGGTGAATGTAAGTCTTCTATAGTGCATACACAGGCACTTGGGGACTGTAAGGTGCAATTGGCGGAGCTGTGTGCTCTTATATTAGCACTCAAGTTTGCAGATCCTACTGTGAATACTCTTATTGTGTGCAATTCTAACTACTGTGTCCAGTCTTTTAATAAAAGCTTATTTGTTTGGTCTCAAAATGGTTATCAGGACTCTAAGGGCCGCGCAATAAAGCATAAAATGCTATGGGTTTGAGTGGCGGAGATTAAAAAGCTTCTGCCACTCACACAGGTTATTCATACTCTTGGCCATCATGTGTGGAGGCACATGCTATTGGTAATTGTTTGGCTGATGAAGCAGCAAAATCTGCAGTAGCCACATGTGCTGGTGCAGCAGCTCCATGACTAAGATTGATAATGAGATTCTGGCAGCCATAGCTGCTACGAAGGATGGAACTGCTTATCCACAGGACTTCCCTTCTAAATATTCTTATCATTTATCTCCCAAACAAGTCCCTTATGCTTCAAGTACGTCAGTTCGGGATCAGCTGATTCCCAACATGGACCACAGACTTCCTTTGATCATAGCAGCTCATAAAGGCATGGCTTCCACACATGCTGGAGTGTCTGTGACAGTGTCTATTATACAGCAATGTTATCGGTGGCATGGTTTGCACAAACAAACTCGTAGTTATGGGCTCTCCCGTGACATTTGTCAACAAATCAAACTGGCTCCAGTTTCACGTCCACCACAGATACAGCTATGTATATCAAATCAGCCTTATACATCTTGATCACTGAGGTCCGTTGACTTTAGATACTGCATATAAATATATTTTTGTAGCAGTTGATTTGTGCACTAGATACCTCTGGGTTTGGCCACAACACAGTGCTGACACTCAAAATGTCATTAGAGATGTGCGTGTCTTTGTCGGGACTGTTGCCAGTGGCACCTATCATTCTGACCAAAGTCCAGTGTTTGCCTCTAAGGCGTACAAGGACGCGATGAAGTCTTTGGGGGTGCTGGTGCAGTTTTCATCTCCATACAAGCCTGAGGGCAATTCTATAGAGGAGCGAATAAACCATGACTTAAAGCATTCTTTGACAGCTAGAGTCTTAGGTACTGGCAGGAACTGACTGGCCCATGTGTATGGGGATCAACGTGCACTTCATTATCTCCCACGAAGATCTCTGTGTGGGCAGACCCCATACAAAATGCTCTTTGGCATTAAAATGTTTGTGCCAGGCCTTGATGGTCTAGACGTTGTGGTGGCTGCCGCAACCTTTGATGTAGATAATCATTCTACTATGTTACAAGACCTACAAAAGACCCATGACAGCTAAGCAACTGAACATTTGCCCTCTACCAATGATACAGCACTCCTGCTTATGATCGCAGGCTGGCTTTCTAAGTTTGAAGATCTGGTACAAGAAAAGCTGGAGAACAAGAAAGAATTTGCTCCTTCTTATCGTACATCAGTCCCAGTACTTGGATTGAAAGGTACTTGTACCGTAATTCTACCACCTTTGCCTGCACGCATAGAAAACAGATACATTTCAGTGGACAATGTCAAGTTACACCGTCTGGCTGATTCTGAATAGTGTGACTCCTGCAGTTTCATGCAACGCTATCTCTTTGAATCCGGTGCCATCATCCTCTTCAACTAATCAACATATCACTGAGAGTGAGATGGACACTACTATTGACCTTTTGCCTGTCCTGCCACCATCCTCATCCAACAACGAAGTTGCGTATACTTACCCGGCGGATGAGTCCCAAAGTGAGGAGCTGACCAGTCCTCGACAACATCAAGCTGATACTGCACTACTACCTTTGATGAACATGGGTACAAGGGGTTACTTCGGAGATCGTGCAAACTTCTCTTGTTACTCTTCCTCCTCTACTTCTACTATGAAACTTCCACCAACAAAAATAAGCATTTTCTCTAGCTTCCCATCCTGGACCTATGGTACTTATTCTGATTTCCTCTTCATGTCAATTGGATTTGTGACAGTATTTGTCTTGCTCATCAATGGTCATTATGTGCCAGAATGCTCTGCTGTGATCAAACTCTTCTGAACATTGCTGCTTTCCCAGTTGCAGATGGCATCGTATGGGATAAAGTAGCGTTCGAAATTAATGACCCGACGGAAGTCCTCAAGATACCATACGTGTTTTGCGTTTCTTTTAGGAGATGTGGTAACACCAGACATACATTCCGATGATTGGGATGTACAAGCAGTACATTAATTGTTTTCTAATTGAAAGTATTATGCTGCTTTTGATGCTAAAGATTTTTATTTAAATTCTGCTAATTCTGCTGATTTATTCTGTAATCAACACTATGGGCATCATTTTTTACACAAAACAAACTCATTAAGACCTGTCTTTAATTGCACACAATGGAAACATTGTCCAACTCTCATGCAGGGGAGTTCTAAAACCCTTAAGGATACGTTTTACCAATTATAACACGCCCAACCTGGAATCCTATTTCTTTAAATTGCAATTGTCATCTCAGCCCACATTTGTTCTTACCCAAACTAAATTAATCTATTCCAATTCCTTTAGAACTGAATTGGCCACACAGGGTTATGATCACTGGAAAAATACCATTGATTTGAAATCAGTATGGGGCACTAAGACTTAGCCGGTTCAGGAAAATGAAGCATTGCATCGTGCCTGCCTAATTCCAACTCCGATATTATTTCTAACTGATACAGTGCACCAAACTACTTGCTTAGGTTTGGCAACTGCCAAAAACTTGAATATCCCTTCAATCCCGTCTTTAGAGGAACATGACGATTGGCATACCCAGTCAAATTACATGATCGATGTATTGCAACTTTTATGTCAAAATGACACTTTCAATGTTTCTCATTTTGAACCTTTCTGGGTGGTTAGTGTGGAAGACTGATTCAAATGCATGTCAACTGCATTTTTATAATTGTAACGCTTGGTTTCACACAGACTAGACTGGATCCTCGTTTTCCACATACACATTCGGTCACCACATGTTCGTTGGGTAAATTGTGCCAACAATGTTTAGAACACTCCACTTTGTCGTCAGTAAAACAACACTTGTCACTCTTGTCGAGCAACATCAATTTGGCTTATTTTATTGTAGGTCCTAGGATTCCTAGAACAAAATGATTTATCAATGCAGCTTACAATGAAGTATGGAAACTTTCGCGGATTGAAGCAGTGCTACATCTGCGCCAAATTGACCAAGCAAATCCAGAATAGTATCAATACACTGACCTCACGCATCCATACCTTGGATAATATTGTTTCATCTGTTATTGATATTGTTCAGAATGATGTGTCTGTGTTATATCATGATCAAACTCAATTCTGATCAGTGATGCAGTTTGCATCGATGTTACAGACTCCCAAAATTTGAAAAGTCCCTTGGGATTAATTAAACGCTTCGGCATTGTTTTTGCCATTTAATCTAACTGATAAACAGAGATTTATGTCCATGAAAGATGCGATATACACGCTATTACACATTAAACGATTAGAACACTTGCCAATCTCCGTGGCGGAGAGAGACTCAGCTGTATGGTTAATTCATGGGGTATCTCTCTCCTATTTTCGCTGTTTCAATTTCAATCTGGCATGAAACATTTCCCAATTGGCCACTTTGAACCCCTCTTTTTTGCCACCTAAATGGGACCAATGATGTGTTTGCAATTAAAATTTTACCTTTAAAAAACATTTACTGATGGAGCTTTTCATGGAGTGATGCTTTTTAAAGAACACGCCTTTCATTTTGCACCATGAATTTTATTATTACTATTTTTAAAGGAGACAAGTAGACAAAGACCTAAAAAAGCACTCAAATCATAGGCAGCTGCATTACTACAATGTCACATTCACACTTTATAACAGCAACTTTAAAAAGGAGTTATAAGACAAATTACCATTTGACTGGGATATTGAATTGCAGGCAAAATAAATATTGGAAAAAGTTAACATTACAAAAACACTAAAAAAGTACATGTTTCACCACATTTGTCACTGTAAAGAAATTAACTATTTTTAGGCCGATGTGAGCAGTGTGCACAGGCTTTGTGCACTCACGAAAAGTGAAAAGAGACCAACAAGTAAAGTGGGCTAACCCACTGCCCCATAATAAATGCTGTGATAGGTGAATGCAAAATGTGAAAGAAGTTTTAACAGACAAATAGATGCAGTCTACTCACCGAAAGCCTCTCTATGTCTGTACATAATGGATGATCTTTTCGGAAAACCAATTGTTTGGTGAGACAGCTAAAGCTGTCTGAAAATCCAGACCTAAAATCTGCAGGAATCAGTTTTGGAGGAGAGGCCTAAACCAGAGAGGTGCTGTGGTTCTTAGAAGTACCCTTTACCACTAAGTGGACCAGATCTGCATATCATAAAGAAAACCTTGCCTCTAGGGTAGCATTCATTTTTCCTGCTTAGATGTGGGTTGTGCATAGGCGCAAGATCCAATTTTGCAAATGACAAGGTCTTTGACCGACAACATATCCTGATTAAGTGAGAGACATCCTCTTGGCATACAAGCATTTTATTAGGTTTAAATACATTTCCACTTAGTGGCAGGGGTAAACTCATTGTGGTATATTGTGATGTCCTGTATATCGACCATCTGACTTTGGTTCTAAATCTTTGTAGATGTCATGCATGGTTTTGCTTCACAACCCCTTCTTGACTGCTACACTGAAACTGAACTTCCTAGTTAGGCAGTGGTGGCTCCTCACTGAGGTGGAGGAGCGCCGTCCACAGCTCTAAGAGCAATAAAAAAGGAAAAATAAAATGATAATAACAATATGTTATAATTATTTTATATTGCCATTGTGATGCAGGTTTATGGGCTGGAGCGGGGCTTTTGTCGCAGCCAGCAGGAGAGGAGTGTTGGGCCACTTAAGTGCACAAGACAGTTTGGCCAGCCGGCTTGGGCTGGCCAAACAGTCATGCACAGTTTGCATGTTCTCCACCAGCTGTATCGTACAGACTGGTTGGAGAACATGCAGAGGCTCAAAGTCCCCATTTGATTCCCGAACCACGGTGCTCCGTCTAACCACAACTCTGCTGCCATGGTGAAAGCAGCATCGTGATTTGCTTAGGGGAGCCTGTGTGTGCGCTTCCTGCAGGAACAGAAGCGAGATGGCGGCAGACAGCAAGGTAAGTCATTTTTTATTTATTTTTCTAGTCTTCCCCTGCCCCGACTCACCCGAACTCCTTGGTGTCAGCCGCCACCGTAGTTAGAGAACAGGAGACTGGGCCTCTTGCTTTCATTTTTTTTTTGTGATTCTACAAAGAGCAAATCTTTACACCGAGCAACTGAAATCCTGGCACGTCCTGTGGTTGAGATGTGGCATTGGTTATTGTTTATGGCGATATGGTTATTGCTCTCGATCCTTTTGTTATCAATGAAAATAAGTAAATAATAAGTAAAACATTTTTTACATAGGCCTACCAAATGACTGGAAGAGGCCCGTAGTTTACTCACAGCAGTCCAGCAGTTTCCAACATAGATGCAATGAGAACAATATGAAGTTAAAATGTGTACCTGACCACATGGTCAGTGCTTAAAGGTTTAACCAGAACGCTAGCAGAAATCGCTGAAACCTCATGACATCTGCTCAATTTTTTCAGAGGAAAGCATGATAAAGCTTTAGCGGTAGTCAACTAGGCAAAAATAGATGTTCATAGGGGGACCAAGACAAATCAGGAGCCCTGAAACAGCATTCCCAGACACACCTTGATCAGGGGTTGTTACTTTCTGAACAGCAAAGAAAGAGCAGAATGTGTTTGCAATGTTTATAGAAGTATTAGTCATGAACATTAATGTTTAGACAGCCCTTAAAAAGGTCGGACTTCTTCAGAAGGGGTGTATTTAGAGTTAACACATGATACATGACGGACCACAATAGTTAATAATCGGTAGCAAATGCAGGGCGTTGCTGAACAGAATGACGGTCTAGCAGATATTTTAAGGAATATTGTCACAAGTCCGTAATGAACTTTAATAAGCATAGCTGTGCTTATACATGAAATTGGATGTTTTAAAACTACCAAAACTTGAGAAATGACTGACAGAAAAGGGTGTAAATGCACATAGTAGGTTGCTTCATTAATGTGGTAGAGTTCATTATGGTCACAGTGAAGGAGCTGGCTTCTGTTAGAAATTGGGTTTCTGGTTGGCAGAGGTATGCACCCTGTCCAAGCAGGCACCACAGTCCTAGTAAGGGTAAGTCACAGACACACCCTAAATTAAGATGCGCTCACTCCCTGGTAGCTAGGCACAGAGCAGTCTGGCTCAACTAAAGAGGCAATGTATAAAGTATTTGTGCAACACTTCAAACAGTAACACATTAAAATACCACAAAAAGTCTCCACACCAGGTTTGAAAAACAGATTATGATGTTATACATAAAACAATACCAAAATGACAAAAATCCAATAAGTAGAAGTCAACATATTAATTTTTTAAGAATAAAAGTGAAGATAGAGCTTAGAAGCGATAAACACCTACATGCGTTATCTGGTCACGCTGCACCAAGAGTTCGGATCGACAGCAATGGAGAGCGGGCTGGGTACAGGAGCCACACAAAGCCTGCTGAACAAAAGTACCTTGATTCTGGTTGCAACAGCAACATGCGGGTCGTTGCTGAGCAATGCGTCTGTGTCGATCCCTCATTCGAGGCAATGCATCAATTTTCTCCACGCAACGATGGCGATGAGCTGGCTCTGAAGACGAAGCACCGGAGCTGAGAATCATTAGTTCCAAAACCTGTGCACCGGATTTCTCCACGAAGTCGAGGGAATGCATTGATTGTCTCTCACTGCAGCATTGGCAATGCAGGGGTTCTGATGCATCGATTCCAATGGTGATGCGCTGGTTCAAAGTGTGATGCGCCGTTTCTGTTCCTGCAACAGCATTCATGCGTCTATTCTGCCTCACGCTAGAAGATGCGTTTGTTCCACTGAAGTAGGCACCTGGATCCACCGCCAATGGACCAAGCACAGGAGCAGGGGTTCAGACTTTGTTATCCCTGAGTCTTAGAACAGGAGGCAAGTCAGCGTGCCCTTGGAGATCACTCTGGGTTAAAGCAAGAGTCCATTTCTTCCTTAGTATAGGGTAGCAGGCAGCAGGGCAGCACAGGAGAAAAGTATTTCTTCCACAGCACCAGTCCAGCAGAATGGCAGTCCTTACAGCAGCATAGCAGTCCTTCCTCCTGGTAGAGTTCCTTCACAGGTTCAGTAGTGACCTGAGATGGTAGGGCCAGATGCCTAGTTCTTATACCCAGTAGTGCCTTTGAATTGGGGGAGATTTCCAAGAGGGGATGCAAAGTGCATAGAGTTCTGCCCTTTCTGCCCTAGATCCAGACTCACTACAGGATTTCCTTTCAAGAATGATAACCAGCAGAAGAATTAAGTTGTAGGTTTATTCCAAAAGAAGAGCACATCCAAGTACTTCAGTGGCATAAGGTAGAATGAATACAGTGATACATAACAGAATCATAACCGTGTTCCGTAGAATATAGAACACCAGTATTCAAAAGGATACACACAGGATGTAAGCATGTGAGAGCGAGACACTTAAAGGGATACTACAGGATACTACAGGGGTTAAGCCGTCCTTCGAGGGAACTGGACACAGCATAGTCTAGTGTAACTGAGGCAGTGCTCAGATACGACCCACCCATCAAGCCAGTTATTGGCTCATTGAGGCCCTTTAATTCATACCTAAGCACCCATTGTGCATGGCTGGGGAATATACAAAGCCCAGCTTTCATCTACATGTATTGGACACTGGCTGCAGGCACACAGGTCTAAGAGCAGAAAAATGGCATCTTTCTAAAAGTGGCATTTAAAAAAAAGTTTTTATAAAAAACTTGAAACAAAAAAATAAAGACATCCACGACAACAGCTCAAGAGATACAGTCTCCAATGATGCATAACCCACAGTTTTCATGAATCAGCGCAATATTAAAGGCACAAAAGCTCTAAAAGACAAATACATCAATAAAGCACCAACATACATACAAAACTCTTACCAAAAGACCAATAGATGTTTGGGTTCCAGTATTTGAAATGCGAAAGGCATCAAATGTTTGACAAGGGGGGGTGTATAGAAGGAATGTGCTACATCAGTTTGTCAGGTACTGGGGGTGCACAGGTGGAGATATCTGTCTAAAACACTTGTAAAGGGGCCTGACTACAGCCTGCTCAGCATTCTAGGAGTGTATGTTGCAGGTGTGTTCAGTAGATGCACCAAATGTCCTGGGGCCTGAAGGTTGGGGGTTGGAGTGTAGCATAGATTTCAGATTGCACACTACAATACTCCAGACACTGCTGTCAGGCGATTTTAGTTGGACGAGCCCTAGACCCCCCACAGGATCGCAATTTCGCATTTCGCTAGCAATACTGCTATCACAACAAAACGCCGATAGCATAGCTCAATACGATGAACCAGTCCCAACAACCCTAGCTCAGGAGAAGATACACGGCGTGTTTCAATTATTTGTGCCAGTGTAGCAAACAAGTCCCTGGCAATAAGCTAAAATAGGAGGGAAGGTCCATGACATATGAGCGAAATCGGCATCCAAGGCATTACACTTGGGGCAGTTAGTGTGTTTAGAGGGGTCAAATTTTTCTAGTTGACTGGGGGTTACGTAAATCCTATGGATGAATTTAAAATGAAGCAATGTATGTCTATGGTTTGAGGACACCCTATGAGTTTGCTCGAGACAAAGGGCCCATTCTTTGTTGGTCAGTGGATGTCCAATATCATCCTCCCATCGGTATCGGGTCACCCAGTCCCATCCCACCCGGAGCGTCAGGCATGCTTTATACAATTTTGTGACCAGATGCAACTCAGAGACGTCCGCAATGAGAAGAGTGAGAGGGGTGAAGTCGTCATATGGGGCAGGCAAGGTAGAAAAAGTGGATCGGAGTGTTCCCTGAAGTCAGGCAACGTTAAGAGAATCCACGCCAGTGAGCCCGGGAAGCTGTGTCAGATCAAACAATTTGCGTGCCCGTCCATCCGGACACAGGGACCCCCTTGTCAGTGGTAAGAGGTAAATAAGGATTATTGGCAAGTGGAAGAGCGAGTGAATAAAGGGGACCAGACCCATACAGCCGATTCAATTTACGCCATGCCCAGCACGTGGTGGCCAAAGGCTGGATGTTGTGGGCATCAAGAGGAATTCCCTTTGGGAGTAGGGACACCAGAGGAGTCGGAGCAGCCAATTCCTTGTCTGTTTTGGTGTAGGGTATCTGGTGAAACTAGTGGTGAGCAAATTGGGCCTGCGCCGCCAAAAAGTACAACTAAGGATCCAGAACTGCAAACTCCCCTGTGCATATAGGAGCGGAAGGGTATCCCAAGCGACCATAGGCCTGCGTCTAGCCCATATCAACCAAATTAGGAGAAGTGTAAATGGGCAAAGAAAGCATTGGTAAAAGGAATGAGTATGGTGTGAAATAAATAAAGAAACCGGGGTAGCACCTTCATTTTTATAAGGGCGATACGGCTTGCCATAGAGAGGGGCAATTGTATCCATCTCTCAACTTGCGATGTAAGATGATCAATAGCAGGCCTGTAATTAAGTTGTATAACCTGGCCTTTGTCTCTGTGATGCTGCACCCCAAGATACTTTGTTGTCTCCTGAGCTAGATGCAAGATGTATTCCGCCTCGTCCACCGCCGCCTCATCCATGTTGGGGAAAAGCACCAATTTCCCCCAAATAATCTTAAGAACTGACATTGAGCCAAATCGTTCAATTTCGTCAATTAAAGGTTGTAGATTGGTGTGGGGACGGCGGACGAAAAGCAGAACGTCATCTGCATACAGAGACATTTGAAGCGGGCTGTCAGGAAATTGCAAGCCACTGAACAAGTGTTTTTCTTGAAGATGACGGACCAAGGGGACCATCTCTATAATAAATAGGAGCGGGGACAAGGGACACCCCTGACGTGTGTCGCGCATAATGGGGATGGGAGGGTATAATGAGCCATTCAACCAGAGACGGGACGTAGGGGAAGAATATAAAAGGCCAATCAGGGCTATAAAGTTGAAAGGAAGGCCAAGCTTACGGAGCGATGCCATAAGGAAGGGCCACTCAAGGGAATCGAAGGCCTTCTCTGCGTCCAGTAGTGCAACCGCAGCTGGCGTGGTGGGCTTGATACTATTGATGACCGAAAATACTGTGCGAAGATTGAGGGCGGTGGAGCAGTGAGGTACAAAGCCAGACTGTACTCGGGAAAGAATTTGATCCATTAATAAGGAAAGGCGCGATGAGAGCGTTTTGGCAAGAACGTTATTATTAAAGTTAATGTGAGATATGGGACGGTAAGAGGAACTATGCGCTGGATCCTGTCCTGGTTTGAGCAGCAGAGAAATGGCTGCCGTGTGCATGGTATGGGGGAGAACGCCCAACTCCAGTGCCTCAACAACCTACCAGAGTTGAGGCCCCAGGCTGTCTTTGTAAGCCTTTTAGAACACTCCTGTGAGACCGTCAAGCTCCGGCACTTTGGAACCAGAGAGTTCGTCTATGGCCAGTGAGATTTCCTCAACCGTGAAGGGGTGTGCCAAAAAATCAGCCTGGCCTTTGGTGAGCCAGACCATGGCCACTTCCTCTAGTTAGGACATGTGCCGTGTGAAAGTGTCAGGAAGCGTGGTGGAGTAGAGGGAACGTTAGTAAGCCACCAGCTGTGCCACAATGTCCGAATCAGATGTGGCACATGTCCTGTCCGCACATTCAATGGATGTGATATGCCCAGCCCCTTTGGGGGGTTCACTAGACAAGCCAGCGTCTTGCCGGGATGCTCACCTTCGCCGTAGCACCATGCAAGGTGATATTTGCCGAGCAGGTATACCTCCCCGTCAGCATGCTCATTGAAGTCAACAAGAGTGCATTGCGCTTGGCCTGGACTTGTGGGTCGGAGGACGACTCGTCCAGCAAGGCCAGCTCAGCTTCCACTTTAGCAAGGCTACAGCGTATTGGTCGCAACACCTCGACCTGTTTCGATATGACAACTCCCCTTATGAACGTCTTGAATGTGTCCCAAAGAGTGGAGTAATGAGCCACCGAACCAGTGTTCAGGGTGAAGTATTCCGTAATGGCCTCCTGAAATTTTGAGCGGAACACCTTGTCCAGTAGAGTCAACGCTGGGAAGGACTACCTACGTTCCCAATGGATAAAATGGATAAAATGCAAGGTTGTACATCTACCCCCTTCACACAGCGACACCCAGCAGCGGTGGCGAAGATATAATCAATACGCATGTGTGCTGAGTGAGGCGCGGAATAAAATGTGTAGCCAGGGGCCGTGGGATGATGTCTCCGCCAGGTGTCCCATAAATCCAAGGAGCAAATCAGGTCGTTGAATACCGCAAGGGAGCGGACCTTAGGGGCCACCTGTGGGTTTGAGGAATCAAGAGCGTGGTTGTGCCATACTCTGAAGCCCCCCCCCAGAAAGAGGATATCATAATTGGACCGGTTCAGCAGGGCATGTAAGCGATCAAAAAAGTCGGGGTCATCTGTTTTTGGGGCATAGAAATTCAAGAGGAGGACTGTTTGACCCAGAAGCGTTCCCCTGGTTAGTAAATAGCGCTCCTGGGAATCTTCTGCTTTGTCAAGAAGTGCCTCGGACAGCCGGTGCCCACACCAATGAAACATAGTAATAAAGCAGAAGTCACGAAAAATGCCACAACAGGCAGCCCTTATACTGGGGTCCCAAAAAGTGATCTAAACAGTAAGTCCACCAATAACCAATCATAATTATCCACAGGTGAGGCACAGTACTCTGACCAAAATACAAGTGGCGTTTTATAACAAAATAGAGCAACAGGTCAAAGTGTGTAGGAACAACATGGCTGAATGAGAACAGAGTGTCCAATACAAGGCGGAACTATCAGAGCCAGCAACTTAGAAGTGATCAACAATCTCACAATAACAGGAAATTAAAGCTCAGTCTGAAGTGAAAAGTTCAGCGCTGGGGGCCGAGTGATTGTCCGGGGAAGAGTGCCTTGAGGAACGAGCAGGACTGTGATGGACCTCTCCCACACATTGCTTTCAGAAGGCCAGGACTTTCAGGGGCATTGTCTAAAAGTGCAATTTTAAACATTGTAATAATAAATTCAACTTTACCAGTAAAGAAAATTTGTCATTGCAATGCCATAGGTACTAAGCATTACAGCTCTACCTCCGTCCAACTGGAATGACAGCTTTTTATATGTAACAAGGAATCTCCAATGTTAACTTTTGGGAGGGGGAAACCTCACAAATTTGAGTGTTTCTCACTACCAGTACATGCCCTACCTTTTAATTACACAGCACCCTGCCATATGGGCTACATAGGGCCTACCTTAGGGGTGATGTAGAGGACAATAAAAGGGCAAAGGGTTATAAATGCCAAGTCGACACCGGCTCTGCAGTGACAGGACTAAAACATCTTTAAAGTGCTACTTAAGTGGGTGGGACAACCAGTGCTACAGGCCCACTAATAACATTTAATGTACAGGTCCTGGGCACATTTAGTGCAGTTTACTAAGGACTGATAAGTAAACTGAATATACCAGTTGTGGATAAGTCAATGTTACTAAGTTTCAGGTAGCGAGCACATGCACTTTAGCACTGGTTAGAAATGGTAAAGTGCCCAGTGTCCTAAAGACAACAAAATTGAATTCTTCCTAAATTTGTGGAGGAAGGCAAAAGGTTTGGGGGTGACCCTGCAGAAAGGGTAATTTCCAATGGCTTCTAATTACATTGACCTTTTCTGTGGCTACTTCATACTATCCAAGAAAATACAGGATGCTTAGCTCTAAAGAAATAGATTTGGATTAAGACCAGTCAGTTCGTAGAGCATATATGCAAGAGGAGGGTGGTATTCAAAAGTCCTCAACCCTTACAGTTAGTAACTGAAGAAGGGATGAAAATAGAGTAAGAGGCATAGTAGATGAACCATCAAGATGTAGGGATTGCCAAAGGCTTTGGCTGAAATGGCTTGTTTAAATTAACCTCTCACGATCCAGTTACAGATTTGAGACCCAGAGAAGATGAAAGGTGGAACAGTCATGGAAGGCAATAGGTGGAAGAGGCTAGGGGATTTCTGAAGCTTCCACATTTAGGGGGCTTAGTATGATTCTTTCTCACTACCTCTAAGGAAAAAGAATGATGGATAAAGAGAGAACTATCTCTGCAATAAATGAGTAAAGGGGTGACATCACAGAAAATGTGATTTATGCACACCAAATGGAGAGAAAGGACCATTGAGTGTCATTCCCCACTCAGATGTAAAGAGTACCCTTTCTTATGTCTCAGAAAGATGTGAATGGGAATAATATGGACGGAGTAAGGATAGTCCGTTCCAAATGGAACAAAAAAAATCACTGAATCTCAGTATGTGGCCTTCAACCTGAAATAGCAAGAATACAGGCTGCGAGTCTGTGGTGAAAATGTTAGTCTCCCTAAATGGGGTAAATCTGCAAACCTTTGTCAATAGGCTAAACAATTCTGCTTTAAAAGTTGCTACCTCAGACAAGCACTGCTGCTAAGCTCTTACATTTAACGTAATTTCAAGTAAGATGTTTCAGATTCAATACGAAAATGATAAAGGGCCATATGTATGAAGCAAATTCGCATTCGCAAAGGCCGAAATTCGAATGCAAATTAGCAAAATGATGTGTATGAAGTAAAATCTGGTGCAAAATAAGGAATCGCCAAATTTGCGATTCGTTATTTTGAAATTCCATTTAAGGAATCGCAGATTTTGTGATTCCTTAAATGCAATGTATGAAGCCAAAAAATGTTGCAAAATGCCCTTAAGGAATCGCAAATTACCACCAACTTCTAGTTGGTGGTAAGTTGCGATTTCCTTGAAAAATGCACATTTCAGCATTTTTCAAAGTGCCATGTGACGCACATACATGCCCTTAGTGCCACATGTGCACCCATGCATATTTCAGGGGTGCAACAGGGTGTCCTTCGGACAATCACAAAATTGAGAATACCTTCCCATTCATTCCTATGGGCCTCCTGGCCCATAGAAATGAATGGGAAAGTAGTCCTTAATTGTGATTCGCAATTTGCTAATCGCAATTAAGGAATTTTAAGAAATCGCAAACAAAATGCGATTTTGTACATACATACCCATTTGCGATTCTCAAATAGCGATTTCTTAAAAATTGCTATTTGAGAATCGCAAATGGGTATCTTGATACATATGGCCCATAATCCCAAGGGTAAACTCAAATGAAAGGAAAATATTATTTTGACAGCGGGCAAAAAACATATTTGCGATTTCTTCTCAAATTAAAAAGAAGCCTGTGTTAATGAGGTAGGGTTTGTTACCCCTCTCATAGAAGTATTGTAAAAGGATCTTGTGCGCTACACTGCCCATGTCTTATTGTATTTAAAATTAAGGCTGTCTTTGATCATAGAACTATTGGTTTGCTAATAACCATTTCAACATTTATTTGTAACTACTATACAAGTAAAACACATGTGTTTGTACATTTTGTGTGGCTATAATGCTGCTGCAAAATAAATGTATTGAAGCTCATATGCAGCTTGAATTCAGAGGCACAGATCAACAATTCTGTAAGGGGCATTCTGAAACCCTTTGGCCCCAATGTGCCAACCGATAGTTACTGAATAACAGGGTTGAAACTAACTGTTCAATGGTCTAAACCATCTATAAACTAATGTTGGGTTTAGGTTCAGTGTTCAACTATGTTTACTACTTGGGACTTGACCCAGAGTTACAGGGCTATAGCATTCTATAATCAAGCCAAGAAAAATGTTGTTTGTAATTTTGAGAAGATGTATCTCACCTGGACAAGAATCATTTCAGGCTATATCAAAATGGGAAATACATTCATTATCACATTAAACATTCTCCCTCACATGCTATAATGTGGTAGCCTGAAATATATTGACTTTGTCTGAATTAAAAGCAAAAATATTAATTCCTGAATACATTATTGAACATAGTCATTTGGTGAATAAACTCAACTTTAAAAGAGACAGGTCTTTGGAAATCTAAAGAGAGCAATACCAGAGTCTTGGTCCTGGGCACGAGATCACCTATGAAAAGTTAAGCCCACAGACCAAAGATGTTTTGCTTACAGTAAAGTCCACAGGCCTGTTTGTGAGGTAAGGAACGTTTGGGCTTCACACAATTGTCACAAAAACCCATAGAAAATCTCTTCTTAATTTCTTTTGGTGACTTTTTTAATATGCTTGGAGAGAACATTTTGTTGCAATGGTACAACTTTAAAAAGATCCTTTCCCACCTCACCCGATCAAGAATACATACATTTATGTAAAACCTTCCATTTTGACACATACATTCTATGACACTGAACTAACTTTGGCTATGTTCACTGTTTTCTTGTTTCCTGGGCACGAGATCACTTATGAAAAGTGAAGCCCATATTAACAGACAAGAGATGTTTTGTTTATAATAAAGTCCACAGACCTATTTGGGAGGTAAGAGACTTTTGAGCTTCACACAACTGTCACAGAAACCCATGGAAAATCTCTTCTAGCAAACCCAGCCTCTGGTTGACTTTTCAAATATGCTTGGACAGTGAGAATAGAGCCCAGAACATTTTGTTGAAATGGTATAACTTTAAAAAGATACTTTCCCAACCTCACCCGATCAAGAAGATAAGTCTATGTCAAGCCATCTATTTTGGCACATACATTCTATGACAGTGGACTGTGTGAAGCTATATTTACTGACTGTTTCAGTAGATGAATATGCCTTCCAGGTAAATAAGAGGCAGAAGAGAATGTCAGCAGGTGAACAATACACCTTTTATCAATACCTATTTAGGAATAAAAATGAATGGTAGCTGAGAAAATGCTGTTTGTGAAGCAGTATCTTTTTTTATTCATTTATTTAGATTTAAGAAGATAGAATAAACAATTGGTACTCATTTACACAAATTGGACTTTTTATTGGATTCACTCTAGTGCACCTCTCCACATGTGATCATGTTTTCTTTTTGATATTCAAAAAAGATAATCCCCCCCATAAAATGCTCCCTTCTCCCTGGGATCTGTCTCCCATGGCGATGGGAGTATTCAGCAGTTTTTACTGGCCCTTACCGTCAGGGTTTTCCTGATGGTGATGGGCAGCGAAAATGTAACTCTAGTTCAAGCTATCTAAATTAGGTGGCCTTAATTAGAGGTCTCCCTCCGATGGCCCTTACACTATAGGACTGTTGGAGGGTTTTAATCATGGCAAGCCATAGTTGGTTTGTTGGAGGGGTTTAATCATGGCAAGCTATATTTGTTCCACTTGTGATTAAAGCTATGACTGCCCGCATCTAAATTTGGCAGGCAGACCATTATCTTGGCAGCATAGCTGCTCCGTCGCTGTTGTAGAGACTCAATACTCCTGAAATAAATTTGAACACAGCTCGAAAAGAAGAACCTGTCATTCGGTGATTTTACAATTGCTTGATGGGTCCAAATATTACTTCTCTGACAGAGAAGAATTTCCTGGAAAAGAAGACCTAAAAGTATTGGACTAGTTTAAAAAGCATATCCAAATCCATGATTGATTATTAACCCAAAATATTGTACCTTAGTTAAACTAGTAAAATGGGAACTCCAGGCAGACTCTTACCCAGCGGCAGTCGGTACAGGCAAGCGCTGTGGGGTGGGGTGGGGCAGGGCAGGCAGGGGATGTTGACAGATGACGGAATAAGATTTATTTATTTATTCATTTTTTACTATTGCATCGTCTATCGCCTTCCCTTCTCCTGCCCTGCCCCCACCCCATGACCCCACGACGCTTACCTGCACCGACCACCGCGAGTACAATAAGTAAGTTGTCAAACGTTTGAAAATGTTTTGCCAAGAGTAATACTACACTTTGGACACTCACCTCCCATTAGTCTTATTGGACCTTATACCTAATGCAGCAAAAGTCAACACACCTTCACCCTGGTCAGAAGATCATAATGCCTCAGCAATTATTATGCAAACATTGGACTGTGACCTTGATTAATGCATCTACCATCTGCAAACGTACTGAGAATCTATGAAGAACTTGCTCCTTGTGTTTGATTTTGCATAAAAGGATCTCAAAGAAGCTGCTGATTGAAGGGAGACTTATTGTGACCTTAAGTCCTCCAAGAAGGAATATGAGTTAATTGTTAAGGTATATTTGCACAAATTTTACAGAACCCAAAAGAAAAAACAATTTTTCTAACACCAATATTTACATGATCTCTTTGGTGGCACACATGTTGCTAATCATAAAGGTAAGGACAAGTAGTTTGGGAACTGACCTATGTATTAACAGGCTGGATTTCAAATTATCGATTCCTAGTGTGTCACGATTCAACCTACCTTTTAAATTAAGCATTTTTTTTAATGCAGCCTGTTCTCTTTAAAGGAAAATGTATTACATTAAAAAAACTGAAAAAGGTAAGTTCCATCTTTAACTATTAGGAAGCGGTGCTTGGGGGCACTGCCTACTCTTAAAAATGTGTCTGATAACATTCTCCCCTCCTTTGAGGAGGTGGTAAAAGATGAAAGTTTTGCGACAAAATTATGTCACAAAACAATAATATGTACCAATCCAATTTGGTATTTGAAATGGAGCTCTAAACATGCATCTTCCAAATATGGAATTGGTATTTTGTCGCAAACCTAAATTGCAATTCGGTAATGTGTTACCAAATTGAAATTTAGTTTTGTACATGTGAAAAGTCCTTTGTGCTTTCGTAAACAGCACATTGTTATAAATTTGACCCTTTATGCCCACAAAAAGGCATTGTACCTGGTCCCATGTGTTGTTTAATGTTGTAAAGACACCCTCAGCGACTTTGCATAACAATTAGATTAGTAAATTATCAGGTGGATGCAGTTCCTCAAACAGGAGGCAGACGCTAGCAAGTAAATCAGGGGGTCTGATCGAAAGGATTCAAAGAAAAGGATCCAAAGGGGGATATAAACTTCACCCCACCTGATAATTTACTGTTCATTAAGGAGCATGGATGCTGATTATTGGTAACAATTAGATTAGACATGATAGAGGGAGATGGACATGTTTGTCTTTTGGAAGGTATTATGTTAGTATAACCTCTTGCATTCTACCTCAGTGGAGATGTACAATTGACTGTATGGGAATATTTTTACAAGAGCGGGTTAGGGTGGGGGTGTGTTGTGTATGTTTATATGGTCTTATTGCTGATTGTTTGTATCCTTTGAAACCTAAAACCACAATAAAGATCATATGTAAATGTAAATGTAAATGTAGTATACTTGTAAAGCGCACAGCTGCCCCAGCAACGGGGCGTCCCGGCGCTGTATAACTCTGGGGAACCCGTCCTGGCTTTCCCTGTGGGATGGTCCCTTGCTGGGAGTCCCCAAGGTGGAGCCAGGCATCCCCGGAATTGGTGGGGGCCGTTGTGGAGATTAGGCAAGCTAATGCCCAGAGTTGCCGAGTGGAACCCCTGATTAGAGTAAGCACCGAAGCGAGAATTATCGAGTCCGCTGACCAAGGTCCACGACCCTGCCGCGTCGGGAATTGAACCCTGGTCCCAGGCTGACTTCTGCTCTCAGGCCTGCTGCCTCTAACCAGTGAGCCACACTACTTCACTATCATTAAAAAACCCAATTAGATTAGACAAAAGAACATGGTTTGCATCATATGTTTACAAAGTTATGCTGTGCTTTGCACCACAACAACATAAAATTACATAATATGCCTACCTGTGATGTATAATATCCCCCGCCTGCTTCCTCACTCTTCACATGCTCTACAAGATCTGCAAATGGCTCCTGGTCAACACCGTACAAACCATACCCAAGCCCTAGTCACCAGCCAAATGGACTACGGCAACATACTCTATGCAGGAATCACCTCGCAACTTCTAAAGAAACTACAGATCATGTGGAATTCTGTGGCTAGACATCCTCGACCTCCATAAGCGTGCACACATCACCCCCCACCTCAGGAAGCTCCACTGGCTCTCTATTCACAAGAGATTTTCCTTCAAGATACTGATCCACACATGCAAGACCCTGCATAACTGAGGACCGACATATGTCAACCACCTCCCGAACTTCCACCAACCCTCCAGACACATGCGCTCTGCCTTCATTAACCTAGCTCACAACCCTCACTTGCGCCAGAGGTTGTTCTTTCTCCTACCTTCCAGTGAGGTCCTGGAACAACCTTCCTCGTCACCTTCCCAACCTCATCCTCTCTTCTGGAATTCAGGAAAGGACTCAAGACCTGTTTGCCTGAGCCTTAGCAGCAGGATCCTCTGTACCTGGATACCCTCATGGGTGATTGCAGAGCTATAAAGTCTTGGTTGATTGATTGATAATCTGTGAATGAACAATGCTTTTGCTTTTGGGTCCAGTAAGGTCAAGAGGAACATGAGTTATTTGGAATCTGTCATAAATACCAAACATAGTGCAGCAAAATACTACAAGTAATCTATAAGGATCAGTTCAGTTCATCTGACACGTTCTGAAGATTTGCACTGCTTTTGAGCATGCTTAGTTCTCTGGAGTATGAACCCTTGTTCCATTTTTAGTTAAAAATTTCCAACTTGAGACATAGTAAGTGCTTAGTCATTGTTTCTTACTTACACAGTCATTAGGTTTACACTTTGTTCTTAGGTCACAGTAGAATAACTAGTTTCTTGTTTCCTGCACCTTTCATGTGTGTATATATTACCCAGTGACAGTATGCACTGGGTAGTCAGGATTGCTTTTCGATAGATATGACATGTTTGGGTTCGTTAATAACTTTGCCACCGTCTAATGAATCTTTACAAATTTTCCAAAGAAAAAGCAAATTCACTTTAGTAGCTTTGTGGAAAGTTTCACGGTGATCTGTATAGTAGGGGTAAAGAAAAGAGGGGGGTCCCAAAAGTAAATGTCCCCATGCATTTTCCATAGACTTCTTTGGCAGGGCTGCAGCAAATACTGCTAAATGAAATTATACCAAATTTCGAGGAAGCTAGATCTTGGTGTTCAGACTTTTGCTTTTTGTGATTTGGTGTAAATCCGTTCAGTATCTTTCAAAAAATTAAAGTTCAACAATATTTGAATATCTGGACAATTGGGTCCACGAGAGTCTAGCGAAAGGCCCGCGAGAGGCCCGCGAGAGGCCAGCGAGACCACAAGTTCAAAAATAGAGCCTATGATTGGTTGAGAGGCCCATTTACCCCATCATCCTTCTCGCTCCCATGGGACTGAGTGAGTCTGGCGATTCCCATGGAAGCATGCACTCTGATTGGCTGGTTGTTGGAGGTTTAGAAATTGCATGGTCATAATTACTATTTACTGGCAAAATTGCTGGTGTTTTGAGAATGAACTAAAAAAGCTATATAAGGGTGCAGGAGAAAGTCAGATTGTCCCCCTCTTTACTAAGAGCAGATCTGCAAGGTAAAAGTAATATAAAAGAAATTTAAAGTATATATATATAAAAAAGGGTTTCAGATCTTGCGGGACTCTCAGGTGATCATGATAAGTTGAAAGGAGTAGGGGACCTTTCAATATACTTTAAGAGAAAGGCATAATGTTCCACTAGTTATTTAAAAGAGTTATGTAAGGCATAAGCACTGTGATGGAAAAATATGTATTGTTTTTTAATGTTGCGATCTCCCAGGGCTCTCACAAGAGATCTTGAAAGTAGAAAGGAGTAGGCGACCTCTGAATACACTCTACTGTGCACACCCATCACTGCACAAAGCCCTCTTACTGGAAATGGTATATTTCATTCAAGGAAGAGGTCTCAGTTGAGAGGCAAGTCCCTTGCAACACCCCACTTCACACATCTGTCATCCAAAAGAGAGATTTCAGTGAAGAGAACAGTCGCGCCTTATACGCTACTAATCAGATCTGTCATCAAAGAAAAAGCTCTCTTCTATGAGGTCATTTCCTCCTCACACCCTACTGCACACACCCCTTATCCAATACAGATGTCTCAGCTGAGAGGCCAGTCACTCCCCACACCCTACAATGCACACTAATCATCCACGACAAAGATTTCCTGCAGAGAGGCTTTTTGTACAATAGTCAAATATTACTTTATGTAAAAACAACCTAGAAATTCACTGAAAAAAGCAAAGGTTAAAGTAATGTTATTGTTAGGTGTGATAAAAAGATCTATTTTGTTTTTTTTAAAACATAGAAATTCACTTAAAAAACAAAGGTTAAAGTAATGTTACAATTAGATGTGATAAAAAGATCTGTTTTTGTTTAAAATAAAAACCTTAGCAATTCACAAAGAAAGCTTAACCAAAAGTTAACAAGGCTAACTATAACTGGTGAATGTCTGTTTTTTTTAGAACAAAACTTTAATATTGTCACTTACATATTCACCTAGCTATAACCTCATTTCAACCTTTGTTTTTTGTGATTTCTAAGGTTTTTTTTAAACAAGAACAGATCTTTTTATCACACCTAACTATAAAGTTACTTTAGCCTTTGTGTGAGTGTGTGTGTGTGTATATATATGATCAAGGCTCAGAGGAACCGAAACGTTATGGGGCAAGGCAATAAAGAAATAAGAAGCTGACATCCTGGGTCCGTGTCCGTGTTTGGAGAAGAATCTGAAAGTACGCGGAGTGCAGCTATATATATATATATATATATATATATATATATATATATATATTTAGCTACATATATATATATATATATATATATATTTTTTTTTTTTTTTTTTTTTTTTTTTGGAGAATTACCTATTGGCGGTCGCCAGTAGGTAGTTATAGTTAGGACTGTGTTTCTATTCAAAAAGCATTTTTTCTTTTCCCGGTTGATGAATCTTTGCAAAATTTTCAGAACATATGGCCCACTCCGGTCTGCTCCTATCTTGACAGTTTCGGGGTGATTTGCCAAGCGGGGGCCGAGGAGAAATGGGGGTCCCAAAACATGTTTTCTCAATGTTAATTCCCATAGGAAACTTTAGACACGGCTACAGCCTGCACTGCTGAACGGAATTGCACCAAATTTGGTAAAAAGGTAGCCCTTGTTTCCGAATAGCCCTTTTTGTTAAATGGTGTAAATCCGTTTAGTAGTTCCTGAGAAATAAAAAAAAAGGTAAAAAAATGAATTTCTCATAGCAAACTTTAGACATGGCTACAGCTCGAACTGCTGAACGGAATTACACCAAATTTGGCATAAAGTTAGCCCTTTCATCAGAAAGAACTCTTTTTCTTAAATGGTGTAAATCCGTTCAGTAGTTGCTGAGAAAATAAAAATATAAAAATATAGATATATAGAGGCGCGATGGATCCGTGCAACCTGCCGAGCACGAACTGCATTCTAATTGGCTGTCAACACTTCAAACCAGGAAGTGTTGGCAGCCATCTTGTGCCTCGGTTGAACGGAGGCACAAGAAAAAAGAAAAACAAAGGTGCAAAACAAGAAAAGGGGGCTGGGTAGAAACACCCTGACCCCTAGGTCTGCTCAGGGGGTCACACAAGGACCCCCAGGGCCAAAAAAAGCAAAATCTGTAAAATCCACAGAGGATCCGCCGATCAGGCTGAGAAAATTAAAAAAATGAAATGCGGACTCCAGCGCTTCGTTAATATTTAGCCCCCGGGCGGGCCAGGTCCCGGGGGCATTGAAAAAAATAAGCATAGGGGGTCCCAATCCCCCCCCACACTGCCCTGGGGACCACCACCTCCCTGGGGCAAGATAATTGAGTTGCGGGGGCACACAGCCCCCCGCAGCCCCAGGGACTGCCACCCCCAGGGCTTCTTTTTTAAACTATGGGGGGCCTCCAAGGCCCCCCAAGTCCTGGGGCCCGCGACCTACTGGGACTTTTTTTAAATATTTGCGGGGGCACAAGGCCCCCCCGCAGCCCTGGACACTGCCAATCCCGGGGCTACTATTTAAAAAAAAAATCTGTGCGGGGGGGCTTGAGCTCCCACACAAACCCCGGGGACCACCACCTCCCCGGGGCACTAATTATTCAAACTTGGTGGTCCATAACAGGCTTCCGAGCCCTGGGGACCACCACCCCCCGGGGTTGTGTAGATATTGGGAGGGGGCCACGCGGCCCCCCTCCTGGAACCTGTGATGGCCCTGTGGACCGCCACCCCCAAGGGCCGGCTCTTGCAGTGTCCCGGGGTGCCCACCCCTGGGACACTGCTGTTTGCTAAGGCAGGGTGGGGGCCTCACTGCTCCCGCCCTGCCATAGCAAACCTGGTTTGGATTGGTTTGGTAACCTGCGCTCTCTTTCAAAATGCAAACCAGATTGCTTTTCCACATGGGGAGCTGCATGTTAGGGACCGTGGGGCCATTGGGGCTCCCCCCACAGTCACCAACGGAGAGGGAGAACCCCAGGGTATGGGGTCCCTGGGGCCATAGAGGCCTCAGGAGGGGGGCCATGCAGCCCCCCTCCATAAAAAAATATTTCATTTATGTGGCCATGCCCCGGGGGATGGGGTCCCCGGGGCTGGAATTGGCCATGGGAGGGGGCCCACGCGGCCCACTTCCTGGTCAAATTATTATTTTTTTTTAAATATGGTTAAGGCCTTGGGGGTTGGGGTCCTCAGGCCCCAAAAAAAGTAAAACAAAGGGGGGGCCACCTCCAGTAAGTGCCAGAGGCCTGCGTTGCAGAGAAGTGGACAAATAACAAAGAGGGGTGGCCCTGTGTCCCTCAGAACCTGGGTATACAATCATAGACAAAAAATGGTTCTGTCGGGTTTTCATAGGTTACTTGCAGCGCACTGAATATCACATATCCCAAGCAATAGTAGGGCATGAATATCAGCCACGCCTAAACACAGACCCACGATTAAAAAATAATCACAATAACGCAGTATGCACGTATCCACTGTACATTTTTAACAGAATTAAATAATTCAGGTATGTTCACTCCTTCGGTAGTTTAAAGGCTGTTTACAATGGGTGAAATATACTAAGTGATCATGTGACATATGTGCTTAGTGATAGACAGTTGTGCAGTATATACAAGGTGGTTCAGGATTTATGTAAAAGGGAAAGGACAAAGATGTTGGTGGCCAGACACATAACCAATGGCCCTGGTAGCTACTAGTGCTCCTTTTGGTCTGCAGAGCCACGGTTGATCTGAGCCTTATTTTATCGTCGACGTTTCAACCCACGTTGTGCTCCCTTTGGTAGTCACTAAGGGTCTTCGTCAGGACATAGTACGCGGGGAGGATGTGGTGCCAGCCTAGTGCAAACCAGGGATCTGGCTGTGTGTGCCTCTTAATGTCGCCTGGCGAAAGAATCTAGAAGGACCCGGGCGTATGATTTGCTACGGTCATTGTGAATGGATCAGACAGTCGGCAGAGGAACAGCAGGCAGCAGTCCTGCATGATCGCTGCGAATTCGCCTCATCCACCCATACAGTCCTGCACACATGCGGTCTTCAACACATAAAAACAGTGAGTCACTTATTCGTGCATCTATGCACTAAGTCATACCCCCACCAAACCATACAGACACTCATACTGATACTCAAAAAACCAACTAATAACCCATATAGACACTCATGTAGCTACTCGCCAACCCATGCAGCCACTTATACACAAAGTAAGACATTACTACAGCTCGACTGAATGGATTTATAAGAAATTTGGTAGAAAGGTAGAGTCCGGCTCGCAGATCACGCTTTTGTTTAAATGGTGTAAATCCGTCCAGTAGTTGCTGAGAAAATTAAAGTTGAAATCAATTATATATCTGTAAGCGCGCACGGGTGCGCGCACTAGTGCGGCTGTGCGCGAGCGGAATTCTGGTTTGCTGTTTAACGTCTGTCAACATTCGGTTCGGAGGAAATCAGGAAGTGTTGACCGCCATTTTGTTAGTGCGAGTGAATATTTTGTACAGAACAAAGGGTTAGAACTTGGAAAGGGGAGAAGGTAGAGATTGTCTGGCCGGGTAGGTTTTCTCAGGGGGTGCAGTAAGGACCCTGAACGCGAAAATACATTGTTTTCTTGTGAAAAAAAGTTGCGGGGTGCGCGCACTCGCTCGCGCATCCCTATTCACAAGACTGTGAAAAACTATAGTGGGGAGCATGGAAAGGGAGTGGGGTGGAGACTGTTTGATTTCGTAGGTTTCCTCAGGGGTTTATTAAGGACGCTGAATTGTAAAAGTAGCTTTTTTTTTGCAAAACAGTAGCGGGGTGCGCGCACCCGGTCGCGCACGGTGAACAAAAAAAGAAAGATGAGGATAAATTACAAGTTTGAGTGTTTAGATGTAAGGTGGCTCTTAAAAGAGCCGCTGTGTTAATTGAGTATTTTCTGCACTTATAAGTAAGTACCGATGCAGAGTCTCATGTTACAGAGGAAGAATCTATTTCCCTCATCCGTGAAATGAACACCATCTCTCCTATAGATGCCTTGCATGTTGTAACGCAAGTTGTTGTTGTATATAGAACCCATGCTATAATCTCTGAGGAAAGCAGAAACAGATGTATTTACATGTTTCCTTGCTTTCTCAATCTGTGGACAGCGTTGATTGGACCAATTCCATTTCTGTCTTTGGCATATATTTGAATACACCAAGACAGTTCGAGGAAAAAGTGACATCAATTGACGAAAGGTGTCTTTTAGAAGTATTTCCAGACCTACCCCTGTTAATGTGCCTAGATCATTCCCACCACAGTGCACAATTATAAGGTTAGGTTCAGGGAGATGCATAAAAGTTTTCACCAATGGTATCAATTGGTGACATCTCAATCCTCTTTGGCTAATCCACGTAATGTGCACATTTGGTAAGTCAAGGTTAGAAATTTGTCTGTTTGCAGCATATTTTTCACTCCAGTGAATATAGCTGTGTCCTAAAAGCCAAACCTTCATTTTCAAGGCAGATGCAGTAGTACTCCGATGGGTTCTGGAAGTGGAATGGCAGTTAGAAGGTGAAAGTGAGGATAAAAAAGTGGATGAGGTTTGGTGTTGATGAAAAACTAAAAATGATTGGTTGATTCTTATACCTCAAGATTGAAGACTACGTTGTATGTTACTGTTTTTTTAAAACGAAAACTTCTATTGGTCGTGAAAAAAAATGAAATGTAAAAATATAATGGATAGGCAGGTGTGTTTGGAGGGAAATGAGCCTTGTTGGTTTGATTTAGAACGTTGAGATATGAACCTTTGACCTGTGCCTTCAGCCAGGTGCAGAATGAGCTGTTACCATGGTAACACCCAGAGAGGGTGAAGGGTGACCTTTATGTGACTTTGAAAATATTGAAAGGGATAACCAGCTGAAATGTTAATTTGATTATGAAATTGTGCGGGAACAAATATGATTGGTTGAAGAGACATATATGAGTGTGTATTGACAGGAAATCTGTGCCATTAATTTTTGGTTGCAGTGATAGAAGCATTACTGAGAGTTCCGTCAAACGACTATCTGTTTTGTGAATATCATTGTTCTACATCTTATAAAGCATTGGTAAAGGTGAGTCTCTACCTGTTTCTATTGTGATGTATCGTAAAATGTGGTTTGGTCACTACAATTGTTTATTTCCCTCACAGTCTCTGAGTAACCACATTTTTGACTTTGGCACTGTTTTCCATTTCTTCAACTACTGTTCCATTTGATTTAATCACTCTTTATATACATTATTTATTTGCAATTAATAGTTTTAAATTACAATTAATAAATTTGATTAAGCTCAGTGGAGTTCAGGCATGTTCTTATGTTATCCCCTACTGTTAGTTCTTTTAATGCAATGTCAGTCAGAGACGGAACTGCAACGAAATTTCGGGTGGGGGAGAAAACATTTTTTGTTTTTGTTAAGGGGACATGAACGTTTAATCAGTAGGTAGAGTAAAGCTGGAGGGGCTCTTAGAATTGGTAAAACAATTGCAAGGCCTAATTAACATTCAAATGGTTCTTTATAGAGATGTGAAACTCTCAGGTGCAGCTCTGTGTGTATCTGGGATGTATGTTATCTTGGGCTTCCACAGCAGACGGGAGGGGGGAGGGCAGGGGGTGCTGAAGTCCTGTGAAGTTAATGGGGGTTGCGGGCCGTTTTTTCACTTTCTTTCAAGTGTGAATTATAGTTTTGGAAATATTTTTGGTATACTGAAAAAATGGTATATAAAATATGTTAAAATAGACAGTAATTATTTGACTGATTTGGGAGCGTTTCCATAAAATCTGTAAAGTTGTTTGAAGATTAAAAAATGGAATTAGCAGAGACACAGATAATGCAGGTAGAGAGAGAAATGGTAGATTATATGTCATATTGTCATGTATTCCTATAGGTTCTGAATCGATCCCCCTATTCCTGACCCTATTCTAGTTAAACAAACCAACAAGTTAACTAGCAGTCAGCCCATGAGGCAGAAAACCCCCATGATGCAGATACCGTTATCTGACGCAGTCACACTACGGCACAGGAACGTGTTATCTGATTAGGTCATAACGCTTGCGATCTAATTAGACAAGCGATATTCCTCCAGCCCCTGATAAGGCATACGGAGTTCTCATAACAAATCAAACCTATGACAACCTGGGCAAAACCCTGCGGCCATTGTTTTGATTTCGCCGAGAACTTCAGTAAAAGAATGTGCTAACGAGCAAGTCGTATGACATCCTTATTGACGTATCTATGTCCATCCTTACGTCAATCTCGGCACCTTAAAGGTATAAATATTACCGATCTTGCCCTATGCAAACACACGCGTGGTGACGAGACGGAGCAGCCATACTTGCCGAAGCCAAGAGCAGAGCAGACCCCGCTGGCAGCAGCCCCGCCTTTCTGACGCGCTGAGAGACGCGCTGCTTTCTCCTGCCGAGAATCCAGCACCGGCGTTTCTGGGCAACCCTCGCAGGCAGCCTGGAATATCGAGACCAGAGAGAGAGATACCATTCCTCATTCATCCTAACTTCCAGGTACAGAACTGAATAACCCCTCACAGAGAACTCTTTAGTTATTCACTTGGCAAAAACAAACTTAACTTAAACTGTAACTTTCTATTCCCGCCCACGTATTAGGCTTAGGTCAGGTACACGGGGTAGGCGTATCTAGAAACACCAGTTGAGCACGTTTAGTCAAATGTATATGTGTATGTAATATATTTTATTCATTTTAAAACATCTTATGGCTTAGAAACCATATCAATGTTTTTACAGTATTATTTTATACTATTGCTTTTAATGTATGCACTTTACTTAGCTATAAGTATTGCAATAATATCGATCCATTTCTCTTGTATGAGAAAAGAGACTGATCAATAAATAACACCTTTTTATTGAACACGCCCGTCTCTTCCTTTTCTCTACATTCTGATGAGACTAAGAATGCACGTACTGACTGAGTAAAATAATTTGCCTTTTGTTCACACGACTCTCGAGATTTACTCTTGATTAGGGGAGAGCAAAGTTGTCATGTTCTATGGTTGTCAGAAACTAAATCCCTTCTTGTCTAATCAGGGAAGTTAAGTCCTCCTTGAACATTCGAGAAAGTTTCTAGTGAACTCTGAGCTAAGCTGGCAAACCCAAAACTTTAAGTCTAGTATCGACAGTAGTAGACCTAGTTAACGTCTGGCCTAGGCCTTTACTGCTGTAGGTATTATTCCAATGCGCAGAGCCTATTGGGATGATAGGAACTACACTACAATATCGTCGTCAAAAAGTGCTAATGCTTAAGGTATTTATAAACTTTATGTTGGAGGATAAAATTACAGTGTGGTTTGTGGCCGAGGGCTGCACTGGTGGGGGTGGGGTGAGAAGGGGAGGGGGTCGAGTAAAATAAAATGAAAACTTGTGACCATGAGGTTGTACACAGGTTCGTGGGGTACATGCCTTCATACATTGAGGTAGCAGACCGAGTACACATAGAGCTCTCTCCCTCCTGCCGTCTGAATCCATTTTCATTTCCCTCCTGCTTTCTGTATCCGTTGCTCTGTGTTATCTTAGTGTGTGTGTGTCTGTCTGTGTCTGTGTTCAGTCTGGGCTGAGGAAGTTTGTTCTGCTGGCAGACACAGATAGTCGCATCAAAGTACTTGGTAGGTTTTCAAAATAATATTTATATAATTGAGATGCTTTTTGGAAGTGCTAGTCAGTGACTGACTACTTTCAGAATTACCGCTCGGTCGGCTCCATAGAGCAAAGGGTTTGTCGTATTTCACTTCTTAGTCCGTTTGGTTTTCCACTTTGTTCTTTGGTGGCTGGCGAAGAAGTGTTTGTTATAGTGGAGATGAAAGGGTGATAAGTAGTGAAATACGACATAGCGTGTGCTCTGTAGAAGCAGGGGAGCAGTGATTATCAGTCTGAGTGAAGCGCAACAGCGGCGGTGCTTGGTAACAGTAATAAATTATTTTTTTCCCAGAGGTACGATTGTTTGCATGGTCCGCGACCCGCTAAGAAAGGGTTGACGGGCCGTCACAGGCCAGCGGGTTGCAGTATGAGTAACTCAGGTTGAGAAAAGAAAACATGAACTTAGTATAGCTGAGATTACGTTGAACACATGAATACTCTTTTAGTATACAATAATTTCAGTTATGAATATGGATTAAAAGAGGGAACGTATATATTTGAAATGTTTATTCACTAATGCAGTGCTTTGTAGCGAAGTTTATTAACTAATACGAGTAAAGATATTATAAGAAACAAAGTAATCGGCATAGTTACTAGTCCATAGAACACAAATGGTAGAAGCATAGCATGATGCAAAATGAATAAGGTTTAACAAAACATATTCTACAGCCTCCTAAGCAAAAATATTACATTATATTAAATCTAAGAAGGTGTCTTTTGATTTTAAGTTCAGTAATCATATAAGAAAATGCTTGTGGTTAGACATCATCTCATTAACAATTAGTTGTGTGCATACGAAGCACTATCAAGTTTGTGTTATGGTATTGTGTAAGGAAATACAAAACGCGCCAAAAGCGAGAACTTGGCTGGAGGTGCATGTATGTTATCTGTAGGGATGTCGAAAATCAGTGTTCAAAACAACTACTGTATTGAGATATCTTTTGAAAGGTTTCAGTACTCCATGTCAGATACAGCTCGATAAGCAAGGGTAATATCAGTGTAACCACATATTTTTTTTGTTATGAATCGAACATGTTTCACTAGGCAGAAAAGAAAAGCAGCACATGTGTGTGAGGCGGAAATAAGGATCAGAAAGGGAAAATGGCGTTTAAACATATAAAAAGTCATTGTAGCTTTACACATTTATCAGGGTACATTTAACAATATTTTACCCAGCCTTGCTTCGAGAACGTTTGAAATAAGATAAGATAAGATAAGCAAGTGATTTGTTCAAATTAGAGTACAATGAAATGTTTTGAACGAAATCGAGTAGGTGAGGAAAAAAAATTGACTGCACATAAAACACGAAAATCGCACCAGTATGAAATTGTAATGTCCACTCTTAGTAAAGCTAATAGGTCTGTTTATATAAAAAACGTGAGAAAGATAGGGAGGGAAAAAAACTTAAGACGTCAATGGCTTGCATAAGAGTCATCCAACAACTGAGTAGGCGAAGTAAGCAGCAACCGCTTCTAAAAGGAAGTCAGTGTTATCATCCGAAAACAAGTCAGCCATCCAATTGAAAAGAGGAAATGAACATACATGTTCTTTAATTACCGGAGCCTCTAGTACCATCAGAGGACAACTCGGTGACTGTTCTATGTAGCTGTGTGCCAAGAAATCTTGCGCCGCTGCCTATATATTCCAATGACCCAGAACTCCATGTATCGCTGCAAAGGCCATAATCCCTCCGTCGGAACAAAGCTGTTCATGATCAATTAACGGATTCATGAGATGATTGTAATTCACTTCAGGAGATACCGAGTTGCAGAGACATAAGTCCAGGGCCCACATGAAATCACAGCTCAGGTAATGAAATACAGGCTGCACTCAGGTGAAATAGGAAAATCGAAATGATAATCCATATGATGCACTCAAAGTCGCGAGTGGCAGGATGCCATAGTACTCAAGCATCCTGTGGCGAAACAGTTCTAAGTGCTCCAGCTCGTTTGCGAAGACAGGACGGACATCCATTTTGTAAAGGAGAAAATAGGAACAGAAAAGTAGCAGCTACTGGTAGTAGATAAGCAAGTTCACAAAAATAGGTCAGAGAATATGGAGTGAAGAGTAGCAGAATGACTTTAAATGATATGGGGAAAGAAATCACAAAACCATTGGTTAGTAGTTGCAAAAAAAAAAGGCCAGCTGTGAAGTGCAGGATGCGTTAAAGATTATGGGAGTCACCTCAGGAAATTGTAAAGGAAGGTCACTATTTAATAAGTTATGCAGTTGTCTGCGAGTGTTAGCTACGTGAAGGAGATATGTTTGTGAACAGATGCTAGGGTAACTTGATTTTGTGACAATAAGACTGTTGTTCATGTCTTGGGATGGAACTTTGAATTCAAGGCCGGAATTCGCAGCCCGATGGAAACATCAAGGTTCCCATGCGGGGGTGGATAAACTACATTCTTACAGAGAAGCATATGTAGAGTGACTATTACAGAGTAAGGTTTGTCGTTTAATAAGTCATAGGAATTCTCATTGCTTGAAAATAAATAATCACTGTTGAGTGTTAAGGTAAAAGTAGGCGTTATAGGAGGCACCGGTGTACCTTTGAAAAAAAACTCAACATTACAGCGGTTCGAGTTAAATAAGTCATGCAATTGGAAGTGCCTGGGTGTGAACGACTAATCCCATGTTTCAGTACGCTCATCTCTATACAAATATAATTTTTTGCCGTCTCTAAGGGATTTGTAAGTAAAAGGGAGGGACTTGGTTTCATGTTACTAAAAGGTACTGAGCCGGTGGTATGTATTTTTGTGAAAAAAATCCGTGGAATTTAAACATTGAAAAAGCGCGAAAGATAGAGTAATTAATTTGTGGATTAGGCATGTTGCAGCTGCGGCTGCAAACTAAAAAGGGTAAAGTGTCTAGGCGTTGAATGTGGAACACCGAAAAAGAATCGTGTGTGATGGAAAGGAAACGTGGTTTGAAAATGAAATTTAAAGGTGCAATGGGAGAGGAGACATTAAGATAGTTTCAGGGCTTTCAGTGTGCCGGGTCTTTTTGGGTCTCATTATAGGCAGCTTCTTAAAGCTAGGCTGGGTGTGTATCGGGGTGCACTTTTGAGCTCTGGCATAGGTAGACTGTTTTTTTTGCCGGCGTATCGTGACAGCATGCTGTTGCAGTACTTCAAGAAAAAGTGGTAGAGAAAAAAAGAGAGTGCAGAACAGACACGTTCAGAAACTGCAGGTAGATTATGTGTGGTATTGATATTAATGCTTATTTAACTTGTGCAGCTATGCATGTGTGTCAAAGGCAATAGTCCACAGTTGCTGTAGGTATCATGTTATCTAGTGTACCATAGCCTCATGCTTTGAGATGTAGGGCAACATTTACAGTGTGGTTTATGGTTCTGGTGGGTGAGAGGTCAGAGGGGAAAGGGGTGGGGCTAAAGGGAAACAAAGAGTTTTGACTATGACGTTATACAGAAGTTCCAGCAGCAGATGTCTTCATGCACTAAGTTACTGTTGAGTTAGCAAACATATATCTGTCTTCTTCTTTCCCTATTCTCAATATCTCTATCTTTGTGCTGGTTCCTTCATATATTTCAGTGTGTCCGGCTAGTTCTCTGTATCTCTGTCTATTGTGCAGTTTTACTTTATGTTGTGTACTCTCTGAATTCTATCCTTCTTGACTCTCATGTATTTTCTCTCTATCCTGTTTTTGTTCTCCCTCACTGTTTGTTGTATTCTTTCTGTTTCTCTTGTTGTCCCTCTCTTTGTTGTCCTTTTTACTATTCTTTTTTTGCCAACTGTGCTTCTTTTACTTTGTGGCCTGATTTATGCCCTTGCTTTTCCTCTCCCTTGTGATCTCTCACTGCTTTCTATGGTCGTTTTGTATCTTTCTCTATCTCCTGCGTTCAGTCTTTCTCCTGCATTATCTCTATGGTGGTGTATCTCTTTCTCTCTCTTCTATTCAGCCTCCTTCTCTCCATCTCTCTCTCCCTTCTGCTCTTCTTGTCCATCTCTGCATTCCTTATGCTCTCTTTCTCCCTATTGTGCTGTTTGCCTGGTGTACTCTATTTCCATGTGCCTCCTTGCGTTTCTTTCTTTTGTGCCCTGTCTGTTGTTTCTACTCTGTCACACCCTGTCTATGTTCATCTTTTTGTTTTTTGTAACTTCCCTCTTTTTGTTTACTATTCTCTGCTTTCTGTTATTTTTTCTTTTTCTCTATTTGTGCTTTGAAAGCTGGTCTCTCTCTGCATGTTGGTGTCCCTGGTACTGTGTGTCTGTCTCCTGTGGTCTGTGTCCCTTCTATTCTGTGTCTCTTTCGTATTGTACATCTCTCTCTATCTCTGTCATTAGTTTTGTGCAACTAGTGATTATGAAAATGTAGGAAGGAAAACGAATCAGTATAATTACCAGAATTCAAATATAAAACTTAAAAGCAAATTATTCACTCAAAATTATGTAAAAAGAAGCTTTATTCACAATGTGATGTTGATGTTCCATGCTGATATATTTTGCCAAGTACGATGGGTAACAGATATACTAAGTAAGATTGTGTAGCAATGCATATCATAAATATTGCATGTAGTATCCAGGCAATGTGTGGGATACTACACTGTAAATGAAGTTTGATTTTTTTAAAATCTGGGTGAAAAATTTGGTTATTGGATGTGTTTAAAAAACAAATATTAAAGTTAGTTAGGCTTTAGGATATATAATGGAGAGAAAATTAGGGAATGTATCTGTTAGGCTTGTTATTTGGCACAATGGGTGTATGTTGTGTAATAAATATGTCTGTAATATGTTAACTAAAAATCAGTTGTTTATTTTTTACTTTTAGAGTGTTTGGTGCTGAAAAGCAACAACCCGAAGTCAACTTTACAACGATAAAATTCTTTTTTCCAGGTGAGTTGGTATTTTTTAAAGGCAATTTATGTTTGTGCAGATTAAAATAATAAGTAAGATTTTTTAGAATATTTGCACTGCTTCTCTTTTGCTGGAGGATTTTATTTTCTATTTTTACCATGTCTGTACCTGCTTGCACTACATATGTATTTTGAGATAGGTTTCCACTGTCTGTTGGCACTATCTTTTTATGGGCCGGGTCCATGTGTTATTTCCTATGCAGTTCTGGTTCATCTATTCTTTGACTGCAAGAGTTTGCTCTTTACGTGGATTAATTCTTGCTAAGTTATCATTATCACTGTAACTCATGCTGTATCATTTGTGTACAGTCGTTTTTCTTGAATTATAGAGGTGTATTATGATATGGCTGTTGGCATGATGGGCATTTTTTGTGCATATCTGTGGCTGTACTATCTATTTGCACCCTATTATATGCATTTGCAGAGGTCTATTATGATGTGGTTCCTCATGGTTAGCATGAAATGTTCTACATTCGATGAAATTCACATGTTGAGTATGCTGTTGAAAGGTAAAAGCAACTGTCTCTGTGGGAAGTAGTAATCTGTTTAGTGAATGTTTTAATTGTGAGTCCCCCCTTCAGTCTGCATACAGTTTGAATCGTAGTTTGTAGTGGTGAACTCAGAAAATAGATCTCTAAAAATAAATTAGAAAGTCTATCAGCAGTTCTACAGTCCAAAAATCCTAAAAACAAATTTCACAGTAAGATGTGTTTTTACAGCACAATTTACTTTAAAAAATTAAAAAGGATAGTGGTAATTTCTAGGATCATAGTGTCAGTTTCTTTCAAAACAAGAGGAAGGTGCTATCTTAATATATGTACTTAGGCCCTCATTAGGATAGCGGTTTTTCCGCATCCTCCGGGCCGGCGGAAAATCCGCTGCGGAGCCTTCACAGACCCCCCGCCAGATTAGGATGGCTGGGGGGTCAGGAAGACCGTCCGCAGCTTTTCCGCCGCGGTCGCTTTCCGACCGCGGCGGAAAAAGCTCTAACATGTCCGGCGTGTCTATCAGACATATTAGGATGTCAGCATTTCTATGCCTTTCCACGGCGGCATTTCCGCCGTGAAAAGGCATACGGACTTTTGTTCGGGGGCCCGTTGCGGGCCCCCAGGGGTGAAGGGCTCTGGGGGTGCACATGGGGGGTACCTATGGTACCCCCCTGCATTTGCGTACACGAAGCGGCAGGCACCTCGAGGTGCCTGCCGCTTTGTGCATGCAAATGCACTGCTTTCATTTTTAACCTTGCGGCGGGTGCTGCTTGAAGCAGCACCCGCCGCAATGTTAAATACAGGATGTGACCGCCACTCTGGTGGTCACATCCTAATTGCACAGGAGGGACTGCCGCTCCCCCTGCAGACGGTCCCTCCTAATCGACCCCTTAATGTGTTAAAAAGTACGAAAATGTATGTAGTTTAAAAATTAGTAAAGGTAAATTTTGATTATCTATTCATGAAAAAGATATAATTTAGTCTTTAAATTTTTTTAAAAGGACACAGAAGACAGAAAAGAAATACTAAACTGGAAAATGATTCCGAAAACATAAATTTACATTTTGAAATTGCAAATGAATTTATAGACGAATTACTAGATGGAGTATTTGAGGAGGAAAATGACACAGAAAATGTAGACTTTATGGACCGCACTTTTGACAGTGCTTATTTAGAAATGGTGGAAGGTGAAGAAGAGAATTTGGAAGAAGAAAATCACAATAATGAAGATGTTCCTGATGATAATATGCTACAAGGGATTTTACAATATGAATTATTAAATGAATACAATTATTTATATTAAAAAAAAAATCTTGAATGCACTTTTCTTGTGCTATTGGTCGTTGATCTGCTTTATGAGAAGGAGAATAAAAGTTTTCATGAACTGTATAAGAGATTACATTTTAAAAAATTAAAAGCACGAGGAACACCTACAGTCTTGAAAATTAGTATAATGTTCATATGCCTGAAAAATTAGAATCATAAAATATGTCTATAATGGTGACACAGCTATGGACTGTTATAAATTTAGAACCAATATTCACTACAGGATTTCCTACTCTGTGCAGAGACTGTTTCTTTGTCTTTAATCTAGTTATAAAATAAAGCAGTGGTTATAGTTTGTATGTTATATGGTAGTAGAGGTCTATAATATTTTTTAACTTTTTTCCAAACAGATTGTCATTTTTAACACAAACATCAATCAGTATGCCGACGAGAAATGAAAAAAGAAAGCTGTATAAACGGACATACCATTTGAAGAGGAGAGAAGGACAAGAATTACATAATCAACAAAGGACGGAGAAAAACAAGAGTGCTCTTGGTAAGAGCAGCAAGTATTTTATAAAAAGGTTGTGTCAAAGGAAAAGTAAATTGGATAATGTTCAAAAGGAAAAGCAGTTGTCAGTATCTACAAGGAGAAATGCAAGAAAAAAGAAAAATGTGTCTGAAATCAGCGGTGAGGAAAATATGTACAGTAAAAGACGTACTAATCAGTTTGCGGAAATCAGGAAGTGTATGTTTCATAAGAGAGTAGTTTCGAATTTATTAAAAAAGGAAAAAGTTTCTAAAAGGAAATCTGCTTTTTATAAGAAGAAAAAATATATAGAGGATGTTGTTGAACACGCGCTTGAGACAAATTTTTTTACATTTATTTTAGTACTTAATAGAATAAATACACTAAATAAGGCAATCAGAGTTTTAAAAGCTAAGAGTAAATGGAAGAGACAGATAAATAGAATACATTTTTGTAAAGTCTTTTCTGGAAAATGGATGCATACTTCAAATTCTGAGCCATTTTTTAATATAGAGAGTTACTTTCAAAGTAACGATTTGTTGCATGCAGTTGACACCAGTGGTCGAGCGTATGAGGTGAAGGATGGCTGCCCTATTGAGAAAGAGAAAATTGAGGTTAGAAATCCAGAAGGGGCAATAGGTGGAGACGTTTTAGAGGGACGTGTTCATGCTCCTGTTTATAGTTGGAATTGTAGGAGTATTTGCAGTGTACGACAGGATTCAATTGATTTCTTTCGCAATTTCTTACGTAAGTACACTAAGGAAAGTCTAAAAAAAAAATTGTAATGTTGCAAGAATTAGATCGTTGCAGAGTGAGAGAAAAACAGGTTTGCAAGGCCATTCTCTTGTCTTTCTAAACAAAATATGCCAGAGTGTTTTTCATCACTTCAGGATGTTAGCAGTGCATCATACCAAAATGAGAAAATTAGTGAGAAAGTTGTATTATGCAAAAAGTCCAGCACTTAAACTTAAACAGTTAAATAGTGCTCTTTTGCATGGATGTGCATTAGATGTGAAGAACATTTGTGCAGAAATTGAGGTAAGTTATTTTGCTCGAGAAGAAGACAATGCAGAAACTGATATAGTTATAGAAGGAAATGTGTTAGAAAATGTTGGAGATTTTAATACTGAAGATTTTGAACAGGAAATAACAAAGTTTAAGGTCATTGCAGGCGAAAAACCAAATTTTACTTGTGTGTGTTGTCGACGCATTCATTACAAAAGTCAAACTAGGTTAGTTGATTTATATTTAAAAAGTGAAGATGAAGATAATACTCAGTGGAGAGAGTTTGCGACTTATTTGTTGATAGAAAACAATTTTGATTTGGGTTTTGAGCAACGTATTTGTAAATATTGTTATAATAAATTAAATGAAAATAGAATGCTTGCTAGAGCTGTATATAATAATCTTGAGTTGATAAATATTCCATCGGAACTGAAGGATTTAAATACTTATGAGACTATTTTGATTCAATGTATACATCCTTTTCAGGCTATTGTTCGTATGGAGCCTAAGACTGGGAAATTAAATCCTTCAGATTTACAAAGAGGATTAAAGGGTAGAGTTGTATATTTGCCACTTGATTTAAAAAAAAATATGGAGGCAATTGGTATTGAAAATGTAGAAGAGGAACCTCTAGTTATTCTAGTTAATGGTTGCAGCCATCGCACGCCAACACAACCTCAACATCATCTCCTACGCCGACGACACCCAGCTGATCCTCTCCCTCACCAACGACCCCGCCACCGCCAGAGCCAACCTACACGAAGGGATGACAGACGTAGCCAAGTGGATGACGAACAGCCGCCTGAAACTGAACTCGGACAAGACGGAAGTCCTCATCCTGGGATCTTCACCCTCCACCTGGGACGACTCCTGGTGGCCCCCCGCCCTGGGCAGCGCACCCAAACCAACAGACCACGCGCGCAACCTGGGCTTCATCCTGGACTCCTCCCTCTCCACGACCAGACAAGTCAACGTCGTCTCCTCGTCGTGCTTCAACATCCTGCGCATGCTACGTAAGATCTTCCGGTGGATCCCCACCGAGACCAAGAAAACGGTCACCCAGGCCCTCGTGACCAGCCGTCTGGACTACGGCAACTCCCTCTACGCCGGAACCACCGCCAAACTCCAGAAGAGACTCCAGCGGATTCAGAACGCCTCAGCACGACTCATCCTGGACATCCCCCGTCGCAGCCACATCACCGGACACCTGAGAGATCTGCACTGGCTCCCGGTCAACAAGAGAATCACCTTCCGTCTCCTCACCCATGCACACAAAGCCCTTTGCAACCAAGGCCCAGGATACCTCAACAGCCGCCTCAACTTCTACGCTCCCACACGCCAGCTTCGATCGACCGGCCACGCCCTCGCCGCCGTCCACCGCATCTGAAGAGCCACCACAGGAGGAAGGTCCTTCTCCTACCTGGCCGCCAAGACTTGGAACTCCCTCCCGTCCCACCTCCGCCTGACCCAGGACCACCTTGCCTTCAGGAAGCAGCCCAAGACCTGGCTGTTCGAGCAGTAGCAGACCCCCCTCCCCTAGCGCCTTGAGACCCTACGGGTGAGTAGTGCGCTATATAAATGCTTTGATTGATTGATTGATTGATTGATTGATTGTACCTACAAAGAGTAGGAAAATCTGGCAAGATTTAGTGGATGTTAGGAAAGTCAAAAAGGCAACGTTGTATTTAGTCAAAAATAATAAATACTATAAAAATGTGTACGTAGAAGAAGAGGATGTAAGTGAAGAAGAGGATAATGATTTGTCGATTGGACAGTCGACTTGTCCAGAAGGGAAAAAATTTATGAACATTACAGTGTTCATCCACTGCATTCGAAAGAAGCAATGGGGAATGCTATTGAGTTATTTCAGATGAGAAAAGCAGAAGGAAGTCCTATTAGTGTATGGGAAGAAAGTTTGGAAAATCGTTTTTTCCCACAGTTATTCCCAACAGGTGAAGGTGCGCGATATGATGATCGACCTATGCAGATTCCTGCATCTGAGTACCGGACAACAAGATTATATGCAGAAGATCCGAGATTTCGTCAATGTATTCCATATTTGTTTCATCTTCTGTTTGAGAGTGACTTATCTGGTCTTTCTTATGCAGTAAACCATATCTTAAAAAGTGGAGTCCATCTGCAAAATGTTTCAGCAAAGGAATTTATGGATAAAGTGCAACAGAAAGACAGTGTTTTGGATTCTCACCTAATTAATTTAATGGCATGTCAGCGTGGTAATAATGAGTATTGGTACCGTCGTCATGGAGATTTAAAATGCATGCTAAGAAACGTAGGAGCAACTACATGGTTTTTAACTCTAAGTTGTGCAGAGTATGCTTGGGAAGATTTACTTGAATTTCTTCGAGAGGCGAATGCAAATATTGAAAATATAAACTACAAGACACCTGGAGAATTGTGTTCGTTGGATCCAGTTAATGTTTGCAGATATTTTAATCATAGATTTGAAGCTATGATGTCTTTTATTACAAACAAGAAAAATCCACCGCTTGGTGAAGTTCTGGATTTTTTCTGGAGAAAAGAGTATCACGCAAGAGGTGCTCCTCATATTCATATGCTATTATGGATCAAGGATGCTCCCAAATTTGGAACAGACTCGGATGACACTGTACTGTCTTTTATTGAACAATATGCCACTTTATGACATGCCTAACAGTACAACTGATTAGGACTTAAGAGGACAAGTGTTACGCTTTCAAAGACATCGTTGTGGAAAATATTGTCTGCGAAAATTCAAATCAAAGGATAAATTCTATACTAAATGTCGTTTTGGATTTGCACGTCCGGTGCTTTCAAAAGGAAGAGTCAACAATTTGATGTCATCTTTGCGACATAATATCACAAGAAGATCACCCAAAAATACCTACAACTTAAGAAGAGGTGAAGAGTCCAAATATATAAATGACTACAACCCAGTCATTTTGTTCATGTGGAATGCTAACATGGATATACAATATGTTACGGACAACTCTATTGCTGTGACTCGATATGTAACGTCTTACATCACGAAATCTGAAAAGACGGAACTGAAGGAGATGTGGGAAGATATTTCTCATGAAAAGAGCCTAAGCAAGAAATTGTATACGTACAGTTTGAAGATGTTATCTCATCGAGAAATTGGAGCATATGAATGTTGTGATCAATTATCATCAGCAAGTCTTTATGCGAAATCTAGAAGTGTCCTGTGGGTGAGTTTAGGTCTTGCAGGAACACGAAACCGTGTTTTGAAAACTGTGCAAGAAATTGAATATTTAGCACATAAAGAACCAAACAGTACAGGCATTCTGAAAACAAATATGTTGGATACATACTATCCAAATAGAAGTACTCTGCTTGAAAACATTTGTCTGTATGAAGTACTTGAAAAATACATTTTTAAAAGGAATATTACAGAGAATATTGAAAAAGGTGTATACGCTGTAATTGGACAGGAAGGATGTCTGGTCAAACAAAGAAAAGGACACTTGATTAATCACCGAAAACTGAGTTGCGAAAGTCCTGACAAAAGAGAATTTTACTATTTAGCTCTTTGCAACTTTTTAAACCATTGCGTACAGAAGAGGAACTACTTGGTGACTTTAATAGTTATTAAGATTCATTTAACGCATCTAAAAGTAGTATAGAATGTCCTGTTTTTAGTAATTATCTCAAAATGATGAACGACGAAATAGAGCAAGAAGCAACAATTGCAGCGGAGATTGCTAGAGAAAGTTCTCCAAGACACTCAAAGTTCTGCATCGTTGAGTCAGGATCCACTGGGACAACCAATTATCCGAAATGAAGCAGCCACTGCCATGGATGAGGTGGAAAGAGCAATGCAGCAAGCTCAAGAGGATATAATAAACTTAGAAGAATTGGAGAAGGAACTTAATCTTGAGCAAAGACAGATATATGATGAAGTTACAGAGCACATTGAGTATGGTTTTCGTCATGACAAAAAAGAATGCTCATGTATGTCATTTGAACCTATTCGACTATAAGTAAGTGGAGAAGCTGGAACTGGTAAAAGTTTTCTAATTAAAGGAATTACTACATATCTACAGCAAAGAACTGAGTCACCACTGTCTTGTGTGGTTACTGCTCCAACTGGATTGGCAGCACATAATATTAAAGGTATTACTTTACATCGTTTACTGATGCTGCCAGTTGAACATGAAAATAAATTACAATATCACAAGCTATCTGGAGACGCTTGTTATGAAGTTTCTAGAGTCCTTAAAGAAATGAAACTTCTCATTATTGATGAGATAAGCATGGTATCCAATTTAATGCTTGCTTTTGTGCATTTAAGAATGCAACAGATACTTAAAACAGACTATGATGTGTTATTTGGAGGCAAACATGTCATAGTTTTTGGAGATCTACTGCAACTAACTCCTGTGAAAGGAGAACCTGTATTTCAAACTGTTACACATGAAGACACCAGAAAGTGCCTGGGCAGTATTGGAAATGTTAATATATGGTCACATTTTAAATATACTGAACTGATTCAAAATATGCGACAGGCAAAGGATACTAAATATGGAAATATTCTTCAAGATATAAGGATTGGAAAATTAACTGAAGATGCGAAAGAAACTCTACGAACACGATTACTTTCTAAGTTGTTTCCCAATGAAGAAAATGTACCTGAGAAAATATATAGTAAAGAGGTAGAAAAGAAGTCAGTCATATGCTTGATGCCAACTCTAAAAGAATGCTCTGTTTTCAATGAAAAAATGTTGAAGTTGGAAAATCAAGAAATTAAGAAACTGGAAGCTAAAGATAAAATAGAGCATGAAGGAAGTACTATTGTTTTGTCTGAAAAATTGAAGTTAAAATTGGATTCTCTTCAGAAATCTATATCTAAAACTGCTGGCTTAGAAAAGAATCTGTATGTATGTTTAAATTGTCGGATTATTTTACGGATACATTTTTATATAGAAAGAGGTTTGGTGAATGGAGCAATGGGTAATATTGTTGGTTTTGTAAATTACCCAAATAGAGATGAGATTGAATTTTTAAGAATAAAATTTGATGGAATTGAGGAAGTTCAACAATTCAGTCGCTGTTCAACTCGTTTTTTGCTTGTGAAAGACTTATATGTCCGTCGGAAGCAATTTTCAATTTGTTTGGCATATGCAGTGACTATTCACAAATCTCAAGGTTTAAGTGTAGATTGTGCTTTGGTAAATATTGGAAGCACTGTATTCAAAGAGGGTATGGCATATGTTGCTTTATCTCTGGACTTTATCTAATTGATTTTGATGACACAAAGATTAGTGCAGATTTAAAATGTGTGAAGGAGTATAATAGGTTAAGAAGAGAATATGCTCCAAGTTTACCTCAATATCCTTTAATTAAAAAGAGTATGGTTGGTCAGAAAAGGAGAAATGAGGAAAAATGTAGTGAAGTAGAGAAACGAAGAAAAAAAGATGAGGCTGTCATTGGTAGCAGTAAGAAAAAGGTTAGTATTGAAGAGATTGTTGGATTTAAATTTGAAAACAGGTGTGGTGTCAACTGCTATGCAAATGTAGTGGTTAATGTTGTTTTTTTTCTAAAAAATTTACAGCAACAGATTGTACAAAATCAGGAGCAAACATTTTGTTGTTCCTTAAATTCTGTCTTTGAAAAATGTAGCAGTGGTAATAGTGAAGTAGCAAGTGTTTCAGAAGTAAGGAATGTTTTAGACATATGTGCAGGACTAAATCAATTTTCTCAGAATATTCAGCAAGATTGTCAGGAATTTATTATGTATATGCTTACACTTTTGGAAGAAGAAGGTGTAGATATTGATAGTCTTGTTGGCCTTTCTTATAAATGGCAACATAATTGCGATAATTGTTCATTTTCAAGTAATACTGAGATACAGACAGAAAGATTTATATATTTAACATTCCCAGATTGTAAAACAGTGTCCTTTAATAAACTAGTTAAAGATGCTTATCAGAACATGGTCTGCTCTCAATGTAACTCAGAAATGTTATCAACATTATTTATCCACAGATATGGACAGTATGTAATTTTAATGCTTCAACGATGCAGAGCTGATGGAAGTAAATTGTCAACTTTAATTAAAAAAATTGTGGCTGGTCAAATATCTATTTGTAGAAGAACATTTGTAACTGTAGCAATTATTTTTCATGAAGGGCCATCAATATCATCAGGACATTACATAGCGTATTTGAAATCTCCAACAGGTTGGACGCTCTGCAATGATAGTCAATTGAGTTTTAAGAAACGTTTGCCTTTTGACTTAACAAATTCTTATCTGATATTTTTGCAACCTAAATTTCAGTAAAATTACATGGTGTAGTAAGATTAATACTGTAAAAATATGAAACTGTGTTGTTTAGAAATATGATGTGATTGAGGGTGTTCAGATCTATAAATGAAACTTTTATGTGGCATATTGATAGTATCAGGTAAGGTTTCCTTAATGTTGAATGGTACAGAACACGTTGGAATTAACTCATACTATTTGGCCACGCGGAAAAGAATGAGATATCAGAATGTGGACTTGAGATAAATGTTTTCAGAACATACTTGCTTGGATGTTTGTTGAGAGGTACTCAAAAAATAACGAATTAACTCATACTATTTGGCCACGCGGAAAAGAATGAGATATCAAAATGTGGACTTGAGATAAATGTTTTTAGAACATAGTTGCACGGATATTTGTTGAGAGGTATTTAAAAATAAGTGGTATAGTTTAATTAGTTTGTAACTCTGGAGTATGTGCTGTGCTTACTCAAGAAATTGCGAATTAGAGAAAAACATTTAAGACATGTTTTTTTCAGGTATTTATATTATGTATAGAGATCTTGTACGGGTTTGTTAAACACAATCATTTTGATTGTGTTTTTTTTCCCCGCTGTTACATGATGATTACTATTGAAATCACTGTTTATAGTGAAAATCAATTTATCTGAGGACAGCAAAAATAAACCATTTAATATGTTGTCTAAGTTATTTTGTTACATTGGATTTAGAAATATGTATTATAACAGATTTCTTTATTGTGTTCCACAGATATTACATTTATAAGGTAAGTACAACTAATCATATCTGAGAGTTTCGTGTACCTCTCTCTTATCCTTATTTCTTTCATCCTCTTCCTTTGTTAGTGGTGTTTAGACATGGTTATTCCCTTTAACTCATGCACATTTTGCATTTTTAAATTTTCTATCCTGTTTCTCTTACATCTTTTCTGTTAGTATTCTATTCAGTCTATATAACTCTTCAGTTTGTTACTTACGTTGTTTTATACTGAGTCACTTTTATTGACCCTGTATCACCTTTGTTTCCTGAATCTTAATTTCTTTGTCTTACTGTACCTTACAATTTGTTCCCTTACTCTGCTTTCATTAATTATGCTCAATTTCGAAACTTAAATCTATAGTTTAGTTCTCTCACCCTACTTCATTTCTCTTTATCTCTCTCTCTTACACTCCTTGTCTGTTTCTATTCCATTCATCTTCTGTTACTCATCCTTTTTTACTCTGTTTCTTTTAGTGTTGTTCCTTTATTTTATCTATCTCTTCAAGACATTTCGGTACTCTTAGTCTGTTTATTTTACAGACTGTTTGTTTCGTGTATTATCACTGATCATACTCTCATTTTGTCTCTCACTTTACTTTCCTTTAGACAGTCATTCTTTGAGTGCTATTATTTCTTTCAATTAATTCTTTTATTTATTGATTTATATACTACATATTCTGTCTCGGTCTCTTTCTGTCCCTCAGTCTTCTTTTCTTTCACTTTCTGTTTCAATCACTTCTACTTTGTTTTGTTTTATGAAATGACACTATAACCTTATTTTTACTTTTCTTCCACAGATACCATGTTTTTTTTAAAGATTTTAAGTTTTTCTTTATTACTATTTCTTAGGTAAGTATAAAAAATAAAAATACTTTTTCATCACTGTGTCATTTCTTTGAGTATCCTGGTCATACCAGTGTCGTGTTTTATGTGAGCACTTCCACGGAGGATTGGCTGCACGGTCACAAGGAGCCTCTTAAAAATGATTTTAAGAAATCAGCAACATTTCAGTGAGTCAGTTCACTAATGCGGATGTGTCAAAACATTGCAGGTAAATGATGTGTGTTAAAGAACTTTGGGGCATATTATCAAGGGGGTTTTACTCAGCTTTTTTGGCTTTAAAAGCCAAGAAAGCGGAGATGAAATTATCTCTCTAGTACGTAGCTGATGCTAACACCAGTTAGCGACATCTAATAACAGATAATGACCATCTTGTGACCCGCTTAGTTTGTCTGTGAAATGTATCACTATTGACATGCAAAGTTAGCATTGCAAGATGTTAGTGACTGGAAACAGTTCCTAACATTGCTATCTCCTTTTACCCACTTTTGAAAATATTTGTGCTACGGTCGAAAATGTCCAAAACCTAATAGCTGCCCCTGAGCAGTTCTTAGCTATGTCATGTAATGGTAGGTAGATAACATGACTAAGACCAATAGCTCGGTAATGCATGAATATTGCTGACTTCACAATAATATTTATGTATTTGGACCGATTTTTATCACTTAGGACAGTGGTTCACAAACTTTGTTGACCTGTGGTTTCCTTGACCTACTCAGCAGTTTACAGTGGCTCCCCACCATTTTTTTAACGGTGGGTAGGTGGTATGTACGTCCTGTTATCTTCCTTAAAGTAATTGGGACACATTCTTTCACTCATCCAATCATCTGTTCACTGATCCAGCCATCCGCTCTCTTATCCATCCACCCTTTTACTTCACTGATGTATCCATGCTTTTGTCCATCTACCCCCTTTCACTTACTAATTAATCTTTATATTCACCCTTTCAGTTATCCATTCTTTTACCATTTACTTATCAATTTATCCATCCACGCATTCACTTGCCCATCATCTACCCTTTCATTTATTCATCTATCTATCCTTTCACACATCCATCCACTAAATCACTGATCCATCAGGTGCTCTTTTACTCATGCATCCATTCTTTAACATATCTATCCATCCTTCTAGCCATTTATGCACCCTTCCAGCCATACATCCATCTATTTATCTTTTCTCTCATCTATACTTCCACTCATTCATTTATTCATCCATCTCTTCTTTGATTATCTAACTATTCTCTTTTCATTCATCCATTCATCCTTTCAGTAATCGATCCAGCCATTTAGACATTCCAAACTTATTTACTCACCCAGCTTTGTACTTTATGACCTGAGTCTTTGTCTGCAGAGTTGTAGGGAGAAGAGGCCTGTGAAGAACAAACTACAGCAAGGGGTGGGGTGCGGTGGGGGAGAGTTCACAATGCCTCCGTACATAGGCAGACTGAAAACGTAGAAGTTATCAGTCACACATGATGTACAGTAACAGGATGTGAGGTTACTGTAAAATGGTGTTGTTTCCAGGGCTTTAAGCAGTGTTAATAAAAATGGAGGGGTCTCTTGAAAGGGGGTGTTGGATGTAATTCCGTGGGCAGTTGAAAACACCTAAGCTACAAATATACGTTTAGCATAGTGTTGTGGTCGACTGGTGTTATGTTGTATCTGTCATTGCATGCAAATATATAAAACAGCAAGTATGTTTACACCAACAACAAGCAAGGACTATTGGCTTTGTCAATGGTTGCTAGTTCCTTTAAGTACAAAAGCAGTAACCATGGCATTGTTGAATATAATATTGAAAATACTTCTGTTCAAAAATGATGAGAGAATGAAAGAACGTTTATCTGTTTTTTTAAACTTATTTCATAGCTTTCTTTAAAGGAAGTGTTTTCTAACATTCCAGCGTGGGCGTTTAACTTTTTTTTATCTAACAGAATCCCTTCTGTACGTTGAGGCAGGAGGAGCGCTATGTGCTTGAACAACCTTGACTGCCATATTCTCATTCAATAAGTGGCAATGACGTCCATAGAGAATTTCAATGGGCGGGAGGGGCTGCTTCTGTGCTCCTGGAGGAGTGCGAGGCCGATCCAGCAGCGGGGATGAGGCCTCTCGCAGGGGAGCAGCACTGCTCCCTGTGATGGCTACAATTATAGATAACAGGGTAGGGTCGTCCGTGGAATTTACGGACGGTTGGTTAGCCTAGTGTGCGCCGCGCCCTTGGCACCTCATTACAGCGTACTGGGGAGCTGCGGTGCACAGTTTGTGAATCACAGGCTTAGGAAATAAACCTTGATAATAGCAAGACTCCTAAGCGAAAAAAAACGCCGCAGCTCGACGAAAAAAATATCGCAACTAAACCAACATAGTGATAATTATCGCTAGTTGTTTAGGGTAACCAGCTTTTTAAAGCAAAAAACCGGGACATTTCAGAAAAATAGAAGAAGGAGTACGATTTTACTTCAAGCGATGAGAGTGCTCGTTGGCAGAGAATTACAGAAGAGGCAGTAAGAACATAAATAAAATGTAATTTTTAAACCGTGTACCTTGCCTGTCAATTACATTGCATTGTAGAAACAACAGGTAACTTTAACTGCTTTGTAAAACATAAAATAGATTTCTCCCCGTTTTCAGTCGACCCTCTCTAAAAACGGGGACATGAGCAATATTTATTGAAAGTTGCTGGGATAGCTGGTTAAAAACGGGGACTGTCCTGGCAAAACGGGGACGCCTGGTGAACCTATAGTTGTTGTTAATATGCCCCGAACATCGTACATTTGACTTTTGCCGGCTATCGCCAGAATTTTCCGCAGTGTAACTGCGTTATTATCAATTCGAATACATATGTGATAGTAAATCCTGTAACAGCCGGCGGCAGTTAATATTACCGCGTGAAAACAAGCGTTGTTTTCCCGCACTAATGTGTGCCTTGTAATTAGGATAGGGGGTTGATTTAGTTTTATTTTCCACACCCCCATGTTAACGCTGCCAAATGCTTGATCAGAGCAGGCCGTGGCAGTCGTACGATAAACAAGTTTCTTCCAACTGTTTTTCTCGTAGCGGCTGTGTTCGTGATAGTCTTTTCCTCTCCAACCACATTTTGCTTGTGGTTTGACGTACGCCTAGTATGCATGTCATTAACTTTCTGTGTGGCAGACATGGAAAGTGCTCTTACGGCAGGCGCTGTTATGACGTTTTCACAAAGGTGCTGTGGAATATTTACAAGGATACGCAAAACATTATCGCCGCTCTTAACGGCAGGAAACTGCCGATATAGGGGCAAAAACGGCCATCAAAATATGCTCTATGAATTGCAATCGAACGTAATAATAGATATAAAGACATCTAACATACGTTTCGATTGGAATTTATAGAACATAATATGAAGGCGATTATCGTCGCTTTATTAGCAGTGTCCTGCCGATAAAAGCGACGATAACGTATCACGTCTGCTTCATAATATGCCCCAAGTATCGCCGCTTTTTTGAAAAATTGTGCTGAAAAAGCGGCGAAACTTCAGTTTATGAATAGAGCTATTTTTGGTACAATGAGTTAGTTCTGAAAATAACTTTTTTGGGGGGTTTTGTAGTTTTTTTATTTTTTTTTATTTTTGAGAAGTCTTATATTGTTTTTGATTTTTTAAACTGGAGCCGAATTTTAGAACTGTAAAACTGTGAAACAGGAACAAAAGAAAATGTTAAAAAATTATCTTCTGTCGTTGCATTGGTGTTCATTAATTCTTTTTTCTATAAGAGTGAGGCTCTGCTCTCCGTAGACAATCATTCCTGAACACTCGTTGCATTTCATATGCACTGACGACAAATATGGTCTCAAGTCCAACTGTGCAGTAGATGGAGATGCAGGTCGTCTTCTAGATGAAGTACTGGCCACAGCTGGTGGTAGTTGTGTTGCCAGAGCTCTTGTAGATGCCTGTGCATATTGCACAGGATGAACTTGCCTCACATGCCTCTTCATCGTATGTATCGAAAACAAATACTTTTTCGAAGGATTTCCTCTTGAAAGCACTGCGTCACAAATTGTGCAAGTAACTTTCGGGGCATTTACTTTCTTTTGACCCTGAGGATAAGTAAAAAATTGCCAGATGAAAGATTCATTCCTTTTTTTTAAAGGTACTCGATAATTTTCCTCAGATTCCGAAGATGAATTGCGTGCGGCAGCCATTTCACCAAACTGTTCGGAAAGATGTGAAAGGTTCTTCTCCCTTGAGAGGAAAAATGATAGTGAGGGAAGTGGGTGGTTTCTGGAAAATTTCAGAATAGAAACTACTATGAACCAATAGGAAGTGTTCTTTTCAAGTCACATGATTTAACATGCGCGCATTAGGACGTATACGCGATTACACCATCCGGTCACGTACGTCATTTGGAAGTATCGATTTAATTTAATGAAGTTTCAAAACGTGAAAAGGAGGAAAGGTAGATAATCCCTGATGTTGTACACCTTCATATGGGGCTCCAAGAAGAATACTGATAAACTATAAAACCTTTTTTAATCTTTAAAAATACCGGGGTGCGCGCACCCGGTCGCGCACGGAAGTATAAAAAGACGTTCTCCGACATTTAGTGACAAGTTTGAAAACGTTAAAAAGAAGGCAAGGTAAAGACTTCGTAAACCTCTAGAGATTTACAAGGAGTCCCTAAACAATTCTGCCAGTCAAGAAAACTTTTTTATCGGATAAAAACATTTGTCGAAATTCAATGATGAAACTATAGGTTACAGTCAAGATATAGTTAACAATTAGCATTTAAAAAACCTTTGAAATTCACTGAAAAAACCATAGGCTTTAAACATGTTATAGTTAGGCAGTAGCATTTAAAAAACCTATGAAATTCACTGAAAAAACCATAGGTTTTACACACGTTATAGTTAGGAAATAGCATTAACAAAACCTATGAAATTCACTGAAAAAACCATAGGTTTTACACACGTTATAGTTAGGAAATAGCATTAACAAAACCTATGAAATTCACTGAAAAAACCATAGTTTTCGCACTAGTTATAGTTACCTGGACGTTTTACTCACATAAAACCATTGAAATTCCCACGTTATAGTTAGTTGGACTCACTATAACTTGCGCGTGCAATGCACTGCTGATGACGTCACATATTACATCACTTATGACATGGTCAGTGACATCACTTCAGTGAATATATATATATATATATATATATATATATATATATATATATATATATATATATATATATATATATATCGAATATAAGACCATCCGTTTTCTAACAATACTCATCCGGCACTCCAGGTAGAGTTTCAGACACTCTCACACCTTTATTTTATGACGAGGTTAACATCATCGCTTTTCAGCAGCCACTGCTGCCTTGTTCACGATGTTTGTAACACCATTTTTTCACATTAAAATACCAGACAGGTAACATCGAGAGGGGACAGTCTATGTCATAAAGAAAGGACTACATTTTCACATTTGTGGCTGCCATGTTGGAACATGTTTTCTTACATCTATTTCAAAGACAAAGCAGCCCATCATTTCAACATATCATGCTTTGCATTGATGTTTAAAGTGCATACTTCATAGCGAGAAGACTCATTCCTCACAATTTCAAGGCACTAATTCACATCTAAAAAGCCACATAAGCAAAGTTATTTACAATCAGTGATCATCAGAAATATAAAGTGCAAGTGCATAGTCACAGTTTAGAAATTAGCAGCAATATATTATTTAGGCAAGTGCCTGATCAGATCGGGTTTGTATTTCTAAAAAAATAAATTGCAAGTGCTTTAGTGCAAGAGTAAACATATTTTTTCCTCTTTTCATAATTCTACTATTTCAATAGTTGCTTCACTATAAAATTCGAATGGTAAATGAATACAACATTTCATATTTCATAAAAAATTACAATCATTTTAAAAAAAAAGTATTTTCTCAAACTCATCATTTCATGTATTCATTAAACGAGAACATATAAACATTAAAAGAGGTATCTCAATTTAAAGTACACAATGTATGTGTACTTTACCAAAATCCATTCTAAAGTGCAAGTGCTGATAAAAATTTAAACCCAAATCAATTCCTTAACCTCAGTTCTTACAGTTCATACGTCCCTCATCATTACTGTCTGTAAATTTTACATTAAAAATAATAACTTTCATGGATTTTAAACTTGTGCAGATTTCAATTGATACTCTTCATTCCATTTTTCAAGACAGACATGTATATAAATCTTCATCAACATTGAGTCCATATGGCTCCTTACAGTTGAACTCCAGAATGAAATATGTTTCCATTTTCCGGAGCTCCTTTTCCCTGTCTCCACCTCTCTTTTTCTTCGGGACCTCTGCTATACAGGTATACTGTAAGCTTGTAGGATTACTTTGATGATGGATCTCAAAATGTCGTGCAATGGGGTACGTCCTGTCTAGATTCACAATCACATGGCTATGCTGGAGAATTCTTTGAGATACAGGGAGAATTGTACTCCCTATATAAATTTTGAGACAGGGGCATTGTAACAAATAAACAACAAAGTTAGACTTACAAGTTAAGGAGCTTCTAATGGTCACAGTCTTATTAAAAATGGTTTTTAAATTCAGTGTGATGCATGCCATGCTGGCAAGATTTACATTTCAAGCACTGTCTAAAACCCGGTTTCTGTGCCAACCAATTCGGGGGTCCCCCTTCCTTTTTTCCTGAAATTCAATTTTTACAATCAAATCCTTCAAGGGCTTAGATCTTTTATAGGTGATTTCAGGATGCCTCTTAATCTTAGGACCTAACACCTGATCACTTTTCACCAAGTGCCAATGACGATTCAGAATGGACCTGATCTCTTTATGTTTTACATTAAAGGTGGTTATGACTCTAGAAGAATCCAACTCACTCATGTCATTTCTCTGTTGTTGGCGTTTTTTTGTTCTAGATGGTTTGAACAATATTTTTTGTCTTTCTAGACCTCTTGTCTTGGTTGATGCACCTTTCAAAATTTCAGGCAAATAACCTCTCTGTGTAAACCTTTGTGTCATTTCATTTTCTACTCTCTCGTAATCACCCTCATCGCTGCATGCTCGTTTTGCTCTGTAGTATTCACCAAACGGTGTATTCCTTATTAACGCAGCCGGGTGAGCACTTGCTGCATGGAGAACTGTGTTACCTGCTGTAGCTTTACGAAAGACAGATGTTACAAGTTTACCATCGCAGGGCCTAATCCTGATGTCAAGAAAATCTATGGAGACTTTACTATAATGGCCCACAAATTCCAGATTCAGGGAATTGTTGTTTACATGTTTAATAAACAACTCGATCTCCACCCCCGTGCCCTGCCACCGCACGAAGACGTCATTGATGAAACGGACCCACAACAGGACATATTTGTATGATTGTACTGACCAGATCAAAACCAACATTACCCTGTTTTTGAATTTATCTTGTGTGTGCATAGGAAATTGTTCTTGCCTCTGAGCACCTGTTATTCCCATCTGCCAAGATGTAGATTGGCATAACTTGGGGAAAAACAGGTGCCCATCACAGTCCCCTGTTCCTGCAAATAGTAATCGTCACCAAAAAGAAAAATATTCTTGGTCAGGCACCATTCCATTAGTTCTAGAATCATTTTGTTCTGGTTACTGAATCGTATTGGTCTTCTATTTCAGAAATATTCTATTCTATTCTATATTATATATATATATATATATATATATATATATATATATATATATATATATATATATATATATATATATATTACCTACTGGCGGTCGCCAGTAGGTATATATAGTTAGGATTTTTTCTCTATGGGATTTTTGAAAATTCTATGTCTAATAACTTTGGCGTTCGTGGACGGAATTGGCTGAAATTTTCAGGAAAATGGCACATTTTGTTTCTGAGCAGCCCTTGAAAATTTGGGGGGGGTTTGTCAAGGGGGGGCCGAGAAAATAGGGGGGTCCCAAAACGTGTTTTTAACATTGAGTTTTCCATAGGGCGGTTGGCCTCACTTTTAGCCCGAACGGCTGAATGGATTTGCACGAAACTTGGCAAAATTGTAGGGACTGGTAGCCCGATGTGCCTTTGCTAGGTCTCAATATATGTGCTCCAGTGGATTTTGAGAAATTAACGTTCAAAAAAAGATATATATCTGTAACAGCGGACCGGGCAGCGCTCCGGTTCGCGGACTTTTCGCGGTACGGAGCTTTGTGAAGCAAAGCTGATTGGTTCTCCGGTGTCTGTGAACATTCCAAACAGTCCGTAGCGGCCGCCATCTTGTCTCTCGGTAGGATCGAGAGACAAGAGGAGGCCAAAGCGAAGGGGCAAATGACCATAAGGGGGCATAGTAGATCCTCGCTGACCCCCTAGGTTTGATGTTGAGGTTTTAAAAGGGTCCCGCGGGGCAAAAAAAAATAATAATAATAATAATCGAACGGCTGAATGGATTTGCACGAAACTTGGTAAAATATTAGGGACTGGTAGCCCGATGTGCCTTTGCTAGGTCTCAATATATGTGCTCCAGTGGATTTTGAGAAATTAACGTTCAAAAAAAGATATATATCTGTAACAGCGCTCCGCTTCGCGTAACGGAGGTTTGCGAAGCTGATTGGTTCTCCGGCGTCTGTAAACATTGCAAACAGTCCGTAGCGGCCGCCATCTTGTCTCTCGGTAGGATCGAGAGACAAGAGGAGGCCAAAGCAAAGGGGCAAATGACCATAAGGGGGCATAGTAGATCCTCCTTGACCTCTTAGGTTTGATGTGGAGGTTTTAAAAGGGCCCCGCGGGGCAAAAAAAAAAAAATTATAATAATCCAACGGCTGAATGGATTTGCACGAAACTTGGCAAAATTGTAGGGACTGGTAGCTCGATGTGCCTTTGCTAGGTCTCAATATATGTGCTTCAGTGGATTTTGAGAAATTAACGTTCAAAAACAAGATATATATCTGTAACAGCTCTCCGCTTCGCGGAGATAAAATTATATCTGTATTACCTAGCTGTTGCTAACACCAGTTAGCGACGGCTAGTAGGAGATAGCGACCATCTTGGGCCCCACTTTGCATGTGAGTGATATTTATCACTAATGACATGCAAAGTGGGCATGCCAAGATGTTAGCGACTGGAAACAGTCGCTAACATCGCTATCTCCTATTATCAACTTTTGGAAATATTCGCGATAAGCGCGAATATCTCCAAAAGCTAGCACCTGCCCTGAGCAGTTCTTAGCCATGTTATCCAATGGGAGGTGGATAACATGGCTAAGAGCATTAGCTCGGTAATGCATGAATATCGCTGAGTTTTCAGCGATATTAATGCATTGCGGTCGTTTTTTATCGTATTTGCGATAAACCTTGATAATAGCAAGGTTTATCTGCGATAATTTCTGACGATGCTTAGCGGTAAAAAAATCGTTGCTAAGCATCGTTAGGGATAATTATCGCTTAACTTTGGTAATATGCCCCAACGTCTGTTAACGTTCGATTCGAAGGAAATCAGGAAGTGTTGAAAAACATTGTCTGCGCCATCTTGTCTTTTTTCAAATGCCACACTTTTGTCGTGCACGGCAGCCATTTTAGATGCTTTGACCAGACCCACTCTGTGCACGCTGTCGATCCTTAGCATGGCTCCCCACCCTCGCAAGCATCTCCCCCAGGCAGTGGTCACCCCCGCTCTCTGTCTTATGCATGGGTAATAAACCTCCCCCCATCTGCGCTGCTCTTCCCTGAGAATCACACCCTGTGCCCGCCCGACACCTCCCTTTCGCCCTATTCACTACCGCACCCTCTGACACTCCTTTTCCTCTGTGTCCGATTGTCCAGGCCGGTCCTAGGGTATCAGCTAGCCCTGCAGATGTAGTTTATCGCCCCAGCTGTAAAGAATCACCCCTCTTCAAAGGAGTTATAGTAGATCAAGGCCCACACTCGATGAGATCCGTCACAGCAGACGCGTTCCTATTATCTGAAAACCATCCTGTATTGTGATTGGGGAGGGGACCGAGCCTGAAGCGGAAGATTCCAGGGATGACTCTTTGTACATCAAAGTTTTTACAATTATGTGTCACATTAAAAATATATAGCACTCCGACAAAGTAGTAAGATTATAAAACTTTAATAACTTATAAATATATACAAGAAAACAAAAACAGTAATAACATATAAACATTTTTAGGGAAAAACAACGAAGTAGCGGTCGGCTGTGCGAATAGTCCCAACGCAGCACAACGTCCAGATTTCCGGCGTGGGGCGTCGCGGGGGGTGAGTCATCAGTAGCAAACTGTTGTGCGAATAGTTCCAAGGCAGCAGAACGATGGCACCAAGGTGATGTCCAGTAAGTTGCCGCACTGGTTTTGGTATCCTACAGTGCTGCTCCGAATAACGGCGTGGGGCGCCCCGGGGGAGGCGGCGTGAACGGGCCTCTCCAGGTGGAGTGTCATCTGTTGTAGTGGGGCGCCCCTTTACCGTTTCAGTTGCCATTCCGTCCGTTTTTGGTCCACTGTGTCAAAAGCCGCAATTCAGCTGAGTTGCGCCCACTCTTACGGTGCAGCGATAGGCGGCTGTCACAGGACTCTCAAAATGGCGGCAGGCTGTTTCCTTTTTGGGCCTGGTCCACTGAAATGGCCCTGGGACACCTTGGAAATCGGACGCTTGTCTGCTAGGTCTTGGACCCCATTCTCGAAAGCGTCCCCTCCGCCTTGAGGATTCATCAAAAGTTTTGGGGGCCCCCGACTCCTGTAGGCTTCTGGTGGGGAGCGGCTGCCATGATTGCTCGCGGAATGACCACGACGGAGCTACGAGATGGTGGTGCTCTCATGCTGACACCAGCTTCAGTCTGAAACATCCAGAAACAAGGTGGGGCTTTCATCGTTTGGAAAAAAAAAAGTTTTCATCCAATGAAAATTGTTGTTTTTAGGTCATATGATCAAGCCTTCCATCATTAGGAAACCAAAAGTAAAATGAACCAATGAAAAGTTTTATAAACAAGTCACATGACCTGTTATGCGGCATAGGGTATAAAATGCGGAGAAAATACGTTGGCACGTGAGGCGGCGTCAGTAGCGGACCGATGTGCGAATAGGCCGAAGGCAATACAACGCGCCAAGATCCGGATGGCACCGAGGTGGTGTCCAGCAAGTTGCAGCACTGGTGTGGCCATCCTACAATGCTGAAAGTCGGCGTGGGGCGCCCCGTTGGCCTGTGAGTTTGCGTCAGTAGCGGACCGATGTGCGAATAGGCCGAAGGCAGCACAACGCGCCAAGATCCGGATGGCACGAGGTGGTGTCTAGTAAGTTGCCGCACTGGTGTGGCCATCCTACAATGTTGAAAGTCGGTGTGGGGCGCCCCGTTGGCCTGTGAGATGGCGGCAGTAGCGGACCGATGTGCGAATGGGGCCAAAGGCAGCGCAACAATATTTTCGGAATAGAAGACACCACAAGGCGCTGAGATGCCAAGATCCGGATGGCACCGAGGTGGTGTCTAGCAAGTTGTGGCACTGGTGTGGCCATCCTACAATGGTAAAAGTCGGCGTGGGGCGCCCTGTTGGCCTGTGAGATGGTGTCAGTAGCGGACTGATGTGCGAATGGGGCCAAAGGCAGCGCAACAATATTTTCTGACTGACACCACAAGGTGCTGAGATGCCAAGATCCGGATGGCACCGAGGTGATGTCTAGCAAGTTGCTGTACTGGTGTGGCCATCCTACAATGGTAAAAGTCGGCGTGGGGCGCCCTGTTGGCCTGTGAGATGGTGTCAATTGCGGACCGATGTGCGAATGGGGCCAAAGGCAGCGCAACAATATTTTCTGTATGGAAGATACCACTAGGCGTTGAGATGCCAAGATCCGGATGGCACCGAGGTGATGTCTAGCAAGTTGCTGTACTGGTGTGGTCATCCTACAATGCTGAAACTCGGCGTGGGGCGCCCCATTAGCCTGTGAGATGGCGTCAGTAGCGGACCGATGTGTGAATAGGCCGGAACCAGCACAAGGCGCCAAGATCCGGATGTCACCGTGGTGGTTTCATAGTTGAGAGGCACTTCATCTGCAGTGGGGCGCCGAGATCCGGATGGCACCGAGGTGATGTCTAGCAAGTTGCTGTACTGGTGTGGTCATCCTACAATGCTGAAACTCGGCGTGGGGCGCCCTATTAGCCTGTGAGATGGCGTCAGTAGCGGACCGATGTGTGAATGGGGCAAAGGTAGCGCAAGAATATTTTCTGAATAGAAGACACCACAAGGCGCTGAGATGCCAAGATCCGGATGGCACCGAGGTGGTGTCTAGTAAGGTGCACTGGTGTGGTCATCCTACAATGCTGAAACTCGGCGTGGGGCGCCCCATTAGTCTGTGAGATGGCGTCAGTAGCGGACCGATGTGCGAATAGGCCGAAGGCAGCACAACGCGCCAAGATCCGGATGTCACCGTGGTGGTTTCATAGTTGAGAGGCACTTCATCTGCAGTGGGGCGCCGAGATCCGGATGGCACCGAGGTGATGTCTAGCAAGTTGCTGTACTGGTGTGGTCATCCTACAATGCTGAAACTCGGCGTGGGGCGCCCCATTAGCCTGTGAGATGGCGTCAGTAGCGGACCGATGTGCGAATAGGCCGAAGGCAGCACAACGCGCCAAGATCCGGATGTCACCATGGTGGTTTCATAGTTGAGAGGCACTTCATCTGCAGTGGGGCGCCGAGATCCGGATGGCACCGAGGTGATGTCTAGCAAGTTGCTGTACTGGTGTGGTCATCCTACAATGCTGAAACTCGGTGTGGGGCGCCCCATTAGCCTGTGAGATGGCGTCAGTAGCGGACCGATGTGCGAATGGGGCCAAAGGCAGCGCAACAATATTTTCTGAAGAGAAGACACCAAAAGGCGCTGAGATTCCAAGATCCGGATGGCACCGAGGTGGTGTCTAGCAAGCTATGCAGCTGAGTTGCGTGCGCACTTGCGGCGAATAGGTCGAAGGCAGCATAACAATGTTTTCTGAATAGAAGACACCACAAGGCGTTGAGATTCGGTTACCACCGAGGTGACCACTCTCCAGAGGAACCGAAAAAAAATATAGTTATGGTAACTATACCATGCATCGTCATATGGAGAGGTGGCACCAATTAATTATAGTGCTGCATAAAAGAGAGATTTGGAGGAGAACCCCTGACCTGCTAGTACATTCATCAAAGAAGTGGCACTGACAGCATCAGAGGCAAGGGAAACGGTCCCAAATATTTAGAAGAACTTTGGAAAGATTAAAATGACATGTTTAGATTGTGGCAAATTAATTTCATGTGGACAGATGAGTGTTACTCTAATAAATACAGCATATGAACATCATCATAGTCGATGGTTGGTAGAGACATTTTGACTATATCCTGGACCTGCCCGTCCTCGCCCAAAATGGCGCCGGAATAAATGGAACTCGTAACTCCTTGTTGTGTACTGGTTGCAGAACCTTGAAATCACGAGATACGTATGCAGTTTTGAAGCACATGGCGGGCGGGGACGAGAATTGATTGAATATTTCGACATCCCTATTGATATTAAGTTCTGATGTGTTATTGATTACTGTACTATTGAAAGTTCGAATTAACGTCACCCATGGTACTTGCCCGCAAATGTATATCTAGATAATTTTATTGTAACTGGCCCTGTCGTATTTTAATTATAAAATGTACGTCCACCGATTCCGTAACTGTTAGACACCTTAGTTCTTGCAACCTAATGGCCCGCCCGTTACGTTCCTCTACAGTGTAAATGTCTACTCATCATATACGATTACAGTTTGCTCCGTGGCCGGCCCACGTGGTTATAGGCTCGTATTTGTATAATGAAATTTTCACAATAAAGGTTTTTAAAAGAAAACATGGTAGTAGTATATACATTGGTAAAGTTTTTAATAATAGTCACTGTTTTAGAATCATTAAAAGGCAAGTGAAATAAAGCAGACCAATTACATGAAGGGTAAAAGGTATAATACGAAGGAACGCAGTAAAGATAAATGGTCAAGGGCTGTTGTGTTTTCTATTCCTGCAACATAAAGTGATCGATAAGAATCTCATATTCAGGCGTATCGGCGACTAAGACAGCAGGTCGACCCTCTTTTGCTCAACGGCTCCGTCATGGGACGAAGAAACGCTCTTTTTCTCGAAAAAAGAATATATTTTACTTGCAGGACAGTTGTAAATTTTCCGGGAAAGTACATTAGCCTGGAACATTATAACATATATTTAAGAAAAAATAATGTTCGGAAGTAATAACAAGCGTAATTTTTAGGTCATATGACCAAGCCTTTCATCATTAGAATAAGAAAAGTAAAATGAACCAATGAAAAGTTTTATTAACAAGTCACATGACTTGTTATGCTTACGTTACGCGCTGCGCGCCCCGGATGACTTCCGGATGCGCTAACGCGGCGCGTCATATGACGCATTACGCGACAACGCAGGTCCAGAATATAGTCAAAATGTCTCCACCAACCAGCGGTCGGAACACAACCCCTTTCAGCAAGCTAAATAGTTCTGTTAAATGACAACAGAAGGGACAGGCAACAAGAACCATCAGTCAAAGAGGGGAGGGCTAGTTCTTCTCCACCGGGTTACATTGGGGCGCTACCGGAACTGATCGAATTGGTAGTCTACAGTGTTTCTGGATGTTTCAGACTGAAGCTGGGGTTAGCATGAGAGCAGTACCATTTCGTAGCTCCGTCGTGGCCATTCCGCAACCAATCATGGCAGCCGCTCTTTATCGTTATTTTGGGCGGGGTGGGTGGCGGAGCCGAGCTGTTTTGCAGCCATCATTGTGTGGAGTTCAGTTCATTTCACTAGTTTTGTATTTGTCATGAGGGGTTGTTCCTAATGTTTCTATTTTAGCGAGGTCAAAAAGAGATCCCATTAGTGGCCTACTGATTTTGCTCGATTCCTTTTCTTTTTTTTTTACACGATTTTTCGTTATCTGCAAAGACTAAACAGAGTATTGCGACTCTGTGTTTGTTTGTAAATAGAGAATGAACCAAAGAGAACCCATTCTAAAACAGTAAATACTTGGATAACAATCAATCAAATGGAGAGAGAAGCAGGCACGACGTATTACAACGGGGGCAAAGGCCTGCGTTAACTACCCTTCACTATGTGCAAAGAGAGAGTACTCCTAATAGAAATGAGGGGGGGGGGGCACCATTCAAAGCAGATCAGTGTGCATAAACACGAAAATGTTTTCACTTACCACGTACTTGACATTCGACAGCTTATGATATTTGCTATTAAAAAACCATTGAAATTCACTGAAAAAACCATAGGTTATAGACCATATATAGTTAGGAATTAGCATTTACAAAACCTTGAAAATTCACTGAAAAAACCATAGGTTATAGACCATATATAGTTAGGAATTAGCATTTAAAAAACCTTATTTTACTCACACAAAACCATTGAAATTCCATATATAGTTAGTTGCACTAACTATATATCGCGCACCCACAATCCACTGCTGATGATGTCACATATTACATCATTCATGACATGGTCAGTGACATCACTGATGACATCACTGATGACATCTCAAATGACATCACTGATGACATCACTGATGACATCTCATTTGACATCAATGACCACATCACTGATGATATCATTCATGTGACAATACAATGCATCTCCTCACATTTTAATATAACCTCTGTTTCACCCAGTGTTAAATACAGAGTATAATTTTTGAAACCATTGACACACCAATACTAGTTACTACATATGTACTCACTGATTCCTACATCTACACACACATTCAATCATTCACCCATACAATCATTCATACATACAATCACTCATCTCTACAACACTATCATATGCACTCATACACCTATACAGACACTCACACTCTGCCACTCATCCATGGAGTTACTCACACACCTAGTCAGTCCTGTAAAGAATCAATCACACTTCCATTTTCTTGTCTATACAGTTAAACATAGAGCACCTTACATTTTCAAACATATACTAACACATACTTACCTTGTTATACAATCATTGATATAAGTACACATTGATCTGCACAGAGTCACACACCTCCCAGCCAGCCACACACACACTCAGTCTCCCATACAAATACTTGGACAATCAATCAATAACCCATATAGTTACTCATATAGCTACTGATCAACACATGCAGCAGTTTACAGAACAACAGACATAATGATGCACAAATTAAGACAGTTTAGTCACTAACCCATGCACTCAGTGAGACACATTTAATCACTCACTCATACAGTCAGTTATGCACCTACTAAATCCTTCGTCCAGACACTTATACATCCACTCATTCTTCAATATGTAAGACATATTTAAACTTTACAGAAACATAAAATCACTGGATGTTGTTATCAGTGATGTCATCAGTGATGTCATTTGAGATGTCATCAGTGATGTCATCAGTGATGTCACTGACCATGTCATGAATGATGTAATATGTGACATCATCAGCAGTGGATTGCGGGTGCGCGATATATAGTTAGTGCAACTAACTATATATGGAATTTCAATGGTTTTGTGTGAGTAAAATAAGGTTTTTTAAATGCTAATTCCTAACTATATATGGTCTATAACCTATGGTTTTTTCAGTGAATATATATATATATATATATATATATATATGTATATTACCTTAAGTAGTTATAGTTAGGACCTATTTTCCATAGGAAATCTGCAACATTCTATTTGGAATAACTTTTTCGCCGGTTGCCGAATCTTCACAATTTTTCCACAACTGGTGGGGCGCTCCGGTCCGCTCCTATCCTGAAAGTCTTGGGGTGATTCGTGAAGCGGCGGCCGAGAAAAAAGTGGGGTCCCAAAACGTGTTTTCCCCATGCAATTTTCCATAGGAACCGTTCATCATGGCTACATCCCGAACTGCAGAACGGAATTACACCAAATTTGGCAAAGAGGTAGTCCTTGATTCAGACTCGTGCCATGTGCTTAAATGGTGTAAATCCATTCAGTATTTCCTGAGAAAATCACATTTAAAAGTACCATATATATCTATGGCTGCGGTGGATCCGCACATCCTGAGCGCACCCTAAGCACACCATGCCAATTGCTCGCTGAATGCTAATTGGCTGTCAAGTGGTTGTCAACATTCAAAACCAGGAAGTGTTGACAGCCATTTTGTGCCTCGGTAGAAGCGAGGATCTAGAAATTAGTGGAACCAGTGTTCAAAACGTATAAAGGGGGCAGGTTAGAAGTATTTTGACCCTCTAGACCTGCTTTGGGAGTCCCACAAGGACCCATAGAGCCCCAAATGTATTTTTAATTTTTTTGAAAAAACTGAGAAATGTGCGCTAGGTGCATGGATCCGCCATAAAAAAAATCAAAAGAAGCGCGGGCTCCTGTGCTTGTTTAAAAATTATCTACCTGGGAGGGCCAAATCCCAGGGTCTAAAATATTACATTTGATGGAGGTTCAGAGGGGCCCTGTAGCCTGGGGACCGTCGTTCCTCAGTGCTACAAAATAAATGGGTGAGGGAGCTCAAAGGTCCATCTAAACCCCAGGGATAACCACCCTCTCTGTCTTTTTATATTTTGGGAGGGGGGCCACGTGGTCCCCATTCTGGACCAGTCGAAAACCTTGACGAACACCACCCCCCAGGAGCGGCTCCTGCTGTGTCTTGGAGTGCCTACCCCCAGGACACTGCTGTTTTCTATGGCAGGGCGGGAGCGGAGGTTCCCGCTCAGTCATAGCAAACTTGAGGGCATATTAACAAGTGCCATTTCGCCGCAATTTAAAAAAAAAAGCCCAAAATGCGGTGAAAATGATATTGCCCTATTTACTAGACGACGCTAAGATGCATTAACTCATGTTAGCAGTCAGTTTGCTAACGGCTTGCCTCGTATCTCCAATGAGATGCAATGTAGGCGTTCATAGTGGCAAGGTAGGTGTTCCTATGACAATATAACATGGAAGAGGGAGGTATGACAACAGAGTGGTATTTACAAGGCAGCCCTGGATTTGAGGACCGATAGCAAAACTATTGGTAATTGCAGTTTTTGTTGGATCCTAACATCTGTTCTGAAGTAGACTTTAGCCTGTTTAATATGCAAGGTGGATTGATATGTTAAGTCCACAGTCTTATATTAACAATCTTTTCACTTGCAAACATTAATTATCGCTGTATTCCTTTCGATATTGGGGGAGTATTTACAAGGATAGAGTTAAAATTACTGTTGCTTTAGTGTTAGGAAAGTGCTGTTAAAGCGGCCATTCCAATAGAAGCCCAGATTTACACCAGAACATTTTAACGCTGTCCTTGTAAATATATCCATTCCAGACTCCTAATTTTACCGGACAAAAAATATCACAGAGTACTAATTTTTATTCTTCCTTGGGATCCCATCTCATGGGCGTATTTTCAACGTGGGGGACTGTGGGTGGAGGTCCAATGTCCCTACGGTGCCAGTCAGCTCCCTGCGTCCTTCAGAAGCCACCATTACTTTTCCACACGGGGACCTTCTAATATGTAGCTCGCCGTGGGGAAAAGCATTCTGTTTTGCATTTTAAAAGAGAGAGTAGGTTTTCGTGTTCTCTCTTTCTAAATGCAACCCAAGTTTGCTATGGCAGGGCGGGAGCCTCGGCTCTCACCCTGCCATAGCAAACATCAGTGTTGAAAAAACACTGTGAATCGTGAAGCAACAGTGTCTGATTTCGATAGATAAAGAATTGACCATTGTTGAGTACAGAGAATGGCAAATTGTACATGGCGTTTTGGAACGTCAGTGGCTATTCCTCGAGCCCTCTCTTGATTCGAAGAGTTGTGTACTTCTTTTGCTCGTAATATACATAGTGTTCTGTTGTCTCAGTTTGCTTTCCACTTTGTCATGTACAGCTTCTGTACAGCAAGTACCTTTCAACCCTACCCCCAAACTGCTTACTGCCTGTTACCATAATAACAATTCATGGAACATTTAACTGAGCACACAGGTCACAAGTTCACCACACAATGTTGCTAATCCAAACAGCAAGTGTGCTGGACTATTTAAAATGTTCCATAGGAACCGTTAATCGCAGCTACAGACTCTGGTAAAGAGCTGGTAAAGAGTTAGGCTCAGTATTATACTTCTAGTTATAAACATCATTTCTACTTTTGATTTTTAAATCTTCTCTAAGCATATGATTATCACACTAAATAATAGTGAAATGTTGTCAGAAAAAGAAGACGTATACACTCAGTTTATTTTTAATTAACTTTTATTAAAACAAAAATAAATAAATAGAAACGTAACTTTAACATAACAGTATAATGAACAAAATGTCAGATGTACTCCAATGGTAGGAGCGTAGGTAACCTGCAAAACATAAATGAAAATAAGTCTTTAAAATTCGATCAATGTGATTGAATGAGGTGAGAGATTGCATCTTTACGAAAGGCAAGATCATTTTTTCTCACATGCACACTCAGGGTAGTGCACCCTACCCCTCCCACAGAATCACCCTCAACGGGAGTCTGTAGAGCAGCACTGCTTGTAGGCTTAGGCCTATCTTATGGTGTAGATGGTATTTAAAATGAGACAGAGATGTGACTGAATGAGGTCAAAGATCACAAACTAACATAACACTTGGCAATGTTGCTTATTCGCACATGTGCAGTGTGCCTGATACATCCCACACATCTCATAGGCCCGCGCTGAAGAGGTGTCTGTAGGGAAGAGCCTGCTGGCTCAGATCTACTGTATGGTCCAGCAGGTCTTTAAAATTATTCAGAGATGAGACAGAATTAGGTGAGTGATCACGTCATTATGTTGGACAATATCGTTTATTTGCAGCGCATTTAATTGGAGGCATTGGGTATCTAGGCCGCTCTGCTTTTGCAAACACTGTTTTCAGCAGAGGTCACACCTTGAATCCTGCTTTGGTTCTATACTGCAGACTGTAATAAATTCAGCCTTGATTATATCTGCAGACTGGACAGCAGCGTCCATAACTTGAAAAGAGAAGAAGAAACAATGTGAGAGAGAGGGAGAGAGAGAAAGAGAGAAAAAACGACATTGAAAGTGTGAGAGAGAGAAAGTAACTGATGGAGCAGGAGAGGTAGCGTTGATACTGGAGAAAGTCTTCGTAGCTCAACTTTTTGCCTCCGGCGTGTGTCCAAGCACATGCTGGTTCATAGAGCATCCTCAAGTTCAGTGATCTGAAAGATAGTATAGAGTTAGTAATAGCAGAGTACATACAACTGCACACGTATATTTCTGCGTTATGCCTTTGGACAGTCAGGATACTGTATTACATGAACTTCCACACAAGGAGGTGTCTGTGCGCTCTTTTTCTCCCAGACTACTATACCCATGCACTCCCACTGCATAGCGGTGAGATCTCATTACTGCGTACCCAGACTGTTGCACTCCATTAACTCCCAGTGTCAGAGGTGAGTGCCTTTCTTGCACACCCAGGCTGTTGCAACCTATCCACTCCCACTGTCCGGAGGTAATTGTACATTCGTACACAGTCAAGTTACTTCACACTATCTACTCTCTCCGCCCACAGGTGACTTCTCGTTGCTTCGGAAACCAGCTTCTTTGCTCACCTTGTGCCATTGACGTGATTCAAAGAGGGTCCACCACGTGTCGAAGCAGCCTTCTTATGTGTTGTTACGATGGCCACACATCATCGCAGAATCCTCAAACATTGAGCTTTGGAGGTGTTGGGGGGACGCCAATTTGTGAAACACAACCTGTTAGATAAAAAGGAAGATAAGATTGTGCGTTATTTGTTTATCAAATGAGAGAGGAAGTGAGAGAGTGGCTGAAAAGAATATTCGGAGCTCACCTTTCTGTCACCGGTGTGTCTTCCACCACGTGCCGGGACATAGTGCACCCTGAAGCTCTACATCTAAAAGATAGTAAAAGAAAGATGTTATGATTGGTAATTGTCACTATCTTAATGTGGAGTAGAGTAACATCGCCCTTTCACACACCATCCCTCCCGCATTAAAAATACAACTATGTGTACAGTTCCAACTAGTTTAATGGACTTCGATTTATGAAGAATTAGTAGAGTAGTAATATTTTCCATCCGGTTATAGAAAACAAGTGGTGCGCAGTTATACACGTGGTTTCAATCATCACGAGCGAAGGACTTTTGACCAACTATAAAAAATTTCCTGTTATTGGAAAAAAAATACAAATGCAGTAAGATATGGTATATAGGACTGCGTACGCCTAAATCACTGCATCGCCTTTTTGTATCCAGTCTGTTGCGCCCCATCATCTCCCTCCGCTGCACACTCAGGCCTCACTGCTCACCTTTTCGCGGACAGGGTACCTTCTACATCATGCAGTTCCGCCCACCAAGAAGTCTCACATTTGGTGCTGAGTCTTGATATCACTATGGGAAAGAACATACTCGTGCAACCATCTTCATCGCAGGTTCCTCACCCGCTCAGTCCTTGCGGTACTACTAACTCAGTGACCAAAGAGGCCATGCATGTGCGTGTGGATTCCCATTGATGGGCTTGAAACAACTCAGACAGCGGCACATAACTGAAGCACACACTACAAGACCCACAAACCACCATGGACTCATTCGAGTCACCCATTGGAGGGCTCATATTTTTAAGTGGGAGGTGTGGACTATATGCCAAAATGACTGTCGCGCCGCTGAAGAGTGCAATGAGCACGAAACGCGTCGACAGGCATGCTGTAAACTGGATCCACCCACCGATCCGGCTTTTACCTCATGAAGGTTGCTGCAGTGGATGTCAGAGTGCGTTTCCAACAGGTGGGAACCTTGGAGCTTTGATTTATACGCGGTCTATCAGCCGCGGGAGATGCATCACCCGGAAATTTGGGGCCACGGAGCTCCGAATAACGGAACCTCAATATGGAGGCATCCATGAAGGATTGACAAGCCGGATGTGCCAGTGGAGGCCCATTGGTGGGCTTGAAACATCTCAGACAGCGGCACATAACTGAAGCACTCACTACAAGACCCACAAACCAACGCGTACTCATTCAAGTCGCCCTTGGAAGGCTCATATTTTTAGTTGGGAGGTGTGGCCTCTATGCCAAAATGTCTGTTGCGCCGCTGAAGAGTGCAATGAGCACAAAACGCGTCCAGTGTGAATCGACAGGCATGCTGTAAACAGGATCCTCCCGCTGATCCGGCTTTTACCTCATGAAGGTTGCTGCAGTGGATGTCAGAGTGCGTCTCCAACTGGTGGGAACCTTGGAGCTTTGAAACGCGTTGGACATGGAGAATACTTAATGAGAGTCTGGAATGTGAGCGACAGCAAGGCTATGATACCAGATGGTGGGGGAGAATGTTGTGTGCCCTGTCAGAGCTCAAGGGCTCATTGCTTCAAAACATATTTGCATCGCTACCCTTGGCCATGGGCAGGAGAACCACTTTCATTTTCAAGAAGAAGTCGAATCTTGGAAGGGCTCGTCGGAAGTAAACCCTTCCTGTCATGTGAGCACACTTTCCCAGGGTGAACATGTGCGCGCAAACCAAACTCTTTATCCTACTTAAGGAAATGTAAAACTGCAAATTAACAGCGGAACAGAGCCTACTCAAGGTTTTAAAAATACTCACCACTGCTAGGACCGCAATTACCAGCATGTTGATGGTCGTCTTTTAAATTTGCCATGCCCACTGTAGGCGATCTTTTCTTCAATAAAAGGTTGGAAAGTAAGATTTGGTGAGCCGTCTTCTTCCGCTGTACAAGCTCCGTGAATAAGGGGCGGAACAGCCTTGAAACGCGTCGGACATGGAGAATACTTAATGAGAGTCTGGAATGCGAGCAGCAGCAAGGCTATGATACCGGATGGTGGGGGAGAGTGTCGTGTGCCCTGTCAGAGCTCAAGGGCTCATTACTTGAACACTTAATTGAACGGCTACCCTTGGCCGTGGGCAGGAGAACCACTTTCATTTTCAACTAGAAGAAGTCGAATCTTGGAAGGGCTCGTCGGAAGGAAACTCTTCCTTTCATGTGAGCGCCCTTTCCCGAGTAGAACATGTGCGCACAAACCAAACTCTTTATCCTACTTAAGGAAATGTAAAACTGCAAATTAACAGCGGAACAGAGCCTACTCAAGGTTTTAAAAATACTCACCACTGCTAGGATCGCAATTACCAGCATGCTGATGGTCGTCTTTTAAATTTGCCATGCCCACTGTAGGCAGTCTTTTCTTCAATAAAAGGTTGGAAAGTAAGATTTGGTGAGCCGTCTTCTTCCGCTGTACAAGGTCTGTGAATAAGGGGCGGAACAGCCTTGAAACGCGTCGGACATGGAGAATACTTAATGAGAATCTGGAATCCGAGCGGCAGCAAGGCTATGATACCGGATGGTGGGGGAGAGTGTTGTGTGCCCTGTCAGAGCTCAAGGGCTCATTGCTTGAACACTTAATTGCACGGCTACCCTTGGCCGTGGGCAGGAGAACCACTTTCATTTTCAACTAGAAGAAGTCGAATCTTGGAAGGGCTCGTCGGAAGGAAACTCTTCCTTTCATGTGAGCGCACTTTCCCGAGGCGAACATGTGCGCGCAAACCAAACTCTTTATCCTACTTAGGGAAATGTAAAACTGCAAATTAACAGCGGAACAGAGCCTACTCAAGGTTTTAAAAATACTCACCACTGCTAGGAATGCAATTACCAGCATGCTGCTGGTCGTCTTGTAAATTTGCCACGCCCACTGTAGGCGGTCTTTTCTTCAATAAAAGGTTGGAAAGTAAGCTTTGGTGAGCTGTCTTCTTCCGCTGTGCAAGGTCCATATATAAGGGGCGGAACAGCCTTGAAATGCGTCGGACATGGAGAATACTTAATGAGAGTCTGGAATGCGAGCAGCAGCAAGGCTATGATAACGGATGGTGGGGGAGAGTGTTGTGTGCCCTGTCAGAGCTCAAGGGCTCATTGCTTGAACACTTAATTGCACGGCTACCCTTGGCTGTGGGCAGGAGAACCACTTTAATTTTCATCTAGAAGAAGTCGAATCTTGGAAGGGCTCGTTGGAAGGAAACCCTTCCTTTCATGTGAGCGCACTTTCCCGAAGTGAACATGTGCGCGCAAACCAAACGCTTTATCCTACTTAAGGAAATGTAAAACTGCAAATTAACAGCGGAACAGAGCTTACTCAAGGTTTTAAAAATACCACTGCTACGACTGCATATACCAGCATGCTGCTGGTCGTCTTGTAAATTTGCCACGCCCCCTGTAGGCGGTCTTTTCTTCAATAAAAGGTTGGAAAGTAAGCTTTGGTGAGCCGTCTTCTTCCGCTGTGCAAGGCCCATGAATAAGGGGCGGAAGAGCTGAAACACGTCGGACATGGAGAATACTTAATGAGAGTCTGGAATACAAGCGGCAGCAAGGCTATGATACCGGATGGTGGGGGAGAGTTGTCAGAGCTCAAGGGCTCATTGCTTGAACACTTAATTGCACGGCTGCCAAAATCCAAAATGCTTTATGCAAACCAGAGTGACATAAACGGTAGAGGAAGGTCTACTCGTTTCAGCTCCCAGCCTTCTACTGGACCACCGGGCGTGTTTGCGCAGTGGTGAAGGCAGGGGGCGGGCCTGATGTGACAAGTGTGAAAACGCGCTCCATGGCGCGTTTTAAGTTGGGGGATTAAGTCCCCTTGAATCCTGAGTGTCCCTGGTGGCCAACTAGTCCACCAGGAACCTCCAGTAAGCGCAACAGACTCATTTTCTACTCAGAAATAGGTGGACATTTTCTGCTGAAACTTATTTTGTGTTGTATTACTTTTATTTTATGATATTCTTGAAGACAAGAAAAAGGTGTTTTGTTAGTAAGTGTTTCATGGAACATTTGAATTTCAGTTATTGGTGTGTTATGCTGGAAAGGTGAAGAGGTGTTATTTTATTTCACTACAGAGAGCAGCATAATGCACATGTCTTTAAGAACATCACTTTAAGTATGGGATACATCTGATGATAAAAGGGAAAGATTATCTCAGCTATATGTTGAGCCGCATATTAAAGTGAAAGGTATAATCTTTATGTGCAACGTAAATCAGGATACTAGTGAATGTATAAAAAAAATTGCAGCTCTCACCTTTTCTGCGCCATTGCTGGGGAAGCGCGGGAGGGAGAGCGGCCGTACGAGGTGAAATCTGTGCTGAAACTCGAGTAAATAGGCAACGAAACAGCCTTTACTCACTGTGAGTCCGGGATGATCCTGGAATGTGGCATTTTTCCACTACGGGGATACCCAGGGACGCGCTGGAGCAAGGCTCCAGCAATCTCGGCAGGCGGGGATTCGAGCTGGAGGCAAAGGCAGAGTCAGAACAAGTAAAGCTTGCCTGCAATATGCCGAGGAGGTGGAAGGCGAGGATGGGATCCTGAGCTGAGTGACAAAAACAGAGGAAGCAGCTGGAGGGTGCACAGCTGAGTAGGAGCAGGAGTGGGGGGCTGCATTTGCATGTGGAGGCAGGAAACAACAAGGAAGGTGAGGTTCCCTCCAAGTACACGTTGAGGACCAGGAACATCGTAGGTAAGGCAAATTTACTTCCCATATCACCGGATCCTTTACCAGAACTGTTACAAGGAGTCAAAACTATTATCAAGGCAAATCGGGGACAACAAGGGGGGACCTCTCAAGGCAGGGGGCTAGGGAAGTCTCCAGTCAGGAAACCTAAAGAGGGGAAAGGAACAAAAAAATCTGGCGCTGTACCCCCTAGAGTTAAAATTCCTCCCTCGCTTAAATATTTTGCTGTGTGCTCCCAAGCATGCAGGAAAACGGTGCAGGAAGTTCAAACCCCAGCTCAGAAGAGTGTACCCTAATTTGAGTCTCAGGAACGCCTGGGAGTAGGGCAGGGAGAAGGGCTAATGCTTCAGATACTACTACTAACATAGATAAGAGCCCAAATAGCACAGATGGCTTGGTGGAATTACGCATGTCAAGGGAGGAGCCTGGGGCATCCCAGGGAGACAGTATAACAGTCCCTTTGAGTAAAAGGTTTGCTGTGCTGGCACTACCCAGAGAACATGAAGAGTGTGAAGTTCTGCTCCATGAAGTGAATGGAGACAGTCAAAATATTACGATTATGGGAACACCAGAAGCAAGCAAAGATGCAGGAATCTCGCTGGCAAGTATATTACTGGATTTGAAGCGTGATATAAGAAAGTGCTTCGAGGGTTCAGGGGCAAACAAACTAGGCATTCACGCTTCATGTTCCGAGTTAACACAGAAACTGGATGAAGTAATCCAGAGAACTATGAAGTTGGAGGAAGAAGTAGGTGCAGTGAAGCAGAACGTTGAGAAGAACACATCTGGGATTTCTAAACTGGGAAGGCAAAATCAAGCCCTGAGAGAAGACCTGGAGAGAGTGGAAAACCACTCTTGTAGAAATCATTTAAGGTTTCTGAATGTTCCTGAAACCGAGGAAGGGTCAGACAGGAAGGTTTTCATTATCTCACTCCTGAGGAAAACGATCTTGAAAGATAAGGAAGAAATAAATCTCGAGCAGGAAATCCAGAGGGCGCATAGAGAGCTGTTCCGACGTAATTTGCAGAGATGTAAACCTAGGAAGATCTTGGACAATTTCCTCTCCTATACCATCAAGGAAGAGATACTTAGTAAAGCATTGAAAAATGTTTTTTATTCTGTAAATGGATATTCCCTGCTCATTAGATCAGATGTCTGCAAGGCTACAGAGCAGAGGCAGTGGGAATTAGGCAGTAAGATGGAGGAGCTCCGGAAGATGGAAGCCACAGTTCTGTTAAAATTTCCTGCAATGCTCCGCATCATGTGGAATATCAAATGTATACCTTTCGGTCAGGGGAGGATGTAAAATCACTAATCGATAGCTTGCAGGATAGGTCGCTCTCTAGTGTATGAAATTTAGAATGTATTTCAGAATTCCCCCAAATTGATACGCCCATAGGCATTGTTCTGCATAAAAGGATAGGGAGGGTTCCCCGGGGTTGGTGTAGGAGGGTGGGGTGGGATGGTGAAAGGGGAGCACAGGTGGGGAGCATTGGGAAAAAAAAAAAAAAGTCTTCAGTACCTCCTATGCAGCAAAATTGCAATAAGGTAGCAAAGAAGGAAGGAAAAGAACAACTTGGGAAGTATTATGGCTAACATTCCGAGTATTGATATTTTCACATGGAATGTGAATAGGCTTAGGTCTAAACCCAAACAGAGGAAAGTGATGGAATATTTAAAAAATAGACATGCACAAATTATGATTTTACAGGAGACACAATTAGTAGCAAATGAAAGTAAGGAGCTGTTTGGTAGGTGTGGATGGGTCCAACATTTTATTGCTTCAGATCAACCATAATGATGTAAAGGTGTAGCAATCCTAGTCAGGAGTGGATGCGAGATAGAATTTAAGGAGGCAAGTACGGACAGTTCGGGCAGATGGGCTTGAGCTTGTTTAAAGTGGGCGGGTAGGGATTATGTATGTGCAGGGTTTTACGGGCCCAATGAGGATAATCCACAGCATATTGTCGATTTAGAACTGAAGTTGGTGGGTATTCCAACTCCTGCAATTTTGGGGGGGAATTCAATGTACTGATGGATCCTGTATTGGATCGCTCAACAAGTAGGGAGAGTGCATATGTCCCTAGAAGGAGGAACGCCTTGAAATGTATGGTACAGGATCTCAATCTATTGGATGTGTGGAGATATTTGAAAGGGAGGAAGAGGGGATGCACATACCACAGTAAAAAGCACCATCACTTTTCTATTTTTTAATTGACAGATGTTTTGTAACAAATATGAAAAAGATTGAACACCTTCCAGCGCACATTTCAGATCACTCAGCCATTGTAGTAACATTACAAGCATTTGGCCCACAGCCTCCTAAGAGAAGGACGCTAAAGCATGCACTGCTTTTAGAAGAGGGGTAGAGACAAATGTGAAGAAAGCAAAAGAACATTTTGGTAATAACAAAGGTACTGCCTCCCCTGGGATTGTATTGGATGCCTTCAAGGCATATATGAGGGGGGTCCTAAAAAGCCTCACCTTTGCAAAAATTGGGAAGACCAGCCATTACTAGCGGATATGGAAAAGGGGGTTGTGATTCTAGAGGAGGTTCTCCATACTATAAGTGCGGGAGAGGAAAGGGAGAAGACTGAAAGGAGACTAGAAGAGGTCCAACTAGAATTCAAAATCAGGCTGGAACGGAAGTGCAAGACAAGGTGGCATGTTGGGAACATAAAGGAGTTTGAGTATGGTGAGAAAGCAGAAGCCTTGCTAGCCTGGAAAAGCCCGGGTTGAAAGATTGCGGAATGATATGAAGGAGTTAAGGACTGATGCAGGGGTAAAACTGGACAGCTGGGAAACTATGCAGGAGCATATAGAAGCACTGTATTCACAACTTTATGAGGAAAATATCATCCCGGATCCCCCAAAGTTAAAAAGCTGGCTTAGCTCGCTTGGTCTTTTGGTATTAAACAAGGAGGGGAAGGAAATGATGGAAGCCCCAGTTACACAAGAAGAGATCAGAGGAGCGATTAAAAGATGTAAAAATGGAAAAGTGTCGCTGTTTGATGCTGTCCCTTCAGAGATATATAAAATGGAAGAAGAAATATTACCTGCTTGGGAAATCCTGTTTAATAAGATTTACAGGGGAGAGGCACAGGTCCCAGAATCTTGGAGGGAGGCCTCTATAGTTCTGATCTTAAAACCTGCTAAGGACCCAGTAAAGGTGGAATCATATCAGCCGATATCCTGCTGAATGCAGATTATAAGATCTTTGTCAGCATTTTAGCAGGGAGACTGTCTAGAGTTGTACCTCAGTTGATACATGAAGATCAAAAGGGGTTCATCCCCGGAAGGCAAATTCACAAATTGACCCAAAAATGAACAGGATGTATTGATATATCTATATCTACAGCGAGGTCGGCACCTTTGGCGGTGGTCACATTGGACACCGCCAAGGCGTTTGATCGAGTTTGCTGGTGGTTCCGTGGTTCCGTCATGCGGCTGCCGGGCAAATTAATGAGCAGGCGGGCTGTGACAAAACCACGCCACCATGAGCACACGGCGCCCGTGACTCATGATGGCGTGTTTCCATCACGAGCACAGAAGTGCCACGGTCAGCCCCAACACCCCCCCCCCTCCCGCACCGCTGCGAAATTCGTGCTGCGGCAAAGGGGTTAAGTATTCCACTTAGGAGGGCCGGAATTGAGATCTGGGTGGATCTTATGGTGATGAAAGAGGTGGTGCCATGGGAAATATTGTGGGCAAAGACAGGTTTAAGTATTTTCAGCTGCTGTCCTGGTGAAGGATAATAGTAATGATACAGAAGGCTCTTGGGAGTTTTAAAAAAAAATTACAGAATGAAACCCCATTGAAAACGGAAGTACGCAACTGGTATCAAACTTTTCTGATCTTTTGAGGTGCAGAAAAATCAGTGCTCCCTATGAGATCTGGGTTGGAGCGATGCAGATGTCGGACCCACAGAAGGTGTGGCAATTTTCCTTTAAGCTGCTCTACAAAGTAGTTAAACCATTGAACCTAAAAAGGAAACATTTTTTCACGGTCAAAAGGCTCTATTGGTCGCCATATAAACTAGCGAAATTTGTAACGCTGCCACAGATGTGGTGCGCTGAGCGCTGATGATAGACATGTGTTTTATGGGTGCCCTCTGTTAGAGGATTACTGGTCCATAGTGGAAAAGGCCATAAATAAAATTCTATGTGCCAGCATCAAAATAAGCTTACCATTAATAATGTTGGGTGTAGAAGATATGCCGAGTTAGTCCCTTACCCGGGATAAGCAGGCCCTGCTCTTTTATTTGATTCTCCTTGCAAGGCGAGAAATTTGTACAAAATGGATAGAAGATGCCCTACCCCTTGAGATAGATTGGTTCCAGGTGGTAAAACACACTTATAAAAAGGATACTGGTCTAGAGTCTAATTCGCATTCTAAGATCTGGGAAGCTTTTCAGAATTGGAATGGCATCATAAGAACTTAAAAACTGAACTCTATCAGTCCTATGATTACACCTGCATGGACGTGCAACCAGGAAACTGGATGGGCTTGTGCGCAGGACTATTGAGATAATGCAAAAAAAGCCTGAGGAGGTATAGAACGGTCGGCAGGCTGGAATTAGCACATAATGGTGGTATGAGGACAAAAAAAAGTTTTTTTAAAAGAAAAAAAAATGAATGTATTCAACTAAGTAGGTTAATGAATGTTTATTGATCTTTATCGTTTGTACATAGATATTTTCCCAGAAGAATTGCTGTGTTTACAGAGTGATTAAGGTGTTACAATGAGCGCCACTGTCGTGCCAAGATCCGAATCCAGCAGAGTGTTTTCTTTCTGTTCTTTTTTATTTTGTCCCATTTTCCCCCTTCCCCTGAAGATCTGTTCTTGTTAAGCTGTATTATACATACGGTTTGACAGGCGTAGATTTTTGGGGGCATAGAGAACAAGCATCTCATCTCTCAAAATTGAACATCCGGATTTCATGGTGAGTGGAGACTTAACAGAAGCGCAAGCCTTCACAAAAACTCAAGTTCTTTTTGAGAGATGTGGACCAATAGAATGATTGCATTGATGTTCAAGCCATGGCCCAAGCTTTGATTGAGGACACTTATCAAGATCAAACTATAGCAGAAATGCTACAGAATCTGCAGTTAGAAATGCAAAAATTAAAAGACGAAAATATAGAGTTGCGTAATGAGTTAATAAAATACAAACCTAGTGACTCTTTATGGGACAGTCCCTTTCCTAAAGCCTTCAAGACCCCTGCAGAAACTGGTGCTAGATCAAAAACGTTGAACACTTTCATGGCATCTAATGCAGCATCATTGGCAATACATGTAACAGTAGCGATTCCTAATGTTGTACCTTTGGCTGCACCGGAATGTTTCTTTGGTGATAGTGCTAAGTTTAGTGTCTTTATTAGTCAGTGCCAACTGCATTTTATTTGTAAGCCACCAGCTTTCCCTACCTATGCATCCAGAGTGGCCTTTGTGCTGTCTTATTAAGGGGCACAGCCGCTAACTAGTGTATCCTATCCATATATAGTAATGACCCCATCTTGTATAATTGGCAGTTGTTTAAAGCCACCATGACCAAACACACATATGTTCAGGCAAGCAATAACAAGTTATTGAATTTAAAACAAGAGAGTAAGGACCTGATAAGTTATTTAACCACCTTTAACAGGTTACTGACGGAGACCCAACGGTCAGAGGAAAAACGCACTTCTCTATTCTATAGGGGATTGCCGGATGATTTGAAAGACGCTCTTGCACATATTATTGAGTTAACAGAAGATTACTCAGCCTTCATAGATTTAGTGGTAGAACTTGATCATCTCCTTGGAGAACGAAAAGGGGAAAGATCTAGAATAGGTACTAGATTGATTGTGGTTACGAATGACAAGAAAGATGAAAGCAAATGACCAGAACCGATGCAGATAGGAGGGATCAAGGGACCATTATCTGCAGAAGAAAAGCATCGGAGATGTAAATTAAATCTATGCTTATATTGTGGTCGGTCTGGACATTTTGCCAGAGATTGCTCTTTTAAAACAAAAGTACCTAAAAAGATTAATGCCACAGCTTCCATTAATACAGAGCAAGAAAACTAAAGAGCTTGTCAGGAACGGAGGTCGCCTTGGGATCTCCCAACATTTAGCCAACACAGTAGCTCGTATACCCAGGCATTTCATTATTCAGGTGACATTGATTTTAAGTAACAACAAGAGCTTCTCCCTAATATTGCTTTTCAAACACTGTAATGCATCCAAAAGTATACAAATCACATAGACTAATATTCTATAAAAAAAATCAAAACAAACCAGTGACACAGCAATAATACCAACTGCACATAACATTCTGTAGACACCATATATCCTACATACAAATATAATACACAATAATCAATACAAACTACACAAAAGACATAAATGCGCCAACACATGTTTCAGAAAGTGTGATGTACACTAAAAATTCCTTCATCAGGGCGCTTGAAAGAAGACAATAAATCAGTGGCCGCAGGCCATCTATATCATGTACATAGTTGCTTGCAGTGGAAGCGTGTCAAAGATTGTTGTATTCCATAGGCTGCTAATTTATGACTTTTGCGCTCACAGAGAAAATTCTCCAAGGTTCATTCAATAATAGTTTCTTCATTTTTCAAGAATGAGACAAATAAGACATTTCAAAGTAAAGAGAGACAGATTCATTTCCTACTCAGAAATAAGTGGACATTTTCTGCTGAAACTTATTTTGTGTTGTGTTGATCTTCTTGAAGACAAGAAAAAGGTGTTTTGTTAAAAGTGTTTCATGGAACATTTAAATTTCAGTTATTGGTGTGTTATGTTGAAAAGGTGACAAGGTGTTCTTTTATTTCACCACAGAGAGCAGCATAATACACATGTGTTTAAGAACGTCACTTTAAGCACGTGATACATCTGATGATAAAAGGAAAACATTATCTCAGCTATATGTTGAGCAGCAAATTAAAGTGAAAGGTATAATTTTTGTGTGCAACGTAAATCAGGATACTAGTGAATGTATTCAACTAAGTAGGTTAATGAATGTTTATTGATCTGTATTGTTTGCACATAGACATTTTCCCAGAAGAATGGCTGTGTTTAAAGAGTGGTTAAGGTATCACGATCAGCGCCACAGCCGTGCCAATATCTGAATATCTGAATCCTGCAGAGTGTTTTCTTTCTGATCTTTTTTATTTTGTTCCATTTTCCTTCTTTCCCTGAAGATCTGTTCTTGTTAAGCTGTGTTATACATACGGTTTGACAGGGGTAGATTTCTGGGGGCATAGAGAATAAGCGTCTCATCTCTCAAAATCGAGCATCCTGGATTTCAGGTGAGGGGAGACTTGATATACACCTATACAGACACTTACACAACGCCACTCATCCATGGAGGTACTCACACACCTAGTCAGTCATGCAAAGAATCAATCACACTCCCATTTACTCACCTATACAGTTATACACACACCACCTAACTTATTCATACAGATATTAACGCATACTTACTCTCTTATATAATCATTGATACAAGTACACACTCATCCATACAGCCACTTTCACAATCACTGACTATCATGTATAGTCATTTATATACTCCAACTCTCACATACACTGCTTTCTACATATGTAGTTACTTGGACACGTATATGTTAATTACTGCTAATTACGTTGAAAACATTCTAACATTATAAGTAGGGCTCCTTTTTTTTAACGTTTATACTGATTTTTACAGATAAATACAGACAGAAAAGTATTTATTTCCCTCTCTGTATTTATTTATTTAAGTGTGGATAAATACAGAAATTGGGTTATTTTTTGAGTGATTCTAAATGCTGTCAATGATGAGTAGTAGGCCAATAGGTCTGTCGTTCTAAAAGTAAAAGGGTGAAAACAATAAAAGACTTTTAGTAAAGATCTTAAAGAGCAATATATATGCTTGTATAAGAAAACTTGCACATTTTAATATGAAGGTTGTGTATAGTTTATCATCTAAGAGTGTTTACATAAGTGAAAACGGTCAGTCGTTCAGACATGATTAAATATTTAGCACTTAAAAAACCTTTGAAATTCACTGAAAAAACCATAGGTTTCAGACATGTTATAATTAGGAATTATCATTTAAAAACCCGTAAAATTCGCTGAAAAAAACACAGGTTTCAGACATGTTATAGTTAGGAATTAGCACTTAAAAAACCTTAGAAATTCACTGAAAAAACCATAGGTTTCAGGGGTGTTATAGTTATTTCACTCATACAAAACCATTGAAATTCCTCCGTTATAGTTAGTTGTACTAAGTTTAACTCGGGCGCCCGCAAACCACTGTTGATGATGTCATATATTACATCATTCATGACATGGTCAGTGATATCACTGATGACATCAATGATGACATCTCAAATGACATCACTGATGACATCATGCACGTGACAATCAGATACACCTCATCATACACTAGTTTAACCTTTGTTCACTCACTGTAAAATACAGAGTACCATATTTGAATCCATTGACACACCAATACAACTTTCTAAAAACCCACTCAGTGATTCTTAGATCTACACACACATCTAAACACTTGCCTATATATTCACTCATACATGCTAACAAAGATGAATAGAACACTATTAAATATACTTATACACCTACATCAACATTACACTCCAGCACACACCCTATTCACTCATGCAGTCATCCTACCCACTTATGCAAACAATTGATCATACTTACATTTACTAAGCTACACACTTATACAAACACCACTTTATTTATTCATATAGATAATAACTCATACTTAGTGTGTTATACAATCACTATTACAAGTATGTAGTTTTTGATACAGTCACTCATATAATCACTGAGTCTTATGTTTACTTATTTATATACAACTGTCACATACATTGCCTTTTATATTTCTAGTTTGTTGGACATATATCATTGAGAAATATATTTACTCATCAACACTCCCATAAAGAGATTCACTCACCCAAAACAACTGTTTTCACATACAGTCTTAACCACATATATGTACTTAATCAACTATTTACACATCTTTAGACTGTTACACTCCTTCCATCTAACTACACACACATTCACTCTCTCATACAAATACTCACTTAACTAATTAAAAACGAATATAGAGTTTCACATACCTAGTAACCAACTTATGTAGTAGTTTACACAACAAGACACAGAGTGAAACAAATATTCTCACAGTTAAATCATTATCCTATATATTTAGTGAGACACTTGAAATTACTCACTTATACAATGAATCACAGTATTACTAAATCCTCCATCCAGACACTTCTACATCCACTCAGCTTCAATGCAGATTCCTACATATATAATAATTATATATATAACAAACCAAACCACATTCACTGGAAGATGTCATCAGTGATGTAATTTGAGATGTCATCAGTGATGTCACTGACCATGTCACGAATGATGTAATATGTGACATCATCAGCAGTGGATTGCGGGCGTGCGAGTTATGGTTAGTACAACTAACTTTAACAGGGAAATATATATATATATATATATACATATATATATATATATATATATCTATATATATATATAGATATATATATATATATATATATATATATATATATATATATATATATATTACCTACTGGCGGTTGCAAGTAGGTAGTTATAGTTAGGACCTATTTTCCGTAGGAAATCCGCAACATTCTATTTGCAATAACTTTGGCGCCGGTTGACGAATCTTCGCAAAATGTTCAAAACTTGTGAACCGGTCTGCTCCTATCCTGAAATTTTGGGGGTGATTCGTCAAGCGGGGGCCGAGAAAAAAGGGGGTCCCAAAACATGTTTTCCCCATGCAATTTTTTTCTATAATTTTTTTTATTTTGCAGATGAAAAATCAGACCGTGTGGTCGTGGCAATAAAAAACAAATACATATCTCAAATTACATGGGCAATAAAAAACAACATAATAAAAAGAGGAGAAAGAAAAAACAATTCAGCACAATGAACAATATAATGGGGCAGTGAGGCTACACCAAATAATGAAAAGAAGAAAAAAGAACAATAGAAACATCGCTAATAAGAAAAAAAAGCAGTTAGTTTATGGAACAAAAACATATGCGAGTAGGAAACCTATATACAATGAAAAAAACTGAATTATTTTAACCAGCCCTTGACTGGGGCCCAGTTCTTACAAGCTAACATCCACCTGCGCCTACCCTTTAATGTGAACAGTGAGGACTCAAGATTATAGATGGCTAACAACCTACCTCTCCAATTAATGAATGTGGGTGCTTCAGGACTTAGCCATTGTGACGTGATGCATAGGTGAATCATAGACATAGCTATAAACAAGAAAGCAGATATATGCCACGAGCTTCTAGACACCGCCGGCTCTTGGATACCCATAATCACTGTCTCTGCTGCATACAGCCCGCATCTTGCACAGCTATCGCCCTTTCTACAGCCCCATTTCACTATTTTTGCAGGCATGTAATATAAATCAAACACTGCCATGTAGCTTTGAGTTTGAAGGCTTCTGGAGACCAAAGCAGCACTAGCTAACTCCAATGCGGGCCTCACATCAACCCCAGTCTTACCAAGTTTGCCTTCCCATTTAAGATTTTGCACCTCAAAATCATCCGGACAGCTAGATAGTAAGTATTGATAAACCATCCCAATTCTGGCCTTTTTTTAACCAAATCGAAAATCAGATGTTTGTCCAACAATGAGGGAGATACCCTGAGTCTTTTGAGGATAAAGCTTCTAAGCTGTAAGTATTTAAAAAAAATCATGAGTATTCAGCTGGAACTTGTCCTTTAAAGACGAATAAGATAATACTTGCCCAGCCCCCACTAAGTCCCCTATAGCATGAATACCAGGGGCCTCATTTATGAGGCTGTGTGTCACATTTACGCCGCCGGCGCGTCACTTTTTGTGACGCACCAGTGGCGTAAAAAATGCACCTTGTTGCACCATATTTACAAAGTGATGCATCTAGATAGATGCGTCACTCTGTAAACCCCTGCGCCACATTATACCTGCGCCAGGTATAATGTATGCAAGGGGGGCGTTTTGACGCAAGAAAGAGGCATGGAAGTGACGCAGTAATATCTATAAGATTTCACTGCGCCATTTCTTGGACGCTAATGCGTCAAAATCTTACACCTGCTTCATGGAAGGCGTAAGACTGACGCAGGCACTAACAACATGGGACTTGCCCATGTGAAAGTACACATTGCTGGAGTTGCATCACTTTTGTGACACACTCCAGCAATGCGTCACTTTTGCGCCTACAGATACGTCAGAAATACTGACTTATCTGTAACTCCTTGCGACATGATGTGTCATATAATAAATATGACGCATCAATCATGACGCAAGGAGTGCGCACTAAAAAGTGACGCATCGCTGCTTTCACCCAGCGATGCGTCACTTCTCGTAAATGAGGCCCCAAGTGCCTGCCATATATAAATCGTCTGGTCCTGGAAGATACCTGGTAGGAGTCTAGCGGATTTTAATGGCTTATAGATGTTTATGTTAGGGATAGACAGTTTCCGCCTAATCTTTTCCCAAATTGAGAACATAGCAATGACCACCTTGAACCTGGTCTGCTTGAAATAGCTCGGCTCCAACACTTGCGTCAATATACCCTTAGCACTTGAACCAAGGCCCAACTCAAAAATAGTAGGTCTGTTACTTGGCTGGACCTGTGCACTGTCCCCTAACAGAGGTAGTCCAAGAAATTGAACCATCACAGCCCAGTAATGTAATACCAGGTTGGGTACTGCCCAGCCCCCCCGATCGCGTGGGAAACACATCCACTTAGCTGCTCTCCGAGACCGGCGATAACCCCATGAGGAACCTGTAGTGGATCCTGTTAGCCTTCTCCAGGCTTTTTTGAGAGAGCTCTAAGTGGATTGTCCGGAAAAGGTATAAAAACTTTGGCAGCACCAGCATTTTAAGAATTCTGAAGCGACCGTAAAGGGATAGATGTAGATGATCCAGCCATTCTAGCTTGGTGTTTACAGCCTCAACCACTGGTAAGATGTTCAAATCCGGGATAGTCTCTACAGCAGCAGTGATTTTTACTCCCAAATAGATTGCCTCGCCAACCACTGGAGCATCAGAGTACGGCATATTAGGTGTTTGCACTACCTGAGTTTTTGCCACATTTAACTTGTACCCTGATACTGATCCAAATTGTTCTGCAGACGCCTTAAAGGCCAGGAATGCAGAAGGGACATCTGACGTTAAGACAACAATGTCTTCGGCATAAGCCAACGCATGATATTCTATGTCTTTGATTGTAACAGACAAAATTCCCACGTGTCCTTCTATTCTACTCAGGAACAAATCTATGTATAAGGCAAAAAGCAAGGGAGAACAAGGACACCCTTGCCTAGTGCCTCTACCTATATCCAAGTACCCCAGGTCCTGACCGTAAATACGAAGCAACGCTATTGGGGAGGTGTTTAATGCCTGGATTGCCTGAATGAACTCATTGCAAAAACCCTTCCACCGGAGCACGGCCCACAAAAACCCCAAGGAGACCCTGTCGAACGCCTTCTCGGCGTCCAACAGGATCGATCCGAGGGGAGTTGTCGTTACCTGGGCCCAGTCCAGAAGGGCTATGACACGCCGGACATGGTCCGCAGTGTCCCTGCCCGGAATTAAACTATGTTGGCGCAAGGATACCAATGGGACGATCACTTCTACTAACCTAGATGACATAATCTTAGAGTATATTTTACTGTCACTATTTATTTAAGAAATAGGTTGAAAGGAAGACGGGCTCAACTCGGGCTTTCCCTTTTTTTTAAACAAGACAATTGTTGTTTTACGCCATGAATCAGGGACAATACCTTTCTGCACATCCCTAAAAGTAGTTAGTAAATCAAGGCGGACCTCCCCAAGGAAGGTCTTATAAAATTCCAAGTGAAGGGCATCAGGTCCAGAGGTCTTTCCATTGGCTAAGTCTTTGACTGCTAGTTCAACCTCCTCCCATGAAATAGGAGCCAATAAGCGCTCATTATGCTTGTGAGAAATCTTAGAGGTTTCCAGATATAGTAGATAATCCTCAATCTCTGTCTCCCACTGAGTGTCCCTGCTGTCTTCAGTATAGAGAGTTGAATAAAACTTCTGAAACACATCGGCCACGCCCTCCAGAGTGTCCTGAACAATCCCATCTCTGTCCTGAATTTTATTAATATGGCCCTGCACATTTTTCTGTTGAAGCCTCTTGGCCAGAACCCTTCCAGTGTTCTCTCCATATTCACACATTGTTGTACGATATTAAAGATATTTAGCTGACCAAAAGACTCCAAAAGTTTAGATTTTAATATGGCAACCTGCTGCTGACACTCTTCTATATGAGACCACTCCAAAAGTTTAGATTTTAATATGGCAACCTACTGCTGACACTCTTCTATATGAGACCAACCCCATGCAATTTCCTAGAGGAACCTTTAGTTGCAGCTATAGCCCAAACTGCTGAACGGAATTACACCAAATTTAGCAAAGAGGTAGTCCTTGGTTCAGACTCGTGCCTTTTTGTTAAATGGTGTAAATCTGTTCAGTAGTTTTTTAGATATTAAAGGAAAAAATACATATATATCTGGGCGGAGCCTAATGAAACATCTCATTGTGAGATCTGATTGGCGGTCAGCACTTCATCCAAGAAATGTTGGCAGGCATCTTGGGACCAATATACATGATAGCACCTCATTAAAAAGCATTGCAGTTAATACAATGTTTTAAAACGTTAGTTACATTATAAATCATTTGTTGATGGAACCATACTCATTTTAGGAATTCTGGTGTGTTCTAAGGTGATTTTACAATGTGAAAAAGCATTCTGCTGGGATATCATGAATCATTTTGAGAGAAAACTATTTTCTAATGCTTTTCCCTCAGAGGTTTGGAAGGCGATCTATAAGCTAAACTGAGAGCATATCTTCTGTAAATTCACATTATCTTTCTCAGTCATGTGAGAATGAAGTCTGACTTTCTCAGTAAAACATGTAAGTCCAAAAAGTGCAGAGACTGTCAGTTGATTCCTTTGTGTTCTGCTGCAGCTTCCCAGAGTGTTCTAAAGAACAAATAGAGTGCTAACAGCCTTACTTATGACAAATGTATAGCACACCTGAAGCCATCTTGATTTGGAATAAAGTGGTAACTCTTAAAACATTTAATTTAAAAAGGAACAAAATGAGGGGGTTCATTTTGCCATAGAAAGTATGATTAGTGCTGCAGAAAGAAATATGATGGCACATTTTGAGTGACTTCTTAAATCCTCTTCTATTTCATAAAAAATATTCTGACATGCAGACTGAAACATGTACTTTCAATACCAGCAGCAGACTTCCCTGGTGAGCAGTAGGTTTACTACAGTGATCTAATGAGCAACTAGAGTGGTAACATTCAGAATGTATGGCAAATGTGTGACACATCTGAATGCCTTCTTGATGGAACCAAAGTAAAACACTGAAAGTATTTCCTACTGAGGAGACTGTAGTAAATGAGGAAATTAGGAAACTTCATAACAAATAAGTCTCCCAAGATGGCCGCCAGATACAAAAGAGCCCAAATGTTGCACAAGTATCACCCAGATGTAGCCAAAGTATAGTCCACTGACAGAATGTCCCAGAGTGTTCTAAAGAACAGCTAGAGCGCTAACAGTCTTACTTATGACAAAAGTATGGAACACCTGAAGCCATCTTGATTGGAATAAAGTGGTAACACTTAAAACATTTAATTTACAAAGGAATAAAATGAGGGGCTTTATTTTGCCATAGAAATTATGATTAGTGTTGCAGAAAGAAAAATTAGGGCACATTTTGACTTCTCAATTCCTCTTATATTTCATTAAAAAAAATCTAACATGCAGACTGAAACATGCACTTTGAATACCAGCAGCAGACTTTCCTGGTGAGCAGTAGCTTTACTACACTGATCTAATGAGCAACTGGAGTGCTAACATTCTGAATTTATGGCAAATGTGTGACACATCTGAATACCTTCTTGATGGAATCAAAGTAAAAAACTGAAAGCATTTCCTACTGAGGAGACTGTAGCAAATGAGGAAATTAGGAAACTTCATAACAAATAAATCTTCCAAGATGGCCACCAGAAATAAAAGAGCCCAAATGTAGCACAAATATCACCCGGATATAGCCCAAGTATAGCCCAATGACAGAGTGTCCCAGAGTGTTCTAAAGAACAACTAGAGCGCTAACAGTCTTACTTATGACAACAGTATGGCACACCTCTAGCCATCTTGATTGGAATAAAGTGGTAACACTTAAAACATTTAATTTAAAAAGGAACAAAATGAGGTGGGTCATTTTGCCATATAAATTATGATTAGTGCTGCAGAAAGAAAAATTAGGGCACATTTTGAGTGACTTCTCAAAACCTCTTCTATTTCATTAAAAAAATTCTGACAAGCAGACTGAAACATGCACTTTGAATACCAGCAGCAGACTTCCCTGGTGAGCAGTAGCTTTACTACAATGATCTAATGAGCAACTAGAGTGCTAACATTCATAATTTATGGCAAATGTGTGACACATCTGAATGCCTTCTTGATGGAACCAAAGTAAAAAAACTGAAAGTATTGCCTACTGAAGAGACTGTAGTGAATGAGGAAATGAGGAAACTTCATAACAAATAAGTCTCCCAGACGTGGGTCCCGTGCTCTCCATGCCACTGGAGTCAAGCATCGCGTACCATAATGCGCATGTGTCGTGAATGTGCAGGAGCAGGAGTTGTGGACTGGTCGCATACCAATTGCGCACATCACGTCATAAATGTATATGATGTAACTAAAAAACACGCAGCCGTCGCAAACCGTACGTGGATCCTTCATGACTTTTCTAAATTGGCAGCTAGAATCCGCGTACACCCACCGTGATGTGTACGCTTTGTGTGCGCGACTCGGAAAAACATTTCTATTTTTTTTAAAGAAAATAATATAAATATATTAAAAGAAAAAAATGAAACAAAACAATTAATCAATATTACAGTTTTATTTAATTTTAAAAAATGTTTGCAATTGTCAGAAAAATATATATTGTTATTTAATGAATGAAATATTTATAAATAAACAGTTGAAAAAACTGCAGAAAATCAGTTAAAAAAGATAGGTATAACTACTATTACACTTTAAAATTAGCATTTAAAAAACCTTTGAAATTCACTGAAAGAACTATAGGTTTCAGAGACGTTATAGTTAGAAATCAGCATTTAAAAAACCTTAGAAATTCACAGAATAAAACATGTTTCAGTAGAGTTATAGTTAGCTGGACATTTCACTCGTACAAAACCATAGCAATTCCTCCGTTATAGATAGTTCTGCTAACTATAACTCACGCGCCCGCAATGCACTGCTGATGATGTCCCATATTACATAATTCATGAAATGGTCAGTGACATCACTGATGACATCCCGGGGGATGTCTCGGGAGGGGGGCCACGCGGCCCCCGCGGCCGCCCTGCCCCCAATAAAAAAAAAAAAAAATGAGGCAGAGCTACGAGGGATGGGGTCCCCAGGGTTTAAAGAAGCCTCAGGAGGGGGGCCACAGAGCCCCCTCCCTATATTTTTATAACTTTTGGTGTGTATGCATTCGTATGATGCATGATTCCTAAGGCGTCCCGTACGCGTACCTAAGCAAGAAAAAAAAAAATTCAGATATTTATCAAGTTTATGTGTTTAGATGTTGGGTGGCTCTAAAAAGAGCCCTTGTGTTTATTGGGAGATGTTAGTACCTACAAGTAAGTACCGATGCAGAGTCTAAAGTTCCCTGTTCCCTTCATCTGTAAAATGTACACCGTCTCTCCTATAGATGCCATGCATATTGAAACGCAGATTGTTGTTGTAAATGGACCCCATTCTATAGTCTCGACGAAAAGCAGAAACAGATTTATTCACATGTTTCCTAGATTTCTCAATCTGTGGACTAAATTGATTGGACCAGTTCCATTTCTGTCTTTGGCATATGTTAGAATACACAAAGGCAGTTTGGGGGAAAAGTGACATCAGTTCTGTAAAGGTGTCCTTCATAAACATTTCCAGACCTAACCCAGTCAAAGTGCCTAGGTCATTGCCACCACAGTGCACAATTATGAGGTCAGGATGTTGGAGATGTAAAAAGGATTTCACCAATGGCATCAATTGGTGCCACTTTAACCCACTCTGTCCAATCCATTTAATGTCTACGTTTGGTGAATAGGTCTTTGTGAATTCCTTTCTGTTCTGCGTACCTTTGGCTCCAGAAAATATAGCTGTGTCCCACAATCCACACTCTAAGCATCTTGAAGAGAGGTCTGGATGCACTCAGATGGTCTCTGTAAATGAAATGGCAGTTTGAAAAGTAAGATTTTTCTAAAATGGTGGATAAGATGCAGTTTTGAAAAAATAAAATAAATGATTGGTTGTTTGAAAACTTTCTACACAGAAAATTAGGGTGCAATTTTCTGTTTTTTAAAAGCCTGATATTTATTGGTTAACAAAAACTGATAGAAAAGAATGTTATAAGATAAGCTGGTATATTGACAAGTCAAGCACACTTGCTGTTTTGATTTTCAACATTGTGTGATGAACTTTTGACCTGTGTGCTTAGTTTGGTGTTCCATGAAGTGTTTCTATGGTAACAGGCAGAAGGCAGAATGGGTGTAGGGGTGAAATTTATGTCAGTTGGAAAGGGTTCAAATGTTCAAGCAATAAGAATGTGTGTTTGCTTTTGAATAAATGTGGGAAGAAATGTGATTTGTTCTTTATATGTATATGTGTGTAGATTGAGAGGAAAAGTTTGCTTATTGCCATAGGACTTCCTGACCCTCTAGGCCTGCTCTCGGTATCCTACAAGGACCCTCAAGGCCTAAAATATGTATATATATTTTTTTAAATCACTTGATACGCGTACGGTACGTGTACGCGGTGAAAAAAACAAAAATAAAGCCCGCTTTATTGTGAATTAGCACCCGGGGGGGCCAAATCCCGAGGGCAATGTACTTGTTTATAATTGGGGGGCTTAAACAATACGTATGCGGGGGGCTCATGGCCACCCCCGTAGCCCCGGGGACCGCTACCACGGGGCTTCTTTACATCTTTTACTAATGCTACTCGTAGAGCATGAAAACAAATTGGAATACCACAAGCTATCTGGAGAAGCTTGTTGTGAAGTGTCAAGAGTCTTGAAGAAAATGAAACTTCTCATTATTGATGAGGTAAGCATGGTATCAAACTTAATGCTTGCCTTTGTGCATTTAAGAATGCATTGGAAATGTTAACATTTGGTCATATTTTGAATATAAGGAACTTAATACAAATATGCGACAGGCAAATGATGCTGATTATGGAACTACTCTTCAAGATATAAGAATTGGAAAAGTGACTGAACATGGCAAACAAGCTTTACAGAGACGATTCCAAATGAAAATATTGTTCTCGAGAAAATATGTATGAGAATTGCAGAAAACAAATCTGTAATCTGCTTAATTCCAACACTGCGTGAATGTTCTATATTAAATGTATTGGGTTTCATACTGTATTACAAGAAACAGAATCACAGATATATAGATCCTGGTTTTGTTGTACGAACTGATATTTCTGTAATGGGTAACTACTGCACTAAGAGCACGGGATATTGTATTTTCAGCCCGGTGACATGAAATATTATGATCATCAAAGTAAATCGATAGAGAATATTTTACAATGTATCATATGAGAAAACGGACAAATTATGTTCACTAATGAAAGTAAATGGTCAGAGAAGATCGTACAATGTATTATAACATGAATAAGTAAACTATGGACATGTATAAATGTATCTTTAAAGGGGAAACTAATGTGAACAAACAGTAATGTTCTGAGTGTTATATGCTGTATAATTGAAATGCACGAGTCAGGAACAGAATATTAATAATAATAATGAGTAATTCGAGTTTATCAGCACGAAAAGTTTACACCCACGATATCTACTGTAAAGTTGTAACACGTATTTACGGTGAGTAGCCCATTGCAAGATGGCCGCCATCGTAAAATCGGCGTGAACTACATGTTTGACAACTTACAACATATATCGCTATAAATGTAAGTGATACTGTGGTTCTCGTCTATTTAAATAGTAAGTGGAATAGAAGGTGGTAACTCACAATAAATAAGAAAACATTTTTTCCGTGGTAACCATGACTGCTTACTTCCGGTTTATTTGTGCCCATTTGTTTTAAATTAAAGGAAATATCGTACTTTAACAACGTACATCGACATAGATGATAAGAACGATATTAAAAACAGGAATCGTTGGTTTGATTAGTGTGTATTAAAATACGGTAATATACAATTACCGAATCATTTCCGGGTTATTAGAGGTCGAGGACCTATAAAAACATCAGTAGTTCGCATCCGCAGTACTCTTTAAATTTCCAGGAAGACGCGGACACGGAGGAGCAGGGAGGCTGATTTCCAAATAGAAGGTAAGGGCTAGACCTAGGACCTGCGCGTTATTACAAAACCCACTTTAGGGAATCGACGCTTGCATGCCTGTACGTTTTAAACCTTAAGGTTGAGACGATACATCAATAATATCCTCTAGAGAGAGACTTTAAAATAAGGCCAGTCTTCGAGGTAAACAAGGAAAAGCGGTGCAGAAATCAGTGGTCTCCGTAACTAAGAGAACCGCTTCTAATTACTATTCATCTCTATAAGAATAATAACCTCTTCCTTTTGAATCTTGCAATATGGCGCATTTATATATGCTTTAATAGTACCACAGGTTTTGAAATAAACCCTTTGTGTTTTTTTCAATCACAGATTGGTCCACACGAGGAGAACATTTGAACTAAGAATAGTTTCCTTTTAAAAATGGGACATAATTTGAATAAGGTTAGTACATCGCATTCCTTGTAGATGACAATATGTGCAAATGTCAGTATATGTAAAAAGATCCTCTATAAAAGGTTTTCAATTTCCTAGGCCTAAAGACTAGAAGAAGAAGTTTTTACTATTAACGGTGGCTCCTCCGTGCTATTAACAGAGTACATCTTTTTAATGAAAGGTAAAACGACACTGCGTATATTTCTAGAAATGCAGAACCTATTAGAATGTGTGACTGAATCGTAGCTTTTGTGTCCACGATATATAGAGCTCAAGGATACATGAAACACCTGAGCAACGCATATCACGTGTAGCAACTATTTGAAACCTATCAAGTTCAAAAGACAGGTAATAACAAAGCTGCATGGAAGAATAAAACTTAAAAAAGTTGGGATCCAGTAAAACAAAATAATTGAAATGTTTTTCTGTTTATTTAAAAATGAGAACCTCATGTAGGAACCTTGAGACTTGTTATTTGTTAACTTGTTTTCTTGCTATATTATAAAAGCTCTGGTCTTCCGTTTTATTGGTTTAGCATAACGATAAAAGCACAAGCAACCAATAGCATAAAACTAGGCAAATGAAATGAACTCACACAAAAAAATAAAAAATAAAATGTTCTCATTTACTTTTAGAGAAAGTGGAGTCAAATGTTGTAAGGTCCTGAAGAAGGTGTCAAAAAAGAAAGAAAGCACCGAAACGCTGCGTCGACTGTTTTTTAACTTTGACTTGTTGAATGTATATTTTTATATATGACCACGCCAAGTGGTGTTTTTAATCCATAAATGTGGTATTTGTTTAGATTGTAACCCAATAGGGAGGGCAACAATAAATTCCTTGATCATTTTTAACATGACACAAATTGTTTGACTGATATATTCATCTGTGTGTTTTCATTTTAATTTTATTAATTTTTGGTTCAGCTGTTCACTTTGCCTAGTGTGTAATTCATTTCTGTGTATGAAGAAATAGGGTATTGTCCCACAAAAGTTAGACCAGGTTTACTAATATGCATCTAGTCATTTCCAATCTACTACTCTAAGAGTCAGGGATGTTGTATTTTTCCTACTATATTAAATGAAGACATTTTAAAGTTGGGAAATGAAGAAATTATAAAATTGAAAGCTATTGGTGGGAAAACATGGCGCCCGCGCGCTGAGCGGCAGCGCACGCCCTCGTCGGAACCCTCCACCTTTCTCCCGTTCGGTGCTGCCTACTAGAACGTTGTAGAAAGCGGTACCTCATAAAATTTACCTTGCTGTTCTCCGATCTACCCGCAGATGTGCCTCAGGGGGACGGTCCAGATTCAGTCTTTTGTCCCCGTTCGCGCTTGCGGTCTCTCCCTGCCGTGGCGTTGGGAGTGTGCAGCCGTGGAACTGAGGCGCGGCCGCAGAGCGGCGGCCCGCGGCCTCCCCCGGGGGAATGCTGGTAACAGTATGTTAGGGTTTGTGCACAACAAAGAACATGTCCCCTCTCATTGCACTATTGGTCTCTGTAATAGCTCTCTTTTAAACATACTATTGAAAGCCTTTCTTGTTATCTCAGTCCCCCCCTTAGGCTTCTGTTTATGTTGCTCTATGGACTCACAAGTTTGGACATTGCTGTCTTGTTTACACATTGGACCTTGCTTTTACCAAGGCTTCTTTAGAGCACCCCTCCCTAGGCCATGTGCTAATTCAACTCATTTGCATAATAGCTGAAGCTCTGCACACCTTTCAAGAACATGTGCAGCATGTGAGAACCACACCCAGCTCTTCGAGCCACACCCAGCTCTTCGAACCACACCCAGCTCTTCGAACCACACCCAGCCCTGTCTATAAAAGGCAGCCGCGAGCCTCACCCAGTGCTTGTGCTCGTCTACCTCCCGCTTACCTGAGAACAGATCCTTCGGCGCTGGCACTCCTGCTCTCTACAGACCTTCATCGGCTTCAACGGGCGCGGCTGCTGGCTCTTCCTTCTTCCCGTTTCCGGCTCCTCCATGCCTCAGCCCCTCTCCTGTCCAATACAATCGACCTGCAAAAGAGAAAGAGGACAAGGTTAGACTGATCAGTATCCCTTTCCAGCAAGAAGTAAGTGCAAAACTTTTTATTACCTGAAAGAACTTTGACAGCGATTTCTGGATTCGTGTATAGACAATTTGGAACAAGATACCTTCCACGAACATTGTGATTCAAACCCTTTGTTACAAGAATATTTTGTGGAACTTTGTGAAATAAACATTGTTTTACATGGAACTTTTAAGAATCGAACAGTGGAAACCATTGACAGCAAGGCAAACAGTAAATCAAGGACTTGCACAAATTACCTGCTGTATTTGGATGTAAAAGTACAGTATTCGTTTTATAAAAATTCTGGAAATGTGTGAAAAGTGAGTTTGCTATTAAGAATTTAGGCTTTAGTTATATTAAGGTGAATGTTTGATATTGGTAATTCTGATAATGGTATTCGTTTAATTTTATAGAAGCTTTACGGTAATAGAAAGCACATCCCAGAACAGTAACATATTCCAAACCTGGAAGCTAGAGACCAGGATCCAAGAGGTACTTTTAGAAGAGAATTTCTAATAGATAAAGGGATAGTCAGGAACACATTTAGGAATAGGTTGCACTTACCTGTTCTTTGTTTATGTTTCATTAGGCACCAGTTTCTACAGAATTCAGAGAGGGCCGCAGATTTTAGCAGCACTTCAACAGTGGAAACGCTAGAACGGTGTTGTCTATCTTTTTTTATTTTATCCACTTCCCCCTTCCCTATCCACTTCCCCCTTCCCTCGAGCTTCTGGTTCTTAGTGCACTGTCTAAAACTAGTGTGCTGGAACAAGCAGTTCCAGGGTGGGGTCGGACTGTCTTCAACCTCCATCAGAACTGAACAGAAACTAAGGTGAGCTGGGCTTTGACAGAAGCACAAGCCTTAAAATATTCAGTTCTGTTGGATGATGAATGCCGGGGAAGAAATAGAGGGCATTGACGCCACGGATATGGCGCAGGCCCTAAATGAGGACTTGGCCCATAATGAATCAGTGTCTGGCATCTTGCAGCATATGCAAGAGGAAATAGAGAAAAGGAAAGAAGGAGAAAACTTCAATTATGTTTATATTGTGGCAAGGCAGGTCACTTTGCCAGAGAATGTCCAGTAAAACCTAAAACTTCACGAAAGGGTGCTGTTTCCTCAACCTCCTCAACTGAATCGGGAAACGATTAAGCTCGACAAGGGGGGAGAATACTTGTTCAAGAAAACATCTTAAGCAAACCTCTAATTCTGCAGCCTTCATGGTACCGCACATACCTAGACATTTCATATTTCAGATCTTTTTAATTGTTACTACCCAAGTTAGACATTCTCTCCCTGTCCTACTGGACTCAGGAGCGACAGGAAGTTTTGTGGATAATAAGTTATCTGAAACATTAGGTCTTCCTATGTGCCTAAAGCCTTGTCCAGAAGCAGTATGTGCAGTGGATGGGTCAGAATTGACCTCTGGATTAATCACAAAACAAACAAGTCCACTTGTTATGGTCTCTCAAAACGGGCACACAGAGGTGATTAGCTTTGATCTGATAGATACCCCTAATTTTGGCTTGATTCTCGGGGTACCCTGGTTAACAACTCATAACCCAAAAATTGATTGGGTGAATAGAACAGTTACTTTGGATTCCTCTTTCTGTAGAACAAATTGCTATCAAGAAGCAGGTACAGAACAGAGCACAGTAATACACTGTGCTAGTGTTACACAAGACAAACCAAGTCTCCCTCCTGAATATTCTGACTTTAAAGACGTCTTTGAAGCAGTTAAGGCCTGGTGGGCTGCCCCCACATCGGTCTTATGACTGCCGTATAGATCTTATCCCAGGGGCCCCTTTACCTAATAACAGAGTATATGCTTTGACTGACGAAGAGACCAAATATTTAAGAACCTACCTAGACGACCTACTACAGTCTGGGTTCATTCAACATTCCACATCTCCGGTGTTATCTCCACTCTTTTTTATCCCGAAGCTGGATAAATCCCTGCGCGCGTGTATCGACTATAGAGGACTACATAAGGCTACAATAAAAAATAAATATCCTCTTCCTTTAATACCTGTGTTGTTGGATCAATTAAGACATTCTACTGTATACACTAAACTAGATCTGCGGGGAGCTTACCACCTGGTCCGAATAAAAGAGGGGGATGAGTGGAAGACAGCTTTCAAGACAAAGTGTGGTCTATTTGAGTACACAGTAATGCCCTTTGGGTTGTGTAATGCCCCTGCGGCCTTTCAATTCTTTATAAATGAGGTCCTACACAAATTCCTGGACGTTTGTGTCATAGTATACATAGACGACATCCTCATTTATTTTAAGAACTCGGAAGAACATACCCAACATGTTCGTGCAGTATTATCAAAGTTAAAAGAAAATCATCTTTTTGCTAAATTAGAAAAGTGTACTTTTAATGGCAGCAAGGTGGACTTTTTAGGATACTGCCTGTCACCTCAAGGAATAACTATGGATGTAAAGAAAATCAGTGCTATTACTGATTGGCCAGAACCATCATCTGTAAAAGATGTTCAGAAATTTCTTGGTTTCGCCAGTTTTTATAGGAGGTTTATTTCTCATTTTGCAGACATTGCGGCCCCAATAACCACCTTGTTGCGGAAAGGTCAACGATTTCTTTGGACTGATGAGGCGGCACACGCCTTTCAACTCCTGAAACAAAAGTTCACTTCAGCCCCAATTCTGAAACATCCTGATCCTGACTTGCCATTTTTTGTTGAAGCAGATGCTTCACAAGTAGCTTTAGGAGGAGTTCTCTCTCAACGAGATGCAGTAGATGGCCAATTACATCCTATAGCCTTCTATTCCAAAAAGTTATTACCAGCTGAACAAAATACACTGTGGCTGAAAGAGAACTATTAGCTATCAAAGTAGCCTTTTCTGAATGGAGGCACCATTTAATGGGAGCCAAGTACCCTGTTACCATCTTTTCTGACCATTAGAACCTACAGTTTTTTGGATCACTTAAAGCACTAACACCACGTCAGATGCGCTGGTTAAATTTTTTTAGTACATTTGACTTTGTTATAACCTATAGACCAGGTGCACAACAAATTCAATCTGATGTGTTATCTAGATACGGAAATACCTCAGACATGAAACAAGACAAAATAGGAGAACCCATTATCCCTCCCCAAAAACTTTTGGCACCAGTACAACAGAAGGATTTCATCACAGATCTATATAATGCCCACATGCAAATAGCACCTCAAGATTGGTTAAAGGATTCCCATAACACAATACAACAAGGTTTATTGTATCACGACAACTTGCTGTTAGTGCCCACCACAGACTTACAAACACAGGTGATAATTTGGCATCACGCCTCACCATTGGCAGGTCATCCTGGCTGGGTAAAAACCCTGGAAAATGTGCGAAAACTCTTTTGGTGGGACAATATGAGAAAGAACATTAAGCATTTTGTCACTACCTGTCCAATTTGTGCAAGACATAAATCTTCTCATAAGGCCCCTGATGGCTTGTTAATACCAATGTCATCACCCAAACAACCTTGGCACACTGTGAGTGTAGACTTTATTGTAGGTTTACCACCAGTAAAATCCTTCACAACAGTGTTAGTGATAGTGGATTTTTTATCTAAAATGGCACATTTTGTACCATTATGGAAATTGCCAACTGCGGCAGAATTTGTCGATATTTTTATAAGAGAACTTGTGCGTTTACATGGTTTGCCAAGCAAAGTGGTGTCAGACCAAGGTAGCCAGTTCAACTCTAGATTTTGGAAAAATGTATGTGAAAAACTGAAAATAATTGTGGCATTATCCACTGCTTTCCATCCAGAAACAGAACTGAAACGACTGAACCAAACCTTACTTCAAACGCTACGTTGTTTATTGGCTGATTATTCTAGTGAATTGTTGGAAGCTCTCCCTGTAGCGGAGTTTGTTTATAATAATACTGAGCATGCAGCTCTACTTTGCTCACCATTCTATTTCATGCAGGGGTATCATCCAAGAGCTATACCCATTTTGTTCGAAGATTCCCTGTTGCCTACAGTAACGGATAGACTAACGAGCTTAGGTGACATACAAGACAAGGCCAGGAAATATTTATTAAAGTACAAAGAAAGCATGAAAAGACAAGCAGACAAACACAGATCTGAGGCCCCGATGTATAAAATCGGTGACAAGGTATGGCTCTCCACAAAGAACCTAAATATAGAGGGATCCCGAAAGCTGCAACCACGTCTCATTGGACCCTTTAGTATAACTGCCATAGTAAACCCGGTAACAGTAAAATTGGACTTACCAAAAGAATACCCAGTACATACTACATTCCATGTGTCCCTGCTTAAGCCGTACAACCCAAAAACCCGTCCCGAACCACCACCTCCACCCATACCAATTAAGGGAAATTTAGAATTTGAAGTGAAAAGCATAAAAGACGCAAAAAGAATTCATGGACGTCCTATGTACATGCCCTACGGTTGATTAGACGGTTTTATCTAAAAAATCCAGGGAAACCCCGTCCAGTAGGAGGGCCTTTCAGGGGGGCGACTGTTAGGGTTTGTGCACAGCAAAGAGCATGTCCCCTCTCATTGCACTAGTGGTCTCTGTAATAGCTCTCTTTTAAACATACTATTGAAAGCCTTTCTTGTTATCTCAGCCCCCCCCTTAGGCTTCTGTGTAAGTTGCTCTATGTACTCACAAGTTTGGACATTGCTGTCTTGTTTACACATTGGACATTGCTCTTACCAAGGCTACTTTAGAGCACCCCTCCCTAGGCCATGTGTTAATTCAACTCATTTGCATAATAACTGAAGCTCTGCACACCTTTCAAAAATATGCGCAGCATGTGAGAACCACACACAGCTCTTCGAGCCACACCCAGCTCTTCGAACCACACCCAGCTCTTCGAACCACACCCAGCCCTGTCTATAAAAGGTAGCCCCCGAGCCTCACCCAGTGCTTGTGCTCGTCTACCTCCCGCTTGCCTGAGAACAGATCCTTCGGCGCTGGCACTCCTGCTCTCTACAGACCTTCATCGGCTTCAACGGGCACGGCTGCTGGCTCTTCGTTCTTCCGGTTTCCGGCTCCTCCTTGCCTCAGTCCCTCTCCTGTCCAATACAATCAACCTGCAAAAGAGAAAGAGGACAAGGTTAGACTGATCAGTATCCCTTTCCAGCAACAAGTAAGTGCAAAACTTTTTATTACCTGAAAGAACTTTGACAGCGATTTCTGGATTTGTGTTTAGACAATTTGGAACAAGATACCTACCACGAACATTGTGATTCAAACCCTTTGTTACAAGAATACTTTGTGGAACTTTGTGAAATAAACATTGTTTTACATGGAACTTTTAAGAATTGAACAGTGGAAACCATTGACAGCAAGGCAAACAGTAAATCAAGGACTTGCACAAATTACCTGCTGTATTTTGATGTAAAAGTACAGTATTCGTTTTATAAAAATTCTGGAAATGTGTGAAAAGTGAGTTTGCCATTAAGAATTTAGGCTTTAGTTATATTAAGGTGAATGTTTGTTATTAGTAATTCTGATAATGGTATTCGTTTAATTTTATAGAAGATTTACGGTAATAGAAAGCACATCCCAGAACAGTAACACATTCCAAACCTGGAAGCTAGAGACCAGGATCCAAGAGGTACTTTTAGAAGAGAATTTCTAATAGATAAAGGGATAGTCACGGACACATTTAGGAATAGGTTGCTCTTACCTGTACTTTGTTTATGTTTCATTAGGCGCCAGTTTCTACAGAATTCAGAGAGGGCCACAGATTTTAGCAGCACTTCAACAGTGGAAACGCAAGAACGGTGTTGTCTCTCATTTTTGTTTTTATCCACTTCCCCCCTTCCCTTGATCTTCTGGTCTTAGTGCAGTGTCTAAAACTAGTGTGCTGGAACAAGCAGTTTCAGGGTGGGGTCGGACTGTCTTCAACCTCCATCAGAACTGAACAGAAACTCAGGTGAGCGGGGCTTTGACACAGTAGTGTTGGCGGCGGTGATCGAGTTAAGCCTATGGGGGCTCCGAACATAATTGATTTCTTCTCTGCGGCGGCTGGTTCCCCTGCTCCCTCCGTTCCTGAAGCGCCTTCAGTATTCTCAGTTTCTGCGGCGGCGGCGGAGGAGCTTGCTGCAGCTAATGTGCTAGAAGGTCAGAGCCGGGGGGTCTGCTGAGGCTGGAGCATCTGTGAGTAACAGCGCGTGGGGGACAGGCTGGGTTGAGTTTGATACAGGAGACAAGTGTACACTAAATAAATCTAACAGCCCTAATACAAAAAAAAACAAGAAATTTGCAAAAAGTAAAGCAAAAAGAGGCAGGGGCAGGGGTAGTAAGTGTAGCCTTTGTCCTCAAGCCGTGGTGAAAGAGCTTGGGAGCGAAATCTCGAAGGGGAGCTCAACAAGGGGGGCAGAAACCGTAGCTGAGTCAGCTGCTGCAGCCAAGAGTAGTAGCTCAAGACGGACGCCCCAGGAGAAGGGGGGGAGCACTGTTGAGTCAAAAAAAGTTTCAAAGAGCGGCTGCTAAGAAGGGGCATGGTGACATTAAATTACCTCGTATCACCCCCTCTCTGCACTCATTTTTTAAAGTTCTCCCCCAGGTTCTAGATATTCACTAATTTCATTAAGGTGACTCTACTGTCCAAGAAAAATCTTTTGGGCATTCAGATCTAGACAGGCAGTGCCACAAAAACAATGCTTCTCATATGTCAGCCCCAGCGCTAGTTAGTACGGGTTTTCCCGCGGATAAGGTAGACAGTGTGGCCCAAATGGTGGGGGCAGTTGAGTTAGCCGAGTCTGCTGAGATGGTTGTGTCGGTTAGCCTCCAGCCTGTACAGCACACTCAAACTCCAGATACTATAGTTCCTTGGGATGCAGCGGCGATTCCAACAACTGCCCGAACTGAGATACATGAGCCAGACGAGGACCCAATGACGATAATCTCTGACTCATCAGAAGTGAGTGGGGCTGAAGGGGGGGTGTGGGATCAGCCTGCTCATCGATTAAGGCTTTACTGACCTCCTTGAAAACAGATATAAGGAAGGGGTTTAGGGTCTCTGTGGAGAACCAAACCGAGATTAGGGCCGTCTGCGACGTCCTGGAAAGGAAAGTAGATCATCTGAATGAACGGACAGAGTCACTTGAAGGATCTGTGCAGGAGTTGAAGGCTAACTTAGTATCTGCCGAATTAAAAATCCAAACTTTGCCAAGAGAAGGAGATGCTATTTGCGAGAGGGTTGAGTCCTTGGAGAACTTCTCAAGAAGAAACAATCTTAGACTCCTGAAGGTTCCCGAGGGGAAAGAGGAGAGTGACATCAAGTCTTTTGTCATGGGTTTACTGAAGGACTCACAAAATTTAGAGGAGACGTTGGATATTCTGGAAAAAGACATCCAGAGAGTTCACAGAGACCCTTTTCGCTTAAAGCCTGGTAGGGCTAAGCCCAGAAAGTTTTTGACCAACTTCGTCACTTACGCACTTAAGGAAAAAATCATAAATTTAGCCCTAAAGGCTAAGACACTAAAAGGCCCGGACTTTTTGTTTGATATTCGCTCCGATCTGTCCAAGACTACTCTGGATCGCCAGTGGGAGTTAGGGCAGAGGATGGAAAAATTTAGAGCCTTGGGTGCGACAGTGCAGATGAGGTTTCCTGCCTTCCTGCGAGTTATGTATAATAATAAGATGCATAACCTTAGATCTCCTTTTGAGGCTGACGAGATGCTGGAATCACAAAGGGATCTTACACGGGGGAGCAGGAAGTCCTAAGGGGGTATGAGTTGACACTCATTTGCTAGGTAAAGAGAGCTAAAAAGCTTTAAAAAAAAAAGGCCCTAATAGCAATGTTCAATACAACAGTGGGAACCACCTGTGGACAATATTTAACGGGGTCCAGTGTACATGTCCAGTCCACAAAATCGCAAAAAAGTACAAAGTTCCCCTGGGGAGAGATAAAAAGTATGTGTGTGTTTTGGAGGAGAACAAAGGCAGGGAACAAAATGTTCCCTTATTGGACCTAGAAGACCTCACACACCCAGTCAGCTAGGTGTCATGCTTCATCATTGGTCTCCTGCTCCTCGTCAGACTGGCGCTGCAATGTCCGACGGGCGCCAAAAGGCGCTCTTTGTTGGAGTTCTTTTGTTCCAGCCAATGGTTGAGTGCGAGTGAGGGGTCTGGTGAAGGTGTAGTTGTGAGAGAGTGGTGATATTAAAAGAAGGTGGGTCAGTCCACAAGGGTCTTTATTCACGTGGCTGACTCCCTTGGTTAAAAAGGTGGGAGGGGAAATAGGGACTGTAAGGGGCACAGCAGACTAACTCAACCCTCTAAATAGGTCGACATGTTTCTTGCCCAACTGGCAATTCTTCAGGACCTCGAGTGCTCAGTACTACACAGTGAAAAACAACAAAAAAACAAAAAGGAGAAAGATACAACCTCTCTGGTCAGTAAGAAGGCAGGCCAAGTGGTCCTGCTCTAACGGGGAGACCTAGAAGAAATGCGTAGAAATAAGCCAGGCAATTAGACAGTGGCATTATCTCATCAACAATAGATCACCACAGTTCATCACAGTTCTCCGTAGTACACACATACAAAGGTTGTTTTAAAAGGAAATGTATTGAGAAATACACTAGATGGGCATCTCGAAGGCAGATATCCATGGCCATATCTATACAGTATAGCAATACAAAAACACTTGTAAAATGGAGGATGAAGATGTCATAAGGTAGAGATTGCAGGGGCTAGTCCTTACCCTAGGAGTGTCCCTAGTGGGCCCCGCAGTCTGTTCCCGTGGGGCTGTTCGATAAGGTAAGGTACCTGTAAAAGAGAGAGACACGCATACATCGTGCACTGAGTGCCAGTTTCAACTTAAGAAGGAGAGGGGGAGAAAGGCACAATGTTCAGACAGCCAGTCATGAGGTGGTAGATAGGCAATACCTCGAAATCGAGTGATGAGGAATTGCTCGTTGTTGTAACCGCCACCGCTTCCAAGATCGTAACGAGTCAAGCCAACACCTCCAGGAAATTCCAAGTGGTTGGCGTGCATGGCAACCCCTGTCACGTCGGTAGGCGGACACACGGGGGATGAGAGGAGGCCTACCCTGCGTGAAGCAAAAGGTGCCGTCGTAGCCCTTGTAGGGTGGCGAGGGGATGCATAATATGATTCCTAGTACCCCAAACAGGCCCCTCGTGACCCGTCCCTTGACACTCATGGGGAGCCAAAAACACAGACCGCCACACTAGGAATCGGTAACCACGAGGACATGGGGATTACTCGAGAAGACCCTCTAGGTTAGTGGTAGAATACCACCAGCAAGATGTGGAGGGCACCTACATCCCAACAACGACCATGTCGTTCACAGTCGGACACAACGCTTACCTGTAGCGTGAGCAGCCAGGGTTCGAAAACCTACCCACACGATGAGCGCTCCAACGGTAGCGTGGAACAGCTTGTGCCGGTGTATCAAAACAGCCGGGACTAAATAGGATGTCCCGTACTTCCGCAGTGAGGACTCTGCTGGTGGGCGTGGTTCCCCGCGTTCCCGTCTGCGCATGCGTGGGATCGGTGTTTGCGTGTCGTGAAAGGCTGCTGGCGTCCGTTGTTGAGAACGCGGCGGCCATATTAACGAGGGGTTATTTAGAAGGAAACCAAGTGCCCACAAGAGAGTGCATCGGGAAATTACACCCAAGACTGCTGGTATTATTGTTGTGTAACCTCAGTGTCCAAGTGAGACAATTGAAGGGGTACTGGAAGATGATGTTATCACTAACGATCAAAGGTTGTGATCAAAGTAGGATGGGAACCCTCATGGCAAAGTGCTATTCATGGATGGTAAGCCTGAGTGGACCTTGATCAGATCGAGGGAAAGAAGGGCAGGATTGTGATGCTGCTTAATGTCTAACTGCAAGTGGTGATTTTCTAAAGCACACGGGGATCATCTAGATAGTGATGCCCAAGGGACGGAGTCATTCAGGCCCAGTGTATCTAATTGAAGACGGTGTATCCATCGCTGTTCGATCCTGAATAGGGCTTGTTGTGTAATTGATGGATGAGACTCGAGTACTAGCCACTTGATGCTATCTGCCTGGTGGCCATGTTGGACGTAGTGTTCATAGAGTCTTGTGTGGGTTTTTGAGCACCGAATATTACTCTTATGCTCCATGATTCTTAACTTGACCTGCCTCATTGTCATGCCAATGTAGTTTTTTCCGCAGGGGCAGATCAGCAAGTAGATACATCTGGGGCTATTACAATTTGTATGTTTATTTATGTGCCAGGTAAAGGTATCCGATAGTTTAATATCTTTACACTGTACTGTCTGTTGGCATACAACACAGCCCCCGCACTGATAGTGACCAACTACTGGTGGAAGCCTCCACAAGGTACTTTGGCCAGTGGTCATTGGTTTTTTGGGGCGTGTATGAATGAGGGCATCTTTAAGATTGGACGTGCGTTTGAAGGCGAACCGGGGACGTGGGATGTCAAGGCCCCCTGTGTTAAGAAACCCCCAGTGTTTGTTCACAGTTTTTTTCAGAAACGCTGAATTCTTTGTAAAGCAAGTTACACAAGTGATCAGGTTGTCAGGTTCTTTGTGACGTGTCTCCAAAAGGGCCTCTCTAGGGTTATTGAGGGCTCTTTTGCGTGAGTTGTAAATCAATCTAGTAGGATACCCTCTCTCTTGTAGTTTGTGTTGGAGCAGAGCAGACTCTTTTCTATAATCGGAATTGGCAGTGCAGTTCCTGCGAATCCTAAGAAACTGCCCAAAGGGCAAGTTTTCCCATAAGGCTCTGGGATGAAGGCTTTCGAAAAGGAGCAGACTATTCCTGTCTGTCTCCTTGCGATACAGGGAGGTGCTCAATCCTTCTTGGCCCAGGCAGATGGTTAAATCCAAGAATGGTATCATGGTATCAGAGACTGTGCCTGTAAACCTGAGGAATGGGTTTTGATGATTAATCCAAGCACAGAAAGCGTCGCAGCTATCCCGGTCCCCTCGCCAGAGGACCAGTATATCATCGATATACCTGTGCCAGAGTGTGATGTTCTGGACAAAGGGATTATGTGCTGAGTGGATGCATTGGTCTTCAAAGGTGGCCATATAGATGCAGGCTAGGCTAGGGGCAAAGGTAGAACCCATCGAGGTCCCCTGAATCTGGTGGAACAATTGGGACCCATACTGGAAAAAATTCTCAGTTAATGCTATACTAGCACAGGCCATAATGAAGGAAACGGGCGTGGGTGAGGTCCAATCTTCCATCCGGAGAGTGGTCTCAACAGCTTCCAACGTAGCCTGCTGGGGAATGTTAGTATAAAGCGCCTCCACATCCAAAGTTAAGAGGAGGTCGACGCTCTCTCTCCCCTCGATGGACTCAATGAGGCAGAGCACATCCCTAGTATCTTGGAGAAAAGACAGTATCTTTTTCACAATAGGTTGGAGGAACACATCGCAAAATTTGGACAAGGGCTCCAACAGTGAGCCGATGCCGGATACAATTGGCCTACCTGGTACAGGAGTGGTACCCTTATAAATTTTGGGTAGGGTATAGAAATAAGGGATAACAGGGTCGTTAGTGAGTAGAAAGTCAGCCTCATTTTTGGATATCCACTCATTGGTTTCTCCTTCCATGACCAGGCTGGTGATGGTGGTAGTCAGCCTTGGGTTGGGTCAATAGCCAGTGGTCTGTAGTGGGTTAAATTAGGAAGTTGTCGTTTGCATTCAGTATCATAATCACTGGAATTTTGGATTACTGTGGCTCCCCCTTTGTCAGCCTGCTTGATGACAATGGTGGTGTCATTCCCTAGAGTTTGTACAGCTTGTCTTTCAGCATTAGTGAGGTTATTGAAGGTATTTGTATTTGGTTTACTCTCCAAAGTCTTGAGGACTGCCCTCTCGAAGACCAGTACTTCGGGTGGAACCATGCCATCAGTTGGAGTAAATGTGGAGGGTTTACGCAACCCTGTGTCAGTTGCATCGCTCTCCGATCCCTCACCGAAGAAGGAACGCAGGCGTATTTTTCTGAAGAGTTGCTTAACCTCGCACATTTCATTAAAGCTGTCTGGGATGGGGGTGGGGACAAAGCCCTGACCCTTTTCGACGACCTCAGTCTCACTAGGGGTAAGGGATCTCGTGGAAAGGTTGACTATCAAACTCTCCTCCCTCTGGTTGAGCTCCTGGTTTCCACTGGTGTTGATGTGGTCGGTTGGTCTTGCCATTGTACCCCTTTCTGACCTCCCCGCTTTCGCCCTCTTCCTCTGCCCCAACCTCTGTCGTGAAAAGGAGGGTTCATTGGAAAGAACTCTGGTGGTCCCTGGGGATAAAAGGGGTATTGCCAGGGTGGCATCATTTGTGGTGGTCCCTGGAACATTTGACCCTGATTGAAACCTTGGTTCCAATTCGACCGGTGTTGATTGCGGTAGTTGGTAGGGGGTACCCACCGCTGGAATCACTGCCGGACGAGCCCCTACGGTTACCAATATCTGAACTTTCATCAGATGAGTAGCCATTTTTCTTATTAGTGTAACCCTCCTTCAAATAGGGGTACACCTTCTCTTGAACTTGGCCACATCTTTCTGAAGTTTGGTCATTTTTTGTTTTAGTAAAAACTCTTGATTCTCGGATATCTCCTGATTGATTTCAGCCAGTTTGGTGGTAAAGGGGGTCTTAGTCAAAGTACCTCTAATTGCTGTCTCTACAGCTGTGATCTTAACAAGTAGCGCATCCGCCAGTCTCTTGGCCGTTTTGACAATCAAGAACAGTAGGTCCTTCGTGCACTTCCATGACACTTGGCACCAATCTCCCTTAAACTGGCTGTCTTCGAGAAAAAGTCTTGGTATGATGTTAACCAGAAGGCCCTGTGGGGCTATATTTGCTCTCAAATATTCCGTCATCATGATTCCATGGACGGTGATCCTGAGCCATTCTTTCTTCATTACAGTTATTGTGGCCCAATCATCATTAGTAGAGCCTGAGGCAGTGGCACCTCCAACCCCAAAGGGTGGGGGTGCCGATCTTAACGCCTCTGCTATGGCATCTTCATCAAAGCTCAAGCCTGGGACGTCTTCCATATTGGGGAGATCGCTCTTAGCTAGTATGGAATTACTATTGAGCTAAAAAAGAAGGAAATAGAGGAGCCCTAGAGGGACCAAGGTCTGATTCTAGGGACCCAATGGTCCTGATAGTGAAATGTCACTGCAGGTAACCTAAAGGGTTCCGTGGGACAAAACCCACGCTCAGAATTCAATACAACAGTGGGAACCACCTGTGGACAATATTTAACGGGGTCCAGTGTACATGTCCAGGCTCTCTGTTATTAACTCCTTGACAGAGCCCTTTCAAATGTCAAGGGGTAAAAGGCAGGGCTGCCCGCTCTCCCCCCTCCTTTTTAATCTCTACATCGAGCCTTTTGCTCAGATTCTTAGAGAGGAGGCTAATATACCATCATTTAGCTTTGGAGGGTGGGACAAGCGGGTAGCCCTATATGCAGATGACATACTTATAATGACATCAGACTTAGATCTGGCCTTTCCGATTGTGATTAAGAGGGCAGAGGAGTTTGGTAAGATTTCCGGATACGAGATAAATCCTAATAAAACAGAAATCATGGCCTGGAACACTACAAGCACGCATTTGAAGGCTGCGACCTCCATGCGTTATCTTGGCATTAGAATTATCCAAGATGTTAGCAAGACGGCTGCTCATAATTTGGAGCGAGTACATAAAGATTGTCAGAAACAATTAAAAGTATGGAATCATCTCCCTTTATCCATCTTTGGGAGAACTAATTTAGTAAAAATGTCTATCCTGCCCAAATACACCTTTCTGTTGAACTCCATACCAATGGCTTTTGATACTAAGCAATTAGCTAAATGCCAACAAGAGATTAATTCCTTTATTTGGAGGTACGGAGCCACTATGTTGGCTTGGAGGAAGCTGAGGAAAAGGAGGGAAAAAGGAGGCTTAACGCTCCCAGATCTACAATACTACGCTTGGGCGTTTCAGATATTTTACTCTAGAATGCTGCTAAAAACACCATCAGACAGCTCTAGGGGTAAGATGTTTCGAGCCATGATAGAAGGCGCCGGTCATCCACCTGACGGCTTTCTTTTCAAGTTCGGGGACCAGAAATTCTTTAAAAAAGTCAAATTAAAAATGCTTGAATCACTGGCCAGAAGCTGGACTACAATTAGGAAACGTATAGGACTCGGCTATTTTTCCAACTTAGCGCCTTTGTGGGATTTGCCGGGTACTCCATCTTGTCTTAAAGACAAACTGGTGCGCCCACTAAAGGATGCCGAAATCTGAAATGGGGAGACCTGCAGGCAGGAGGCTCAGTGGCATCTTTGGAGGAGTTGCGGGTAAGAGTTGGGCCTGGATTTTCTAGCTTTAACTATATGCAACTGACTAGCTGGGCTCACGCACTAATTAGGAAGGGGGTTTCCCTGGGCAAATTTAGCAACCTGCAAAATCTACTGGTGACAAGGCCCGGGGGAGGTAAGGAGATCTCTTGCTGGTACTGGGCGATCCTGGAAGAGATAGATGGAGATTTTACACTCCCAGAAGAGCTATGGGGAAGGGAGGTGGGTGCCCAATGTGAGCAGAATTTATTTATTTATTTATTTATTTTATTTAAAGAGTTTTATATAGCGCTGGCTAGACCCGAAGGTATCAGAGCGCTTTACAAGAGAATCAACAATGTAATAGAAAAAGATCAGCAATTACACAATACATCAAACAATAGGCAATACAATTAGGAGAGGTGGGAAAGGAGAGATAAAAGTGGTGATGGGGGCAGGGGAGGTTAGAAGGGAGGATAAGGGAAGAGACAACAAGGAGAGACGAAAGGAAGTCTATCTAAAGCCCGACTGGGTAGGTGACCACCTAGGAAGGAATCCACGACCCATCTCCCCTATAGCTAAACCAGGTAGATCCATCGGGCATCAGACAGAATAGTTCAGTCTCTATACATTGAGAGAAAAGAGAAGGATAGACATAAATAGAGGGAGGTGAGAGAGGGAGGATAAGGGAAGAGACAACAAGGAGAGACGAAAGGAAGTCTGTTTAAAGCCCGACTGTGTAGGTGACGACCAAAGGAGGGAATACAATTCCCATCTCCCCTATAGCTAAACCAGGTAGCTCCATCGGGCATCAGACAGAATAGTTCAGTCTCGATACATTGAGAGAAAAGAGAAGGAGAGACATAAATAGAGGGAGGATGCTGGAGGAGACGACAGGAGAGACGAAAGGAAGTGCAACAATGTGGTTCAACAATATAACACAAAAAGATCAACAATTACACATTATATCAAACAATCAGCAAAACAATAGGAGAGGAGAGAAAGGAGAGAGAGAAGTAGTGGGGGGTAGGGGAGGTGAGAAAGTGAGGATAAGGGACGAGACAACAGTAGAGACGAAAGGAAGTCTGTCTAAAGACCAACTGGGTAAGTGACGACCAAAGGAGGTAATCCACGGCCCATCTCCCCTATAGCTAAACCAGGTAGCTCCATTGGGCATCAGACATAATAGGTCAGTGTCAATACATTGAGAGAGGAGAGAAGGAGAGAAATAAAAAGAGGGAGGAAGCGCGAGGAGATGACAAGAGAGATGAAAGGAAGTCTGTCAAATGACCGACTGGGTAGGTGACGTCCAGGGAGAGAATCCCTGGCCTGTCTCCCCTATAGCTAAACCAGGTAGCTCCATCGGGTGTCGGACAAAATAGCTAGATCTCAAATGACGAGGGAAAAATTCACAGATAGAACGTGGGGGGCTAAAGGGTTAGGGTTAGGGTGAGATTCTCGGCCCGAGCTGCCGCAGCCAGCAGCCATTTTAGAGTCAGGCGGTAATCGTTGCGTGGCTCGCCAAAAATGCGAGAAAACCACTGCCACATACGTCGGGTACTCACTCCTGACGTTACGCTTGGGGCTGGTTCCGGGAAGGCCAAGCTCCGACCAGTAGACCGCTCCGGGGACCACAGAAGAGATGAGCAGTGATGGGGTCCGATCTGTGTTGGGACTGGACTCAGGACGCCCACATCGGCCGTTCTGTAGGTAAGAGGAATCCTGCTTTCCCGCTTTGTAGCAGCAGCCAGGGTTTTAAGTTCCCGGGAGCTGGTGGGGGGAGGCCAGGGAGCGGCGTTTAAACAGGGATATAGACCAATTTGGTATCCCAAAACCCGAAGCTCCTTCGGGAAGCTCTTACTCCACGGCCATCTTTTAGCAAAATGGCGGGACTCTTTCAGCCTTTCACATAAGATCGTGAAACCAACATGGTTGAGGCAAAACCATTTGTTTACATTACACCGAGCATATCTCTCTCCCCAAAAGTTAGCAAAATTTCAGTCGGCAAAGAAATGCAACAAATGTGATCAGCCTGAAGCCTCGGATGTGCACATGTTTAAAGACTGTCCTGCTATCAGTTTCTATTGGGAGAAAGTGAAGGATGCTTTGTGCTCTACCTTAACATCAAACTGAGTATCACTCTTCCCTTGATCATCTTTGGGACCGACGAAAACATCTCTGGGCATGCTAGATCTTTTCTCTTTTACGCAATTCTCCTGGCAAGAAGACAGATCTGCAGGTTCTGGGTTGAGGCAATACCTCCAACATATGCAGGGTGGCTGACGTCCCTATATGAAGTTTCTAGGGTGGACTTGGCCAGATCTTGTAACAGGAAAAAGCTTGTTTTTTGGGACTTTTTGGTACAATGGAGGTAGGATTTCCGTTTTTTTTTTCTCCCCCGGGTCCTATGATTATGCCCTTTCCTGTTCCATGGACCAAATACAAGGGCCCGTTTCAGTTACATCGAGGTCCAACAGGTGATAACACACCTTGATGGAGTTTTGCAGGTTACCCCGGTTGGTGTAGGTTTCCTTCTTCCACCAATAAGATACTTGTGTTTGGGTCCGAGCTCCAAAAATCGAACAGGGGGCTTGGACATTTTGGCACACAGTGGTGGTCGGTGGTCCCTTGCACGGGGGCAATGGCAAATGAGGACAAAAAAAATGAAAGCTATTGATAAAATAAAGCATTAAGGAATCACAATTATTTTGACAGAAAAGTTGAAGAGGAAATTGGATTCTTTTGAGAAATCGATAAGTAAAACTGCTGGTTTAGAAAAGAATCTATATAAATGTTTAAACTGTTGGGTAATGTTACAACGTAATTTGAATGTGGAAAAAGGTTAAGTAAATGGAGCAATGGGTAAAGTTGTTGATTTTGTTAACTACCTAAATATAGATGTTATTGAATTTTTGAAAATCAAATTTGATCAAAATGAAGAAGTACAACAATTTAGTCGTTCAGCTCGGTTTTTGCTTGTGAAAGATTTGTATGTTCGCAGAAAACAGTTTCTTGTTTCTTTGGCGTATGCAGTAACCATTCATAAATCTCAAGGTTTAAGTGTAGATAGTGCTTTGGTGAATATTGGAAGTACTGTATTTAAAGAGGGTATGGCATATGATGCTTTGTTTCGAGTCAGAACTTTATCTGGATTTTACTTGATTGATTTTGATGAGAGAAAGATTAGTGCAGATGTAAATTGTGTGAAAGAGTATAATTGGTTAAGAAGAGAATATGCTCCCAATTTAGGTCAATATCCTGTATTTGGAAAGTGTGTGGTAGGTCGAAAAAGAAGACATGAGAATATTTGTAGTGAAGCTGTAGAGAAAGAAAAAAACCAAAATGAAGTTGTTATTGCAAGCAAAAAGAAAAACGACACTGTTGAAGAGATTGTTGGTTATCACTTTGAAAATAGTTCTGGTGTCAACTGCTATGCTAATGTAGTTGTTAATGTTGTTTTTGTTCTTGAAAGTTTGCAACAGCAAATTGTTGAGAATCGGGAAAAAAGATTTTGTTCGTTGTTGTATTCTGTTTATGAGAAATGTAGTAGTGTTAAAAGTAAAATACAAGGGGCGTTATTTATGAAGGCCTTGCGCCGCCGGTGCGTCACTTTTTCCCATTTTAATAGTGACGCACCGGCGGGGCAAGGCCTTCATAAATACGGCCCACAGTGTTTCTGATATTCGAAATGTTTTAGACATATGTCCTAATTGTACTCAATTTACGCAGAATATTCAGCAAGATTGTTAGGAATTTCTAATGTAAATGCTTGTTGTATTGGAAGATGAAGGTATAGATATTGAAAATCTTGTTGGCCTTTCTTATAAATGGCAACATGACTGTGAAAATTGTTTGTTTACATGTAGCACTAACATAGACGCTGAAAGATTTATATGTTTGACTTAACCAGACTGTGAATCAGTGTCAACCTAGTTAGAGGAGCAAGTCAAAACATGGAGTGGAGTGGAATGTAAATCACAAATGTCATCAAGATTATTTATACAAAGATATGGACAGATATGGACAGTATGTAATTTTAATGATGCAACGTTGTACAGCTGATGGAAGAAAATTGGAAACTTTAATTAAAAATGTTGTAGCTACTCAAGTATCAATATCAGGAAGAACTTTTGTAGCTATAGCAATTATTTTTCATGATGGTCCTTCTACAACATCTGGACATTACACTGCTTATTTAAAATGTGCTAAAGGTTGGATACATTGTAATGATAGTCAATTGGTTGTTAAACAACGTTTGCCTAAAGAATTACCAAATTCTTACCTAACATTCTTAAAGCCAAAGTTTTAGGAACAAAATTTGCCTTTCAGGATTACTGCTGTTAAGGTGGGCTGGTCTAGTGTTGTGGAGTGCTTTGTGAGCATCTTGTCTTGTCCGAGTTCAGCTTCAGACGGCTTCTCCTTATGCAGTCGGCGACGGCCTTCATTCCCTCGTGGAGGTTGGTTTTAGCGGTGTGTGGCTCCTTGGTGAGGGAGAGGATGAGCTGGGTGTCGTCGGCGTAGGAGATGATGTTGAGGTCGTGATGGCAGGCCACTTGTGTGAGGGTGTCCATGTAGATGTTAAATAGCGTCGGGCTGAGAGATGAGCCCTGGGGGATGACGCAGATGATGTCGGTGGTTTCGGATCAGAAGGCTGGGAGGCGGACGATCAGGATTACTATTGGACAACTTCCAAAAAAAGGATTTGATGCATACTATTTGGCCATGAGGAAAAGTATCTAAAACAATTAAGGACTTTTTGTTGTATATTTTTTCAGCATATATTTCGAAATAACATTATTTACACTTTATGAAAATTAATAATAATGTTTTATTATTTTATGATTGTTTGAGATGTCTCATATTTACGTAAGAAATTGCTCTTAGAAAAAAACATTTAACATATGTTTTATTTCTATTTTTTAGATTGTTATTGAGAATGTTGAATGTTTTTTTTAAGATAATGTTATTGATTGTCTTTTTATTGCCTGCTGTTATGTGATGAGTACAATTGAACTCACTGTTTCTAGTGAAATTCAGTATATTCTGAGAACAGCAAAAAAGGCAAATGAAATGTTTTACAAATTATTCTGTGTTATAAAATATATATTGTAACTGTATTTTTTCTTGTCTTCTACAAATGCTAATTTTAAAATATATATTTTTTTATTATTTATTATGTTTAAGGTAAGTATAAATAACTATAAAAAATGGTGAATGTGCTGTGCTTCTACACAGCTGAAGAAACAAGAGATGGGCGGAGTACATATCTGTGCACAGATGGTTTGAATCTTTTAAAGATATATGAGGAAGTTAATATACATACTGAGTGTCCCTGGGGACCTACTATCTTTGAAGATATAATGAAAAAGTGCCACAGAGTTTTATTACAGAGATGTATAAAATGGAACATGGCTTCAGAACAGCTTCCTGCAACGCACCAGTATGGTATCGAATAGAAAGACATGCTTGGATAGTAGAGACTACGGAGTTTCAGGATTAAAAGAGACCAAATTGCTCAACATAAATATGTCACAGAGTGTTTTTTTCAAATACTCTTTTATGTTCAGAAGGACAGGATAAGTTACTGTGCGTAGCTTTTCTTCTCTATGTAAATATGTCCTCATCATACACAATACTTTGTGTTGAAGGGGCGTTCTATACCTGTTGCTGTGAGTATTTTCAACTTATATAACAATGACTAGTTTCCAATTGTGTTAAAAGGTGAGTACTGGATAGGTCTTTAAAGATTGATGTGTGTGAAAACGCATGAAGTATTCAAAAACTAGTGTGAGAATGGTACCTAAATATACACAGATACACAGTGTTATTCTGGACAACCAATAGTATCCCTTGCATTTTACTGAAACACATTTACTAGTTTGGAAGGGGTAAGGTGAATAGACATATTGTAAATGTTTTAGTACTGCATTTTACTATAACAGCCTGAGTCATTTTCTATAGTCATAAGGAGTGACTGGTTTAGAATTTTACGAAAACTTAAGAACAGGATATCTTTTATAAGTAATTATATCCAGAGGGGCACGAAGTGGCAAATAAAACAACATTTGACGTGCAAAAGCAATTTTGTTGTCTACATGGTAGAGTGCCCATGCCAGCTACGCTATATAAGTAGTACCATCTTTGGGGCTAAGAAGAGGATTTTGGAGCACATTCGGGCCACAAAAAACAAAGATCGCTCTAACGAAATTGCCAAACACATGGAGAAAGTACATGGCAGTCAGTGGGAGAGTCTCAAGTACTGGGCAATTGATTAGGTACCACCATTGGAGAGAGGCAGCAACAGAAAGCGCATATTACGTCATAAAAGAATCCAAACACATACTGGCATTTCAAACTCTGGATCCGAGGGGTCTCAACCAAGACAAGGAACTTTCTGTGCATTTATAAAGCTGCAATAAAAAAGAACCAACTCACCAGAGAGCATGAAATGTGAAGCTGTGGAAATGAGATAAAACAGAGATACTGAAATCACAAAACAAAATAAAAATAACAACATAATGTTTGCTCACCAGAGAGCTAAAATGAAAAGAATAATCAACGAATCAGAAAAAGAAGGACACCAATGCAAAAGATTCCTCCAAAATTGAGAACATTAAATTAACATGAATGGTAACAGAGACAATGAACACTTTTTCACTATATATCACTATAAGAATATGAAAGACTACAACACCCACAATGCACTGAATTTGTCTAAACAGGAAGTAGCCACGTGCAGGGAGTACCGTAATAAAAGAAGAACTTTACTCTGTGTAACCTATTCCCATGAACAAGGTCAGAGTCACCTGATCGAAACGCGTAGGGCATGGCAGCAACTGTTTAATAAATCCGCCTATCACAGAAATTAAGTCGAGTGAGTGCCTTCTTTCTACTCTCGTTTTGCGAGAAAATTGCTTTCAAGTAATTATATTTATATAACCTTATAAAGTACTAAAACTCTACTGTTGGAATGGTATTACACAATGGTAATATTTTTGGGGGGCCAAATTAGATGATAAACCTAGTTTTGTATTATGTATTAAGAAAACTGATAAAGTGAAGTGTTTATGTTTTTGTGCAAGGACCCACAACATAACAGATTTGTTATGGATAGAGAGGAGAATATTACTGAAGACACATTGAAAATGAGCAACAGTTTCATTGAAGTACAAAATCTACCTATAAAAGGCTGCAAGACTGAATTACAGGACATCAGTGCTGCAGATATCACCCGTGATTTTGAAGATGAAAGCTATGATGCTGATTTTCTGGAAGCACTGGATGATGTAGAATTACTTGAAGACATAAATTCTGAAATGGCAAACTAGCAGTATGATGTCGAAGCAATACCAGATGAACTCCTTTTAGAAGCTCTGTTAAAATATGAGATGTCTGAAGAATAATTTTATTGTTTAATAATAATAAAGCATTGAGCACTATTTACTAATGCATTCACTGTACTAAAAGTCAAGCACTTATAGCTTCACTTACACACTCTTTACAATATTCTATTGATTCAAACTATGCAAAGTAGTTCTCAGGGCATGGACTGCTTGAAATCCCTATGCACTATGCATCAAGTCTTGTATCTACCTGCACACTTGTCTTTTATGCCTTCAATTCCCAAGTCTGTATCCTTACACTTTCACCAAACACTCTGTCACTGCTGTTTAAGTAGTGTAGTGAGCCATTCAGCAGCATGTGCTTATCCATTCACTGTGCTAAAACTGAAGCATTTATAAATTCAGTCAGGTACTCTCCTTGCAGAACTGTAATCATTCAGTCAGTACCCAAGTACTTATGCAGCAAAGTAGGCCTTACGGCATGGACTGCTTCAAATCCCTATGCACTATGCATGCAGTCTTCTATCCACCTCCAAACTTGTCTTTTATACCTTCAATTCCCCAGTCTGTCTCTTTACACTTCCACCAAACACTCTATCACTGCTGTTTCAGTATTGAAGTGACCCTTTCAGCAGTATGTGCGTATCCATTCACTGTGCTAAAAGTGAAGCACTTATAAATTCAGTCAGCCACTCTCCTTGCAGAACTGTAATCATTCACTCAGTACCCAAGTACTCATGCAGCAAAGTTGGCCTTAGGGCATGGACTGCTTCAAATCCCTGTACACTATGCATGCAATCTTCTATCCTTCTGAAAATTTGTATTTTATACCTTCAATTCCCCATTCTCTATCCTTACACTTCCACCAAACACTCTGCCACTGCTGTTTCAGTATTGTAGTGAGCCATTCAGCAGTATGTGCTTATCTATTCACTGTGCTAAAACTGAAGCACTTATAAATTCAGTCAGGCACTCTCCTTGCAGAACTGTTCTCATTCAGTCAGTACCCAAGTACTCATGCAGCAAAGTAGGCCTTAGGGCATGGACTGCTTCAAACCTCTATACACTAAGCATGCAGTCTTCTGTCCTTCTGCAAACTTGTCTTTTATACCTTCAATTCCCCGTTCTGTATCCTTACACTTCCACCAAACACTCTGTCACTGCTGTTTCAGTATTGTAGTGACTCTTTCAGCACTATGTGTTTATCTATGCACTGTGCTAAAAGTGAAGCACTTATAAATTCAATCAGGTACTCTCCTTGCAGAACTGTAATCCTTCAGTCATTACCCAAGTACACATGCAGCAATGTAGGCCTTAGGGCATGGACTGCTTCAAACCCCTATACACTATGCATGTAGTCTTCTATCCAACTCCAAACTTGTCTTTTATACCTTCAATTCCCTAGTCTGTATCCTTACACTTCCACCAAACACTCTGTCACTGCTGTTTCAGTATTGTAGTGACCCTTTCAGCAGTATGTGCTTATCCATTCACTGTGCTAAAAGTGAAGCACTTATAAATTCAGTCAGCCACTCTCCTTGCAGAACTGTAATCATTCACTCAGTACCCAAGAACTGATGCAGGAAAGTACTCCTTAGGACATGCACTGCTTCAAACCTCTATGCACTGTGCATGCAGTCTTGTATCAACCTGCTCACGTGTGTTTCACCCCTTCCATTCCCCAGTCTGTATCCTTATACTTTCACCAAGCACTCTGTCACTGCTGTTGCACTGTTGTAGTGACTCATTCATCAGTGTGTAGTAATTCATTCACTGCATTAAAACTCTAAGGGGCAGATTTACAATAACTGGCGCATTCCCAGGGATATGCCAGTTATTGTGCGCCATGCCACTGTCACCATGGATGCGCCACATTTACAATGCAGTGCACCATGGGGCAAAAACGGCACAGATGCGTGACGCATCTGTGCCGTAAAGGTGGTGCATTGCTGGAGTTGCGTCACAAGTGCATCGCAGCTTCAGCAATGTTCTGGGGGGCCCTATTCTTACAATGCTGCGTCAATCCTTACGCCTGCTTCAAGCAGGCGCAGGGTTTTGACGCAGCATGGGCCCATCAATGTTTTCTGCATATAAACCAATGTTTTACACCTGTGCACTTACTGCACTAGTGTATTCTGCATGCCCAAAAGTAGCCTGTGCATGCCAACAGCAATAGTATGCATATGTAGCACTATTATTTAGGTATTGATAGAATATGCTTACAAAGCATTGAATTGTACATTGAGAGCAATGCATGCACACCAATTTTTAATTTATATACGCTGGTGTAATTAATGCAGACAATATTGTGGTTGTTGATACAGGCTGGTATAAATTGGGGTTAGAAACCAATATATTGTATTTAAAAAAACACAACTTCAACTATGTGGCTTCAGGTACAAAACAATTCCCTTGATACACATCCCAAAACTATTCATTAACTAGTACTTTGATATCCCAAATCATGCTAATGAGTGAAAACCAGCATAGTGGAAGAAAGCCAAAATAACTGAACGACCAGTGGTGGATACACTACATCACATCAAGATGTGTCATAAAAAAACATGTAGTTTCCATGTTACCCACTTTGCTCCTTATAAACTGATATGGGTCACACACGAGGCAATTGAATTTTGGCTTGCTGGACATGAATGTCTGTATGTCTATTAGGCTGTTAAAATGGGTGACTGTATGTGAGTTGGTCTGTGTGCATGTTTGAATGTTTTGTGTGCATGTTGTACCCATATTGTGTGTGCTTCTATGAGCATGAATTATAGGAAATTCAAACATTTGGGTCACTATTCGAAAATCTTCAGTAATTAGCAAAAGCCCTACCACGCAGTGTACCCACACTTTTCCTGATATCTCACTGATACTTCAATTGTGTGGGTAGGCCTATCAACTGCCACCGGAAAGTCCCCCAGATGCAAAATACAGATATTACGCTTTTTCTCTTGAATTTCACTCTTTCTGGCAATGTGGATAGCCAGGGTATTTGGGTCCAGGGACTGTCACCACCAAGGGAAACCTACCAGCCAGAGGCATTTCTGAAAACTAGGGGCCTCATTTATGAAAAGTGACGCATCGCTGCGTGAAAACAGCGATGCGTCACTTTTCACTGCGCCCTCCTTGTGACACCAATGATGCGCCATATTTACAGTATGACGCATCATGGCGCAATGAGTTACAGATACGTCAGTATTTCTGACGTATCTGTATGCCACAAAAGTGACGCATTGCTGGAGTGTGTCACAAAAGTGACGCAACTCCAGCAATATGTCCTTTCACATGGGGCAAGCCCCATGTGAAAGGGCCTGCGTCACTCTTACGCCTGCTGTGAGGCAGGCGTAGGTAATCGACGCATTTGTGTCCTAGAAGTGGCGCAGTGAAATATTATAGATTTCACTGCGTCACTTCTTTGACCCTTTCTTGCGTCAGAATGCCCCCCAGCATACATTATACCTGGCGCAGGTATAATGTGGCGCAGGGGTTTACAAAGTGACGCATCTACCTAGATGCGTCACTTTGTAAATATGGTGCAACAAGGCACAATTTTTACACAAAAAATGACGCACCGGCGGCGTAAAAGTGACACAAGGGCTCATAAATGAGGGCCTAGATACCTAGGGCCTCATTTATGAGGCTGTGCATCACTTTTATACCGCTGGTGCGTCACTTTTTGTGACGCACCAGTGGCGTAAAAAATGTGCCTTGTTGCGCCATATTTACAAAGTGATGCATCTAGGTAGATGCGTCACTTTGTAAACCCCTGCGCCACATTATACCTGCGCCAGGTGTAATGTATGCAAGGGGGTCGGTTTGACGCAAGAAAGGGTCATGGAAGTGACGCAGTGAAATCTATAAGATTTCACTGCGCCATTTCTTGGCCACTAATGCATCAAAATCTTACGCCTGCTTCATGGCAGGCGTAAGACTGACGCAAGCACTGACAACATGGGACTTGCCCATATGAAAGTACACATTGCTGGAGTTGCGTCACTTTTGTGACAAACTCCAGCAATGCGTCACTTTTGCGCATACAGATTCGTCAGAAATACTGACGTATCTTTAACTCCTTGCGAGATGATGCGTCATATTATAAATATGACATATCAATCATGACGCAAGGAGTGCGCACTGAGAAGTGACGCATCGCTGCTTTCACGCAGCGATGCGTCATTTCTCATAAATGAGGCCCCCAGTGTCATTCAGGGTAGTGAGGGTTAATTGGATCCCACCCTTTTTTATTACCCAGACTGTCCTAAAACATCAAACTAAGAATGTTAATCTTTCTGGCCATCTGTGCAGTATTTCATCCTAGGATCGGCAATAAAGAGGAGAGAGTCACCATAAAATAAAGAGGAGAGAGTCACCATTGAAAGGGGGACCCTCCCCCCGCTTTCTAATTGTGTCCATCTTAACTTTAAATGTGCTCAGATGACAGCCCAAGACCCCCAGGTGCAAACAACAAGTCAGTCTCCATTATTTCTCCCCTAGAGGGGTAAGCGATCAGGAAGTGCTGGGGACCAATTGACCTCCTCTTCCTCAGGGAAGAAAAAATGTTAAAATGTACAATTGCCCTTAGGATTTGGTCCATATGCTGTGCCAGAATGAGCAGCAACTCCTCAGGGAGATGCACCATGTCAAGTCAAGTCAAGTCATAACATTTATATAGCGCACTACATACCCAGAGGGTTTCAAGGCGCTTAGGAAGGGGAGGAGGATTATTTGTCAAATATCCACGTTTTAAGCTGCTTTCTGAACGCTAGGTGATTCTGGGTGAGGCGAAGGTAAGCGGGGAGTGAGTTCCATGTTTTGGCAGCCAGGTATGAGAAGGATCTGCCTCCCATGGTGGTCTTGTTGATGCGAGGTACAGTGGCGAAGGCTTGGCTGGAAGAGCGAAGTTGTCGGGAGGGGGTGTAAAAGGACAGTCGAGAGTTGAGGCAATCTGGTCCAATGTCGTAGAGTGATTTGTGTGCGTGGGTAAGCAGTCGGAAAGTAATCCTCTTATTGACGGGTAGCCAGTGGAGGTCTTTAAGGTGACCAGAGATGTGTTCGTTGCGTGGGATGTCTAATATGAGCCTGGCTGAGGCGTTTTGGATTCGTTGTAGTTTCTTCTGGAGTTTAGCGGTGGTACCTGCGTAGAGGGTGTTTCCGTAGTCCAGTCGGCTCGTGACTAGAGCGTGGGTGACTGTTTTCCTTGTATCGGAGGGGATCCAGCGAAATGTTTTTCTGAGCATGCGAAGAATGTTAAAGCAGGAAGAGGATACGGCGCTGACTTGTTTGTTCATTGAGAGTGAAGAATCCAGGATGACGCCAAGGTTCCGTGCGTGGTCTGTCGGGATGGGTGCATTTCCGAGGGCTTCCGGCCACCAAGAGTCGTCCCATGCAGAGGGGGATTTACCTAAGATGAGGACTTCTGTTTTGTCTGAGTTCAGTTTCAGACGGCTTTGTTTCATCCATTCAGCGACTTCTTTCATTCCTTCGTGTAGGTTAGTTTTGGCGGTGCTGGGGTCCTTGGTGAGAGATAGGATCAGTTGAGTGTCATCCGCGTAAGAGATGATGTTGAGGTTGTGTTGGCGGGCGATGGCCGCGAGGGGGCTCATGTATACGTTGAAGAGGGTGGGACTGAGTGAGGATCCTTGTGGTATGCCGCAGATGACTTCGGTGGCCTCGGACTTGAAAGGTGGGAGGCGGACTCTCTGGGTTCTTCCGGTGAGGAACGAAGTGATCCATTCCAGTGCCTTTCCTTGGATTCCGATGTTTCTGAGGCGTTGTAAAAGGGTGCTGTGGCAGACTGTGTCGAAGGCTGCAGAGAGGTCGAGGAGGATGAGGGCGACTGTGTCTCCATTGTCCAGCAGAGTTCGAATGTCGTCTGTTGCTGCGATGAGGGCGGTCTCAGTGCTGTGTTTGGCTCGGAAGCCAGATTGTGAGGGGTCGAGGGATTTGTTGGCTTCGAGGAAGGCGGCGAGTTGGTTGTTGACGGCTTTCTCGATGACTTTGGCCGGGAATGGAAGAAGCGAGATGGGGCGGTAGTTTTTGAGTTCGGTGGGGTCTGCTGTTGGTTTTTTCAGAAGGGCGGTGAGTTCAGCGTGTTTCCAGTCTTCTGGGAAGGTAGCGGAGTTGAGGGAGCAGTTGATGACGTCTCGGAGGTGCGGAGCTATGACGGAGTCTGCTTTGTTGAAGATGTGGTGAGGGCATGGGTCTGTGGGGGATCCAGAGTGGATGGAGTTCATCAGGCGGATGGTGTCCTCAGTGGAGATTGGCTTCCAGGCGTTAAGGGTGTTAATGGGGGGAAGATGGTCAGCTGATGGTAGGGTGGGTTGGCTTCCGGGTTGGTTGACAAAGCTGTTGTGGATGTCAGCAATCTTGTTGTGGAAAAAAGAGGCTAGGGAATCGCAGAGGGTTTGAGAGGGGGTGATGTCGTTGGAGTTGGCCGAGGGGTTGGAAAATTCCTTGACGATGTTGAAAAGTTCCTTGCTGTTGTGGGCGTTGTTGTCAAGTCGATCTTTGAATGCTGTTTTCTTGGCTTTTCGGATCAGTTGGTGGTGAGTACGGATGGCGCTTTTGAAGGCGTCCTTGTTGCTGGTGGATGGGTCTTTTTTCCAGGCCTTTTCAAGGGAGCGGCATAGTTTCTTGGACTTCTTGAGGTCGTCGTTGAACCATGCGGCCTTCTTGATGCCAAGTTTGTGTTGACGTTTTTTCAGTGGTGCTAAGGTGTCGGCAGTGTTGGATAACCAAAGGGTGAGGTTGGAGGCGGCTTCGTTGGCGTTAGAAGAGAGGGCTGGGGAGGTTTGAAGGAGCGATGTGGAGATCTGTTCTGTGGTGATTTTGTTCCAGTTTCTTTGTAGAGTTGGTTGGAGGTGGATGATGGGTTTCGGCTTGTTGTAGGTGAAGTGAACGCAGCTGTGGTCAGTCCAGAGGAGATCCGTAGTGTGGCTGAAGGAGACATGGTTGCTGGAGGTGAAGATGGGGTCGAGAGTGTGACCTGCGATGTGGGTGGGGGAAGTGACCAGTTGTTTAAGTCCGAGGTTGTCGAGGTTGTCTAAGAGGGTGGCGGTGTTGCGGTCGTTGATCTTTTCAAGGTGAAAGTTGAGGTCTCCCAGAAGGATGTAGTCTTTGGAGGGGAGCGCGTGTGGGGTGATGAAGTCCGTGATGTCTTCACTGAATTTTGCGCGTGGTCCTGGTGGTCTGTAGAGGAGGGTGCCTCTGAGTGTGGTCTTGGGGTCGATGTGGATCTGGAAGTGAAGGTGTTCGGAGTTGGCGAGGTTGGCATCAGAGCTGGTTGAGATGCGGATTGTTTTCTTATGGACGATAGCGATTCCACCTCCTGTATGGTCGGTGCGGTCCTTGCGTGTGATCTTATAGTCATCAGGGATGGCGATGGCGATGTCAGGGGCGGAGGAAGCGTTCATCCATGTTTCCGTTAGGAAGGCGACGTCAGGAGAGATGGTGTCTAGTAGGTTCCAAAGGTCAATGGCGTGCCTGTGGACCGAGCGGGTGTTGAGAAGGATGCATTCTAGGTGGTTGGGGTCGGGAATCTGTGTTGTGGTCGTAGCGGAGTTGGTGACGGTGCTGCTGAATTTGCAGGAGTAGCAGGAGAAAGGTCCATGGGTGCGTCCAGGAGCGGCTTGGACGCAGGTGGGGGCGCGGCCGGGGTTAAGGGCTAGGAGGGTGGCGGCATCGTAGGTAATGCGGGGGGGGTGGGCGGCGAGAGGGGCAGGGGGTCTGGCGCTGGGCGCGGACGGGCGTAGACGGGCTTACCTTTGGCGCACCTTCGGCGCGGATTGGGCGCGGTCGCTGCGCGTGAACGCTGCGCGCGGGAACTACTGTCATATAAGGAAGAGGAGGGGGGAGGGGCGAGGGCGACTCAGCTGGGAGGCGGGGCGGGCTGACCACGAGAGCAACAACAAACAAAATGGAGGAGGGGGGAGCACAACAGAGCGCCTGGGAACAAACGCGCTAATACAGCAGCTGAAAAAGTACACTTTAAAGCCAATGCGCGTTATATGCAAAGCGGCAGCCAGGCAGATCAATAAGAGGCACACAGGAGGCAAATGTCACAGAAGCGCTGCAGTAACGATACCAGTACACGCCAGGGGGCACTGGGAGCGACCACTCCGGCCAAAGCGAAGAGCGAGTCACAGCGCTTCCAGGCAGGGAGGCGCTGTTTGTATCCTGTGGGAGGGCGACTCAGCTGGGAGGCGGGGCGGGCTGACCACGAGAGCAACAACAAACAAAATGGAGGAGGGGGGAGCACAACAGAGTGCCTGGGAACAAACGCGCTAATACAGCAGCTGAAAAAGTACACTTTAAAGCCAATGCGCGTTATATGCAAAGCGGCAGCCAGGCAGATCAATAAGAGGCACACAGGAGGCAAATGTCACAGAAGCGCTGCAGTAACGATACCAGTACACGCCAGGGGGCACTGGGAGCGACCACTCCGGCCAAAGCGAAGAGCGAGTCACAGCGCTTCCAGGCAGGGAGGCGCTGTTTGTATCCTGTGGGAGGGCGACTCAGCTGGGAGGCGGGGCGGGCTGACCACGAGAGCAACAACAAACAAAATGGAGGAGGGGGGAGCACAACAGAGCGCCTGGGAACAAACGCGCTAATACAGCAGCTGAAAAAGTACACTTTAAAGCCAATGCGCGTTATATGCAAAGCGGCAGCCTGGCAGATCAATAAGAGGCACACAGGAGGCAAATGTCACAGAAGCGCTGCAGTAACGATACCAGTACACGCCAGGGGGCACTGGGAGCGACCACTCCGGCCAAAGCGAAGAGCGAGTCACCCTGGGGAGAATATCCCTTTTCCAATAGTACCTTCAGGCGTGTCCGGTACAGGTAGGAGTGGTGAGGCGCCTGGGTGGGGCGGTGCAAGGGGGAAGTCGACAGATGACGGGATAGGGTAAATAAATAAATAAAAGCACTTACCTTGCACTCGCTAGGGTGAATAAAAGCACTTACCTTGCGCTCGTAGCATTGCCCACTTGGCGATGAGATAAGCACAAGGTAAGCGGTTTTATTTATTTATTTTATTTTCCCTAGCCCATCGTCTGTTGACTTCCTCCCAGCCCCACAGCTCTTACCTGTCCCATCCTTGCCCGCAGTACATTTCCTGTGCGCTAGGGGACTCGGGCGATCGCCTCTTTAAGACTTACCAGGGTGTGGCAGTGCAGGGGGGGAAGTCAGCAGACGATGGGATAGGTAAAAAAAAATAAAAGCAATTACCTTGCACTCGCCACATTGCTGACTTGGCGACGTGAGGAGCACAAGGTAAGTGGTTTTATTTATTTATTTTATTTTCCCTAGCCCATCGTCTGTTGACTTCCTCCCAACCCCACCCCGCACAACTTTTCATGTGCGTTAGGGAACTCAGGCGATCGCCTCTCTAAGAATTACGGGGCATATTACCAAGCAATAGCGATAATTATCGCTATTGCTTGGTTAGAGACAAAATTTTACAGCTGAGCTGCGGCGATTTTTATCGCAGATAAATTATCGCAAATGCGATAAAAAACGGCCGTAATGCATGAAGATCGCTGAAAAGTCAGCGATATTCATGCATTACCGAGCTAATGCTCTTAGCCATGTTATCCACCTCCCATTGGATAACATGGCTAAGAACTGCTCAGGGCAGGTGTTAGCTTTTGGAGATATTCGCGCTTAGCGCGAATATATCCAAAAGTTGGTAATAGGAGATAGCGATGTTAGCGACTGTTTCCAGTCGCTAACATCTTGGCACGCCCACTTTGCATGTCATTAGTGATAAATATCACTGACATGCAAAGTGGGGCCCAAGATGGTCGCTATCTCCTACTAGCTGTCGCTAACTGGTGTTAGCGACAGCTAGGTAATATGGAGATAATTTTATCTCCGCTTTCTTGGCTTTTAAAGTCAAAAAAGCGGAGATAAACCCCCTTGGTAATATGCCCCTACCAGTCTCCATTGCCCATATTGTCCTGAAGAATAGTGATATTGGCATGCCTTGCCAGAGGTTTCCCAGCACCTATCTCAGAAGATGTGATGTTCACATTTCCCGCACTGCAAAGGTAGTGCGGATGATATGAGCGTCCTCCGCACTCACTGGAAAAATCCTGCATAAATTCACAATTTCTCTCTTTAAAACTGCGTTATCCTCAATTATAGTGTTTTGAAGTTCAAATAAACGCTTGCCTTTATAGACAATTTTAACAGCTAACAGTTACCCATATTTACATACAAACGTCACGCATTACCATTTTAGCTTTGCTTTGTGAACTGTGTCTGAAACATACACAGGGGAATTTATGAGTGTAGAAATGATGAGGTGTTTTCATGCTTTACAAAACACGAACAGAATGATAATCACCATAATGGTCTCTGAAAAGCGGTGACACGCAGATTATTGCTTGGGTCTGATGACAGCTCCGAAAGCTATCTCTTCATTTATATGCACTGCAGTACCGTGGTCCTGATGCAGGACTAAACGGATCCAATAAAGTGTGTGCTGGCCAGTCCTTGGAAATGACTCAAACGCAATAGATAAAGAGATTGTGCTTAGCAGATGATTTCATCTCTATTTCTCAGTTTTACATGTTGTTATTCTGTGTTGTGCAAACAGTCGAATTGATGGACTGATTGCTAAAAGCAGTAGTCATTAGACCAGAAAAAGTCTGCTTAATGTAAGGTTAACTGGAATCTTGCACATAAGTTGTAAACACGCTTCTTTACAGCAGCCAATAATGCAGCCCACCAAGGTGAACTATCTTGTCAAATGTGTTGTCCTCTGGTTTGATTTGACATTCTGACAGAGTGTGAAAGCATCACTGCTCACATCTTAATTAGCCAGTCTTGGAAGCCAGTGGCTCTGTTTACACATTTATAATGAACCCATGTCAGGCTAACATGTTTATTAAGTTTGATGATATCATTCATTGAGATGCATCCTTAAAGTTGTGTACGCTCTAAAAAGCATTTACGTCTACGTTTGAGCTGTGATGTATAATGCAGTTAACGTTCATGTTTCTAGAAAAACACATTTCTGAAATGTGGTATTTTGGACCCCAACCTGAGTTCCAAATAATTTGTGTGGCTATAAAATGCCCCACAACTCCACATTCGTAATGAAGTAAGTTTATCAATACCAACATTCCCAGATTTAGAAAAATACAACCACATATGTTAGAATGTTTGTTTTAAATGCAGTTTAACCTTTCATATTTTAATGTGGAGCACCATTACTGAATCTTCAAAAGTCAAATATCTTTATTTTCAATTATAAACACTCATGACAATATTTTTCAAGTAAAGATGGCAGTACAGATCCACACACTGGCATAAACAGCGCACTAACACATATATAATTTTTTTACCATAGCATTTTTTGTCTTTGGGGTAATTTGTTCCCCCTTTTACAGAACTGTCACTGGTGAAGTAATTCTACGCTATGAAAGGTCGTGGAGTATGCCAGCCTTCTGCCACATAGAATACTTCAGTGGTGCAGGGCTTCGTTCTAACAAACTAACCTTCACAGCTGATGTACTGTTATTTCATAAATCGACTGACTTTACACAGAAGTAACACTGACATTCTGGTCCAGAGGACTGAACGAGAGGAGGCAGAGTTTGGGGTATACGATCAGGGGCATTTGCAAGAGGATTGAGGATTGATACTCACACCATGGGGCTTACTTACAAAGAATTGACATAGGGCAGCGCCACAAGTCATTTTGCTGAGCTGCCCTATGGCACATAGATGATCAGGAATGCACCATATTTACAAGATACTGTCATTCCTGTCCTTTCTGCTTGTGTCGGTGCACAGTTTGCTGCCAAACGCTAATGCTGGCACCCTTGCATTTGGTGCACGGGTGCCTGTGTTGTTGGAAGGATTGTTTTTGTTTTTGACACCTTCCTGCACAAAAACAATCACAAGAGGCTTTTCCTCATTCCATGTGTGTTGCGAATTGCAGCACACGTGGAGAGAAGAAAATACTATGAGAAATGTCAAAATGTCTCCTTGTTACGCCTGCTCTATGGAGGCACAGGGTTTTGGCGCTGCCCCAGGTTTACGAGATATTGTAAATCTGGGGCAGCGTCAAAGTCCATGGGTGTTGCATGGGAATACCCACAGTAGCACCCATGGACCGCCTCTATCACAGAGTAAACCAAGGCAGCAACTTTCACTGCTTTGCCTTACTCCATATCTACAAGGCCATGAAAAGCCATGCAAGGTGGCATTACTTGGTTTTGCAGATATAGCTAAGTCTGTGCACCACTGGAAAGTCACAAAAACTTACGCTCTGACAGTGAACATGCCTTGTAAATAAGCTCATATAGCTTGATATAATTTGCCGCATTCACTGTTCGCAGGATGTGCCAGCACGCTCCTGGATCCTATGGTGTATATACACCTTCTCTGTTTCAGTACTCTGCTCTCCCATTGAGGATGCATGTGGACCCACTAGGTAGAGCTGTCCATGGCTGCATTATGAAGCTTATTAAAAAACATAACATGGTCACATGATAGTTTGATCAAACAGGTGTAGTTCCTCACAAAAGAGTCAAAGTTATCTACCCTACTTTTGGTGGCTTGGTGATGTCACTATTTCATGATGCATGAGCAGCTCGACATTTGTTTGAACATGCAATACAGTACCAAAGTATAGGTACTGTCAACACCATGGAGTGATGCCAGTGGCTCTCCTGTGTGAATTTGGCTGCATCTGGCTGGCATGTATGGTATATTCCATCTTAGTGTGGCTATGCAAGTTAAGTCTTTTCAGATCAATGGTTCAGCCAGTTTAATACCCATTGAGCGATTGCCCCCTCCACATCCTTCTTAGTGTGGAAATAGGGTCACATGGATTTTGTCATCATGTTGAAACTGAGCTGGATTTCCAGTGGTGTTCCAAGCTGCAAAAGCAGATTCAGCACCATTCTTTTTTGAAATGGGATGTACTGTTTAACTGCACATTGTCCTGTGAGCTCCACCAGCTTTAAATAACATCAAGGTCTCTTCCAGATGTGTAGAACTTGGGTAGCTGCTCTACAAACATAGTCCAGATATCCCAAAAGATAATAGACTGTCAGTTGCTATAAAAATTTCTCCTACAACGTTGTTATTAAACATAATGAACCTTGAGATCCTACAAATGTGTCTAAGGCTTATAGTTTCTCTGAAGGTAGCAGCTTAAAGTGATTCCAAGGATTTATGATATATGCCATATGCTCCCTCCAGAAGCAATAGTCCAATGTATTTTTTCAACTCAGTAATACTTCTCATGAATTTTGACAGAATTTCTCTCAGTCCATTCTTTCTTGACAGGCTCCACCGCTACCTCTCTATTTGTGTCACAGCATGAGGATAAAAATAGTTTTTGTGAGAAGCAAAAGGTTTCTGGAACAGTATGTTTTCTGGCACCCCTCTTTGGCCCTGGATGTCTGTCTGATCTGTCTGGCTACTTTTAGGTGGACTGCCTATGATGTTTGGAGCCAGGCTCTTCCATTAATGCCTAACACCATGTTTTTCCTTTACTTTGGAAAGTATCTTTATATTAACATTGCTCAAATGACCATATGATACAGAAAACGTATGTGCTTGTACATTGTTAGGTTTCATCATCACATTAATATTACTCGAGAGAGAGGTTTGAGACTATTAGCCTTCAGTGGTTCAGAATACACAGATTCACAACAGGGTATATTCTCCAACAATAAGCGTTGATGTGATTCATCGGACCCATCCCCCACCCCGCCTGATTGTGACTGGTGCATATCACCTTTCCCCCACAGTCCTTTTATGCTTACGCCATGGTGTCCATATGTTCTCCCACTTTTTAGCGCACCCTCTACTTTTATATACTGTCTCTTCAGCTCGTTGGCACCAGTCTAGCTGTCTTTCCCACTCTCCCAGCAATGGTGGTTGGGGCTTCCCCACCTCCTTACAATGTTTCTCTTGACGAGCCCCGCTGCAAGGCCAACCATGTACCTGCGCGTCTGGGGCAATCAATGTCTGCCCGGATCATCAAGCAAAGACATTTAGCGTCCACTGGAACTGTCACCCCGGACACTTTGGACAGAGTCTGTGACTCTCTGCTAGAACCGGACAATCTCCTGACATTCCCATGAGATGTGGAAGAAAGTCCCTTCCCGCTGGCATCCCCTTACGCATAGCGCTGTGTGTGCCCTACCCCATTATGTAAGAGTGTACGGAGATAGTAGGAACAATTGAGTATCTTAAGCTGTACCAGCCTGAATCTTGTCCGGATTGCAATTTCTCTTGGACTCTGTATTGCCTCCAGCCACTCCTCATCTTCTATAATTCCAAGGTCATCAGTGCATGCCGCTGGCAAGGTCTCCAGGGGTCTGGTATGTTATTTATTAGTTTGCGGTATATCGTGGAGGTCGCTTTTCCAGAAATGGGATCTATTAGCAGTCCATCTAACAAGGGGAAGTGTTCGGGGACAGGAGTACCTCTCTGAATATGACCCCGTAGACGTGCATTAGTCTCAAATAGTGGTATCTCTGTGTCTGATTTAAGTTATATTCCTGCTGTAGGTCTTCAAAGGAGAGAGGGATCTGCCCCTCCACACACCACCCAGGCGTTCAATACCTATCAATTGGCAACCTCTGAAGCCCATTAATGAGGGTACCTCTCTCAGTGAGTTCCCCAGTGGATGCTGACTGGTCAGTTTCTTCTGCCAACCCAGGAATCTATTTGCCTGGCGCCAGCAAGCCACTACTAGCCCAGTATGCGCCGGCACATCCTGGCGTGCTTTTCAGGAGTACAAGTGCGTCTCACTATCTCCTTCCGGTATGACGGCTCTGTCATCTCTATAGGCTGGCTCGTTAGTGTCTGCGTATACCCAGTCATTTATAACCAACAACTGCGCGGCCCAGTAACATAGCTTGACATCTGGGACCGCCAGGCACCCATCATACACTCCTTTTGTAATTTGTGGAGCGCTATCCTGGGAGAACCACTCTGTCACAACAGCGTTCTGACCTCCTGAGCTACCAGCTTAAAAACAACTGGGGGGACTTGACATGCAGTGTTCTGGAGAACATGAAAAAGGCGCGGCAAAGCCATAATTTAAAAAAGAGCAGCCCTGCCCATAAGGGACAGTGGGAGGGTGTGCCAATGGCACACATTGGTGATGAGCCGGTCCAGCTGGGGTTTGAGGTTCCTCTTCAGTAACCTCCCCATGGTCCTTGGTGATTTGTATTCCCAGGTACCTAAATCCCTCCGTCTCAACTGGGGCCGCACACCTTGCTGGTAGCCTAGGTAGAAGGCCCAATAGCGGGAAAACCACAGATTTAGACCAATTAATCGTATATCCCGAGTAGCTTCCAAACAGTTAAAAAATATGAAGTACTCTTGCCATTGAGTGATACCAGTCTCGCCAGATATAAAAGTATTTTGTCTGCATAGAGTAAAATTCGCTCTCCCCCCCCCCCATTGCCAGTGGCTCCAATGCGAGGGCGAACAACAATGAGGATAGGGGACAGCCCTGTCTAGTGCCTAACCACAGCTGAAAGGGTCTTGACAATGCTCTATTGACTTGCACTCAGGCTTGACGTACCCTGTACAGCAGCCTTACCCAGCTACAGAAATTAGGGGCAAAGCCCAACCTACGGAATACCATAAACAGATAGAACCACTCTATACTGTTGAACATCATCGATGTGTCCAGAGCCATTAATGCCGTCTGCTGGGCAGCGGCATTCCTCGTCATGTGGAGCACCCCAAACAACCTCTGTAGGCTATGACGAGTGCTCCTATTAGGCATAAAGCCCGATTGAGCCACGTGGATTACCCCTTAGATGACAGGCGCCAGTCTATTGGCCAAAGCCTTGTCTTATACTTTTGGCTCCATATTTATCAAGGAGATTGGGTGATAGGAGCCACATTGATCAGAAGACTTCCCAGTCTTGTGTATCACCACAATGGTGGCCGTCCGTTGGTCTACCGGGAGTTGTCCCTTCTCACGTGCCTCCAACAGCATGTTTGGTAATGGTGCTGATATTAAGGAGGCCTGACTTTTGTATAACTTGACTGGGGGTCAATTTGGACCTACTACCTTTGCTGATTTGAGTAATCCCAAGGCACCTGTTAGTTCTTCCTCCGTAAGGTCAGCGCCCAATGTCTTGCACGCTTCCTCAGTTAGTGTGGGTAACGAGAAGTCCCTTAGTAGTTCCTCACAATCGCCTTCGGATCTAGTGCTGATGGATGCGTAAACCCCCTCAAAGTGCGTGGCAAAAGCTTCCGCTAATTCTGTTCTCGTTGTTCTCAGTGTCTCTGCTTTGTCTCTTACCCCAGTCACCCATGATCGTTCCCTATCTTGTTTCTCCAACCAGGCTAGTAGCCTCAATGTTTTGTTGCCCACATCGTATAAGCAATGCTGCATTGCCAGGGCACATGCTCTCGCTTCACTGTCTGCTAAGGCGCGCATGTCATGCTGGCACAGAGTTTGTCTATACCGTAAGTCGTTATTGGTCCCAATCATCATCTCCCCCTCCGCTGAAGCATTTCCTGACTAATGACCTGATTTGTAGAGTCCCTTCTTTCTTATTGGCTCCAATTATTGCTTTTGCCTGCACCCTCAACACGGTTTTATAGGCCTCCCATAAAGTTATGTGTGATTCCACAGACCCCACATTCTCTTTGAAGTATATATCCGAGCTCTCCAAGATTTTATATCTGAGTATTGGATCTTGCTACTGCCAGGGGTCGATCCTCGGGATGCTGCTCTGTTAATGTCATTTCATGTAAAGGGATAGTCAATTCTAGAAATGGAGCTGTGGCACATAGAGTAGAATGTGTATTGTTATGCCAGTGGGTTGTGCGCCCACCACAAGTCTACCAAGCCCATTGCCATCAGGAAGCCCAACAAATCCCGCCCCCCCCCTTCCAGCCCATTCATGCGCTGGACTGGTTCAACTCTGAGTCCGTGACTGCCTACGCATTCCCACCGCAAGAAGGGTGCCCTGGGGCAGTCTGATCAGGAACAAACTGATCTTCGGGAAGGCAAAAGTTTGGGGCCCCGGGGTATATAATATTAGCACAGTACCATCGAGCGCCCCTCCCATCTATTTGCTACCCCGGCACAGCAGCCAGCATCATCAGCCCAGGTACCCATTATAACCAGGGGCAACGTGTTGCGGATTAGGATTCCCACCCGGGTCGAGTATCCGGAATGAGCCACCAGCAGCCAAAGCAGTCCAGGGCCTTACATCGACTCCCTTTTAGATGTGACTCTTGCATCAGTACTACATCTGGGGAGTGCTGCTTAATGTGTTGAAGGACATGTGTTCGCTTGATTTTGTTTTCCAGACCAATCACATTCCAGGTCCATATGCGTATATTAGCCAGGTCTCCATTGGTTCCAGTTTGGAAAACTCACACTAATGATTTCCTCCTACCTAGCGATAGTCTTGTGTCACAAAAAAGGGAGACAATGGTCTCAGTATTTATAAGTAAAGGAAATTCCTTATTCGTAATTTGTTGTCTTTTAAGCCAATGGCCTCATGAGCCTTAGAGCAGGTCAGCAAAATCTGTTCACAAAGACAACGTCAGATACACTGGAGTACACACACAGGATCCACAAGTGGTGTTGGGGGACATGCCTTCACATGCTACACAGGCATTCCACACAAAAGGTACTCCCAAGGCAAGGGATACTCCCAAGTCCATGGACACTCCCTTGGACAAGGACAGTCAGAGGAAAAAGGCACCTCAAAGGAGCAGGGACACTCCCAAGGACAAGGACAATACTAAGGAAGGGGCCACTCCCAAGGACAGGGACAAGGACAGTCAAAAGACAACGGCACCTCCAAAGAGCAGGGAGAGTCCCAAGGACAAGGACAATACTAAGGAAGGGGCCACTCCCAAAGACAGGGACAAGGACAGTCAAAAGACAAAGGCACCTCCAAAGAGCAGGGAGAGTCCCAAGGACAAGGACAATACTAAGGAAGGGGCCACTCCCAAGGACAGGGACAAGGACAGTCAAAAGACAAAGGCACCTCCAAAGAGCAGGGAGAGTACCAAGGACAAGGACAATACTAAGGAAGGGGCCACTCCCAAGGACAGGGACAAGGACAGTCAAAAGACAAAGGCACCTCCAAAGAGCAGGGAGAGTCCCAAGAGCAGGCACACAACAGAGGAAGGGGCCACTCCCAAGGGCAGGGACAAGGACAGTCAAAAGACAAAGGCACCTCCAAGGAGCAGGGAGAGTCCCAAGGGCAGGCACACAGCAGAGCAAGGGCCATCTCCCAAGGGCAGGGACACACACAGGGAGAAGGTGTCTTCTGGAGACAGGTACACCACAGACGACAAGTCTGCTGCCAGGAACAGGGCACCGTCCAGGGCACAGGGAAAGTCCAGAGCCAACACTCCTCCTACGGATAAGGCACATCCTAGGGACAAGGCTTCTCCCATGGACACTGGCGCAATCAAGGACAGGCATACATCACCCCTGGATGCACTGAGGCTGATGTTGTTGAAGGAACGGAAAACAGATGTCTCCGCGGCGGAGTCCCCCCATACCTCCACTCCCATCCAGGCCCGTCAGAAGCAGAGGAGGGAGTCCACTGTTGTTGCATCCCCCATTACACCTGATTCTGAGTCCAGGCGGCAGGCACACAGCAAACGACAAGCAGGCTCCAGTACGTCCCCAGAAAGCCGACCCCCGGCAGCAGATGCTCCACCTATGGTGGGTGATGATTCTTTAGAGTCACCACCACTTGCCAGTCCTGTCCTGTCCAGGGTGCACTCACATATCCCTAAGAAACGCAGACACACACCATTGACACCTGCCCACCCCGATGTCCCTCAAGTACAGCTACCCCCAGCTCCCAGGGCCACCCTGCCTCCTGGCCCATACAGCCCTGTGGCTCATCATTTCTGTGGTCCCAGTGGCGCTGGTGCAGTAGACTCTCATGTATCAGATAGTGGCACTGTGTCTGTTGTTTGCTGTCATGCATCATGTAGTAGCACAGTCTCAGTTGTGCCCTCTCCTGTTTCAGGTGCTGGCAGTGTATCTGGGTCTATGGCTCATGTGTCAGTCAGTAGATCTGTGGCTGTGTCTCACATTCCTGTTTCTGGTGCTGGCAGTGTGTCTGGGTCTGTGGCTCATGTGTCAGTCACTACATCTGTGGCTGTGTCTCACATTCCTGTTTCAGGTGCTGGCAGTGTATCTGGGTCTGTGGCCCATGTGTCAGTCACTCGGGCTGTGGCTCTGTCTCACATTCCTGTTTCTGGTGCTGGCAGTGTGTCTGGGTCTGTGGCCCATGTGTCAGTCACTCGGGCTGTGGCTGTGTCTCACACTCCTGTTTCTGGTGCTGGCAGTGTGTCCGAGGCAGGTAGTTCACGCAGTCCACCTGATTCTGTTATGTGAAGTGCTGTTCACTGCATTGTGCCCTCTCACGTGCTGCCTCTGATGGACCTGCTCTGTTGGGCACAATGCCCTGTTGATGCTCTGATACTGCATTCTGCCCTCTCGTTTACTGCCTCTGATGTACCTGCTCTGTTGTCCACAATGCCCTGTTGATGCTCTGATACTGCATTCTGCCCTCTCGTTTACTGCCTCTGATGTACCTGCTCTGTTGGGCACAATGCCCTGTTGATGCTCTGATACTGCATTCTGCCCTCTGATGTGCTGCCTCTGATGTACCTGCTCTGTTGTCCACAATGCCCTGTTGATGCTCTGATACTGCATTCTGCCCTCTCGTTTACTGCCTCTGATGTACCTGCTCTGTTGGGCACAATGCCCTGTTGATGCTCTGATACTGCATTCTGCCCTCTGATGTGCTGCCTCTGATGTACCTGCTCTGTTGTCCACACTGCCCTGTTGATGCTCTGATACTGCATTCTGCCCTCTCGTTTACTGCCTCTGATGTACCTGCTCTGTTGGGCACAATGCCCTGTTGATGCTCTGATACTGCATTCTGCCCTCTGATGTGCTGCCTCTGATGTACCTGCTATGTTGTCCACAATGCCCTGTTGATGCTCTGATACTGCATTCTGCCCTCTCGTTTACTGCCTCTGATGTACCTGCTCTGTTGTCCACAATGCCCTGTTGCTGTTCTGATACTGCATTCTGCCCTCTCACGTGCTGCCTCTGATGGACCTGTCCAGTGCAATGGACTGTTGATGCACTTAGCCCCTCTCACGTGCTGCCTCTGATGGACCTGCTCTGTTGGGCACATTGCCCTGTTGATGCTCTGATACTGCATTCTGCCCCCTGATGTGCTGCCTCTGATGTACCTGCTCTGTTGTCCACAATGCCCTGTTGATGCTCTGATACTGCATTTTGCCTTGTTTCTGGTGCTGGCAGTGTGTCTGGGTCTGTGGCCCATGTGTCAGTCACTCGGGCTGTGGCTGTGTCTCACACTCCTGTTTCTGGTGCTGGCAGTGTGTCCGAGGCAGGTAGTTCACGCAGTCCACCTGATTCTGTTATGTGAGGTGCTGTTCACTGCATTGTGCCCTCTCACGTGCTGCCTCTGATGGACCTGCTCTGTTGGGCACAATGCCCTGTTGATGCTCTGATACTGCATTCTGCCCTCTCGTTTACTGCCTCTGATGTACCTGCTCTGTTGTCCACAATGCCCTGTTGATGCTCTGATACTGCATTCTGCCCTCTCGTTTACTGCCTCTGATGTACCTGCTCTGTTGGGCAAAATGCCCTGTTGATGCTCTGATACTGCATTCTGCCCTCTGATGTGCTGCCTCTGATGTACCTGCTCTGTTGTCCACAATGCCCTGTTGATGCTCTAATACTGCATTCTGCCCTCTCGTTTACTGCCTCTGATGTACCTGCTCTGTTGGGCACAATGCCCTGTTGATGCCCTGATACTGCATTCTGCCCTCTGATGTGCTGCCTCTGATGTACCTGCTCTGTTGTCCACACTGCCCTGTTGATGCTCTGATACTGCATTCTGCCCTCTCGTTTACTGCCTCTGATGTACCTGCTCTGTTGGGCACAATGCCCTGTTGATGCTCTGATACTGCATTCTGCCCTTTGATGTGCTGCCTCTGATGTACCTGCTCTGTTGTCCACAATGCCCTGTTGATGCTCTGATACTGCATTCTGCCCTCTCGTTTACTGCCTCTGATGTACCTGCTCTGTTGTCCACAATGCCCTGTTGCTGTTCTGATAATGCATTCTGCCCTCTCACGTGCTGCCTCTGATGGACCTGTCCAGTGCAATGGACTGTTGATGCACTTAGCCCCTCTCACGTGCTGCCTCTGATGGACCTGCTCTGTTGGGCACATTGCCCTGTTGATGCTCTGATACTGCATTCTGCCCCCTGATGTGCTGCCTCTGATGTACCTGCTCTGTTGTCCACAATGCCCTGTTGATGCTCTGATACTGCATTTTGCCTTGTTTACTGCCTCTGATCTACCTGCTCTGTTGTCCACAATGCCCTGTTGCTGTTCTGATACTGCATTCTGCCCTCTCACGTGCTGCCTCTGATGGACCTGTCCAGTGCAATGGACTGTTGATGCACTTAGCCCCTCTCATGTGCTGCCTCTGATGGACCTGTCCAGTGCAATAGACTGTTGATGCCCTTAGCCCCTCTCACGTGCTGCCTCTAATGGACCTGTCCAGTGCAATGGACTGTTGATGAACTTAGCCCCTCTCATGTGCTGCCTCTGATGGACCTGTCCAGTGCAATGGACTGTTGATGCCCTTAGCCCCTCTCACGTGCTGCCTCTGATGGACCTGTCCAGTGCAATGGACTGTTGATGCACTTAGCCCCTCTCACGTGCTGCCTCTGATGGACCTGCTCTTTGGGCACATTGCCCTGTTGATGCTCTGATACTGCATTCTGCCCTCTGATGTGCTGACTCTGATGTACCTGCTCTGTTGTCCACAATGCCCTGTTGATGCTCTGATACTGCATTCTGCCCTCTGATGTGCTGACTCTGATGTACCTGCTCTGTTGTCTACAATGCCCTGTTGATGCTCTGATACTGCATTCTGCCCTCTCACGTGCTGCCTCTGATGGACCTGTCCAGTGCAATGGACTGTTGATGCACTTAGCCCCTCTCATGTGCTGCATCTGATGGACCTGTCCAGTGCAATGGACTGTTGATGCCCATAGCCCCTCTCACGTGCTGCCTCTAATGGACCTGTCCAGTGCAATGGACTGTTGATGCACTTAGCCCCTCTCATGTGCTGCCTCTGATGGACCTGTCCAGTGCAATGGACTGTTGATGCCCTTAGCCCCTCTCACGTGCTGCCTCTGATGGACCTGTCCAGTGCAATGGACTGTTGATGCACTTAGCCCCTCTCACGTGCTGCCTCTGATGGACCTGCTCTTTGGGCACATTGCCCTGTTGATGCTCTGATACTGCATTCTGCCCTCTGATGTGCTGACTCTGATGTACCTGCTCTGTTGTCCACAATGCCCTGTTGATGCTCTGATACTGCATTCTGCCCTCTGATGTGCTGACTCTGATGTACCTGCTCTGTTTTTTTTTCTTTTTTTTTTTTTTCTTTTTTTTGTCCTCATTAGCCATATAGTCGATCCAAATGTGCTCCTGGCCACAAGACACAAGACTCGACCCCCCCTGTAGCACCGAGGAGCCTATTGATTAGCTCCCAGTACCCAGGGAGTCAAAACTGGATGCCTCCGGTCAAAGCTTGGACGGACACTCTCCCTTCGGGCCAATTTGGCGTATAGTCCAACGACTGTGTGGCTTGGGGTGCCTCCCTTTGGACAAGGAGATTTTAAGGCCTAATCATCGGACCCGGGGGAAAAAAAAAAAAAAAAAACCCCGGGTTGTCTAACTGGTCCTTCTCCATTCAATCAGAATGTCCCAAAAACTCAGTGATTGGGGGCTACATGTTCTAGTTAGGTCGATCTTCGATGTTACATATAGTGAAGACAGCCACTCTGCATGTGTCGGGGGTTTATATTAGACCAGTTTTTACAGATTTCTCTTCTTGCTAATAGTATAGCATAGAATAAGAACTTTCTTTCTAATCCCCTGATGCTGTTGTTTAGGCCAAAAATGATTAAAGGCCAAGACCACGGGATAGGTGTTCTGAGAATGGATTCGAGTGTTATCCTGATTTCTTGCCAAAAGATGGCAATGTTCGGGCATTCCCAGAACATATGGAGATCTGAGGCTGCTGGGTAGGAGCATTTACTGCAACATTTCCCGGGTTGAAATTTCGAGAGCCGCTTAGGGGAATAATATGCCCGATGTAGCGTGAAGAGGTGATTACGCCTCAGCCATGCTGGCTTGATGATTTTATAAAGGAGGGTAAAAGATTCCTCCCATATGTCTTCCATATGTGGGTCTCCCTCTACACCCCAAAGTTTTACCGGGAGATTGGAGTCGCTCTCTCCATCCTCTATGATATGCCAGTAGAAAAGGGCGACTTCCTTTCTTCCCGCGGGTCTCTCCACTAAGATGTTTTCTAAGGGGCTATAGTCACCCATCATTGCTTTTTTCTTTGTTTGAGATCGAAGCCAGCTGGCCAGTTGTAAATGTACTATCCACGCTAGTGGTGATGTTACCCTGAGTTTGAATGAAGCCCAGTCCATGAAGGATCTTTCCTCCAGCAAATCCCCCCATTGTGTTATGCCTGCATCGACAAGGACCCTTTTAACTGTAGTAGAGTCTTGTGGTGACAGCCCAGGTAAATCCCAGATCGGTGCATATTTAGATAAGTATCCTATCCCGGCCTTGGACTTAATTTGAGACCATTCTTTTATAGTGCCCAATAATGACTTTAGTCTGACTTTCTTGAAAAACTTCTGATGGCCAAACTTAAACATGAAGCCATTCAATGGAAGGTCCGAACCCAATAGCATTGCCTTATACATGAGGCCATTTGCATTTTCCCTGGGGATCTTAAGTAACATCCTGGAATGAGTCAGATGGAATGCCCAAGCGTAGCTTTCCAGGTCTGGTAATGCAAGCCCCCCTTTTTCTCTCCTCCTTCTCAGCTTTTTCCAAGCCAGTCTGCTGGATTTATATCCCCAAATAAATGAGTTAATGTTTTGTTGGCATTTTGCAAGTTGTTTGGGGTCAAAATTTAACGGAATAGTATTGAAAATAAAAGTATATTTCGGGAGAATGCTCATTTTTATTAGGCTGGTTCTCCCGTAGATGGTAATCGGGAGAAAAGACCAAGCTTTCATCAAAGATTGTGATTCGCGGGAGATCCGAGCTAAATTGTTTTGAGCCAAATGATCCAGGTCTCTAGTTATTGTAACTCCCAGATATCTCATTGAGGATTTTATCGGGAGTTGGAGATTGGAAATGTTCCAAGCCATGATTTCCGTTTTCCCGGCATTTATTTCGTATCCCGAAAATTTCCCAAAATCCTCCGCCTTCTTTATAACTGCAGGGAAAGCCAATGCAGGGTCGGTAGTATAGATGAGTATATCATCGGCATATAAGCTGACCTTCCTTTCCCAGCCTGAAAAGATGAAATGTGGAATATTGGTGTCCTCCCTAATGGACTGTGCAAACGGTTCTACGTATAAATCAAAAAGGAGGGGGGATAGGGGACACCCCTGCCTTGTTCCTCTGCTAATTTTAAAAGGAGTTGTTTGCGTGCCGTTTATTAGTAGGGATGCTCTAGGGTTGTTGTATAGTAGTCCAATAGCTCTGCAGAATTTGGGACCAAGATGGAATTTCCCCATTATTATGTTTAGATATTCCCAGTTTACCCTATCAAACGCTTTGGTAGCGTCTAGTGTCATGATTGCCAGGGGTAATCCAAAAGTTGAGGCAATATCCGCGGCTCCTACCAAATCATAGGTTAAGTCGGCTAATTGCCGGCCTCTGATAAACCCCTTTTGGTCGGGGTGGATAATCGATCCAATCTCGCCTCCCAGTCGTGCTGCCAGTATTGACGCAAAGATTTTATAATCATTATTGAGAAGCGAGATTGGACGATATGATCCACATTCGGTTGGGTCTTTACCTGTTTTTAATATTAAAGCTATATTTGCTTCGCCCCAAGAGCTCGGTGGTGTCTCCCCTCTGATTAGTATGTTGTTAAAGAGGGTCGTAAGGACTGGAGTAAGGGAGGATTTAAGAGCCCTATATAATTCTCCTGGGAGACCATCTGGTCCCGCGGCCTTGCCCTGTGTTAGTTGTTTAATAGTATTATTAACTTCTATTTCCGTTATTTCTTCATCTAAGTTTTCACTTTGGGAGCTGTTCAATTCTGAGAGAGTTATACTATCTAGCCATTCATCCCTTTCGTCTGGACTGGCAGTGAGTTCTTCTGTATAGATATTCCGGAAGAACTCGCGATGTACCTGCTCTGTTGTCTACAATGCCCTGTTGATGCTCTGATACTGCATTCTGCCCTCTCGTTTACTGCCTCTGATGTACCGGCTCTGTTGTCCACAATGCCCTGTTGCTGTTCTGATACTGCATTCTGCCCTCTCACGTGCTGCCTCTGATGGACCTGTCCAGTGCAATGGACTGTTGATGCACTTAGCCCCTCTCATGTGCTGCCTCTGATGGACCTGTCCAGTGCAATGGACTGTTGATGCCCTTAGCCCCTCTCACGTGCTGCCTCTGATGGACCTGTCCAGTGCAATGGACTGTTGATGCACTTAGCCCCTCTCACGTGCTGCCTCTGATGGACCTGCTCTGTTGGGCACATCGCCCTGTTGATGCTCTGATACTGCATTCTGCCCTCTGATGTGCTGACTCTGATGTACCTGCTCTGTTGTCCACAATGCCCTGTTGATGCTCTGATACTGCATTCTGCCCTCTCGTTTACTGCCTCTGATGTACCTGCTCTGTTGTTCACAATGCCCTGTTGCTGTTCTGATACTGCATTCTGCCCTCCCACGTGCTGCCTCTGATGGACCTGTCCAGTGCAATGGACTGTTGATGCACTTAGCCCCTCTCATGTGCTGCCTCTGATGGACCTGTCTAGTGCAATGGACTGCTGATGCCCTTAGCCCCTCTCACGTGCTGCCTCTGATGGACCTGTCCAGTGCAATGGACTGTTGATGCACTTAGCCCCTCTCACGTGCTGCCTCTGATGGACCTGCTCTGTTGGGCACATTGCCCTGTTGATGCTCTGATACTGCATTCTGCCCTCTGATGTGCTGACTCTGATGTACCTGCTCTGTTGTCCACAATGCCCTGTTGATGCTCTGATACTGCATTCTGCCCTCTGATGTGCTGACTCTGATGTACCTGCTCTGTTGTCCACAATGCCCTGTTGATGCTCTGATACTGCATTCTGCCCTCTCGTTTACTGCCTCTGATATACCTGCTCTGTTGGGCACAATGCCTGTTGATGCTCTGATACTGCATTCTGCCCTCTCGTTTACTGCCACTGATGGACCTGCTCTGTTGGGCACATTGCCCTGTTGATGCTCTGATACTGCATTCTGCCCTCTGATGTGCTGCCTCTGATGTTCATGCTCTGGTGCCCACTTTGCCCATACTCATGCATACACTGTGATTATACCCCTATTATGTGTAATAAAGGTAGTCAATCATGTGTCGTGGTTTGTCGTAGTCATTCCAGCTTGCGTACTACAATTGTGTATTTGTATTTGCTTGTGATCTGTGGTTTTGGTAACATGACACTCCCCCTCCCAACGTCACGGCCCTTGCAGGTATTCCCCTCCAGACAGCGATTGGTTTGTGCCTTACCTGCGTCGTCGTCGATAGTGGGCCAAGACTTGGACGTGGTGGATCGCGAAGAGCATCGGGAAAGAGTGTAGCGCTGGGTCCATGGTGGCGAGCAGCTTGCGGTGGGTATCTCTGCTATGTATGGTATCTTCGCTGTGGGGAATCCGCCGTGTTCAGACAGGTTGTTTTTCCGCAACGGTTTTATGTGTTTTTTCCGCCATCTTGATTTGGGGGACGGTCGTAGACGTCAGTCCGTACGGCGGAGTCTCTGGATTGGTTACGTCCGCCGCGTGGTCGGGTGTAGTTGGGCGGCGGTGCGTGCTCTTCCGTCACGGATGGAATTTTGACACTCTTTCCTATCCTGATATGGCAGACGGAGTGTCCGCGGCAGGTGGACACGGAAAAGGCATTTTCCGCTTACTCCAGGGCTGCGGAAGCACTTCCGTCCGCCATCCTAATGTGCCCCAAACTGTCAAGTGTGTCCCCTCACTTTGCCACAACACAGGGGGGTAACAGAAGTTCAAATACCCATAAAACCAAACAATAGAGGGCTTTAGAACTGGCTGGAGCCTGTTTATGGTTGTTAGAAACAAGGATGTCTAGTTGGGAGTGGTATAGACACTGTCCAAGTAGGGAGCCTGCCTTCTATTGAGTATAAGGGGATTACACAAGATAACCCCTGCTCACCCCCTTGGTAGCTTGGCATGAGCAGTTAGGCCTATCTCAGAGGCAATGTGTAAAGTATTTGTACATAACACACAAAGTAACGCAGTGAAAACACTACAAATGGCCACCACACCAGCTTAGAAAAATTAAGTATATTTATCTAAACCACACAAGACCAAAATGAAAAAAATCCAACATACACAACTCAAATTATGACTTTTAGAAGGTTTCCAGCAATTCTGTCGATAGGAATCAATGGATCTGTGATATTTACACAAAATACCTCAAACGTGTCAAAATCCACAGAGGAGGGAAGCATCAGAAAACACAGCGATGCATCTGTTCCTCTGTACGTGGGGAGGCGGTGCAACAGTTCTGCTGCACGAGGAGAAGGGATGTGTCAAATCCGGACTGTAGGGGGAAGTGATCCATTGATTCCAAGAGTACTGATTCCAAGATGGTTCTGGGCTGTGGGTGGTGCATCGGGAAAACTTGGCTCACAGGCACAATGCATGGAAATCCAGGACGTTCTGGGGGCTGTTGCAGTGACGGCGAACAGGTGCGTCGAGTTCTTCAGCAGTGGACCCATGATGCGTTGTTTCTGGGAGCTGCACAGAAGGGCCTGCATCAGAGTCGGTACGGTGGTCTCGGACTTTGGAGGCAGTTGTCCCAAACCTGATGCATGGCGGTTCTTCAGGTCGCTGAGAGGCGCTGAATCAATTTCTTCATCCGCATAGGGATTTTCTCCTGCACGGCAGTGTGGCATTGGAAAATACAGCCGAAGAAGCGTCATTGTTGCAGGTTTCTTCAGTTCTTTGTAGTTCTTTGCAGTAAGAACAACCTCCATGGGCACAGAACTGGATTAGACACCATAAAGCAGGTTAGTACTGCCAGCAGTGGAGTTCAAGGATACTGTAGCTGAAGTCTTTGTGTCCATGAGACTTCTTAACAGGAGGCAAGCTCTACTTCAAGCCCTTGGAGAATCTACTTACGGAGGATACCACAGCAAGGCAAAGGTCCAGTCCTTTCCACTTCCTACAGAGAGAAGCAGCAACTGCAGTCCAACCCAGCAAAGCAACACACAGCAAAGGGACAGAACTCCTGGCAGATCAGCTCTTTTTCTTGGAAGGGGTCTCTTAGTCCATATGCAAACTACACTTCTGGTTTTTAGGTCTAACACACATACCCCTTTTTCCCTTTGAAGTCTTTGTTCAGAAAGTCTCTCTTGCTCAGTAAAAACAGTTCTGTTCTCCCTGGTCCAGCCACACCACAGGGGGTGGAGACAGCATTGTGCGGGACAGCCAAAACCTATTCAGGTGCTAGTGACAACTCCTCCCACCCCTCTAGCCCAGGATGGCTCATCAGCATATGCAGGGCACACCTCAGCTCCCTTTTTGTGAGTGCCTGCAGTGAATGCACAAACAGCGACTGTCAGTCTAAAACCAAAAGTGAATCCACAAGTAGGCAGAGGCACACAGGATGTTTAAACAAGAAAATGCCACAATTTAAAAAACACCTTTACTAAAAGAAGTGTTAATAAATGCTGTCCTTAGGGAGCCCAAACTCAAAATTTCTAGCTGTTTCCAATTGAAAGTTATACTTGTAAAATGTTACAAAGCAGCTCCAATGAGGGCCTATAGGAAAGCTAGTCCTTGCAATATTGAAAAACGAAATACACAGTATTTCACTATCAGGCCATGTAAAACACAGCAGTAAATGTCCTACCTTTCACATACAGGGCACCTTGCCCATTGGGTGCCTTGAGCCTACCGTAAGAAAAGGGAAGGTTAGGGCATGGCAAGTGGGTGCACTTGCCAGGCATACATGGCAGTTAAAACCTGCATGCGCACACACTGCAGTGGCAAGTCTGAGACAGATTTGAAAGGCTACTTGTGTGGGTGGCACCATCAGTGCTGCAGGCCCACTGGTAGCATTTGATGTACAGGCCCTAGGCACACACAATGCACTTTACTAGGGAATTGCCAGTAAATCTATTATGCCATTATGAACCGGACAATCTCCTGACATTCCCATGAGATGTGGAAGAAAGTCCCTTCCCGCTGGCATCCCCTTACGCATAGCGCTGTGTGTGCCCTACCCCATTATGTAAGAGTGTACGGAGATAGTAGGAACAATTGAGTATCTTAAGCTGTACCAGCCTGAATCTTGTCCGGATTGCAATTTCTCTTGGACTCTGTATTGCCTCCAGCCACTCCTCATCTTCTATAATTCCAAGGTCATCAGTGCATGCCGCTGGCAAGGTCTCCAGGGGTCTGGTATGTTATTTATTAGTTTGCGGTATATCGTGGAGGTCGCTTTTCCAGAAATGGGATCTATTAGCAGTCCATCTAACAAGGGGAAGTGTTCGGGGACAGGAGTACCTCTCTGAATATGACCCCGTAGACGTGCATTAGACTCAAATAGTGGTATCTCTGTGTCTGATTTAAGTTATATTCCTGCTGTAGGTCTTCAAAGGAGAGAGGGATCTGCCCCTCCACACACCACCCAGGCGTTCAATACCTATCAATTGGCAACCTCTGAAGCCCATTAATGAGGGTACCTCTCTCAGTGAGTTCCCCAGTGGATGCTGACTGGTCAGTTTCTTCTGCCAACCCAGGAATCTATTTGCCTGGCGCCAGCAAGCCACTACTAGCCCAGTATGCGCCGGCACATCCTGGCGTGCTTTTCAGGAGTACAAGTGCGTCTCACTATCTCCTTCCGGTATGACGGCTCTGTCATCTCTATAGGCTGGCTCGTTAGTGTCTGCGTATACCCAGTCATTTATAACCAACAACTGCGCGGCCCAGTAACATAGCTTGACATCTGGGACCGCCAGGCACCCATCATACACTCCTTTTGTAATTTGTGGAGCGCTATCCTGGGAGAACCACTCTGTCACAACAGCGTTCTGACCTCCTGAGCTACCAGCTTAAAAACAACTGGGGGGACTTGACATGCAGTGTTCTGGAGAACATGAAAAAGGCGCGGCAAAGCCATAATTTAAAAAAGAGCAGCCCTGCCCATAAGGGACAGTGGGAGGGTGTGCCAATGGCACACATTGGTGATGAGCCGGTCCAGCTGGGGTTTGAGGTTCCTCTTCAGTAACCTCCCCATGGTCCTTGGTGATTTGTATTCCCAGGTACCTAAATCCCTCCGTCTCAACTGGGGCCGCACACCTTGCTGGTAGCCTAGGTAGAAGGCCCAATAGCGGGAAAACCACAGATTTAGACCAATTAATCGTATATCCCGAGTAGCTTCCAAACAGTTAAAAAATATGAAGTACTCTTGCCATTGAGTGATACCAGTCTCGCCAGATATAAAAGTATTTTGTCTGCATAGAGTAAAATTCGCTCTCCCCCCCCCCCCCATTGCCAGTGGCTCCAATGCGAGGGCGAACAACAATGAGGATAGGGGACAGCCCTGTCTAGTGCCTAACCACAGCTGAAAGGGTCTTGACAATGCTCTATTGACTTGCACTCAGGCTTGACGTACCCTGTACAGCAGCCTTACCCAGCTACAGAAATTAGGGGCAAAGCCCAACCTACGGAATACCATAAACAGATAGAACCACTCTATACTGTTGAACATCATCGATGTGTCCAGAGCCAATAATGCCGTCTGCTGGGCAGCGGCATTCCTCGTCATGTGGAGCACCCCAAACAACCTCTGTAGGCTATGACGAGTGCTCCTATTAGGCATAAAGCCCGATTGAGCCACGTGGATTACCCCTTAGATGACAGGCGCCAGTCTATTGGCCAAAGCCTTGTCTTATACTTTTGGCTCCATATTTATCAAGGAGATTGGGTGATAGGAGCCACATTGATCAGAAGACTTCCCAGTCTTGTGTATCACCACAATGGTGGCCGTCCGTTGGTCTACCGGGAGTTGTCCCTTCTCACGTGCCTCCAACAGCATGTTTGGTAATGGTGCTGATATTAAGGAGGCCTGACTTTTGTATAACTTGACTGGGGGTCAATTTGGACCTACTACCTTTGCTGATTTGAGTAATCCCAAGGCACCTGTTAGTTCTTCCTCCGTAAGGTCAGCGCCCAATGTCTTGCACGCTTCCTCAGTTAGTGTGGGTAACGAGAAGTCCCTTAGTAGTTCCTCACAATCGCCTTCGGATCTAGTGCTGATGGATGCGTAAACCCCCTCAAAGTGCGTGGCAAAAGCTTCCGCTAATTCTGTTCTCGTTGTTCTCAGTGTCTCTGCTTTGTCTCTTACCCCAGTCACCCATGATCGTTCCCTATCTTGTTTCTCCAACCAGGCTAGTAGCCTCAATGTTTTGTTGCCCACATCGTATAAGCAATGCTGCATTGCCAGGGCACATGCTCTCGCTTCACTGTCTGCTAAGGCGCGCATGTCATGCTGGCACAGAGTTTGTCTATACCGTAAGTCGTTATTGGTCCCAATCATCATCTCCCCCTCCGCTGAAGCATTTCCTGACTAATGACCTGATTTGTAGAGTCCCTTCTTTCTTATTGGCTCCAATTATGGAGCACTTAGGGGCTAAGTGCATCAACAGTCCAGTGCAATGGACTGTTGATGCACTTAGCCCCTCTCACGTGCTGCCTCTGATGGACCTGCTCTGTTGGGCACATTGCCCTGTTGATGCTCTGATACTGCATTCTGCCCCCTGATGTGCTGCCTCTGATGTACCTGCTCTGTTGTCCACAATGCCCTGTTGATGCTCTGATACTGCATTTTGCCTTGTTTCTGGTGCTGGCAGTGTGTCTGGGTCTGTGGCCCATGTGTCAGTCACTCGGGCTGTGGCTGTGTCTCACACTCCTGTTTCTGGTGCTGGCAGTGTGTCCGAGGCAGGTAGTTCACGCAGTCCACCTGATTCTGTTATGTGAGGTGCTGTTCACTGCATTGTGCCCTCTCACGTGCTGCCTCTGATGGACCTGCTCTGTTGGGCACAATGCCCTGTTGATGCTCTGATACTGCATTCTGCCCTCTCGTTTACTGCCTCTGATGTACCTGCTCTGTTGTCCACAATGCCCTGTTGATGCTCTGATACTGCATTCTGCCCTCTCGTTTACTGCCTCTGATGTACCTGCTCTGTTGGGCAAAATGCCCTGTTGATGCTCTGATACTGCATTCTGCCCTCTGATGTGCTGCCTCTGATGTACCTGCTCTGTTGTCCACAATGCCCTGTTGATGCTCTAATACTGCATTCTGCCCTCTCGTTTACTGCCTCTGATGTACCTGCTCTGTTGGGCACAATGCCCTGTTGATGCTCTGATACTGCATTCTGCCCTCTGATGTGCTGCCTCTGATGTACCTGCTCTGTTGTCCACACTGCCCTGTTGATGCTCTGATACTGCATTCTGCCCTCTCGTTTACTGCCTCTGATGTACCTGCTCTGTTGGGCACAATGCCCTGTTGATGCTCTGATACTGCATTCTGCCCTTTGATGTGCTGCCTCTGATGTACCTGCTCTGTTGTCCACAATGCCCTGTTGATGCTCTGATACTGCATTCTGCCCTCTCGTTTACTGCCTCTGATGTACCTGCTCTGTTGTCCACAATGCCCTGTTGCTGTTCTGATACTGCATTCTGCCCTCTCACGTGCTGCCTCTGATGGACCTGTCCAGTGCAATGGACTGTTGATGCACTTAGCCCCTCTCACGTGCTGCCTCTGATGGACCTGCTCTGTTGGGCACATTGCCCTGTTGATGCTCTGATACTGCATTCTGCCCCCTGATGTGCTGCCTCTGATGTACCTGCTCTGTTGTCCACAATGCCCTGTTGATGCTCTGATACTGCATTTTGCCTTGTTTACTGCCTCTGATCTACCTGCTTTGTTGTCCACAATGCCCTGTTGCTGTTCTGATACTGCATTCTGCCCTCTCACGTGCTGCCTCTGATGGACCTGTCCAGTGCAATGGACTGTTGATGCACTTAGCCCCTCTCATGTGCTGCCTCTGATGGACCTGTCCAGTGCAATGGACTGTTGATGCCCTTAGCCCCTCTCACGTGCTGCCTCTAATGGACCTGTCCAGTGCAATGGACTGTTGATGAACTTAGCCCCTCTCATGTGCTGCCTCTGATGGACCTGTCCAGTGCAATGGACTGTTGATGCCCTTAGCCCCTCTCACGTGCTGCCTCTGATGGACCTGTCCAGTGCAATGGACTGTTGATGCACTTAGCCCCTCTCACGTGCTGCCTCTGATGGACCTGCTCTTTGGGCACATTGCCCTGTTGATGCTCTGATACTGCATTCTGCCCTCTGATGTGCTGACTCTGATGTACCTGCTCTGTTGTCCACAATGCCCTGTTGATGCTCTGATACTGCATTCTGCCCTCTGATGTGCTGACTCTGATGTACCTGCTCTGTTGTCTACAATGCCCTGTTGATGCTCTGATACTGCATTCTGCCCTCTCACGTGCTGCCTCTGATGGACCTGTCCAGTGCAATGGACTGTTGATGCACTCAGCCCCTCTCATGTGCTGCATCTGATGGACCTGTCCAGTGCAATGGACTGTTGATGCCCTTAGCCCCTCTCACGTGCTGCCTCTAATGGACCTGTCCAGTGCAATGGACTGTTGATGCACTTAGCCCCTCTCAGGTGCTGCCTCTGATGGACCTGTCCAGTGCAATGGACTGTTGATGCCCTTAGCCCCTCTCACGTGCTGCCTCTGATGGACCTGTCCAGTGCAATGGACTGTTGATGCACTTAGCCCCTCTCACGTGCTGCCTCTGATGGACCTGCTCTTTGGGCACATTGCCCTGTTGATGCTCTGATACTGCATTCTGCCCTCTGATGTGCTGACTCTGATGTACCTGCTCTGTTGTCCACAATGCCCTGTTGATGCTCTGATACTGCATTCTGCCCTCTGATGTGCTGACTCTGATGTACCTGCTCTGTTTTTTTTCTTTTTTTTTTTTTTTTCTTTTTTTTTGTCCTCATTAGCCATATAGTCGATCCAAATGTGCTCCTGGCCACAAGACACAAGACTCGACCCCCCCTGTAGCACCGAGGAGCCTATTGATTAGCTCCCAGTACCCAGGGAGTCAAAACTGGATGCCTCCGGTCAAAGCTTGGACGGACACTCTCCCTTCGGGCCAATTTGGCGTATAGTCCAACGACTGTGTGGCTTGGGGTGCCTCCCTTTGGACAAGGAGATTTTAAGGCCTAATCATCGAACCCGGGGAAAAAAAAAAAAAACCCCGGGTTGTCTAACTGGTCCTTCTCCATTCAATCAGAATGTCCCAAAAACTCAGTGATTGGGGGCTACATGTTCTAGTTAGGTCGATCTTCGATGTTACATATAGTGAAGACAGCCACTCTGCATGTGTCGGGGGGTTTATATTAGACCAGTTTTTACAGATTTCTCTTCTTGCTAATAGTATAGCATAGAATAAGAACTTTCTTTCTAATCCCCTGATGCTGTTGTTTAGGCCAAAAATGATTAAAGGCCAAGACCACGGGATAGGTGTTCTGAGAATGGATTCGAGTGTTATCCTGATTTCTTGCCAAAAGATGGCAATGTTCGGGCATTCCCAGAACATATGGAGATCTGAGGCTGCTGGGTAGGAGCATTTACTGCAACATTTCCCGGGTTGAAATTTCGAGAGCCGCTTAGGGGAATAATATGCCCGATGTAGCGTGAAGAGGTGATTACGCCTCAGCCATGCTGGCTTGATGATTTTATAAAGGAGGGTAAAAGATTCCTCCCATATGTCTTCCATATGTGGGTCTCCCTCTACACCCCAAAGTTTTACCGGGAGATTGGAGTCGCTCTCTCCATCCTCTATGATATGCCAGTAGAAAAGGGCGACTTCCTTTCTTCCCGCGGGTCTCTCCACTAAGATGTTTTCTAAGGGGCTATAGTCACCCATCATTGCTTTTTTCTTTGTTTGAGATCGAAGCCAGCTGGCCAGTTGTAAATGTACTATCCACGCTAGTGGTGATGTTACCCTGAGTTTGAATGAAGCCCAGTCCATGAAGGATCTTTCCTCCAGCAAATCCCCCCATTGTGTTATGCCTGCATCGACAAGGACCCTTTTAACTGTAGTAGAGTCTTGTGGTGACAGCCCAGGTAAATCCCAGATCGGTGCATATTTAGATAAGTATCCTATCCCGGCCTTGGACTTAATTTGAGACCATTCTTTTATAGTGCCCAATAATGACTTTAGTCTGACTTTCTTGAAAAACTTCTGATGGCCAAACTTAAACATGAAGCCATTCAATGGAAGGTCCGAACCCAATAGCATTGCCTTATACATGAGGCCATTTGCATTTTCCCTGGGGATCTTAAGTAACATCCTGGAATGAGTCAGATGGAATGCCCAAGCGTAGCTTTCCAGGTCTGGTAATGCAAGCCCCCCTTTTTCTCTCCTCCTTCTCAGCTTTTTCCAAGCCAGTCTGCTGGATTTATATCCCCAAATAAATGAGTTAATGTTTTGTTGGCATTTTGCAAGTTGTTTGGGGTCAAAATTTAACGGAATAGTATTGAAAATAAAAGTATATTTCGGGAGAATGCTCATTTTTATTAGGCTGGTTCTCCCGTAGATGGTAATCGGGAGAAAAGACCAAGCTTTCATCAAAGATTGTGATTCGCGGGAGATCCGAGCTAAATTGTTTTGAGCCAAATGATCCAGGTCTCTAGTTATTGTAACTCCCAGATATCTCATTGAGGATTTTATCGGGAGTTGGAGATTGGAAATGTTCCAAGCCATGATTTCCGTTTTCCCGGCATTTATTTCGTATCCCGAAAATTTCCCAAAATCCTCCGCCTTCTTTATAACTGCAGGGAAAGCCAATGCAGGGTCGGTAGTATAGATGAGTATATCATCGGCATATAAGCTGACCTTCCTTTCCCAGCCTGAAAAGATGAAATGTGGAATATTGGTGTCCTCCCTAATGGACTGTGCAAACGGTTCTACGTATAAATCAAAAAGGAGGGGGGATAGGGGACACCCCTGCCTTGTTCCTCTGCTAATTTTAAAAGGAGTTGTTTGCGTGCCGTTTATTAGTAGGGATGCTCTAGGGTTGTTGTATAGTAGTCCAATAGCTCTGCAGAATTTGGGACCAAGATGGAATTTCCCCATTATTATGTTTAGATATTCCCAGTTTACCCTATCAAACGCTTTGGTAGCGTCTAGTGTCATGATTGCCAGGGGTAATCCAAAAGTTGAGGCAATATCCGCGGCTCCTACCAAATCATAGGTTAAGTCGGCTAATTGCCGGCCTCTGATAAACCCCTTTTGGTCGGGGTGGATAATTGATCCAATCTCGCCTCCCAGTCGTGCTGCCAGTATTGACGCAAAGATTTTATAATCATTATTGAGAAGCGAGATTGGACGAAATGAACCACATTCGATTGGGTCTTTACCTGTTTTTAATATTAAAGCTATATTTGCTTCGCCCCAAGAGCTCGGTGGTGTCTCCCCTCTGATTAGTATGTTGTTAAAGAGGGTCGTAAGGACTGGAGTAAGGGAGGATTTAAGAGCCCTATATAATTCTCCTGGGAGACCATCTGGTCCCGCGGCCTTGCCCTGTGTTAGTTGTTTAATAGTATTATTAACTTCTATTTCCGTTATTTCTTCATCTAAGTTTTCACTTTGGGAGCTGTTCAATTCTGAGAGAGTTATACTATCTAGCCATTCATCCCTTTCGTCTGGACTGGCAGTGAGTTCTTCTGTATAGATATTCCGGAAGAACTCGCGATGTACCTGCTCTGTTGTCTACAATGCCCTGTTGATGCTCTGATACTGCATTCTGCCCTCTCGTTTACTGCCTCTGATGTACCGGCTCTGTTGTCCACAATGCCCTGTTGCTGTTTTGATACTGCATTCTGCCCTCTCACGTGCTGCCTCTGATGGACCTGTCCAGTGCAATGGACTGTTGATGCACTTAGCCCCTCTCATGTGCTGCCTCTGATGGACCTGTCCAGTGCAATGGACTGTTGATGCCCTTAGCCCCTCTCACGTGCTGCCTCTGATGGACCTGTCCAGTGCAATGGACTGTTGATGCACTTAGCCCCTCTCACGTGCTGCCTCTGATGGACCTGCTCTGTTGGGCACATCGCCCTGTTGATGCTCTGATACTGCATTCTGCCCTCTGATGTGCTGACTCTGATGTACCTGCTCTGTTGTCCACAATGCCCTGTTGATGCTCTGATACTGCATTCTGCCCTCTCGTTTACTGCCTCTGATGTACCTGCTCTGTTGTTCACAATGCCCTGTTGCTGTTCTGATACTGCATTCTGCCCTCCCACGTGCTGCCTCTGATGGACCTGTCCAGTGCAATGGACTGTTGATGCACTTAGCCCCTCTCATGTGCTGCCTCTGATGGACCTGTCTAGTGCAATGGACTGCTGATGCCCTTAGCCCCTCTCACGTGCTGCCTCTGATGGACCTGTCCAGTGCAATGGACTGTTGATGCACTTAGCCCCTCTCACGTGCTGCCTCTGATGGACCTGCTCTGTTGGGCACATTGCCCTGTTGATGCTCTGATACTGCATTCTGCCCTCTGATGTGCTGACTCTGATGTACCTGGTCTGTTGTCCACAATGCCCTGTTGATGCTCTGATACTGCATTCTGCCCTCTGATGTGCTGACTCTGATGTACCTGCTCTGTTGTCCACAATGCCCTGTTGATGCTCTGATACTGCATTCTGCCCTCTCGTTTACTGCCTCTGATATACCTGCTCTGTTGGGCACAATGCCTGTTGATGCTCTGATACTGCATTCTGCCCTCTCGTTTACTGCCACTGATGGACCTGCTCTGTTGGGCACATTGCCCTGTTGATGCTCTGATACTGCATTCTGCCCTCTGATGTGCTGCCTCTGATGTTCATGCTCTGGTGCCCACTTTGCCCATACTCATGCATACACTGTGATTATACCCCTATTATGTGTAATAAAGGTAGTCAATCATGTGTCGTGGTTTGTCGTAGTCATTCCAGCTTGCGTACTACAATTGTGTATTTGTATTTGCTTGTGATCTGTGGTTTTGGTAACATGACACTCCCCCTCCCAACGTCACGGCCCTTGCAGGTATTCCCCTCCAGACAGCGATTGGTTTGTGCCTTACCTGCGTCGTCGTCGATAGTGGGCCAAGACTTGGACGTGGTGGATCGCGAAGAGCATCGGGAAAGAGTGTAGCGCTGGGTCCATGGTGGCGAGCAGCTTGCGGTGGGTATCTCTGCTATGTATGGTATCTTCGCTGTGGGGAATCCGCCGTGTTCAGACAGGTTGTTTTTCCGCAACGGTTTTATGTGTTTTTTCCGCCATCTTGATTTGGGGGACGGTCGTAGACGTCAGTCCGTACGGCGGAGTCTCTGGATTGGTTACGTCCGCCGCGTGGTCGGGTGTAGTTGGGCGGCGGTGCGTGCTCTTCCGTCACGGATGGAATTTTGACACTCTTTCCTATCCTGATATGGCAGACGGAGTGTCCGCGGCAGGTGGACACGGAAAAGGCATTTTCCGCTTACTCCAGGGCTGCGGAAGCACTTCCGTCCGCCATCCTAATGTGCCCCAAACTGTCAAGTGTGTCCCCTCACTTTGCCACAACACAGGGGGGTAACAGAAGTTCAAATACCCATAAAACCAAACAATAGAGGGCTTTAGAACTGGCTGGAGCCTGTTTATGGTTGTTAGAAACAAGGATGTCTAGTTGGGAGTGGTATAGACACTGTCCAAGTAGGGAGCCTGCCTTCTATTGAGTATAAGGGGATTACACAAGATAACCCCTGCTCACCCCCTTGGTAGCTTGGCATGAGCAGTTAGGCCTATCTCAGAGGCAATGTGTAAAGTATTTGTACATAACACACAAAGTAACGCAGTGAAAACACTACAAATGGCCACCACACCAGCTTAGAAAAATTAAGTATATTTATCTAAACCACACAAGACCAAAATGAAAAAAATCCAACATACACAACTCAAATTATGACTTTTAGAAGGTTTCCAGCAATTCTGTCGATAGGAATCAATGGATCTGTGATATTTACACAAAATACCTCAAACGTGTCAAAATCCACAGAGGAGGGAAGCATCAGAAAACACAGCGATGCATCTGTTCCTCTGTACGTGGGGAGGCGGTGCAACAGTTCTGCTGCACGAGGAGAAGGGATGTGTCAAATCCGGACTGTAGGGGGAAGTGATCCATTGATTCCAAGAGTACTGATTCCAAGATGGTTCTGGGCTGTGGGTGGTGCATCGGGAAAACTTGGCTCACAGGCACAATGCATGGAAATCCAGGACGCTCTGGGGGCTGTTGCAGTGACGGCGAACAGGTGCGTCGAGTTCTTCAGCAGTGGACCCATGATGCGTTGTTTCTGGGAGCTGCACAGAAGGGCCTGCATCAGAGTCGGTACGGTGGTCTCGGACTTTGGAGGCAGTTGTCCCAAACCTGATGCATGGCGGTTCTTCAGGTCGCTGAGAGGCGCTGAATCAATTTCTTCATCCGCATAGGGATTTTCTCCTGCACGGCAGTGTGGCATTGGAAAATACAGCCGAAGAAGCGTCATTGTTGCAGGTTTCTTCAGTTCTTTGTAGTTCTTTGCAGTAAGAACAACCTCCATGGGCACAGAACTGGATTAGACACCATAAAGCAGGTTAGTACTGCCAGCAGTGGAGTTCAAGGATACTGTAGCTGAAGTCTTTGTGTCCATGAGACTTCTTAACAGGAGGCAAGCTCTACTTCAAGCCCTTGGAGAATCTACTTACGGAGGATACCACAGCAAGGCAAAGGTCCAGTCCTTTCCACTTCCTACAGAGAGAAGCAGCAACTGCAGTCCAACCCAGCAAAGCAACACACAGCAAAGGGACAGAACTCCTGGCAGATCAGCTCTTTTTCTTGGAAGGGGTCTCTTAGTCCATATGCAAACTACACTTCTGGTTTTTAGGTCTAACACACATACCCCTTTTTCCCTTTGAAGTCTTTGTTCAGAAAGTCTCTCTTGCTCAGTAAAAACAGTTCTGTTCTCCCTGGTCCAGCCACACCACAGGGGGTGGAGACAGCATTGTGCGGGACAGCCAAAACCTATTCAGGTGCTAGTGGCAACTCCTCCCACCCCTCTAGCCCAGGATGGCTCATCAGCATATGCAGGGCACACCTCAGCTCCCTTTTTGTGAGTGCCTGCAGTGAATGCACAAACAGCGACTGTCAGTCTAAAACCAAAAGTGAATCCACAAGTAGGCAGAGGCACACAGGATGTTTAAACAAGAAAATGCCACAATTTAAAAAACACCTTTACTAAAAGAAGTGTTAATAAATGCTGTCCTTAGGGAGCCCAAACTCAAAATTTCTAGCTGTTTCCAATTGAAAGTTATACTTGTAAAATGTTACAAAGCAGCTCCAATGAGGGCCTATAGGAAAGCTAGTCCTTGCAATATTGAAAAACGAAATACACAGTATTTCACTATCAGGCCATGTAAAACACAGCAGTAAATGTCCTACCTTTCACATACAGGGCACCTTGCCCATTGGGTGCCTTGAGCCTACCGTAAGAAAAGGGAAGGTTAGGGCATGGCAAGTGGGTGCACTTGCCAGGCATACATGGCAGTTAAAACCTGCATGCGCACACACTGCAGTGGCAAGTCTGAGACAGATTTGAAAGGCTACTTGTGTGGGTGGCACCATCAGTGCTGCAGGCCCACTGGTAGCATTTGATGTACAGGCCCTAGGCACACACAATGCACTTTACTAGGGAATTGCCAGTAAATCTATTATGCCATTCATTGAGAACCAATCAGAGTAACACTTTACACAGGGAACACTTTGGCACAGATCTGCAGTGGCCATGTGCCCAGAGTACCTAAACTAGCAAAAACGAAGTCCAGCACACAGTCAAAAATACAGGAGGTACTGGAAAAAGACAAGGCAAACCACACCAATTATGCCAGATTTAACAATAGTGATTTGTTTTCCTTGCATACGTTGTGATGGACAAATGCACTGGCCTCGTGTAAAAGAGAGCTCCTGGTGTAATTCCATGGCATCACTCATCTTTGTGTGGTTTTTCAGAAGATTGTACTGTTTGTATTCAACTTTGGGAACGCAAATGAACATTTTTTGTGAGGCAACAGTAGATTAAGTTTGCAAGATGTTTCTAAACTTTACACTACCAGAGTTTGTTACCAGGTCTTTTACCTATGATTTTAGCAAAGGCTCCCTGCAAATACTAGTATGTTAACCTTCCGTTCCTTGGCTCAAATGCTATTGATCCAGCGAGACTCCAAACCAAACCTCAAAACCATCACTATATTTCCTAGGCGCTACCACACTTTACTCGTCGGTGGGGCCCATGACACCGCGAGTCACTCATACACACAATTCAACCTGCTCTCAAGATCGGTGAAGACTAGTGGAGGAGATGCTGGATTTTAGCAGAGTGTCTTATTTCATTCTAATTAATCCTAAAAATTCATACACTATATACATCTGCAGTTTATCAAATTTACCATGGAGACATTAAAACACCCCACCAATTTGGTCAATGGATCAGCTAGTAAAAGTTAACTAATGGACAACAAGACCGTCTTAATTCTCCATTTATTTAATTTTTATTTAGAGACTTACTCTCCTAGCAGGGCCTTATTTTATTTAGCCTAAATTCAATAATCACTAAAACATTTAATAGCCTAGAGAAAAGAAAAGTTACATTCAAACAGTTTACATTTATTAGCAGAATAGTACAGAACAATAAGTCAAAACCATATTACCAAGATTTCAGTAAATGTACATCAGGGTTAGGACAGGAAAGTTCCCATTAATGGCCTCTCTTTTCTTTCCTGATGTTCACCTCCCATCCGGACTCCGCACCCATCAAAAGTTAAAGTCAAGAAAATGTTAAAGTCTTTGCACCATGGAAAAATTGTTCAGTCTGACAGCATGTCAGGGTGCGAAAATAAATTCAAAAGCAAGCTCCCTCTTCACTTCCGAACATTCTCTTTTATACCCATTTTCCCTAACTATCTATCTCAAATTTGAAACTTTTAGGGTCCTCACTCAATTTAATTTGTTGGTTTAAGGGGTGGATGAGCATCACCTCATCTCCCCATTGTCTATTTTTCCGCCAAGTCATCGTTATAATCAAAATAAGGTTTCGATTGTTCTTTAACAATTTATTTTCACTTGTGTCCTTTAACTTGTCACTCGGAGCAGTATTCCCAGGTGCATGATGCGGTCATACAATTTTTGGTACACTTTTACACTCCAGGCCACGCTGAACTTGACCCACGCTGTACAGGCACAAACTGACTGCACATCTCTTGAGCATAGTTGCGCATGCGTAGATCACCACAGTTTTGGAGTCTCGCAAACCTTCCATTTTTATCGTAGACCGCATGGGCCATAAAGGGAACTATTATAGAAACAAACACAATTAAATGTTAGATTTCGAAGTATAGCCCTTCTGTTTACATCCCCTCATACTAAGGTAACCCTGTTAGTTATTACCTAGCATTCTAGCAACATTTAAGCTTTGTTTTTTACCATTTTACATCATTTTTGCCACAATTAAGACATATAGAAAGCTTCAATGCACAGGTTTTCGTTAGCTTATGACATTTGTGTACTATGGGGCCTATTAGGATAGCGGACGGACCTGCATCCGTCCGCCACCCCCGAGGTGGAGGGACCGTCCACAGGGGCAACGGTGGTCCCTCCGGTGCAATTAGGATGTGACCGCCACCCTGGCGGTCACATCCTGTATCTTTAACCGTGCGGCGGGTGCTGCTTAAAGCAGCACCCGCCGCAAGGTTAAAAATGCATGTTTAACATTTACATGCACAAAGCGGCACGCACCGCGCGGTGCCTGCCGCTTTGGTCATGTAAATGCTGGGGGGTACCATAGGTACCCCCCATGTGCACCCCCATCCCCGACACCTTGGGGGCCCGCAACGGTCCCCCAAACACCAAAGACCAAATGCTTTCCCATGGCGGAATATCCGCCGTGGAAAAGCATGTGTCAATGCACATCCTAATTTGGCTGACGGTGTCTTGCAGAGCTTGCAGACACCGCCACCAAATAGCCCTCCACAACCCGCGGATCAGCGGCGGACGGACCTGCCGTCTGCCGCTGGTCCCACCGCAATCCCACCGCCATCCTAATCTGGCAGTGGGTGATGTCTGTGGCCGCGGCGGTGAATCCGCATCCTCCAGGCCGGCGGTGGCTTCCGCCGGCCCGGAGGATGCGGATTCACCGCCATCCTAATCGGCCCCTTAGTTAGTATGACAATTTCACTCAATTAATATATTATGATTCGTAACACAAGCAAATTAGTATCCCACGTGTATTTGTGTATGTGTTTTCTATTCTACGTTGGTTAATTTCAAAACCACACGATTAATACATATTACAGGTATAGGAAAGAGTCTTTGAGAGGGGTATACAAAAACTTTTGTTTTCACCCTCGCTCCATCAACTATCTTAAAGTCTTCCAGTTTCTACTTGGCAAAGAGGTAGACATTTGGCATCTTTACCATTGAGCCTAGAGTTTCCAACCTACTAAGGCACTTTTACGACCTAAACATCCCTCAATCAAGTCATGAATCTCAATTCACAATAAATAATCGTATGTGCATGTGCTTAGTGAAGCAACTCCACTACCAGCGTAGTAGCAAAAATGAATGCTTCACTCAATGAAAAATACACAGAGGTAAAGTTGTTTCTTTCACTAAATTAACATGGAAATAACTTAATGGAACATATATATTTTCAGTATAAACATTAGACATGAAATTTCAAATGTGTGCAAATTTGATAAACTGCTTCTGCAAATATTGTTTTGGAAACCATGAGCAGGCACTATATGAAAACTAAGATTTGCATCATCTCCTTTTGGTCAGAAAAAATGAATACTAACGAATAACAGTAAGACATTCCCCCTGTAACCAAACTACCCAAAACTGAACAAGAGAGACTTTGGAGAATATAGAACCAAAATACAGAACAGGGTAAAGCAGAGCCTCTAAAAGGGTCACTCCAATTGTACATCTTACAAGAATGCACAGGATATTGAGTCATAGAGTAGTGAATTCCCTGCAGCTTTTCACACCATCTGAACCTAGATGATTTTCCAATTTCTTCATCTCTTCGTTTGCACATTTACCTACCCTATGTCGAATAGGGATCACTGACAGAATATCGACAGTCACAATATTGAGATGACAAAATATCGACGTCAAAATATCGACCACAAAATATCGACTTCCTATCTTCAAACAGGTAAGTACAAAAATATCGACTCCAAAATATCGAGTGTAAAAAATATAGACTGTCAAAATATCGAATTTTTTAAATGTCTTAAAAGTAATTTAAAAGTAATATAATAATAAATAAAATTATTTTTAACTTATTTAAAATACTTAAATAAACATAACATTAAAACATAATTAATATAACTTTAAAAAAAATATATATTTTTAATACATATACATATATATATAGATATTATTAACAAAACATATACAGTATTTTTACCGTAGGATAGCAAGAGGTTTAATTTTACTGTAACGACTCCAGTGAGTGCAACAGAAGTGAAAGCGTTGGATAGCGTAGGGGTAAAAATTACTATTCCCACTCCAGAGAGTGCAACAGTAGGGAAAACGTTGGATAGCGTAGGGGTTAAAATTACTATTCCAACTCCAGAGAGTGCAACAGTAGGGAAAGTGTTGGATAGTGCAGGGGTAAAAATTACTATTCCAACTCCAGTGAGTGCAATAGTAGGGAAAGTAAATACTTCATATATAAATATAAATAACATAAATAGAAATACCAATTACAAAATAATGAAAATATTTTACAATTGTATAAAATATTTTAAATAATTATTTATAAATGCAAATTAAAATTATTTAATTATAAAAATTACCTGCTAATACTAATTAATTACCTATTAACAATAAATTAATTTACAATTTAAAAATGTATCTATTAATTTTAATTACCAATTATATTTTAATTAATTACCTATTAAAAATTATTTAACAATTAATTCTAAATAAATACCAATAAATTAAATGACATATTTAATTAATTATAATTAATTTACTTATCACCCTATTCCCCTATAAACACACAACCTGCTACAGAAAATAATTTAATGAAATTAAAATATTTATCAATTAATCAATTAAAAATATTTACCAATTAAATTTTAATTAATTACCAATTATTATTTAATTAACAATTAATTCAAAATAATTAACAATAAATAAATTAACCTATTTAATTAATTATAATTATATTACTTCCGACCCTATTCCCCTATAAACCCACAACCCGCTACAGAAAATAATTTTATAAAATTAACATACTTCTCAATTAATCAATTATAATTAATTACCAATTAATAATTAGTTATCAATTAATTCTAAATAAATATCAATAAATAAATTAACAAATTTAATTAATTATAATTAAATTACTTCCCACCCTATTCCCCTATGAACCCACAACCCGCTACAGAATTATATTACACAAAAAATAAAAAATAATATTAACTTACCTTAAATTCGATATTTTTGTTGTCTATATTATGTTTAGTCAATATTATGTCCATTCTATATTTTTGATTCGATATTATGTCCATTCTATTCGATATTAATTTTTTCTAGTCGATCTTTTTGTTGTCTATATTATGTCTAGTCGATATTATGTCCATTCTATATTTTTAACTCGATATTCTGTCCAATCGAAATAAAAAAATCGATATTATGACTGCACACCGTCGAATAGTACTAGAAAGTCCAGTTCTAAAAATCATACCACAAAAATATTGTTGAAAAAAAAAATATTGGCCACCAAAATAATGACTTTGGGCCCGGTTTAATTGTTGGTGGATGGAGAAATCTCCGTTGGCCAGGCGATTAACACGGCCAGCGATAATCATCGCTGGCCATGCTTAGCGATAATTATATTATCAGAGGCTATCTCTGGTATTTATCGCCCTGGTAGCGTGTAATTAACAACACGTTACGCCAGGGCGATACAAATTCCAGAGATATCGAGATTATCTCCCTTTTGCAGGGAACATCGCTGGTTTTCCAGCGATGTTCCCTGCAAAAAGGTGATAACCTTGCTGATATGACCCACAGGGTAGTTTCAGCTTAATCCACCCCCTATGTTAGGGATGGCTAAGTGAGGATTTTAGCAAACGTTAGATTTTGTCGAAAACAGTAGTTTTCACCAAAATCTAACGTGTGCTAAAATCAGGTGGGCTGCCTTGTAAATATTGCGATGTAAACATCAGCGATATTTGCATGGTAGTCCATCTTAGGTATGCCCAGTAACGCCCACTTTGCATCTCATTGGAGATGCAAAGGGAGGAGTTGGGTAAAGGGTACTAACATGCGATTATGCATGTTAGCACCCTCTTGTAAATAGGGCGCTGGTCTTATCTCTGCTTTTTTGGCTTTGTAAGCCAAAAAAGTTGGGATAAAGCCCTTGTAAATATGCCCCGTAATGTCCACCAGGCCAAGACTATTCAGCCCGCCAAATTTAGAAATCACCCCCAAGCCAGTGGTCATTTCGAAATCACTGTCAGGAACTGCCATCAGATAGGTTCCTGTCAATGCTGTTTAAAGTTTGGTCCCAATCTCTCTCAACATGACGGAGCTTCTATCAAATGTATTATTATTTTTTTTCAGAAAGAGAATACTAAAGCATGATTTTCTTTTTGAAAAGAAAATGGTACCTTTGTCATGGGAGTCCTATCCTATGGTGAGGGGAGCATTTATCAGTTTTTACTGCCCCTTGCCACCAAGATTTTCCTAGCGGTGACAGGCAGTGAACACTGACTTTCAATTCTACCCATCCAAATTAGGTGGGTGGAATTAGAGGGCAGCCTTTAACGGCCCTTTTTCTGTCAGGCCGTCATAGGAGTATAAACAAATTGGGGACAGAGTAGTCTTCACTGTGATTAAGCCAAAGTTCTGCCTGCATTTAACTCGGACAGACAGACCATTACCTTGATAGTAAGCATATTTTGTCACCATTCTGATGGAGTATACTTACGGCTAACAATTAAATCAGGCCCTAAGTAACTATATTGATTTCCTCTCAGAATTGCATTTGGTGTGTGAGCTATAGTTTGAATAAGTATTGGGGGAGTTATAGATTCTGACCCTAACTATAACTTGTGAGTTTTAGTGGTTCTTTGGTTTCAATTCGTAACCATAATTGCACTTTAACTTTGGTTTTTGAAGTGAATATTATTAACATATGACAACCATAACTTCACTTTAACCTTACATTTTTCAGTAAATTTCAGGATTTTCTTTATCTGTTTCCACATCAAAGAATTTCCTACATCCATCCCCATGCAGTAGCCAGGCCCAGTTTCAGACAACTTTTGACTGTACTCAGTGTGGGTTGAACACAAGACCTAGCTTCTGGCCACAAGGCCTGGCTTCTGGCCAGGTCCTGTTCCCAACTGTTAATGGCCAGCTAAACCCCACTTTGATATACTATGTATATCTATATATACACTTAAAGGCATGCGTAGTAAAGACACATTCGATGTAAAAGTTTGTGTGGTGAATGTGAATGTGTTGTAAAGCCTGCTTGGTAAATGCATGCATGGTTCTGACGGCTTTGTAAAGGCTGTTTCTCCTACTGTTGGGCATGCAGAGCACTGGTTGTGATACCCACTTAAGTAGCCAGTGACACATGTCTCAGGCCAGCCATTGCAGAGCTTGTGAGTGCAGTTATAAGCTGCCATGTCAACCTGGCAAAACAAACCCTTCATTTGACGGTGTAGCCAAGTGCACACTTTTGTCTCCAAATAGGTTCACTGAATGGTTAAGCCATTTTTTCATAATTTTTTAACATTTCGCGTGCAGCCAGGAAACATGGTCTGCCTGAACATGCAAACACATAGTTTTCAGTTACATGTTTTACAATTCAGAACTGGAAAATTATATAATTGACGTTTCATTTAAAAGCTGAGGGTGGGAGGGATATTCCAGCGAGGTGCCTGGGGAGGTTTTGTTAACAGGGAGTGGGCCATTGGTTATGGCAGCCATCGGATGATCAGTAAACTGGGGTAACTGGGGAGGTGTTTGGAGCAGTGCTCTATGGGATCTGTAGTTGCGAAAATACTGGGGATGATAGACCCGTTTAGTATGATTGGCTGATTAGGAGGGGTGGAGTTACGTCATGCAAGTTTAAAAGGAAAACAGCAGTAAAGAATGGGATACTGTTTGGCATAAGGAGAGAAGATGTTGGGAAGGAGATTACTATGTTACGAGATGAAGGTGTGGGAGAAGTTTTACACAGTCGGTGAGGTCACTGACCATGTCATGAGTGATGTAATATGTGACGTCATTAGCAGTGCATTGCACGTGCAAGTTATAGTGAGTCCAACTAACTATAACGTGGGAATTTCAATGGTTTTATGGCAGTAAAATTTCCAGCTAACTATAACTGGTGTGAAACCTATGGTTTTTTCAGTGAATTTAATAGGTTTTTTAAATGCGAATTCCTAACTATAACTGGTGTGAATTTCAATGGTTTTTTAATAGCAAATCTCTATAGGTATGAAAAGTAATATTTTTTATAACGAATTTTATATTGTATAATTATGTAATAGTATTTTTTTTATGTTTCTTTTTTTATTTTTTTTTATTTTTTTGCCCCGGAGCGCTCCCGGGACGCGTACCGATGCGCTCACCGGTAAGCGCAGTGCTACGGCGCGCCCCGGGGCGCGTACCGGTGAGCGTCCCGTTAGCGCTATTCCCGCGAATTAAAACAACATCGTGACATATCGCGTAGCCGTGTGATGTGTCATATGACGCACTGCGGAAGCGCACCCGGAAGCACCCGAGCGCATACGATCGCGCAACGTAAGTGCCGCCGGGCGCGCCCCAGGGCGCGATAACGGGCGCGACAACGGGCACGCCCCGGGGCGCGTAGCGTAAGCGCGTCGGTTCATATGACCTGAAAATAACACTTTTCATTGGTGCAGAACAGTTTTGGTTTCCAAATGATGAAAGTCCGGGTCATGTGACCTGAAAATAACACTTTTCATTGGTCCAGGACAGTTTTTTTTTTCCAAATGATGAAAGCCCCCACCTTTTTTCCTTATTCTGACTTTGTCCTTTGACTGAGGAAGACCTGTTTGGAGATCTGTCACTAATCTTTTGTACTTTAAAATGGCTACAGTAGCAGCAGCAGCTGGAGCATCTGCACCACCACCACCACCACCACCACCAAGAGGACCACCACAACATCACATTGGTGGTCAAGAAGAAGAAGAGGAGGAGAAGGAGGAGTGGGGAAGAAGGACATTCCTGCCAGAAGACAATACCCCATATAGGCCAAAGGAGCACATTGTATGGGAGTTTTTTTCCATCCCAGAGGGCAGGAAGAAAGTGAATGCGCAAAGGTGACTTGCCGAATCTGTGGCATGGAACTTTCAAGGGGGAACCCTAATAAGAAATATTCATTTGGCAATTACACCATGATTCGGCATATGCAGCGCAAGCATCCCAACAACTATGCTGCTGCAGAGGTGAGAGAACTGGCCAGTAACCCTCCCCAATCTTCACCCAGCACCTCCAAAAGAAAGCAACCCACTCCATCGGGACCAGAGACAAGGGAGACGATGCTAATCATACAACCACGGTTTGGTGAATTCAGGATCACATGTATTTTTTGTGGTAAGACCATCAGCTATGGTGAGCAGAGCGTGAAGCTCATCGTCCTTGCTGGTGACAACCACAATTGACACAAAAAACCCTAATTTTTTCCTGATTTTTTTTTGCTCCAGTTGAGCCGCTTACAATTCCCTGTTTTTTGTTTCTCCCCATAAAAAATACAAAAAAATATAAAACTGTTCTGAAAAGCCAAAACGGTAACAAATATTCAAAAAAACAATAAAAAAAATATAAAACAACAAAAAGAATAAAAAAACAGTCCTTTTAGAACTACCTCCAATTTATAAAAAAAATGCTACATTTTTTAAAAACTCTGTCATTCTTTTTTCTCCAGGGTACGCGCCCCGGGGAGCGCACCAAAAAAAAAAGAAAAAAAATAATGAAGGAGTGAGCATGAGGGAAGGGGACAGAGAGAGTGATGTTAAGAGAAAGAGAGCTAGAGGGAGCAACACAGAGGGACTGTGTATTACATAGTAAGACAGAGAGAAGGTGTAATAGGGTGTAAGTGAGAAAAGGAAAATAAATAAGGGAGCGAGAGAAGGGAAGAGAGAGGAAGAAAACTAAAGCAGAGGTACTGGGAGAATGTGAGTGGGTTTTGAAAGTAAAGGGAAGCATAGTAAAGGATGGGGAATGAGGGGTAGTGACTGAACCGGAGTAAAGGAACAACGGTGATGGAGGGCTAGAAAAGAGCAGTGACTGTAAGTAAAGAGGGGTGAAAGAGGGTGGATAAAAGTGAATAAGGGTAAGACATGGGGAGTGACAGAGAGAAAAGAGAGAGAGAGTATAGGAAGGAGTGACTGAAAGGTAGTGAGTGAAGCAGCAAAGAAAGGTAAGTGAGGGATTGTGGGTGAGTTGTAGGGAGTGAGCATGACGAAAGAGTATTGACAGAATGAGGGGACAGAGACAGTGACGATAAGAGAGACAGAGTGAGGGAACGGAAATGAGGAACTGTGAGAACAGACGGACTGAGAGAAGGAGTGACAGGAGTAAAGTAAATGATTAAGGGAAAGGGAATGAGTGAGGGAGCAAAGGAAGGGAACAGAGGGTAAGGGAAGTAAAGCAGGGGGACTGAAAGAAGTTGAATGTGGGAGGGGAGTTAGGGAAAGGGGAGTAAACATGGAGGATAAGAATAAGTTAGGGAAGCAGAGTAAGGAAACAGGAGTGAGGTAGGGTGAGAGAATAATAGTGAGGTTAAAGCAAAGGGTGATGACAAACTACATTTTTTTTAGTCACACTTACCATATAATTAATGTAACTTTAATTACATTTTTTTACTACACTTTGTATCTGTGAAACAGAGAAGGAAATATAAGTTATAATTAGTAAAATATATATTTTAAATTAAAAGATACAAATGAAGAGGTTAAAAATCATAAAAGTGTACTAAGAAATAAAGTAAGAGTGAAGGACACAGAAAGGGAAATAAAGTAATGTAGAAGGACAAAACGAGGGTTAAAGAAATAGAAGGAGAGCAAATTACTAAGAGTAAGGCATATAGATTCACTGACAGAGAGGAAGAGAAGAAGAGAGAAATGAACTGAAGGTAAGAAAGATACTAAAAGAATGTGAGTTAGCAAAACTAAATCAGGACCCAGGAGTAAGTAAAAAGACAATGACTGAGAGGGAAAGGAGTCTAATTAAGGATGCATTTAGAAGAATGAGGAATGGAAGATAACTGAGAGTAAGTGAAGGAGAGTCATAGAGTGAAGGGATGAAGCGAGAGAGGATTATATAGAAGGATTGAGGGAAAAGGAGTGAGGAAGTCAGTAGACCAAGAAACTAAGGCAAGGACTGAGTGAAGTGGAGTACAATGAGTGAGGAAAGGAACATGAGTAAGGGAGCAAAAGAAGGAAAGATAGGGGAAGAGGACTAAAGCAGTGGTACTGAGAGAAAGTGATTCGGTGATGAAAGTAAAGAGAAGAACATTGAAAGATAGGAAATGAGGAGTAGTAATGGAACCGGACTAAAAGAAATGGGGTGAAGAATGATGAGAGAGGAGCAGTGAAGTTGTTGTAAGAGAAATGATAGAAGGTAGATAAACACAAGTGAACATAACACAAGGAGAGTGAGGGACTGAGGACATAGAGGTAGTGAACGGAAAATAGAGAGAAGAGGTAAAAAAAAGGGAGCAAACAAAGATAAGCGAGGGACAGTGGGTGAGTTATAGTGATAAACTGCAACAATACTGGTGAGTGAGTAAAGAGGAATTACTAAAAGAGCAAAGGAGGAAAAGGCGGAAAAGGGAAGTAAAACAGAGAGACTGAAAGCTGAAAAGTGATGCAAGGGAGAGAGGGGATGCAGACAGTTGAAATGGAAATGAGGGGTTGTGAAAGAAGTGCAGTAAATGAATGGATGTGAAATAAAGTGAGAGAAAGGCAGTGTGAGTGAGTAAAGAGAGCTGAAACAGAGAGGAAAAAGGAAAGTGAGTGTGAGACAAGGGGAATACAATATAAACTACACAATACAAACTATAGAATAATTTATACAACATGTTAGATAGTTTATTTTTGTTGTTCTCCGAACATATTGAATTTCACTAAAAACAGTGAGTTCAAACTATTCATCATATTACAGCAGGAAAAAAAAACACAATCAAAAAGATTGTGTTTAAAAAAAAACATATAAACTTACAAATCACATATATACACTAATCTTTGATTCACTTACTTTTCCTTTAGGTCAAATAGTACATCATGAAGGTCCTTTTCGTTGGAAGGTACTCTGCTGTTCTCTAAAAATTCCATTTCATCGACTCTCTAGAAAAAAAGCTCCAAGAACATCTGAAATATGTTTCAATGTTTTCATATACTCCTTCTGTTCAGTCATGACTCTTTGCTCATTCCTTCACCTTTCCTTAAGGCCAAATAGTGTCAGATGTATCAGTATATTTTCAAATTACTTAAAACAAACTCTAAAATTACAGTTTTCCCGATGTTCTGAAAGAAAGGCTCAAACAACATTTTCACAATATTTAAATATTCATAATTCCAGCTCTGGCTCTCTCATGTTGAACATTTCCTATAATACTGATATCACTTAATATGCGATCCACTTACCGTACCTTTATGAGAACTATAATTTTTATACTATCTTCTTTTACTCACAATATAATTTTAAACAGCAAACTAACTTTTATTAACTGCTCCCATCTTCATAGGGCAATTACCTTTACTTAAATTTTGGTTCTAAAAACACTAGGTATGATTTTTTTAAGTCAAAAGGCAAACGTTGTTTGAAAGTCAAATGAGTGTCACTACAGTTAGTCCAACCTTTACGACATTTTAAATAGCATGTGTAATGCCCTGATGTTGTTGAAGGACCGTCATGATAAATAATAGCTACAGTTGCAAAAGTTCTTCCTGAAATTGATAACTGAGAAGCCACAACATTTTTAATAGAAGTTGACAATTTACTTCCATCAGGTCTACATCGTTGGAACATTAAAATGACATATTTACCATAAGTTTGTAAAAATAATGTGGACAGCATTGCAGACTTACATTGGGTACACACCATATTATGATCAGCTGCTTTAACTAGTTTATTAAAAGACACTGATTTGCAGTCTGGTAAAGTCAAATATATAAATCTTTCAGTGTCTATTCTAGTACTACTTGATAAACTACAGTTGTCGCAGTCATACTGCCCTTGATAAGAAAGGCTAAAAAGATTTTTTATATCTACACCTTCATCTTCCAATACATCAAACATATACATTAAAAATTCCTGACAATCCTGCTGAATAATCTGTGAAAATTGATTTTGACCAGAACATATGTCTAGAAGATTTCGAATTTCTGAAACACTTTCTATTTTTGCTCTATCACTGCTACATTTCTCAAACACAGAATTCAATAAACAGCAGAATGTTTCATCCCGATTATCAACAATCTGTTCTTGTAAATTCTGAAGAAAAAAAACAACATTAAGCACTACATTAGCATAGCAGTTGACACCAGAACTGTTTTCAAACTGAAATCCAACAACATCTTCAACAGAATCCTTTTTCTTTCTGCTTACAATTACAGTTTGATCTACTTTTTGTCTTTCTGCTACTACCTCACTGCAATTATACTCATTTCTTCTTTTTGGGCCTACCACACGTTTTTCAAAGGATATTGAGGCAAATGTGGAGCATACTCTCTTCTTAACCTATTGTATTCTTTAACACAATCTAGATGAGCACAAATCTTTGTTTCATCACACTCAATCAAGTACAATCCTGATAAAGTTCTGACTCGTGATAATGCCACATATGCCATATCCTCTTTAAACACAGAACTTCCAATGTTCACCAAAGCACTATCTACACTTAAACCTTGAGATTTATGAATTGTCACCGCATATGCCAAAACAAACAGGAAACTGTTTTCGGCGAACATATAAGTCTTTCACAAGCAAAAATCTAGCTGAACAACGACAAATTTGTTCTATTTCGTCAATGCCATCAAATTTAATTTTTAAAATTTCAATTCCATCTCTATTTTTCTAATTCACAAAATCAACAACATGACCCATTGCTCCATTTACCAGACCTCTTTCAACATTTAAATTCCTTCTCAAAATGATACGACAATTTAAACACACATTCAGAGTCTTTTCAAAACCAGCAGTTTTAGATATACTCTTCTCTAATTAATCCAATTTTGATTTCAAATTTTCAGACAAAATAATTGTTGCTCCCATATGCTCTATTTTATCTATAGCTTCCAGTTTCACAAACTCTTCATTTTCTAACTTTAACATTTTGTTGTTGAAGATGGAACATTCTTTCAGAGTTGGCATCAAACATATCCCAGATTTGTTCTCGTTAATTTTCTTAAAAATATTCTCTGGAAGAATGTTTTCATTTGGATACAAATTTGAAATTAATCATGCATGTAATGCTTCTTTCCCATGCTCACTTACTTTTCCATCTTACATCTTGTAGAATATTTTTATAATCTTCATCCTTTGCCTGTCGCATATTTTGAAGTAGTTCTGCATAATTAAAATTTAACCATATATTAACGTTTCCAATGCTTCCTAGGCACTTCCTGGTATCTTCATGCGTGACCATTTTAAACACTGGTTGTCCTTTCACTGGAGTCAACTGCAGTAGATCTCCAAAAACAATAATGTGTTTTCCTCCGAATAAGACATCATAGTCTGTTCTAAGAATTTCTTGCATTCTCAAATGCACAAAGCAAGCATTAGATTTGAGACCATGCTTACCTCATAAATGATAAGAAGTTCCATTTTCTTCAGGACTCTGGAAACTTCAGAACAAGCATCTCCAGATAGCTTGTGGTATTGTAATTTGTTATCATGCTCAACTGGTAGCATCAGTAAACAATGTAAAGTAATCCCTTTAATGTTATGTGCTGCCAGCCCAGGTGGAGCAGTAACAACACAAAACAGCGGTGATTCAGTCCTTTTCTGCAGATAAGTTGCAATTGCTTTAATCAGAAAACTTTTTTCAGTTCCCGCTTCTCCACTCACATACAGTCGGACAGGCTTAAATGATGTACATGAGCACTCTTTTTTCTCATGACTGAATCCATGTTCAACCTGTTCTGTGACTTTGTCATATATCTGTTTCTGCTCAATGTTTAGTTGTTTCACCAAATCTTCTAAGTTAATTACATCCTCTTCAGCTTGTTCCATAGCTCTTTCCACCTCATCCATGGCAGTGGCAGCCTCATTTTGAATAATTGGTCCTCCTAGTGGATCCTGACTCAATGAAGTAGAACTCTGACTGTCTTGAGAACTGTCCCTCGCAATCTCTGCAGCAATTGTTGCTTCTTGCTCTATTTCTTCGTTCAACATTTGCAGATAATTTGGAAAAACAGGACATTCTATGGTATCCTTGGTTGCATTAAAAGAGTCTTCGTAACAGAGAAAATCTCCAAGTAGTTCCTCTTCTGTACGCCATGGTTTAAAGAGTTGCAAAAGAGCCAAATAGTAAAAATCCCTTTTGTCTGGATTTTCGCAACTTAATTTTTGATGATTAATCAAATGACCTTTTCTCTGTTTCACTAGACATCCTTCACATCCAATGACAGCATATATTTCATTATTGATATCAGGCGGGGCTGCGAGTGAAGAGCAGGCGCAGGAGCGGGACTACAGCTCCCAGGAGCGCCTGCCTGCCCAAATTGTGACCACCTGGGCCGCTCTCCCTGTCTGCTCCTCCCCCTCCCATTACATTGTACATAAATTGACACTGCCATCACCGCTGCGCGGTAGCGCCGGGAGAAGCCCGGGACAAGGGCGGGACCGTCTGTGGCCGTCCGGGGCCGAAGGAGGCCGGGCTGGGCCCCCCTTTTTCCATTTTCAGGCTTGTGTTCTATTATTTTCATCATTACTATTCAGTTGATATTTGTCTTCCAGGTTTAGTTAGTTACTGGAGGTTATAAGGGTGTTAACAATTATGGCAAATACCCTAAATACCTCTACCTTACTGACTTCTGTGGGGGATGCTGAATCTGTGGTGATGGGGCCCTTAGATTCGTATTTTAAGCGTCTGCCCCAAGATATTGATAGGGAAATTGTCTTGGCGGAAAGACGCGCTGGTCGAAGGTTATCGATCGAACTGATGAAAAACCCCCTAGAAAAACACTTAGGACAAAGTTACCCTGCATTAGTCACCCCGTTATCATCTACAGTATTACCATCGACACAAGAAACACTGTACGATATATCTGTTTGTAATGAGCTGTTGGGTGCCTCTCCTATAGATACAGTGGTTACTGCCCCTTCTTCAGAGCATTTAAAGGGCCCTAACATTTCGTGTATGGGACACAATGTGACACCAAAAGCAATTGTTCAAGTACACGCTGTTAAGCCCAAAGCATGTACAAAGAGGAAGAGGGTTACTACTCTAAAAAAATCCATAGTCCCTAACCCAGTAAGGAAGGTTAGGAAACTGGCATTTAAAACTCCCTTAACCGATGTTCGAGCTGAACAACTGAGTGGGGTAATAAGTGGGGTAATAAGGGGGGAGGAATCGGCTATTGTAATAGATTTAGAAAATCCTAAGACTCCAGCATTAGCTACAATAGAAATAACCCCCCCTACTATAGCATCCCCAGGGCAAATGAGGAGTTATCCGGATCAGTTATTGGACCTGGAAAAACTTATACGTTCCCTCTTAAGTCCGCTTGAGACCAAACTGGAGAAGTTAGCAAAACAACTTGATCACCTGGAACAAACCAGTTTGGATAACTTTTTCTCAGTAAAATCTTTAATTAAGGCTCAGAATAAATCGGTTGAGAATGGGCACCATAATAATCCAGTTGAGCAAAGCTTGGGTGCCATAGTGGCCGAGTTGTCTTCCACTAAAGTAAGTGGGGTTTCTACCCAGCAGAAACAGGGTTTGAATAATAATAATAAAAAAAATCCCCCAGCACTCCGACCACTGGTTAAGAATAGTGGCCCTGAGTGTTCAAATACCAACTGTACTAGCACAATGGTAAATAGTATTAAGGATAGTACGATAAACTGTGCCCCTGTGGTTCAGAAAAAGAGCGCCCCTTTACCTCCTGCTATGGTTTGCGCCCAGGGGACATTGATAGATATAGATAAATACCCTGTTACAATTGCTGATGGTTTAAAAGGGCCGCCTGCCCCCCAAGTAGAAAATAAGGGTGGAAATGTAGGAAATGGTAATCAAAAAATCGGTGGAAATATCGCTAGTATGGCTATGGGAAATAGTGCTCCTGTGAGTGTTGTTGTGCCAGAGCACTGCCCACCAAAAACTTACGCTAATAGACTTCCAACCCGGACTCCCCCAGTTCAACTTACCCCCGATTCTTATCCATACGTGGCCATTCTTACCAATGTTCCTCCTCTACCAAATGGCCAAAGGGAGACCTACGATATGTTAAAAAATAAAGCCATGCACTGGCTGCGGGTAAATAGACCCCTGCCAGGAGACGTGGATGGATTGATCATTGGGGTTAGAAGGGTCAATTGGATTGGGAACACTTTTAAAAAGCAGGGGGGTGAGTGTATTATAATTAATTTTCAAGATCCAAGGGTAGTAGGGATAATTACAAAACCTGGATGGAATATTAGCTTCGGTGGGATTGGCGTGGTGGATCTGACCTTTTTTTACCCAAGAACTCAGTCATACCACCAAGGGGGGATTGAGCCACTGAGATCTACTTTGCCTCCACGGCTGGAGGTTAGCTCTTTCCCTGCTCCATTTTTGTGTCCACATGATGGTTATAATCAGGTTTATGATCCTAATGGTGGCGCAGGGTATTTGAGACGGGGATATCCACAAAATTTACCAACGCACTATAACTCAGGCCCTATTATGGATTTGGTTAACCGTTTTAATCCTTTATGTGATCTGAACACTAACGGTTGACTACCCATTCTCCCAACGGCACCTACAATAGTTACACCAGAGACGGCACCTACAATAGTTACACCAGAGACGGTAAACTCTTCATCATGTTCATTTATGACCTGGAACGTTGCAGGAATAAGAACTAAAAGGTCGGACCCTACCTGGATAAAATATATTTCAAAACACAAGGTGATAGGTCTGCAAGAAACATGGGACACTTCACCTTCTTTTTCTTTAGATGGTTTCCTAAGTTTCACAGCACCCGCTAGCAGTAGTAATGCGGGGAGAGCAAAAGGAGGGCTTATCACACTTTTTTCTCTAGATTTAGCAGGATCTTTTAATTTACTAAATTCAGGTTCCCCAAACATTTTAGCGATAGAATGGTTAGTCTCACCTAGTTGCATTATATTAGTAATTAATTTTTACAATGCCTGGGGTGGACTAAATGAATTGGAACATGTCCACTGCTTGGAGAACCTCGTAAATAAATACAGTCAAAATTCAAATACTCCATTCGAAATTTTCTTAATGGGCGATTTTAATAGCCACAAATGTGATTTGTTTTGTCACTCAATAGACGCAGATACCCCGGCTGGAGCCTGCATCCCCCACTTCGAACACACTAAAATGGGGGAGTCTCTTGATTTACTGTGTGCTAATTTTAATTTATATGAACCATACAAAACTGTTTCAAATGAGAAGGTCCCCACTTTTAAAGGAACAACTAAGGGGACGATCATTGATTACATATTTATGTCCATAGGCGTAATCTTTAAGACGAGTGAATATAAGGCTACTGTCTCACCCCATAGTGATCATAACCCTCTGTCAACTGTAGTTCACTGGAGTGACTTATGGCGCAGACAGGTGGATCAGCCCCGGGTCTGCGCCTTGGCGGTGCCCAGTGACCAGGGCAGACGGCTTAGATGGGGCAGGGCTATGGAGGAACGGTTTATGGAAACCCTACTCCCCAAAATTGAGCAGCCAATAGAAACTTGTCTTGATCAGACTGCCTCGAATCTTCAGGTTATTACAGCTTTTAACAGTATTTGTGCACAAACCGTCAAGGATCTTCTAAAACCTAAATCAAAGTACCCTACAATGCCCCACAAATGGTTTGATAATAAATGCTCAAGGTCATACAGAGAATTAAAATTGGCTCTTAAGGCTAAAGAAAGGGATAAAGAGCTAATCTCTCACCTGAGACGGGCTTATAAAGCCAACGTGAGGGCAAGGAAAGATGAGATTAAGAATAATGCTTGGAATGATTTACTCAATGTAGATGTTTTAAAAGATAGTAAACATTTCTGGGAAATTATTAATCACCCCTTTTTTATAGGGGAGAACAATCTGAACACAGACTGTGTAATTCCCGATGAGAGATGGGTACAGCATTTTAGTAATATTTATGGGGGTGAACCTCCAACTTGCCCAACTGCTACTGAAACTGCCTATGGTGCAATCATAGTGGCATTTACGGAAGAGCGTGTCCTAAAGGCCATTATGGACACTACAAAAAATAAGGCCCCTGGCCCTGACGGTGTCCCGGCAGACTTTTTTAAATTCTGCCCAGTAATCTGGAGTAAAGTTCTGTCCAGAGTGTTTAGAGCAGCAGCCGAAGGATTCTTACCACAAACATGGGCAACATCCATAATAGTTCCCATTTTTAAAAAGGGAAATCGGGAGGACCCTGGGTGTTATCGCCCAATTTCCCTTATTGACTCTACTTTTAAAATCTTAGGTAGAGTCCTATTGGTTCAACTAAGGGAAAATTTAGATTTGAATGGGGGACTCTCGAATATTCAATACGGCTTTCGTGAGAACAGAGGGACACTGGAACAATGCTCCAATCTCCATCTTCTAGTCTCCAGGTATACGGTGGCCGGGGAGGGGTCAGTTTACTTGGCATTTATGGACCTTTCCTCGGCCTTCGACCTGGTGAATAGGAGTAAGCTATGGACTATTCTTTTGGAGCTAGGCATAGAGGAGTCCTTGGTGGCATTTATGGCAAGGTTACACCAAGATCTTGAGGCAAAAATAAGAGTCACCAGGGATGGAAGGTGCACGGAAAGTTTTAAATCTGAAAAAGGGGTGCGCCAAGGTTGTATCTTGGCCCCCCTTCTTTTTACTATTTATATAAATGGCCTGGGAAAACACTTAGAAACAGGATTGGCGGATGTTCCCCGTATAGGAGGAGTGCAGATCCCAGCCCTCCTATACGCGGACGATGCCGTCCTGATAGCCCGCACAGGGATTAGCTTACAGATCCTTCTGGACCGTTTTGGTTCTTTCATGGAAAATCTAGATTTGAAAATTAATGTCTCCAAGTCCCATACTATGATTATTGGTCGCAAAGTGAATATGTGCCAGAAAAAATCTTTTATTTGCAAAGGGGAGATTCTTTCTAGGGTTCCAGTCTTTCCTTATCTGGGAGTCCTTTTTGACCAAAGAGGGTCTTGGGCCCCCCAGATTAAAGCAAAAAGTCTTAGTCTAGCACGATCCTCATCAGCCGTGTTGGCTTTTGCAAAAAGATTGGGAGCCAAACCAATGGAGGCGCTTATCAAAATATATAATAGTAAGTGCGTCCCAATTGCTATGTATGGTTCCGCTATTTGGGGCTATGTAGAGACGGCAAAGTTACAGAGGATAGAAAATGGTTTCATTAGGAAAATTTTATTTGTCCCTGATTCCACACCCACTTTCTCTATTCATGAGGAATTAGGTTTACCATATATCGCTGACAAATTAAAATTAGCCCCCCTCCTTTTTTGGGCCAAAACATGGCTGAACCCCGAGCTAACGTTAAACCACGCCATCCTTAAGGACGTTATTGCAAGGGATAACGCCATGAGAATCCCCTGGCTAAAATATATTAAATCTACATTATTTATGCTGGGGAGGCCAGAACTTTTTAATGACCCAACTAGCATCAGGAGGGAGGATGTCAGATTGATTAAGCAGATGTTTCTGGAGAGGGCTTGTATGGATAGAGAAGAATTGGAATTGAGGAAACCTATGGTGAGGGCACATATTGCCCTAACAATTTCGCCCACCATGGAACCCTATTTAAAAATTGTGACTAATCCTCTCCATAGGCTTCTCTTGACTAAATTTAGGATGAACTTAATCCAGTACTCTCTAGGAAACTTTCCGGTTTGGTCAAAACCTGATGATGGCCCACCATGTGGATGTGACCAATTTTCAGTCCAAGATACCCTCCATTTTTTATTCTTCTGTGACTTTTATTGTAGTGAAAGGAAAAAATATCTGTTCCCTGTGTTGAAAGCGGCGGGCTTTTCTCAAGTTAGGCCAGCCTTAATTTTTCTCCAAATGCTAGCGGATACTTACACTATGTTTAGTGTTGCTAGTTTTTTAACTGCTGCATTTAGATCGAGGAAAAAAAGACTACCCCGGACAGACCTTTTTTAAACTTAAAATTGTTCTTAAAAGAAAAACTTTTAATATTTGTAAATATATTTGTATTTGGGAGTAATAACCTGAGGATATGTAATCACTATGCAGAAATCTGTTTTGTAATTAGATCGTGTAATGTTATAATAGAATATTGTATTTGTGTTTGTTTTATGTCTTTTATGATTTTAACAAAAATCGAATAAAGAGTATTTTGACTGACTGACATTATTGATATCTTCTCTGATGTTCCTCTTATAAATATATCTTTACAGAACTTCATAGAGACAAGCGTTCTCAAGGTAAGGACTTCTATTTGGATAGTATGTATTCAACATGTTTGTCTTCAAAATATCTGTACTTTCTGGTTCTTTCTCCGCCAAATACTCTATTTCTTGTACAGATTTCAAAACTAGGTTTTGTGTTGCAGCAAGACCTAGACTCACCCAAATGATGGTTCTAGATTTGGCATATAGACTTGCTGATGACAATCGATCAGAACATTCATATGCTCCAATTCTCGATGTGACAACATCTTCAGACTGTAACTGTATAATTCTTTGCTTAGACTCTTTTCATGTGAAATATCCTCCCACATTTCCTTCAGTTCTGTCTTTTCTTTTTTTGTGATGTAAGACGTCACATATCGAGCCACAGCAATAGAGTTGTCAGCAACAAATTGAATATCCATGTTAGCATTCCACATGGACAAAATCACTGGGTTGTAGTCGTTGATGTACTTGGATTCTTCGTTTCTTTTTAAATTGTATGTATTTTTGGGTGATTTCCTCGTCACAGTATGTCGTAGAGAAGACATCAAATTATTTACTCTTCCTTTAGAAATCACTGGTCGTGGAAAGCTGAAACGACATTTTGTGTAGAACTTTTCCTTGTTTTTGAATTTTCAACGACAATACTTCCCACAACGATGGGATTGAAAGCGTAAAACTTGTTGCCTTAAACTGTTTTCCTCGGTAGTTTTCGGAACAGCACATGTTGAATACTCTTCAATGAAACTCATCACTGTTTCATCCGAATCTGTTCCAAATTTGGGTGCATCTTTAATCCACAACAACATATGTATGTGAGGAGCACCTCTCGCTTGATACTCCTTTCTCCAAAAGAAATCCAAAACCTCTCCAAGGGGAGGATTTTTTTTGTTGGTAATAAAAGACATCATAGCTTAAAATCTATGATTAAAATATCTGCATACATTCACTGGATCCAAAGAACACAGTTCTCCAGGTGTTTTGAATTCTATATTTTGTATATTTGCATTTGCCTCGCGTTTAAATTGAAGTAAGTCGTCCCAAGCATACTCGGCACAGCTAAGAGTGAGGAACCATGTAGGAGTTCCTAAGTTTCTTAGCATACATTTCAATTCCCCATGACGACGGTACCAATACTCGTTTGTGTCACGCTGACATGCCATGAGATTGATTAGATGAGATTCCAAAATATTATCTTGCAGATTGACTTTCTCCATAAAGTCCCTCGCCGAAACATTTTGCAGATGTGCTCCACTTTTCAGTACATGATTTACTGCATAAGAAAGCACAGACAAGTCACTTTCATACAGTAGATGAAACAAATATGGAATACATTGACGAAACCTTGGATCTTCAGCATATAATCTTAAAGTCCGGTATTCAAATGTAGGAATTTGAAGTGCTCGATCGTCATATCGTCCACCTCGACCTGTTGGAAATAAATGTGGAAAACAACGAGCTTCCAAACTTTCTTCCCATACACTAATGGGACTTCCTTTTGCTGATTTCATTTGAAACAAGTCAATAGCATTCCCCATTACTTCTTTGGAATGCAAAGGATGAACAGTATAATGTTCATATATTTCTTCACTTGTAGACACATCAACTTTATCAATTTGGCCAGCTGAACAATCACTGTCTTCATCTGCAGCTGTTTGCTCTGCTCCAACACATACATGTTTGTAGTACTCATTGTTTTTGACCAAATACAACGTTGCCTTTTTGACTTTCCTAGCATCCACTAAATCTTGCCAGATTTTCTTACTCTTTGTCGGAACCCCATTAACTAGAATAACCAGAGGTTCCTCTTCCACTTTCTCTACACCAATTGTATCAATATTTGTCTTGAAATCTAGAGGCAAATAAACAACTCTTCCCTGTAATCCTCTCTGTAAATCTGAAGGAGGAAATTTCCCTATCTTAGGCTCCATGCGAACAATTGCCTGAAAAGGATGGACACATTGATTAAAAATAGACTCATATGTATTTAAATCCATCAATTCAGGAGGAATGGCTACCAACTCAAGATTATTATGAACAGCTCTAGCAGGCATTCTGTTTTGATTTAATTTATTATAACAATATTTACAAATACGCTGATCAGAACTCAAATCAAAAGAATTCTCCACCCACAAATAAGTTGCAAAATCCTTCCACTCATAATTATTTAACTTTTCACTTTTTACATATAAATCAACTAATCTAGTTTGATGCTTATAATGAGTTTGTCGACAACACACACAAATAAAATTAGGCCTTTCACTTGATTTCACCTTAAACCTGGTAATTTCCTGGTCAAACTTTTCTGTACTTGAAATCTGTACATTGTCTTCCACATTACCTTGTATTACTGTGTCAATTTCTACACTGTCCTCTTTTTCACAAAAATAACAAATCTCAATTTCTTCACAAATCTTCTTCACATCTAATTCAGTTCCATGCAAAAGAGCACTATTTAACTGTTTAAGCTTAAGTGCTGGACTTTTTGCATAATACAACCTTCTCACTAATTTCCTCATTTTGTTATGATGCACTGCTAACATCCTAAAATGATGAAAAACACTCTGACAGACTTTTCTAGACAGAAAAGCCAGTGAATGCCCTTGCAAACCTGTGTTTTCTCTCACTCTGCAAGGATCTAAGTCTTGCAACATCTTCATTTTCTGTTTTAGACTCTTCTTACTATATGTACGTAAGAAATTACGAAGCACATCGATTGAATCTTGTCGCACACTACAAATACTACTACACTTCCAAGTGTACACTGGACCCTTAGTACGTCTCCCTAAAACTTCCTCAGCTAACACCCCTTCTGCATCTCTAGGCACAAGTTTCTCTTTTTCAATCGAACAACCATCTTTCACCTCATATGCTCGACCACTGGTGTCAACTGCATGCACCAAATCATTCTCCTGGAAGTAACTCTGAACGCTGAATTCACCTTACCCTGTTGCCGTTCTTTGAGGAAGGACCACGCTACAACTTGCGGAACCCGCTTCGCGGGTCCCGCATCGCCGCTGCTGACACAGGAGCCACAGGAGCTGCAGGTATTTGCTGGGCGAGTGAGCGCGAGACAGGGCTGCGAGCGTAGGAACCGGGACTCGCTTTCCCAGGAGTCCCGGCAATCCTCCGGCCGAGTCACCTGGCCCGCTCTCCCTGACCGCCCCGCCCAGCTCAATCACCTTAAGAGACCCTGCCTCCCATTGCTTGTGGGGACGCTGAATTCACCTTACCCTGTTGCCGTTCTTTGAAGAAGGACCACGCTACAACTTGCGTTTCCGCATCGCCGCTGCTGACACAGGAGCCACAGGAGCTGCAGGTATTTGCTGGGCGAGTGAGCGCGAGACAGGGCTGCGAGCGTAGGAACCGGGACTCGCTTTCCCAGGAGTCCCGGCAATCCTCCGGCCGAGTCACCTGGCCCGCTCTCCCTGACCGCCCCGCCCAGCTCAATCCTGACCTACGCCCATAAGAAGCAGTGATCTACGCTGCGCGGGAGTGCGCGGGAGCGCCCGGGGCTAAGCCCGGGCAAAGGGCGGGCCCTCTGTGGCCCTCCGAGGCCCGAGGAGTCTGGACTGGGCCAGAAATCGAGGTCGGGCACATATAGCATCCAATTTGTCTCTTATTTTGAATACACGGGTTATGTCCTGCCGTGAAACGAGAAGTATGGCCGCTGCAGGAGCTAAAAAGCTCACAGGGACTCTGGATGACTTCATCACCCGTACACATGCACTTATTGACGAGGGGATAATACTTATGGACAGGAGAGTCTCTCAAGACCTGGCCATGGCCAGGCGTTCTTCCCTTGGCCTTATTGCCCAGGCTCAGACCCCAAAAACTGATTCCCGACCAGAAGTACAGGTCTCAGTACATCATCCCGGAGTGCACGAGGACTTGGATGCCTCAAATATTGTCCAGGACCTGGAGGCTTCACCTAACCTCAACGTCTTGATTGAGAGTGGAACGCAATGTAGTGAGACAAATATTAGTATCTCTACAGCCAATATAAAAGAAAGGGCCCGGATAGAAGGGGCAATCCCTAAACAAAAACGTAAAACTAATACCTCAACTGTTGCGATAGGGAAGAAGGCCATCACTTTACCCAGCCTTCTTAACATTGAAAAACCCTCAGTCGGTCTACCTATCCCCATAGAGGGCTCACTTCCCAACAACCCAGGTTTACTGCTGAGCCTCCCAGACGATACCATAATTGACCAAAGTTTGGAAGAAATTTTGCAACTTAGCGGACCTACAGGTAACTCATTAACAATACCACCACAGGAGGAGACCGGCTCTAGCACAAATAACACAGTAATCCTTAATATGCTAAAAGTATTATTGGAACCCATAGAGGTAAGATTACGCTGCTTGGAAACGGTCCTAAAAAATATACATAAGGACATAAGTGCCCCTAGTTTCACTTTAAATAATAAACCCACCCAGGCCACTAATCTACCTAAACCCGCAAAGACCCCAGTGGTTGCCAATAAAGTGTTGGAGACTAATAAATCGACGGTGAAGAAATCCAGCAACACCTTAAACCGGGCAGGCTCAAAACCTAAACCCCCTGTTGCAGAGCAAATTAAGAAAACAGATACTACACTGATCTCTTCTAAAAACAATATAACCTCCCAGCCCACACCCAGTGATGGTCTATCTCAGGCACCCAAACTTGATACACAGGATAAGGCTAAGGTTATGGCGCGTAGAAATATTCACCTCCCCCCGGATGCCGCGCCCTATGTGGTTATCCTTACTGGAGTCACTGAAATTTGTTCGCCAGAAGGAGAATCATATCAGGCTCTTAAAAATAAAGTCTGCCACTGGCTAGCGAAGAATTATCCACTTCCACCGAACATACCCTCCAAAATTTTAATGATAGAGAGGGCCCCCTGGGTAGGAGGCAACAGAAAAAATTTGCAAGGGGACTGCGTGGTGGTTACTTTTGAGAATTCGGAGGTAGTAGATTTTATCTGTAACAGTAGGGCCCAAAGATACCAGGCGAGTACGGTGACCGCCAGACCTCTTTCGTATTTCTATCTTCCCCACAATCAAGCGGACAACCGCTGGAGCTGGCTTAAAGGTTCACACAATCGCATTCCTAGACAGAGGCTTAACTCCCCCTGGGACATACAACCCCCTGCCAGGGAGGTGGGCTGGGATGGAGGATGGAACTTGGTGGGGACTAGGGGAGGTAGACCATGTCAAGGTGGCCCCCTTCAGGGTTCCCATCTCATCCATCCTTTTTACTACCAGCAGCCGCTAAATGGCCCATCTAATCCTTTGCTTTTCCCTATAGCAAATCGTTTTGATTGTCTGTCAACTACAGATTGGGTGGACTGACATACTCAGGGCCCGCCAGGGGAACGGAGCGTACGTGTTAATCCAACCCGTTTTCGCAAGGATGTCGCCAAAGCGGACCTGGTCATAGTTAATTCATCCCCCACACCTGGAACTAGCCCGATGATGAGAGAGATTCGGGGTGTGGGTGCATCGATTGCCCCTGATACAGACTTAGCACTCTGTAAAGTCCTTACCTGGAATGTGGCAGGATTAAATGCAAAGGCTTTAGACCCAACATGGCAAAGATTTATTAAACAACATCATATCCTAGGTCTACAAGAAACGTGGGATACCACACCCAGTTTCTCCTTGGACGGTTTCTGTAGCTTTTCCATTCCGGCAGTATCAGGTGTAAGAGGGAGAGCAAAGGGTGGTTTGCTCACATTGTGTTCTCTGGATCTAGCAGGGGTTTATAAAAAATTAGATACCGCATTAACAAATACGCTTGCGGTGGAGTGGACCCTCCCTAACTCAAAGACTTTTCTGTTGATTAATTTCTATAATTCAAAGGAGTCCGCCACTGTAAACGAACATCTGATTTCCTTGTTAAATTTTTTGTCAGCCTATAGGCTTGATTGCACTACCCTCCCAGAACTGGTTACTCTGGGGGATTTTAACATTCACCCCTGTGAGGGAGGGTGTTTTAACGATAGATATGGGGGTATACCATCTGAAGCCATTCCTCATTTTGAGCATACAACCGAAGGCGAGTACCTGGAGTCACTTTTAGCTAACCTAAACCTCTACGAATTTGCCCAAGCCATTAGCGAGCCTAGAGCCCCAACCTTTGTTGGGAGAGATGCCAACACTGGTATAGATTATATTTTTGTCTCAAATGGGGCCCTGGCAAAGGCACGTGAGTACAGTGTGGTCGATCTTATTTCAAGTGATCATCATCCTGTCCTCCTGACCTTGGACTTAAACTGCTTCCGTACCGGCAGTCCGCTAAGCGTGACAGCTTCAAAGGATCTGAAGTCTAAAGATCAGGGAAGGCGCCTAAAATGGGAGATGATTGTCCCAGACGAATTCTTCCATTCACTAGCCCAAGAGTCTGAGGCCAATATGGCAGTGTGTTTGGACCCAACTGCCGAGGGCTCCAAGGTTTTGGTTGCATATGAAGAGATTTGTTCAAGGATCAGCAAGAACTTGGAAAGAAGGTCAGTTGGGCAAGGGAAAACAAAGACTCATAAATGGTTCAATAAGGAATGCTCGAGGATACATAGTGCCCTGCTGAAAGCCATTAAACAAAAACCCAGAGACAGGTCAATAGTGGCCAAGCTAAGGAAGGAATATAAAACCGTAATCCATAAGCGCAAAACCCAAATCAAGGAGGAAGCCTGGAATAGCCTTTTATCTGTGGATGTCCTTATAGACAGTAAAAAGTTTTGGGCTATTGTAAATCAGCCCTTTTTTTCTGATAGCGGGACATCGGATTTAGACTGTGTCATAGAGGACAACAGATGGCTAGACCATTTTGGCAAAATCTATGATTCTACAGTCCTTGCCTCACCTGCCAATACCCATGACCACTCCAACTTGGTCATGGATTTTAACACCATGGAAGTCGAAAGGGCGATTAGAGATACCAGCAAACACAAGGCCCCAGGACCCGATGGGGTGCCCGCAGATCTCTATATACAGTACCCACAATTTTGGTCAAAGATTTTAACCAATGTCTTTAATGCGATTCCCACAGCTGGCTTCCCACTTTCCTGGTCCACCTCTATAATTGTCCCTATATTTAAGAAAGGGAATAGGGCGGACCCAGCCTGCTATAGACCTATCTCCCTGTTGGACTCTGCCGTCAAGATCTTAGGCAGAGTCATCTTGCACAGATTGGGGGATTGGCTGGAGGAGAGTGGGATCCTTTCAGATTTGCAGTACGGCTTCAGGGCACACAGAGGGACAATCGACCAATGTTTGAACCTTCACCTAATCATTAGTAAATATACTGTGGTGAAGGGGGGGCTTCTTTATTTGGGGTTTATGGATTTATCTTCCGCTTTTGATTTGGTCAATCGTTCAAAACTATGGTTTATCTTACGAAATTTGGGTTTGGACACTACCTTGGTTAGCTTTTTGCATGACCTTCATTTAAATTTGTTTGCGTCTGTTAGGGCAACGAGGGATGGAAGGTGTACAGCAAAGTTTAGATCAGGGAGAGGGGTTAGACAAGGGTGCATCCTGGCCCCTCTCCTCTTTACACTGTACATCAATGCCTTGGGGAAATCCTTGAACCCAGCCACCCCGGACATCCCGCGTATGGGGGGGCTACCTATCCCGGTCCTCCTATACGCGGATGACGCTGTTCTTATAGCACGGACTGGTATAGGTCTGCAAAGACTTTTGGACCATTTCGGCCTCTTCATGGAAGCCCTCGACCTAAAAATTAACACTGCCAAATCCCATGTTATGGTCGTAGGCTCTCGAAAGAAAAATATGAAGATTAGATCCTTCAGCTCTAACAACTCACCAATTTCGAGGGTGCCCTCCTTTTGCTACCTGGGCGTCACTTTTGACGAGAGAGGAACTTGGAAGCCACAAATGAAACTCAAGGAAAACGGAGTTATTAGATCCACCACAGCACTTCTGAGCTTCTCCAAAAGATTGGGCTCGAAACCTATGGAAGCCATGACCAGGATTTATAGAGCCAAATGTGTGGCAATCGCATCCTATGGGGCAGACATTTGGGGTTATGTCCCAACTCCAGGCATACAAATCGCTGAAAACAATTTTATACGGGCCCTGCTGACACTTCCGAAATCTTCTCCCACACATTCAACACATAATGAAATAGGCATAGGATATGTCTCTGATCTTCTAAAAATGTCCCCAGTACTTTGCTGGATAAAAACCTGGACAAATGAGGAAATCAGTTTGAATCACCGCATCCTTAAAGATTGTATATCTCTGGACAAAGCTCACACTATACCATGGCTGGCATATGTTAGAGCGGCATGTGCGAGGCTAGGGCGCCCGGAAATGTACTCTCTACCGCAAAATCTTAAAAAAGAGGATGTAAAGTGGGTGAAGCAGCACTTTCGGACTTTGTTGGAATGCGAAAGAGAAACGGTTGAACTCAGTAAACCTACGGTGAGATTACTCTTTCAACTTTCGACAACTACAGCCATGGAACCTTATTTAAAATATGTTACAAAGCCTTACCAACGCTTCCTGCTCACAAGGTTCAGATTCAACTCGATCCATCTTATCCTGGGCTCGTACATAGAATGGGGTACCCCAGAAAATTTTCCCCCTTGTACATGTGACTGTTTTTCAATACAGGACACTCTGCACCTGGTTATGTTCTGTGAGCACTACCGGGTGCCGCGGAAAAAATTTCTTGTTCCCATCTTGAAACCTTTGAATTTCGCCCAGGTACGCCCAGCATTATTATACCTCCAGATGTTGAACTCGGTGCCGGTTGCATATGGTGTAGCCTGTTTTTTAGTAGCAGCCGCCAGACAGAATAAACTAAGAGCTGCCGCACCACTTAATCATCAAATCTGACTTTCTGTATAAACCTTGACGAGAATGTTTCTAACATGTTGATATGGGTGTTCCCCACATCTATCAATCCCTTTTTTTTTTAATGAATGTGCGTATTGTGTTCTTAGAAGGAGTAGCAATCAATTCTTTACACTTGTTTAATTGTACTGTTTAATCTGATTTTATGTATCATGCACTGCTTTTATGGTTTTAATTAACCGATTAAAGTTTTTTTGACTGACTCTCCTCATTAAAAAATGGCTCACATCTTGAACTATGCATCCATTCTCCAGAAAAAACTTTACAAAAATTAGTCCGATTAATTACTCTTTTGCATCTACTCTTTGATTTGAAAACATCAATTGTCTTGTTAAGTGTCCTAATTCTATTGATTACTAAAATAAATAATTTTTTCTTAACTTCAAAAGCCTGATCAACAATCTTCTCTACACTTTTCTTTTTCTTATAAAAAGGAGCTCTCTGTTTACCTTTCTTAATATTTTTTAACAAATTTAAAACCACCCTATTGCGAAACATTCGTTTACGAATGTCCCTAAATTGATTTTGCCTTCTATTCCTATACATATTATTGTCTCCTGCTGCAGTAGTAAAATTTTTTGGGGATCTCTCCTTCCTCTTCAAATTTGCTCTCTCCTTCTGTACATTCACATGTATATTATCATGTTTTTTTGGATCTACATATGTTCCGAAAAAAAGACTTAGTTGTCTTACCAGGAGCTTTTTTCGCGTTTTTTGAAGTATATGTTGTAGAAGACTGCTTTAATTCCGTTACTGTTTTTGATTTTTTCCGCTTAGCATCTTTCCGTCTCCTCTGCCTTGAGGGCATATTTCCTTACTATTGAAATCTTGATTTCAATCTGTGGTAAACAAATAAAAAAAAACTCATTATAGACCACTATTACCAAACAACAAAGCAATGACAATAAGCAAATGATATATACACTATAATGCTTAAACATATGACCTTATCTCTGTTTTTTAAATGTTATTCTAAAAAAATATTTCGGGCACATGAAATGTCTTCTGCTACACTCCCTAGGCTTCGAGGGCAGGTCAGTTTACAAACATCTCCCTGATCTACCTGTTACAGAAGGTGTTGTTTCTGATGAATATAGTGACACCATTCAGAAACTTAAAATACGTTTTGATAAACAACCTAATCTTATGGTTCGTAGACACACTTTCTTTAAGAGAAAACAAAATGATTCCGAAGATATTGATACTTATATCTCTATTTTACGTAGATTAGCATCTGAATGTAAATTTGAGAACTTCAATGAACAACTTATAAGGGATCAGTTTGTGTGTCATTGCAAGGATAAGAACATCAGACAAAAGTTATTAGCGTTGAGCGATCCGTCTCTTGACGACACTATTAAATTAGCTAAAAGTGTAGAAACATCCATGGTTTCTCTCAAAGAACTCGAGGACAAAGTTATTGAACCTATAAATGCCTTAAGTTTAAATCCTTCTTCTAGGTTCAATAAAAAAAAATCCTTATCTAATCTCACTAAAGGTAAAGTTTGGAATAAAGCTGTTTCCTCTCAAATGTGCATGAGGTGTGGCAACTCCCAACACCTTAAAGGCTCTTCTTGTCCTGCTTCCAACGTTCTGTGCAACTATTGTAAAAAGTTAGGACATTTTGCTAAAGTCTGCCTAAAATTGAAAAACAAGAAAAGTTTTGATAAACCTGTTGTGGGTGTTGTGGATTCTGATTCTTCTTCAGATTCTGAGATAACTATTGGAGTTGTCTCTGATTTTCCTGATGAATCAATAATCGAAGGTGATCCTGATTCCTGTGTTGACCCCATTATTGATGTGGCTGTTGGTGATAAAATTTTGAAACTGCTTGTAGACTCTGGTGCTAAAATCACCATGATTGATAAGGGTTTATTTGACATTACATGGAATAACACTCGTCCTCTTCTTCCTCCAGACCGTGCTCCTGTGTCTTATGAAGGAAGGAAGATTAGTCTCCTTGGCTTCTTTGAAGACATCTTATGTTTTCAGGGAAGGAAGATTAGAGGGAAAATTTACGTTGCAATTAAAGGACTCAATATATTGGGTTGGTTCCATCAGGGTCTTTTCGGAATGACACTTAAACCTGGTGCGAGGGAACAAGTTTTTATTGCTACATGTTCTGATTATTTAGAAATGCTCAAATGCAAATTTCCCTCTGTTTTTAGTTCAAAATTGGGCAAAATAAAAGGTTTCAAGCACAAGATCATTGTTAAAGAAGGATCAACGCCTATTAAACACAAACTTAGGGGTGTGCCTTTCAGCGTCAGAGATGATTTGAAGAAAGAACTGGAGATGTTATGTGAGAATGGTGTGATTGAACCTACTGAATCCTCTCTTTGGCTTTCGCCTTTGGTCGTAGCCCGTAAGAGGGATGGGAAACTTAGGGTCTGTGTTGACCTTCGCACAGTCAACAAAGAGATTTGGGTAGACTCCCATCCCCTTCCCCGAATTAACGATCTTTTTGCAGCTACCAAAGGAGCAAAGTTTTTCACCAAACTTGATTTAGCCAGTGCCTACCACCAGGTTGAGCTACATCCCGATTCCCGTCACATCACTGCTTTCATTTCCCCTTTGGGTACGTTTCAGTATAGACGGATGCCTTTTGGTTTAGCGTCGGCCGCTTCGGTCTTTCAGAGAGTTATGAGTAATATTTTGCAAGGTGTTAAGGGTGTGACAGTCTTCCAAGACGATGTTTTGATCTTTGGCAAAGATGTAGGTTCTCATGATTGTGTTCTGGATAACGTTCTTAATTTATTTCAAGATCATGGTGTTGTTTTAAAACTTGAAAAATGCAAATTTATGTGTACTGAAGTCGAGTATCTCGGCCACATTTTGACACAAGACGGAATTAAGCCTAGACCTGGACTTTTGGACGCCATCTCTAAAGCTCCCACTCCGTCTGATAAAACTGGAGTTAAGTCTCTTCTGGGTATTTGTGAATACTACTCTAGGTTTATTCCCCATTATGCGACCATTGTACGTCCTATTAGTAATCTGTTGAAAAAAGGGATCAAATTTGTTTGGTGTGAAGATTGTGTCAAAGCTTTTGAAGAAGTGAAAGTTTCCCTAACGTCTGATTCTGTACTTAAGCCCTTTGACCCTGCTTTACCTTGTTGTCTTACCGTTGATGCAAGTTGTGTCGGTCTTGGTGCCACTTTAACGCAAAGCGAAGGGGGTGTGGAAAGAACCATCAGTTTTGCTTCCAGAGTGTTGAGATCAGCCGAGATTCAATACTCTGTAATAGAGAAGGAGCTTTTGGCTTGCACCTGGGCCATTGAGAAGTTCAGACCGTTCATTTGGGGTAGGCGTTTTTTACTTCAAACCGACCACAAACCTTTGGTTAACATCTTGGGGGGTGGCCTTACTAAGTGTTGTACACCCAGGATTTTAAGAATGGTCACCAGACTCTTACAATACAATTTTGATGTTGTGCATATTGCCGGAGGAAAAAACGTAAGGGCTGATTTCTTGTCCCGCTTTCCTCCTGCTGTGTGTGATGACGATATCGACATCCCATTTCAAATCTTATTGATGAGGATTGTGATGATTGCTTAGTTGCTTGCGTAGATATTCCTGAGTTACAAGTTTGTTCTGAAGTTGAGTGGAGAAAGGCCTTTGAGAAAGATAGTATTCTTCAAGATGTTTGCAACTTTGTTAAAATGGGTTGGCCACGTGAAAAAGTGTTGTCTGCTTCTCTTCAACCCTATTCTAAAGTTGGGCATGAGATTTCCGTTGAGGACGGTATTTTATTACGCAATGATAAAATTATCCCTCCTTTTGCTTTTAGAAAAGACATCATTGTCAAAGCTCATGAGGGCCATTTAGGTTGTTCTCTCACTAAACGAAGGATTCGCGAGACGTTCTGGTGGCCTGCCATGGATTCAGACATTGATTTTTTTGTTGCGGAATGTTGTATATGTAAATCTTCTGATAAATGTCTCAAGACTTGGGTTCCCCCTCTTATGCCAGTTGAATGCCCAGATCGTCCTTGAGCTAAACTGGGTATTGATATAATGGGCCCTTACTCTATGCTCAGTGGGTGTTTCAGGTTCATTCTGGTTTTAGTTGATTATGCTTCCAAATGGCCTGAATTTAAACTAACTAAAGACGCTGATACCAAAAGTGTAATTGAATTTCTTTGTGATGTGTCGAGCAGGGAGGGTTTTCCTGAAGTGTTGGTTTCCGACAATGGGAAGCAATTTGTGAGCCATGAGTTTACCGAATTTCTCTTCAAGTCTGGGGTCAAGCATGTCAAGAGTTCCCTTTATCACCCTCAAGGGAATGGTCTCGTTGAGAGGATGAACAGAGTTGTTGGCGATTGTGTAAAGTGGGCTAGGAGTAGCAATGTTGAGGTCAGTAAAGCTTTGAAAAGCATGATTTGGTTTTACAGGACCACTCCTCACTCCTCCACTAAGATCTCTCCTTTTGAGTTAATGAGAGGTCGGAAGCCTAACACTTCATTTTGTCCTGGGTGGATGTCCAAATGGATTAAGTCAAGTTCAGATGTTTCAAGTCTCATGTCCATTGTTAAAAGTAATGTCTTGCTTACCCAGTCCAAACAAAAGGAATATTTTGATGCAAGGAAAGGAACGAAAGAAAGTGTTTTGGAAGTTGGCGATTGTGTGCGGATTCGGAAGTCTGGGCATGTCAGCAAAGGGGAAAGCAAGTTTGGACCTCCTGTAAAAGTTGTTAAAGTTACAGGTAATGCCATACAAGTTGAAGGTGGTTTCTGGTGGAATCTTAATAGAGTTGCAAAAATTGTCCGTGACTCTGATGTTCCCTCTAAAGCTAATACATCCTCGCATGTTTCTAAAAATTCCTCCAATACTTCTGTACTCTATAAGTCTTCCTCCGCTGACACTGGTACCAGGAAGAGTTCTCGCATTGTAAATAGACCTTTGAGATTTAGAGAGTAAAGTTACAAATGGATGTTGAGAATTAGACTGTATTTCTTTCTGCTTTCTTTTCTTTTCTCTTGTATTTTCTTTCTCTCATGATAATTCATTCTTTTAAGAAAAGGAGATGATGTAATATTCTAGGTTTGTTTTATTTCTTCTATTACTGCATATTGATACCTTGTCCCTTTAAATGTGACTTCTATGTATTCTTAGAATCTTGCTATGTTGATTAGGTGCATTCCACTAGAGAATCACTCTACCTAAGACTATGACTGAACTGGTTGGCTGTGTCTGTTATGCCATCTAATAAATCTATCTCCATCAACTGAACCGCCTCCCTTGGATTATTACAAATTGGTTTTACATTATTGACAAGGATTACATAATATCTGCATGATAAAAAAAATATATTTGCACATTTCACAATCATATCACCTGTGTTTCCTCAGATTAGTAAGCAGATTGTACACATGAGGTAAGGCCTGTCCTGGGGAGCATAGGTGGTGAGACCGGTGTCTAAGAGTGCACTGGACTGGACTTCATGAAGCCTATCCCCCACTACACTCTTAGACACAGCCCCCACCTTCTTTCCTCCCCTGGACAGACCTCTCTTCCACTACACTCTTCAGCACAGGCATCACTTCCTATGCACCCCTGGACAATCCTCACCTCATCTGCAACCCTGAATAGACCTCAACTCATCTGCACCATTAGACAGGCCTCAGATAATCTACACCCCTGGACACGCCTCTTCTCATCTGCACCCTGTTACCATCAATTATACTCAATGTATTGAGGTCTGTCCAAAGGGCACAGATTAGATAATGCTTGTCTAAGGGTCAGAGGAGGTAAGTCCTCTCCATTGCACTCATGGACACAGGCCTCAACTCCTTTGCACCCCTGGACATGCCTCACCTCATCTGCACAATCCACTTCCTAATTTGAGGAAACACAGGTGACATGATTGTGAAAGGTTCAAATATTTTTATGTAATCATGCACACACTATGTATTCCTTCTCAAAAATGTAAAAGCCATTGATTTGCCACAAAATCGTTTTTTGAAAAACATTTTAGAAACAGAGCGCAGGTCCTATGTACAAGCATTCCATTTCAGTACTGAAAACTCACTATTTTACAAAATACCTTTCCTCTCTATTGCAAACATTCCTACCAAGCATTACCAAAAAAATGACACAAACCAACAGCAAAGAAGCTCAGTCTGCTTCCTAATCTAAAGTAACACAGGTGACATGATTGTGAAAAATGTAAATATTTCTATGTAATCATGCACACACTATTTATTCCTTCTCAAATATGTAAATGCCATTGATTTGCCCCAAAATCGTTTTTTTGAATAACATTTTAGAAACAGAGCGCAGGTCCTATGTACAAGCATTCAATTTCACTACTGAAACTTCACTATTTTACAAAATACATTTCCTCTCTATTGCAAACATTCCTACCAAGCATTACCAAAAAAATGACACAAACCAACAGCAAAGAAGCTCAGTCTGCTTCCTAATCTGACGTAACACAGGTGACATGATTGCAAAAAATTTAAATATTTGTATGTAATCATGCACACACTATGTACTCCTTCTCAAAAATGTAAAAGCCATTGATTTGCCACAAAATCGTTTTTTTGAATAACATTTTAGAAACAGAGCGCAGGTCCTATGTACAAGCATTCCATTTCAGTACTGAAAACTCACTATTTTACAAAATACATTTCCTCTCTCTTGCAAACATTCCTACCAAGCATTACCCAAAAAATGACACAAACCAACAGCAAAGAAGCTCAGTCTGCTTCCTAATCTGAGGTAATACAGGTGACATGATTGTGAAAGGTTCAAATATTGCATTTTCAAAAAGCATCACACAAACCAACAGCAAAGAAGCTCAATGTGCTTCCTAATCTGAACTCTCTATCTATATTGAATGAATCATAACTCACCTTTACAAATGCTTTGGGAGATTGAGAACAGTGTCACATACACACACCAATATTTCTTTAGCAGAGCAAAAGGTATGTACTCCAGGCACTGCAACCATGAATGGCACAGAAAACCTCTAATTCTACACACATACCCCTCATGTTAACCAATTAAAACTCTTCCCTCTCTATTTTCAAACCAACACCCTTCCCCCCCTCAGCCCTTTCTACCTGTTACCATAGCAACTCCCTCCTCACTGAGCTCTCAGGGTTAAAAGTTTATTCTACAATGTTGCAAATGACCTCAGCAAGGATGTTTGACCTCTCAATACACCAGCTTATCAGGTGCAATCTTTCTTTTAATTACTTTTTCTTAACCATTCAAATTACTTCTTTCACAGAACAGAACCATGCACCCTAACTTTCAGTTTTCAACTATCTGAATCTACCAATCATTGCTTGTGATTCAACAGCACTGAAACTCCACAGTTTTTTTTGCAAACTCCTACTGTTCCAACTGCCATTTTATTCCTACACTTCATCTGACTGCACCAGAACCTCCTCTCACCATGTATTCTGTCTGGATTATTGGACATAGCTACATCCACTGGGCTCAAAGGTATGCAGCTCTCAGAAATTTTCACAACCTTGATTTACCAAATGTGCACATCAAGTGGATTGGCCAAAGAGGATTGAGATGTCATCAATTGATAACATTGGTGAAAACCTTTCACCATCTGCCACACCCTGACCTTATAATTTTGCACTGTGGTGGAAATTACCTAGGCACTTTGACTGGGGTAGGTCTGGAAATGGTTTTAAAGGACACCTTTGGGCAATTGATGACAATTTTTCCACAAACTGCCTTGGTATATTCCAATATATGCCAAAGACAGAAATGGAAGTGGTCCAACCAATTTTGTCCACAATTTGAGAAAGCACGGAAGCATGTGAATAAATCTGTTTCTGCTTACATGAGAGACTATGGAATGGGTTCAATATACAACAATAACTTGCGTTACAACATGCAAGATATCTACAGAGGAGATGGTGTGCACTTCTCAGATGAGGGGAATAGAATATTCCTTCTGAATTTAAGACTGTGCATTGGAACCTACTTGTAGGTACCTAAATCATCCACAGAACCCAAAAGCTCTTTTCAGGGCTACCCTACCTCTGATCACTCAAAATGATTACTTTACTCTAACTTTTTTCACTGTTTTTCACCAAAGTACGCACCCCGGTACGCTCCCCGGTACGTGTACCGGGCGCTCCCCCGCGAAAAATAAATTCATTTTTTTATTATTTGGCCTATATGGGCCTCCTAAGCCCCCCTCAGAAAACCTAGGGGGTCAGGGCGTGTCCACCGTGCCCCCTTTTACCCATTCCCAATGTTGTTTGTCCTCCATCTTGTGTCTCAATTCTTCCGAAACACAAGATGGAGGACTTCTGTAGCGCTGCCGGTGCGCGTACCGGGGCGCTCACCGGTAAGCGCTCCCAAAAATTTTTAAAAGGTCATTTACATAAAAACCTCTGTAGAGATGTTCCTCATATATAGAATAGGCCATACTACATACCAGTCCCTACCATTTTCCCAAATTTGGTGATATTCCATTCAGCCATTTAGGCTATAGCCCTGTCTAAATATCCTGAGGTAAATTACATGACAAAAACACATATGAAAGTGTTAGAAATTACAACCAATTAAAATGTTACTTACATTTTTTACTTTTATGTGCTGACATTTGATTGGTTATGTACATGAATATATATAAAAAAGAGAGGGAAACACAGCCATTTTGACTAGTACTTTCTGAAGTACATTTGAAAAGGATTTTCACTGAAAACTTCAACTGCTTTCACAAAGGTAAGTTGTTAATTTGGAAAGGGAAGTATGTTGTGCACTTTAAGTTAATTTGGGAAAACATTTTCTGATAGTTATATACTATCCCTCTGTAATAGTTATAGATTGAGATAGGCTTCTCTGTAATAGTTATGGATTGAGTTAGGCTTCTCTGGTATAATTATAAATTTACTTAGGCTTCATCACATGCACTTTTTAATAGTTCTACTTCCTGCCTGAAACCATACACTGCCGAAAATTTACTTCACTTTTAAAAACCTGTCTGAACTTAAACCCAAAAGTACCCTAACTCAACTGATAAAGTTATTTTTTTATGCAATTTACAGAAAAAAAATGGAAGAAAAACAACAATCCAATGTTATTTCTTTCGAAGTAAAGATTCAAAACAATCCAGATGAAAAAAAAGATGTCTTGAATTTCATGGATGACTCTATAGACTAACAATTAATTGACTGTTTGGAACAAATTGAATCATGCAATGATAATTATGAGGAAATTCCAGACAATATAATGTTAGAAGTTTTATTAAATTTTCAAAAAGAATCAGAAGAATAAATTTATATTTATTAATCAAAAATTGTTTGAGACATTATTCATTTTTATATGTAATTCATGAAGTACTACCAAAATGATTATAATATAAAGTGAGACTTATAGTATTCTGTGCAACTTTTTTGTCTTACATAGTAAGTTTACTCATTTTCATCATCATAAGGGAGCAGGATAGACTACACATGATCCCCTAGGCCTTCTCAGGGAGTGCTTAAAGTATCTATTTCTGCTTTCCTGACAGACTATGATATGGATTCCATATACCACAATAACTTCTGTAACAACATGCAAGATATCTACAGAGGAAACGGTGTACATTAAATTTCATTTTGTCACTTCTATGCGTACTGCTTAATGCATCACACATGGAAGTTACAAAATGTATATTTTTTTTAAAGATTGTTTATGTGCAGGAAGGGTCGCTTTGCTGAACATAAACAATCCAAGGCGTATTACAAAAACGATGAGAAATAAAGCATTTCTCATTGTTTTGCCAAGTTAAGACCAGGTTTTCCCTGGCCTTAATGTTGGCGCTGCTTCCCATTGACCCTGTTCTTGTAAATGGGCAGCAGCGTCAAAATCAATGGGTGTCGCAGAGGAAACGCCCACCACAACACACACTGCCCACCGCTTTCACGCTAAGCATTGTGTCAAAGGGAGTCTTATTTACAAGGGACCGTTAAGCCACGTTAAGTGGCTTAACGTTGCCTTGTAAATAAGGCAAAGCCCCTATCGCCACAGAAAACTCTCAGAAAGTGATATTCCCATGGTGATAGGGGATAAATATGCCACTAAAATCATTAGTAATTTGAGTATTTGTTTTGTGTGCACGTATGTGTTAATTTTTTCCGAATCACGGTTTTAATGTTTGAAATTTAAATCCTACAAATTGCTTGGGGGTACCCAGCTTCCAGTGGTGACTCTATGGGGGGTCCTTAGGAGTTAAAAGTTTGGGAACCACTGCCCTACAACAAAAATACCAACGACTAGTCAACCCAGAACATGCCACTTAGATTACATGAAGTAACGTGGATAACAATAGCACTCTTTCATTATACTCTTACACCAGTCCAATACAAGATGTAAATAAAGAAACGTGCAACTTTGAAATGTTTATTTCTAACGCCAAAATCTCATGCACAGTACCTTAGATAATACAACCAAACATATTATCAGAAACAAGGTTGTCAGCATTGTTACTATTCTATAAGATACAAATGGAAAAAGAATCCTATAATACTAAAGGTAACAAATTAAAAATATACCTACATTTCACCCTCCCTACCTAGCAGATTAGTTTATAACTACAGAAAGTCTCATAGGATTACATGGTCAGACCCATAACTCTGGTACTCAGCAGTAATAGATCACATTCAGTGCTCCACAAACTATCAAGTTATGAATGTTCTCCAACTGTGTGTAACTTTGCCTCCACAATGCATTATGAAAAGCGCAAGTATCAAAGGTGGACACAACTGCATATGTATTTTGGCTCGAACTTCCGAGGATCATTCTGAACAGACACAGTATTCAAGATAACTTTGATGTTCCATGCTCTCACTATACACACAAAACTAGCAAGGCACTTTACAAATATAGCATACCAAATTATTCTCATATAAAACAAAATACTCAGCCTTCTCTAAACAATATCACAAGTATATGTCACGTGCAAAGCAGAGCAGGAAAGCAAAAATAGCATGTAAGCTTCTAATAAACCCATGCTAACTTAACAGGCGGTGACTGAAAGCCTCAGCCCCACGGCACCCTTTCTTCATCAAAGCACGTGATATGAACGTGTGCCACTTAGAAACGCACACTCCAAGACTAAAAACCAGAGTCAAGTTCACATTTCCCCAAAAAAAGTTATTCACTCTTTGATAGAAAGCAGTAGCTAAAAAATAAAGAATACACAGAAAAATCAAAGAGTCTTAATCCAACAGCGTGTAAGCACAGTATGTAGCAACAGCCTCCAACAGGAAGTCATTGTTCTCATCTGAAAACATTTCAGCCATCCATTTCAATAGTGGGAATGAACATACATGTTCCTCAACGACCGGAGCCTCTATCACCATCGGAGGAAAACTCGGGTCATCTTCAATGTAACTACGTGCCAAGAACTCAAGCGCCGCTGCAAAAACTTTCCAACATCCCATTATTCCATGTGTCCTGCTAAGGCCATAATCCCGCCACCAGAACAGAGCATGTCATGAACCACTAAAGGACTCATCAACTGGTCATAATTCGCATTGGGAGACACCGTACTGCAGAGACACAAATCCAGTGCCCAGTCGACATCACAACTCAGGCAATGGAAGACAGGCTGAACGCATGTGAAAAAGGAGAATCGAAACGATAATCCATAAACTGCACTCAACGTTGCAAGAGGCAGCACGCCATAGTAACTAAGCATTCGGTTGCGGACCAGCAACAACCGAGAAATATTATCGTCTGCTGCAAGATGTGCATCCATTTTTAAGTGAACAAATTAATACAAGCACACTGGCAACTAATGTGACCTTTAAGCACAATTCACCAAAGATGCTGCAAAAAATGCAATGAAAAAACACCGACAAGACACCAAATATACTTTCTACAGAAGTCACAAGACCAATTCTTATAGTTTAAAAAAAGTAAGCTAACCCCCTACTCGAGGACGCATTAAAGATAGTCTAAATTAACTCCCTAAAATTCCACGCCATGTCTGTATTTAACGAAGCATACACTTCTGTGCGGGTGTTTGCTACATGAAGGAGAAATGTTTCTCTAGCAGATGTAAGAGCAACCTCTTTTGGAGACAATAGCGCTCTTATACGACTCATTTGGTTGATGGCAACATCCAGCTTCCCTTGCAGAGGAGTTAACACAACTTTTATTTAATCAAACCACACGCTCAGTTACCGTAATCATGTAAGCATTGCCTAATATCGCACAATAAGACACACAGCTGAATCGTATCTCCAATGAGTGACCACTTCTAACTATTCTCATAGCGCGCCCTCTGCTCTGATTTGACAGTGAGAGAGTGATCGCACCATAGTTTCTACTGCTAATCATTCTCAGCATACGCTACGAATACGATAAAAGGGCGATAATTTTAACACCGGTCCTTGATAATATGCCCCGAATTTCGTAACGCGCCCTGCATCGCAAAATGCCATGCAGGGCACGGAACGAAGCGGCATATTATGAACAACATAAGTGATACATTATTGCCGTTTTTATCGACAGAAAACTGCCGATAAAGCAGCAATAATTGGCTTGATAATAGGCCCTTGTAACTTCCCATAGCAGCCCAGGTTCTGGTGTTAACCTGGGCTGCTATGGAAATTCACATGGGCATATTATCAAGACCATTATCGCCTCTTTATCGGCAGTTTTCTGTAGATAAAAGCGGCGATAATGTATCGCCTTATGTTGTTCATAATATGCTGCTTTGTTCCGTGCCCTGAATGGCATTTTGTTATGCAGGGTGCGTTATGGAATTCGGGGCATATTATCAAGGACCGGTGTCCTTGATGTTGATAATGTGGCCCGAAATTCGTTTTATTAATTTAATTGTTTACTTACCTACAATCATCCAGATTCTGTTCTTTATCACCCCCCACCCTGCCCCTCCCCCGCTACCGCCTGTCCCACCGTAACTCCCTCCACGGTCCGCATCTGCGCTTGATAATACGGCCTTGTTATTTCCCATAGAAGCTCATGTTAACACCAGAACATAGGCTTCTATGGGAATTAAAAAGGACGTATTATCAAGCCCACCCTCTCAACATTAATAAAAAACTCCAGACAATGCAGGCACCCGGAGCTGGAAGGTCATTTTACAAATCACTGCCCCAGAAAGGTGGTGTTCCACGCGGCGTGTTCGGTGAGAGAGGGAGGGAGAGCTCAAAAAGTATTTATTTTTTAAAAAGACCAGAGAGGTGCCGCTCTCGGAGCACCTTACAAGCCCCCATTATGCAAAAAAATTGCCCCCGTAATTTGCCCCCCGGGACCGAATGAATAAAACGGACTTCCACTTTTTTTTTCACCTTTTCCACCGCGTACAAGTACTGCATGAGTACCCCGCCATTTTTATTTTACAAAAAAAATAAAAATTGAGCCTAAACATCCATTTACCACCCCCTGACCAAGACTATGGCCTCAGTATGTTTCTACCCTGCCCCCTTTACTTATTTCTCAACTTTGTTTTACTGTTTTCTTGTGACTCTGCTCTCCCGACAAACAACATGGCTGCCAACACTTCCTGGTTTGGAGTATTGACAGCCAATCAGTCAGTAATGTCTCTCAGGTGAGTGTTCTAAAACCGCCTTGCATGCTGGAAAAATTTCCCTTTCAGTAGGTTCTGTTAACAAATGCAAAATTAAAGTGTTAATTCTTGCCCTCCAGTGGGCCACAAGCACGTCTCCGCTGGCTCATTTCAACATTTGTTACTAAGCTGAACTGGGACTCGAATCATGCCGGTCCCAACGGACAATTCTTGAAGTTAAAGAGCGGTGCAATCCTCCGTGGCTTGGGCGTGCTGCGTACAAATCCTTTCTGAAGTTGCCCAATGCTTAAGGACGCACTCCACAGCAATGTGTCCACAGGACAATTTTATTTGGAGGGAGCCAGCGCTTACATGCTCACATTCGTTCGTGCCTGACCGGTTTCGGAGCCCCCAAGCTCCTTAATCATAGGAATGCTCTGCAGTTGAACAGCTTTCTCAGTGGCTTTCACTCCAAACCAGCATGCTTTAATATTTCCTGGCTTGCAGTGGGCTTTAATCGAGCATGTAGGCACTTTAATTTTGCATTTGTTAACAGAACCTCCTGAAAGGGAAAAATTATGCTGCGGAAAGAAACTACAAGTTCCAGCATGCAAGGCGGTTTTAGAACACTCACCTGAGCATTATTACTGATGATAAAAGCCCACTGGAGGGCAAGAAATAATAAAGCATGCTGGTTTGGATTGAAAGCCACAGAGAAAGCTGTTCAACTGCAGAGCATGCCTATGATTAAGGAGCTTGGGGGCTCCGAAACCGGTCAGGCACGAACGAATGCGAGCATGTCAGCGCTGGCTCCCTCCAAATAAAATTGTCCTTTGGACACGTTGCTGTGGAGTGCGTCCTTAAGCATTGGGTAACTTCAGAAAGGATATATATATATATATTACATGCTCGCTTTCCGTCAACCTCCTTCACTCTCGACCGGGTGCTTGCAGGGCGGGGTGACGGACACCACGCTGGTCACCAGACCAAAGCTCGATATTCAAAATGTACAGCACTCACAGGAACGTGCCCAACAAATCTTTATTGGGCTAAACACACACTTTCAGACATGTTTCGGCTACCGCCTTCGTCAATAGAGGCCAGCGCCACCCTTTGGCAGAGTTTAAATACATATATTCATTAACATAGAAAAAGGACATAAGGCATCAATCTGGTATGCCACCATTTGTAAGTGGTAAATACAGTTCATTATTCATCGTATCACATTGCGCCCTGGATGGGCTTAAACACCACAAATTTAAATGTCGCTTGAAAATATATTTATTTCCAAAACAAACAATATTAATTTAGCCCTGGATGGGCAATCAATTGAACCCTATATATGTCCATCGCACATAACTGTACACAGAACGGTAGTGAGAATCATAAATGAACAGCCAACTCCTCTCCGCTATTCAAAACTCCTGGTCTTTTGGTTTGATTTTCAATTATATATCTCGATTCGAGTCTTCGTAGTTTGAGTAACCTATTCCCTCCTCTTTTGTCTGCGAGTACTTGGTCCGTGCAGAAGAAACTGAGTAAATCTCTGTTACTTTTATGGAACATCTCAAAGTGTCTCGCCATCGGATAGGTGGGGTCTTTGTATGAATGGCCCTGAAATGTTCCAAAATCCAAATCTTCGTAGGATGAGTAGTGCTACCAATGTAACGCAAGCCACACAAACATACAAGACAGTACACAGTGTGGCTTGTGTTGCAATTCATTAAACTTTTGATTTTCCTAGGTTCCTTCATTCCTGGAACTTGGTAGTCGGACACTTTTTTGCTATTCTTGCAGGCTTTGCATTTTTAAACCCCGCCAATTTTCCAAAAGGCGACGCTTTGTCCTCCTTCTCACAGTGACTTCGAACCATGTTACATCTCAACGATCTTGCTCTCCTAAAAGTAATGAGGGGAGATTTAGGAAGATCCTTTCCAATAACTGGATCGGATCTGAGTATGTGCCAGTTCTTTAGACATTTGCGTCGAATTTCTTGGGCATCACTGGAATAATCAATGATCATTCTTAAACTGTCCTGCTTCACCTCATTCTTTTTTTATTTTACTTTGTTATCATCAGAAATTAATAGTATTAATGCTACAAATTCGTCAATTATGGTAGACGACTCACCCAGATGAAGTCTGTTGTCTATTTCTATGAGACACAATTTGCGGTCACATGGTATGGGAACAAGTGTTTTGATTGGTGGTTTGCCGTTTTAAAAAATCTTGTGTGTGATGGCAAACACTTTGTAATCTGGTGAGCAAGGCGACAGGGTCGCTGAAACGCGTCCGGATCGTGGCACTCCTGCTACACATGAAAAAATAAAATAAAGAAGACACTGCTGCACTCGCTACCTGACTTGGTGTCCGTTTTCTCTGAGAGGGTGCTGCGGTCTGTGGCACTCTTGGGAGCGTTGCTGTATGTGTAGAGAAGCAGGACTTGGCTTCTCTTTCCGACAGACCCCTTCTCAACAAGTCGGCTGGTGTGGATTCAACAAGTCAATTGGAGGATTCGGCTCGGGAGAGTCATTGCCAATCAGCCCCCTGCTTGACCGGTGAAGGTGGAGCTCACAACGGGCGTGGTGCAGTCCGGCAGAGTCGGCTGACTCATAGAGGACAGAGCATAACATTTCGGAGATCGAGCCCAACATATCCTAGCTACAGCAAGCAGGTGAGAAGGTGGTAGCGTGCAGTGGAATCAGGGACCCGTATACAAAACAGGCGGGTCATGAACTTTGATTTATTTGTGTTAACAGTAAGCGGGAGTGCCGCGAGATGGAAGAAACATTTGCCATCAGGGAAAGGACAGCGGAGGACTTATTTTCAAACTTGCCGTCGGTAGTAGAACGCCCGACTCGGGCAGAGGCAACATCAATGGTACAAGGGGATGTTAGAAATGTTATTAAGCGGCTTGAAAAACATCACAGAAGTTGAGTGGTCCGTCCCCTGGACGGACCACTTTTTAGTCTCTTTCCAACTATTAGGACCTTTCAGGAAATCTCAAAAACCTCCCACTTACACCAGGGACAGGGCCTGGTCCAAGCTCCCCACCGAAGACTGGGCCAGGACCCTAGAGTCAACTACCCCTGCCCATGCAGAAGACCCGGCTATCGCCGATAGTAAATTCAGAGAGTGGATTACTACCTCCCTGGATTCCGTACTCCCATTTAGAACCCGGGAGGACAAAAACGGGAAACCAGGTTCCGCCCCGTGGTATACCCCGGAACTTCGATTACTACGTAAAAAATGCAAGAAAGCCGAACGGCTATGGAGGAAAGACTGGCAGCACGCCAGCAAGGAAGCCTACCAGAACTCAGTTAGATTATACAAAGCCTCCATTAAGCGCTCTAAAGCCTCCCATTACGACACTCGGATAAGAGAATCTACCAACTTAGCTAGGGAATCCTTCCTAATCGTAAAAGAGCTACTGAAAGTACCAACCACTCCTTCCTCCAACGCCCCCCCTGTTGACCGAAGCAACGAATTAGCCACCTATTTTAATGACAAAATTGCCCGAATCTTAACATCCCTTCCCCCCCCCTGTCCCTCTAGTCACACGGACAATGAATCACCCTCCAGCCAAGCAGGAAGCAGCATGCGCCCCCAACTAGCTACATTTAGGGCAGTAACCCGCAACGAGGTAGATGCAACCTTGGCCAAAATGAAAAGCGGATCACCTCTGGACCCCGCACCAATTAAACTCCTCAAAACCGTAGCCCCTGTCATAGTTCCCACGATCACAGAGCTTATTAACAGCTCGCTTGCCCAAGGATCTGTCCCCGATAGCTGGAAGAGCGCAGTCGTGAAAGCACTCCTTAAAAAACCCCAGCTAGACCCAGCAGACATGGCAAACTACCGGCCAATCTCACTCCTCCCTGGCATCAGCAAGGTAGCCGAGAAATTGGTCAACGGACAATTGTCTCAGTTTCTCGAGGCAAATAACATCTTACGGCAATCCCAAACTGGGTTTCGCCCGGGTCATGGCACTGATACCGCCCTTCTGGCCGTTATCGAGGAGGCAAGGCGCATTTTGGATTCAGGAGGGTCAGTGGCAGTGATCCTCCTGGATCTTAGTGCAGCCTTCGACACAGTCAACCATCGTGTCCTCCTCCAACGGCTGGCGGCAGCAGGGCTCACCGGGATGGCGCTCAGGTGGATAGAGTCCTTCCTTGCCGGGCGCACATTCCAGGTATGGGACAGCAATCACCACTCGTCCACCCTCCCCCTCACGAGCGGGGTCCCCCAGGGATCATCTCTAAGCCCTACGCTTTTTAATGCTTATATGGCCCCCCTTGAAGACGTGGTGACACCCTTCGGCATCAAAATAGTGAGTTACGCGGATGACACACAGCTGGTCGTCTCCCTATCCCAACTAGACGACCACCCAGACAATTTGGCAAATTGCCTTACGAAAATCTATGGCTGGATGTGTGAATCATCACTCAAATTAAACGGGTCGAAGACCGAAGTGATGCTCATGGGAAAGCAATGGGTGACCATCCCCCCATCAGCCTGGCCAGACGTGTTCGGGGAAATTCCCACCCCGAAAAAAGAAATTAAGACCCTAGGAGTCTGGCTAGAACCCGAGCTCTCAATGAAAACACAAGCGGCCAAAACTGCAGGAACCTGTTTTGGGCTTATGCGCACCACCCGCAAGATTCTTCCCCTACTCCCGCCCACCTCCGGAAAACTCCTAGTCCAAGGGCTAATACTGTCACGGTTGGACTACAGTAACATGGTTTACCTGGGTGCCCCAGAGGCCACCTTGGCAAAAAATACAACGAACACAGAACGCTGCAGCCCGACTACTCATGAACCTTCCCTCCAGAGTGTCAGCTAAACCTGCCATCAAAGCCCTGCACTGGCTCCCGGTGCGTCAAAGGGTGGAATTCAAAGCCATGTGCACGGCTTACAAACTGATGAATGGAGCTGGCCCTCCGATTCTCAGCGACCTGGTAACTCCTTATATAGCTCCCAGATCCCTGCGGTCCGAGAATGAACATCTAGCCAACATCCCCAAATTTAAAAAGATACGCACTGGAGGCCGACGCTTCTCTGTGAAAGCTTCCACCGGATGGAACTCACTCCCCCGTACCCTCAGACTGGAACCCAGCTATCTTATTTTTAGAAAAAAATTGAAAACACTTCTATTTCCGAAATAACGTCCCCCCCTTTTCTTCTTTTTTTTCTCCTCCATCTCATCTGGATATCAAAATCATTACAGCGCGGGGATGCCTTTGGGTCACCAGGCGCTCTACAAGTCATTAAAATAAATAAATAAATAAATAAATGATGAAGTGGTGGGAAATTAAATCACTGGACAAATATCATGAAGCAGGGCGGGTGCCGAGAGGCCTGAGAATAATGTTAGCGCCAAACTTCGACAATCCGAACCCTCAGCTCTTAAAGGAATGGGCAGAAAACAACCTGGAGGCAGCTATGCGGTCGGTCTGTCTATTAATTAAGTTTGCTACAATAGATCGTGAGGCAGACTTGCAAGAAATTCAGAAACTGACAGAGGAGCTGGAAACACTCACCACTTCTGACAACAAGAACATGGTGGAAAAACTAATGAAAGAAATGTACGACCGCAAAAATAAACAGGAAGACACGATAAAAGCACGGAAGGTCTGGAAGTTTGCCAGAGATAAGAATGATTACGAGAGAGGGCAAGTCTTCACCTTCTCTCTTAAATATGACTATGTGAAAAAACAAAAAGCCCTCGCTCGATCGAATCAAAAGGCACCGGGTGAACAGGAAAGTACAACTAATTCCATGGGAGCAGAAGGCGGTCCTGAAATCAGCTCAGATACCAATGCAATATCTTCTGGCCAGGATTCAGACTCGGGCAGCAGTTCAGGGGGGTCAACATCCTCATTCTCATTCACCCTGCGGGGGCCAATCACTTACGCAGAGGAGCTGGATTTTATGAGGGAACAACGCATGCAGACCCTTCGACCGAGAGTCAATCAAACACAAGGCAAACCAAAAACAGACGGCGGAAACAAAGGCACAAATGCGCAAAGCGGCGCAGGCAGGGGGCGTCAGAAAAAGAAGAATTGGCACAAGTAGGTGAGCCAACCAACGCCCAAACTATCGTCAACTTGACAGATATAGAACTCAACACCGCAGAGACCCAGCTTTTATCATTAGGTCTCAGTTTCTGCCCGGAAAGTAACTTTGACTATGTCCAGACACGGGTTGACGTTTATAAGTTTATAAGAAAATTAAAATTACGCAAGTTTTTCCTGATAAAGAACCATGGCCGGAGTACAACTAAAAATACCCCGCCAATGTCACAGGCGAATACAAGCTTGTCAGCGGGGGCCATTCCAGTCCTGGCGACACTTCTCACATTAAGAGACAACCAGGAAGATACCTTGAGTTCTCAAACTGTGGCGCAGGTAGAAGGAATCAACATTTCACTACCTGGAAAAAGTCCATTTAAAGCACCATCAACGTTTGTTCCAATTATGCCAAGAAACGCTCTTGATATTTTTCAAGAGAGGGTCACCGACGAACTAAAGTGTCTATATAGGAACACTTGCAGATCTAAGACCAGAGCCAGTGGAAAGACAAGAGATTACTTCCAATTAATGAAGAAATTGAAGGACAACAAAAAGGTCGTGATCAATAATGCAGATAAGGGAGGGAACATTGTTCTTTGGGATAAAGAGACGTACCGTGCAGAGGCATTCCGACAATTGGAAGATGTAAATTGTTATGAGCGCAGTGATGGAATCTCAGTGCGCAAAATAAGCAATGACTACAAAAATGATTTATCCAAGTGGCAACGGGAGGGGCTGATTACAAAAGATGAATTTACATTTCTTCATAAAGAACATCCTGTGTTGCCCCTTTTCTATCTTATTCCCAAAGTCCATAAAGGCTTGGATCCTCTGCAGGGCAGGCTTATCATTTCTGCCATCAATAGTTGTTTCGAGAATACATCCAAGTACGTTGATCACTATCTGCAAGAATTTGTCACGGCTCTTCCAACATATTTACGGGACTCAAGAGACTTCTTAGTCAAACTCAATACTGTTAAATGGTCACCTGATATGATTTTTATGACTCTTGACATAACTGCACTATACACTTGTATCAGGCATGAGGATGGCATACGTGCTGTTAAATACTTTTTAGATCAAAGAAACATCGGTATGTATCAGCATAACAAAATGTTGGTTGAGATGATCAGAAGATGTTTAAATAACAATGTGTTTTTATTTGACACTAAGATCTACAGACAGAAACGAGGCGTGGCAATGGGGGCATGCTTCTCCCCCAGCTATGCATGTTTACATGTAGGCTGGTGGGAGGAGCATGTCCTCAGAAGCCACCATAAGACCCTACATGACGCCCATGTAGCTCACATGTGGCGTTACATTGATGACGTTTTCATAATATAGAGAGGTAATGCAGAGCAGGCATCTGATTTTGTTCAATGCATTAATGATAATGAGCTTAATTTAACCTTCACTAGCGACATCAATGTACATACAGTGAACTTTTTAGACATCAAGGTCACAGTACAAGAAGGGGTCATCATCACTGGTCTGTATCAGAAACCCACAGCTGGTAACACGCTTCTGCACGCGTCCAGTTTTCATCCACGCCACACTATTGATAGTCTACCGTATGGTGAATTTTTGAGGATTAGACGAGCGTGTAGTACAGAGCAGACATGGATTGAGTCACAGGAGAATACTAAAAAGAGACTGTTAGCCAGAGGTTATGGGAAGCACAACTTGGAGGTAGCTTTAAAAAAAGCTAACTCCCAAGATAGAAATATTCTGCTTCAACCAGGTTCTCCAACCACCAGCGATGAGGAAACCCTGGCCCACAGAATAGGCACAACATCAGTAGAACCCACAGGTGAAGCCTCGTGTAGGTTCATCACCACGTATAGTAAACAGTCACAAGCAATCAGGAAAATCATTAATTCCCAATGGCCCATTGCATTGACAGATGGAGTGATGAGAGAAGTCTTCCCCGTAAAGCCTGACTTCACTTACCGTAAAGCTCATTCCATGAGATCTGATCTAGTCATAAATAGTCCAGAGATACTAAACAAGGACTGTTGGTTGTCTTCCAAGTATGGCTTTTACAAGTGCAGTAGTTGCAGAGCCTGCAAGTTTGGTGTTAACACGAAAACATATCACAGCGCTTTCAGGGAAAGTGAGATTAAGATCAAAGGCAATTTTAACTGCAGAACGGAGTATGCGGTGTATGTTTTAACCTGTAAGTGCGGACTCCGTTACGTAGGAAGCACCAAACTGCCTGTGCAGGCTCGCATTCTCCAACACCTAAGGGCCACTGTCAACTCAGATCCATCATATCCCGTCGCAAGACACGTCAAGGCAGAGCATGGAGTTAACCTCAATGTCTTGACCTACTATGTAATTGACAGTGTGCCAGCAAACAAAAGGGGTGGTGATAGAGATAAGTCCCTTAGGCAGTTGGAGACCAAGTATATCTTGGAATTAGATACCAAGAGTCCCAGAGGTCTCAACATTTGCGAAGATTTGCACCACTATTTATGATAATGGATATTAGAGAGTGGTAGCAGTGGCTTTTCGTGATTTCTCTTGGTGCCGTTTACATATTATTGAAATGCTTTTACGATGTGTGTGGTATTTATATTTTATGTCTCCAACGGGTGGTGTTTTGTGAATGTGGATTTTATCATGAATTTATTGTGAATTTATGGTTTTATCCTATTTTATTGGCGCCATTTTTTGTATTGAGATATTTATTTATTTATTTATTTATTTATAGTATTTATAGAGCACTCTGCAACCCTACGGGCATCCTGGCGCTGTGTTCATATAGCTGATAGACGCTGTGCATCATGGGCAGAAGGGATATCATGAGTTGGAGTTAGATTTTAGGAAAAAGCCACGTTTTCACCTTTTTTCGGAAGGCCATCAGATCATTTGTTTTCCTGATGTCAATAGGTAATCTATTCCATAGATGAGCTGCCGCTATGCTGAAGGCTCTGCCACCGCAGGTGGTTTTCCTAATCCTGGGTATGCTGATGAGTTTGGATGAGGAGGAACGAAGGGACCGAGTGGGTTCATACCACTTGAATTTGTTTTGAAGTGGTCGGGGGCCCATCCCATGTACTGCCTTAAACACAGTGCATAGGGATTTAAAAAGGATCCTCTGGTGTACAGGTAGCCAGTGTAGATCGGCCAGAGCGAGGTTGTAGAGGATCTTCGCCCTCGGGAGAGTGCCAATATTGCTGCGGCCGCCTGGATGCTCTGAAGTCTGGAGATTAGGTAGGCAGGGGATTCCAGTAGTAGAGCGTTACAGTAATCCAGGCGGCTGAGAATGGTGCTCCTAACTATGGTAGCTCTAACCTGTGTTGGTAAAAGGGGCAGTAGCTTTCGAAGTCCTCGCATTAAGGCGAAGCAGCTGCTTACCTGCTTATTAACATTAGTCTCTAGGCTCAGGCTGTCATTGAAGCTGACTCCAAGGTTCCTCACTGATTTCACTGGGGTCACTGACTCCCCTGGCTCCAGAGGCCAGAAGTCCGTGGGTAACTTCTAGTGATTTTACCTACTTTGCAATGCATTATTTCGGTTTTGTCCCTATTAAATTGTAGTGAGTTTTGATTTAACCAGGATGACATTTCACCATCAAGAGAAATCATCAGTTGCGTGTCATCCGCATAGTTGATCACGCTGATGCCATGAGCCTTGATGATGCCCATCAGGGGTCGCATATATACATTGAAAAGTATTGGACTGATTGCATATCCCTGTGGGACCCCATGTGAGACTGTAACAAACTCAGACTGGTACGGAGGGATTGCCACTGCCTGCCATCTGTCCGTCAAGTAGGAGTGAAACCAGTCGAGTGCCGCTCCCCCAACTCCAATACTTTTCAGTCTTGTCAGCAGAATGTCGTGACTCACATTATCGAATGCGGCGGACAGGTCCAGCAAGATTAAGATTTCTGATTCTCCCCTGTCCGCCCTCATTCGTAGGTCGTCCAGAACCGTCAGCAAAGCTGATTCGGTTCCATGCGCTGGTCTGAAACCGAATTGCTCCTCTTCAAGGATGTTGTTAGTTTCCAAGAAGAGGGCTAGTGACCTGCTGACAAGTCTCTCCATGATCTTGATTGGGTATGGCAGGAGCGAGATAGGTCAATAGTTTTTGTGGCAATTCGGGTCTAGATTTGATTTCTTCAGTAAGGGGGTGACAACCGCCAATTTCCAATCTTTTGGTACCGTGCCTGTGTTAAGGGATTGATTACACAGCTGCCGAAGTACTGGAAAGAGTTCGTCCCCGAACTCCTTTACTATTTTATGAGGTAAAGGGTCCAAGGGGGATCCTGATGTTATAATAAGGGGATGTATGACAATATAACGCATACTTTTACAACGCATACCTTTACAACGAAATTTTTACAACGCAAATACTATTACAACGCATGTATTTACAACGCATGTTTTTACAACGCAGGTACCTTTACAACGGATACCATTACAACGTAAGTATTGGTAAGTATATATTAATTTTTTAATTGTAAATTAATTGAAATTCATATAATTTAATGTAATGTAATGTAATTTAATTTAATTTAATTTAATTTAATTTATTTAATTTAATTTAAATTTAATTTTACTTTATTTTTACCCTGTACCCATGTACCCCAAAATCCCAAAACTGACCCTGAATGCTAAAAATACCCCTTTATCCAAAAACCCAAAACTGACCCTGAACCCTAAAAATACCCCTTTACCCAAAAACCCAAAACTTACCCTGAACCCTAAAAATACCCCTTTACCCAAAAAACCAAAACTGACCCTGAACTCTAAAAATACCCCTTTACCCAAAAACCCAAAACTGACCCTGAACGCTAAAAATACCCCTTTACCCAAAAACCCAAAACTGACCCTGAACCCTAAAAATACCCCTTTACCCCAAAACCCAAAACTAACCCTGAACCCTAAAACTACTCCTTTACCCAAAAACCCAAAACTGACCCTGAACCCTAAAAATATCCCTTTACCCAAAAACCCAAAACTGACCCTGAACCCTAAAAATACCCCTTTACCCAAAAACCCAAAACTGACCCTGAACCCTAAAAATACCCCTGTACCCAAAAACCCAAAACTGACCCTGAACCCTAAAAATACCCCTTTACCCAAAAACCTAAAACTGACCCTGAACCCTAAAAATACCCCTTTACCCAAAAACCCAAAACTGACCCTGAACTCTAAAAATACCCATTTACCCAAAAACCCAAAACTGACCCTGAACCCTAAAAATACCCCTTTACCCAAAAACCTTAAACTGACCCTGAACCCTAAAAATACCCCTTTACCCAAAAACTGAAAACTGACCCTGAACCCTAAAAATACCCCTTTACCCAAAAACGTAAAACTCACACTGAACCCTAAAAATACCCCTTTACCCAAAAACCCAAAACTGACCCTGAACCCTAAATATACCCCTTAAAAAAAACCAAACATATAACATTTTAATTATAATTATATACTTACCAATACTTACACTGTAATGGTATGCGTTGTAAAGGTACCTACGTTGTAAAAACATGCGTTGTAAATACATGCGTTGTAATAGTTTTTGCGTTGTAAAAGTTTCGTTGTAATGGTAGTGCGTTGTAAAAGTTGCGTTATAAAGGTAACATACCATAATAAGGGCTGTTCTTGTAAATTCTTGTTCAGTCAGGGTCTCAAAGTTCTCCAAGATGGCCTTTGGAGTGGGGTGTCTTACGTTTCCTTCGCTCTTCTCCCTATTCTCAGTATTACTATTGTTCTGTATTAGAGGGATGGAGACCTCCTTCATACCCTCGATGATTTTGGTGATTTTTTCCTGAAAAAAGGATGCTAGACCATCACATAATTCTTGTGAGGGCTTGATTTGACTATTAGCACACTCAGGATGAGACAGCTCTTTGACTATCCTGAAGGTGTCACAAGATTTGTTTGAGCTGTTTAATATGAGGTCTGCGAAGTAGTTCGCTTTGGCTATGGTGATCTCTTTCCTATACTGCGCAATTGTCTGCCTCCAGATCAGTTTCTCCTGCTCCAGATAATTGTTCCTCCAGTGCCTCGCCGCCTTTTTACAGGCGTTTTTCAGTTCTTTCAATTTGTCCGTATACCAGGGCGCGGAGGTTTTACCTCTTTTTCTAATTGCTTTCAGTGGTGCAATATTGTCAAGCTTACTGATTACCTCTTTACATAATAGATGGTAGTTTGTGGTAATATCGTTCTCTGTATTAAACGAGTTTCCTGCTTGGCGGAAATTCACTTTCCCTTCTTCTTTCCTTTTTAGCAGGCCCTTCCAGTCCCGGCCAAAGAAGGTCCTAGTCTGCGTATTTATTGGTCCTGTATTGATCGCGGTATGGATGTTAAATAGTAGGAGATGATGGTCTGACCAATCTACTGGTAGTGTTGTTCCCATAGTGATAAGATCCTCTGCAGCAAAAATTAGATCCAGAATATTTCCTTGCCTATGTGTGGGGGTAGTTATCCATTGTTTCAAACCTAAGTTGTCACAAGATTGTGTGATATTATAGAAAGCCATGTGTAATTGTTCGTTATCCCACAAGTTAAAATCTCCCAATACCATCAGTCTGCTATGTGAGATTGACATGTTGTTAATAACAGTGATCAGCTCCTGCTGTTGTGTTACATTGACATGCCCCGGTGTCCTATAGCAGATTAAGCTCGTGAGGCAATGGCCTGAATCGTGTCTGATTGATATTCCGAGAACTTCGGCACATGAAACCGTATCAATATCCAATGTTACAACATTTAACTCTTCTCTAAAAATAGTTCCTATTCCTCCCCCTCGTCCCATAGTCCTAGGTTTATGAACAATCTTATATCCTACTGGACATGCCGGCCCCAGCTCTGATTCCATTCCCACCGCTGTCCATGTCTCGGTTAGAAATAGAATGTCCAAGTTGTTGGATTCAATCAGTAGCTGTATTTCGGTGGCATGTTTCGGGAGGGATCTGACATTTAGTAGTCCACTGATTAATTCTCCCTTTGTAGTGTGCTTATATCCAGTATGCTTTTGCGGGATACGCCTGTTGTCTGGGATCTGGTCGAGTTTAGATAATGAATCAAGTGGTAGGGGATTTATATGTGTTAAACGCCCTAGGCAGTTGGGGCAGGGGTTTTTGTCCTCAGATATTATGTTAGGGGCTAGGCGTGGGCAGGTAGCTCTGCCAGCCAGTGGATCCAGTAGCATCAGTGCTTCCCTACTACATCTGTAAGCCTCGAGGTCCGAGGACGGTCAGGCAAGGGGGGTTGCCCTGAGCCCGGTCTCGGCGCGGACGAGCGCAGACGAGCTTGCCTTAAGCGCCCGCTGCGCTCGTCCGCTGCGCTTCCGGCAAAGACACATCCTTTATGGAAGTGGGAATAAGTGAAAAGGGGGCGTGGCTGGTGTCAGTGGGCGTGCCTTAGAATCCGGCCAATGGCGTCCGGTCTTCAGAAATCACCCGCCCGCGTCAGCGTTCTGCTCGCTGTGCGGGGAAATAGTGCCTTAAATCCTTTTTTAAAAACACAATTTTCACACAAGTTATACAAGTTTAAAACTATCAAGTGTTCCCTACTCCCGGCTGTGCCTCAGGAGAATCAACTAAGACGCTGCGCTCGTAGTCAGCGCGCGTTTTGTATCAGGTAAGGGGGCGTGGCTGGTGTCAGTGGGCGTGCCTTAGAATCCGGCCAATGGCATCCGGTCTTCAGAAATCACCCGCCCGCGTCAGCGTTCTGCTCGCTGTGCGGGGAAATAGTGCCTTAAATCCTTTTTTAAAACACAATTTTCACACAAGTTATACAAGATTAAAACTATCAAGTGTTCCCTACTCCCGGCTGTGCCTCAGGAGAATCAACTAAGATATGATTAATAATTTATTTATTTATCTATGCCCAATTTTGCACATCGTGGAATTACCATGCACAAGTCACTTTATCCCCTGACTCTGGTCAATGGTTCTTATATGAAAACTGTGAAATGATCTGTTCTTATTGTAACTGTCCTTTCCCCTACAGGATTCCCCGGCTGGGGAGCCTGTATTTTAAAACTTTTTTGCACATATAGGTTTTTTACACATTGCACTTTATTGGCACAACAGCACTTTTTCCTTTTTTTAAACCAGTGACAATTATTGTGCGCATACATGATATATTGGCGATGATAGATGTTATGTATAGGTATGTTCATAATGATCACATTACTAATTGAGCCACGACATTGCACTATGCAAATAATAGGCCCAGCTGTTCATTGCTTTTTATACTGACGTATTTTGTAATATTTATGATTTTAAGCATATTAGTGACATGGGTAGAACAACATGTATTTGTACTGTTATAGGCTGTGTATGTCTATTTACAAAAGTGATCAGGGTAATTTTTCTTTTGAACACTCCTAGGAGCATATTTATGTATTTGTACAGATAGTATTAATGCTAAAAATTCGTCAATTATGGTAGACGACTCACCCAGATGAAGTCTGTTGTCTATTTCTATGAGGCACAATTTGCGGTCACATGGTATGGGAACAAGTGTTTTGATTGGTGGTTTGCCGTTTTTAAAAATCTTGTGTGTGATGGCAAACACTTTGTAATCTGGTGAGCAAGGCGACAGGGTTGCCGAAACGCGTCCGGATCGTGGCACTCCTGCTACACATGAAAAAATAAAATAAAGAAGACACTGCTGCACTCGCTACCTGACTTGGTGTCCGTTTTCTCTGAGAGGGTGCTGCGGTCTGTGGCACTCTTGGGAGCGTTGCTGTATATATATATATATATATATGTAGATTTATATATACACTAACAGGCATGCGTGGTAAAGGCATTTTCTTTGTAAAGCCTGCTTGGTAAATGCACAGCCCGGGTCTGGTAATGTGCATTCTGTTTTCAATTAGCAAACATGATTCACCGTGACGCGTTTCAGCGTATTGCCTTTATTAAAGTGTCTAAAATCATATGTGCATCGTCTCAGGTGTTTTATATTGCAACAATGTCACATGTCTGAATACTACCACACTGCAGATAACATAAACCTCTTCGGTTTGCAGAGAAATGCAGGTAATGTTCAAATGAAGTTATCAACTCTGCAAACCTGCATAGTTGTTCCAGGTAAGTATGGAATATCCAGGAAATAGTTTGCACAAGAGTAGTAATTCCTGTGCCCCCAAAATTTCAAATATGCGCTGGGTCCAGATCCTGCCAGCCGGAGGTGTGAGCCTCCCTCGGCTCCCTTTCACAACCCCTCTGCAGTAATCGCCGGCAATCCTCAGGCATGCAGCGGTGGTCCGCATCTCATTTTAGCATTGCCCCCGGGACCGGTCCCACCCGGAGGCTTCAAGAAAATAAAGCGTGGTAGCCTGTGCTTCATTTATTAAATTTAATTTTTGGATGAATTTGGGGATTCATTGCGAATCCCACTGAAAATTGGGCAAGCCTAGAGGGTCAGGATGTATTTACCCTGCCCCATTTTCTTATTTTTTAATTTCATATTACCTTTTTGCTTGTAACTTGGTTGAACCACAAGATGGCTGCCAACACTTCTTGGTTTGAAGCGTTGGCAGCCAATTAGCTCGCAGGCTCGAGATCGGGAGGGTTCGCGGATCCTTTGCGGATGTATTTGTATACCTGAGAAATGTTAAAATTTATCAGGAACTACTAACGTATTTACACCATATAACAAAAAGGGTGCACTCTGGAACAAGAGCTACCTCTCTTCCAAATATTGTGTAATTCCGTTCAGCAGTTTGAGCTGTAGCTGTGTCAACACTTTCCTAGGAAATTAACATGGCGAAAAAGCGTTTTGTGATCGCCCCCCTTGTTCTCGGCCTCTGCTTAACGAATCACCCTAAAACGTTCAACACAGTAACTGACCTGATTGCCGCATTAGTTTTGAAATTTTCACAAAGATTAATCAAACGATGCCAAAGATATTCACAATTCAAAAAACACTTTTCCTATAGAAACTAGGTCCTAACTATAACTACCTACAGGCGACCACCATACGAAAAGTATTTCCTAATTTGGTTACAACTTTGCCGTTGTTTGATCAATCTTCATGAAATTTGCCCAAACAATTGTCAAAGTAGTTGCTGCGTATCATGAAATGTTTGGGGTTGATCAGTGCAGTGGGGACCGAGAAATTAGGGCACGAAATAAGGGTGCATTTGTAATGTTAATTCCCTTAGCAACCTTTAGCCAAACCTACAGCCCGAACCACTGAACAAACTTGTACCAAATTTGGCAGGTAGGTGGATGCTGGTTAAAGGAAGTGCATTTTGCTTATTTGGTGTAAATCCATTTAGTAGCTGTTGAGAAATTTAAGAACAAAAAGATAGATATATCTTTGGTCGTCAAGACGAGCTCATGCAGGGAATTGCACCGCTCTGATTGGCTGCTAACACTTCACCCAGGAAGCTTTGGCAGCCATCTTGGGACCAGAACCCCCCAAAAAAGTGAAAATAAAGAAAAGGGGGCGGGGTAGGAATACCCTTACACCCAAGCCATGGTGTTGAAGTCCCCCTGGAACCCTGCCACAACATAAAAGCATTAAAAAAAATAATCACAATTTACAGCAAAATCTTTTTTTTTTTAAAGCAAGCGCTGGCTCCCGCTCTTGCTTTCAAATAACCCCTGGGTGGGCCAGGTCTAGGAGACAAATAATAACTTTATGAGGGGAGCGCACGGGGCCCCACTCCTTGGGCTTGCCAAAGCTCCAGGGACAGCCACCTTCCTGGGGCACATTTTATTATGGATGCGGGCAGGTCCACTGGGTCCGCTCACATCCCTGGGGACAGCCAACTCCATGGGGCTAATTAAAATAATGTGGAGGGGCCTTGCGGACCTCCTGCACCAGATACCGCCACATCCCAGGGGCACAAATTCAATAATTAAGGACGTCCATTGCTGTCCGGCACCTCCCCGGGGCAAATGTGAACAAAAGAGGTGGGCCACAAAGCTCCCATCCAGGAGGCTTACATGGCCCGAGGACCACCACTCCCCAGGGCTGGCTCCAGCAATATCTTGGAGTGCCCACCCCTGAGACAAGGCAGTTTAATATGACTTGGCGGAAGCACCGCTCCCACCAAGCCAGAGCAAACAAGTGCTCACTTGCTGAAAGCGGAGCAAGGGTCTGTTTCCCAGCCCACTGTCAAGCGAGCAGGGAAACAGACACATTGCTTTGGGATTCAGGGAGCTGCATGTAAATGGATCTCAAAGAAATGGCAGCTCCTGCAGGTGGCAGGGAGCCGGCAGAGACCAGGGGGGCATTCATGTTCTCTCACGCGCCCCAACGAAGTTGCCAGGCCCCAGGGCATAGAGTCCCTGAGACCAAGAATGGCCCAGGATGACGATGCTAGGCCTCCCTCTTTTTAAACAAAATATTTTAAAAAAAGAAAGAAAAAGCCTGGCCCTGGGGGATGGGGTCCCCGGGGCCAAAATTCAGCTTCTGAGGTGGGGCATGCGGCCCCTTTCCCCTTTAAAAAAAATATATATACAAAGGCCTGGCCGCGGGGATGGGGTCCCTGGGGCCGAATTTGGCCCAGTAGAGGGGCCGCATGGCACCCCTCCCATTTTTTATTACATTTTTTTTAAAGGGTTGGGTCCGGGGAATGGTGTTCCTGGGCCACGACATGCCTTGAAGGTAGAGGTGTTCGACTCTGCCAGTCACAAAAGAGGAGCCAATGGGAGAGCGCCAGCTCCCATTTTAAGAGCAATTTGATTTCCAACAGTTCCTGCTGAAATAAAGCTGCTTATCACCCGGGAGTGCTCCATTCCTGTGGGATCTTATGTTAAAATTAAATACGTGAATTGGCCACCATCACGACGGAGGCACCCGTTCTACGGAGTTAGGCAGACAGTTGTCATTTGTTGGTAAATACATTTGTAAACTGCCAGAAATGCCGCAGCCCAGTGAGTAAGTGCAATACCTGCAGAGAAGGGACATCACTACAATGTAGAAACAAGTGCTACAAAGCAAGTGTTTCCAGGACCGTACACTAAAAAGGAGTAATGCTGTAACGAGGAGTGTATGGGCCACCTAAGGGAAATTGCTCTTAAAGAAGAAAAATTGCGTGGTGGCATGTTCCAATCAAACCTTCTATGGAGCCTGAAATCCACCAAGGTTCGAACAACTACTGCAGTGATATGTGCCCCCATAGATGCCGTCATCAGAATCGCTGTGTATCTACTGTATCTACTGAGATGACGTACATGCCGGCCACGGCATACCGTGAAGGTAGAGGTGTTCGACTCTGCCAGTCATGAAAGAGGAGCGAATGGGAGCACGGCAGCTCCCATTTGAGGAGCAATTTGATTTCCCACTTCTAATACCGCCATTGAAAAAGGCAGTTCCTGATGAAACGAGTCTGTCCAAAAAAATAAAGCTGCTTATCAACTGTGAGCGCTCAATTCCTGTAGGATCGTGTGTTAAAAATTAGTACGTGTGTTGGCCACAATCACGACGGAGGCAGCCGTTCTACATAGTTCGACAGACAGTGGTCATTTGTTGGTAAACATATATATATACACACACACATATACACACACACATATATATATATATATATATATATATATATATATATATATATATATTACCTACTGGCGGTCGCCAGTAGGTATATATAGTTAGGATTTTTTCTCTATGGGTTTTTTGAAAATTCTATGTCTAATAACTTTGGCGTTTGTGGACGGAATTGGCTGAAACTTTCAGGAAAATGGAACATTTTGTTTCTGAGCAGCCCTTGAAAATTTGGGGGGGGTTCGTCAAGGGGGGGCTGAGAAAAAAGGGGGGTCCCAAAACGTGTTTTTAACATTGAGTTTTCCATAGGGCGGTTGGCCTCACTTTTAGCCCGAACGGGTGAATGCACGAAACTTGGCAAAATTGTAGGGACTGGTAGCCCGATGTGCCTTTTGTAGGTCTCAATATATGTGCTACAGTGGATTTTGAGAAATTAACGTTTAAAAAAAGATATATATCTGTAACAGCGGACCGGGCAGCGCTCCAGGACGCGTACTTTTCGCGCAACGGAGCTTTGTGAAGCGAAGCTGATTGGTTCTCCGGCGTCTGTCAACATTCCAAACAGTCCGTAGCGGCCGCCATCTTGTCTCTCGGTAGGATCGAGAGACAAGAGGAGGCCAAAGCGAAGGGGCAAATGACCATAAGGGGGAATAGTAGATCCTCGCTGACCCCCTACGTTTGATGTGGAGGTTTTAAAAGGGCTCCGCGGGGCAAAAAAAAAAAATAATAATAATAATCGAACGGCTGAATGGATTTGCACGAAACTTGGCAAAATATTAGGGACTGGTAGCCCGATGTGCCTTTGCTAGGTCTCAATATATGTGCTCCAGTGGATTTTGAGAAATTAACGTTCAAAAAAAGATATATATCTGTAACAGCGCTCCGCTTCGCGTACTTTTCGCGTTACGGAGCTTTGCGAAGCTGATTGGTTCTCCGGCGTCTGTCAACATTCCAAACAGTCCGTAGCGGCCGCCATCTTGTCTCTCGGTAGGATTGAGAGACAAGAGGAGGCCAAAGCGAAGGGGGAAATGACCATAAGGGGGCATAGTAGATCCTTCCTGACCTCTTAGGTTTGATGTACCATTTTGTCAAGTTTGGTGTAATTCCGTTCAGCCATTCAGGCTGTAGACGTATGTAAATGTCCTATGGAAAATTGCATGGGGAAAACACATTTGAAAGTGTTGAAATTTAGAACCAATTAAAATGTTACTTTGGTTTTGTATTTGTGTGTGATGAAAGTTAATTGGTTATGTATATATGTCAAATGAGAGGAAACCACAGCCATTTTGTGATACTACTGTCTGAGGTACATTTGTGAGGAATTTTTGGTGGTGAATTTCTGGTGTTTGATTTACACAGTACTAACACTTCTGCTACTTTTAAAAAGGTGAGTTGTTAATTTGTAAGGGGAACTATGTTGTACACTTGAAGATAATTTGAAAAATGTTTTCTGTTATTTATTTGCAGTCCTTCTGTTATACTAAATACTTGATAAAGTTAGTTTTATATTATGTATTACTAAAAACGATAAATGAAAGTGATTATTTTTTTCTGCAATTTACAGCAAGCAATTTCAAAATAAAATGGCTCACAATGAAGAGACCGTGGCAATTTCTTTTGAATTGTCCACTACATTGATTGAAATTGAGAGCACCAATAATGAAATATTGTCACAAGGAGGACATGACTTGTTTGATTCCATTAGATTGATTGAAATGGACAGCACCAAGAATGAAATATTGTCACAAGGAGATGACTTGAATGATTCCACTACATTGATTGAAATTGAGAGCACCAATAATGAAATATTGTCACAAGGAGGAGATGACTTGTATGATTCCATTAGATTGATTGAAATGGACAGCACCAATAATGAAATATTGTCACAAGGAGGAGATGACTTGAATGATTCCACTACATTGATTGAAATTGAGAGCACCAATAATGAAATATTGTCACGAGGAGATGACTTGAATGATTCCACTACATTGATTGAAATTGACAGCACCAATAATGAAATATTGTCACAAGGAGGAGATGACTTGAATGATTTTTTTGATCAATCTCTTGATGGCGAATTTATCGAGTGTTTGGAGACCATAGAGTTACAAGAATCATCATTGGAGACTTTTAATGAGGACATTGCTGATGAGGACATGTTACTAGTTCTTTCAAATTTAGAAAATTCTGAAGAATAAATTTATATTTAGAAATCAAAAATTGTTTGAGACATTATTCATTTTTATTTTTAATTTATGAGGTTGTAGCGAAGTGATTGTAGTATAAAATGAGACTTATAGTATAGAGTGCAACATTTTTATGTTACATGGTAAGTTTACTCATATTTACTTCCCTTCTGCCACTATATTATCTCCAATGTGTATTTGACATCTCTTCTTCATCTCCGGCCTCCTTTCTCTCACTGTGTGTCTCCGATGCATCTTATCGCTGCTATTTTGTGTAATTACAGAAGAGAGTAAAATAAAATAGTTCGGAACGTGAAAAGGGGGCAAAGTAGAGTACTCCTCACCCCCTAGGCCTTTTTAGGCGGTCCCAAAAGGATCAGTTTCTGCTTTCCTGAGAGATTATGGTATGAGTTCCATATACCACAATAACTTGCATTACAACATGCAAGATATCTATCTCCTATTACCAACTTTTGGAGATATTCGCGCTAAGCGCGAATATCTCCAAAAAGTAACACCTGCCCTGAGCAGTTCTTAGCCATGTTATCCAATGGGAGGTGGATAACATGGCTAAGAGCATTAGCTCGGTAATGCATGAATATCGCTGAGTTTTTAGCGATATTCATGCATTGCGGCCGTTTATTATCGCATTTGCGATAAACCTTGATAATAGCAAGGTTTATCTTCGATAATTGCTGACGATGCTTAGTGGTAAAAAATTGGTTGGTAAGCATCGTTAGCGATAAATATCGCTTAACTTTGGTAATATGCCCCAACGTCTGTTAACGTTCGATTCGAAGGAAATGAGGAAGTGTTGAAAAACATTGTCTGCGCCATCTTGCCTTTTTTGAAATGCCACACTTTTGTCGTGCACGGCAGCCATTTTAGATGTCTTGACCAGACCCACTCTCTGCACGCTGTCGATTCGTAGCATGGCTCCTCACCCACGCAAGCATCTTCCCTAGGCACTGGTCACCACCGCTCTCTGTCTTATGCATGGGCAATAAACCTCCCCCCATCTGCGCTGCTCTTCCCTGAGAATCACACTCTGTGCCCGCCCGACACCTCCCTTTCGCCCTATTCACTACCGCACCCTCTGACACTCCTCTTTCTCTGTGTCCGATTGTCCAGGCTATCAGCTAGCCCTGCAGATGTAGTTTATGGCCTCAGCTGTAAAGAATCACCCCTCTTCAAAGGAGTTATAGTAGATCAAGGCCCACACCCGATGAGATCCGTCACACCACACGTGTTCCTACTATCTGAAAACCATCCTGTATTGTGATTGGGGAGGGGACCGAGCCTGAAGCGGAAGATTCCAGGAATGACTCTTTGTACATCAAAGTTTTTACAATTATGTGTCACATTAAAAATATATAGCACTCCAACAAAGTAGTAGGAATATAAAACTTTAATAACATATAAATATATACAAGAAAACAAAAACAGTAAAAACATTTAAACAACGAAGAGACCGTGGCAATTTCTTTTGAATTATCCAATAGATTTATTGAAATTGACAGCACCAATAATGAAATATTCTTGTCAGTAGCGGTCTGTTGTGCGAATAGTTCCAAGGCAGCAGAACGCGCTGAAATCTAGATGGCACGAAAGTGATGTCTAGCAAGTTGCCGCCCAGCAAATAACGGCGTGGGGCGCCGCGGGGGTGAGTGAGTCCAGTAGGCACCACAGCTATTCTTACCGGCATTGCAGAATTACTGCTGGGGACAATGCCTGTGCTGTAGCAGGGTCACAGCAGAAACAAAAAGGATTCTGTTGAAGATGTTGTTGGTTTTCAATTTGAAAACAGTTCTGGTGTCAACTGCTATGCTAATGTAGTGGTTAATGTTTTGTTTTCTCTAGAAAATGTAAAAGAGGGGGAGGCAGTCCAAAGTTCCGTTAAAAGGGCAAAGGAAAGGATCGGTGGTTTGAACTATCAGTCAAAAAGGGGAGGGGGTGCAACAATTTTTCCTACCGGGTCACACTGTGCTTTCACCGGAAGTGAGGTCTGCAGGATTCTAGTAATTCAAAGTGAGGCTGGCGCCAGCATGGGAGCGCCGACGTCCCGCGGATACAGTTTCGTCACTCCACGGGCGATCATGGCAGTCATTCCCCATCGGGGGTCGGAGACTCCCGCGGCTCCTCTAGAATCTTCAAGGTCGTGGAGGACTACGGTGGTGGAGTCAACCAGTGACCGGGCCATTTCTTTATGCTGGGCCCGCTCTTGCCAGGTCGACCGCCATTTTGAGAGTTCGGCAGCTACCGGCGATCGCGGGGTCACATGAGCGGACGGGCTCCACCCTGCCGGGCGAGACGTTGCAGCATGGCCACAGTGGAAGAACCCTTTTCCGGGCGCCTGGAGCGCTGAGGGTGCAGCTGGGAAGCCTCCACCTGGGGAGGCGGGAGAGGCCTGTTCGCACCGTCTCTCCCTCCCAGTGCACCCCACGGCGTCTCGCTTGAGATTTGTTATGGCCGGACCAGGCGATGAGGACGAGGGGGGGGGGGGTCGGAGGCATGTGCAAGACATCCCCCCCAGTGTTGTCGCAGCCATTATAAAAGAAAGAAGTGTCCCGTCCGTCTTCGGGCCGGGCTTCCGGTGGATGTCGGCCGGACGCCCCTGGCTCTGGCCCCATGAACGGGTTTCTTGGTTTATCGGCTGCAGCCGGATCCCGTCGGCCTCGGCCCCCCGACCGTTGGTGGCCGGACCGGAAGAGCATGTGGCGGGACTACCTGCAACTCTCAAGGGCCACCGCGGCCGGACTGGGAGAGAGAGGGGAGGGTCGAGGAGACATTCCCCCCCCCTGCAACTGTTCAGCATTGTAAAGGCAATCCCCTGGCCGGGTCCCGCTGGCCTCGGCCTCTCCTCCGGCTACACCCTACGTTAGGATCTCCTGGCCGAGGCGTGGCAGCAGGACCTGCCTTATATGGGCTGCTCCCGGCTGGGCGTAGCCGGAACCCTGCCCCACCTTGGAAGTTTCCAGAGTGGGGGCGGATGTTCTACTGACTTGCATTTTCCCTAGTCTATCGATTTTTTTGGCGTGGCAGGCGGTGGGACAGCGAGGGGTGATTTGGTTTCTCTTACTGTTTTTCTGGTCTCTCACCACTGGCATATTTTAACGTTTTCTTGTTTCTAGGACATAAATAGGTTTTATCATTACGTTATGTTATCGTTTCTTTGTTCGTTGTTTAATAAAAGTTCATGTTCATCAGTGGCCTACTGATTTTCGTTTTCCTATTTTTTTCTTTCCAGGTTGTTTCATGGTAAAGTTTCTGTTAACAGGATACAGTGATCACTTCGTTATTATTGCATATGTCCTTTTCACTAGGGGTGCTCTCTGGTCGGGCCAGATGACGTATCTCTAGTAAATGGTCCGGGTGAAAAAGGTGCATCAATCAGTGGGGAGTAGATAGGCATGACAGATTACAACGGGGGAGAAAGGTCCGCATTACGTACCCTTTCACTACTTGCAAAGATTTTCCTACGTTTATTTGCAAACAGGGAATACCTCCAAAAAGAACTAATTCCCAAACAGTCAATGTTCGGACAATCAATCAATCAATGAGGAATGAAATAGGTACGACGTGTTAAAGGCTTGCGTTACCTACCCTTCACTATCTGCAAAGGGAGAGAGAATATTCCTATTCTTCCTCGTTTGCAGGTAGAGAAGATCCTTAAGAGAATTAACTTCGAACAATTCAATGCTCGATTGAAACAATCAACAAGGGGTACTGTGAACACAAATGAACGCCGCTTATGTACATACGCATTGCTATTTTCAACAGGTTGTTCCTAATGTTTCTATTTTAGCGAGGTCAAAAAGAGATCCCATTAGTGGCCTACTGATTTTGCTCGATTCCTTTTGTTTTTTTACACGATTTTTCGCTATCTGCAAAGACTAAACAGAGTATTGCGACTCTGTGCTTGTTTGTAAATAGAGAATGAACCAAAGAGAACAATCAATCAAATGGAGAGAGAAGCAGGCACGACGGATTACAAAGGGGGCAAAGGGCTGCGTTAACTACCCTTCACTATCTGCAAAGAGAGAGTACTCCTAATAGAAATGAGGGGTGGGGGGCAGCATTCAAAGCAGATCAGTGTGCATAAACACGAAAATGTTTTTACTTACCACGTACTTGACATTCGACAGCTTATGATATTTGCTATTAAAAAAACATTGAAATTCACTGAAAAAACCATAGGTTATAGACCATATATAGTTAGGAATTAGCATTTACAAAACCTTGAAAATTCACTGAAAAAACCATAGGTTATACACCATATATAGTTAGGAATTAGCATTTAAAAAACCTTATTTTACTCACACAAAACCATTGAAATTCCATATATAGTTAGTTGCACTAACTATATATCGCGCACCCGCAATCCACTGCTGATCATGTCACATATTACATCATTCATGACATGGTCAGTGACATCACTGATGACATCACTGATGACATCTCAAATGACATCACTGATGAGATCACTGATGACATCATCCAGTGACTGTGTGTTTCTGTAAAGTTTAAATATGTTTTACATATTGAAGAATGAGTAGATGTATAAGTGTCTGGACGAAGGATTTAGTAGGTGCATGACTGAATGTATGAGTGAGTGATTAAATGTGTCTCACTGAGTGCATGGGTTAGTGACTAAACTGTCTTAATTTGTGCATCATTATGTCTGTTGTTCTGTAAACTGCTGCATGTGTTGATCAGTAGCTATATGATTAACTATATGGGTTATTGATTGATTGTCCAAGTATTTGTATAGGAGACTGAGTGTGTGTGTGGCTGGCTGGGAGGTGTGTGACTCTGTGCAGATCAATGTGTACTTGTATCAATGATTGTATAAGAAAGTAAGTATGTGTTAGTATATGTTTGAAAATGTAAGGTGCTCTATGTTTAACTGTATAGACAAGAAAATGGAAGTGTGATTGATTCTTTACAGGACTGACTAGGTGTGTGAGTAACTCCATGGATGAGTGGCAGAGTGTAAGTGTCTGTATAGGTGTATGAGTGCATATGATAGTGTTGTAAAGATGAGTGATTGTATGTATGAATGATTGTATGGGTGAATGAGTGAATGTGTGTGTAGACGTAGGAATCAGTGAGTACGTATGTAGTAACTAGTATTGGTGTGTCAATGGTTTCAAAAATTATACTCTGTATTTAACACTGGGTGAAACAGAGGTTATATTAAAACGTGAGGAGATGCATTGTATTGTCACATGAATGATATCATCAGTGATGTGGTCATTGATGTCAAATGAGATGTCATCAGTGATGTCATCAGTGATGTCACTGACCATGTCATGAATGATGTAATATGTGACATGATCAGCAGTGGATTGCGGGTGCGCGATATATAGTTAGTGCAACTAACTATATATGGAATTTCAATGGTTTTGTGTGAGTAAAATAAGGTTTTTTAAATGCTAATTCCTAACTATATATGGTGTATAACCTATGGTTTTTTCAGTGAATATATATATATATATATATATATATATATATATATATATATATATATGTTTACCAACAAAAAGAATGTTTCACTACCAGACATGGAAAATCTAAAAAGTACATGACCTACTTTTAAAATAAATTGCACCATGCCCTCTGGGTTTGTCCAGGGCCTATCCTAGGGTTGACGTATATGTATTAAAAGGAAGGTTTGGGACTGGCAAAAGGTTTATTTTACCAGTTCGACATGGCAGTTTAAAACTACACTCATAGGCTCTGCAATGGCATGTCTGAGGCATGTTTACTAGGCTACTTAGATGGATGGCAAAACCAGTGCTGCAGGCCCACTAAGATCATTTAATTTACAGGCCCTGGGTACGTGCAGTACCATCCTCCTAAGGACTTATAAGTAAATTAAATATGCCAGTTGGATATAAGTCACTTGAGCCAGTGCAGGTCTCTCTGTTGGGGTGTGATGTGGCTGCGGCGAGGGATGTTGAAGATCAGGCGCGCAGAGGCGTTCTGGATGCGTTGGAGCTGTCTCAGGAGTTTGGTCGAGGTTCCTGCGTAGATGGCGTTTCTGTAGTCCAACCTGCTGCTGACGAGGGTCTGGGTGACCGTTCTTCTCGTTTCAGTGGGGATCCACTTGTAGATCCTGCGGAGCATGCAGAGGGTGTTGAAGCAGGAGGAGGAGACGGCGTTGACCTGTTTAGTCATGGATAGGGTAGAGTCGAGGATGACCCCTAGGTTGCATGCATGGTCGGTGGTTGTTGGAGCGGTTCCCAGTGTGGGCGGCCACCAGGAGTCGTCCCAGGCAAAAGGGGTGGATCCGAGGATGAGGACCTCAGTCTTGTCCGAGTCCAGCTTCAGTCGGCTGTTCCTCATCCATTTAGCGATGGCCTTCATTCCTTCATGAAGGTTGGTTTTGGCGGTGTGGGGGTCCTTGGTGAGGGAGAGGATCAGCTGGGTGTCATTGGCGTAGGAGATGATGTTGATGTCGTGCCAACGGGCAACTTGGGCGAGCGGTGCCATGTAGATGTTAAACAGAGTTGGGCTGAGGGATGAGCCCTGGGATACGCCGCAGATTACCTCGTGGCTTCGGAGCTGAAGGGGGAAGGTGGACGCTCTGTGTTATGGCTGAGAGGAAGGAGGTGGTCCAGTCCAGGGCCTTCTCTTGGATCCCAGCGTTGTGGAAGCGAGTTCGTAGTGTGTGGTGGCAGACCGTGTCGAAGGTGGCTGACAGGTCCAGGAGGATGAGGGCAGCCGTTTTGCCATTGTCCAGCAGGGACTTGATGTCATCGGTGGCGGCGATGAGGGCAGTCTCGATGCTGTGGTTGGTGCGGACCCAGACTGGGAAGCGTCCAGGATGTTGTTCTCCTCGAGGTAGCGGGTCAGTTGATTATTGACGGTCTTCTCGATGACCTTTGCTGAGAATGGGAGCAGGGAGATTGGGCAGAAGTTCTTGAGGTCCTTGGGGTCCGCCTTGGGTTTCTTGAGTAAGGCGTTGATCTTGGCGTGCTTCCAGCTCTCCAAGAAGGTTGCTGTCTCGAAGGAGGTGTTGATGACTTTCCGGAGATGGGGTGCGATGGATGTGCTGGCTTTGTTGAAGATGTGGTGTGGGCATGGGTCTGGCGGAGATCCGGAGTGGATGGTGTTCATGATCTTGATGGTGTTGTCGTCGTTGATGTTGGTCCAGGAGAGCAGGCCGTTGGTGCGGATGGTGGTCGTGGGGGCAGAGGTCTCAGTGGTTGTCGGGTCAGTTGTGGCGTTGAAGCTGTCGTGGATGTCTGCGATCTTGCGGTGGAAGAAGGTGGCCAGCGAGTTGCACAGGTCTTGCGAGGGTGGGACGTCGTTGGTGTAGGAGCTGGGGTTGGAGAGTTCCTTCATGATGTTGAATAGCTCTTTGCTGTTGTGCGCGCTGTTGTCTAGGTGGTTTTTGAAGGAGGCCCCTGTGGCGGATCTGATTAGGGGATGGTGTCTGCGGATGGTGTTCTTGTGGGCTGCGTGGCTGTCCGGTGTTCGTTCACAGAGCCAGATCTTCTCCAGCTTTCGGCAGGTTTGCTTGGAGGCCCGGAGGTCTTCAGTGAACCAGCTGGCTTTCTTGTTGGTGTGATTGTTGGAGGGTGTTGGCGCAGTCATTGATCCTCTGTCTAAGGCTGCGGGCGGCGGTGTCGGGGTTGGTGGGGTCGGCGGGTGGGCTCTGGGTGAGGGTGGTGGTTAGTTAGTCTTCGGTGACTTTGCTCCAGCAGCGGCGATGCATCTGTTGGATCCGGTGGTGTGTGGTGGGTTTCTTGAAGGTGAAATGAATGCAGCGATGATCGGTTCAGTGGAGTTTGGCGGTGTGGTTGAAGGAGACGTAGGGGCTTGCGAAGAAAATGGTGTCAAGTGTGTGACCGGCAGAGTGGGTGGGTGTTGTGATGAGTTGTCTGAGTCCGAGGTTGGCTAGGTTGGCGATCAGGGTGGTGGAGTTGGTGTTGTTGTTGTTCTCGAGGTGGAAGTTCAGGCCCCGAGGACGATGTAATCCAAGGAAGCAAGGGTGTGTGTGCTGACGAATTCGGCGATGGAGTCGCTGTTCTGTGGTTGGGGTCCGGGGGTCTGTAGATGAGGGTTCCTCTGAGGGTGGTGTTGGGGTCGGTGTGGATCTGGAAGTGCAGGTGTTCGGCGGTACTGAGGGTGTCATTGATGTTGGTTGAGACTCTGAGAGTGTTCCTGTGGACGATGGTGATTCCTCCTCCTGCTCCGTTGGTGCGGTCCCTGCGGGTGATCTTGTAGCCTTCCGGGATGGCGATGGCTATTTCGGGTGCCAAGGCGGGGTTCAGCCTGGTCTCCGTCAGGAAGGCGACGTCTGGGGAGGTTGAGTTGTGTATATCCCAGAGTTCAACGGCGTGTTTGTAGACGGAGCGGGTCTTGAGAAGGATGCATCTGAGGTGGTTGGGTTCTTTCCTAGTCGGCAGCATGGTGGTGCAGATGCTTGTGAAGCTGCAGTTCCGGCAGGTGAAAGCTCTGTGGGTGCGCTTCGGGGTGGCCAGGAAGCAGGTGTGTGATCATCCGGTGTTTAGTGCGTGGAGGGTTCTGGCATCGTAACGGTGTCAGGCGTCATGGCGTTTGCTGGGTCCTGGGGTCCTGCCGCTGGGCGCTGTCCAGGCGCGGACTGGCGCAGATGGGCTTGCCTTAGGCGCGTCTTCGGCGTGCCAGCGGCTTGCCCGCTGCGTGTGGCCGCTGCACAGCCTCCATATGAGGGGATGTGTGAGGGAGGAGCAGCTGGGAGGTGGGAGCGGGGAGGCAAATGGGATTGCAGGGGGGCTGGACCGCAGGGCCGCAGCAGCGGGAAAAACAGGCGGGACGCAGGAGAACTGGGCACAGGAAGGAAAAACAAGTTTAGGCAAGAAAACACGTACGGGCACAGAGGAATAAAAACAAGTCTGGGCAAGAAAGCAAGCACAGGCACAGGGTAATAAAAACATGTCTGGGCAAGAAAGCAAGTACAGGCACAGGGGAATAAAACAAGTCTGGGCAAGAAAACAAGTACAGGCACAGGGGAATAAAAACAAGTCTGGGCAAGAAAGCAAGTACAGGCACAGGGGAATAAAAACAAGTCTGGGCAAGAAAACAAGTACAGGCACAGGGGAATAAAAACAAGTCTGGGCAAGAAAGCAAGTACAGGCACAGGGGAATAAAAACAAGTCTGGGCAAGAAAGCAAGTTAGTCACAGGGGAAAAACAAGTCTGGGCAAGAAAGCAAGTACAGGCACAGGGGAAAAAACAAGTCTGGGCAAGAAAGCAAGTTAGGCACAGGGGAAAAATAAAAGATTAGGCAAAAGCAATGTAGGCAGAGCTGTGCAGCAGTGTGGGGAGCGAGCAGGGTTAGAGGTCAGAGTGGATGTGCATTTTATAAACAAAGAAGCAGAAACATACACTGGGCAAAACACCACACTTTCTGTTGTTCTATGCTAATTTTTGACTGAACAATGAGGGCCATATTGTCGATGACTATACACCAACACTGCCAATTTGGTGTGGAGCTCCCTCGCCTGGCCACCTGCACTTGCTAATAGACTCTGTGCTGACCTCCAGGTCCCCTGTCCTTACCCTTGGACTTTGAAACCCTGAATACCAGAACATCCATCATAGTTCCGAGAATCCAGAAATCCCTATATGATCTAAAGAACATCCTTCTCCTCACTCTATCGCTACCTCCAAGCTCTCTCTTAACTCTGTCCACCCTTCTCACCTTACCCATTCTCCAGTGCATACTGCTGGCCAGCCGACACCTTCGCAAACTTTCTAATCACCTCTCGGAGGAGGAGACCCTAACCCTCCTCTCACCCTACTTGAGCCCCTCCTGATGCCCCCTGTCCTCCCGACAAGGAAGTTGACTGCCTGATTCCCACTATTGCAATCAACACAACCAGATTATCATCCCTCTGTAACAGAGGGGTAAACAGTAACAATTTAACAAAAGTTCCCTTAACTTCCCCTTCTTACAACATTCGTTCTGATGCCCCACCGTCCGGCCTCCTTCTTAACTGCCGGTCAGCTGCAAGACACACCTCGGATATCGCTACTCTCATCCTTAACCACAACACAGATATAGGTATCCTAACCGAGTTGTAGCTCAATGAATCCTCATCTCCCTACCTTGACCTATTGGTCCCGCCAACTATTACATCACCAGACTTGACAGACAAATTAAGAAAGGGGGAAGCATTGCTTGCATCTACAGCTCAGACCTCCTCGTCACAGAACCCCACGCTGAACCTTCGGATTCTTGCGAATATCTTGCCCTCTCCATTAGTAGTACCCCTTCTCAGCTATGCAAAATGCACATCTTCTACCACCCCCCCAGGCAGGTACAACACTTTCTCAGACCTCCTCATGGAAATCATCACTCCTAAGGTCTTGCCTCACTCCAATGACATTTTCCTCTGTGACTTTAATATGCATTGGAATGCCCCCAATAACTCCAAGGTCAACGCTGTCAAAGTTTTCCTTGCCGATCAATCACTCACCCAGGCCTGTACCTTGCCTACCCACACGAAAGGCGCTACTTTAGACTGGATTATCGCTAAGGCTTCCGCAGTCAAGCTGAATTCAATAGAGCCATGTGACTGGTTAGACCACCACATCATCACCTTCACTATAGCTGACCACCGCCTGAGAAAACTTGGGCAACCGGTGAAACCAAAACGCTGGCTCAGAGACTCTGAGAGCCTGGACCTTGAGAAACTGACAGCCCTGATTAAGCTCAAAAGGTCCCAAATCAAAGACAAAAACCCTTGGTTCAGTGGACCCCTCAATGACAAAAAGAGAGCGCTCCGTCTGAAAGAAAGGAATTGGAGACAGCACCCTTCAACCTCCCACCTAACACTCCTCCATCAGGCCAGAAATATCTATAACAAGAATATTCTTTTGTCCAAAAAAGAGTTCTTCAATTCAGAGCTGTAAAATGCCAAGAACAGACCACGCAAACGTCTTGAAATAGTCAAACTTCAATCAAACAAACTAGCGAAATCATCAATAGAAACCTCTAAATCCACAATATTCTGCGATGAGTTCTCCTACTTCTTCTTAACCAAAATCATCTTGCTTGGTGAAAAACTCAATGTTTTGTCAAACTCTCCTCCTTCTCCATCTGGGACCCTTCTCTCCTCTCGTTCCCACCAAGCAACACCCAAAAACAAGGCTCACTGGTCCAAAATCAAACTTTATAATGACCATTCCATTTTGAAAATTCTATCCTCCTTAAAACCGAATACCCACTTTAACAACCCGCTCCCAGCCAACTGCTTGGCAGCGTCCACCTCACTCATGGCTCCCATCTGGACTACCACTATCAATGCTTCCCTTCTCCAAGGGACCATACCCGACTCACTGAAAACCGGGCAAGTCATCCCCATCATAAAAAAAATCCACTCTGAATCTGGAAATTCCAGATAACTTCAGACCCATCGTGAATATCCCTCTTCTTGCAAAAGTAGTGGAGAAATGTGTGCAGCTACAACTAAGCCAACACATCGCCAATTTCAATCTACCCGACAAATTCCAATCTGGGCTCAGGCCTGTGCACAGCACTGAAATTGCTATTCTTCACATCGTTGATGATGCTCTCCTAACTCTTGACCAAGGCAAAACCTGTCTTCTGATCCTTCTGAATCTCTCCTCGGCATTCGACACAGTCAACCATGAGAAACTTCTTGAACACCTCGAACACAGATTGGGTTTAGGAGGTACCATCATCAAATGGTTTGGTTCCTTCCTCGAGAACCGCACAAAGAGATTCCTTGTCAACAACAACCTATCTGCTTCCTCCCCAATCTCCATCGATGTCCTGCAAGGCTCCACTCTGTCCCCTACCCTCTTCAATCTCTACCTCGAACCTTTAGCTGAAATTCTCCACTCGGCCAACATCTCCTTACACATGTATGCCGACAATAGCCAGATCTACATTAAAATCTCCTCTCTTTAGGAGATCACCCATCTAAATGATGCCCTGAAACTGACTGTCCATTGGCTTGCCAACAACCAGCTCAAACTGAATACCCAACAACTGAGTTTCTTCTCATCTCCCCCCAAAATAACTCTTGGGATTATTTTGGACCGCAACCTGAATATGATTGAACACCTCAACGCAATGGCCAAAACTGCCAGATTCCATCTGAGCTACTTGAGAAAACTAAACCATTCCTTGGAACTGCCGACCTAAAAACCGCTGTGCAGGCGTTAGTTATCTCCAGAATCGAATATGGATTCTCCACACTATCTGGCCTGCCTAAGACTTCAACTGGCCCCCTAAAAGCTTGCCTCAAAGCAGCAGCCAGACTCCTATCCCGTTCAAAGAAATTTGACCATATCGCACCACACCTGAAGGCCTTGAACTGGCATCCACTTGAGGGCAGAATTGAACTCAAGCTGGCCTGCATCAGAAACTCTCGATCCGCCAGAGACCATGGGCTCCAGCCACCAGCCACTCCGCTTTCGCAAGATAAAAACATACAATCGAGCATTCTCCGGAGCTGCACCAAGAAGGTGGAACTCACTTCCTTCCTCCATCAGAAGAATACCTTCCCCGGCACTCTTCAAAAAAGAAGCTAAAAACTTCCTAATGAGCAAATTCCTCCATTGACGCTCCCTTGGTGCACATACTGCCTTTTTTGAGATTTTTTTTCTCTCACTTGACCTACTACTTGTAACAACTCTCACCCCTTCCAATGCGCCCTGATCTTTGTACATACCTTTTACGTCCTATTGTAATCAAATCGCCCCCTGATTCTGGAACTGTATTGACACTTGTATATATCCACAGCTTTGTCCTACGTTTGTCATTTCCCTAACCACCATCCTTGTATTCTGCCCACGCCATCCTGTACTTGGATCTGTACCATTTATTGTATATATCTCTTCCTTGTGCCCTATTGTACTCAAGTCATCACTGATTTTGGAACTGTATTGACTCTTGTATATATCAACAGCTTGTCCCACTAGTCACTTTCCCTTATCCCCCATCCCTGTACGGTGCCCATTCCTTCATGTACGTAAGTATCTTTCTTTGTAAAGCGCTCTGATACCCTAACGGGTCATATTCGCGCTATATAAACCTTCAAATAAATAAATAAAATAAAACAAGACTATTTGAATTAAGGGGAATAGCCGTCTGTTTATGTGTTCTATTTCCACTGAATGTTACAGTAGGTATATGAGAAGGGTCCGAAATAAAATAAATTAATTCTAAATGATATCAATCGCAGGTGTACAACCCACGTGCCTTGAGCATTAGCTGTCCCCAGTCGATCTTTTTTGTCCTTTTTTCATTTGACCCATTACATCATGGTGACAGTAGCCCCAAACACGACACAGTTACTCAGATTCGCCTTCTAGTTCGACTGGAATTGACAGTCACCTGATTGTTATTAAATAAGCTTTCAGGCCCTGAGCTATTTACCTGGGGAGATGTCGCACGTCCATGTGCAGCCCGGCAAGCAGTCAATATTTCGTTTGGGATGCTTTTGAAAAACCTGTATTTTCTCTTTCTTGTGTATTCGAAGAACAGCTGCTTCCGCTGGACATATGCTTGCTTATGAAATTGACAACGCACTGCCTCCTGGGCGACGGAATGCGATATTTCGTGTCTAACCTAAAAGTAATTTAATGTGATTGAAAAGTGTCCCTCTGGCAATAAAAGTCAATTTGAAGCACATTATATCTCCCAGGTGGCTCTGCGTGTTTATACACTGGTATAGATGTTATGTCAAGCACTGAAATGTTTTCATATTCTCAACATTTTTAGGCATAAAACAAGGTAAACTTTACCCCATAAGTATTAAAACGATAGCTAACTAGTCTATTAGAGTAAATGATCGATGTAATTAAATAACTATTTCAATAAATAAACTACAAGCAAGGTATCATAATTAAAGGCAAATCGGTGATTAAAAGTATATTTGGCATATCTACTATAACGAAGAGCTTTCCGTAGAATAAAAAATACATATAGATGTATTGCAAAAATTCTACAAATAAGAAGAAAGCAATAACACGGAATTTGATATTAAGAATTACTGGTACAAGTCAAAGGCCTATGTAAGCAATAACAAAAGAGGATTCCAGATGATGTTGGAATGTAGGGGCAGCAAGTTGAGTAAAGGGGCATGGAATGGTTGAATTGGAAGAGGTCATGGGTGTGCCCATATTACATTTTATGGTACATTTATTATTTTTTTAAGATTTATCTTCTTTGACTGTAAGGTACAACTGATATTGAACCGCACAGCTGGTTTCTGTGTAAGGGAGCTAGTTCACCTAGTAATAAGCCGGCGCTTGCTAGTTACATTCAGATCTCTATGATAAATGCATTACCTAAATGAATGTTCCCACAGGGATTAGAACCCATATTTAGTTATTAGTGATTTTTATTTGGCGCGAACTTGACCTAAGGGGTGACAGAAAGCTTTACATATGGGCAGTTTCTTGCAAGTAACAAGTTAAATCAAACAATTATACGATAACAAGCATTGGGAAAGCCAATACGGTGTGCCTATGCAAGAGCTATTGGCTTTACCAATATGTATTAACCATGTTGCACACCAGCGTGGCTACTGTTCAGCATGGCTAAAAGTGGTATAAAGGAGACTAGCGTGGAGTGTTGTAAGGTGGGGTAGAGTGGAGTGTTATAGAGTGGCGTGGAGTGGCGTAGAGTGGTGTAGAGTAGAGTAGATTGTTATTGAGTGGAGTAACAGAGAGTGGAGTGGTGTAGGAGAATGGAATAGCATAGAGTGGAGACAAGTGTTGTAGAGTGGAGTGGCGTAGAGTGGCGTGGCTTGGAGTGGAGTGGCGTAGAATAGTGTGGAGTAAAGTGGCATGGAGTGGCATAAAGGGAGTTACCTAGAGTGGAGTAGGGTTGTAGAGTGGCATGCAGTGGAGTAGAGGGTCATAGAGTGGAGACAAACTTAATGGAGTAGAACATCATAGAGTGACGTATTGTAGAGTTTAGTATCTTAGAGTGGCATAGAGTGATACAGAGTAGAATGGTGCATAGTAGAGGGGCTCAGAGTAGAGTGGTGCAGAGTAGAGTAGAGTAGAGCAAAGTAGAGTGGTACAGAGTGGCGTAGCATGTCTTGGCATAGCGTGAAGTGACATAGCATGCAGTGGCATAGAGTGTTGCAGAGTAGAGCATAGTGGCATGGAGCGCAGTCGTACAGAGTAGCTGACGTAGAGTGCAGTGGTGTAGAGTGCTTTGGTTTTGAGTCAAGTGGTGTTGAGTACGCATTGGTGTACAGTGCAGTGGTTGAAAGCAGAGTGGCATAGAGGGCAGGGGCGTAGAGTAGAGTGGTGCATAGTGCAATGGCACAGCATACAGTGCAGTGGTATAGATAGCTGTGGCATAGAACGGCGCAGAGTGGAGTAGTGTGGCATTGAGTGCAGTGGCATAGAGTGCAGTGGTGTAGAGTAGCTTGTTTCAGAGTAGAGTGATGTGGCGTAGAGTGGAATGGTGAAGGTAAAGTGGAGTAGTGAAGGATATAGTGCAGTGGCATATAGAAGTGGCAAAGAGTGAATTGGCGTAGGGTGCTGTGGCATAGAGTGCATTGTTGCAGAGTAGAGTGGCATAGAGTGGAGTGGCATAGAGTGGAGAGGTGCAGAGTATAGTGGAGTGGCCTAGACTGGTTTGGTGTATAGTGCTGTGATGAAGTTTGTAGTGGTGCATAGTAAACTGGGGTAGAGTGCACTGGTATAGATGAGAGTGGTGCAAAGCTGAGTACGGAGCCATAGAGTGAAGTGGCGTAAAATGTTGGACCAGGTGTCAGCAGCACTAAAGCTGACCCTGGTGGTAGGCCAATATTGTTTCAGTGGAATATGTTCACCTATTTTATTGTTGACAACCCACACATCCACCAAACATTATAAAAACAATGTGTTGACATGGAGGGGATGTTTAAGGCTGTACTGTAATTAATTTATCAGGTTTTCTGAGCTCTTATTTGTAGCTTTAAGGAAAGCAATAATCCGTTGTCTAGGTTTTTATGGCACGGTGCTACTGTACGTGTTGCACATACTGAAGCTATTGCTCATTCAGGGTAGACTTGTAGGCTGCACCTTTTGGCTTGTCACTTGGTGTTATTAGTAAAAGAGTTTGGTACCTGGACTCATGGATTGTAAACAGAAAGATCATAAGACATTTTCCAGAGGGTCACATTAAGCAAAAGCCAACAGTGATTTGATAGAAGAGCCTCAACATGAATATTTGTTTAGTGCATGCACCTCCTTCCTGTTGACCTGCCTAAAGGGTTATGTTACAGCCCCATAAACTGGAGCACAGAAGAGGCATGAGCGGGTTCGATGGGAGAGTAATCTGCATTCCTTTTGCTTTCCTATAAACACTCTCACTTTGAAGTCACAGAAAGAAAAGTAAACATAGAGCACCCTCAGAAGACGGAGCCTGACATTTGACCTTTGTGTTCAAATGCACAGCAAATGCGACAAGATAAGAAAAAGATTTAGATGCCAGTTTAAAGAAAGTGAAATCTCAGAATGATACAGTAAACAAGGTTTGGGCAAAGGAAGGGATGAACTCAAACTGGGTAGCCTAAAACACATAAAGCCAGCAAATAGAAAGCAAGGACATGTGAGTTACAAACCACAAAGCCAATGGTAAGCATTGGGCAGAATGCATTTCCAGTGAAGCTTTCTGAATATCCCCAAGATGTCTGGTAGGCTCCATCCTAAAAAAAATGCGAATAAACATTGTTTATGAAAAATGTCTGGCTGTACAAGCAGCTGTAGGCAGTGACTAGATATACTAGCTTTAGCCTTGTTGAGCAGGATCATTTTACATTTTTAGATAAAGTTGAAAGGATAGGCACTTCATTTAGTTTTGGAAGGCATTACTGGCCAAGTTTTTCCTAATCTCTGGCAGTATCGCGTTTCAAACTAAGGGAGAATTTCCGGATAAGATTGTTTTAGTGTGTTTGTTTTCTTAAATCTTGGTGTTTCAAGAAACAAGCTGGGCATGCTTTTCATGAGACATTGAGAAGCAGGTTAGTTGGTAGTTTATTACACTGTTCCATCTCAATAGGATTAAACCCTTCTGTTCAGTCAGCATGTTAACTGACTGAGGTATTTAAAAAGTAATATGCAGAACCTATCATCATATTCACATATAAATTCAAAAGAGGATTTCAGAAAACCCCAGCCTGTCTACCTGCCTTCTCTTCAAATTATCCCTCTTCATTTATATGTGTATTTGTCTGTTTGTCACTCTCTGCAAAAAATATTGTATAAGATTTACTCTATTATGCATTCCAAAAATCCTTGACTTCTATTTCTCTCTCTGTATGGAGAACGGGAAAGGTAGGGAAGCTGCTCTGCCAGAAAATGTAATGAACACTTTATAAAGAGGAGTGTGTGTGTGTGTGTTATGTGAGTGTGTGTGTGTCTGTCTGTTTTTATATGTCAGTCTGTCTCTGTGTGGACTCAGAACTCAACAGTCAATCAACAGACACAACAATTCACTGTTCATCCCACTGCCTATCCTACATGCATTTTACAATACTTTAACATCACATTAACATATATATAGTTGGTTAGTGGTTCGGTTGCAGGATACTACAATCCCGCCTACAGACTCTCAATAATTTCAGTGCCACCCAGAGTACCATATGCCAAATCTGGGGTGCTCCCAACTATTTCTGGTGAATAACCAGGGAACAGTCATGGGCAATAATTTGGAAACTGTGCACGTTCATTAAGTGATTACCACATTGAGTAATTCTTAGACTGTTCTTTCAGCTCTTGAGCTAAAGAGTTCATACTGCTAAATGTTTACCTTCTAACAGTTGGATTCTTTTTGCACATTCAATTCACAGTCCCTCATTTGTTAGATCTCATGCTCCTTTTTACAAGCTCAGTGAGGATGCATTTCCATGTTGTGCTAGGGGGTGCACTTATCAGGACTGTAGTTAAAGTATCTCCTTGGGCATTGTGGGATTGGGGACAGTTGCTTCATGTATGCTACCATTATTGTATCCAGACAAGGAGTTCTACATGCTACTTAAATCCTTACATGGCGTACGTCGCTAAATGCGGAACGGAAGCAAATTCCTTTTTGTTATTTAACTCTTACACACCCTATTTGTGTCATGCTTCATCATCGGGTTCACCCTAACTCCTAAAGGTCAGGGTGGGCTCAACCATATTTCAGTGAGCTCTTAAGAGATTTAGGCCAGGGGGACTTAAAGATAAAAATCCTACTCCGTTCCCGAGGTATCTCTATTAGTGGATATTAAAATAAAATAAAATAAATTATTAAAATAAAATAAATTAAAATAAAATAAAATAAAAACGGGTCTTTTTGGAATTTATGGTCCTATGACCCTAATAAATTGCCAACAAGTTTCAGCCCAGAAAAATTGGTCATAAAGGTCTCGGGCTTTCATCAGGGCACAACAAATATTCCCTCCCTGGTGTTGACCGACATTTGTCCTATATATATATATGACTTACACTGCTAACACTAGGTTATCTTATTACATTTTTTGGAAGTAAAAATTCACCAGAGGGACTGATCAAGGTCCTTGAGTCTGGAAACATTTACCACAAGAGCCAGCAGAATGTGTTTTCAGTTCAGCTACAAGCTATGAGAGTGACAGACCTAGGGGCACATTTACAAGCCCCTTACACCGCCATTGCGTCACTTATTGTGACGCATCGGTGGTGCATCTTTCTGCCCCATATTTACAAGGACATGAAAAGCCACCCTGCATGACTATTTCTGTCCTTGTAAAGGCAGCCCCTTTACACACAGCACTTTGCGTGAAAGGGGCGTTCGATGGGTGGTGCTGTGGGTGTTCCCACACAACACCCATGGCACCTGACACATTCCCAGATTTACGAGAAATCATAAACATAGAATGCGTCAGAATGATACTCCTCCCCTGGGGAGGTGTAGGGAGGCACAAATAAGAGAAATATTTTAATTTCTCCTAGTTTTTTCCTCTTTCTATGTGTGCTGCTGTAGTGAATTGGATTCTGGCACAATTTGGAACTCCTGCTACTCACCAAGCCACTACTTACCACAGCCCTCCTCTGGACTCATAAAACACCACACATAAACACATAAAATACCAACCTGAGAAAGGAATAACACAAATGACCATACACATACAACTAAAAGTACTGAAAATCTGGAGCTATAGTCTTGGGGGATATGTACAACAATGCAAACAACTTGCCACTGCATGGCAAGAAACAACGCCTTCCGGCGACAACGTGCACTCTGCACGACAACAACGCAATTCTGCGACACAACGTCTTCCGACGAAACAACGCATTCCGGCGACAGCAACGCGCACTCAGCACGACAACAATGCAATACTGCCACACAACATCTTCCGACGAAACAACGCCTTCCGGCGACAGCAACGCACACGCGGCATGACAAAAACGCAATCCTGCGACACAACGTCTTCCGGCGAAAGCAATGCGCACTCGGCACGACAACAACGCAATTCTGTGACACAACGTTCTCTGACAAAACAACGCCTTCCGGCGACAGCAATGCACACTCGGCACGACAACAACGCAATCCTGCGACACAACGTCTTCCGATGAAAAAACGCCTTCCGGCGACAGCAACGCGCACTCGGCACGACAACAACGCAATTCTGCGGGAGAGCAACACCTATAAGTTGGACATGCCTGGTGGGAGCCGATTTCCCTTATTCAGACAAGGGGCCCGACCTTCCCTAACAGAATGTATGAGATAGAAATTGCACTTGTAGTTATCCCTGATTAAAAGGGTGGAATACTTCCTGTCTTCAGTTACTCATGAGAAGGGAATCACCCATCCTTCTACACATTAGTACCTGGCTAAGAATAACCCACACTCCCTCTCAGAGAAAAACAGACAAATTATTCTTATGCACATTGGGGTCTCTTCATTACATGATAATAGGATGATAAAAAAAGGAATAACTAAACATTATCACGATCACCAACACATTTATACACATAAAAGCTGAAAAGTAAATATATAGTTGGATACAATAGGCTAACTTGGAACACCTCACCATAATCCTAGGTATCTTTGCAGTTGGATAAAGTTTCGTTCCTCTCTTTCCCTCTGGTCCGGTCAGGACTCTCTGCTCCACAGTCGTGAGTACACGCCTGCACCATGCTGCTTCACCAGACCACCATGACTTCTATTCTCTGTCTCCGTCTCAGTCTTTGTCAGACTCAGTCTCTCAGACCAGTAAAACTCTCCCTTCACTAATATAGAACACAGCTTATCATCGAAGCTTCTAGCAAACTCCGCCTATGGTTCCCACTGAATTCCTGTGCCACCTGGTACCAAGGCCACTCCTCAGGGTAGCTAAGCCTTTGTTATGACCTCGGCATGAAGTGAGCACATTCCTTCGATAAGAACCGGTCCTCTCGGTTCATAGCTAGCGAATAACACATTGAAACTAAAACATAGTCTTTCACCTACAAGCGGTTCAGAAACATCGTGTCAGAGAAGAACATGGCATCTCTCATGCATAGGCCTCTAGGCCCGAAAAAGAGCAAAGACCATAGAAAGAAGGCATAAGATCAGGCCAAAGCAAATAGGCAAGCTCTGCCAATAGGTGAGGTAATGTCGGAAATAAAGGAAGCATCACACAAATGCAAATAATAGCAAATTATACTGAGATGGTGGTGGGCAACGGTCATAACCACGCCAGTGAGTGCAAATATCCCTATAACTACAGCTGCATTCTGCAGCACACATAGAACTAGGAAATTACCTCTTGTGGTTTTTGTGCAGGAAGGAATTCCTTCCTGCACAAAAACAATCTCCCTGAAATGCAGGAACCCTTGCACCATGGTGCAAGGGTGCCTGCGTTGGCTCATGGCAGCCAATTGTGCTCCAGCACAGGGGGGAGCACAGGGATCCATCATATCATTGTAGATCCGATGCATCCCAGTGCTTTGTAAGTGAAACAAAACACCTGACAGCGGATCCCTTCTAACTGACAGCACCTAAATTGCTATCCCTCCGTATTTCTTACCTCATATATACTCATGAGGTAATGTGTGCACACTGTATCACCCCCACTGTCAAGAAGGTTGTTCCTGAAGGAACTCAACAATTTTAAAACAAGAGCAAAGGTGCACCACCACTCAATACTTAGGGAAATCACGGATTCAAGCTATTCCCAAACAGTCAAGTTATTCCAAAATTTCATTTATTCAATATCAAAAGAGTTGTAAAAACAAAGATCATTGAAAGGGCTATTATGTGCTTCCCTCCAAAAACAGCAAAAATTATTTTAATGATAACTTGGCGTCAAGCTACACTTCTCATCGCTTTCAATAATGGACATTACTATTACCCAATTTAACAATATTTTGGAAAAGTTAATGTAGTTCAGAAACAATGTGCAGCTCACATCAAGTAGGCCTAAAATGCATGCAGCAAAACATGCAGGACGCAGCAAAACAATTTGTGTTTGCCAAATTATGCAAAATGTTTGCATACATACGGAAAAAAAATTATTATGTGAGATACATCTGTCATTTTGCACTATATGTTAGTACAAATCCATCAGTTTTGATGCAATTACGCATTTTGCGCTAAAAACAAAAACACAGCGAACAATAGCGGCTTGCGCCCTGTGCATTAGCAGTAAACTTATACAGCGACTGTTGCATTCGGCGTACATTTTTACAGTAAATGGTGTGTAACTAAGCCAAGCAGAGTAATGGCGCAATTTCAGGAATTTTGCATTATGCAAATTTCCCAAAATGATGTGAATTACACCGTCATAATTTAAACTTCTCTCAGGTCTAATGCTTAGCTATCCTGGTGGCGATTTTGCCCTGTGAAACAACTTGGATTCTGTCATATCTGTCGACCCTTGAGAAAAGGACCACAACTGCTTTCAGGCACCGAGGGTTTCTCACAAGTGGACACCTTGGAAACATTACCATTGAAGGGGACAAGGCAGCGTCTTCAGCATTTTGTAGTTCTCCCTTGCAGTAGAGCATAGACGTTCAAAAGTTGGGTTTCTTACGGTTTCTTCCTGCTTATTCCTACTCCAAAGGAATAGGGTGCTTTTTTCAACGGGTGCTTCTTTGATATTCTTAAAGAGTGTCACTCTAGATTGGGACATCAAGGAACCACTTTGGCAAGGCAGTGGGATTGGCGTTTTTGTTCTTCTCTCCTTGAGTTTTTCCAGACCAGTTGTTTCAGTTAGTCCTTGTTGTTAAATCTTGCACACGTTGAGGCTTGCATATTCTGTTGCATTCTCATTTGGCAGTAACACTGAACATTTAATATGACATGATAATTTGCAGTCTGATTGCATGCTACTGTTACTTGTGGATTTCACGAGACTTGAAGGCTGATTGGCCAAGTAAAATATACCTACAGATGTGTCCTCACACATAGATGTCTGCCTATTTCTAGGTAGAGATCTTCACCCAGATAGTATTCACCAATTCCAGGTAGAAATCACCACATGATAGTTGACTTACCCATCCCATGACTTCACATGAACGGGACCCTCCGAAACTACAACAGTAAAATTACTAGTATTACTTTACAGTTGTAGTAATTTGTCATCCCTATTGAGACAGGAATCTCTCCTACCCCGGCTTAAAACGCTGAATGAAAAGGAATATGGAAACACTATACACCGGACCCAAATCTCACACATCCAACAAACATTAAAACTGCAAACATATGAATATAGGCCACACACTATGTTATTTCCTAAACCCCCTGGACTATTTAATAAAATGCCACCCACCCTCTCCAGACGTAAAAATACAGCCTTACCCACTCAAGAGAAAGAAGAACATAATGACCTTGCAGTTACCTTTATTGTAGCCCATTACAGGGAACGACATACTATGATTCCAAAAACTTTCAGTGCAGCAGAGAAGGCGGCCATGTAGAAGGAGTTTGTTCACTGGGTAAATGCTTTGGGGATAAGAGTCGGGGTATTCACCATGGGGGACCTCTAAAAAAAGTGGGATGACAAAAAGATACCGGTTAAGAAGAAGTTTTCAAGGGATCAGATGGCAATGGCTCTTCCTGGAGGTGGACTTGGATCGTGTGTCTGCCTCACCCACCTTTATAAGCATCTTCTCTCCACAGTGCACCCTGACCTGCTACATCATTGGCACGTTCCAGGAAATCTAAAAGTAAGGCTAGCTAAGAAGACTAGGGGACTGATCCACACTCTTCACTTTGAGTAAGTTTATATGTATGAGTAAGTTGGCTTCTTTTCGGTAAACTTCACTTTTTTCGTAAGTTACACTTTTTGTGTAACTTACACTTTGTAGTAAGTCCAGCTCTGCACATAGCCAGCCATAGCAACATGCTCACACATTAAAGAATTGAGGTAGGGAGTTAAAAATAATGTTACATTATATTACATTTTTTAATATAGTTCAAAATATTAAGAAATATAAACTTACATTATAATCATTTATAAAAAATAGTAAATACATATTATTTAATTATAAGCATACTTAATAATCTATTTTGAATGCAAACAGAATTATTATTCAAAATAATCAAATTAATTTTAGTTAATTATAGACAAGCCATGTCACCCTGGATCCCATGAACACTCTCAAATGTGGACATTTAGCAACCTTTAAAGTAATGTTTTTAACATGAATTTTCTTAATTTTCTGACATTCATTCAGACAGTCCTTGTGAATGGGATGAATGAAATAATAATGAGATATACTTCAGAGAGGCAATGTCAACTTAGAGAGGGGTGGGCAACAAAAGGAAATACTTTGGGAACATTAAGGGACACAACTATTTATATCATCAAAGGGTGCTTATATTTAAAATATCAAAGACAAATAGTAAAATGTATATTTCTAATGTCCTAAAATAAAGTACACTTCTAAACCAAAAGTCAAACAGCCAACAGAAAAAAAGTCATTTTCCAACCCAGATGGAATTTCCGAATTGTTCACAGATGGTGGTAAAGTTTAAGATCATCCTCAGGCTTGGATGTCACTGGTGCAACAAACCCAATGTCAGACACTGACAGAGGATCTCCCTGGGCAGGACCAGATGCCCCCTGAGATGCTGGACACAAGAGGGGGGGATGGAAACACAGAAGACAAACATACAGAGTGACATTATACCAGTGGGTGGGGTAGGATGAAAGATGAGATGATATATCTTCTGTTCAAGAGTTCAGGAGCTACATAGTTCATGATGCTGATAAGCTTGCTCCTCTCCGGTTGCACTCAACTTAGAAATAACCTCTTTGATATCCCAGGAGAATGCCAACTGGGCAATAATCACCAGCCTCACTACATTCTGGAAAACAGCCGTGGTGCCTTTCTCTACGGCTCTGGATGAGGTGGGGTAACAAGTTAAAGGGTAAATTGTGGCTGGGTGAAAGTTTCCCCGCAAACTGTTCTTATGAGCAGACAATTGTAGGAGGTGGTATAGCTTGGAGTATAGCTAGAAGCCACATATTTGTGGAGACCTCTGGACTGATGAATGACCAGCTTACAGTGGGGCCGGCTCTTGGAATACCACTGAATATTTCTCTTCTTGGCAAGGAGTAGCCCCATTGCTAGACTCTTCCTGTAATATAGAGCATATTTGCATCACTCTTCAGTGGACTCCACAGCCTATGCCCAGGTTGAGTTGCATGCGTATGACTCTCTTGGTGGGTGTACTCTCCTTGCTGGTGGTTGGTTCCTCCTCCTCATTATTGGCACATGTTAGAAATGCAGTCTCTAGTAGGCAGTGGTTTGCACCCTTTCCAAGTGGAGACCATCTCTCTAGTCAGGATAAAGGAGTTACACAGCTAAGATAACCCCTGCTCACCCCCTAGATAGCTTGGCACGAGCATTCAATCTTATCTCAAAGGCAATGTGTAATGCATTTGTAATCACCCACTCAGTAACACAGTGAAAACACTACACAATGAGTTCACACCAGTTTATGGTGAGCTGGGGCCTGCTGTAAATGCTGTGGTGGATGCTTCAAGTAGGAACCACACTTTGGTGCAGGCAGCAGCTATGTGTCAATATTTTTGCAGTGATGCATCAAGAAAACAGATCTGGGAATAGATGTGTAGATTTTCTCTTTAAGATCATCAGGTTACACTTCCAAGGGCCCAGGAACTGGATTTGGCATCACTTGGCACATCAGGACTCTCAGCAGAAGAGTCCAGTTACTGGTAGTTGAAGTCTTTCATGTCTTTGAGACTTCTTAACAGGAGGCAAGAAGGCACATGCCCTTGGAGAAACTTGAAAGCAGGGTGTAGAAAGCAAAGTCTAGTCCTTTCACTTCCAGGACATTAGCAGCAAGCAGAAGGCCAGCACAACAAATCAACAGGCAGAGTGGCAGTCCCTCCTACAGCTGACAGCTCTTCTTTCTGGCAGAATGTCCTCAGTCATGAAGTATTCTGATTTTGGAGTGACAGAGGTTCAATCCTTATACCCCTTTCTGCCTTTAAGTAGGCAGACTTCAAAGGAAAGTCTTTGTAGTGCACAAGATCCTGCCTTTCCTTGATCTGGCTCCAGACACACTACAGGGCGGTGAAGACTGCTTTGTGAGGGCAAGGCAAGGCGCTGTTCAGGTATCAGTGACAACTTCTCCCACCACTGTAGCTCAGGAAGGCCCATCAGCCTGGTGATGGCTCATCAGGATATGCAAAGCACACATCAGCTCTCTTTGTGTGACTGTCCAGAGTGCATGCACAAAAGACCAACTGTCAGCCAACCCAGACGTGAATGCCACAGATAGGCAGAGGCACAGAATGGTTAAGCAAAAAAATGCCCACTTTTTAAAAGCGCCATTTTCAAAAAAGTAATTAAAAAACCAACGTCAGCAAAATATGTTTTTTTAAATTGTGAGTTCGGAGACCCCAAACTCCAAATCCCTATATGCTCCCAATGGGAAATTACACGTAAAGGATATTTCAAGGCAATCCCCATGTTATCCTATGGGAGACAGTCCTTGCAATAGTGAAAAATGAAATTAGTATTGGAGGCGCTAGGGGGCGCACAGCGAGATGGCTGCCTGAGCAGCAGCTCCGCCGGGCGATCGTCAACTTAGCGTGATTTCGCCGGTGTCGCCCCGGCCTGCCGCTCCCTGAGCACATCACCAGATGGGGGAAGACCTGCTGCGTTGAATGTGAGGCAGCGGGCGCCCCACAGAGCGAGGATTGCCGGCATAATCGCCGTGAAATGCGGAGACGCGTTAGAGTGCCTGACAAAATGGCCGACGCTTTGGGACAAACGCGCATCTAACGTGATGCCGGCGAGATGCACTCGTCCTTCCACACCGCCTACAACGCTGCTGGGGTAAGACCGTGCACTGTAAGTCATTCCGGGGCCCTTATCTTGCACCCCCAGGCTGCGGGGCGCCTAGAACCTTCGCAATGGCGCAAATGACTTTGCCTGACAAGATGGCGGCGGTCAGCGCGAATCGGCGCGAATGTTAGCAGCCTCATTACACAGCGCACTTGGGCCCAAACCCTGCGGGACTGCCGGTTTCCATGCCAAACTACGCTGAAGCCTGGAAGGCGACTGTGCTGGCGTGCACGGTGTGCATACTGCGTTGGAGGAGCAGTGCAGGTGGTGCGCAGCAAGCAGACGTGTAGCCCTCTGCAACCACGTGCCACCCCGGTGTGCGGCGAGAACAGGGAGCCAACTGCCATTGTGCGCTGCCGCAGGTCGTCGCAAATACACTACGACCGCGTGGCCAATTGCTGGACGTGCTACGAAGCGCTTGTGTGTGGCTGGGCCTCTTGCGAGTTACCACGTTGCCACCGATTCTCTCCCCTTCGCGGCTCGGTGGGGAAGCTTAGCGCAAGGTTGCCATACACCTTGTGGGGATCACCACGGCGACGGCGGCAAGAGTCACGAGGGCATCGGGGCCCGCAAGTAAGAAGACAGTGTGCCCGACCGCCGCCATGGGTAAACCGGACAAGCAACAACAGAAACTGCCGTTTGAGGCCAGAAAAGCGCAGAAACCCACAGAGGATGGGGTGGAAGATGGCGATAATACAGGGCCCAGCAACAACATTGAAAAGATTTTATTGGCTATCCAGTCCAATTTGCAGGACATAAATGGTAAGCTGGATAATCTAACATGCAGAATGGATAACATGGCGGCGCGGCAGGAGAAGCATGGCGAGCGACTGGACGAGGCCGAAACGAGAATCTCCGCGGTCGAAGATGAGGCGCGTGCCTCCACCTCCAAGTGCGCTGGTATAGAACGACTCCTGGAAGTAATCAAGGCGAAGGAGGAGGATTTGGAAGCGCGTTCGAGGCGCAACAACGTCCGAATCACGGGCCTGCCGGAGTCCACCAACACAGGGCGGATGGAGTCCTACGTGGAAACGCTCTGTAAAGACCTGTTCGGAGCTGAGGCCTTATCACCACTTTTCATCGTGGAGCGGGCACATAGGTCACTGGCCCCAAAGCCACCTCCTGGCGCCCGGCCGAGGCCAATTGTGGCGCGCATCCTCAACTACCGCGACAGGGACACGATCCTTCGACTGGCAAGAGAAAAAGGGGAGATACAGCATCAAGGGAACTCGTTAGAGTTTTATCCAGATCACACGGTCGCGGTCCAGCAGGCCCGGAAAGAATACACCAACGTCAAGGCCAAACTACGAGAACTGAACATTGTGTACTCAATGATGTATCCGGCACGCCTCAGGGTGGTGTGGAAGGAGAAAGCGATTATCCTGGCGACTCCGAAGGCAGCACAAGAATTTGTTAAGAAGGTGCAGCGCGAAATGAGAGACGACACGCAGAATGTACGGCATCATGAATCGGACTGAAGACATCGGGTTGCCCCTAGTCGACCAGCGGTGAGTTCATTTCCGGTCCACTTATGAGCGTTCTAGCATGGCGGCTGTTGTCTGCATTGGTAGGCCCAGCCTGGCGCAAATCTCCTGAGTGAGGGGCCGAGGTACTGGTGCAGCAAGACCTGCATGGCTGGGTGGCAAGAACCCGTTGGGGCACTGATACTGCTGCTCGACTGTGTGGGGGTGATACGGACTATGGATTGTGGACACTCTGCGCTGCCAGCCCCCCCCATTGTGCTGCACTAACTAACGTTGGCGAGGACAATTGGAGCATTGGGGAGGTCTGTACTGTGAAGCATGGTTCGCACATTGTGGACCGCAGGACCTCGTGATATATAAGCTGCCTACTAGGCTCCCACTCTTGGGCGCATCAAACTGTCGCTGTCTTTGCTGTTTCCGATATGCGATGAATGGGGGTCAGCAGTCGGGGGGGGGCGGAGGAATATATTGTTTACTGTTGGCCTTATGACATCACGGTGTGAAGGGCTTTTCCTAGAAATGTGGCTGTTCTACAGCGCTGTTGATGTGTCGTTGGGGGGCGGTGGGGGGGTGGCGGCGGTTGAACACTTGAATTGCATTCATTATAGCTTGTCTAGTGTCGCCCACACCCGTCCATCGGGTGGAGAGTTGTGCCCCCAGCGGACCTCCGTGAGGGTATAACCCAATCAGAGTTCGGAGCTGAGCACTGTAGTTATGGTTCTGAGTTTAAGGGAATGGTGCACTGCAAGGGTAAGGCTTCGGCAGGTTGGGGTTGCTGGAGTGGGTGGGATAAGGGGTGGGGGGTTGCCTACCTGTATGAATGGACCGTCAAGGTGCGATATACCTCTCCTTTTTTGTGGTTCCCCGATGGTTCAGACTGCTGTTGTACGATTCGGAACTCCTAAGAAGGGGACGCTGGTAATTCCAACACAGTTGACAAATGTGGCGCTGTCATGTATTGTATTGATCAAATTTGATGGGTTCGAGGGTGGCGGGTAGGAGCAGCTTGAACATTATTACTTGGAATATTAGAGGGTTCTCACAGCCTCGTAAAATCAGACAGATCTTTGCAAGCCTGACTAGATGGAATGTGGACATAGCGTTTCTACAAGAGTCACACCTAGCACCACATTCACACGCTCAGTTGGGGTCGAGGTGGGCGGAGGCAGTCCACAGAGCTTCATACTCATCCTACTCTAGGGGGGTGGTCATATTGATTAAGCGTGGGGTAGGTTTTGAGACTCAGACAGTGACACAAGATCCAGCTGGGAGGTATGTGTTAGTATCAGGTACACTAAGAGGTCAGCGAGTGACGTTGTTGAATGTATACGGTCCAAACACGGACGCCCCGGATTTCTTTAGGGAAGTATGGGATCACTTGCAGAAACACAATAGCGAACACATATTATGCGGGGGTGACTGGAACATGACCCTCCGAGATGGGTTGGACCGTTCATCTAACTCGTTGGAACAACACAAACAGTCACGCCTAATGGTGGGTCACATGATGAAAGACATGGGTTTAGCAGATCTATGGAGGCTGAATCATGCGGATGCATCTGGGGCCACGCACATAACAGCTTCACATAACAGCTGGTCCAGACTGGATTACTGGCTGGGCACCAAGGACCTAGCGCTGTGGGTACGTCACCTGCAGGTGCTGCCCCGCACACTTTCTGATCACAATCCCGTTCTGCTGCAGTTGGATATTCCACGTTATGCACCCCCCCCCTTCCAATGGCGTTTCAATTCACGAGCCCTCACTGACACGGTATATGCTGATACCATACGGACAGCGATAAGGGATTATTTTGCAATTAATGAGCATTCGACTGAGGACCCATGCCTCCTTTGGGAGGCGTTCAAAGCCACGATCAGAGGGGTCTGTATTGGCACCACTGTAGGGGTTCTCAGGGATATTAGGGGCCAAATCCGCAGGTGCGAGCAGCGGATGAGAGACCTGGAGTCCCTGTATGAGGCCACTAACGATGTCTCGCATCTGGCTGAACTGCGTGTCATCCACACTGAGCACGCAGAATTTCTTGAATCTGAAATGAAGTACCTGAATCGCACGCATGTGGCCAGAGCCTTTGGGGAGGGGGGTAGGCCTGGGGCGGTGTTGGCTCGGAAGATATGTGAGGGCCGTGGTCCGGCTACTATACTCAGGGTGAAGTCCAGAGAGGGGGAGCCACAAACGCATGCTGCGGATATATTGAAATGTTTTGTGGACTCATTTGGGTCACTATACCAATCCCAACCTACGGCCTCGGCGGAAGACACGTATGACTACTTGCACGATGTAGCCATTGGCTGGCTGTCGGATGCGCATAGGGAGTACTTAGCCAGGCCTATCACGGCGGAAGAGGTGACCGAGGTAATAGGCTCGCTGCCAAATGGTAAAGCGCCAGGCCCGGATGGGTATACCTCGGAATTTTATAAACAATATGCAGATATTGTCGCACCGCGCCTGGTGGAAATGTACGGCGCCTCCTTTGAAAAGGAGCTGCTCCCCCCCACATTGCGCGAAGCAATGATCATCGCTCTCCTTAAACCATCTAAGGATCCGGAGGAGTGCGACTCATACCGACCACTGTCACTGATCAATGTGGACTCTAAAATCCTAGCGAAGCTTATAGCGCAACGGCTATCTCCTCTGATGACCAGTCTGGTCCTACCGGACCAGTCTGGCTTCATACCCTCCAGATCTACCACGCACAACACTAGATCCCTGTTTGCACTCTCACACTACCTGCAGCCCTCGGTCAAAGCGGTGGCGGTCATGCTCGACGCTGCAAAAGCGTTTGACTCCATCGAGTGGCGATATATGCTCACCGTCCTGAATAGAATGGGGTTTCCTAGGCGATTTGTGCAATGGGTCTCCTTACTTTACACGAAGCCTTGTGCAAGGATTAGAATCAATGGTTATGTCTCGGATCAATTTGCTATTGAGCGAGGGACGAGGCAAGGCTGCCCGCTCTCGCCCCTATTATTCGCTCTGGCGCTGGAGCCTTTGGCTTGTCTGATAAGGCAGAACTATAAAGAATCGGCGTTAAACTTCATAGCCAGGCCGCTTCACATATCATTGTATGCGGACGATATGTTACTCTATGTCCGTGACCCTGAGACTCATCTGAACTCACTACTCAGGGAATACATCAGATTCGGAGGTCACTCAGGGCTGGCTATAAATTGGGCCAAATCCTCTATAATACCCCTCACTGACACTACATCTCAGTTTACGGTGGACTTCCCGCTAGAATGGCAACAAGACCCGGTCAGATACCTGGGAATAATGTACCATAGAGACCCAGAAGAGGTACTGCGGGCGAACTACGGTGTGGTACTCTCCAGGCTGGAGGATAGTGTCCAGAGATGGATACATTTGCCCCTCTCGCTGGCTGACAGGATAGCTATTGTAAAGATGAACGTGCTGCCCAAATTATTATACCTCTTTAATAACGTCCCGATTACACCACCGCAGGCTATATTCCGCCGCATTAACTCCTTGGTTAGGACCCTGATATGGGCTGGCAAACAGGCACGTGTGGATCTGCAAACTCTTACACTCCCCTTTGCACAGGGTGGTTTCAGCGTGCCCGATTTTCTCCTATACTACCTCTGTGCACAGGCGCAATACGCGGCGTATTGGTACCATGCGGTCCCATACATCACACATGCGGCTATTGAGGAGAGTGATGCGCATCCTACTCCCCTTTCAGCGATTATTTCACACACACGTCCGCCGCTGCATACTAGGGATATTAACACAGTGGACACCACGGTCAAAGCATGGCACAGGCTAGGACAGCTGGCTCATAAAACCCCACTGTACGCGCCGGCCATGTCATTACACCATCATCAGGAGCTGTCAGTCACTAGGGAGAGTGTCGGAATGTCCCTGCTAAGTAGAGCTGGCATTGACAGGATGGGGGATGTGTTTCAGGGGGGCACCTTTGTGGGCCTAGACCAGTTAGGTTACATCCAGAGCCAGACTCCCATGTTTCACTTTACATATTACAGGCTCACAAGGGCTTTGAGGGAACACTATCCGACGTTCCCATTGGAACCCGAATGCCTTACACCACTACAACTATTGATCACAACTACCGATTTATCGCACCTGGTTTCTAGACTCTATTCAGCTGCACAGGCCGAGTTAGCGGGACACGCATTGAAGGCCAAGGGGCGGTGGGATACACTGTTAGACACCCCACTGACAGACGACGAATGGGCTGGCACCTGTGCACTGACTCAACTTCTGACACCCAACGGTAATTTGAGAATCATTCATTTCAAATTCCTTCACCAACTCTACTACACGCCGACAAAACTGCTTCGATATGGGTTGCAGGAGGAAGATAGGTGCAAAAGGTGTAACAGAGAGGGAGCGGGCTTCGCTCATCTGGCATGGGACTGCGCCAAAATTGCGAGGTACTGGGTGGAGGTCACCGCAACGTTGTCTATCATTTTGGAGGAGGAGGTGAAATGCACACCCAAAGTCTGTCTGCTAGGGATAGTGCCGCAGTTCAGGGCGTTGAAACGCAAGTTCTGTGTCATAGCCTTGTTGTTGGCGAAGCGACAGGTGGCACAATGCTGGAACAGTCGCAAGGTGCCGAAGGTAAAAACATGGTTGCATGACATGTCCACCTGCCGGGACAAGCTACAAACATACGAGGAGCTACTGCCGGCGAACTCCAGGCCCAAGAGTATTTGGGGTTATTTAGAGGAGTACCTCGCTTCCATACAGGATGATGAAGAGAACCGACCATTGGATTGAATTGATTGGGGTACTGTGCAGGTAAACAACACATACATGAGTCATGTACCGGCTGGAACCTAGGGGGAACTGTGACTGCCATAATAACGGAAGTTTAGTATGTACTGATAGCACTTTACGGTCTAAGTTGGGGAAAGTTGTTCTTTTGTTCACTGTTGAAAACAAGTGTGAAAAAAAAAAGTGAGACTCATTTCATTTACCAGCGAGTAACCATATGTGGGGCGTGCGTAAGAACTCTGACTCACACTGTAACGCTGATTATGCACGACGTACTTATCCTATGTTGGTTGCTGACATTTACATAGCGAGCCGGCCTCAGGGTTGTAGGCTCATGCTGTGTCAACTGCTATATGTTAATAAAGGTCTTGCGAAAAAAAAAAAAATGAAATTAGTAGTAATTCAAAATTAGGACATGTAAAACACACCAGTACACATCTTACCTTTTAAATACTCTCAAACTGCCCATCGTGCTGCCTTGGGCCTACCTTAGGGGTGACCTGTATGTAGTAAAATGGAAGGTTTGGATCTGGCAAGTGAGTGCACTTGCCAGGCCGAAATGGCAGTTTAAAACTGTACACACAGACACTGCAGTGGCAGGTCTGAGACATATTTTCAGGGCTACTCATGCGGGTGGCACAATGAGTGCTACAGGCCCATTAGTAGCATTTGATTTACAGGTGCTGGGCACCTCTGGTGCACTTTACTAGGGACATTCCAGTAAATCAACTATGCCAATCAAGGATAAACCAATCACCAATACAATTTAGACAGAGAGCATAGGCATTTTAGCACTGGTTAGCAGTGGTAAAGTGCCCACAGTCCTAAAGCCAACAGAAATAGGTGAGAAACAATAGGAGGAAGTTGGCAGAAAGTTTGGGGATAAACCTGCAAAAAGAGCGAGGTCCAACAGTACACAATTGATGTTCCCACCTAGAGGCACTTATTGTTCTTCAACCCTCGTCCTGCCCTTCTCTTCACTTGCTAACACTGCCTGCTAAAAAGGAAATGTAACAAAATAAAGACATCATAGATGTATATGTCTAATACTTAATGTGCATTAAAACTTATATCAGCAGTAAATATGACAAAATGTAATATTATAAAAGCACTCCATTCCCCTTTGGTATGCAGCTTTCAACAGAAGTTTTGACATTTTGAAATTGGAATCCAAAATCAGCCCTGGTAAAAGAGATAAAGAGGCCATGATTAAAATGGATCCACTTGGGTATGATTGTATCATGGCAGCCCTTCCAGCTCTGAAAGCAGCCCCATAGCCTGCATATTCCCAGGGAGATGCCACAATGGCCTATCGGGCCTTGTTTGTCTCTGATACAACAGTATGCAATTGAACTTTTACTATACCATCAAAGATTATCATGTTTCTATGTTTGACATGGCATAATTAAACCTAAGCGCATGGAATGCCTTGACTTACCCGACCAATGTCACCCTTACATTCCCTTATGATGGTAAACAAGATCTTAGACACAAAATGACGGTCAAAAGATTATGAATGGTGGTTGCAGCATCCATTGCTAGCTTTCGGACATATTATGGTGGGCCATTATTAGTGTTTATTGTATGTACACTATTTAATAATGACCATTTTGTGTATCAAACATTGTCAATATGACTGAGACATGTGCTGTCAATTATTTCAGATATTCAGCAAAGTGTTCCACAGCAAAGTCTTGGAATTGAACACTAATAGGTATGTTGCCCGTGCACTTTGTGCTTTCCATATAACTAAATGTATTTATTTATTAGTTTTATAGAGCATGCAGTTACCTGAAGGCATCCTTGTGCTAGCAAACTGATGCACTCTATACAGCAACTCGCATACTCAATGGCTCTCTGCAAAGCCAATGTAACCAAATGTGTTTTTAGAGCCTTGCGAAATTTTAAGATATTTGGCTGTAGTCGTAACTCGGCCAGCAGTCTGTCCCATGCCTGAGTTGTAAGCACAGAAAAAGCCCATCCTCCCAATCTTGCTCCCCGGTATTTAGGTACCGTGATCAGACAGGCAAAGGTTGAGCAAAGCTGTCATCGTTTGTAAAAATATCAGATATATACGAAGACAAAAGGAAGGTGCACTATATAAACAAATCAAGGAAGATGTAAATTCTTTGAAGGTTCTTCTTTATTTAATAAGTTTCTTTGGAAAACAACAGCGGCACAACAGCCAATGCGTTTCGTTCCCCCGTGCCACAGGAACTTCGCCAGGGCTGTAAACAATTATAAAAAGCTAACATAAATATACATGTATATAAACAATGGCCATAAAACAGATGTAACACAAGAAATACATAAATTAAGAAAAATAGAATGAAAACAAAGAATAATAAAGTACAATATTCAACAAGATGGCCCAATACATCGTCCAAAAAATATAACACAAAAGAAATTGCACATGTAAAATTAGCCCCACACATATTGTCAAACAAAACACAATATACAAAAAGACACAAACATAATTGGGCCACAGGGCCCGGGACAAACATAGTTCAGGGGCAGACAAAAAAACAATATCACAAAGTGGGTAACAAAGGATTTCCAGATAGTATACATATTCTATACTGTTAAAACCATAAACTCACAAGAGGTGCATTTAAAATTTATGTGAGACCATATTAAATATACTGTATAGAGGAGAGAAGAAAAAAGAAAAAAAGAGAAAGAAAAGGGAGAGAGAAGAAAAGAGAGAAAAGAAAAAAGAAGAAAGAAGAAGGAAGTGGGAAAAAGACAAAGAAATAAAAGAGAAAAAGAGAAAAGGAGAAAGTCAGAAGAAAGAGATAGAAAAGGAAAACGAAGAAGAACACACAGAGTGGATGAAATAGCCAGGTAAATAACCATAATGTGCGGAAAAGAACAGAGCAGCAGGTTGACTCCTAAAGTAATACCACAGGCGACAATATGCAGAGACGACAAAGTTGTGAGATAGTAGAAAAAGAGAGAACCACACCATCATAGACAGTGAAAATCCAACGGAAAACATTTCCCAATGTAAGTCACTGTATATCAGCTCAGATCACTGAAAAAACCAGCCTCACCTAGAAGAATTGAAAAGGGCCTCCAAATCGAACCCAAGCACAATGTATATCTGTATACAGATGTCAAGTAAAACATCACAGCGGAAGAGCAATCGTGGCCCTGAATAACATGATAAAGGGAAATATAGTATTAGAAAAACTCCTTGTCTAAAAGCAGAAAGCTCTGAGATACGGAATAAAGTACATGCTTAAAATAAGGAGACCAGAATAAGGTTAAAGTAGCATGGTAATATAGCGATAACGGGTATATATAAGCAAGTCAGAGATAAAAACATCACAATGTAATGTTCTCAACTAGTAGGTAGACGAAAGACTTTGACAGTGTAAGTGGGGAGAAATCGATGATTATTCCACGAGTTTTTCAAGTAAATGCTGTAAATAAAAACCAAGGATAAGTCATGGAATATATTACGAGTGATCAGGCTGGTGCCCTATATGGACTCTCTTTAGTAATAGTAAAAGCCATAACGGCCTCCCTCCCCATAGGAAAGCCTAGCTCACAGGGTCGGTTAATCATAAAGTAAACAGAAAAATAAATAAACATGCCAGCGACAGAAACTTTCCCCTGTAATTGGTCCTGAATCATAGAAATTCTCACCTACATAGGGCCGCTCTTCAGAGATCCCAAATGTTGGTAGATGACAGGAAAGATATATGTTCGTATAACACCACCCTTAAGTGGTCTCCTTCCCAATCACCCAACTGGAAAAAATTAGAAAAACAAAAGAAAACACAATCATTTATCTTTCTCTCCTCTTAGTTAAATTGGCGAGATAGTAATAACCGACATGGGTCTAATAGCCCAGAGAAATATATTAAAGACATAAGAAGGGTGGGCTGATAATAGCAGAATAAAGCCTAAATAAATAAAAGCCAAATACCAGAATAATAGATTCCCCGGATCGCCTAGGATATATATTTTTAAAACAACCAAAGTCCAAGGGGTCCGCCTGTTATGGATAGTGTGAAGCTATACTAAACAGGTGATATTAGGCATAAAATTAAATTAGTTAAGGGGTAAAGCATCTTGATCTGCGAATACTTGCACCACCTAACATAGTAAGCCTTACTAATAAACAGTAGTAACAGAGGATAATGGTGCCAATTGGTTGAAAGAACAGTCGCCATGCAATGACCAATCTAAAGGCAAAAATGAACAAAATAAGATATAGTATTGCAGGACATATAACCTGTATACACCAATGATACATACATGGGGAAATAGCATATGCCAAAAATTAAGACACACAGCCAAGACAGTTCGCAAATCGCCTTAATCGCAAATCTAGCAATCTGAATAAGCGTGGGGAGGATACAAACATAAAAGTGACCCCCACCAAGGAGCGAGCTATATCAAGACCGATAATTCAGGAAGGGCCTTCACCCAAGCGTAATCAAAGGTATGGTGCTTGGTCGCCCAGTGGCAAGACTTGCTACTCGACATATACAGAAAATAAGTCTTTAGGCTGGAAAAGCTGGTAATGCAGTTTCCACCACCGTTTTATCTAAGTGTAGGTAAACAGGTAAAGCAATGGAAAACCCGCCAACTAACAACCAGAGAAGTAAAACGAGTAGACTCCTCCAATATTCTAAACAGAGCTTACCAGAACTTCCGTGATAAGAAGCTGACGGGCATAGTGGCGCGAATCTCCATCGACGCTGCAAATATGCCGCCATGTTATCCAAAATAAATATAAAGTGCATGCGCGTCTCCACGTCCAGAAAAATAGACGTGGAAGTTAGACTGTATAGATACATGTAACTGATCAGCCACTTAATCACATCACCCGAGAGAAAAGAAACTATAGTGGAACTTAATAGAAAAATAATTTTTCCTATAATGGCAAGTCAGTAGAAAATTACCACTATGGAAAAAGAGACCTCTGTTTTGTGAGTTTTGACATTGAGAGCTTATATACCTGCATCAGCAAAAAATTTGGTATTCAGGCAGTTCGCTCCTTCCTTGATGGGGAGAGTCTGCAGGACACTAGGAATTTAACGAAATGATCATTGAAATGATTGACATTATTCTGAGTAACAACATTTTCTTACACAATAGAAATTGGTTCTAGCAGATACTTGGTACTGCAATGGGTTCGAAATTTGCCCCTTCTTACGCATGTCTTTTCATGGGATGGTTCGAACGAGAATATGCCTGGCACAGATGCGCCTCCCCCTGGACTGAACATGTGGTATTCTGGGGGAGGTACATCGCCGAGATTATTGTGCTATGGTCAGGCAGTATGGACCAACTTTCCCAATACCATGCTTATCTGAATACTAACACATTCAATGTCAAGCTAACTATGACCAGTGGCAAAACTGAGATCAATTTTCTCGATATCCATTTCTATGTCAAAGGTGGTACCATTCAGAGCACCTTATACAGAAAGGAGACTGCATGCAATGCAGTTCTGCATGCAGGTAGTGTACACTCAAGAGCAGTTGTTAATAACATCCCGTATGGCGAGATGACACGCCTTAGAAGGAACTGCAGTGAAGACAGCACAAACAACATGAACGTGTTGGAATCAAGAAAAAGGTTCTTGAAACGAGACTACAATATCGATGTGGTGGACAAGGCTATTGGAAAGACCTCTACACTTAAAAAGGAGGACACACTAAAGCTAAAAGTTAAATGGGCAACCAAAAGACAAAATAATAAGGGTAGATTTATCACCCAATATAACACCAATAGCAATTTGGTCTATAAGGTTCTTAAAAAAAACTGGCATTTGTTAAAGGACATTCCAAACCTCAGCGACCAACTGCCCACGAATCCTGCAGTTACTTACCGCAGAGGTCGTTCCCTTCGTAATGTCCTCTGATCAAGTTATGTAACTACCTCCAAGACTACCTGGCTACCCGCCAAACCAAGTGTTTTTTTTTATTGTGGCACATGCCACATCTGTCCATTTGGCAGGAACAAATGTACTGAATTTACCTATAACACTAATAGGAAGTATAGGATCGTAGATTATATTAACTGCAATACCACACATGTGGTCTACATCTTGGGATGCAAATGCAATATAATTTATGTAGGAAGTACAGTGCTTTCTTTAAAGATCCGTATCCAAGAACATCGCAGGGCCATAATCAATGGCGACGGAAGGTATCCTATAACCTCACACTACATGCAATGCCATCCAGATGACAATTCCTTCTGGTTCCATGCAATTGATCATTTATCCCCTGGGATAAGGGGCGGCAACCGTGAACTAGAAGTTAGGCAAAGGGAGGGTATACATTTTTGCCAATAGTTGAACTACAAATGACATCTTGTGTGTTTCTTAATATGATCCTGTCCCTGCTGACTTAAAGTAGAACCTATTCATTCCAGCTTATTATCACATTCTTCACAGGGTTGCTATACACGCAGCCAGGATCTTAGTTTATTAATTGCCTCATTTTTTATGGTAATACTTATGTTCCCTTGGACCTCTTTAAAATGTGGAGGCGGTACTGATCCACATTGCATTCACTTGTTCTGTTTTGCCCTTGTTTTTTTATTTTTTTTTATTTTTTATTATTATTTATGTTTTTATTTTTTTATTGTCGGAATTCATTGATTTGATCATGTCTTAACATATGACCTTTCAAATATGGCCGCCGCTATCACAGCTATCTCACTATTAGGTCTTCATTGGCAACATCGTCATCTTTTTCTGTGACTATGCGGCTAATATTCGCCGAGCTTATTAATATAGTCTGATGTCTATTTCCACTACCACCAGCCGCTGCCATTACCATCATGCCGCGTTTACATACTCCCTCCTTTTAATATCGTCATTATATTTGATTTTCTTTTGCCGTAGTGGTAATTTTGTAGTGACTTGCCATTATAGGAAAAATTATTTTTCTATCACGTTCCAATCTATTATGCCACTATAGTCTCTTTTCTCTCAGGTAATGTGATTAAGTGGCTAATCAGTTACATGTATCTATACAGTCTGTCTTCCAAGTCTATTTTTCTGGGCGTGGAGACGCGCATGCACTTTGTATTTATTTTGGATAACATGGCGGCATATTTGCAGCATCGATGGGGATTCGCGCCACTATGCCCGTCAGCTTCTTATCACGGAAGTTCTGGTAAGCTCTGTTTAGAATATTAGAGGAGTCTACTAGTTTTACTCCTCTGCCTGTTAGTTGGCGGGTTTTCCATTGCTTTATCCGTTTACCTACACTTAGATAAAACGGGGGGGAAACTGCATTACCGGCTCTTCCAGCCTAAAGACTTATTTTCTGTCTATGTCGAGTAGCGAGTCTTGCTACTGGGCGACCCAGCACAATAACTTTGATTACGCTTGGGTGAAAGGCCCTTCCTGAATTATCGGTCTTGATATAGCTCGCTCCTTGGTGGGGGTCACTTTTATGTTTGTGTACTCCCCACTCCTATTCAGATGGCTAGATTTGCCATTAAGGCGATTTGCAAACTGTCTTGGCTTCGTGTCTTAATTTTTGGCATATGCTATTTCCCCATGTATGCATGATTGGTGTATACAGGTTATATTTCCTGCAATACTGTATCTTACTTTGTTAATTTTCGCCTTTAGATTGGTCATTGCATGGAGACTGTTCTTTCAACCAATTGGCACCGTTATCCTCTGTTACTACTGTTTATCGGTAAGGCTTACTATGTTCGGTGGGGCAAGTATTCGCAGATCGAGATGCTTTACCCCTTAACTGATTTAATGTTATGCCTACTATCGCCTGCTTAGTTTAGCTCTACACTATCCATAGCAGGCGGACCCCTTGGACTTTGGTTGTTTTAAAAATATATATCCCAGGCAACCCGGGGAATCTATTATTCTGGTATTTGGCTTTTATTTATTTAAGCATTATTCTGCTATTACCAGCCCGCCCTTCTTATGTCTTTAATATATTTCTCTGGTTTATTAGACCCGTGTCGGTTATTACTATCTCTCCAATTTAACTAATAGGAGAGAAAGATAAATGGTTGTGTTTTCTTTTGTTTTTCTAATTTTTTCAGTTGGGTGATTGGTAAGGAGACCACTTAACGGTGGTGTTATACAAACATATATTTTTCCTGTCATCTACCAACATTTGGGATCTCTGAAGAGTGGCTCTATGTAGGTGAGAATTTCCTTGATTCAGGACCAATTACAGGAGAAAGTTTCTTTCACTGGCCTGTTTATTTATTTTTGTGTTTACTTTATGATTTACTGCCCCTGTGAGCTTGGCTTTCCTATGGGGAGGGAGGCTATTATAGCTTTTACTATTACAAAAGATAGTCCATATAGGGCACCAGCCTGTTCACTCGTAATATATTCCACGACTTATCCTTGGTTTTTATTTACTGCATTTACTTGAAAAACTCGTGGAATCATCAATTTTTCCCCATTTACCACGGTCAAAGACTTTCCTCTACCTACTAGGTGAGAACATTACATTGTGAAGTTTTTATATTTGACTTGCTTCGCCCATATATACCCGTTATCCCTGTATTCCCATGCTACTTTAACCTTATTCTGGTCTCCTTATTTTTAGCTTGTACTTTATTCTGTATCTCAGAGCTTTCAGCTTTTAGAGATGGAGTTTTTCTAATACTATATTTCCCTTTAACATGTTATTCAGGACCACGATTGCTCTTCCGCTGTGACGTTTTACTTGGCATCTGTATACGGATATACATTGTGCTTGGGTTCGATTTTGGAAGCCCTTTTAAATCCTTCTAGGTGAGCTGTTTTTTTCAGTGATCTGAGCTGATATACAGTGACTTACATTGGGAAATGTTTCCCTTGGCCTTTCACTGGCTATGATGGTGTGGTTCTCTCTTTTTCTACTACCACACAAATTTGTCGTCTCTGCATATTGTCGCCTGTGGTATTAATTTACGAGTCAACCTGCTGCTCTGTTCCTTTCAGTGCATTATAGTTATTTACCTGGTTATTTCATCCACTCTATGTGTTCTTCTTCGTTTTCCTTTTCTTTCTCTTTCTTCTGACTTTCTCTTTTTCCCTTTTCCCTCTTTTATTTCTTTGTCTTTTCCCCACTTCCTTCTTCTTTCTTCTTTTTTCTTTTCTCTTTTTCCTTCTCTCTCCCTTTTCTTTCTCTTTTTTCTTTTTTCTTCTCTCCTCTTTACAGTATACTTAAAATGGTCCCACCTAAATTTTAAATGCACCTTTTGTGAGTTTATGGTTTTAACAGTATAGAATATGTATACTATCTGGAAATCCTTTGTTACCCACTTTGTGATATTGTCTTTTTGTCTTCCCCTGAACTATGTTTGTCCCGGGCCCTGTGGCCCAATTATGTTGTGTCTTTTTGTATATTGTATTTTGTTTGACAATATGTGTGGGGCTAATTTTACATGTGCAATTTCTTGTGTGTTATATTTTTTGTATGATGTATCGGGCCATCTTGTTCAATATTGTACTTTATTATTCTTTGTTTTCATTCTATTTTTCTTAATTTATGTGTTTCTTGTGTTACGTCTGTTTTATGGCCTTTGTTTATATACATGTATATTTATGTTAGCTTTTTATAATTGTTTACAGCCCTGACAAAGTTCCTGTGGCACGAGGGAATGAAACGCGTTGGCTGTGTGCCGCTGTTGTTTTCTAAAGAAACTTAATAAATAAAGAAGAACCTTCAAAGAATTTACATCTTCCTGATTTGTTTATATAGTGCACCTTCCTTTTGTCCTTAATTCTTATTGTGAATAGGCATCTCTCAGCTGCAGGTGCTGTAAGCTGCTGCACTTAAAGTATTAATTTTGAAACTAAGTGAGTGACTGTGCTTGACCCTGGTCTGCTGCTGTGTTCTTACGTTGTTCTGGTTGATTCTTATATACAAAGACAGTACTGCTGCGTAAAGAGTCGTATGAACCATACCAAAAGCCTTGAACCAGTATCTCATTTGTACAGGGAGCCAGTGTACCTGGCCAAGTAAAGACGAGATGCTGTCAAACGTACTCCTCCCAAAAATCAACTTAGCTGGCGCATTCTGGAAAAGTTGTAACCTATTTAAAGGTAATCCGTAAGTCTAACATAGAGTACATTGCAATAGTCCTGTCTGCAAAAAATGATGGCTTGCAACAACAACTGTTGAGAATGTTGAGGAATAAAAAGTAGGATATTCTTTAGTTGTTTCTTTAGCAGGAAGCATGTAGACATTAACTTGGAAATTTGATATTCATATGGGAGTTTGCTATCAAACAGCACGCCCAGATTGCAGGCAGTGGATGCTGGTACCAGACATTCTCTTAACAATTGGGGCATCCACATAGAGGACCTGATTGAGGGATTACCAAATATCAAAACCTCCGTTTTATTTGAATGTAACTAGAGAGAACTGACATTCATCCAGCTAGCTACCTTGCTCAAACAGCATTTGAACTTCTCCTGGAGTTTAGAAATGTTACCCTCCATGCTGATTTGGGTATCATCCACTTAGCCATAGATTTGAAAGCCAAAAGAGGCAGTCAATCTGCCAAAGGATAAATGGTACCTCCGTATTTGTAAAGCGCAAACTACTCACACTTACGGGTCTCAAGGAGCTGGGGGCGTTGTGGAAATTAAGTGAGCTATTGCCCAGAGTCACATGGTGCTGAGCTGAACTGCCGCCAGAGCCAGGGATCAAACCGTGAACCCTGTGCTCCGAAGTGGGCTGCCCTGGCTGCTACACCACACCTTTCCTACTGCATATATATTAAAGAGATTGGGACACAGAGCAGACCCCTGAGGAACACTACAGGCAATATCTGTCAAATCTCAGAGAAAAGTTTCCACCTGGACTGCCTGAGTTCTATTTTCAGGAAAGAATTCAAGTCATCTGAGTAACTTTTCTCTCAGGCCAATATCAAATAACCTTTTCAGAAAATTGCATGAGAAAAGGCATCTAAGGTGGCTGACAAATCAAGGAGGATGTGGGCCGCCAAACTACCTCTATCCAAGATCAGATGGATGTCATTGGTAGCCGCTGGATGTAGCCACTGGATTTACGGTTTCAGTGCTAAGGCAGGATCTGAACCCAGATTGGTGCTTCTTAAATACATCAATTTCCTCACTGCAATAACCTAGCTCTGTATTCACCCAGCTATTCAGGATCTTTGAAAAAAAAAAACATAAGAAGCGAAATATGTAGATAATAACAGGAAATGCTAGAGCCTAGCGTCTCCTTTTTTAGGAGTGGAGTAACTAATGCTGATTTACAAAAAGCAGATACCACACCCCTCTCTAAGGAGTTATTATACACAAAAGTTATCAAAGGAAAGAGAAAGGGGGCTTACAAATTCTTATAGGATAAGGTTCGAGGGAGAGCCAAACTTGATTAAAGAAATTTTTGATTTTGCCTCCTCCTCTGTGATAATTCTGCAATCTGACCAACAATTAAAATGGGGGGCTTCTTTATCCAGTCTATCTTCAGATTCCACAGGCAGAGTGAATGTTGATACAATTAACAACATTTTATTCTTACAGAAATCTGCCAGTTCTGAGCAAAGCATTTGCGTTGGGTGAGCCTTGGGAAGATGCTGCATACGTTTTTACCAGAGAGCTGTAGACCGCAAAAAGTGCTTTTATAGGGTTGTTTGCAGAAAGAATTTTGTTATGATAAATGCTACTTCTAGAGGCTTCAATAACCCCTTAATAAATTCGAAGTTCTATTTTGTAAGCTTCTGTACCTGCCTCAGAAGAATCTTTTCTCCAAATCTCGTTAGCCTTTTACATTTCCTTTTTTCCTGAGTAATTTCTTGAGAATACCAAGGAGTTGATGCATTTTATGATGTTTAATCACTGTTTTAAGCTGCAACATACCATCTAGGGTCCCTTAAATCCAGAAATTAAACTGATTAATATCGTTATCACCATTAGTATTTGACTGGAAATCCACTTTGGAACTCTCTAAACAAGCCCTTAATTAGGTGTTGTCAAATTTTGCGCAGGCACAATTGGTTGATTGCGAGGGATGTGTGCATCCAGCCCTATGCATGCGGAAAAAGATCCCCTTATGATCAGACCATAAAACATCCTCAACAGCATCCACAGTGATCAATCCTGCTCTGACATAGATGTGATCAAATATATGCTTTGCCTGGTGGGTTGGCTGTTAGATAAGTATCTATAAGTATAAAGTAACAGCAAAATCTATAGATGCTTTAATATAATTTAAATAATCACAATGGGTTCAAATAGTTTAAAATGCATTTGTAATTATTTGTTAAATATGGCCATGTGCCAATAGTGCTAATATTTCTTTATAATACAAATTCATTCGTATTGCAAAGTTCATATATCATAAAATATTCCTATTTAATTATTACCACATTTCGGAACTAAATTATAAATAAATAAACATGAATACATTATTTTTACAACACACGCATTTTACAGGACAACATAAGGTACCACAGCTCTCAAACCTCCATATTGCATGAGCATTAGGTTTTTACTTTGCATTCTGTAGTTCTGTTACTAACATTTTATATAGCACTAGCTTACCCGTCGATCTCTGCTGCGATCTCCGAAGAAAGGAAATTCAAGGAAACTCGTCATGATAACATTCAATTTACATTGTGTCATTTTTATTCAAACTTATTCATTTTAATATGAAAAACATTTCAAAGTGTTGTTTTAATTCTATTTATTTATTTGAGTGCTTGTGGATACACGATTTTTTGTTTTTCCGTCTGGTGCGTACATCAGTATTCAAAAGATTATGAGGGCCCTGAGGGGGCGATATTTAAAACATTTTTATGGCAGAAACCTTCGCGGAATGTGTACTCAACAACTTCCCAAAGTTTCATGGCGATCGGATGAATGGTGTAGTAATGCATAAAGGACAAACAGACAGACAGACAGACATACATTCGTTTTTATATATATAGATTATAAATTCAAGAATGCAAGGAAAAATAAAACCTTGACTAGATGAGTTACTTACGCATAAACATGGGAATATTGAGAGATGTGTGGTACAGTCAGCATGCAAAACACCTAAAGCAAGAGGCATGACTGAACAGCACTTTCAAACGAAATATGCACTTATGTTTCCGAATACAAATCTTACTGCCTGTCTGCTGTTCTGTGAGTCCAGCTGAGCCTGGTGGGTCAGTCAGGCTGTTCTAGGGAGCCACATGTGCAATGGGTAGGCCTTGAGTGCCACATGTGTAGCTAGGGGGATACCCTTTAAACACCCTGTGCTTAAGGCGTGTCAAGCACCAGAGGTCCTCCTTGTACTTGCAGCACTCCTTGGCTTTTCATTTATGGACAACCACTGAGTCCATCCATGTTTGGGTCCCTCTGAGCATGGCTCAACTGGTTGTTTACATGCCTACACACATAGCTGAGGATCATTTTGGAGAACCCTCTCTCCAATTGTTCTTCACCTTCACACTCCTTAGCACATTTCGAGGACTTAAGCACCAAAAGGAGCAGCAAGATGGAAGCCAATATTGATGGCAATGAATGGATGACTTCATCCCTTCACTGCGATCAATATTGCGAGCAAGTAGTTCATAAGGAACTACTTGCTATTTCTGGCTCAAGTGAGGAGTTCTGTTCCCCGAGTACGGAGTTATCAGCCCCAAGTGCATATTCCTCCACGTACATAGTGGAGGAAGAGACATGTGTAATTAAAGTTATGAACATTATAAAATACAATTAAAGGGAAAACGTAGATATGCAAAATAAATGGTTTTTTTATGTGAATGATGTATGTGATTGATGAATGAATGTTAGCATATGAGACTAGCATTTTGGTTATGACATCATGGTAGTGCAAGTGTCTTGTCTCAGAATGGAATATGTGGATGATGTCAAAGTCTACCATTCATCAAGGACTTAACACTATCCAACCACTACAATGCAGCAACCAAAGTTGACGTCAAGATAAAAAAGCAAGCCACTAGTTAGTCACACACCTGGAGTACCTGACCTCTCTTCTTTGTCTCACTCCAGAAAACTGGATTGGGTCGTAGTTCCTCGCATCAGGTCCCTTGATGATTTTTTGCAACACACATCAGGCTTCAATATTCTTGCACACACCTTCTGAGGGATACCGCAGCATGCTCCCTGCCTGATCAAGTTACCTAGTGCGACCAGAGGACAATGATGCCTCATGTAGTGGCCCTCTGTTGAGGCTGTGTTGGTAATATTGGAAGGGAGTTCAGAGATGAGGAGAGAGGGTCATCATTACCTCAAATAGAGGCAGTATCATTTTAAGAATGCACTTTGCAAAAGCAGTAGGCGTTCTATATAGGCATGCATACAATGTAAAGAGTGTGTATAGTGATTTGGGTTATGATAAGAATGACTGTATTTGAAATGCCATTGCTTAGGTATGCATATAGACCCACTGTGAGTTAGTAAATTTTACATAGTAGCACATTTGTCACCAAAATGCCACCCAACCAAAATCCTGCGGTTGGGTGGCTGAAGTGCCACTAGGGTACAGTCAAGTGTTGTGCAGATCCATTGACTTTCACCAATATTATTAGCAAATTAAAGAATGTTTGACCCCATCTTCTACAACATTGCCATCCTCATTGAGCCTGCATCAAATGTGAGATTTCTTCACTGAGCTTAACTTGTTACAAGCCTGTCAAGTTTTAGGAACATTCATCAAACCACATCAACATTAATGATACATGAAAACATCTGTGCTGTGCCCCACTATTTAATTCTGCCATTCTGTGATGGATCTGAACACTAAATATGATTAACATCTACCAGATTTCAATCAGGGGGCGGAGAAGCATCGCCCCACTGCTTTCTCGCAGTGAGAGAAGCAGAAACATGAAATGGTATCGTAAATACCTTATGTTTCTGCTTCGCGCACTGTGAGAAAGCAGAAAAGTCTGAATGGGGGAGGGCGGGTTGGCGGGTCTGCTCTGGGACAGGGGAGGAGTGGCTTTGCCACTGCTGAGGGCACTGACTGTTTGGTGGCCCTCTGGGGCTAATCAAACCAGTCATGTGCACTCTGCCTTTTCTCCATGTAGGCTGCAGCCTACAAGGAGAAAATGGCCTCCCCATAGACGCCTGGCTGGTCGCCGTCCCGACCAATCACAACACTGCCATTGCACCGTTGTGATTGGCTATGGGGAGGGACACTGCCTGCTTCCTGTTCCAGAGAAGACGATGTGGGACCGACGACGCGGGACCGAGCCGGTGAAGGTAAGTTAACGTTTTCTTTTTTTACATTTTTATTTTAAATTAAACCTGCCCCCGTGCTACCCCATCCCCGTGCGCCCCCCCATTCCCGCGAGTCATGCCAGCCACGACTGGGAGGAGGATGGGGCCTAAAGGCTAGAGCAGTCAACCTCCAACCAGGTTCCAGTCTCTGCAGTGATGCTCAACATCCTCTGATTCTGGGCGAATCACTTAATCTTGCCGTGCCTAACAAAACATGATTGTGTATGTCTGTAATCCAGTTGGTGCTCTTGGAAAGTGCTCGGATTTTTTGGGTCAATTTCGCACGATAAAAAACTCCCCCTAAAAATGTGTACTTGTCAAACGATGCAAAAGATATTAGCAAGTAAACATATTTTGTCTCCCGTTTATCTGTGTCACCTTTGATGAATTAGCATAAATGTAAAAATACTACGGATAAGCTAAACATGCAAAACACGTTCCAAATTTTGTGTTAATGCATCAAACAACGCTAAAATGAAAGGCAAATAAAAAAATACTATTCATCTATTAACATACTTGTGACTTTTTAAACCAGTAAAGCCCGCCTGACACTTCATTGTAATGCTAATTTATTAGATACTATTGTTTTACACACGAGTCGGGAAGCTATATAGTCCAAGTAATGTTTAATGAAAAATACCAAGCAGCTCAGCACAAAAATCAAAGACCAATGTCATTTCAAATGACCAGGGTTCTCACTAGAAAATGGTCAGTTGGAGCATAGAGGTAAAATCCATTGGGGTCTATTTATGGAAAACAGCGGCGGCTCTTTCACTAAGGCGGAGGAGCGTCGCCCCACTGCTGAAAAGGAAAAATAAAATGATAACTTATTTTTAATATCATTTTATTTTCTCAATTGCAGTCAGTGGTGAGGTGGGGCGGGGCAGGCTAGTGCTCCACTTTGCATGTTTATACCAGGCTGCATTACACAGCCTGGTCAGGAGCATGTACACGCTCCCTGTTGCAGTCTGAGCACCGATCCATGCAACACAGACCAATCACAACGTTGCATTGCAGAATTGTGATTGGGTCAGGGGAGCCTGTCTGCCCGGGTGCTTCCTGTTGCAAGCCAGGATGTGAAGAGGAAGAGAACAAGAGCGGAGGACATATGAGAGGTGGCAGCCGGCCGGCCGTTAAATCATGCGGCCACATGCATCATTGTAGGATTTTGCAATTCCTAATTTGCAAAAAATTAAAGAATCGCAATTTAGGAATTGCAAAATCCTATGCATCAAGAAATCTTAACAGTTTTTAGGATTTCTTAATTTTCGGTATTTGCGAATCCTTAATTGCGAATCGCAATTAAGGAATGGCATTACATTGATTCCTATGGGCCTAGAGGCCCATAGGAATCAATGGAAAGGCATTAGCTGTTTGCAAATTTTATTTTGCGAATGCAAAGTTGTTGATGCATTTCAAGGGTGCTGAGGGGGGTCCAAAGGACCCCCGCACCCTTGAAATGTTTTTTTAAGTGCAAGTTTCACACACACATGCCCAAAGGACATGTGTGTGTGTAACATGACACTTTCAAAAATGCTTTTTTGAGCATTTTTGGAAGATTTCGCAAATTAACATGAGGGTCAACCTCGTGTTAATTTGCACCTCCTATTTTCTATTTTGCATTTTTTTTAAATTTCATGCATTGCATTTAAGGAATCGCTAAAATGCGATTCCTTAAATGCAATCGCATTTCTAGAACTCGCAAAAAAATGCGATTTTTGAAAATATGTATGATGCATCCCAAAAAGTGATTTTGGAATCGCAAACGGACGAATTTTCTGATTCGCACCGTTTGCGACTCCAAAATCCCTTGATGCATGTGGGCGTAAATCCTTTTTTAAATTTAATTCTCTCCTTGGACAACCCCCCACCCCCCACTCCACCATCCCAGTCTGGTAGCAGCTCCTGTTGATGTAAATAGTCACACAGTACTGTGCAGCAAGTCACCATGCTTCCCTGCACTGTGTTACAGGGAAAGGGGCAGGAATGCACCATACTGAAGGCAATACAGCACGTTTCTGCCTTTTGCTCTGCCCAGGCGCACTTTAGGCAGCCTAGCAACAACGCAGGCACCCTTGTACCTTGCATTCAGGATTGTTTTTGTGCAGGAAGGGATCCTGAACAATACAATCCTGAGAGGCATTTTCCTCTTTCTATGTGTGCTGTAGTATATAGCACAAGTAGAAAGAGGAAGTAACAACAAGAAATAAAGATACTTCTCCTTGTTAAGCCTCTCCTGGGAAGGTGTATATTTTGGCACATTCCCAGGTTTACCAGTTCTGGTAAATCTGGGAGTGTGACGAAAACCACGGGAGTTGTGCAGGAGCACCTATGCAATGCCTTCCCAAGTAGAAGTAAGGCAATTTGCGCTGCGTTGCCTTACTCAAGATTTATGGAGTCACTCAGGGTCACGCAAAATGGTCTTGAATGGCTACATGAATCTCACTATGGGGCAGATTTATGTTGGACTTGCCCCACTTTTGCGCCGCTGTTGCATCACTTCTGTGACACAGCGGTGGCGTAAATCCTGCGCCACATTGCGACATACTTACATCGTGACACATCTATGGAGATGCGTCACGGTGTAAGGTCCTGCGCCACATGAAACCTGCGTCAGGTTTCATGTGGGCGTTTCCACGCAGGGGGGGGTGTTCCATCGCAGGAACCCCCCAGAAAAGTGACTCAGTGAAATCTACAAGATTTCACTGAGTCACTTTACCAACGCTAATGCGTCAAAACCCTGCGCCTGCTTAAAGCAGGCATAAGGCTTGACGAACCACGTTACAGATAGGGAAAAGTTGGAAAAGTGCTGGAGTTGCGTGCCGCACGCAACACAACTTCAGCACTGCGCCAACTTCATACCCTCGATATGAGACGCATCTGTTTATTCCTGCGCCATGGTGCACCGTATCATTGGTGGTGCAAGGATAAACTTGCGTGCAGCATCTGTCTTGGCGCATCCCTGCTGATTTGCGGCAACATAAATCTGCCCCTCTATGTTTGAGTTACTCTTGCACCATGTTATGTGGTGCAAGAGTAATGCAAAGCAGCTGGTAAATAGGCCTCTAAGTACTAGTGTATATATGCAGTATACCAGCAGAAGTAAATGGAGCTTGATCACAAGGCAAAAAGGTGTTAATCTTAACGAAACCACACCTAATGAGCCTCTGTCAGTATCTTACCCTAGAGGAAACGCTGGCCATCCTTGAGAAGACGATATCATTGAAACATATAATACTAGGCTCATTGTTGTTTTTGCATTTGTCACCCCGAGTGGGATGGGTATGCTCAGACGTGAGTCCCATGCTCTCCACACCACTGAAGTCAAGCTATCCTGGCTGAAGACGGCTGATAGCCAGAAACCGGTCCTAGGATGCTTGATTCCGGTCCAGGAAAGACATGGCTTGGCAGTTCGGGCTGGACTGTTCCCATGAGGCACAGGGTCAAGGCTGATTTGCATATGGCCATGTCTGAACTGGGGTGATGTGGAGTGCAAAAAAACGATGGATTTAGTCCCAGATCTCTGTACTGGGGTGAATGTATGACATTGTTCTGCATTCTGTCCATCAACTGTTGTTTTTGCATTTGTCACCCCTAGTGGGATGGGTATGCTCAGACGTGAGTCCCATGCTCTCCACACCACTGGAGTCAAGCTATCCTGGCTGAAGACGGCTGATAGCCAGAAACTGGGCCTAGGATGCTTGATTCCGGTCCAGGAAAGACATGGCTTGGCAGTTTGGGCTGGACTGTTCCCATAAGGCACAGGGTCAAGGCTGATTTGCATATGGCCATGTCTGAACTGGGATGGTGTGGAGTGCAAAAAAACGATGGATTTAGGCCCAGATCTCTGTACTGGGGTGAATGTATGACATTGTTCTGCATTCTGTCCATCAACTGTTGTTTTTGCATTAAAGCAGGCATAAGGCTTCACGCACCGCGTTACAGATAGGGCAAAGTTGGAAAAGTGCTGGAGTTGCGTGCCGCACGCAACACAACTTCAGCACTGCGCCAACTACACGCCCTAGATATGAGATGCATCTGTTTATTCCTGCGCCATGGTGCACCGCATTGTAAATGCGGCGCATCATGGGTGGTGCAAGGATAGACTTGCGTGCCGCATCTGTCTTGGCGCATCTCTGCTGATTTGCAGAGATGCGTCAGGCAACATAAATCTGCCCCTCTATGTTTGAGTTACTCTTGCACCATGTTATGTGGTGCAAGAGTAATGCAAACCAGCTGGTAAATAGGCCTCTAAGTACCAGTGTATATATGCAGTATACCAGCTGAAGTAAATGGAGCTTGATCACAAGGCAAAAACGTGTCAATCTTAGCGAAACCACACCTAATGGGCCTGTGTCAGGATCTTGCCCTAGAGGAAACGCTGGCCATCCTTGAGAAGAAGATATCATTGAAACATATAATACTAGGCTCATTGTGCTCCTAAATCCCAGATCCATTTGTCGGGTTCAAACGCAAGGCTGTACTTCTAGGAAATGGGAACATGTACAACTATGAGCCTTCTGGCTTCTGGGCCTTATTGAGCTAAGGAACGTAACAAGCATAATTAAAGTCACAGGAAGCTTCAATCTAGTATGAATAACGTACATGTTTGTAAAAAATAGTGGTACATTCTTGGTTATATACATAATGATTAACATTGTATTATAGAGCAGTACTATGACTCTTCCCTGAGTGCAATTGTAGTTTCTTGACAAATATGGTGTATTTCTGGTCAGCATTTTTAGGTTTCGCCTGGCGTTGCAACTGCGTAGCAGTTGCTCCGCCAAAGGCGAAATCTCATGTTCCTACATATCGACTTTGGTTCAGCCTCTGTCTTTCATTGGCTAGCTCCATAAATGGAGGCTAGCCATTGGGAGACAGAGGCTGTCAATCACGTTTTCTTGTGAAAACGCGATTCGGGGGCGTTTCTTTGTCCTGGGCCGCGCTGTCATTGGCTGCCGGCCCGGGACACCCCGTGACGTCATTCCCCGGGCCGCGCTGTGATTGGCTGCCGGCCCGGGACCTGACTTGTTAGTTATCCTTGCCTGTCCTTCACATGGGTGGGCGTGCGGATCAGAAGGCACAGCGACCTGCAGATTTTGCATGACTCCAGTATGGATACCAAAGCGACCTGACACCGACCTTGCGCTGTCAACGATTTGAAGGCATATACCGTTGGAGGATCCTAGCTTCAGGCGGATGTAGATTGTGACGTCAAAGATCTCGCGAGCAGCTCGCGCTCCTTCCCTCCGCCCACACACTGTGAGAGGGACGAGAATTTTCGAGATTTTGATCTCGGCTGCCGGTCTTTCCTTATTACCCGGCGGAGCCTGAGATAGCCTCCATTCTCTGTGAGGCAGCCCGGCTTCTGCGCTCAGCGGCACCCGCGAGTACAGACAGAGCGGCGCTTGAACTGCGTGCACCATGTCCGTGGTGGGCATCGACGTGGGCTTCCAGAGCTGCTATATTGCAGTGGCCCGAGCTGGCGGCATCGAGACTGTGGCTAACGAGTACAGCGATCGCTGCACGCCGTGAGTACCCGACCATGTCCTATTGACTCACACAGAACGAATTGGGGCCACGCTAGCTTAGGAGGCCTCAGTGTGAGAGAAAGGAGAGTGTTGCAGCGGTTTCGGTGTCTCTGCCCAGAGTATCTCAAACTGTCTGCGCCACGGCATTTCAGGTTACAGTGCCAAAACAGGGGCGGCACATTGAGGCCTTCCATGCTTCCCACCGGTATTTATATTCTTACGACAGTATACCCAGTCATCCATCTGCCAGCATGTGCCATGAACGTGCATCAGCACATAGACCAGGGATCACGAGCAGGTTCACTGCCGATCACTGGTGCACAAACTGCTTTGCCAGATATCCGCAGCAGCAGCACACTCCTATCACCAGCAGCGCACACACCTATCACCAGCAGCGCACACACCTATCACCAGCAGCGCGCACACACCTATCACCAGCAGCGCACACACCTATCACCAGCAGCGCACACACCTATCACCAGCAGCGCACACACCTATCACCAGCAGCGCACACACCTATCACCAGCAGCGCACACACCTATCACCAGCAGCGCACACACCTATCGACATTAACACGCATGCTCTTAACCATTAGCTCGTCAGCTAGAGGCAAGGACCCTTTTTGTGGTGGAAGTGCGCTATATAAATAAAGTCGTAATAAACATATTCAGCACACTGTTTACCAGCTCACTCTTCTCAGAACATAGGGTGCTTGCCCACAGACTGATAGACCATCTGTGCCATCTCGGTATTAGATCACCAGCAACAAACTGCCCCTAATCTACTCTTCTCAGTGACATGTCTTCATTTAGCCCGTACTCACAGAGCTGGTCCAGCATCCCTACCATTTCACCTGATACTTTTAGTGACCCCCTCCCAATTAAATGCACACAATGACAAAGCGACAGCTCGCTGCTCCGCCAGTGCCCCCTACGTTCGGAGTGACAGGACAGATCAACTTCCGTCATCCAGTTTGATACATCAGTGCACCCAGACAGATAGGTACAAAACCCTAAGGAATGCATATACTGCCAAAAGGGCAGATTTGCAACTTAACGGAACGTTTGTTACATTCGCTATCTAGTCTTGTAACCCCCTAAACTCCGAAATAACTTTGTGCAAAAATCGATTATTAGCTCGACTGCTGAGTTTTAATCATACACAGAAATAATTTCATTCCGACCCCGCCTGAAAATGAGCCGAAATAGTTGCAAATTCCTTCCCCCACATAAACTGTGCCCGGGGAATTAGTTTGTTTAGGTAATGTCTTTGGTTACGGTGGACGTCTGTAGGCATCGGGTCCATACTGTGTCTGAACGTGTCACGTGTCTTTAACTGATTTTAGAAGAATCAGTGATTCAAATGGTGAGTCTGACCCAATTAGAACTTTTTTTTAAATTTGTTTTATTATACTTTGTTTTAAATAGGTATGAGGAAGCGCGCTGTTAAGAGATGTTTTTCAGGCGTGTGTTTTACATAAAGTCCTGTTCATATCCAGATTTGCATTTTTTTCTAAAGAGTTTTATATAGCGCGAACTAGACCCAAGACATTGGGTATCAGTGCGCTTTACATGCGTGCCAGTTTTGCTACAGACGGACACATTCATCAATGAAGCTTAACATCAATTTATTGTACAAATAAGTCGCTTTCATTGCAAAACCAACTCTAGGATTGGTTTGTACAGCACCCGTATCTTGGATTGCTTTATTTTGTGGTGCTAACTTTTCTTCTCCTCTATATCCATACAACGGAACACTAATGCAATTTTGTCAAATGTTGTACTTCATGTGGTGTCAACATCATCATGTATTTTATTGTAGTTGTGCCCTGTAAACTGAGCCAGGTCCGTATTTAATGTACATCTTATGATGAGGTACCTCTTGTATTTGACGAACAAAATTAAAGAATGACTATTGGTGGTGTCTTGAGCCAGTCCATGTCATGATTTTCAAATAAGAGCAGGAACCATTAGATTTCGAAAAGCTGCACGTACATGTTGGATGCTCTGACTGTTCCTGAATTTCTGACTGCGTTAGTGTCTAGACTCTAGAGCAATGGTTCCCAAACTTTTTTGACCTACTCCTCCCTTGACCAATTGGCCATTGGCCGCGGCGCCCCATTACAATACTTTTTAGGTTTCGCCTGGGCCGGAGCTCACATGCGCTCATTCATACACACTCGTGAACGTTCATTCACACAATGATCATGCACACACACCCGTGCACATGTGCATACTCACGTGCACACACACCTACAAACACACACCTTCACTCAGGGAGCTCCTAATTGAATGTGAGCATTGCATGTCAGCAATACACACGTGCACACACGCACGCACACACACACACACACACACACCTACAAACACACACCTTCACTCAGGGAGCTCCTAATTGAATGTGAGCATTGCATGTCAGCAATACACACTTGCACACACGCACGCACACACACACACACACCTACAAAACACACACCATCACTCAGGGAGCTCCTAATTGAATGTGAGCATTGCATGTCAGCAATACACATGTGCACACACGCACGCACACACACACACACACACACACCTACAAAACACACACCATCACTCAGGGAGCTCCTAATTGTCAGCAAGCTCTTTAATGACTGCAACTTAAGGCAGGGTTTTTGGTCCTTTGATAAGAAGGTTAGTTATTAATCATTTTTACTATTTGCGAGAGATTAAGCTATTGGCATTGTAAAGGCAATGCCATTTATTTATCTGTTTTCAAAACCAACACATACATAAAAAATTTGTCATTTACAATGCCAATAGCTCTAACTTTTACAAAGGCGAAACCGTTGCATTGTAAATGCTTGTTTTCTATAGTAGAGAGCAACACTTCCTATGGGAGATAAAATGGGAAATGCTGCTTTTTTGACCCACTTTTTTAATTCCACGCCCCTTGACACATTTGAATGAAACTTGGTATGTAAAACACACACCAGATGAACTATAGATACTTATACTGTGGGGAATTTTAGATTGGAGCAGGTTCAAAACTTCTCCCACATAGGTATTATTTTTTCAAGATCTGGGCACTCTGGATCCCATATAGACTTCAGCAACATAAACTTTTAAAGAACCATAGAGACTTTGTTTAGATTTGCCACTAAAATCGGCAACAAACTCATATGTGAGATGCTACAGTTGTATAAGAGTAAGTGTATTTGAACGGCCGTATATGGGGTGGTCCTGTAGGGTATGGCAGGTCCCCATTAAGAATCATCTTGTAATGTTCACAGGGAATTGGGTATTACCTTCCTTGAGGACACTGTAGATCTTTGTGCTGTAGTAGGGTGGTATAACATTTGGGACATGACTGAAACAAAATTTACTAGAGATCTGATAAATGACTGCCTTGCGCTGTGGTATTATAATAAGATTACCTGACTGACATAGACTGACTGGAAGAGGTGTGGCGCAGTGGCCAATGGGAGGTGGATAACATGGCTAAGAGCATTTTGTAGCTTAATGCGTGAATATCACTGTATTGTCAGCGATATTCACGCATTTCGTCGCTATCGCTCGATATTTTAGCACAATGGAGAAAAACGTTGCTAATAGCATGTTTTCTCCGCTAACATATCCAGCGATAGGCAGAGATAAAAAAAATTGTCGCTAAGCCTATTTAGCGATAATTATCGCTACTTGTTGGTAATATACCCCTAAGTTTGTCTACTTGCAAATTCGGTTATTGTTTTCAGTAAGTTGATAGAGTTTTGCAGTCTTTGCACATGTATATACTCCCAAATGATCTTCTAAATAATTTTAAATGTGTATTTATTTATACATTTTATCTTATTGAGAATAATAGGGTGTACCATCTCCGTGAATAACACTGTGTCCTTAGATAGGGTTTATGGCTGATGTTCATCCTAACTTGCCCCATTAGTGTTAGTGTATGTGCTTGTAGTATTTACACATTATCATTAACACAAATGTATTTGTATTTTTGCTGTGTATTTTAATAATTGTGATTTATGGATTGTAATAATCCAAATAAAGATGTATTTGATTGATAAAAAAAAGAACTATGTATATATAGAGAGAGTACACAAACGAGTAAGGAGTTCTGGTGACATCATAAACCATTATTATTATAAATGGTAATAATAATAATAATAATAATTAACTATGAGGCCTATGACAAAGTGGTTTGTAATTGTCACCAGAACCCTGCGATTGCAATATAGTACCATATGGTAGCCGCTGTCTATTCTTTGCATTCCATGTTTATTTTGGGATCATTAGCTTAGAACAATCTGGTGCAGTAACAATGGGTTCAGATAGAAATTAGAATTCTTAGTTTTTGCTTCTCTTTGTTAACCTTTCCCAAATAAATTGTTTTTCAAACAATCAGAAATAGTAGAGGTCAGTAGATTTATGCAATACTATGGCATCAGCATTTACAGCATCATTATACATTTACCGAATTTATTAACTAATTTGCAAATTTTCAAGATGCAACCTTACTATTTTTTTAAACTCGAAATGCATGAAATTAATACTGCCACAGAATGTGAAGTGTAATTAGCATTTTTGCCACATAATTGAGATAGCTTCACTGCCAATCTGGTCCCCTTGCCACATAACCATAGTAACTCGGACAATGGTAAAGTTTTGCTGAGTGTTTTGGGATATGTCATTATGATGATGAAATCTGTATTTCTCACGCAACTGTGAAATATTTCCATAATTCATAGTTCTCTGTGATACATGGGGTGCAACTGCCGAGTGCTTTGCCACACATTCCTTTAGCATGAATGTTGTTACCGGTACGTCTTACAAACTCTCGGAAAAGATTATTCTGAATGGTGAATTGTCTCTTGAGTCTCTGTTCTCTCTGAGCTTCGATTTTCCTTGTTGCCTTTTGCAGAACTTCTCAGTTGGATTACTTTTCTCTCCTGAATCCCTGTGTGATCTTGGTCAGATCAATACAATTGTTCTATTTCTTTTTTCTACGTTGCCAGAAGTCCCTCTTAGAACGTTGCTACACCCTTGAAAAACTCAGTTAGGAGCAACTATTAGATACTCTATAGGTCCTATTTTCTGTCCACAACGTGAGTAACAATAACCAGGTTTAGTCTATCTGTGTGCCAGCCATCATGTTGCCAAATTCAGTATGGTGCTTCTGAAACGTTTGCTTACATACGTCCAGTGGTGCCCAGTATTTGCCTGTGCACCGCACACACATAATACACTCATCTACTTGCACAGGTACTCAAATCCATACATTTACAAGCATGCACATATACACCCACCATACACATGCACACACCCATTCACTGCATGCACACATGGATACCCATACATTTACACATACACACGTGCACCGAACATTAACTGCCCGTGGCAGTGACGTCAAGTGACGGGAGGGAAGCCTCAATGGTTCTTGGGGAATTTTGAAAGGGACTGCCACTTCCTCTCATTGGCGGACCTTGTCATAAGTCATCCGATGAGAGGATAACCTTTCCTTACTCAACACAGAGTGGGATGGGGTCAGTGAGTCTTGCTAACCCCACCAAACTCTGTGACGTGGTGGTGTCACTGATGGACAGTCATTACTGGGCACTTCAGGGATTAAAACTGAAATACCCAGGTCTGAGTCTATCTGAGGGGGTCATGCTCACAGGACTTGAAATCTTCAGCTCGGCAAATTTCGGCCTCGGCAGTGAGATGCCTGCGCATATAGCACAGCACCTGGCTGCCTGACCTGAATATAAAAAGTGTCTGTCAGTCTGACCTTTGCTCAGCCTGACATACACTTTTCATTTTGAAAAAATTGTGAATCCCAGGCCCCTCTTCCCTTAACGACGTGGGCGTGCCTACATATGTCATATTGTTTCTGTTTGTATTACCTTATAATGATCTACTGCAAGTTAAAGTGCTTCACATTGTTTAAATATTGTGATATGAATGCTAACAGCATGTCTTTTTCATGAATTGTATTTAGTAACAATGGTGATTTATTAAAGAAAGAATTTAGGCAGGTCCAGTTGAGGAAAATTCTGCTGATATTTCTCTTTCCGCGTTCCGCGTTGCCCCTAAAATACAGATTTGCTGTTATTTAACGTATCACTATGAATAGGAAGGTGATGGCACATACATCCCAAAGACAGAAATCTAATCTTACATGAGCATTTTTAAAAGCGGCAGTCATTATCTTATGCATTCAATATTTGTTACACCTACTATTTCGACCAAAAGATTCAAATGTAATTTTAAATCATGTTATGTATAGAGGGATTTCTTCCAGTCGACATTTTCATGTAGCCTCCTGAAAAGTAATTTCGTGAAATATTTTTTTCTGCTCCTGATAGTGCAATCAATATCTGTACTGATGTTCAGATGCCATTTTGATATCTCCTGTCAAGAGCTTAGTGCTTGACCTTACTCACTTCAACTGGGTTCAAATTATAAACATTTTACATGTTTTTATAACCTCCCTTTGGGTTTTAAAAGCAAACCTGGCAGGACTGATGCCCTGTGAACTGATCCGGCTTTTGTTAAAATATCAATGATGATGTTAGACATTGATAACATGTGCAGAAGAAAAATGTACAGTTTCTGGAAACAGAATCTGTTAAAGCGGCTGCATGCGGTACTCCAGCTTTTTGAAGCTCTTGAAGTAGAAATACCAACTATGAAAGGGAGCTGGCTTATTGAAACTTTTACTCTAGAGAATTCATTAGTGAAGAAATATGATATTCAGCAGTTTCAGATAGTACCAGAATAACAGAAGAAAGACAAGAACAAAGGAAAGTACACACAATCTATGCCACAGCTGATGCGTTAGACTCATTGCCATTTGCCAACCCTAGATGATTTGGATAATTATTGGGACATGGTTATGTACTTTGGAACATAAGAAATGGTGATTACCACTTGCATAAGTCGAGTAAGGCACCACCACTAGATTGCTCTGGATTAAAGTAAAGGGAAGTCAAATGGGCCATTAATCTAAGCCTGAGTAGAAAATGTCATTCATCTTGCGGAATTGGCGGAACTTGGGCAGTCAAATTATTTTAATCAACATGTGGCCGAATTTTGCGAGCTGTTAAGTAAACATGAGCCAGATTTGGCATCTCCTAGTGAGATTTCCAGTGATATTTTCTAATGTGGTTGGTCGTGAGCAGTCAGAAGGCAGAAGGCTTTATCTCGAGTAGATTTTCTACTGAAGTGGCATCGAAATCACTTTGAATGGCTGCGTGCTCTTGCGCACCATCTCATGCCATTTTTCCTGATTTTTTAGCGTGGAATGCAGTACTGGATCTAAATTGTAGCACAATATGCATATATCTACCCAATGCCAGAAGTCCATGGAATCTTTCGGAGTTTTTATGTAACTCAGCGGAATTCCACAGAGTGAAATTCCACGAGTTGCGCCCACACTTACTTGTATCAACAAGAGATAAGCAGTTAAAGTGGGCAGTTTCAGGATGACCAAAATGTGTTCTCCTATCCTTAATGTTTAAGAAGTATTTGGACAAAATATTGAGTATCAAATATCAAGTGACAGAAATATTGGAAAATAAATAATAATACAAAAGTAAGATTTGTGATGCAGAAACATTGTTGTCAAGAATATACATTTTCTCAGGTAAGTATTATCGTTGTCAAACATTGTTGTTGTTAATATAATTTTCAATAATATAGTTGAAAAAAAAATATTTTTTAAAATATCGTTATGTGTTTAGTTCATATATTAATGTTATGGGTTATTATTGTTTGTATAATTGTAATAATATCATAAAATATAGTTTGTAAATTTAAGTGATTCATAATTAATAATGTTGTAATTTATAGTGTTGTCGCGATTTGCTAGGTTTGTAGGGGTGTTGGATGGGAAGTTAATTAAGTATTATTAATGATTAATTTTTAAAATGTATTATTCATTATTTAATTGATTACTAATTATGTAACTTTTGCAATATTGATATATTTTCAGGGTAACAATTATTTAATAATGTATTATGAATAATTTAACTGAATATTAATTATGTTAATTGTGTTATACATGTTTATTTTAATTATATTTTAAGTGTGGGCTACATGGTGTGGGGGTATAGTGTGGGAAGATAATCAAGTAATAAATACATATACTTTTTAAATTAATAACTAATTATTACATTATTTAATAATAATCTAAATTGTTTCATTGATTTTTATTTTTATATATATTTGTTTTTGATTGATTAAATGTGTTACTATTAAAATGTCTATATTGATTGTAAACTAATAGGGTTATTCATGTATGCTATGTGTTTAAATATAGTGCTTTCCCTGCTTTTAGACAGACTACGGTGGGAATAGTAAATATAATCCGTCTATAGTTCAATGTTTTCCCTACAGCTGAATAGACTGGAGTGGGACTAGTAATTATTACCCCTCTAAAGGTCAACGCTTTCCCTACTTTTGCACAGACTGGAGTGGGAATAGTAAATGTAACCACTCCGAAATCCAACGCTTTCCCCCTGTCGCACAGTCTGAGGTGGGAATAGTGAATTTAATCCCTCCGAAGTCCAATGTTTTTTTTTACTTTTGCACAGATTGGGGTGGGGATAATAAATTGAAACCCTCTGAAGTCCAATGCTTTCTCTACTATTGCACAGACTGGACTGGAAATAGCAAAAGTCACTACTCTGAAAGTCTACACTTTCACTACTGTTGTATAAACTGGAGTGGGAATAGCATATCTATTATTCCCAGATTTCAATACTTTAGTGGGGGTGCGACATGCCGGAGGAGCACACTGGTGTAAACTTCAATAACTAAAAAACAGAGAAGAAAGCACACTCGGGACACCCACAGCTGTGAAAACACATCTTCACTGCATAAACTCACAACACATTTCGACTGTCTTTCAGTCTTGATGAAGACCTCTAGATGGTCGAACGGCATCATGAGTTTATGCCATAAACTTTTGTTTGCACTGCTGATGGTGTCCTGAGTGTGCGTTCATTACTGCCTGTTTATTGATAAATATTTAGAGTCAATCTTTTTTTTTATTTTATAGTAGTAAATTAAAAAATTTACCCCAGAAAATTAATATAATAGAAGATATATATTTTTAATAGTAGTTAATAGTAGTGTGTCATTATATAAGAATATATAGACATATACACACATATAAATATATGTGTGCGTGTTTGTAAACTTATAAATTTATATGTAGTATTAAATATTATCTACATATTCATTTCTCTAAAAGAACTGTTAACCACCTCTGAATGGTTGGCCTTTGTACTCCAGCATAGTGAACTTATGTCACCAATAAGGATATACTCCAAAAATACCTTTGGACACTGTGTTCACAAGGCCCGAAAAGCTGCATTAATAACATACACTAAAAGTAAAATATGAATCAGCATGGGTCAACAAATACAGCATTGTTGTACCAATATTTGTAGAAAGTGAAAGCCTGTCTCCTTTGTTTGGGCATTTCTTACCGTTGCAACTCAAGTATGGTACAAATGTACAGCATATTATATGGTTTCAGTACTGAAGTAGCTTATCAATGTATCACACACTATTCGCCTCATTACGATGTGGTCAGGACGTAAGGAACTGCCCGACCTTAGGTCGGCGGTTCCAACCGTACTATTAAGATGCGACAGCCCATAGGACAGTCTCAAGCCTCCATTTGTCAATGGAAGCTTGTGTCATGGGAGGAAAAGACTTGCAGCACAAGCTTTTATTTACAAATGGAGGCTTTGAAACATCCCTGCACCGTGTCAGGCACCATGCGGTGCCTTCCATATGGTACAATGATGTGAGGGCGGCACCATAGGTGTCCTCCAGGCCATCAGAGCAGTGGCCCTGGATGGATGGGGGCCCTTTGAGGGGCCACCAAAGACACTTTCCGACAGCAGTTCCATGTCCGGAAGGCCGACATGGAACTGCTGTCAGAAAGTATCATCCTTATCCTTACGGCGGAGCCGAGGCTGGCTCAGCAGTCATTGTGGATTATGGATTGCTTCTGATGCACCCACGGGCTCCTTGAGCCCGGCGGAAGCATTGCGGTCGGTCCTTCCACCAGATGCCTCCACCCGCAGCATCTTAATGTGGCGGCCGGACCGCTGTGTGAGATGTTGGTGGGTCGGACCCTGACATGGCGTTGGTGTCGGACCTGCCAACATCATATTTAAGCCTTATGTATTTACGTATGCGGTTGAAAACATTTAGACATATTGTTATTGCGGATTGACAAATGACTCCAATAGCATAGGTAAATACATAGGGCTTGATGCATTTTTTATCAAAATATCTCAAAATATTTCAAGGTTGGTTTACCATTGTGAAATTGTTGAACAAGAGATGGTGGCTTTCACATTAGTCAAAAAGTGGTACCACATCACAGTAAGTATGACATACACGGATTCACATATGATACCCACCTCAAAGAATCAAATGCAATTCACAACATGAAACAGATCACACCTTGATGAATTTCACCATTTTCCAAATGAGTAATGAGTTGAGCCTGATTTTGAGTCTTCAAGATGAGATACTCCAACATATAAGCAATGGAACATGTAGTCTGCCAAAATCCCTTCAAGTATCCCATTTTTCTCAATCATTGAGTTCTCATCTGGACATAACAAGAAAATTTAAAAATGGTTTGGGGTATGTGTTACTCTGTCACCATTGTGTACACTCCTGTCTGTGTTTCTACAAAAACGCACATCACTTTTACCATGTATAAAAACAGTATATCTGATGACTAGTGGCCTGTTTGGTAGAACTGAACCTCATGACATCAAAAAACCTGATGTATATTTGTGGTTTAGCCAGCCATATGTCTGCTCAGAACAGTCCTTTTGTAGTGAACATGAATCAGGTGGGATCCTTTCTCAAAAATTAATACACAAAGCACATTGTCACCTGCGGCGATCCATTGTGCTATAAAGCACCTTCACAGATCCCGCGGCGTGCCCCATGCCCGAACAAAGCCCAGGCCAAGGGCACGCCCGTCCTGTGCATATCAGCACCAGGAAAAGGCAAAGCAACCTCCGAAGGTCCTGCATTTACACTTAGAACAAGTCCACTTGGATATTTATGCCTGTCATTCCTGATCGTTGGTGCACTTGGAACCTGCTGTCTTTGAGTTTTTCCGTGTGCAGGTTTGTTCAAATCTACTTAGCGTGTCCTCATCATTTTATTGGAACACATGGGCAAAAGGAAGCACTCCACTACTTTTATGGGGGGGCTCGCTACTTGGACATGTTCCTTTATGGTGTCATGGGGGTGTTAAACAAGGAGTAGATTAGGAGCACAAAGGCTAAACTCGAGGCAACTATAAAATCTGTCTCAAAGCCGGTTGACCGCCAAAGCGAAACCCTTGACTCCTCATCTCATGGGGCAACATCAGAGGGACGATTGAACAGAGTTGCCGCACCCTGTGCTGTCCAAGTAATTCAGACCTATCCTAAGCAAGTTCCAGGACCCTTTTTCATTTTGTCGGACCTGGGCCCTTGTCCGTGCAAAGGTTCATCCTCTCAGGCAACCCTACATATTATGTTCTTTTGCTCTTTTAAGCAGCTGCCTAGAAGAAATTGTTATTGCCACTGTTCAAATGTTTTAAGTTAAGTCAGTGCAGAACTGCCTTGCTGTTTCTGCAACCGCTCCACAACCCTCTGATTTGCTGCTCTGTGGCCTCTTTTATATAGTGGATTTGAAAATTAAGGCCGGTATGTGCATGGATTTGTTTACAGTGATGTTAATCTTTATGCTAGGTTGGGTTGATATAATTGTTGTTTGAATTGCTGCTGGCTATGTGCTTCCTATTTGTCATTCTAAAGTTAGGTGGGATGTAAGTATGGGCGGATTTTGCGAATTGGCAATCCACGAACATGCGTATTTACGGATTCGCAATCCGCAAAATCCGCAAACTCTCGCGAATTTGCGGATTTTTTTTTGTGTTCACAATGGTTTCTGCCAGTTCGCGAGGGTTGTGTACCAGTTCGCAATTGCGAACTCACTTGTCGGCTCGCAACGGCCGCGACTATGTTGTTTCTACGTCTGGTTCATCATCACAGGTTCACAGCACCCTCTGTTTCACCACTGCCACCCTCTGGTACACCCATGCCACCCTCTGGTACATCACTGCCACCCTCTGGTTGGTTTATCACTGTAGATTATAGGGGTGAAAAAAAAACAAGCACACCTGCCCTGCTTCAACTGACATGAATTAATTTGGGGTTGATTAATGTGTCACTGAATTTAAACTTCCAGTCTGGCTGGCACCTGCTTCCTTATCTGTAATTTGCTTTCTGTTGCAGTGCAATTTTTTTTCACAGGACCTTTGTGGCCTACTTGTAGCTATTCTATGAGCCTGCTGTGAGGGTCAGAGCAGGGTCATAGAATAGTTGCAAATAGGCAACTGAACTCTGGAGGGGCCCCTCAGGAAGCGCTAGAGTGAATGGTTACTAATGTTAAGATTGAACTTTTGCACCTGCTGAGTGCTTTCAGTTTTGCAAAAATCGATTTCTGCAGTTTCGCGCGATTCGCGGGGCGCGAATTCGTGCGAGATCGATTTCGGAAGCCGCAAATTCGTGCAAATACACGATTAGTTTTTTTTGCGGCGTGTTTGTTCGCGTGATTTTGTGCGTGTTCGCAAGCCGATGGTAGCGCAACGTTTGCGAAGTTACCCCAGCGGTCGTACATGGGCGCGGCCATCTTGTTTGCGTGACGTATTTCCGTTTCCGGGCGCTATGTGTAATCTCGCAAAGTGTGCGGCTCGCTAGTACAATTTCGCGTGTGATCGCGAGGAAAATCTCAAGCGAACTTACCCACGCGGTTGTGAACGGGCGCGGCCATCTTGTTTCTCATTCATTGCTATGGTTCTGGGCATGCTTTCTGTATCCTCTCTGAATCTCTGCCATCCTTTGCTTGTTTGAAGTTTTTTTTATCTATTTTACTTATTATCTATCCCTCTATTTTTCTAGCTCTATATTTTTGTGTTTTCTGCTACTTTTGGTTAATTTACTACTTTAACTACTTTTTTAAACTCTTTTCTTTTCTTCTTCCCTATTCTATTTCTTCTTTATTATTTAGCTTCCTTTCTGCCCAGACCATGATAAAGGGAGCCGGGAACCATCCTGAGAAGGGGAAGGGTCCCGCACCCCTTTTCAAATGTTTGATTTGGTTGACAAATATCATCCATGTTTTCTGGTCTTTCTTTCTTTCATGTTGTACATCAGCTCCCCCCAGGGGCAAGAGGGCATTGGAGGAGGCTGCTGCTGCTGCTGAACAAGGACAGGATCGGTCAGGCGAGGGCTCCTTTGCTGGCCCCAGTAAGTTTTAATTTTAATAGAGTACCTATTTTTTCCTAGCGTTCCTCATTCGATTTTTTTCTAAATCGTCTTTGATCTTCTTGTAGACTGTATCTAAATTCTTATCCTGCCTCGACTATGACTCCCTGTGGTATTACTAGATTATTCTTATTAGTCTGTCTGTGTAGCTAACTAAGATTGAACATTTGGCAAAAGGTGTAAAACCAAACTCCCATTCTAGTCAGCAATAGCTCTATGCACTGAGTGCAGTCCTCTGGGATTGTCCATAATGTCTTTTCAAGTCTTCTAAATGTTTATGCTTTGACAATTACCAACAATAAAAAGGTGAATGACCACCAAGAAAGAATAAGATACTACTTTACTTTTGGTTTGGATAGGAGGACAATCCATACTACTACTGTTGCAGGGACAAATCTGTACAAACAGAACTATGGACACTAAATAGTGCATTGTTTATCAATTATAATAGGCGCAGGTAGACTTTCCACATACCTCAGTGATTCAGACTTTGAAGAACCCCCAATCTCCTTACTGACTAGTGTGGCAGAGTCATTTAGCTCCCGAATTCATCGATGATTGATCCCCAATGATGATTATACAACGCAAGACAAGAGTCCGGAGTCAGAGTCCAGAAGTGTCAGAGGCACGGGCTCATGCATTGCAAATTGCAAAACCTTTAGCTCATTCACTCATGACCAAAAACCACAAAGTCTATTTAAGTTTTAAAGCTTTATTAAAAGTAAAAATATTTATTAAAATCAAGCTTGTCATAAAACATAAACGGTTGATTAAAAATGGAAAAGTGCTTATAGTGATTTATTTCATACATTTATTGTGGGCGAGCCGAGCCCTCACCTGGTTTGAACTTTAATTTTCTTTTTGGTGCTGAATCGTTGGTCCCTCCGTCCTAGTGATGATGATTTGTTCTTAGAAGTGAAGCTTCTGTCTGTTATGAGACAAATGGTGCTTGTTAAAAAACAAGCATTCATCAGTTGTGCCAAGAAGTGCAGCAAGACAACACCCTTCCCTGGAAAAAGGGAAATTTTTACTTTAGAGTAGACAGTCACAAATTATTAGATTGTTTTCTGTATTCACATTTCTTCATTCCTAGACAAAATACTAGTGATTGGTGTATGTCTATGACATCTAACATTCTTAAATGTACTTTGTAGGTGGAACATCTGGTGCTGGGCCCAGCGCGGAGGTGGACGAGGAAAGTTCTGGGGAGGAGGCGGTGCAAGTGCCGGACCAAACTGCTGTGCGGATTGCCACGGTAGTGGCGGGCAGTGGTAAGCTCTTATATTCCTTACTTATTGAGATTTCAGACTGCATAGTGTGCTCCCCGTGAGAAAACGTAAGGTTTGTCCAGATGAGAGACATGAAGACGAATGATTGACATATAGTTTGAATGGATGGATGCCTGAAACATGGTACTATCTGACTCTTAGATAGCATATGTGTATCTCGAGAGAGTACACGGTCACTGGATGAACTAAGTGTTACTTTGAAGAGCATGTAACACCGCACCCGCACGTCCGTCCCAGTGTAGGAAAGGCAAGGAAAAGAAGTTGTCATTTTGTCCGAATACTACCATGAATAGCAGCAGTAGTTTGTATTGCAAGCACAGCATATAACCGGCTATTACGATGGCCACTCACTACCTCTGTTAATATGTTTAGTAGAACTCGGTCATTCTTGTGTGGATGTATCACTGTTCACTCAATAAAAAGCAAAGCACCTAAAGTCATCCCATATGTAAGGAAATGCATACATGTGCAGTGAAAGATAATCAGATTATTTATCTTCTTCATTTTCATTTTCTAGTATCTATTCATTGGCACTGTAGGGTGAAAGTTAAATTAATTAAGCAGTAGCCCTTGTAACAGAGTATTCTCAGTGCCACCCGTAATAGAAAAGTAAGACCTGCATGTAGTGGACTGGTACAGTAAAGCAAATCTGTCTCACTCATCATGGCGGGCGTCTGTTTTTCTTGGGTGCAAGTTGACTGCGCTGGCATATGCCGGCTTGCAGAAGTTAACGTACCAATTTTGCTAAACAAGAGAGAAGAAGAAGAATAAGACTGGTGTGCTGTCATAGTCGACTCTAATGGAGTGAGTCCATAGTGCTCGTAGAATTGATTCCTTAAACTCCCACTAATGTTAGAGCAAGGATGAAGAAGTGGGAGGTTAGATAGATACTGGACACAATAGTTATGTACTGCGCTTGCAAGTTGCTACTTCTACTGTGACACAACTTTCTGCTGAATCATTTTGTGTTAATCTTAAAGAGCATTGGTTACAGACTATGTCTTTCTTTCTTCATATAGATGCTCCTTCCAAACCAACCCGGAAGTAGCTGGCTTCACGGGCCTGGCAACAGAGGCTGGAGGCCACTGTCGCTGAATATCGGCGGCTGGTGGCCCTGGAGGAGGGGGACACGCAGTCTACAACAACATCTACCGGCACAGCTGCATCCTCCTCCGCGCTCCCTGGGTCACCCAGTCAGCACAGAAGGTCTCCAGCGGTACGGAGCCGGGGTACCGCTGCCGCAGCCACCCGCCACCACCGAGCAGCAAAGAAATCAGCTGCCCCCCACAGCAGTTGCAAAAAACATATGCACCGCCTTTCCCTGAGGGTTTCCTACCTCGAGCAGGAGCTGCTCAACACGAAAACCCTGCTTGAGACCCAGAAAGTCAACAGCAGTAGCCAGCAGTAGGAGGAGAGACTGTCCCTTGCCCTTTTTTTAAAGACTTCTGTGGGGTGGGAATTGGGAGTTGGGTTTTTTCACTTTTTTGGACTTTTCAAGGACATTCGTTGGGGTTAGGGAGTGGGGGTGGGTTGGGTCTTGCGGGAGATTATTTTTGTCAGGGATATAAATATACTTTAAACTTTATCTTAGCATACGTGTTTTTTTTACTGCTTTTGAGGCTGGTGGGTGGGGGTTTAACAGTAACTTTGTTTTCGTGAAACTGAAGTGGCATCTTGATTCAAGTTGTGTAATTAATTGCCCAAATGTTTTCAAAACTAAGTGCCTCTCACAGAGTAAGTGAATTCAATAGTCCTAGGACTTTACTAGTACTAGCGTCAGTCTCTCGTCTCTCCTAATACTCCATTATACTACCTCCCCCCAAACGCTTATCTTACCTGTAATTTGTGTTTTGAAATAGGGCTAGGCACAGGGCTGGCTGCACGGCAAATGGCGATTAAGGTTGGCAATCCTGGGCGGATGAAATGTCATCATTGCGTTGGTACTAGTGGTGTTACACAGTGGCAGTTGCAGTATCTGAAAAAAAAAGAAAATGAAACCTTGTTTGTCCTTACCGTAGCATTAGAACGGTACGATAGAGAATATAGCAGGTGACAGTACACTAGAACAGTGCCACAATGTAGCCTAACAAATGGTAAAATATTGAAAGTATAACTAGTACTTGCGTTGAATTTATTTGACATTGGCTACTACTACAAGAAATAGTACCGAAGGTGAAGGACACAGCAGCGTAATAATTTGCCACGTCTAGGAGGAGGATGTTGTAATCTTGATGACCTATCAAGTTGATGGCGCACATGAAAATCTGCTTTCATTTGCCAATAGTGACAGAGTGTCAAGCTGAGTAAGAATAGAATATATATCCTCGGATTCCTTCACCAGCCTGTTGCTATGACCTTATCCTCCCCAGCAAGTGTGTGGAATTATTGCTGTCATTTAGTCACACATCAATCAAAACTACACAGCCCGGGGGAAGAGGGTTAGGGTTTGGAAAATGGATGGGAATGGTTTTTTTTGGGGGGTAAGTTTTGTTGAGAGAAGAAAAAAAAAGCACAGCATGGACAAACAATAATTGAAGATAAAGAAATCTTTGATTACAAAGCTAACCATAAATCTTTTAAGTGACATAAAGGAAGTGCATGCACGACTGCATGCATGGTTACTGAAAAGTAAGTACTATTTTCGACAACCGTGAATGACAGAATGCGACAGTACAGGGCTGCAGCGTTTTCACTTGCCTATCTCTGCACTCAGAGAAACACTTCTTACATTAAATTAGGTTTAAAAAATAGCAGAAGTAAAACCTATAGAATGGCTGTAGGGATGAATTTAGAAGCAGAGAATGGAGATCCAAGAAATGCAGAGTCACACTCAAAGAAGTTCACAGCAATAACATTACTTTAAAGATAATTAGAAAAGAACGGATACTGTATCTGTATGTTGTTGTAGTTGTCCTGTTGAATTTGGTAAGTTGCATGCATCAAACCATTCCTCTTATTAGCGGGACTCGTCCATTCCAGCTGACGCTCTGTCCATCAATGTTGGTAACCAGAAGACACCCTGTCCACTGCCTGCCTGGCGGATGCTGAATTGCGGCTCGCTAATGTGAAGCCTGACTTCATCCTTTTATTCCCATTGCACAGACTGAAACCCGGCCTGTAATTATTGATGGAGAAACAGGAAGTGATATTAGAACACCACTGACAAATAAATATAAGGTATGTAAGCTGTGTAGTGCAAAAAGTCACACTTTGAGTTTCCTAATAGACAGTGCAATATTTTTGAAAGTGCGTACTCTGTCTGAGTCTCCTTTTGAAGGATAAATAAGTATGAGCAAATTAATTTAGCGGATCTTTCCCCTCAAGCTAGGTGTACTGTAAACTGTGTTTTAGAACAAAATTAGACCTTCCCAGCAGTGATCCCACCCAGACCCTTACTAAAGCCAGTCGCAAAAATGTAGAAGACCCCCAATCAGATCTCAAAAAACGAGGCCTAGTAGAAAACTGGTGACAAAACGTACTTTGAAAGTAAAAGTAGGCCCAAATCCCCCCTTACCCACCGTGGATTGTATTCAAAGCACTTGCAAGCAAGCAAAAGTATCCATACCCAGCATCGCTCCAAGACTCGCAAACCCCCTCACAAACAGCCCCCCACCCAAACACATGCAATACAAATACTGCTAACCCTAACGAGCGCTAAGTTAAGAATAGTGGCAAACGCTTTCTTTAACTATGCCTAATCCCCCCTTTCCCACCATGGATTTTCTTCAAATCAGTTGCAACCAAAATTACACATTCCCACGAGTGCTCTAAGACCCCAGAACTCAGTTGCAAAAATAAAGAACACCCCGAAACACATGCAATCCTGCTGCTAGGGCTAACCCTAATGAACCCTAAGTTACAAAAAGTGTCAAAAGGCTTTTCCGCATGGATTTTGTCCAAACCAGTTTTATCCGGTATTAGACCTTCCCAGCAATACCACAAGACCCGCTAATCCACCCGCAAAAAAGCACAACACCCCCAAACAGCCAAAAAGCCAAAATGGAAAATTTCATATAACTTTTTTTCGGCCTTCTGTCCAAACGCGCTGTGCAGCTAGGTCATAACTCCCGTTTTCCACCATGGATTTCCTGAAAAGCAAATGCAATCAAAACTAGACTGTGCCAGCAGTGCTCCCAGACCCCAAAACCCACCCACAAACACCCGGAACACCCCCAAAGAGCACCTCAAAGACAAGCAAGTCAGCAAAAACGCAAAAAAATATTTAGCCTCCGATTTTGTCCAAACCAGTTTTATCCGGTATTAGACCTTCCCAGAAATGGCCCCAGAGCCGTCAACCCAGGCGAAAACAAGTAGAAGACCCCCAAACAGCCAAAAAGCAAAAGTACAAAAATGGGGACTTTGTCACTTTTGGGGAAATTTCCAAAATCACTCAGCGCGCGCTCTGCAGCTAGGCCCTAACTCCCCTCTGCCTCCATGGATTTCCTTCAAACCTCTTGTTATCAAACCTATCCATACCCAGCAGTGCTCCCAGACCCAGAAACCCACCGCAAACACCAGGAAGCCCCCCAAACAGGCCCCTGAAAACGCTACATTGAGCGAAATGTCAGAAAATGCAAAAACTTTTTCCTCATGGATTTTGTCCAAACCAGTTTTATCCGGTATTAGACCTTCCCAGCAATGGCCCCAGAGCCGTCAACCCAGGCGAAAACAAGTAGAAGACCCCCAAACAGCCAAAAAGCAAAAGTACAAAAATGGGGACTGTCACTTTTGGGGAAATTTCCAAAATCACTCAGCGCGCGCTCTGCAGCTAGGCCGTAACTCCACTCTGCCTCCATGGATTTCCTTCAAACCTCTTGCTATCAAAACTATCCATACCCAGCAGTGCTCCCAGACCCCAAAACCCACCCACAAACACCAGGAAGCCCCCCAAACAGGCCCCTGAAAACATGATAGTGAGCAAAAAGTCAAAAACTTTTTCAAGTCTGATTTGGTCCAAACCAGTTTTATCCGGTATTAGACCTTCCCAGCAATGCCCCAAGACCCGCCAACCCACCCGCAAAAAAGCACAACACCCCCAAACAGCCAAAAAGCCAAAATGGAAAATCTCATATAACTTACAATATTTTTCGGCCTTCTGTCCAAACGCGCTGTGCAGCTAGATCATAACTCCCGTTTTCCACCATGGATTTCCTGAAAAGCAAATGCAATCAAAACTAGACTGTGCCAGCAGTGCTCCCAGACCCCAAAACCCACCCACAAACACCCGGAACACCCCCAAAGAGCACCTCAAAGACAAGCAAGTCAGCAAAAACGCAAAAAAATATTTAGCCTCCGATTTTGTCCAAACCAGTTTTATCCGGTATTAGACCTTCCCAGAAATGGCCCCAGAGCCGTCAACCCAGGCGAAAACAAGTAGAAGACCCCCAAACAGCCAAAAAGCAAAAGTACAAAAATGGGGACTTTGTCACTTTTGGGGAAATTTCCAAAATCACTCAGCGCGCGCTCTGCAGCTAGGCCCTAACTCCCCTCTGCCTCCATGGATTTCCTTCAAACCTCTTGCTATCAAACCTATCCATACCCAGCAGTGCTCCCAGACCCAGAAACCCACCCACAAACACCAGGAAGCCCCCCAAACAGGCCCCAGAAAACGCTACATTGAGCGAAATGTCAGAAAATGCAAAACTTTTTCCTCATGGATTTTGTCCAAACCAGTTTTATCCGGCATTAGACCTTCCCAGCAATGGCCCCAGAGCCGTCAACCCAGGCGAAAACAAGTAGAAGACCCCCAAACAGCCAAAAAGCAAAAGTACAAAAATGGGGACTGTCACTTTTGGGTAAATTTCCAAAATCACTAAGCGCGCGCTTTGCAGCTAGGCCGTAACTCCCCTCTGCCTCCATGGATTTCCTTCAAACCTCTTGCTATCAAAACTATCCATACCCAGCAGTGCTCCCAGACCCCGAAACCCACCCACAAACACCAGGAAGCCCACCAAACAGGCCCCTGAAAACATGATAGTGAGCAAAAAGTCAAAAACGTTTTCAAGTCTGATTTGGTCCAAACCAGTTTTATCCGGTATTAGACCTTCCCAGCAATGCCCCAAGACCTGCCAACCCACCCGTAAAAAAGCACAACACCCCCAAACAGCCAAAAAGCCAAAATGGAAAATCTCATATAACTTACAATATTTTTCGGCCTTCTGTCCAAACGCGCTGTGCAGCTAGGTCATAACTCCTGTTTTCCACCATGGATTTCCTGAAAAGCAAATGCAATCAAACCTAGACTGTGCCAGCAGTGCTCCCAGACCCCAAAACCCACCCACAAACACCCGGAACACCCCCAAAGAGCACCTCAAAGACAAGCAAGTCAGCAAAAACGCAAAAAAATATTTCGCCTCCGATTTTGTCCAAACCAGTTTTATCCGGTATTAGACCTTCCCAGAAATGGCCCCTGAGCCGTCAACCCAGGCGAAAACGAGTAGAAGACCCCCAAACAGCTAAAAAGCAAAAGTACAAAAATGGGGACTTTGTCACTTTTGGGGAAATTTCCAAAATCACTCAGCGCGCGCTCTGCAGCTAGGCCCTAACTCCCCTCTGCCTCCATGGATTTCCTTCAAACCTCTTGCTATCAAACCTATCCATACCCAGCAGTGCTCCCAGACCCAGAAACCCACCCACAAACACCAGGAAGCCCCCCAAACAGGCCCCAGAAAACGCTACATTGAGCGAAATGTCAGAAAATGCAAAACTTTTTCCTCATGGATTTTGTCCAAACCAGTTTTATCCGGCATTAGACCTTCCCAGCAATGGCCCCAGAGCCGTCAACCCAGGCGAAAACAAGTAGAAGACCCCCAAACAGCCAAAAAGCAAAAGTACAAAAATGGGGACTTTGTCACTTTTGGGTAAATTTCCAAAATCACTAAGCGCGCGCTTTGCAGCTAGGCCGTAACTCCCCTCTGCCTCCATGGATTTCCTTCAAACCTCTTGCTATCAAAACTATCCATACCCAGCAGTGCTCCCAGACCCCGAAACCCACCCACAAACACCAGGAAGCCCACCAAACAGGCCCCTGAAAACATGATAGTGAGCAAAAAGTCAAAAACGTTTTCAAGTCTGATTTGGTCCAAACCAGTTTTATCCGGTATTAGACCTTCCCAGCAATGCCCCAAGACCTGCCAACCCACCCGTAAAAAAGCACAACACCCCCAAACAGCCAAAAAGCCAAAATGGAAAATCTCATATAACTTTTTTTCGGCCTTCTGTCCAAACGCACTGTGCAGCTAGGTCATAACTCCTGTTTTCCACCATGGATTTCCTGAAAAGCAAATGCAATCAAACCTAGACTGTGCCAGCAGTGCTCCCAGACCCCAAAACCCACCCACAAACACCCGGAACACCCCCAAAAAGCACCTCAAAGACAAGCAAGTCAGCAAAAACGCAGAAAAATATTTAGCCTCCGATTTTGTCCAAACCAGTTTTATCCGGTATTAGACCTTCCCAGAAATGGCCCCAGAGCCGTCAACCCAGGCGAAAACAAGTAGAAGACCCCCAAACAGCTAAAAAGCAAAAGTACAAAAATGGGGACTTTGTCACTTTTGGGGAAATTTCCAAAATCACTCAGCGCGCGCTCTGCAGCTAGGCCCTAACTCCCCTCTGCCTCCATGGATTTCCTTCAAACCTCTTGCTATCAAACCTATCCATACCCAGCAGTGCTCCCAGACCCAGAAACCCACCCACAAACACCAGGAAGCCGCCCAAACAGGCCCCAGAAAACGCTACATTGAGCGAAATGTCAGAAAATGCAAAAACTTTTTCCTCATGGATTTTGTCCAAACCAGTTTTATCCGGTATTAGACCTTCCCAACAATGGCCCCAGAGCCGTCAACCCAGGCGAAAACAAGTAGAAGACCCCCAAACAGCCAAAAAGCAAAAGTACAAAAATGGGGACTTTGTCACTTTTGGGGAAATTTCCAAAATCACTCAGCGCGCGCTCTGCAGCTAGGCCGTAACTCCCCTCTGCCTCCATGGATTTCCTTCAAACCTCTTGCTATCAAAACTATCCATACCTAGCAGTGCTCCCAGACCCCGAAACCCACCCACAAACACCAGGAAGCCCACCAAACAGGCCCCTGAAAACATGATAGTGAGCAAAAAGTCAAAAACGTTTTCAAGTCTGATTTGGTCCAAACCAGTTTTATCCGGTATTAGACCTTCCCAGCAATGCCCCAAGACCCGCCAACCCAACCGCAAAAAAGCACAACACCCCCAAACAGCCAAAAAGCCAAAATGGAAAATCTCATATAACTTTTTTTCGGCCTTCTGTCCAAACGCGCTGTGCAGCTAGGTCATAACTCCCGTTTTCCACCATGGATTTCCTGAAAAGCAAATGCAATCAAAACTAGACTGTGCCAGCAGTGCTCCCAGACCCCAAAACCCACCCACAAACACCCGGAACACCCCCAAAGAGCACCTCAAAGACAAGCAAGTCAGCAAAAACGCCAAAAAATATTTAGCCTCAGATTTTGTCCAAACCAGTTTTATCCGGTATTAGACCTTCCCAGAAATGGCCCCAGAGCCGTCAACCCAGGCGAAAACAAGTAGAAGACCCCCAAACAGCCAAAAAGCAAAAGTACAAAAATGGGGACTTTGTCACTTTTGGGGAAATTTCCAAAATCACTCAGCGCGCGCTCTGCAGCTAGGCCCTAACTCCCCTCTGCCTCCATGGATTTCCTTCAAACCTCTTGTTATCAAACCTATCCATACCCAGCAGTGCTCCCAGACCCAGAAACCCACCCACAAACACCAGGAAGCCCCCCAAACAGGCCCCTGAAAACGCTACATTGAGCGAAATGTCAGAAAATGCAAAAACTTTTTCCTCATGGATTTTGTCCAAACCAGTTTTATCCGGTATTAGACCTTCCCAGCAATGGCCCCAGAGCCGTCAACCCAGGCGAAAACAAGTAGAAGACCCCCAAACAGCCAAAAAGCAAAAGTACAAAAATGGGGACTGTCACTTTTGGGGAAATTTCCAAAATCACTCAGCGCGCGCTCTGCAGCTAGGCCGTAACTCCCCTCTGCCTCCATGGATTTCCTTCAAACCTCTTGCTATCAAAACTATCCATACCCAGCAGTGCTCCCAGACCCCGAAACCCACCCACAAACACCAGGAAGCCCCCCAAACAGGCCCCTGAAAACATGATAGTGAGCAAAAAGTCAAAAACTTTTTCAAGTCTGATTTGGTCCCAAACCAGTTTTATCCGGTATTAGACCTTCCCAGCAATGCCCCAAGACCCGCCAACCCACCCGCAAAAAAGCACAACACCCCCAAACAGCCAAAAAGCCAAAATGGAAAATCTCATATAACTTACAATATTTTTCGGCCTTCTGTCCAAACGCGCTGTGCAGCTAGGTCATAACTCCCGTTTTCCACCATGGATTTCCTGAAAAGCAAATGCAATCAAAACTAGACTGTGCCAGCAGTGCTCCCAGACCCCAAAACCCACCCACAAACACCCGGAACACCCCCAAAGAGCACCTCAAAGACAAGCAAGTCAGCAAAAACGCAAAAAAATATTTAGCCTCCGATTTTGTCCAAACCAGTTTTATCCGGTATTAGACCTTCCCAGAAATGGTCCCAGAGCCGTCAACCCAGGCGAAAACAAGTAGAAGACCCCCAAACAGCCAAAAAGCAAAAGTACAAAAATGGGGACTTTGTCACTTTTGGGGAAATTTCCAAAATCACTCAGCGCGCGCTCTGCAGCTAGGCCCTAACTCCCCTCTGCCTCCATGGATTTCCTTCAAACCTCTTGCTATCAAACCTATCCATACCCAGCAGTGCTCCCAGACCCAGAAACCCACCCACAAACACCAGGAAGCCCCCCAAACAGGCCCCATAAAACGCTACATTGAGCGAAATGTCAGAAAATGCAAAACTTTTTCCTCATGGATTTTGTCCAAACCAGTTTTATCCGGCATTAGACCTTCCCAGCAATGGCCCCAGAGCCGTCAACCCAGGCGAAAACAAGTAGAAGACCCCCAAACAGCCAAAAAGCAAAAGTACAAAAATGGGGACTTTGTCACTTTTGGGTAAATTTCCAAAATCACTAAGCGCGCGCTTTGCAGCTAGGCCGTAACTCCCCTCTGCCTCCATGGATTTCCTTCAAACCTCTTGCTATCAAAACTATCCATACCCAGCAGTGCTCCCAGACCCCGAAACCCACACACAAACACCAGGAAGCCCACCAAACAGGCCCCTGAAAACATGATAGTGAGCAAAAAGTCAAAAACGTTTTCAAGTCTGATTTGGTCCAAACCAGTTTTATCCGGTATTAGACCTTCCCAGCAATGCCCCAAGACCCGCGAACCCACCCGCAAAAAAGCACAACACCCCCAAACAGCCAAAAAGCCAAAATGGAAAATCTCATATAACTTTTTTTCGGCCTTCTGTCCAAACGCACTGTGCAGCTAGGTCATAACTCCTGTTTTCCACCATGGATTTCCTGAAAAGCAAATGCAATCAAACCTAGACTGTGCCAGCAGTGCTCCCAGACCCCAAAACCCACCCACAAACACCCGGAACACCCCCAAAAAGCACCTCAAAGACAAGCAAGTCAGCAAAAATGCAAAAAAAATTTAGCCTCCGATTTTGTCCAAACCAGTTTTATCCGGTATTAGACCTTCCCAGAAATGGCCCCAGAGCCGTCAACCCAGGCGAAAACAAGTAGAAGACCCCCAAACAGCTAAAAAGCAAAAGTACAAAAATGGGGACTTTGTCACTTTTGGGGAAATTTCCAAAATCACTCAGCGCGCGCTCTGCAGCTAGGCCCTAACTCCCCTCTGCCTCCATGGATTTCCTTCAAACCTCTTGCTATCAAACCTATCCATACCCAGCACTGCTCCCAGACCCAGAAACCCACCCACAAACACCAGGAAGCCGCCCAAACAGGCCCCAGAAAACGCTACATTGAGCGAAATGTCAGAAAATGCAAAAACTTTTTCCTCATGGATTTTGTCCAAACCAGTTTTATCCGGTATTAGACCTTCCCAACAATGGCCCCAGAGCCGTCAACCCAGGCGAAAACAAGTAGAAGACCCCCAAACAGCCAAAAAGCAAAAGTACAAAAATGGGGACTTTGTCACTTTTGGGGAAATTTCCAAAATCACTCAGCGCGCGCTCTGCAGCTAGGCCGTAACTCCCCTCTGCCTCCATGGATTTCCTTCAAACCTCTTGCTATCAAAACTATCCATACCTAGCAGTGCTCCCAGACCCCGAAACCCACCCACAAACACCAGGAAGCCCACCAAACAGGCCCCTGAAAACATGATAGTGAGCAAAAAGTCAAAAACGTTTTCAAGTCTGATTTGGTCCAAACCAGTTTTATCCGGTATTAGACCTTCCCAGCAATGCCCCAAGACCCGCCAACCCAACCGCAAAAAAGCACAACACCCCCAAACAGCCAAAAAGCCAAAATGGAAAATCTCATATAACTTTTTTTCGGCCTTCTGTCCAAACGCGCTGTTCAGCTAGGTCATAACTCCCGTTTTCCACCATGGATTTCCTGAAAAGCAAATGCAATCAAAACTAGACTGTGCCAGCAGTGCTCCCAGACCCCAAAACCCACCCACAAACACCCGGAACACCCCCAAAGAGCACCTCAAAGACAAGCAAGTCAGCAAAAACGCCAAAAAATATTTAGCCTCAGATTTTGTCCAAACCAGTTTTATCCGGTATTAGACCTTCCCAGAAATGGCCCCAGAGCCGTCAACCCAGGCGAAAACAAGTAGAAGACCCCCAAACAGCCAAAAAGCAAAAGTACAAAAATGGGGACTTTGTCACTTTTGGGGAAATTTCCAAAATCACTCAGCGCGCGCTCTGCAGCTAGGCCCTAACTCCCCTCTGCCTCCATGGATTTCCTTCAAACCTCTTGCTATCAAACCTATCCATACCCAGCAGTGCTCCCAGACCCAGAAACCCACCCACAAACACCAGGAAGCACCCTAAACAGGCCCCAGAAAACGCTACATTGAGCGAAATGTCAGAAAATGCAAAACTTTTTCCTCATGGATTTTGTCCAAACCAGTTTTATCCGGTATTAGACCTTCCCAGCAATGGCCCCAGAGCCGTCAACCCAGGCGAAAACAAGTAGAAGACCCCCAAACAGCCAAAAAGCAAAAGTACAAAAATGGGGACTTTGTCACTTTTGGGTAAATTTCCAAAATCACTCAGCGCCCGCTTTGCAGCTAGGCCGTAACTCCCCTCTGCCTCCATGGATTTCCTTCAAACCTCTTGCTATCAAAACTATCCATACCCAGCAGTGCTCCCAGACCCCGAAACCCACCCACAAACACCAGGAAGCCCACCAAACAGGCCCCTGAAAACATGATAGTGAGCAAAAAGTCAAAAACGTTTTCAAGTCTGATTTGGTCCAAACCAGTTTTATCCGGTATTAGACCTTCCCAGCAATGCCCCAAGACCCGCCAACCCAACCGCAAAAAAGCACAACACCCCCAAACAGCCAAAAAGCCAAAATGGAAAATCTCATATAACTTTTTTTCGGCCTTCTGTCCAAACGCGCTGTTCAGCTAGGTCATAACTCCCGTTTTCCACCATGGATTTCCTGAAAAGCAAATGCAATCAAAACTAGACTGTGCCAGCAGTGCTCCCAGACCCCAAAACCCACCCACAAACACCCGGAACACCCCCAAAGAGCACCTCAAAGACAAGCAAGTCAGCAAAAACGCCAAAAAATATTTAGCCTCAGATTTTGTCCAAACCAGTTTTATCCGGTATTAGACCTTCCCAGAAATGGCCCCAGAGCCGTCAACCCAGGCGAAAACAAGTAGAAGACCCCCAAACAGCCAAAAAGCAAAAGTACAAAAATGGGGACTTTGTCACTTTTGGGGAAATTTCCAAAATCACTCAGCGCGCGCTCTGCAGCTAGGCCCTAACTCCCCTCTGCCTCCATAGATTTCCTTCAAACCTCTTGTTATCAAACCTATCCATACCCAGCAGTGCTCCCAGACCCAGAAACCCACCCACAAACACCAGGAAGCCCCCCAAACAGGCCCCTGAAAACGCTACATTGAGCGAAATGTCAGAAAATGCAAAAACTTTTTCCTCATGGATTTTGTCCAAACCAGTTTTATCCGGTATTAGACCTTCCCAGCAATGGCCCCAGAGCCGTCAACCCAGGCGAAAACAAGTAGAAGACCCCCAAACAGCCAAAAAGCAAAAGTACAAAAATGGGGACTGTCACTTTTGGGGAAATTTCCAAAATCACTCAGCGCGCGCTCTGCAGCTAGGCCGTAACTCCCCTCTGCCTCCATGGATTTCCTTCAAACCTCTTGCTATCAAAACTATCCATACCCAGCAGTGCTCCCAGACCCCGAAACCCACCCACAAACACCAGGAAGCCCCCCAAACAGGCCCCTGAAAACATGATAGTGAGCAAAAAGTCAAAAACTTTTTCAAGTCTGATTTGGTCCAAACCAGTTTTATCCGGTATTAGACCTTCCCAGCAATGCCCCAAGACCCGCCAACCCACCCGCAAAAAAGCACAACACCCCCAAACAGCCAAAAAGCCAAAATGGAAAATCTCATATAACTTACAATATTTTTCGGCCTTCTGTCCAATTGCGCTGTGCAGCTAGGTCATAACTCCCGTTTTCCACCATGGATTTCCTGAAAAGCAAATGCAATCAAAACTAGACTGTGCCAGCAGTGCTCCCAGACCCCAAAACCCACCCACAAACACCCGGAACACCCCCAAAGAGCACCTCAAAGACAAGCAAGTCAGCAAAAACGCAAAAAAATATTTAGCCTCCGATTTTGTCCAAACCAGTTTTATCCGGTATTAGACCTTCCCAGAAATGGCCCCAGAGCCGTCAACCCAGGCGAAAACAAGTAGAAGACCCCCAAACAGCCAAAAAGCAAAAGTACAAAAATGGGAAATTTGTCACTTTTGGGGAAATTTCCAAAATCACTCAGCGCGCGCTCTGCAGCTAGGCCCTAACTCCCCTCTGCCTCCATGGATTTCCTTCAAACCTCTTGCTATCAAACCTATCCATACCCAGCAGTGCTCCCAGACCCAGAAACCCACCCACAAACACCAGGAAGCCCCCTAAACAGGCCCCAGAAAACGCTACATTGAGCGAAATGTCAGAAAATGCAAAACTTTTTCCTCATGGATTTTGTCCAAACCAGTTTTATCCGGTATTAGACCTTCCCAGCAATGGCCCCAGAGCCGTCAACCCAGGCGAAAACAAGTAGAAGACCCCCAAACAGCCAAAAAGCAAAAGTACAAAAATGGGGACTTTGTCACTTTTGGGTAAATTTCCAAAATCACTCAGCGCACGCTTTGCAGCTAGGCCGTAACTCCCCTCTGCCTCCATGGATTTCCTTCAAACCTCTTGCTATCAAAACTATCCATACCCAGCAGTGCTCCCACACCCCGAAACCCACCCACAAACACCAGGAAGCCCACCAAACAGGCCCCTGAAAACATGATAGTGAGCAAAAAGTCAAAAACGTTTTCAAGTCTGATTTGGTCCAAACCAGTTTTATCCGGTATTAGACCTTCCCAGCAATGCCCCAAGACCTGCCAACCCACCCGCAAAAAAGCACAACACCCCCAAACAGCCAAAAAGCCAAAATGGAAAATCTCATATAACTTACAATATTTTTCGGCCTTCTGTCCAAACGCGCTGTGCAGCTAGGTCATAACTCCTGTTTTCCACCATGGATTTCCTGAAAAGCAAATGCAATCAAACCTAGACTGTGCCAGCAGTGCTCCCAGACCCCAAAACCCACCCACAAACACCCGGAACACCCCCAAAGAGCACCTCAAAGACAAGCAAGTCAGCAAAAACGCAAAAAAATATTTAGCCTCTGATTTTGTCCAAACCAGATTTATCCGGTATTAGACCTTCCCAGAAATGGCCCCAGAGCCGTCAACCCAGGCGAAAACGAGTAGAAGACCCCCAAACAGCTAAAAAGCAAAAGTACAAATATGGGGACTTTGTCACTTTTGGGGAAATTTCCAAAATCACTCAGCGCGCGCTCTGCAGCTAGGCCCTAACTCCCCTCTGCCTCCATGGATTTCCTTCAAACCTCTTGCTATCAAACCTATCCATACCCAGCAGTGCTCCCAGACCCAGAAACCCACCCACAAACACCAGGAAGCCCCCCAAACAGGCCCCAGAAAACGCTACATTGAGCGAAATGTCAGAAAATGCAAAAACTTTTTCCTCATGGATTTTGTCCAAACCAGTTTTATCCGGTATTAGACCTTCCCAGCAATGGCCCCAGAGCCGTCAACCCAGGCGAAAACAAGTAGAAGACCCCCAAACAGCCAAAAAGCAAAAGTACAAAAATGGGGACTTGGTCACTTTTGGGGAAATTTCCAAAATCACTCAGCGCGCGCTTTGCAGCTAGGCCGTAACTCCCCTCTGCCTCCATGGATTTCCTTCAAACCTCTTGCTATCAAAACTATCCATACCCAGCAGTGCTCCCAGACCCCGAAACCCACCCACAAACACCAGGAAGCCCACCAAACAGGCCCCTGAAAACATGATAGTGAGCAAAAAGTCAAAAACGTTTTCAAGTCTGATTTGGTCCAAACCAGTTTTATCCGGTATTAGACCTTCCCAGCAATGCCCCAAGACCCGCGAACCCACCCGCAAAAATGCACAACACCCCCAAACAGCCAAAAAGCCAAAATGGAAAATCTCATATAACTTTTTTTCGGCCTTCTGTCCAAACGCACTGTGCAGCTAGGTCATAACTCCTGTTTTCCACCATGGATTTCCTGAAAAGCAAATGCAATCAAACCTAGACTGTGCCAGCAGTGCTCCCAGACCCCAAAACCCACCCACAAACACCCGGAACACCCCCAAAGAGCACCTCAAAGACAAGCAAGTCAGCAAAAACGCAAAAAAATGTTTAGCCTCCGATTTTGTCCAAACCAGTTTTATCCGGTATTAGACCTTCCCAGAAATGGCCCCAGAGCCGTCCACCCAGGCGAAAACAAGTAGAAGACCCCCAAACAGCTAAAAAGCAAAAGTACAAAAATGGGGACTTTGTCACTTTTGGGGAAATTTCCAAAATCACTCAGCGCGCGCTCTGCAGCTAGGCCCTAACTCCCCTCTGCCTCCATGGATTTCCTTCAAACCTCTTGCTATCAAACCTATCCATACCCAGCAGTGCTCCCAGACCCAGAAACCCACCCACAAACACCAGGAAGCCCCCCAAACAGGCCCCAGAAAACGCTACATTGAGCGAAATGTCAGAAAATGCAAAAACTTTTTCCTCATGGATTTTGTCCAAACCAGTTTTATCCGGTATTAGACCTTCCCAGCAATGGCCCCAGAGCCGTCAACCCAGGCGAAAACAAGTAGAAGACCCCCAAACAGCCAAAAAGCAAAAGTACAAAAATGGGGACTGTCACTTTTGGGGAAATTTCCAAAATCACTCAGCGCGCGCTCTGCAGCTAGGCCGTAACTCCCCTCTGCCTCCATGGATTTCCTTCAAACCTCTTGCTATCAAAACTATCCATACCCAGCAGTGCTCCCAGACCCCGAAACCCACCCACAAACACCAGGAAGCCCCCCAAACAGGCCCCTGAAAACATGATAGTGAGCAAAAAGTCAAAAACTTTTTCAAGTCTGATTTGGTCCAAACCAGTTTTATCCGGTATTAGACCTTCCCAGCAATGCCCCAAGACCCGCCAACCCACCCGCAAAAAAGCACAACACCCCCAAACAGCCAAAAAGCCAAAATGGAAAATCTCATATAAATTACAATATTTTTCGGCCTTCTGTCCAAACGCGCTGTGCAGCTAGGTCATAACTCCCGTTTTCCACCATGGATTTCCTGAAAAGCAAATGCAATCAAAACTAGACTGTGCCAGCAGTGCTCCCAGACCCCAAAACCCACCCACAAACACCCGGAACACCCCCAAAGAGCACCTCAAAGACAAGCAAGTCAGCAAAAACGCCAAAAAATATTTAGCCTCAGATTTTGTCCAAACCAGTTTTATCCGGTATTAGACCTTCCCAGAAATGGCCCCAGAGCCGTCAACCCAGGCGAAAACAAGTAGAAGACCCCCAAACAGCCAAAAAGCAAAAGTACAAAAATGGGGACTTTGTCACTTTTGGGGAAATTTCCAAAATCACTCAGCGCGCGCTCTGCAGCTAGGCCCTAACTCCCCTCTGCCTCCATAGATTTCCTTCAAACCTCTTGTTATCAAACCTATCCATACCCAGCAGTGCTCCCAGACCCAGAAACCCACCCACAAACACCAGGAAGCCCCCCAAACAGGCCCCTGAAAACGCTACATTGAGCGAAATGTCAGAAAATGCAAAAACTTTTTCCTCATGGATTTTGTCCAAACCAGTTTTATCCGGTATTAGACCTTCCCAGCAATGGCCCCAGAGCCGTCAACCCAGGCGAAAACAAGTAGAAGACCCCCAAACAGCCAAAAAGCAAAAGTACAAAAATGGGGACTGTCACTTTTGGGGAAATTTCCAAAATCACTCAGCGCGCGCTCTGCAGCTAGGCCGTAACTCCCCTCTGCCTCCATGGATTTCCTTCAAACCTCTTGCTATCAAAACTATCCATACCCAGCAGTGCTCCCAGACCCCGAAACCCACCCACAAACACCAGGAAGCCCCCCAAACAGGCCCCTGAAAACATGATAGTGAGCAAAAAGTCAAAAACTTTTTCAAGTCTGATTTGGTCCAAACCAGTTTTATCCGGTATTAGACCTTCCCAGCAATGCCCCAAGACCCGCCAACCCACCCGCAAAAAAGCACAACACCCCCAAACAGCCAAAAAGCCAAAATGGAAAATCTCATATAAATTACAATATTTTTCGGCCTTCTGTCCAAACGCGCTGTGCAGCTAGGTCATAACTCCCGTTTTCCACCATGGATTTCCTGAAAAGCAAATGCAATCAAAACTAGACTGTGCCAGCAGTGCTCCCAGACCCCAAAACCCACCCACAAACACCCGGAACACCCCCAAAGAGCACCTCAAAGACAAGCAAGTCAGCAAAAACGCCAAAAAATATTTAGCCTCAGATTTTGTCCAAACCAGTTTTATCCGGTATTAGACCTTCCCAGAAATGGCCCCAGAGCCGTCAACCCAGGCGAAAACAAGTAGAAGACCCCCAAACAGCCAAAAAGCAAAAGTACAAAAATGGGGACTTTGTCACTTTTGGGGAAATTTCCAAAATCACTCAGCGCGCGCTCTGCAGCTAGGCCCTAACTCCCCTCTGCCTCCATAGATTTCCTTCAAACCTCTTGTTATCAAACCTATCCATACCCAGCAGTGCTCCCAGACCCAGAAACCCACCCACAAACACCAGGAAGCCCCCCAAACAGGCCCCTGAAAACGCTACATTGAGCGAAATGTCAGAAAATGCAAAAACTTTTTCCTCATGGATTTTGTCCAAACCAGTTTTATCCGGTATTAGACCTTCCCAGCAATGGCCCCAGAGCCGTCAACCCAGGCGAAAACAAGTAGAAGACCCCCAAACAGCCAAAAAGCAAAAGTACAAAAATGGGGACTGTCACTTTTGGGGAAATTTCCAAAATCACTCAGCGCGCGCTCTGCAGCTAGGCCGTAACTCCCCTCTGCCTCCATGGATTTCCTTCAAACCTCTTGCTATCAAAACTATCCATACCCAGCAGTGCTCCCAGACCCCGAAACCCACCCACAAACACCAGGAAGCCCCCCAAACAGGCCCCTGAAAACATGATAGTGAGCAAAAAGTCAAAAACTTTTTCAAGTCTGATTTGGTCCAAACCAGTTTTATCCGGTATTAGACCTTCCCAGCAATGCCCCAAGACCCGCCAACCCACCCGCAAAAAAGCACAACACCCCCAAACAGCCAAAAAGCCAAAATGGAAAATCTCATATAACTTACAATATTTTTCGGCCTTCTGTCCAATTGCGCTGTGCAGCTAGGTCATAACTCCCGTTTTCCACCATGGATTTCCTGAAAAGCAAATGCAATCAAAACTAGACTGTGCCAGCAGTGCTCACAGACCCCAAAACCCACCCACAAACACCCGGAACACCCCCAAAGAGCACCTCAAAGACAAGCAAGTCAGCAAAAACGCAAAAAAATATTTAGCCTCCGATTTTGTCCAAACCAGTTTTATCCGGTATTAGACCTTCCCAGAAATGGCCCCAGAGCCGTCAACCCAGGCGAAAACAAGTAGAAGACCCCCAAACAGCCAAAAAGCAAAAGTACAAAAATGGGGAATTTGTCACTTTTGGGGAAATTTCCAAAATCACTCAGCGCGCGCTCTGCAGCTAGGCCCTAACTCCCCTCTGCCTCCATGGATTTCCTTCAAACCTCTTGCTATCAAACCTATCCATACCCAGCAGTGCTCCCAGACCCAGAAACCCACCCACAAACACCAGGAAGCCCCCTAAACAGGCCCCAGAAAACGCTACATTGAGCGAAATGTCAGAAAATGCAAAACTTTTTCCTCATGGATTTTGTCCAAACCAGTTTTATCCGGTATTAGACCTTCCCAGCAATGGCCCCAGAGCCGTCAACCCAGGCGAAAACAAGTAGAAGACCCCCAAACAGCCAAAAAGCAAAAGTACAAAAATGGGGACTTTGTCACTTTTGGGTAAATTTCCAAAATCACTCAGCGCACGCTTTGCAGCTAGGCCGTAACTCCCCTCTGCCTCCATGGATTTCCTTCAAACCTCTTGCTATCAAAACTATCCATACCCAGCAGTGCTCCCACACCCCGAAACCCACCCACAAACACCAGGAAGCCCACCAAACAGGCCCCTGAAAACATGATAGTGAGCAAAAAGTCAAAAACGTTTTCAAGTCTGATTTGGTCCAAACCAGTTTTATCCGGTATTAGACCTTCCCAGCAATGCCCCAAGACCTGCCAACCCACCCGCAAAAAAGCACAACACCCCCAAACAGCCAAAAAGCCAAAATGGAAAATCTCATATAACTTACAATATTTTTCGGCCTTCTGTCCAAACGCGCTGTGCAGCTAGGTCATAACTCCTGTTTTCCACCATGGATTTCCTGAAAAGCAAATGCAATCAAACCTAGACTGTGCCAGCAGTGCTCCCAGACCCCAAAACCCACCCACAAACACCCGGAACACCCCCAAAGAGCACCTCAAAGACAAGCAAGTCAGCAAAAACGCAAAAAAATATTTAGCCTCTGATTTTGTCCAAACCAGATTTATCCGGTATTAGACCTTCCCAGAAATGGCCCCAGAGCCGTCAACCCAGGCAAAAACGAGTAGAAGACCCCCAAACAGCTAAAAAGCAAAAGTACAAATATGGGGACTTTGTCACTTTTGGGGAAATTTCCAAAATCACTCAGCGCGCGCTCTGCAGCTAGGCCCTAACTCCCCTCTGCCTCCATGGATTTCCTTCAAACCTCTTGCTATCAAACCTATCCATACCCAGCAGTGCTCCCAGACCCAGAAACCCACCCACAAACACCAGGAAGCCCCCCAAACAGGCCCCAGAAAACGCTACATTGAGCGAAATGTCAGAAAATGCAAAAACTTTTTCCTCATGGATTTTGTCCAAACCAGTTTTATCCGGTATTAGACCTTCCCAGCAATGGCCCCAGAGCCGTCAACCCAGGCGAAAACAAGTAGAAGACCCCCAAACAGCCAAAAAGCAAAAGTACAAAAATGGGGACTTGGTCACTTTTGGGGAAATTTCCAAAATCACTCAGCGCGCGCTTTGCAGCTAGGCCGTAACTCCCCTCTGCCTCCATGGATTTCCTTCAAACCTCTTGCTATCAAAACTATCCATACCCAGCAGTGCTCCCAGACCCCGAAACCCACCCACAAACACCAGGAAGCCCACCAAACAGGCCCCTGAAAACATGATAGTGAGCAAAAAGTCAAAAACGTTTTCAAGTCTGATTTGGTCCAAACCAGTTTTATCCGGTATTAGACCTTCCCAGCAATGCCCCAAGACCCGCGAACCCACCCGCAAAAATGCACAACACCCCCAAACAGCCAAAAAGCCAAAATGGAAAATCTCATATAACTTTTTTTTGGCCTTCTGTCCAAACGCACTGTGCAGCTAGGTCATAACTCCTGTTTTCCACCATGGATTTCCTGAAAAGCAAATGCAATCAAACCTAGACTGTGCCAGCAGTGCTCCCAGACCCCAAAACCCACCCACAAACACCCGGAACACCCCCAAAGAGCACCTCAAAGACAAGCAAGTCAGCAAAAACGCAAAAAAATGTTTAGCCTCCGATTTTGTCCAAACCAGTTTAATCCGGTATTAGACCTTCCCAGAAATGGCCCCAGAGCCGTCCACCCAGGCGAAAACAAGTAGAAGACCCCCAAACAGCTAAAAAGCAAAAGTACAAAAATGGGGACTTTGTCACTTTTGGGGAAATTTCCAAAATCACTCAGCGCGCGCTCTGCAGCTAGGCCCTAACTCCCCTCTGCCTCCATGGATTTCCTTCAAACCTCTTGCTATCAAACCTATCCATACCCAGCAGTGCTCCCAGACCCAGAAACCCACCCACAAACACCAGGAAGCCCCCCAAACAGGCCCCAGAAAACGCTACATTGAGCGAAATGTCAGAAAATGCAAAAACTTTTTCCTCATGGATTTTGTCCAAACTAGTTTTATCCGGTATTAGACCTTCCCAGCAATGGCCCCAGAGCCGTCAACCCAGGCGAAAACAAGTAGAAGACCCCCAAACAGCCAAAAAGCAAAAGTACAAAAATGGGGACTGTCACTTTTGGGGAAATTTCCAAAATCACTCAGCGCGCGCTCTGCAGCTAGGCCGTAACTCCCCTCTGCCTCCATGGATTTCCTTCAAACCTCTTGCTATCAAAACTATCCATACCCAGCAGTGCTCCCAGACCCCGAAACCCACCCACAAACACCAGGAAGCCCCCCAAACAGGCCCCTGAAAACATGATAGTGAGCAAAAAGTCAAAAACTTTTTCAAGTCTGATTTGGTCCAAACCAGTTTTATCCGGTATTAGACCTTCCCAGCAATGCCCCAAGACCCGCCAACCCACCCGCAAAAAAGCACAACACCCCCAAACAGCCAAAAAGCCAAAATGGAAAATCTCATATAAATTACAATATTTTTCGGCCTTCTGTCCAAACGCGCTGTGCAGCTAGGTCATAACTCCCGTTTTCCACCATGGATTTCCTGAAAAGCAAATGCAATCAAAACTAGACTGTGCCAGCAGTGCTCCCAGACCCCAAAACCCACCCACAAACACCCGGAACACCCCCAAAGAGCACCTCAAAGACAAGCAAGTCAGCAAAAACGCAAAAAAATATTTAGCCTCCGATTTTGTCCAAACCAGTTTTATCCGGTATTAGACCTTCCCAGAAATGGCCCCAGAGCCGTCAACCCAGGCGAAAACAAGTAGAAGACCCCCAAACAGCCAAAAAGCAAAAGTACAAAAATGGGGACTTTGTCACTTTTGGGGAAATTTCCAAAATCACTCAGCGCGCGCTCTGCAGCTAGGCCCTAACTCCCCTCTGCCTCCATGGATTTCCTTCAAACCTCTTGCTATCAAACCTATCCATACCCAGCAGTGCTCCCAGACCCAGAAACCCACCCACAAACACCAGGAAGCACCCTAAACAGGCCCCAGAAAACGCTACATTGAGCGAAATGTCAGAAAATGCAAAACTTTTTCCTCATGGATTTTGTCCAAACCAGTTTTATCCGGTATTAGACCTTCCCAGCAATGGCCCCAGAGCCGTCAACCCAGGCGAAAACAAGTAGAAGACCCCCAAACAGCCAAAAAGCAAAAGTACAAAAATGGGGACTTTGTCACTTTTGGGTAAATTTCCAAAATCACTCAGCGCCCGCTTTGCAGCTAGGCCGTAACTCCCCTCTGCCTCCATGGATTTCCTTCAAACCTCTTGCTATCAAAACTATCCATACCCAGCAGTGCTCCCAGACCCCGAAACCCACCCACAAACACCAGGAAGCCCACCAAACAGGCCCCTGAAAACATGATAGTGAGCAAAAAGTCAAAAACGTTTTCAAGTCTGATTTGGTCCAAACCAGTTTTATCCGGTATTAGACCTTCCCAGCAATGCCCCAAAACCTGCCAACCCACCCGCAAAAAAGCACAACACCCCCAAACAGCCAAAAAGCCAAAATGGAAAATCTCATATAACTTACAATATTTTTCGGCCTTCTGTCCAAACGCGCTGTGCAGCTAGGTCATAACTCCTGTTTTCCACCATGGATTTCCTGAAAAGCAAATGCAATCAAACCTAGACTGTGCCAGCAGTGCTCCCAGACCCCAAAACCCACCCACAAACACCCGGAACACCCCCAAAGAGCACCTCAAAGACAAGCAAGTCAGCAAAAACGCAAAAAAATATTTAGCCTCTGATTTTGTCCAAACCAGATTTATCCGGTATTAGACCTTCCCAGAAATGGCCCCAGAGCCGTCAACCCAGGCGAAAACGAGTAGAAGACCCCCAAACAGCTAAAAAGCAAAAGTACAAAAATGGGGACTTTGTCACTTTTGGGGAAATTTCCAAAATCACCCAGCGCGCGCTCTGCAGCTAGGCCCTAACTCCCCTCTGCCTCCATGGATTTCCTTCAAACCTCTTGCTATCAAACCTATCCATACCCAGCAGTGCTCCCAGACCCAGAAACCCACCCACAAACACCAGGAAGCCCCCCAAACAGGCCCCAGAAAACGCTACATTGAGCGAAATGTCAGAAAATGCAAAAACTTTTTCCTCATGGATTTTGTCCAAACCAGTTTTATCCGGTATTAGACCTTCCCAGCAATGGCCCCAGAGCCGTCAACCCAGGCGAAAACAAGTAGAAGACCCCCAAACAGCCAAAAAGCAAAAGTACAAAAATGGGGACTTGGTCACTTTTGGGGAAATTTCCAAAATCACTCAGCGCGCGCTTTGCAGCTAGGCCGTAACTCCCCTCTGCCTCCATGGATTTCCTTCAAACCTCTTGCTATCAAAACTATCCATACCCAGCAGTGCTCCCAGACCCCGAAACCCACCCACAAACACCAGGAAGCCCACCAAACAGGCCCCTGAAAACATGATAGTGAGCAAAAAGTCAAAAACGTTTTCAAGTCTGATTTGGTCCAAACCAGTTTTATCCGGTATTAGACCTTCCCAGCAATGCCCCAAGACCCGCGAACCCACCCGCAAAAATGCACAACACCCCCAAACAGCCAAAAAGCCAAAATGGAAAATCTCATATAACTTTTTTTCGGCCTTCTGTCCAAACGCACTGTGCAGCTAGGTCATAACTCCTGTTTTCCACCATGGATTTCCTGAAAAGCAAATGCAATCAAACCTAGACTGTGCCAGCAGTGCTCCCAGACCCCAAAACCCACCCACAAACACCCGGAACACCCCCAAAGAGCACCTCAAAGACAAGCAAGTCAGCAAAAACGCAAAAAAATGTTTAGCCTCCGATTTTGTCCAAACCAGTTTTATCCGGTATTAGACCTTCCCAGAAATGGCCCCAGAGCCGTCCACCCAGGCGAAAACAAGTAGAAGACCCCCAAACAGCTAAAAAGCAAAAGTACAAAAATGGGGACTTTGTCACTTTTGGGGAAATTTCCAAAATCACTCAGCGCGCGCTCTGCAGCTAGGCCCTAACTCCCCTCTGCCTCCATGGATTTCCTTCAAACCTCTTGCTATCAAACCTATCCATACCCAGCAGTGCTCCCAGACCCAGAAACCCACCCACAAACACCAGGAAGCCCCCCAAACAGGCCCCAGAAAACGCTACATTGAGCGAAATGTCAGAAAATGCAAAAACTTTTTCCTCATGGATTTTGTCCAAACCAGTTTTATCCGGTATTAGACCTTCCCAGCAATGGCCCCAGAGCCGTCAACCCAGGCGAAAACAAGTAGAAGACCCCCAAACAGCCAAAAAGCAAAAGTACAAAAATGGGGACTGTCACTTTTGGGGAAATTTCCAAAATCACTCAGCGCGCGCTCTGCAGCTAGGCCGTAACTCCCCTCTGCCTCCATGGATTTCCTTCAAACCTCTTGCTATCAAAACTATCCATACCCAGCAGTGCTCCCAGACCCCGAAACCCACCCACAAACACCAGGAAGCCCCCCAAACAGGCCCCTGAAAACATGATAGTGAGCAAAAAGTCAAAAACTTTTTCAAGTCTGATTTGGTCCAAACCAGTTTTATCCGGTATTAGACCTTCCCAGCAATGCCCCAAGACCCGCCAACCCACCCGCAAAAAAGCACAACACCCCCAAACAGCCAAAAAGCCAAAATGGAAAATCTCATATAAATTACAATATTTTTCGGCCTTCTGTCCAAACGCGCTGTGCAGCTAGGTCATAACTCCCGTTTTCCACCATGGATTTCCTGAAAAGCAAATGCAATCAAAACTAGACTGTGCCAGCAGTGCTCCCAGACCCCAAAACCCACCCACAAACACCCGGAACACCCCCAAAGAGCACCTCAAAGACAAGCAAGTCAGCAAAAACGCCAAAAAATATTTAGCCTCAGATTTTGTCCAAACCAGTTTTATCCGGTATTAGACCTTCCCAGAAATGGCCCCAGAGCCGTCAACCCAGGCGAAAACAAGTAGAAGACCCCCAAACAGCCAAAAAGCAAAAGTACAAAAATGGGGACTTTGTCACTTTTGGGGAAATTTCCAAAATCACTCAGCGCGCGCTCTGCAGCTAGGCCCTAACTCCCCTCTGCCTCCATAGATTTCCTTCAAACCTCTTGTTATCAAACCTATCCATACCCAGCAGTGCTCCCAGACCCAGAAACCCACCCACAAACACCAGGAAGCCCCCCAAACAGGCCCCTGAAAACGCTACATTGAGCGAAATGTCAGAAAATGCAAAAACTTTTTCCTCATGGATTTTGTCCAAACCAGTTTTATCCGGTATTAGACCTTCCCAGCAATGGCCCCAGAGCCGTCAACCCAGGCGAAAACAAGTAGAAGACCCCCAAACAGCCAAAAAGCAAAAGTACAAAAATGGGGACTGTCACTTTTGGGGAAATTTCCAAAATCACTCAGCGCGCGCTCTGCAGCTAGGCCGTAACTCCCCTCTGCCTCCATGGATTTCCTTCAAACCTCTTGCTATCAAAACTATCCATACCCAGCAGTGCTCCCAGACCCCGAAACCCACCCACAAACACCAGGAAGCCCCCCAAACAGGCCCCTGAAAACATGATAGTGAGCAAAAAGTCAAAAACTTTTTCAAGTCTGATTTGGTCCAAACCAGTTTTATCCGGTATTAGACCTTCCCAGCAATGCCCCAAGACCCGCCAACCCACCCGCAAAAAAGCACAACACCCCCAAACAGCCAAAAAGCCAAAATGGAAAATCTCATATAACTTACAATATTTTTCGGCCTTCTGTCCAATTGCGCTGTGCAGCTAGGTCATAACTCCCGTTTTCCACCATGGATTTCCTGAAAAGCAAATGCAATCAAAACTAGACTGTGCCAGCAGTGCTCACAGACCCCAAAACCCACCCACAAACACCCGGAACACCCCCAAAGAGCACCTCAAAGACAAGCAAGTCAGCAAAAACGCAAAAAAATATTTAGCCTCCGATTTTGTCCAAACCAGTTTTATCCGGTATTAGACCTTCCCAGAAATGGCCCCAGAGCCGTCAACCCAGGCGAAAACAAGTAGAAGACCCCCAAACAGCCAAAAAGCAAAAGTACAAAAATGGGGAATTTGTCACTTTTCGGGAAATTTCCAAAATCACTCAGCGCGCGCTCTGCAGCTAGGCCCTAACTCCCCTCTGCCTCCATGGATTTCCTTCAAACCTCTTGCTATCAAACCTATCCATACCCAGCAGTGCTCCCAGACCCAGAAACCCACCCACAAACACCAGGAAGCCCCCTAAACAGGCCCCAGAAAACGCTACATTGAGCGAAATGTCAGAAAATGCAAAACTTTTTCCTCATGGATTTTGTCCAAACCAGTTTTATCCGGTATTAGACCTTCCCAGCAATGGCCCCAGAGCCGTCAACCCAGGCGAAAACAAGTAGAAGACCCCCAAACAGCCAAAAAGCAAAAGTACAAAAATGGGGACTTTGTCACTTTTGGGTAAATTTCCAAAATCACTCAGCGCACGCTTTGCAGCTAGGCCGTAACTCCCCTCTGCCTCCATGGATTTCCTTCAAACCTCTTGCTATCAAAACTATCCATACCCAGCAGTGCTCCCACACCCCGAAACCCACCCACAAACACCAGGAAGCCCACCAAACAGGCCCCTGAAAACATGATAGTGAGCAAAAAGTCAAAAACGTTTTCAAGTCTGATTTGGTCCAAACCAGTTTTATCCGGTATTAGACCTTCCCAGCAATGCCCCAAGACCTGCCAACCCACCCGCAAAAAAGCACAACACCCCCAAACAGCCAAAAAGCCAAAATGGAAAATCTCATATAACTTACAATATTTTTCGGCCTTCTGTCCAAACGCGCTGTGCAGCTAGGTCATAACTCCTGTTTTCCACCATGGATTTCCTGAAAAGCAAATGCAATCAAACCTAGACTGTGCCAGCAGTGCTCCCAGACCCCAAAACCCACCCACAAACACCCGGAACACCCCCAAAGAGCACCTCAAAGACAAGCAAGTCAGCAAAAACGCAAAAAAATATTTAGCCTCTGATTTTGTCCAAACCAGATTTATCCGGTATTAGACCTTCCCAGAAATGGCCCCAGAGCCGTCAACCCAGGCAAAAACGAGTAGAAGACCCCCAAACAGCTAAAAAGCAAAAGTACAAATATGGGGACTTTGTCACTTTTGGGGAAATTTCCAAAATCACTCAGCGCGCGCTCTGCAGCTAGGCCCTAACTCCCCTCTGCCTCCATGGATTTCCTTCAAACCTCTTGCTATCAAACCTATCCATACCCAGCAGTGCTCCCAGACCCAGAAACCCACCCACAAACACCAGGAAGCCCCCCAAACAGGCCCCAGAAAACGCTACATTGAGCGAAATGTCAGAAAATGCAAAAACTTTTTCCTCATGGATTTTGTCCAAACCAGTTTTATCCGGTATTAGACCTTCCCAGCAATGGCCCCAGAGCCGTCAACCCAGGCGAAAACAAGTAGAAGACCCCCAAACAGCCAAAAAGCAAAAGTACAAAAATGGGGACTTGGTCACTTTTGGGGAAATTTCCAAAATCACTCAGCGCGCGCTTTGCAGCTAGGCCGTAACTCCCCTCTGCCTCCATGGATTTCCTTCAAACCTCTTGCTATCAAAACTATCCATACCCAGCAGTGCTCCCAGACCCCGAAACCCACCCACAAACACCAGGAAGCCCACCAAACAGGCCCCTGAAAACATGATAGTGAGCAAAAAGTCAAAAACGTTTTCAAGTCTGATTTGGTCCAAACCAGTTTTATCCGGTATTAGACCTTCCCAGCAATGCCCCAAGACCCGCGAACCCACCCGCAAAAATGCACAACACCCCCAAACAGCCAAAAAGCCAAAATGGAAAATCTCATATAACTTTTTTTTGGCCTTCTGTCCAAACGCACTGTGCAGCTAGGTCATAACTCCTGTTTTCCACCATGGATTTCCTGAAAAGCAAATGCAATCAAACCTAGACTGTGCCAGCAGTGCTCCCAGACCCCAAAACCCACCCACAAACACCCGGAACACCCCCAAAGAGCACCTCAAAGACAAGCAAGTCAGCAAAAACGCAAAAAAATGTTTAGCCTCCGATTTTGTCCAAACCAGTTTTATCCGGTATTAGACCTTCCCAGAAATGGCCCCAGAGCCGTCCACCCAGGCGAAAACAAGTAGAAGACCCCCAAACAGCTAAAAAGCAAAAGTACAAAAATGGGGACTTTGTCACTTTTGGGGAAATTTCCAAAATCACTCAGCGCGCGCTCTGCAGCTAGGCCCTAACTCCCCTCTGCCTCCATGGATTTCCTTCAAACCTCTTGCTATCAAACCTATCCATACCCAGCAGTGCTCCCAGACCCAGAAACCCACCCACAAACACCAGGAAGCCCCCCAAACAGGCCCCAGAAAACGCTACATTGAGCGAAATGTCAGAAAATGCAAAAACTTTTTCCTCATGGATTTTGTCCAAACTAGTTTTATCCGGTATTAGACCTTCCCAGCAATGGCCCCAGAGCCGTCAACCCAGGCGAAAACAAGTAGAAGACCCCCAAACAGCCAAAAAGCAAAAGTACAAAAATGGGGACTGTCACTTTTGGGGAAATTTCCAAAATCACTCAGCGCGCGCTCTGCAGCTAGGCCGTAACTCCCCTCTGCCTCCATGGATTTCCTTCAAACCTCTTGCTATCAAAACTATCCATACCCAGCAGTGCTCCCAGACCCCGAAACCCACCCACAAACACCAGGAAGCCCCCCAAACAGGCCCCTGAAAACATGATAGTGAGCAAAAAGTCAAAAACTTTTTCAAGTCTGATTTGGTCCAAACCAGTTTTATCCGGTATTAGACCTTCCCAGCAATGCCCCAAGACCCGCCAACCCACCCGCAAAAAAGCACAACACCCCCAAACAGCCAAAAAGCCAAAATGGAAAATCTCATATAAATTACAATATTTTTCGGCCTTCTGTCCAAACGCGCTGTGCAGCTAGGTCATAACTCCCGTTTTCCACCATGGATTTCCTGAAAAGCAAATGCAATCAAAACTAGACTGTGCCAGCAGTGCTCCCAGACCCCAAAACCCACCCACAAACACCCGGAACACCCCCAAAGAGCACCTCAAAGACAAGCAAGTCAGCAAAAACGCAAAAAAATATTTAGCCTCCGATTTTGTCCAAACCAGTTTTATCCGGTATTAGACCTTCCCAGAAATGGCCCCAGAGCCGTCAACCCAGGCGAAAACAAGTAGAAGACCCCCAAACAGCCAAAAAGCAAAAGTACAAAAATGGGGACTTTGTCACTTTTGGGGAAATTTCCAAAATCACTCAGCGCGCGCTCTGCAGCTAGGCCCTAACTCCCCTCTGCCTCCATGGATTTCCTTCAAACCTCTTGCTATCAAACCTATCCATACCCAGCAGTGCTCCCAGACCCAGAAACCCACCCACAAACACCAGGAAGCACCCTAAACAGGCCCCAGAAAACGCTACATTGAGCGAAATGTCAGAAAATGCAAAACTTTTTCCTCATGGATTTTGTCCAAACCAGTTTTATCCGGTATTAGACCTTCCCAGCAATGGCCCCAGAGCCGTCAACCCAGGCGAAAACAAGTAGAAGACCCCCAAACAGCCAAAAAGCAAAAGTACAAAAATGGGGACTTTGTCACTTTTGGGTAAATTTCCAAAATCACTCAGCGCCCGCTTTGCAGCTAGGCCGTAACTCCCCTCTGCCTCCATGGATTTCCTTCAAACCTCTTGCTATCAAAACTATCCATACCCAGCAGTGCTCCCAGACCCCGAAACCCACCCACAAACACCAGGAAGCCCACCAAACAGGCCCCTGAAAACATGATAGTGAGCAAAAAGTCAAAAACGTTTTCAAGTCTGATTTGGTCCAAACCAGTTTTATCCGGTATTAGACCTTCCCAGCAATGCCCCAAAACCTGCCAACCCACCCGCAAAAAAGCACAACACCCCCAAACAGCCAAAAAGCCAAAATGGAAAATCTCATATAACTTACAATATTTTTCGGCCTTCTGTCCAAACGCGCTGTGCAGCTAGGTCATAACTCCTGTTTTCCACCATGGATTTCCTGAAAAGCAAATGCAATCAAACCTAGACTGTGCCAGCAGTGCTCCCAGACCCCAAAACCCACCCACAAACACCCGGAACACCCCCAAAGAGCACCTCAAAGACAAGCAAGTCAGCAAAAACGCAAAAAAATATTTAGCCTCTGATTTTGTCCAAACCAGATTTATCCGGTATTAGACCTTCCCAGAAATGGCCCCAGAGCCGTCAACCCAGGCGAAAACGAGTAGAAGACCCCCAAACAGCTAAAAAGCAAAAGTACAAAAATGGGGACTTTGTCACTTTTGGGGAAATTTCCAAAATCACCCAGCGCGCGCTCTGCAGCTAGGCCCTAACTCCCCTCTGCCTCCATGGATTTCCTTCAAACCTCTTGCTATCAAACCTATCCATACCCAGCAGTGCTCCCAGACCCAGAAACCCACCCACAAACACCAGGAAGCCCCCCAAACAGGCCCCAGAAAACGCTACATTGAGCGAAATGTCAGAAAATGCAAAAACTTTTTCCTCATGGATTTTGTCCAAACCAGTTTTATCCGGTATTAGACCTTCCCAGCAATGGCCCCAGAGCCGTCAACCCAGGCGAAAACAAGTAGAAGACCCCCAAACAGCCAAAAAGCAAAAGTACAAAAATGGGGACTTGGTCACTTTTGGGGAAATTTCCAAAATCACTCAGCGCGCGCTTTGCAGCTAGGCCGTAACTCCCCTCTGCCTCCATGGATTTCCTTCAAACCTCTTGCTATCAAAACTATCCATACCCAGCAGTGCTCCCAGACCCCGAAACCCACCCACAAACACCAGGAAGCCCACCAAACAGGCCCCTGAAAACATGATAGTGAGCAAAAAGTCAAAAACGTTTTCAAGTCTTATTTGGTCCAAACCAGTTTTATCCGGTATTAGACCTTCCCAGCAATGCCCCAAGACCCGCGAACCCACCCGCAAAAATGCACAACACCCCCAAACAGCCAAAAAGCCAAAATGGAAAATCTCATATAACTTTTTTTCGGCCTTCTGTCCAAACGCACTGTGCAGCTAGGTCATAACTCCTGTTTTCCACCATGGATTTCCTGAAAAGCAAATGCAATCAAACCTAGACTGTGCCAGCAGTGCTCCCAGACCCCAAAACCCACCCACAAACACCCGGAACACCCCCAAAGAGCACCTCAAAGACAAGCAAGTCAGCAAAAACGCAAAAAAATATTTAGCCTCCGATTTTGTCCAAACCAGTTTTATCCGGTATTAGACCTTCCCAGAAATGGCCCCAGAGCTGTCCACCCAGGCGAAAACAAGTAGAAGACCCCCAAACAGCTAAAAAGCAAAAGTACAAAAATGGGGACTTTGTCACTTTTGGGGAAATTTCCAAAATCACTCAGCGCGCGCTCTGCAGCTAGGCCCTAACTCCCCTCTGCCTCCATGGATTTCCTTCAAACCTCTTGCTATCAAACCTATCCATACCCAGCAGTGCTCCCAGACCCAGAAACCCACCCACAAACACCAGGAAGCCCCCCAAACAGGCCCCAGAAAACGCTACATTGAGCGAAATGTCAGAAAATGCAAAAACTTTTTCCTCATGGATTTTGTCCAAACCAGTTTTATCCGGTATTAGACCTTCCCAGCAATGGCCCCAGAGCCGTCAACCCAGGCGAAAACAAGTAGAAGACCCCCAAACAGCCAAAAAGCAAAAGTACAAAAATGGGGACTGTCACTTTTGGGGAAATTTCCAAAATCACTCAGCGCGCGCTCTGCAGCTAGGCCGTAACTCCCCTCTGCCTCCATGGATTTCCTTCAAACCTCTTGCTATCAAAACTATCCATACCCAGCAGTGCTCCCAGACCCCAAAACCCACCCACAAACACCAGGAAGCCCCCCAAACAGGCCCCTGAAAACATGATAGTGAGCAAAAAGTCAAAAACTTTTTCAAGTCTGATTTGGTCCAAACCAGTTTTATCCGGTATTAGACCTTCCCAGCAATGCCCCAAGACCCGCCAACCCACCCGCAAAAAAGCACAACACCCCCAAACAGCCAAAAAGCCAAAATGGAAAATCTCATATAACTTACAATATTTTTCGGCCTTCTGTCCAAACGCGCTGTGCAGCTAGGTCATAACTCCCGTTTTCCACCATGGATTTCCTGAAAAGCTAATGCAATCAAAACTAGACTGTGCCAGCAGTGCTCCCAGACCCCAAAACCCACCCACAAACACCCGGAACACCCCCAAAGAGCACCTCAAAGACAAGCAAGTCAGCAAAAACGCAAAAAAATATTTAGCCTCCGATTTTGTCCAAACCAGTTTTATCCGGTATTAGACCTTCCCAGAAATGGCCCCAGAGCCGTCAACCCAGGCGAAAACAAGTAGAAGACCCCCAAACAGCCAAAAAGCAAAAGTACAAAAATGGGGACTTTGTCACTTTTGGGGAAATTTCCAAAATCACTCAGCGCGCGCTCTGCAGCTAGGCCCTAACTCCCCTCCGCCTCCATGGATTTCCTTCAAACCTCTTGCTATCAAACCTATCCATACCCAGCAGTGCTCCCAGACCCAGAAACCCACCCACAAACACCAGGAAGCCCCCTAAACAGGCCCCAGAAAACGCTACATTGAGCGAAATGTCAGAAAATGCAAAACTTTTTCCTCATGGATTTTGTCCAAACCAGTTTTATCCGGTATTAGACCTTCCCAGCAATGGCCCCAGAGCCGTCAACCCAGGCGAAAACAAGTAGAAGACCCCCAAACAGCCAAAAAGCAAAAGTACAAAAATGGGGACTTTGTCACTTTTGGGTAAATTTCCAAAATCACTCAGCGCACGCTTTGCAGCTAGGCCGTAACTCCCCTCTGCCTCCATGGATTTCCTTCAAACCTCTTGCTATCAAAACTATCCATACCCAGCAGTGCTCCCAGACCCCGAAACCCACCCACAAACACCAGGAAGCCCACCAAACAGGCCCCTGAAAACATGATAGTGAGCAAAAAGTCAAAAACGTTTTCAAGTCTGATTTGGTCCAAACCAGTTTTATCCGGTATTAGACCTTCCCAGCAATGCCCCAAGACCTGCCAACCCACCCGCAAAAAAGCACAACACCTCCAAACAGCCAAAAAGCCAAAATGGAAAATCTCATATAACTTACAATATTTTTCGGCCTTCTGTCCAAACGCGCTGTGCAGCTAGGTCATAACTCCTGTTTTCCACCATGGATTTCCTGAAAAGCAAATGCAATCAAACCTAGACTGTGCCAGCAGTGCTCCCAGACCCCAAAACCCACCCACAAACACCCGGAACACCCCCAAAAAGCACCTCAAAGACAAGCAAGTCAGCAAAAACGCAGAAAAATATTTAGCCTCCGATTTTGTCCAAACCAGTTTTATCCGGTATTAGACCTTCCCAGAAATGGCCCCAGAGCCGTCAACCCAGGCGAAAACAAGTAGAAGACCCCCAAACAGCTAAAAAGCAAAAGTACAAAAATGGGGACTTTGTCACTTTTGGGGAAATTTCCAAAATCACTCAGCGCGCGCTCTGCAGCTAGGCCCTAACTCCCCTCTGCCTCCATGGATTTCCTTCAAACCTCTTGCTATCAAACCTATCCATACCCAGCAGTGCTCCCAGACCCAGAAACCCACCCACAAACACCAGGAAGCCCCCCAAACAGGCCCCAGAAAACGCTACATTGAGCGAAATGTCAGAAAATGCAAAAACTTTTTCCTCATGGATTTTGTCCAAACCAGTTTTATCCGGTATTAGACCTTCCCAGCAATGGCCCCAGAGCCGTCAACCCAGGCGAAAACAAGTAGAAGACCCCCAAACAGCCAAAAAGCAAAAGTACAAAAATGGGGACTGTCACTTTTGGGGAAATTTCCAAAATCACTCAGCGCGCGCTCTGCAGCTAGGCCGTAACTCCCCTCTGCCTCCATGGATTTCCTTCAAACCTCTTGCTATCAAAACTATCCATACCCAGCAGTGCTCCCAGACCCCAAAACCCACCCACAAACACCAGGAAGCCCCCCAAACAGGCCCCTGAAAACATGATAGTGAGCAAAAAGTCAAAAACTTTTTCAAGTCTGATTTGGTCCAAACCAGTTTTATCCGGTATTAGACCTTCCCAGCAATGCCCCAAGACCCGCCAACCCACCCGCAAAAAAGCACAACACCCCCAAACAGCCAAAAAGCCAAAATGGAAAATCTCATATAACTTACAATATTTTTCGGCCTTCTGTCCAAACGCGCTGTGCAGCTAGGTCATAACTCCCGTTTTCCACCATGGATTTCCTGAAAAGCTAATGCAATCAAAACTAGACTGTGCCAGCAGTGCTCCCAGACCCCAAAACCCACCCACAAACACCCGGAACACCCCCAAAGAGCACCTCAAAGACAAGCAAGTCAGCAAAAACGCAAAAAAATATTTAGCCTCCGATTTTGTCCAAACCAGTTTTATCCGGTATTAGACCTTCCCAGAAATGGCCCCAGAGCCGTCAACCCAGGCGAAAACAAGTAGAAGACCCCCAAACAGCCAAAAAGCAAAAGTACAAAAATGGGGACTTTGTCACTTTTGGGGAAATTTCCAAAATCACTCAGCGCGCGCTCTGCAGCTAGGCCCTAACTCCCCTCCGCCTCCATGGATTTCCTTCAAACCTCTTGCTATCAAACCTATCCATACCCAGCAGTGCTCCCAGACCCAGAAACCCACCCACAAACACCAGGAAGCCCCCTAAACAGGCCCCAGAAAACGCTACATTGAGCGAAATGTCAGAAAATGCAAAACTTTTTCCTCATGGATTTTGTCCAAACCAGTTTTATCCGGTATTAGACCTTCCCAGCAATGGCCCCAGAGCCGTCAACCCAGGCGAAAACAAGTAGAAGACCCCCAAACAGCCAAAAAGCAAAAGTACAAAAATGGGGACTTTGTCACTTTTGGGTAAATTTCCAAAATCACTCAGCGCACGCTTTGCAGCTAGGCCGTAACTCCCCTCTGCCTCCATGGATTTCCTTCAAACCTCTTGCTATCAAAACTATCCATACCCAGCAGTGCTCCCAGACCCCGAAACCCACCCACAAACACCAGGAAGCCCACCAAACAGGCCCCTGAAAACATGATAGTGAGCAAAAAGTCAAAAACGTTTTCAAGTCTGATTTGGTCCAAACCAGTTTTATCCGGTATTAGACCTTCCCAGCAATGCCCCAAGACCCGCCAACCCAACCGCAAAAAAGCACAACACCCCCAAACAGCCAAAAAGCCAAAATGGAAAATCTCATATAACTTTTTTTCGGCCTTCTGTCCAAACGCGCTGTGCAGCTAGGTCATAACTCCCGTTTTCCACCATGGATTTCCTGAAAAGCAAATGCAATCAAAACTAGACTGTGCCAGCAGTGCTCCCAGACCCCAAAACCCACCCACAAACACCCGGAACACCCCCAAAGAGCACCTCAAAGACAAGCAAGTCAGCAAAAACGCCAAAAAATATTTAGCCTCAGATTTTGTCCAAACCAGTTTTATCCGGTATTAGACCTTCCCAGAAATGGCCCCAGAGCCGTCAACCCAGGCGAAAACAAGTAGAAGACCCCCAAACAGCCAAAAAGCAAAAGTACAAAAATGGGGACTTTGTCACTTTTGGGGAAATTTCCAAAATCACTCAGCGCGCGCTCTGCAGCTAGGCCCTAACTCCCCTCTGCCTCCATGGATTTCCTTCAAACCTCTTGTTATCAAACCTATCCATACCCAGCAGTGCTCCCAGACCCAGAAACCCACCCACAAACACCAGGAAACCCCCCAAACAGGCCCCTGAAAACGCTACATTGAGCGAAATGTCAGAAAATGCAAAAACTTTTTCCTCATGGATTTTGTCCAAACCAGTTTTATCCGGTATTAGACCTTCCCAGCAATGGCCCCAGAGCCGTCAACCCAGGCGAAAACAAGTAGAAGACCCCCAAACAGCCAAAAAGCAAAAGTACAAAAATGGGGACTGTCACTTTTGGGGAAATTTCCAAAATCACTCAGCGCGCGCTCTGCAGCTAGGCCGTAACTCCCCTCTGCCTCCATGGATTTCCTTCAAACCTCTTGCTATCAAAACTATCCATACCCAGCAGTGCTCCCAGACCCCGAAACCCACCCACAAACACCAGGAAGCCCCCCAAACAGGCCCCTGAAAACATGATAGTGAGCAAAAAGTCAAAAACTTTTTCAAGTCTGATTTGGTCCCAAACCAGTTTTATCCGGTATTAGACCTTCCCAGCAATGCCCCAAGACCCGCCAACCCACCCGCAAAAAAGCACAACACCCCCAAACAGCCAAAAAGCCAAAATGGAAAATCTCATATAACTTACAATATTTTTCGGCCTTCTGTCCAAACGCGCTGTGCAGCTAGGTCATAACTCCCGTTTTCCACCATGGATTTCCTGAAAAGCAAATGCAATCAAAACTAGACTGTGCCAGCAGTGCTCCCAGACCCCAAAACCCACCCACAAACACCCGGAACACCCCCAAAGAGCACCTCAAAGACAAGCAAGTCAGCAAAAACGCAAAAAAATATTTAGCCTCCGATTTTGTCCAAACCAGTTTTATCCGGTATTAGACCTTCCCAGAAATGGTCCCAGAGCCGTCAACCCAGGCGAAAACAAGTAGAAGACCCCCAAACAGCCAAAAAGCAAAAGTACAAAAATGGGGACTTTGTCACTTTTGGGGAAATTTCCAAAATCACTCAGCGCGCGCTCTGCAGCTAGGCCCTAACTCCCCTCTGCCTCCATGGATTTCCTTCAAACCTCTTGCTATCAAACCTATCCATACCCAGCAGTGCTCCCAGACCCAGAAACCCACCCACAAACACCAGGAAGCCCCCCAAACAGGCCCCATAAAACGCTACATTGAGCGAAATGTCAGAAAATGCAAAACTTTTTCCTCATGGATTTTGTCCAAACCAGTTTTATCCGGCATTAGACCTTCCCAGCAATGGCCCCAGAGCCGTCAACCCAGGCGAAAACAAGTAGAAGACCCCCAAACAGCCAAAAAGCAAAAGTACAAAAATGGGGACTTTGTCACTTTTGGGTAAATTTCCAAAATCACTAAGCGCGCGCTTTGCAGCTAGGCCGTAACTCCCCTCTGCCTCCATGGATTTCCTTCAAACCTCTTGCTATCAAAACTATCCATACCCAGCAGTGCTCCCAGACCCCGAAACCCACACACAAACACCAGGAAGCCCACCAAACAGGCCCCTGAAAACATGATAGTGAGCAAAAAGTCAAAAACGTTTTCAAGTCTGATTTGGTCCAAACCAGTTTTATCCGGTATTAGACCTTCCCAGCAATGCCCCAAGACCCGCGAACCCACCCGCAAAAAAGCACAACACCCCCAAACAGCCAAAAAGCCAAAATGGAAAATCTCATATAACTTTTTTTCGGCCTTCTGTCCAAACGCACTGTGCAGCTAGGTCATAACTCCTGTTTTCCACCATGGATTTCCTGAAAAGCAAATGCAATCAAACCTAGACTGTGCCAGCAGTGCTCCCAGACCCCAAAACCCACCCACAAACACCCGGAACACCCCCAAAAAGCACCTCAAAGACAAGCAAGTCAGCAAAAATGCAAAAAAAATTTAGCCTCCGATTTTGTCCAAACCAGTTTTATCCGGTATTAGACCTTCCCAGAAATGGCCCCAGAGCCGTCAACCCAGGCGAAAACAAGTAGAAGACCCCCAAACAGCTAAAAAGCAAAAGTACAAAAATGGGGACTTTGTCACTTTTGGGGAAATTTCCAAAATCACTCAGCGCGCGCTCTGCAGCTAGGCCCTAACTCCCCTCTGCCTCCATGGATATCCTTCAAACCTCTTGCTATCAAACCTATCCATACCCAGCAGTGCTCCCAGACCCAGAAACCCACCCACAAACACCAGGAAGCCGCCCAAACAGGCCCCAGAAAACGCTACATTGAGCGAAATGTCAGAAAATGCAAAAACTTTTTCCTCATGGATTTTGTCCAAACCAGTTTTATCCGGTATTAGACCTTCCCAACAATGGCCCCAGAGCCGTCAACCCAGGCGAAAACAAGTAGAAGACCCCCAAACAGCCAAAAAGCAAAAGTACAAAAATGGGGACTTTGTCACTTTTGGGGAAATTTCCAAAATCACTCAGCGCGCGCTCTGCAGCTAGGCCGTAACTCCCCTCTGCCTCCATGGATTTCCTTCAAACCTCTTGCTATCAAAACTATCCATACCTAGCAGTGCTCCCAGACCCCGAAACCCACCCACAAACACCAGGAAGCCCACCAAACAGGCCCCTGAAAACATGATAGTGAGCAAAAAGTCAAAAACGTTTTCAAGTCTGATTTGGTCCAAACCAGTTTTATCCGGTATTAGACCTTCCCAGCAATGCCCCAAGACCCGCCAACCCAACCGCAAAAAAGCACAACACCCCCAAACAGCCAAAAAGCCAAAATGGAAAATCTCATATAACTTTTTTTCGGCCTTCTGTCCAAACGCGCTGTTCAGCTAGGTCATAACTCCCGTTTTCCACCATGGATTTCCTGAAAAGCAAATGCAATCAAAACTAGACTGTGCCAGCAGTGCTCCCAGACCCCAAAACCCACCCACAAACACCCGGAACACCCCCAAAGAGCACCTCAAAGACAAGCAAGTCAGCAAAAACGCCAAAAAATATTTAGCCTCAGATTTTGTCCAAACCAGTTTTATCCGGTATTAGACCTTCCCAGAAATGGCCCCAGAGCCGTCAACCCAGGCGAAAACAAGTAGAAGACCCCCAAACAGCCAAAAAGCAAAAGTACAAAAATGGGGACTTTGTCACTTTTGGGGAAATTTCCAAAATCACTCAGCGCGCGCTCTGCAGCTAGGCCCTAACTCCCCTCTGCCTCCATGGATTTCCTTCAAACCTCTTGCTATCAAACCTATCCATACCCAGCAGTGCTCCCAGACCCAGAAACCCACCCACAAACACCAGGAAGCACCCTAAACAGGCCCCAGAAAACGCTACATTGAGCGAAATGTCAGAAAATGCAAAACTTTTTCCTCATGGATTTTGTCCAAACCAGTTTTATCCGGTATTAGACCTTCCCAGCAATGGCCCCAGAGCCGTCAACCCAGGCGAAAACAAGTAGAAGACCCCCAAACAGCCAAAAAGCAAAAGTACAAAAATGGGGACTTTGTCACTTTTGGGTAAATTTCCAAAATCACTCAGCGCCCGCTTTGCAGCTAGGCCGTAACTCCCCTCTGCCTCCATGGATTTCCTTCAAACCTCTTGCTATCAAAACTATCCATACCCAGCAGTGCTCCCAGACCCCGAAACCCACCCACAAACACCAGGAAGCCCACCAAACAGGCCCCTGAAAACATGATAGTGAGCAAAAAGTCAAAAACGTTTTCAAGTCTGATTTGGTCCAAACCAGTTTTATCCGGTATTAGACCTTCCCAGCAATGCCCCAAGACCCGCCAACCCAACCGCAAAAAAGCACAACACCCCCAAACAGCCAAAAAGCCAAAATGGAAAATCTCATATAACTTTTTTTCGGCCTTCTGTCCAAACGCGCTGTTCAGCTAGGTCATAACTCCCGTTTTCCACCATGGATTTCCTGAAAAGCAAATGCAATCAAAACTAGACTGTGCCAGCAGTGCTCCCAGACCCCAAAACCCACCCACAAACACCCGGAACACCCCCAAAGAGCACCTCAAAGACAAGCAAGTCAGCAAAAACGCCAAAAAATATTTAGCCTCAGATTTTGTCCAAACCAGTTTTATCCGGTATTAGACCTTCCCAGAAATGGCCCCAGAGCCGTCAACCCAGGCGAAAACAAGTAGAAGACCCCCAAACAGCCAAAAAGCAAAAGTACAAAAATGGGGACTTTGTCACTTTTGGGGAAATTTCCAAAATCACTCAGCGCGCGCTCTGCAGCTAGGCCCTAACTCCCCTCTGCCTCCATAGATTTCCTTCAAACCTCTTGTTATCAAACCTATCCATACCCAGCAGTGCTCCCAGACCCAGAAACCCACCCACAAACACCAGGAAGCCCCCCAAACAGGCCCCTGAAAACGCTACATTGAGCGAAATGTCAGAAAATGCAAAAACTTTTTCCTCATGGATTTTGTCCAAACCAGTTTTATCCGGTATTAGACCTTCCCAGCAATGGCCCCAGAGCCGTCAACCCAGGCGAAAACAAGTAGAAGACCCCCAAACAGCCAAAAAGCAAAAGTACAAAAATGGGGACTGTCACTTTTGGGGAAATTTCCAAAATCACTCAGCGCGCGCTCTGCAGCTAGGCCGTAACTCCCCTCTGCCTCCATGGATTTCCTTCAAACCTCTTGCTATCAAAACTATCCATACCCAGCAGTGCTCCCAGACCCCGAAACCCACCCACAAACACCAGGAAGCCCCCCAAACAGGCCCCTGAAAACATGATAGTGAGCAAAAAGTCAAAAACTTTTTCAAGTCTGATTTGGTCCAAACCAGTTTTATCCGGTATTAGACCTTCCCAGCAATGCCCCAAGACCCGCCAACCCACCCGCAAAAAAGCACAACACCCCCAAACAGCCAAAAAGCCAAAATGGAAAATCTCATATAACTTACAATATTTTTCGGCCTTCTGTCCAATTGCGCTGTGCAGCTAGGTCATAACTCCCGTTTTCCACCATGGATTTCCTGAAAAGCAAATGCAATCAAAACTAGACTGTGCCAGCAGTGCTCCCAGACCCCAAAACCCACCCACAAACACCCGGAACACCCCCAAAGAGCACCTCAAAGACAAGCAAGTCAGCAAAAACGCAAAAAAATATTTAGCCTCCGATTTTGTCCAAACCAGTTTTATCCGGTATTAGACCTTCCCAGAAATGGCCCCAGAGCCGTCAACCCAGGCGAAAACAAGTAGAAGACCCCCAAACAGCCAAAAAGCAAAAGTACAAAAATGGGGAATTTGTCACTTTTGGGGAAATTTCCAAAATCACTCAGCGCGCGCTCTGCAGCTAGGCCCTAACTCCCCTCTGCCTCCATGGATTTCCTTCAAACCTCTTGCTATCAAACCTATCCATACCCAGCAGTGCTCCCAGACCCAGAAACCCACCCACAAACACCAGGAAGCCCCCTAAACAGGCCCCAGAAAACGCTACATTGAGCGAAATGTCAGAAAATGCAAAACTTTTTCCTCATGGATTTTGTCCAAACCAGTTTTATCCGGTATTAGACCTTCCCAGCAATGGCCCCAGAGCCGTCAACCCAGGCGAAAACAAGTAGAAGACCCCCAAACAGCCAAAAAGCAAAAGTACAAAAATGGGGACTTTGTCACTTTTGGGTAAATTTCCAAAATCACTCAGCGCACGCTTTGCAGCTAGGCCGTAACTCCCCTCTGCCTCCATGGATTTCCTTCAAACCTCTTGCTATCAAAACTATCCATACCCAGCAGTGCTCCCACACCCCGAAACCCACCCACAAACACCAGGAAGCCCACCAAACAGGCCCCTGAAAACATGATAGTGAGCAAAAAGTCAAAAACGTTTTCAAGTCTGATTTGGTCCAAACCAGTTTTATCCGGTATTAGACCTTCCCAGCAATGCCCCAAGACCTGCCAACCCACCCGCAAAAAAGCACAACACCCCCAAACAGCCAAAAAGCCAAAATGGAAAATCTCATATAACTTACAATATTTTTCGGCCTTCTGTCCAAACGCGCTGTGCAGCTAGGTCATAACTCCTGTTTTCCACCATGGATTTCCTGAAAAGCAAATGCAATCAAACCTAGACTGTGCCAGCAGTGCTCCCAGACCCCAAAACCCACCCACAAACACCCGGAACACCCCCAAAGAGCACCTCAAAGACAAGCAAGTCAGCAAAAACGCAAAAAAATATTTAGCCTCTGATTTTGTCCAAACCAGATTTATCCGGTATTAGACCTTCCCAGAAATGGCCCCAGAGCCGTCAACCCAGGCGAAAACGAGTAGAAGACCCCCAAACAGCTAAAAAGCAAAAGTACAAATATGGGGACTTTGTCACTTTTGGGGAAATTTCCAAAATCACTCAGCGCGCGCTCTGCAGCTAGGCCCTAACTCCCCTCTGCCTCCATGGATTTCCTTCAAACCTCTTGCTATCAAACCTATCCATACCCAGCAGTGCTCCCAGACCCAGAAACCCACCCACAAACACCAGGAAGCCCCCCAAACAGGCCCCAGAAAACGCTACATTGAGCGAAATGTCAGAAAATGCAAAAACTTTTTCCTCATGGATTTTGTCCAAACCAGTTTTATCCGGTATTAGACCTTCCCAGCAATGGCCCCAGAGCCGTCAACCCAGGCGAAAACAAGTAGAAGACCCCCAAACAGCCAAAAAGCAAAAGTACAAAAATGGGGACTTGGTCACTTTTGGGGAAATTTCCAAAATCACTCAGCGCGCGCTTTGCAGCTAGGCCGTAACTCCCCTCTGCCTCCATGGATTTCCTTCAAACCTCTTGCTATCAAAACTATCCATACCCAGCAGTGCTCCCAGACCCCGAAACCCACCCACAAACACCAGGAAGCCCACCAAACAGGCCCCTGAAAACATGATAGTGAGCAAAAAGTCAAAAACGTTTTCAAGTCTGATTTGGTCCAAACCAGTTTTATCCGGTATTAGACCTTCCCAGCAATGCCCCAAGACCCGCGAACCCACCCGCAAAAATGCACAACACCCCCAAACAGCCAAAAAGCCAAAATGGAAAATCTCATATAACTTTTTTTCGGCCTTCTGTCCAAACGCACTGTGCAGCTAGGTCATAACTCCTGTTTTCCACCATGGATTTCCTGAAAAGCAAATGCAATCAAACCTAGACTGTGCCAGCAGTGCTCCCAGACCCCAAAACCCACCCACAAACACCCGGAACACCCCCAAAGAGCACCTCAAAGACAAGCAAGTCAGCAAAAACGCAAAAAAATGTTTAGCCTCCGATTTTGTCCAAACCAGTTTTATCCGGTATTAGACCTTCCCAGAAATGGCCCCAGAGCCGTCCACCCAGGCGAAAACAAGTAGAAGACCCCCAAACAGCTAAAAAGCAAAAGTACAAAAATGGGGACTTTGTCACTTTTGGGGAAATTTCCAAAATCACTCAGCGCGCGCTCTGCAGCTAGGCCCTAACTCCCCTCTGCCTCCATGGATTTCCTTCAAACCTCTTGCTATCAAACCTATCCATACCCAGCAGTGCTCCCAGACCCAGAAACCCACCCACAAACACCAGGAAGCCCCCCAAACAGGCCCCAGAAAACGCTACATTGAGCGAAATGTCAGAAAATGCAAAAACTTTTTCCTCATGGATTTTGTCCAAACCAGTTTTATCCGGTATTAGACCTTCCCAGCAATGGCCCCAGAGCCGTCAACCCAGGCGAAAACAAGTAGAAGACCCCCAAACAGCCAAAAAGCAAAAGTACAAAAATGGGGACTGTCACTTTTGGGGAAATTTCCAAAATCACTCAGCGCGCGCTCTGCAGCTAGGCCGTAACTCCCCTCTGCCTCCATGGATTTCCTTCAAACCTCTTGCTATCAAAACTATCCATACCCAGCAGTGCTCCCAGACCCCGAAACCCACCCACAAACACCAGGAAGCCCCCCAAACAGGCCCCTGAAAACATGATAGTGAGCAAAAAGTCAAAAACTTTTTCAAGTCTGATTTGGTCCAAACCAGTTTTATCCGGTATTAGACCTTCCCAGCAATGCCCCAAGACCCGCCAACCCACCCGCAAAAAAGCACAACACCCCCAAACAGCCAAAAAGCCAAAATGGAAAATCTCATATAAATTACAATATTTTTCGGCCTTCTGTCCAAACGCGCTGTGCAGCTAGGTCATAACTCCCGTTTTCCACCATGGATTTCCTGAAAAGCAAATGCAATCAAAACTAGACTGTGCCAGCAGTGCTCCCAGACCCCAAAACCCACCCACAAACACCCGGAACACCCCCAAAGAGCACCTCAAAGACAAGCAAGTCAGCAAAAACGCAAAAAAATATTTAGCCTCCGATTTTGTCCAAACCAGTTTTATCCGGTATTAGACCTTCCCAGAAATGGCCCCAGAGCCGTCAACCCAGGCGAAAACAAGTAGAAGACCCCCAAACAGCCAAAAAGCAAAAGTACAAAAATGGGGACTTTGTCACTTTTGGGGAAATTTCCAAAATCACTCAGCGCGCGCTCTGCAGCTAGGCCCTAACTCCCCTCTGCCTCCATGGATTTCCTTCAAACCTCTTGCTATCAAACCTATCCATACCCAGCAGTGCTCCCAGACCCAGAAACCCACCCACAAACACCAGGAAGCACCCTAAACAGGCCCCAGAAAACGCTACATTGAGCGAAATGTCAGAAAATGCAAAACTTTTTCCTCATGGATTTTGTCCAAACCAGTTTTATCCGGTATTAGACCTTCCCAGCAATGGCCCCAGAGCCGTCAACCCAGGCGAAAACAAGTAGAAGACCCCCAAACAGCCAAAAAGCAAAAGTACAAAAATGGGGACTTTGTCACTTTTGGGTAAATTTCCAAAATCACTCAGCGCCCGCTTTGCAGCTAGGCCGTAACTCCCCTCTGCCTCCATGGATTTCCTTCAAACCTCTTGCTATCAAAACTATCCATACCCAGCAGTGCTCCCAGACCCCGAAACCCACCCACAAACACCAGGAAGCCCACCAAACAGGCCCCTGAAAACATGATAGTGAGCAAAAAGTCAAAAACGTTTTCAAGTCTGATTTGGTCCAAACCAGTTTTATCCGGTATTAGACCTTCCCAGCAATGCCCCAAGACCTGCCAACCCACCCGCAAAAAAGCACAACACCCCCAAACAGCCAAAAAGCCAAAATGGAAAATCTCATATAACTTTTTTTCGGCCTTCTGTCCAAACGCGCTGTTCAGCTAGGTCATAACTCCCGTTTTCCACCATGGATTTCCTGAAAAGCAAATGCAATCAAAACTAGACTGTGCCAGCAGTGCTCCCAGACCCCAAAACCCACCCACAAACACCCGGAACACCCCCAAAGAGCACCTCAAAGACAAGCAAGTCAGCAAAAACGCCAAAAAATATTTAGCCTCAGATTTTGTCCAAACCAGTTTTATCCGGTATTAGACCTTCCCAGAAATGGCCCCAGAGCCGTCAACCCAGGCGAAAACAAGTAGAAGACCCCCAAACAGCCAAAAAGCAAAAGTACAAAAATGGGGACTTTGTCACTTTTGGGGAAATTTCCAAAATCACTCAGCGCGCGCTCTGCAGCTAGGCCCTAACTCCCCTCTGCCTCCATAGATTTCCTTCAAACCTCTTGTTATCAAACCTATCCATACCCAGCAGTGCTCCCAGACCCAGAAACCCACCCACAAACACCAGGAAGCCCCCCAAACAGGCCCCTGAAAACGCTACATTGAGCGAAATGTCAGAAAATGCAAAAACTTTTTCCTCATGGATTTTGTCCAAACCAGTTTTATCCGGTATTAGACCTTCCCAGCAATGGCCCCAGAGCCGTCAACCCAGGCGAAAACAAGTAGAAGACCCCCAAACAGCCAAAAAGCAAAAGTACAAAAATGGGGACTGTCACTTTTGGGGAAATTTCCAAAATCACTCAGCGCGCGCTCTGCAGCTAGGCCGTAACTCCCCTCTGCCTCCATGGATTTCCTTCAAACCTCTTGCTATCAAAACTATCCATACCCAGCAGTGCTCCCAGACCCCGAAACCCACCCACAAACACCAGGAAGCCCCCCAAACAGGCCCCTGAAAACATGATAGTGAGCAAAAAGTCAAAAACTTTTTCAAGTCTGATTTGGTCCAAACCAGTTTTATCCGGTATTAGACCTTCCCAGCAATGCCCCAAGACCCGCCAACCCACCCGCAAAAAAGCACAACACCCCCAAACAGCCAAAAAGCCAAAATGGAAAATCTCATATAACTTACAATATTTTTCGGCCTTCTGTCCAATTGCGCTGTGCAGCTAGGTCATAACTCCCGTTTTCCACCATGGATTTCCTGAAAAGCAAATGCAATCAAAACTAGACTGTGCCAGCAGTGCTCACAGACCCCAAAACCCACCCACAAACACCCGGAACACCCCCAAAGAGCACCTCAAAGACAAGCAAGTCAGCAAAAACGCAAAAAAATATTTAGCCTCCGATTTTGTCCAAACCAGTTTTATCCGGTATTAGACCTTCCCAGAAATGGCCCCAGAGCCGTCAACCCAGGCGAAAACAAGTAGAAGACCCCCAAACAGCCAAAAAGCAAAAGTACAAAAATGGGGAATTTGTCACTTTTGGGGAAATTTCCAAAATCACTCAGCGCGCGCTCTGCAGCTAGGCCCTAACTCCCCTCTGCCTCCATGGATTTCCTTCAAACCTCTTGCTATCAAACCTATCCATACCCAGCAGTGCTCCCAGACCCAGAAACCCACCCACAAACACCAGGAAGCCCCCTAAACAGGCCCCAGAAAACGCTACATTGAGCGAAATGTCAGAAAATGCAAAACTTTTTCCTCATGGATTTTGTCCAAACCAGTTTTATCCGGTATTAGACCTTCCCAGCAATGGCCCCAGAGCCGTCAACCCAGGCGAAAACAAGTAGAAGACCCCCAAACAGCCAAAAAGCAAAAGTACAAAAATGGGGACTTGGTCACTTTTGGGGAAATTTCCAAAATCACTCAGCGCGCGCTTTGCAGCTAGGCCGTAACTCCCCTCTGCCTCCATGGATTTCCTTCAAACCTCTTGCTATCAAAACTATCCATACCCAGCAGTGCTCCCAGACCCCGAAACCCACCCACAAACACCAGGAAGCCCACCAAACAGGCCCCTGAAAACATGATAGTGAGCAAAAAGTCAAAAACGTTTTCAAGTCTGATTTGGTCCAAACCAGTTTTATCCGGTATTAGACCTTCCCAGCAATGCCCCAAGACCCGCGAACCCACCCGCAAAAATGCACAACACCCCCAAACAGCCAAAAAGCCAAAATGGAAAATCTCATATAACTTTTTTTCGGCCTTCTGTCCAAACGCACTGTGCAGCTAGGTCATAACTCCTGTTTTCCACCATGGATTTCCTGAAAAGCAAATGCAATCAAACCTAGACTGTGCCAGCAGTGCTCCCAGACCCCAAAACCCACCCACAAACACCCGGAACACCCCCAAAGAGCACCTCAAAGACAAGCAAGTCAGCAAAAACGCAAAAAAATGTTTAGCCTCCGATTTTGTCCAAACCAGTTTTATCCGGTATTAGACCTTCCCAGAAATGGCCCCAGAGCCGTCCACCCAGGCGAAAACAAGTAGAAGACCCCCAAACAGCTAAAAAGCAAAAGTACAAAAATGGGGACTTTGTCACTTTTGGGGAAATTTCCAAAATCACTCAGCGCGCGCTCTGCAGCTAGGCCCTAACTCCCCTCTGCCTCCATGGATTTCCTTCAAACCTCTTGCTATCAAACCTATCCATACCCAGCAGTGCTCCCAGACCCAGAAACCCACCCACAAACACCAGGAAGCCCCCCAAACAGGCCCCAGAAAACGCTACATTGAGCGAAATGTCAGAAAATGCAAAAACTTTTTCCTCATGGATTTTGTCCAAACTAGTTTTATCCGGTATTAGACCTTCCCAGCAATGGCCCCAGAGCCGTCAACCCAGGCGAAAACAAGTAGAAGACCCCCAAACAGCCAAAAAGCAAAAGTACAAAAATGGGGACTGTCACTTTTGGGGAAATTTCCAAAATCACTCAGCGCGCGCTCTGCAGCTAGGCCGTAACTCCCCTCTGCCTCCATGGATTTCCTTCAAACCTCTTGCTATCAAAACTATCCATACCCAGCAGTGCTCCCAGACCCCGAAACCCACCCACAAACACCAGGAAGCCCCCCAAACAGGCCCCTGAAAACATGATAGTGAGCAAAAAGTCAAAAACTTTTTCAAGTCTGATTTGGTCCAAACCAGTTTTATCCGGTATTAGACCTTCCCAGCAATGCCCCAAGACCCGCCAACCCACCCGCAAAAAAGCACAACACCCCCAAACAGCCAAAAAGCCAAAATGGAAAATCTCATATAAATTACAATATTTTTCGGCCTTCTGTCCAAACGCGCTGTGCAGCTAGGTCATAACTCCCGTTTTCCACCATGGATTTCCTGAAAAGCAAATGCAATCAAAACTAGACTGTGCCAGCAGTGCTCCCAGACCCCAAAACCCACCCACAAACACCCGGAACACCCCCAAAGAGCACCTCAAAGACAAGCAAGTCAGCAAAAACGCAAAAAAATATTTAGCCTCCGATTTTGTCCAAACCAGTTTTATCCGGTATTAGACCTTCCCAGAAATGGCCCCAGAGCCGTCAACCCAGGCGAAAACAAGTAGAAGACCCCCAAACAGCCAAAAAGCAAAAGTACAAAAATGGGGACTTTGTCACTTTTGGGGAAATTTCCAAAATCACTCAGCGCGCGCTCTGCAGCTAGGCCCTAACTCCCCTCTGCCTCCATGGATTTCCTTCAAACCTCTTGCTATCAAACCTATCCATACCCAGCAGTGCTCCCAGACCCAGAAACCCACCCACAAACACCAGGAAGCACCCTAAACAGGCCCCAGAAAACGCTACATTGAGCGAAATGTCAGAAAATGCAAAACTTTTTCCTCATGGATTTTGTCCAAACCAGTTTTATCCGGTATTAGACCTTCCCAGCAATGGCCCCAGAGCCGTCAACCCAGGCGAAAACAAGTAGAAGACCCCCAAACAGCCAAAAAGCAAAAGTACAAAAATGGGGACTTTGTCACTTTTGGGTAAATTTCCAAAATCACTCAGCGCCCGCTTTGCAGCTAGGCCGTAACTCCCCTCTGCCTCCATGGATTTCCTTCAAACCTCTTGCTATCAAAACTATCCATACCCAGCAGTGCTCCCAGACCCCGAAACCCACCCACAAACACCAGGAAGCCCACCAAACAGGCCCCTGAAAACATGATAGTGAGCAAAAAGTCAAAAACGTTTTCAAGTCTGATTTGGTCCAAACCAGTTTTATCCGGTATTAGACCTTCCCAGCAATGCCCCAAAACCTGCCAACCCACCCGCAAAAAAGCACAACACCCCCAAACAGCCAAAAAGCCAAAATGGAAAATCTCATATAACTTACAATATTTTTCGGCCTTCTGTCCAAACGCGCTGTGCAGCTAGGTCATAACTCCTGTTTTCCACCATGGATTTCCTGAAAAGCAAATGCAATCAAACCTAGACTGTGCCAGCAGTGCTCCCAGACCCCAAAACCCACCCACAAACACCCGGAACACCCCCAAAGAGCACCTCAAAGACAAGCAAGTCAGCAAAAACGCAAAAAAATATTTAGCCTCCGATTTTGTCCAAACCAGATTTATCCGGTATTAGACCTTCCCAGAAATGGCCCCAGAGCCGTCAACCCAGGCGAAAACGAGTAGAAGACCCCCAAACAGCTAAAAAGCAAAAGTACAAAAATGGGGACTTTGTCACTTTTGGGGAAATTTCCAAAATCACTCAGCGCGCGCTCTGCAGCTAGGCCCTAACTCCCCTCTGCCTCCATGGATTTCCTTCAAACCTCTTGCTATCAAACCTATCCATACCCAGCAGTGCTCCCAGACCCAGAAACCCACCCACAAACACCAGGAAGCCCCCCAAACAGGCCCCAGAAAACGCTACATTGAGCGAAATGTCAGAAAATGCAAAAACTTTTTCCTCATGGATTTTGTCCAAACCAGTTTTATCCGGTATTAGACCTTCCCAGCAATGGCCCCAGAGCCGTCAACCCAGGCGAAAACAAGTAGAAGACCCCCAAACAGCCAAAAAGCAAAAGTACAAAAATGGGGACTTGGTCACTTTTGGGGAAATTTCCAAAATCACTCAGCGCGCGCTTTGCAGCTAGGCCGTAACTCCCCTCTGCCTCCATGGATTTCCTTCAAACCTCTTGCTATCAAAACTATCCATACCCAGCAGTGCTCCCAGACCCCGAAACCCACCCACAAACACCAGGAAGCCCACCAAACAGGCCCCTGAAAACATGATAGTGAGCAAAAAGTCAAAAACGTTTTCAAGTCTGATTTGGTCCAAACCAGTTTTATCCGGTATTAGACCTTCCCAGCAATGCCCCAAGACCCGCGAACCCACCCGCAAAAATGCACAACACCCCCAAACAGCCAAAAAGCCAAAATGGAAAATCTCATATAACTTTTTTTCGGCCTTCTGTCCAAACGCACTGTGCAGCTAGGTCATAACTCCTGTTTTCCACCATGGATTTCCTGAAAAGCAAATGCAATCAAACCTAGACTGTGCCAGCAGTGCTCCCAGACCCCAAAACCCACCCACAAACACCCGGAACACCCCCAAAGAGCACCTCAAAGACAAGCAAGTCAGCAAAAACGCAAAAAAATATTTAGCCTCCGATTTTGTCCAAACCAGTTTTAGCCGGTATTAGACCTTCCCAGAAATGGCCCCAGAGCCGTCCACCCAGGCGAAAACAAGTAGAAGACCCCCAAACAGCTAAAAAGCAAAAGTACAAAAATGGGGACTTTGTCACTTTTGGGGAAATTTCCAAAATCACTCAGCGCGCGCTCTGCAGCTAGGCCCTAACTCCCCTCTGCCTCCATGGATTTCCTTCAAACCTCTTGCTATCAAACCTATCCATACCCAGCAGTGCTCCCAGACCCAGAAACCCACCCACAAACACCAGGAAGCCCCCCAAACAGGCCCCAGAAAACGCTACATTGAGCGAAATGTCAGAAAATGCAAAAACTTTTTCCTCATGGATTTTGTCCAAACCAGTTTTATCCGGTATTAGACCTTCCCAGCAATGGCCCCAGAGCCGTCAACCCAGGCGAAAACAAGTAGAAGACCCCCAAACAGCCAAAAAGCAAAAGTACAAAAATGGGGACTGTCACTTTTGGGGAAATTTCCAAAATCACTCAGCGCGCGCTCTGCGGCTAGGCCGTAACTCCCCTCTGCCTCCATGGATTTCCTTCAAACCTCTTGCTATCAAAACTATCCATACCCAGCAGTGCTCCCAGACCCCGAAACCCACCCACAAACACCAGGAAGCCCCCCAAACAGGCCCCTGAAAACATGATAGTGAGCAAAAAGTCAAAAACTTTTTCAAGTCTGATTTGGTCCAAACCAGTTTTATCCGGTATTAGACCTTCCCAGCAATGCCCCAAGACCCGCCAACCCACCCGCAAAAAAGCACAACACCCCCAAACAGCCAAAAAGCCAAAATGGAAAATCTCATATAACTTACAATATTTTTCGGCCTTCTGTCCAAACGCGCTGTGCAGCTAGGTCATAACTCCCGTTTTCCACCATGGATTTCCTGAAAAGCAAATGCAATCAAAACTAGACTGTGCCAGCAGTGCTCCCAGACCCCAAAACCCACCCACAAACACCCGGAACACCCCCAAAGAGCACCTCAAAGACAAGCAAGTCAGCAAAAACGCAAAAAAATATTTAGCCTCCGATTTTGTCCAAACCAGTTTTATCCGGTATTAGACCTTCCCAGAAATGGCCCCAGAGCCGTCAACCCAGGCGAAAACAAGTAGAAGACCCCCAAACAGCCAAAAAGCAAAAGTACAAAAATGGGGACTTTGTCACTTTTGGGGAAATTTCCAAAATCACTCAGCGCGCGCTCTGCAGCTAGGCCCTAACTCCCCTCTGCCTCCATGGATTTCCTTCAAACCTCTTGCTATCAAACCTATCCATACCCAGCAGTGCTCCCAGACCCAGAAACCCACCCACAAACACCAGGAAGCCCCCTAAACAGGCCCCAGAAAACGCTACATTGAGCGAAATGTCAGAAAATGCAAAACTTTTTCCTCATGGATTTTGTCCAAACCAGTTTTATCCGGTATTAGACCTTCCCAGCAATGGCCCCAGAGCCGTCAACCCAGGCGAAAACAAGTAGAAGACCCCCAAACAGCCAAAAAGCAAAAGTACAAAAATGGGGACTTTGTCACTTTTGGGTAAATTTCCAAAATCACTCAGCGCACGCTTTGCAGCTAGGCCGTAACTCCCCTCTGCCTCCATGGATTTCCTTCAAACCTCTTGCTATCAAAACTATCCATACCCAGCAGTGCTCCCAGACCCCGAAACCCACCCACAAACACCAGGAAGCCCACCAAACAGGCCCCTGAAAACATGATAGTGAGCAAAAAGTCAAAAACGTTTTCAAGTCTGATTTGGTCCAAACCAGTTTTATCCGGTATTAGACCTTCCCAGCAATGCCCCAAGACCTGCCAACCCACCCGCAAAAAAGCACAACACCTCCAAACAGCCAAAAAGCCAAAATGGAAAATCTCATATAACTTAAAATATTTTTCGGCCTTCTGTCCAAACGCGCTGTGCAGCTAGGTCATAACTCCTGTTTTCCACCATGGATTTCCTGAAAAGCAAATGCAATCAAACCTAGACTGTGCCAGCAGTGCTCCCAGACCCCAAAACCCACCCACAAACACCCGGAACACCCCCAAAGAGCACCTCAAAGACAAGCAAGTCAGCAAAAACGCAAAAAAATATTTAGCCTCTGATTTTGTCCAAACCAGATTTATCCGGTATTAGACCTTCCCAGAAATGGCCCCAGAGCCGTCAACCCAGGCGAAAACGAGTAGAAGACCCCCAAACAGCTAAAAAGCAAAAGTACAAAAATGGGGACTTTGTCACTTTTGGGGAAATTTCCAAAATCACTCAGCGCGCGCTCTGCAGCTAGGCCCTAACTCCCCTCTGCCTCCATGGATTTCCTTCAAACCTCTTGCTATCAAACCTATCCATACCCAGCAGTGCTCCCAGACCCAGAAACCCACCCACAAACACCAGGAAGCCCCCCAAACAGGCCCCAGAAAACGCTACATTGAGCGAAATGTCAGAAAATGCAAAAACTTTTTCCTCATGGATTTTGTCCAAACCAGTTTTATCCGGTATTAGACCTTCCCAGCAATGGCCCCAGAGCTGTCAACCCAGGCGAAAACAAGTAGAAGACCCCCAAACAGCCAAAAAGCAAAAGTACAAAAATGGGGACTTGGTCACTTTTGGGGAAATTTCCAAAATCACTCAGCGCGCGCTTTGCAGCTAGGCCGTAACTCCCCTCTGCCTCCATGGATTTCCTTCAAACCTCTTGCTATCAAAACTATCCATACCCAGCAGTGCTCCCAGACCCCGAAACCCACCCACAAACACCAGGAAGCCCACCAAACAGGCCCCTGAAAACATGATAGTGAGCAAAAAGTCAAAAACGTTTTCAAGTCTGATTTGGTCCAAACCAGTTTTATCCGGTATTAGACCTTCCCAGCAATGCCCCAAGACCCGCGAACCCACCCGCAAAAATGCACAACACCCCCAAACAGCCAAAAAGCCAAAATGGAAAATCTCATATAACTTTTTTTCGGCCTTCTGTCCAAACGCACTGTGCAGCTAGGTCATAACTCCTGTTTTCCACCATGGATTTCCTGAAAAGCAAATGCAATCAAACCTAGACTGTGCCAGCAGTGCTCCCAGACCCCAAAACCCACCCACAAACACCCGGAACACCCCCAAAGAGCACCTCAAAGACAAGCAAGTCAGCAAAAACGCAAAAAAATATTTAGCCTCCGATTTTGTCCAAACCAGTTTTATCCGGTATTAGACCTTCCCAGCAATGGCCCCAGAGCCGTCAACCCAGGCGAAAACAAGTAGAAGACCCCCAAACAGCCAAAAAGCAAAAGTACAAAAATGGGGACTGTCACTTTTGGGGAAATTTCCAAAATCACTCAGCGCGCGCTCTGCAGCTAGGCCGTAACTCCCCTCTGCCTCCATGGATTTCCTTCAAACCTCTTGCTATCAAAACTATCCATACCCAGCAGTGCTCCCAGACCCCAAAACCCACCCACAAACACCAGGAAGCCCCCCAAACAGGCCCCTGAAAACATGATAGTGAGCAAAAAGTCAAAAACTTTTTCAAGTCTGATTTGGTCCAAACCAGTTTTATCCGGTATTAGACCTTCCCAGCAATGCCCCAAGACCCGCCAACCCACCCGCAAAAAAGCACAACACCCCCAAACAGCCAAAAAGCCAAAATGGAAAATCTCATATAACTTACAATATTTTTCGGCCTTCTGTCCAAACGCGCTGTGCAGCTAGGTCATAACTCCCGTTTTCCACCATGGATTTCCTGAAAAGCTAATGCAATCAAAACTAGACTGTGCCAGCAGTGCTCCCAGACCCCAAAACCCACCCACAAACACCCGGAACACCCCCAAAGAGCACCTCAAAGACAAGCAAGTCAGCAAAAACGCAAAAAAATATTTAGCCTCCGATTTTGTCCAAACCAGTTTTATCCGGTATTAGACCTTCCCAGAAATGGCCCCAGAGCCGTCAACCCAGGCGAAAACAAGTAGAAGACCCCCAAACAGCCAAAAAGCAAAAGTACAAAAATGGGGACTTTGTCACTTTTGGGGAAATTTCCAAAATCACTCAGCGCGCGCTCTGCAGCTAGGCCCTAACTCCCCTCCGCCTCCATGGATTTCCTTCAAACCTCTTGCTATCAAACCTATCCATACCCAGCAGTGCTCCCAGACCCAGAAACCCACCCACAAACACCAGGAAGCCCCCTAAACAGGCCCCAGAAAACGCTACATTGAGCGAAATGTCAGAAAATGCAAAACTTTTTCCTCATGGATTTTGTCCAAACCAGTTTTATCCGGTATTAGACCTTCCCAGCAATGGCCCCAGAGCCGTCAACCCAGGCGAAAACAAGTAGAAGACCCCCAAACAGCCAAAAAGCAAAAGTACAAAAATGGGGACTTTGTCACTTTTGGGTAAATTTCCAAAATCACTCAGCGCACGCTTTGCAGCTAGGCCGTAACTCCCCTCTGCCTCCATGGATTTCCTTCAAACCTCTTGCTATCAAAACTATCCATACCCAGCAGTGCTCCCAGACCCCGAAACCCACCCACAAACACCAGGAAGCCCACCAAACAGGCCCCTGAAAACATGATAGTGAGCAAAAAGTCAAAAACGTTTTCAAGTCTGATTTGGTCCAAACCAGTTTTATCCGGTATTAGACCTTCCCAGCAATGCCCCAAGACCTGCCAACCCACCCGCAAAAAAGCACAACACCTCCAAACAGCCAAAAAGCCAAAATGGAAAATCTCATATAACTTACAATATTTTTCGGCCTTCTGTCCAAACGCGCTGTGCAGCTAGGTCATAACTCCTGTTTTCCACCATGGATTTCCTGAAAAGCAAATGCAATCAAACCTAGACTGTGCCAGCAGTGCTCCCAGACCCCAAAACCCACCCACAAACACCCGGAACACCCCCAAAGAGCACCTCAAAGACAAGCAAGTCAGCAAAAACGCAAAAAAATATTTAGCCTCTGATTTTGTCCAAACCAGATTTATCCGGTATTAGACCTTCCCAGAAATGGCCCCAGAGCCGTCAACCCAGGCGAAAACGAGTAGAAGACCCCCAAACAGCTAAAAAGCAAAAGTACAAAAATGGGGACTTTGTCACTTTTGGGGAAATTTCCAAAATCACTCAGCGCGCGCTCTGCAGCTAGGCCCTAACTCCCCTCTGCCTCCATGGATTTCCTTCAAACCTCTTGCTATCAAACCTATCCATACCCAGCAGTGCTCCCAGACCCAGAAACCCACCCACAAACACCAGGAAGCCCCCCAAACAGGCCCCAGAAAACGCTACATTGAGCGAAATGTCAGAAAATGCAAAAACTTTTTCCTCATGGATTTTGTCCAAACCAGTTTTATCCGGTATTAGACCTTCCCAGCAATGGCCCCAGAGCCGTCAACCCAGGCGAAAACAAGTAGAAGACCCCCAAACAGCCAAAAAGCAAAAGTACAAAAATGGGGACTTGGTCACTTTTGGGGAAATTTCCAAAATCACTCAGCGCGCGCTTTGCAGCTAGGCCGTAACTCCCCTCTGCCTCCATGGATTTCCTTCAAACCTCTTGCTATCAAAACTATCCATACCCAGCAGTGCTCCCAGACCCCGAAACCCACCCACAAACACCAGGAAGCCCACCAAACAGGCCCCTGAAAACATGATAGTGAGCAAAAAGTCAAAAACGTTTTCAAGTCTGATTTGGTCCAAACCAGTTTTATCCGGTATTAGACCTTCCCAGCAATGCCCCAAGACCCGCGAACCCACCCGCAAAAATGCACAACACCCCCAAACAGCCAAAAAGCCAAAATGGAAAATCTCATATAACTTTTTTTCGGCCTTCTGTCCAAACGCACTGTGCAGCTAGGTCATAACTCCTGTTTTCCACCATGGATTTCCTGAAAAGCAAATGCAATCAAACCTAGACTGTGCCAGCAGTGCTCCCAGACCCCAAAACCCACCCACAAACACCCGGAACACCCCCAAAGAGCACCTCAAAGACAAGCAAGTCAGCAAAAACGCAAAAAAATATTTAGCCTCCGATTTTGTCCAAACCAGTTTTATCCGGTATTAGACCTTCCCAGAAATGGCCCCAGAGCCGTCCACCCAGGCGAAAACAAGTAGAAGACCCCCAAACAGCTAAAAAGCAAAAGTACAAAAATGGGGACTTTGTCACTTTTGGGGAAGTTTCCAAAATCACTCAGCGCGCGCTCTGCAGCTAGGCCCTAACTCCCCTCTGCCTCCATGGATTTCCTTCAAACCTCTTGCTATCAAACCTATCCATACCCAGCAGTGCTCCCAGACCCAGAAACCCACCCACAAACACCAGGAAGCCCCCCAAACAGGCCCCAGAAAACGCTACATTGAGCGAAATGTCAGAAAATGCAAAAACTTTTTCCTCATGGATTTTGTCCAAACCAGTTTTATCCGGTATTAGACCTTCCCAGCAATGGCCCCAGAGCCGTCAACCCAGGCGAAAACAAGTAGAAGACCCCCAAACAGCCAAAAAGCAAAAGTACAAAAATGGGGACTGTCACTTTTGGGGAAATTTCCAAAATCACTCAGCGCGCGCTCTGCAGCTAGGCCGTAACTCCCCTCTGCCTCCATGGATTTCCTTCAAACCTCTTGCTATCAAAACTATCCATACCCAGCAGTGCTCCCAGACCCCGAAACCCACCCACAAACACCAGGAAGCCCCCCAAACAGGCCCCTGAAAACATGATAGTGAGCAAAAAGTCAAAAACTTTTTCAAGTCTGATTTGTTCCAAACCAGTTTTATCCGGTATTAGACCTTCCCAGCAATGCCCCAAGACCCGCCAACCCACCCGCAAAAAAGCACAACACCCCCAAACAGCCAAAAAGCCAAAATGGAAAATCTCATATAACTTACAATATTTTTCGGCCTTCTGTCCAAACGCGCTGTGCAGCTAGGTCATAACTCCCGTTTTCCACCATGGATTTCCTGAAAAGCTAATGCAATCAAAACTAGACTGTGCCAGCAGTGCTCCCAGACCCCAAAACCCACCCACAAACACCCGGAACACCCCCAAAGAGCACCTCAAAGACAAGCAAGTCAGCAAAAACGCAAAAAAATATTTAGCCTCCGATTTTGTCCAAACCAGTTTTATCCGGTATTAGACCTTCCCAGAAATGGCCCCAGAGCCGTCAACCCAGGCGAAAACAAGTAGAAGACCCCCAAACAGCCAAAAAGCAAAAGTACAAAAATGGGGACTTTGTCACTTTTGGGGAAATTTCCAAAATCACTCAGCGCGCGCTCTGCAGCTAGGCCCTAACTCCCCTCTGCCTCCATGGATTTCCTTCAAACCTCTTGCTATCAAACCTATCCATACCCAGCAGTGCTCCCAGACCCAGAAACCCACCCACAAACACCAGGAAGCCCCCTAAACAGGCCCCAGAAAACGCTACATTGAGCGAAATGTCAGAAAATGCAAAACTTTTTCCTCATGGATTTTGTCCAAACCAGTTTTATCCGGTATTAGACCTTCCCAGCAATGGCCCCAGAGCCGTCAACCCAGGCGAAAACAAGTAGAAGACCCCCAAACAGCCAAAAAGCAAAAGTACAAAAATGGGGACTTTGTCACTTTTGGGTAAATTTCCAAAATCACTCAGCGCACGCTTTGCAGCTAGGCCGTAACTCCCCTCTGCCTCCATGGATTTCCTTCAAACCTCTTGCTATCAAAACTATCCATACCCAGCAGTGCTCCCAGACCCCGAAACCCACCCACAAACACCAGGAAGCCCACCAAACAGGCCCCTGAAAACATGATAGTGAGCAAAAAGTCAAAAACGTTTTCAAGTCTGATTTGGTCCAAACCAGTTTTATCCGGTATTAGACCTTCCCAGCAATGCCCCAAGACCTGCCAACCCACCCGCAAAAAAGCACAACACCCCCAAACAGCCAAAAAGCCAAAATGGAAAATCTCATATAACTTACAATATTTTTCGGCCTTCTGTCCAAACGCGCTGTGCAGCTAGGTCATAACTCCTGTTTTCCACCATGGATTTCCTGAAAAGCAAATGCAATCAAACCTAGACTGTGCCAGCAGTGCTCCCAGACCCCAAAACCCACCCACAAACACCCGGAACACCCCCAAAGAGCACCTCAAAGACAAGCAAGTCAGCAAAAACGCAAAAAAATATTTAGCCTCTGATTTTGTCCAAACCAGATTTATCCGGTATTAGACCTTCCCAGAAATGGCCCCAGAGCCGTCAACCCAGGCGAAAACAAGTAGAAGACCCCCAAACAGCCAAAAAGCAAAAGTACAAAAATGGGGACTTTGTCACTTTTGGGGAAATTTCCAAAATCACTCAGCGCGCGCTCTGCAGCTAGGCCCTAACTCCCCTCTGCCTCCATGGATTTCCTTCAAACCTCTTGCTATCAAACCTATCCATACCCAGCAGTGCTCCCAGACCCAGAAACCCACCCACAAACACCAGGAAGCCCCCTAAACAGGCCCCAGAAAACGCTACATTGAGCGAAATGTCAGAAAATGCAAAACTTTTTCCTCATGGATTTTGTCCAAACCAGTTTTATCCGGTATTAGACCTTCCCAGCAATGGCCCCAGAGCCGTCAACCCAGGCGAAAACAAGTAGAAGACCCCCAAACAGCCAAAAAGCAAAAGTACAAAAATGGGGACTTTGTCACTTTTGGGTAAATTTCCAAAATCACTCAGCGCACGCTTTGCAGCTAGGCCGTAACTCCCCTCTGCCTCCATGGATTTCCTTCAAACCTCTTGCTATCAAAACTATCCATACCCAGCAGTGCTCCCAGACCCCGAAACCCACCCACAAACACCAGGAAGCCCACCAAACAGGCCCCTGAAAACATGATAGTGAGCAAAAAGTCAAAAACGTTTTCAAGTCTGATTTGGTCCAAACCAGTTTTATCCGGTATTAGACCTTCCCAGCAATGCCCCAAGACCTGCCAACCCACCCGCAAAAAAGCACAACACCCCCAAACAGCCAAAAAGCCAAAATGGAAAATCTCATATAACTTACAATATTTTTCGGCCTTCTGTCCAAACGCGCTGTGCAGCTAGGTCATAACTCCTGTTTTCCACCATGGATTTCCTGAAAAGCAAATGCAATCAAACCTAGACTGTGCCAGCAGTGCTCCCAGACCCCAAAACCCACCCACAAACACCCGGAACACCCCCAAAGAGCACCTCAAAGACAAGCAAGTCAGCAAAAACGCAAAAAAATATTTAGCCTCTGATTTTGTCCAAACCAGATTTATCCGGTATTAGACCTTCCCAGAAATGGCCCCAGAGCCGTCAACCCAGGCAAAAACGAGTAGAAGACCCCCAAACAGCTAAAAAGCAAAAGTACAAAAATGGGGACTTTGTCACTTTTGGGGAAATTTCCAAAATCACTCAGCGCGCGCTCTGCAGCTAGGCCCTAACTCCCCTCTGCCTCCATGGATTTCCTTCAAACCTCTTGCTATCAAACCTATCCATACCCAGCAGTGCTCCCAGACCCAGAAACCCACCCACAAACACCAGGAAGCCCCCCAAACAGGCCCCAGAAAACGCTACATTGAGCGAAATGTCAGAAAATGCAAAAACTTTTTCCTCATGGATTTTGTCCAAACCAGTTTTATCCGGTATTAGACCTTCCCAGCAATGGCCCCAGAGCCGTCAACCCAGGCGAAAACAAGTAGAAGACCCCCAAACAGCCAAAAAGCAAAAGTACAAAAATGGGGACTTGGTCACTTTTGGGGAAATTTCCAAAATCACTCAGCGCGCGCTTTGCAGCTAGGCCGTAACTCCCCTCTGCCTCCATGGATTTCCTTCAAACCTCTTGCTATCAAAACTATCCATACCCAGCAGTGCTCCCAGACACCGAAACCCACCCACAAACACCAGGAAGCCCACCAAACAGGCCCCTGAAAACATGATAGTGAGCAAAAAGTCAAAAACGTTTTCAAGTCTGATTTGGTCCAAACCAGTTTTATCCGGTATTAGACCTTCCCAGCAATGCCCCAAGACCCGCGAACCCACCCGCAAAAATGCACAACACCCCCAAACAGCCAAAAAGCCAAAATGGAAAATCTCATATAACTTTTTTTCGGCCTTCTGTCCAAACGCACTGTGCAGCTAGGTCATAACTCCTGTTTTCCACCATGGATTTCCTGAAAAGCAAATGCAATCAAACCTAGACTGTGCCAGCAGTGCTCCCAGACCCCAAAACCCACCCGCAAACACCCGGAACACCCCCAAAGAGCACCTCAAAGACAAGCAAGTCAGCAAAAACGCAAAAAAAAATTTAGCCTCCGATTTTGTCCAAACCAGTTTTATCCGGTATTAGACCTTCCCAGAAATGGCCCCAGAGCCGTCCAACCAGGCGAAAACAAGTAGAAGACCCCCAAACAGCTAAAAAGCAAAAGTACAAAAATGGGGACTTTGACACTTATGGGGAAATTTCCAAAATCACTCAGCGCGCGCTCTGCAGCTAGGCCCTAACTCCCCTCTGCCTCCATGGATTTCCTTCAAACCTCTTGCTATCAAACCTATCCATACCCAGCAGTGCTCCCAGACCCAGAAACCCACCCACAAACACCAGGAAGCCCCCCAAACAGGCCCCAGAAAACGCTACATTGAGCGAAATGTCAGAAAATGCAAAAACTTTTTCCTCTTGGATTTTGTCCAAACCAGTTTTATCCGGTATTAGACCTTCCCAGCAATGGCCCCAGAGCCGTCAACCCAGGCGAAAACAAGTAGAAGACCCCCAAACAGCCAAAAAGCAAAAGTACAAAAATGGGGACTTTGTCACTTTTGGGGAAATTTCCAAAATCACTCAGCGCGCGCTCTGCAGCTAGGCCGTAACTCCCCTCTGCCTCCATGGATTTCCTTCAAACCTCTTGCTATCAAAACTATCCATACCTAGCAGTGCTCCCAGACCCCGAAACCCACCCACAAACACCAGGAAGCCCACCAAACAGGCCCCTGAAAACATGATAGTGAGCAAAAAGTCAAAAACGTTTTCAAGTCTGATTTGGTCCAAACCAGTTTTATCCGGTATTAGACCTTCCCAGCAATGCCCCAAGACCCGCCAACCCACCCGCAAAAAAGCACAACACCCCCAAACAGCCAAAAAGCCAAAATGGAAAATCTCATATAACTTTTTTTCGGCCTTCTGTCCAAACGCGCTGTGCAGCTAGGTCATAACTCCCGTTTTCCACCATGGATTTCCTGAAAAGCAAATGCAATCAAAACTAGACTGTGCCAGCAGTGCTCCCAGACCCCAAAACCCACCCACAAACACCCGGAACACCCCCAAAGAGCACCTCAAAGACAAGCAAGTCAGCAAAAATGCAAAAAAATATTTAGCCTCAGATTTTGTCCAAACCAGTTTTATCCGGTATTAGACCTTCCCAGAAATGGCCCCAGAGCCGTCAACCCAGGCGAAAACAAGTAGAAGACCCCCAAACAGCCAAAAAGCAAAAGTACAAAAATGGGGACTTTGTCACTTTTGGGGAAATTTCCAAAATCACTCAGCGCGCGCTCTGCAGGTAGGCCCTAACTCCCCTCTGCCTCCATGGATTTCCTTCAAACCTCTTGTTATCAAACCTATCCATACCCAGCAGTGCTCCCAGACCCAGAAACCCACCCACAAACACCAGGAAGCCCCCCAAACAGGCCCCTGAAAACGCTACATTGAGCGAAATGTCAGAAAATGCAAAAACTTTTTCCTCATGGATTTTGTCCAAACCAGTTTTATCCGGTATTAGACCTTCCCAGCAATGGCCCCAGAGCCGTCAACCCAGGCGAAAACAAGTAGAAGACCCCCAAACAGCCAAAAAGCAAAAGTACAAAAATGGGGACTTTGTCACTTTTGGGGAAATTTCCAAAATCACTCAGCGCGCGCTCTGCAGCTAGGCCGTAACTCCCCTCTGCCTCCATGGATTTCCTTCAAACCTCTTGCTATCAAAACTATCCATACCCAGCAGTGCTCCCAGACCCCGAAACCCACCCACAAACACCAGGAAGCCCCCCAAACAGGCCCCTGAAAACATGATAGTGAGCAAAAAGTCAAAAACTTTTTCAAGTCTGATTTGGTCCAAACCAGTTTTATCCGGTATCAGACCTTCCCAGCAATGCCCCAAGACCCGCCAACCCACCCGCAAAAAAGCACAACACCCCCAAACAGCCAAAAAGCCAAAATGGAAAATCTCATATAACTTACAATATTTTTCGGCCTTCTGTCCAAACGCGCTGTGCAGCTAGGTCATAACTCCCGTTTTCCACCATGGATTTCCTGAAAAGCAAATGCAATCAAAACTAGACTGTGCCAGCAGTGCTCCCAGACCCCAAAACCCACCCAAAAACACCCAGAACACCCCCAAAGAGCACCTCAAAGACAAGCAAGTCAGCAAAAACACAAAAAAATATTTTGCCTCCGATTTTGTCCAAACCAGTTTTAGCCGGTATTAGACCTACCCAGCAATGCCCCAAGACCCGACAACTCACCCGCAAAGAAGTAGAACACCCCCACAAGTGTAGAGTCTTTCTTCATTGGGCGTAATCCAGCCCTCTGCTTTGAGGGAAATAGGAGTCTGGAGGAGGAGGATAGAGGAGCATGTTCTTGTGAACTTGTGAACCTGAGGAATGCAGACTGCGGCACCTTCAAATCAATAAGCAAATAAGTGAAGACAGTTCTGCTGATGGGCTTGTTTTTGTGATTAGGTGATTAAAGTGTTAATTATATTAACTGTGCAAAACAAAGAAAGACAGACACACAGGAATAAAAGTGAATAAGGACGAAAAAGAAAGTTATTGATTCATTGGCTCATTTTCAGGGCTCGGTGTCAGGGAATAAGAGTTCGTCCTCATACTCTGCAAATCAAGGCAGGAGTATGTCGGTGTCACCTAACACAGAAGAAATTCCCTCATCTAAGTTGCTGTCCTCCTCGTCTTCTTCCGGCGTGTATTCTCGTACTTTGTAATCTGGTGGTATGAGGTGCTGATTCATCTTGATCATTGTTAACCTCTCCACATTTTTGGGCGAGAGGCGGGTCCGTTTGCAAGTTACAATGCCACCAGCAGCACTGAAAACACGTTCAGAAGACACGCTTGCGAGTGGGCAAGACAAGTAATTTATAGCCAGGTTGGTGATCTCTGGCCACAATTCTTTTTTCCCATGCCAATACGCCAATGGGTCAGCATTAAGATAGACCTCTGTTGAGTCATTCAGATAGTCCTGCACCATCGACTGAAGGTTCTCCGCGGTTCCTCCACTTTGCTTACTTTTTGCTCGGACCTTTTGAGAACCAAACCCAAGCTCAGTTAGCCAATCCTCTTCTGCACCCAATGTTTCTGTTGTGTCTGGTGCAGATGATCCGGTTGCCGGTGTCTTCAACGGCTGAGAGGTCACTTCTGCCACAGCCACAGGTGCAGAAGTGGATTCTTTCGACTGGGGATGGCCTGCTGATGCTGATGTACTGCCTTTTCCTTCAATTTTCTGCCGTTCTCTTTCAAACCTCATGGCTGAGAAGGCTAGCCAACGTTTGTACTTTGTAACATCTTCATCACCAAAAGGAAATAATGCTCTGCCTGCCAGCGCCTTTTTGTAGCGTGGTTCCAGAATAGTAGCACAAATGTAATGCTGTTCTGAGTGGATCTTTTGAAGACGTTCATCCCCAAGGAGGTGCTCTAATAATTTCTCCGCCAAAACAAAAGCTTCTTGCTTTTCTTCATCTTTTTGAAACTTAGAAGACACCGCCTTCAGTTTGTGCTACAGCATGTGCAACAATGGGATAGCTTTTCCCAAATTACAGTCCTCCCTGCTGACTGCACGCGTGAAGACCTCAAAAGGACGAAGCATGTCTGTCAGGCCTTTAACTAGCTTCCATTCCGCCGCATCTAGCCTCAGGTCCTTCTGAGCTGTACCCAGTGTTAAGAAATACTGATCGAGTAACGTAAACTGCTCATACAGACGCTCAAGCATGTAGAAGGTTGAGTTCCAACGTGTTGGCACCTCCTGGATGAGTGCTTTCACTGGCATTCGACGTTCATGTAGCAGGCTCCTCAGATGCATCCGGGCCTTAAAAGAATGGCTGAAATGGTTGCACATTTTTCGGCAGGTGGCCACTAACTCGCACGCTGGACTGTCTTCACTCAAGAATTTTTTAACAACCAGGTTTATACAGTGCGCCAAACACGGCACTCTGAAATAGTGACCCAGATCCATGGCCTTAACTACATTGGCGCCATTATCCGTGGAAACATAACCAATCTCGCGTTTTTTTGGGGACAGCCAGTGAAAGACCTTTGTGTTAAACTCATTCAAAATGTTTTCTGCTGTATGACGAAGCTAAAAGCCAAATATGGCTAGTGTTGCATGTTTCCGAGCAGCTTTAAAAACTTGGTCCGGGTCAACACCTGAGTTTAGCTTTGCTTTAACCCCTGAAAAAGAGACCCAGTGTGCAGTGATGCACATGTAATCAGTGCCTGCGCCACTGGTCCACATGTCTGTTGTCAGATGTATAGTGTGAATAGCACTCTTCTGCAAAGCTGCCCCAATCACCTCCAGCACATCTTCATGTAGTGCTGGAACCGCAACTCTGGCAAAATAGAACCGGCTAGGAACCTTCCATTTAGGGTAGAGCGCTGCCACTAATTCTAGAAAACCAACCCCTTCTACAAAAGAAAAAGGGAGAAGGTCCAGCGCTAGCATTTTAGCCAGCTTAGTGTTATACAGACGCGCCGTTGGGTGGTTGCGTTCATATGGCGCGTCTGAAAACAACAGGGTTCTAATGTTGCCCTGGACCATTTTACGGGATGATGACTTCTTCGACCCAGTTACGCTCGCTGATGAACTTTTTCGCATTGGTGTCTCACTCTCTCCCACACTCTTAGTGTGGCTCACAGGGGGTGGGCTGACAGGGGTACTGGGTGTAAGTGAAGTGTGTGACGCTTCTTCCTCCTCGTCATCATCAGATGGAACATCAACGTTTTCTCGACTTGCAATTCGGGGTTCCTTGATCTCCTTTAGGTGCGCAAACCATTGGACAGCGTGCTGTCTCTCAAGATGACCTCTCTGGCCTCCGGTCCCATAGTTGGTACCAAGCTTACCACGACTAACTGCAAGCTTACAAATGCTACAAATGGCTATGTTTTCCTTTTTTGGGCAAACACTAAAGAAGTCGCAAACTGCGGACTTGAAATGTCTGTGGGGCCCGGAGGAGGCGACACTGGTGGTGGTCATGCTGCTAATGCCAGATGAAGTGGAGGATGTGTATTGCTGAACTTTACTACGTTGTGCACTTTCCCCACCACTAATTGAGGTTGAGGTGGATGGAGGTCCCTTCTGGCGAGGAAGAAATATGGAAGTGGTAGGTTGTGGTGTACTAGTTAACTCCAATGATTGTGGTGTTCCCATTGCCTCCTCGTCGACAACATCATCACGCTCAGCAGCTTTTCGGGCTAGGGTTAAAATGTCTGTTTGCTGCATGCCCGCTGAGGCTGGAGTGAAGCCTATGATGACTGCGTCGTCGTCGTGAGAGTCTTCAGCAGCAGGAGTATACACCACTTCTTTTTGAGCATCATCACACTCCATAACTATGAGAGTTTCGACGACCTTCCTTTTACGCTTAGCTACCTTTGTCAGATCATGGTGTGCCTCAGCCTCACTCTCAGACGGCAGTGGTGCTGGTTCCCAAGTAAGATCCATATCATCAGAAGGAGGTGGGCTTGAAGAAGATGTAGACACCACCCTTGATCTTTTCCTTGCTCGGGATGTGGAAGACAATGAATGATCATCAGGAGGAGTGGCTTCCTCAAATGATACCTCGGCTTGATTGTCGATTTTCTGATGTGCCCCTACTTTGGGAGGAACAACTATTGTGGGCACTTGTTGTGCCCCTCCATGCACCTCTGCTTGCGCATTTCCTTGCGCTGCCTTTCCTTCCACATGTACTTGGGCTTGTACTTGCACATGTGGTTGTTGTTGCGGCTGTGGTTGTTCAACACTCGTCAGATGAGTTACAACAACCTGTGTTGATTGAGGGACATTGCTGCTACTTTCTTGCGATGAGCCAACATCACTGGTCGATGGTGATTGAACAAGTAGACTGGCTGCCTCTGCAGCACTCAAGGGCTTGGACTTAAGTTGGCGTGGTGCTGGTGGCACTGAGCCCAAAGGAGCGGGGGTGCTGCTCCCAGCTTGGTCCCCAGCAGATCCCGCTGCTGCTGCAGGCATACTTTTTTTCTTATTCCCAAAAAATGTGATGGGCGGCACACCAGTCTCCTTGGTAACTTGCTTCTTCTGCTCCTTACTGGCAACTTTCTTGCTAGAGGAGCTATGGGGAACTTTTTTTGGGGCCATCTTCTTCAGAGGTCAGAACAGCAGGCCGCAGTTGCATGAGTTGCACAGTTGTCTGTGGCCAGACGTGACGTCGCGTGACGTTATGCTGCACACACACCGCTGCAGGACTTCTTCCTAGCACTGGTGATTCTCTTGAGTCTTGTGCACCTAAAAGCAATGGAAGACAGAGGAACATCAGTTCAGTTATACACCCCAAAAACTTGAAAACCACATAAAAATCAGCACAATCCCATTCCATCCATGCCCTTCATGATGTTTAAATTCAGGACACCCCACAGAAAGACTAGGCCCATGCACCACTCACTACCCCTGGGCATAATGGATCCAGGATGTTTACATTAAAGAGACCCCACAGGCAGACTCAGTCCATGCACCACTCACTACCCCTGGGCAAAAGGCCCCAACAGCAGCCCAAAAAAATCGAAAAAAAACACAAAATTCAGCACAATCCCAGGCCATCCATGGCCTCAATGATGTTTAAATTCAAGAAGACACCCACAGAAAGACTAGGCCCATGCACCACTCACTACCCTTGGGCATAATGGATGAAAGCTAGGCAAAATGGGTGCAGGCCTCAGACACTGCCTGTCTTCAAAATGGCCCCTTGCACCCCAAGCACATGTGGAGGGCCTGCCTGTACCAGCACTCAAGATGGCCACCACCACCACCCACATGGCCAGTCCACATCAACAGTACACCCCCAAAAAATGAAAAACACACAAAAATCACCACAATCCAATGCCATCCAGGATGTTTACATTAAAGAGACCCCACAGGCAGAATCAGTCCATGCACCACTCACTACCCCTGGGCAAAAGGTCCCAACAGCAGCCCAAACAAATCGAAAAAACCACAAAATTCAGCACAATCCCAGGCCATCCATGGCCTCAATGATGTTTAAATTCAAGAAGACACCCCACAGAAAGACTAGGCCCATGCACCACTCACTACCCTTGGGCATAATGGATGAAAGCTAGGCAAAATGGGTGCAGGCCTCAGACACTGCCTGTCTTCAAAATGGCCCCTTGCACCCCAAGCACATGTGGAGGGCCTGCCTGTACCAGCACTCAAGATGGCCACCACCACCACCCACATGGCCAGTCCACATCAACAGTACACCCCCAAAAAATGAAAAACACACAAAAATCACCACAATCCAATGCCATCCAGGATGTTTACATTAAAGAGACCCCACAGGCAGAATCAGTCCATGCACCACTCACTACCCCTGGGCAAAAGGCCCCAACAGCAGCCCAAACAAATCGAAAAAACCACAAAATTCAGCACAATCCCAGGCCATCCATGGCCTCAATGATGTTTAAATTCAAGAAGACACCCCACAGAAAGACTAGGCCCATGCATCACTCACTACCCCTGGGCATAATGGATGAAAGCTAGGCAAAATGGGTGCAGGCCCCAGACACTGCCTGTCTTCAAAATGGCCCCTTGCACCCCAAGCACATGTGGAGGGCCTGCCTGTACAAGCACTCAAGATGGCCACCACCACCACCCACATGGCCAGTCCACATCAACAGCACACCCCCAAAAAATGAAAAACACACAAAAATCACCACAATCCAATGCCATCCAGGATGGTTACATTAAAGAGTCCCCACAGGCAGACTCAGTCCATGCACCACTCACTACCCCTGGGCAAAAGGCCCCAACAGCAGCCCAAAAAAATCGAAAAAAACACAAAATTCAGCACAATCCCAGGCCATCCATGGCCTCAATGATATTTAAATTCAAGAAGACACCCCACAGAAAGACTAGGCCCATGCACCACTCACTACCCCTGGGCATAATGGATGAAAGCTAGGCAAAATGGGTGCAGGCCTCAGACACTGCCTGTCTTCAAAATGGCCCCTTGCACCCCAAGCACATGTGGAGGGCCTGCCTGTACAAGCACTCAAGATGGCCACCACCAGCACCCACATGGCCAGTCCACATCAAGAGTACACCCCAAAAAACGAAAAACACACAAAAATCACCACAATCCAATGCCATCCAGGATGTTTACATTAAAGAGACCCCACAGGCAGACTCAGTCCATGCACCACTCACTACCCCTGGGCAAAAGGCCCCAACAGCAGCCCAAAAAAATCGAATAAAACACAAAATTCAGCACAATCCCAGGCCATCCATGGCCTCAATGATATTTAAATTCAAAAAGACACCCCACAGAAAGACTAGGCCCATGCACCACTCACTACCCCTGGGCATAATGGATGAAAGCTAGGCAAAATGGGTGCAGGCCTCAGACACTGCCTGTCTTCAAAATGGCCCCTTGCACCCCAAGCACATGTGGAGGGCCTGCCTGTACAAGCACTCAAGATGGCCACCACCAGCACCCACATGGCCAGTCCACATCAAGAGTACACCCCAAAAAAACGAAAAACACACACAAATCACCACAATCCAATGCCATCCAGGATGTTTACATTAAAGAGACCCCACAGGCAGACTCAGTCCATGCACCACTCACTACCCCTGGGCAAAAGGCCCCAACAGCAGCCCAAAAAAATCGAAAAAAACCACAAAATTCAGCACAATCCCAGGCCATCCATGGCCTCAATGATGTTTAAATTCAAGAAGACACCCCACAGAAAGACTAGGCCCATGCACCACTCACTACCCCTGGGCATAATGGATGAAATCTAGGCAAAATGGGTGCAGGCCTCAGACACTGCCTGTCTTCAAAATGGCCCCTTGCACCCCAAGCACATGTGGAGGGCCTGCCTGTACCAGCACTCAAGATGGCCACCACCACCACCCACATGGCCAGTCCACATCAACAGTACACCCCCAAAAAATGAAAAACACACACAAATCACCACAATCCAATGCCATCCAGGATGTTTACATTAAAGAGACCCCACAGGCAGACTCAGTCCATGCACCACTCACTTCCCCTGGGCAAAAGGCCCCAACAGCAGCCCAAAAAAATCGGAAAAACCACAAAATTCAGCACAATCCCAGGCCATCCATGGCCTCAATGATATTTAAATTCAAGAAGACACCCCACAGAAAGACTAGGCCCATGCACCACTCACTACCCCTGGGCATAATGGATAAAAGCTAGGCAAAATGGGTGCAGGCCTCAGACACTGCCTGTCTTCAAAATGGCCCATGTGGAGGGCCTGCCTGTACAAGCACTCAAGATGGCCACCACCAGCACCCACATGGCCAGTCCACATCAAGAGTACACCCCAAAAAAACGAAAAACACACAAATCACCACAATCCAATGCCATCCAGGATGTTTACATTAAAGAGACCTCACAGGCAGACTCAGTCCATGCACCACTCACTACCCCTGGGCAAAAGGCCCCAACAGCAGCCCAAAAAAATCGAAAAAAACACAAAATTCAGCACAATCCCAGCCATCCATGGCCTCAATGATGTTTAAATTCAAGAAGACACCCCACAGAAAGACTAGGCCCATGCACCACTCACTACCCCTGGGCATAATGGATGAAAGCTAGGCAAAATGGGTGCAGGCCTCAGACACTGCCTGTCTTCAAAATGGCCCCTTGCACCCCAAGCACATGTGGAGGGCCTGCCTGTACCAGCCCCCAAGATGGCCACCACCACCCACATGGCCAGTCCACATCAACAGTACACCCCAGAAAAACGGAAAAAAACACAAAAATCACCACAATCCAATGCCATCCAGGATGTTTACATTAGAGAGACCCCACAGGCAGACTCAGTCCATGCACCACTCACTACCCCTGGGCGGAAGGCCCCAACAGCAGCACAAATAAATCGAAAAAACCCACAAAATTCAGCACAATCCCAGGCCATCCATGGCCTCAATGATGTTTAAATTCAAGAAGACACCCCACAGAAAGACTAGGCCCATGCACCACTCACTACCCCTGGGCATAATGGATGAAAGCTAGGCAAAATGGGTGCAGGCCTCAGACACTGCCTGTCTTCAAAATGGCCCCTTGCACCCCAAGCACATGTGGAGGGCCTGCCTGTACCAGCACTCAAGATGGCCACCACCACCCACATGGCCAGTCCACATCAACAATACACCCCAAAAAAACGAAAAACACACAAAAATCACCACAATCCAATGTCATCCAGGATGTTTACATTAAAGAGACCCCACAGGCAGACTCAGTCCATGCACCACTCACTACCCCTGGGCAAAAGGCCCCAACAGCAGCCCAATAAAATCGAAAAACCCCCACAAAATTCAGCACAATCCCAGGCCATCCATGCCCTCAATGATGTTTAAATTCAACAAAACAGTTGTATCATGCACCCATAACTAACCCTGGTCCTACTAAATACTGTGGCCACCCACAATATATTTTATTTAATGTTCTGAAAAAGTTCCAGAATTGTAGTTGCAGCAACTGTAATGCCCCAAACAAACTTACTTGTGAAAGTTGATTTCTAATCCAAAAGTGATCCAAAGAAAGTCAAAAAGGCCTCAAATCCAAATATCCAGCAGCATCCACAAAAAGTAATCCTTCCAGGTCAAGATCCAAATGAAAGTGACCAGCACATGAAGAAAGCACTGGGAGGAGCCTGCTGGACAGGAACGGGAAGTTGGAGACTGTGGGGCACTTCCTTCCTCCCCTCCCCAAAAATGGACTCCTTGCAAAAAAAAGTGCAGGCAAATGTCAACCTGAGGAGTTATTCTGATAAAAATCATCATTTCCAGAAGGTTTATGCTGCTTGCTGGTGGATTTCTTGTGCAGAATTGCAAATTTTGCAAGTTCGCGAGTGCGAGATTGTTGCTGCCCGCCGCATCTACGTGTTCGCAATTGCGAACTCTCGCGATGCGTGCTGGGCAAGGTGGCAAGCCGCGATGACGTAATCGTGGTCGCCAAACTCCCGCGGGATCCCGCAGCAAGATCCAAAATGGCGCAGCACACGCAAAATATGGAGAAAAACAACTCTGCAAACGCTGAATGACGGCAAAAAAATCCGCTGCGTGCAAATTTATGAATTTTCGGCAAATTCGCAAGAGTTTGCGGATTGCGAATTTGCCGAAAATCCGCAAATTCCGCGAGCGGAACGGATTTTACGCCCATACTTAGTGGGATGGATTTATTTTATGGGTTTTTTTTTTATCCGCAATTGGTATTTGTATGACGTGTTTTTATGCTACAGAGATGTAGCGAGTAAATATTTTTTGATAAATTGATTGATTGATTGAGTGGTATGCCTCACCTTTTAGCTGTACTTATGGTTGTCCCAAAATACACCAGGAAAACTGGAAGCATTTCAGCATACCATCTTGCAACTGATTCAACACCAGCCTCCCAGCCTCTGTGAAGCAGAACTGTTTGGGGCTACATGTTTCTTGTTTTTATTTTTGGTTCAGGGTTTCTAAAGTGGCCACTTTCGGTAATGCATGTGAGTAATAATTAGTTTGGTAATCCTCATTGCTTCTATTTAACTTCCTGCTCCCCTTATAGACTTTTGTTATTTTATTCTTATTTTAATAATTACATTTATTTTATTTTCAATAATTGGTTCAGCTTGGACCCAGCCATAAGCAAATCAGTCTTCACCCATCTCCAGTAGGAACAGTCCAGCTCAAACTGCCGAGCCAGAACCTCCCTAAACTATGTTCCAGTGGCACAGTGAGTATGGAATCCATGACTGGGCACACCTGTCGCACTTGGGGTGTAAACCGCAACAATAACAAGATGATAGATAAGGAGCAGGGTCAGTGCTGATTTGCATAATGCAGACCTTTGTCTAGAGTGGCATGATGGGTGAAAAACAGTGGACTAGAATGCAGCCATTATCAATGTCCACTTGCAGAGATTGATTCAAGCATTCCATCCATCACAATATTGTTTAAGTGTATGCCTTATGTGTGACAGGTATGCCCAGATGTGGTGCTTGTGCACACTGTACCACAGGACTCAAGCTATAACTCACTGATGAAATCTAAGTATGTCAAAACCAGTTTAGGTTTGCTTTTGGTCCCTTCTGTAGGGGTCTGCACTTTTGTAGAATCTTCCCATGAGAATCAGGTTGGTATTGGTTTGCATAAGGCAGGCTTTTGTCTAGAGACGGATGGTGGATGAAAAAAGATGGACTGCAATGCAGCCTTGAGAGATTGCCAGTGGCCGAGATTAATTCCAGCATTCCATGCATCACCTTGTTGTTGTTGCAACGTGCTCACTGCGCCATAGGACTCAAGTTATACCACACTTCTGAGACCTAAGCAGGTCGAAGCCAATCTGAGTTTGCTTGTGATTCCTCCTGGAGTGGCCTTGTTTGGCAGTTTGAGATGGACTGTTACCATGAGGAGCTGAGTCGGTACGGATTTGCAATTGGCGGGTTTTTGTCTTGAGTGGCATGAGTGGCATGGTTGGTGGGAAATGATGGACTGTAATGTGATTTCTAATGGCTGTGATTAATTCAATCAGTTCAGCCATCATAAAAATCTAAAATGGCTCTGCACTCAAAAGCTACAGTTTTCTACGAACATACAAATCTTTTTTGAAGCATAATCTTCAAAAAGTCAATCTCATCTCTATTTGCATAACTAACAAAGTCAATAACTTTCCCTGTTGCTCCATTTATTAAGCCCTTTTCAACATCTAAATTACTCCGTAATATTACCCGGCAGTTACAGAGACATAGAAGGTCTTTTCCAAACCAGCAGTCTTAGATATAGATTTTTTTCAAAGAGTCTAATTTTAACTGCAATTTCTCAGACAAAAGAATAGTTACTCCTTAATGTTCTATTTGATCAATAGCTACTATTTTTATTATCGGTTCATTCTCCAGTTTCAACAGTTCTTCATTGAATGTACAGCATTCTTTCAGTCATGGCTTAAGGCTAATTATAAATTCCTTTTCGGCAATTCTTCGGTAGATTGTTTCAGCTGCAATATTTTGTTTTGGAAACACGTTTTTTAGTAGCAAACTTTCGAAAGCATTTTTTCCATCCTTTGTTAAGACACCAATTCTAATATTTTGAAGAATAGTTCCATAATTTTCATAATATGCTTGTCGCATGTTCTTGATAAGTTCCTTATATTCGAAATAAGTCCAAATGTTCACATTTCCAATACTACCCACAGATTTTTTAGTGTCTTCATGAAGAAGGGTTTTTCAAAACCGGTGGCTTTTTACAGGAGTGAGTTGTAGTAGATCACCAAATACAATTACATGTTTTCCTCCAAACGAAACATCGTCATTTGTTTTTAAAATCTGCTGCATCCTCAAATTTACAAACGCAAGCATTAAGTTTGAGACCATGCTTACTTCATCAATTACCAGAAGTTTCATTTTCTTTAGTACTCTTGAAACTTCGAAACAAGCTTCTCCAGATAGCTTGTGGTATTCCAACTTATTTTCATGTTCTACTGGTAACAAAAGTAGACGATGTTGTGTGCTGCTAACCCAGTTGGAGCAGTTACAATGCAAGACAAATGTGAATATGTTGTTTTATGTAGATAACTTGACAAACTGTTTCTGCTCATCCACTGATGTACATAAGAATAGGTCTAAATGATGTACATTGGCAATCATTCGTTAAATGGAGTAATCCATGTTGTAACTGTTGTGTAATTTGGTGATATATTCTTTCTGTTCAGTACTCAGACGTTCCTGTAGATTTTCCAAATTAATATTGTCTGGTTGTGCTTGCTGCATCACCGTTTCCACTTCACTCATTGCTATTGCCGCTTCATTTTCAAGTATGGCTTCTCCTAGTGGATCTTGACTTTATGGAGCAGAACTCTGACTTTCTTGAAAACTACCTCTAGCTATTCCAGCTGCTATAGTTCTTTCTTGATTAATCTCTTTGTTCCACATTTGGAGATAATTTGGAAAAGTTGTACATTCAATGCTATCTTTACATGCATTGAAAGAATCCTCATAACAGTCACAATCTCCAAGTAATTCCATTTCAGTCCGCCAAGGTTTGAAGAGTTGCAGAAGAGCTAAATAGAAAAACTCTCTTTTATCTGGAGAATCACAACTTAATTTCATGTGATTCATCAGATTTCCTTTATCATGCTTTACCAAACATCTTTCAAATCCAATGACAACAAATTTACCTTCATTTATATTTTCTGTAAAAAAAAAAATGTAAACTATAATGTTGCAGGATTTCATATAAACATATGTTTTCCAGGTATGGACTTCTATTTGGATAGTACGTATCCAACATATTTGTTTTCAGAATATCTGTACTTTCCGGTTCATTAAAGGCCAAGTATTCAATTTCGTGTATGAATTTTAAAACTCGATTTCATGCAGTGGCAAGACCAAGACTTATCCAGATGATTCCTCTTGACTTTGAATATAAACGTGCATGTGTCAATTGATCTGAACATTCGTAGGATCCAATTTCTCGATGTGAAAGCATCTTCATGCTGAAGCTGTACAATTTTTTGCTAAGTGTCTTCTCCTGTGAAATTTCCTCCCACATTTCTTTCAATTCTGTCTCCTCAGACTTGGTATTATATGACGTGACATAGCAAGCAATAGCAACTGAGTTATCTGCAACATAGTGTATGTCCATATTTGCATGCCACATCTTCAAAGTCATCAGATTGTAATCATTATTGTACTTCAATTCTTCTGTTCTTTTTATATTCTAAGTATTTTTGGGTGATTTTCAAGTGATAGTACGCCTCACTGCTGACATAAAACTGCTTACTCGTCCTTTGGAAATTACAGGACGCGGAAAGGCAAATCGACATTTTGTGTAAAATGTATCCTTTGACTTATATTTCCGTCTGCAGTATTTTCCACTTCGATGAGTCTGAAACAGTAAAACTTGCTGTCTTAAGATATTTTCTCCTCCTGTTTTTGGAATCGCACAGGTAACATAGTCTTCAATAAAAGATAAAACAGTTTCATCCAAATCAGTTCCAAATGTGGGTGCATCCTTGATACATAAAAGCATATGTCTATGAGGAGCACTTTTAACTTGGTATTCTTTTCTCCCAAAAAATCAATAACTTCACCAATAGGTGGATTTTTTTTATTACAGATGAAATACATAATTGCTTCAAACCTATTATTAAAATATCTGCAAACATTTACAGGATCCAGAGAACACAGTCCTCCAGCTGTCTTCAATGTAATATTATCTATATTTGAATTTGCTTCTCGTACAAAACCCAGTAAATCATCCCATGCGTACTCAGCACAACTAAGTATAAGAAACCATGTAGGGGTTCCTTAGTTTCTTGACATACATTTTAATTCTCCATGGCATTGATACCAATATTCATTAGTGCCACGTTGACATGTAATCAAGTTAATGAACTGTGATTCTAAATGTTTGTCTCTTTCTTCAACTTTGTCCATAAATTCCTTTGCAGAAATATGTAAAAGATGCTTTCCCGTTTTTAATATATGGTTGACAGATCACTCTCAAATAAAAGATTGAATAAATATGGAATACACTGACGAAATCTTGGATCTTCTGAGTACAGTCGTATAATATGATATTCTGTAGCTGGAATCTGAACTGGTCATTCATCATATCGTCCACCTTTTCCAGTAGGGAATAGCTATGGAAAACAACGAGCTTCCAAACCTTTTTCCCACACACTCATGGGACTTCCTTTTGCCCTTTTCATCTGAAACAATTGAATAGTATCTGCTATCAGTTATTTTGAATGTAGAGGGTGTATAGTATAAGGTTCATACATTTCTTCTTTTCTTGAGTTCTCCACTTTTTCTATTTGTCCACTTAAAATCTGTGTTTCATCTTCTAAAGTCAATTCTTGTTCTTCTTGTACATTTACATGTTTATAGTAAATATTATTTTGCACCAGATATTATGTAGCCTTTTGGTCTTTCGAGACATCTACTAACTCTTGCCATATTTTTCGACTCTTTGTGGGTACACCATTACCAAGAATGACTACAGGTTCAGTACCCTCTCTTTCTACACCAACAGTTTCAACATTTGTCCTAAAATCTAGAAGTAACTACACAACTCTTAATTTTAAACCTCTTTGTAGATCTGTTGAAGTCAGCTTACTTGTTTTAAGCTCCAAAGGAATTATAGCCTGAAAAGGGTGCACAGATTGAATAAGGATACCCTCATATGTATTTAAATATTTAAGTTCTGGAGTTATAGCTACTAATTGTAAGTTATTATAGACAGCTCTAGCTGGCATTTTGTTATCTTCTGATTTATTGTAACAATATTTACAAATACATTGCACAGTATCTAACTCAAATCGACCTTCAACAAACAGATAAGCAGCAAATTCTCTCCATTGATCATTGTTTCCTTTTCACTTTTTAAAAACACATCTACATTCCTAGTTTGAATTTTATAATGAGTACGTTGGCAACAAATACAAACAAAGGCCCCCATTAGGATGGCGGGCGGCATCGGAAAAAGGGACCGCCCGCCATAAGGGCAGGGGTAATGATGGTGGCATTAGGATGTGCCCACCACAGTGGCAGGCGCATCTAGCATTCCTACCACTGTGGCGGGCGGTGCACTCAGCAAAGCCCGCCATAATGGCAGGAAGGCATGCTGTGCAATTCCATGCACAACATGGCAGGCCCCGCATCGTGCCTGCCATGTTGTCCATGGAACTGCTGGGGGGGTACCATAGCTACCTCCCATGTGCACCTTCCACCCCCCGGAGTCCTTAGGGGCCCGCAACGGGCCCCCAAAGCAGACTCCGCATGCCAGGCATTGCTAAATGCCAATCCTAATATGGCTGGTGGTGTCTGATAGACACCGCCACCATATAAACCCTTTTCCTCCCCGGTTCAAGGCGACCGGGGCGGAAAAGTGGTGGACGGTCTTTCCGTCTGCCGCGTACGCCCCCAGCCATACTAATATGGCGGGGGGTCATTCAGGCACAGATGGCGGGCGAATCGCCCCCGCCAGGCCAGCGGTGGCTACCGCCGGCCTGGCATGGGCGATCCGCCCGCCATCCTAATGGGCCCGATAGTTGGGATTTTCACCAGAAACTACTTTAAACTTTGTTATTTCATTTTCAAACTTCACGTCAGTAGTATCTTCCACCTCTTCCTCAACATCTAAGCACTCACTTTCTCGACACTTCACTTGACCAGCAAAGAAACATAACTCTATAATCACAGACTTTTTTACATCCAACACTGAACCATGCAAAAGAGGTGTATTCATTTAATTTAGATATAATGCAGGACTTTTCACGTAGTATAATCTTCTAACTAAATTCCGCATTTCGGAATGATGTACTGCTAACAGTCTCAAATGATGAAAACGACTTTGACACACTTTCCTAGAAAGACAAGCCAGAGAATGACCTTGCAACCCCATATTTTTTCTCACTTTGCAAGGATCCAGTACGTCTACTATCTTAATCTTCTGTTTCACAGTTTTTCTTCCATAGTCTCTTAAAAGATTTTGGGCCCTATGCATCAAACCAAAAACCGGTCGCAAACGGGAAGAGTCACAGAACCCGCCCCTTTGCCACCGGTATTTTTGCATTTGAGATGCATCATCCCAAATGCAAAAATCGCAATTTAAGGAATCTCTAAATTGCGATTCCTTAAATTTTGATTGGATTTAAGGAATCTCAAATTGAGATTCCTTAAAAGCAATGCATGAAAGTAAAAAAATTTGCGATTTCGCTAATAGGAGTAGCAAATTACCATGAAGTTGAACGTCATGGTAATTTGCAAAAACTTTGAAAAAGGCACTTTTGTGCATTTTTCAAAGTTTCATGTTGTGCACACATTTGTGTGTGCAAAATATGTGCAGAGATCAATTTCAGGGGTGCAACAGGGTGTCATTTTGGCGCCCTTGAAATTGCATGAGAAATTTGCGAGTACCTACTGGTACTCGCAAATTGCTCATGCAATCTCAAATTCATTCCTATGGGCCTGTAGGCCCATAGGAATGAATGGGACAGCATTCCTTAATTGCGACTAGCAATTTGCGAGTAGCAATTAAGGAATGTTTTTATAGCGATTCCTACATGCATAGGCTTTTGCGATTCCTAAATAGCGATTCCTTAAAAATCGCTATTTAGGGATTGCAAAAGCCTACGTTGATGCATGTGCCAGTTAGTAAAATATCAATAGATTGTTAACATATACTACAAATACTACTACAATCCCATGTAAACACTGGAGCCTGGGTACATCTCCCTTGAACTTCCTCAGCTATTACTTCTTCAACATTTCTAGGAACTATCTTTTCTTTTTCAATTGGCCAACCATCTTGCACCTCATAAGAATGACCACAGGTATCAACTGCATGCACTAAACTATTTTGTTGAAAATAACTTTCTTCATTAAAAAAGGGTTCCGTACTAGAAGTATGTTTCCATTTCCCGGAAAATATTCTACAAAAATTTGTTCTATTTACAATTCTTTTTCTTTTACATTTCTCCTTCATACGATAAATTAAGGTAAACAATCTTCTTTTTAATTCAAAAGCTTCTTCAATAACACTTAGAATCTCCTTTTTTGTCTGTAAAATGCTGATATCCTTTTGTATATTTTAACATGTTTTTGTAAATTCTGGAGTTCTCTACTTTTATATATTCTTTTTCGAATTTAAGAAAATTGTTTGTTCCATGTTCCAACATAATTCTTTTTCCAATAATCCAATATTACACTTTTCTCAACATGTTTCTTTTCCTTTTGTTTCACTGTTCTTGTTATGTGTCTCTTCTATATGTTTACTATTAAAAACAGCCTTTGCAAGTTTTTTTTTTAAAGTTTACTTTTCTTTTCAGAAGACTTTTTCTTTGAAGATCCATATTGTACTTGATCTAATTGCTCTTTTCCTTTTTTTTCAAATACACCTCCTTTCTTTCTTTTCTTTTTCCTTGCTGTTTTCTCGTCATTGTATTTCTTTCTTAATAATGATGCAAAATAAAAATTTAGAAAACAGGTTAATATAATTAAAATAATTATATTTAAATATCGACATGTATAATTATAAAAATACATACAAAGAAATTACATCAATGATCTCCGCAATGGAACAGTGCTACCTGCATAATTGTGGTAGTCTATGAGTAGTGTGAAAGATACTAGAGCACAGCATTAGTAGTACACATCTGATTGTGTAACTGCATGATCAGAACCTGTATCATTCCATAAATACATGGCTAGTGACTAAAACATTACAATACTACAAGGAGAGTGTCTGAGTGCATTTATAAGTACTTAGGTTTTGATGGAGTGATAGGATAAGTAGATAGTGCTGAATGGGTGATTAGAAAACTGCATGGGACTGACAGGCATAGATACTAACTGGGTATTTAGAAGAGTGTATCAATAGTATGTAGCTGGTTACAGCTCTGCATGCATAGTGCACAGAATTGTGTATCTATACTAGTCATCATCATCAATCAAACTTTATTTCGGTAAATGCTGCCATAAAAGCACAATAATAAACATTTGTGTATATATCAGCAGAAAATGGCACAGTAAAATTTAAAAGCAATTTAAACAGTTACTCTCTAGCGTTTAAACCCTAGATTACAAGGAGATGGCGATATAGAGAGAAGCGGCCCCCCTCTAAAGTTTGTCCCTAAGTACAAGTAGACACAGTCAAACATCTCATGAGGAGTTGATTTTTAGAGGCAAATTCAAAAATATCATCAAATATTGTTTGAAATTAAAAAATATAAATAAGCTAAAAAAAGGTTAAAATAAGTAGACATCAATTTTTACCATTTAAAATCGGGAAATTGATCATGAATAAGACACCACCATCCTAGTGCTTTCTCCTAGCTTCTCACTAGACATCTGCGTTTGCACCACATTGCAAATAAGTATTTTGATATAGCAATAACAATAACTGGGTCCGTGTCATATTTTTTTAGTCTATAAACTTCTCTATAATTTCTTATTCCCAAGTTCTTACATAATTGAAGAATTCATTTAGATCTAGCCATGTGATATACAGAGCAAAAAAAGATCATATGAATATCCGTCTCTTCTGACTCGTTGTACCCGGGACATAATAATTTATTAGCATCCACCCAATTATTAGTGAGCGCATGTGGGGGAGCGTCCCATGCCGGAATTGAAGGAGGAGTTTCTTGGCTAAGAGAGGTTGGATCAACTCTAAAGCTGGCTCCAGGTAATAAGGCAATTTTACATCCAAAAACCTGGAGGTTAGACTAGAAGAATTAGTCGAGTGGTTAATACTAATCAATCTGTATTCTTTCAGGGCAGAGGTTTGTGATTATTTAGAAGTAGCAGGACATGAGACCTCAGGTGCAGACCACAAGTCAATCCTCCCTATTTTACGGAAAGTGTCCCGAATAAAGGACAGCCAGGGGATATTCCCTGTTCCCAGTGTTGACATAACCGATTTAAGTTACTCTCTGCAGTCTTCCAACTCTGGCGTACTCCATAGCCGTTGCCAATAGAGGATTGGACGAGAGGAGATCAGGTCCGCAATTGGAGCAATACCCAGGTCCATCCTTAAGGGGATTAAGGGAGTGCTTTGTGGAAGACCCAAGAGTTGCCTGAGAAAATTATTTTCCATCACAGTTAGGGTACTGGTTGAACAATGTCCCCAAAGTTCAGCACCGTATAAAGTGTCTCCCCTGTTTTGGACCTTGTATATTTCAACCAGGGGTCCAATAACCTTTACGGCACAGCTTCTGTGAACTTTTAAAATCCCCCCACTTGATTGAGTTAATTTCAAATTCGCCTTGATAATCTGCGACCCCCAGTCCATTCTCTCATTTAGGGTGAGACCCAAATAATCGAAGACAGGAACCCTTTCTAAGGATCTAGAGTCCAATTTATGGTGTGGACAGTTAGTAGAGTCTGCATAGAATACCATATACTTTATTTATTGTATATTTACCTCTAGATTCCTTTTCTTGCAGAATAAACTAAATTCATCTAAGACACGCTGCATCCCCATAGGAGTTTTAGATAGGAGCAGCGTGTCATCCGCAAACATTAATGCTGGTATTCTGCGGTTAGAAAGTTTAGGTGAATCTATATCCTTAACAGCTAGCAGATCCTTGATTAGCCCATTTAGGAAGAGGGAGAAAAGAGTTGGTGCGAGCACACAACCTTGTCTCACACCCTTCTCTACAGGGAATGGAGCTGAGAGTTTCCCGCTATTCCCGAATCTTATTTTGGCAAAGGTACCTTCATGCAAGCGTTTGAGCTGTTGGCAAAGGTAAACTGGGGCCCCCATTTCAAGCAGTTGACCCCACAACTGTTCTCGATCCACCATATCAAACGCGGATTTGAGATCCACAAATGTCAGGTAGAGAGAACCTTCCTCCAACATTATATTTTTCCAATAGATTAGATATAATCTAAACAACTGATCTATAGTTGATGTTTTGGACCTAAAACCTACTGGTAGGGTAGTAAGTATATTATTGTCATCCATCCAGCTCTGTAGTCTTCCCAAAAGAACACAAGCAAAACAAATCTTTTGGGTTGCATCAATAAGGCTGATTGGCCTGTAATTAGCCGGTTCTAACGGGGGGCCCTTTTTATACATGGAGAATAGCATTAACAAAACACTGCAGATACGGACCCCAGATTACCAATTTGGATTTAAACAGGTCACCTGGGATCCTATCCAATCCAGGAGCCTTATTTGGAAAGACTTTAGCCAAGGCCGCTGTGACTTCAGCCAAAGAACAGGACTGTATATCTGCCTGAATAACAATAATAGAATCAATGGCAGAAGGCCCCAACTGAGTGGCTGCTTTTTGGGGCTTAGAATACAAACGCTCAAAATGAGATTGCCAAACCTCCTCCCCAAGATTTGGCTCAATTGCATTCCTGCCCTCCAGTCTTCCATTCTTCACCAAATTCCAAAACCCTCCTGGATCCTTATCATCTAGGGCTTTCTTGATGGCCTGCCATCTGTCAATTTCCCATTCTGATTTTGCTTCTAAAATAGTTTTCTTAAAAATAGCTCTTACCTCCCCAATACAAGCAATATCTCCCTCTCAAAGTTTTATCAACAGGCTGTTCTTTGCTTCTTTACATGCCCTATTTTACCAAAGATTATTACTTCTTTGTTCATTCTTTCTATGAGTTGATGCGCTAGAAAAGGCCTCAGCCAGGGTACTAACCATGGCCAAATGGTTTTCTCACGGCACCTCTAAAAAGTCAGTGGCACCACTATTGTCTACAATTGACCTTATCTTAACTAAAAAGGGAATAATAGATTTATAAAGGGAATCCAATGCCTCTGGGGATTTTAAATATGTTCCCCAGCGAATTCTTCTGCCTTCGTTAATAGCAATTAAATCAGAGGGAAGCGGGGTGGTCACATCATGTCCTACTGTCGATTGGCGCCAATCCATAGTGGCGACCAACGGATTGTGGTCGTTTTCGACACGTGTCTGCACCAGAAAATTCACAACCCTATACCAGAATTCCACCTTCGCCAAAATATAATCAATTGCAGAGGTTTGACCATTCCTTTCAAAGGTGTGTTTCCCTGGATTGTCAGCAAACAGGCGATCATTGCAAGCCCTCAATGAATTACTAGGAGTGAGAGAAGTCAACTGCAAAGCTAAAGGGGTCCAACCCTTCATTGGGTAGTGATTGCATACTGGAATTCCCCACGATTAATCTTCGTCACTAGTGATAGGTTGAGGTAAAGCATTCAAAGGTTCATAGTGGCAGTTGAAATCCCCTCCAACAATAGGGAAGACTTGTTCATGTAATGTCGAAAGAAGGGCAGATAGACAATCTAACGTCTGCGATGTCTGCCCATACCTAACGGGACGAGAATAAACATTAATAATGGTCACCTTTGGGAAATGTTTGAAGGAAAGGATAATAAATACAATGTCTGAGGAATGGGTTTCTATCATCTTAACAGAGCAATCTAGATGAACGCAAACCCAGATGCCCAACCCCCCCCCCGACGGTCTTCCCCTTTGCCCTTGTACAGCCACTTTACAGTAGGGCGCAAAGCTAACTTGATGTAGAGGTATCGGGGCCCAAGTCTCCTGAAATAAGCAAATCTCATGGATGTCAATGAATTCCCCCCAATCGGGGGGTTCCATTTTGGCACTCAACCCAGCTTTATTCCAGGACAACAGCCTTAACCCTTGCGCTATGTGTTCCATAGAACTCCTAAAATCCACAGCGGAGTCCCCTCTCTCAACGGCCACTGACAAGATCTCCTCAACAGGGCCAAGAGTGGTTTCGAGAATGGCCTTAAGCTGACTAACAACTATCCCAACACCAGTCTCCATTACGACCAAATCATGACCTAAATCTGAAACATTATTATTACCCACATCTCCCTGCTTCCTTTGTGCTTCTATAGCCTGGGACAAAAAGGTGACATCCCCACATTCAGATGTGTTAGACTTACTCCACACCCCACTTCCAGCATGCAAACAGTAGCCTCCTTGCTATCGTCAGTAGCTCCCTTGAGGGATTCTTTACACGCCAATACCCAGCTTGCGGTCAATATCTGTTTGTGGGCCACAAGCCCCTCACCAACGATAGACTTGGCTGACTGATGGACTGAAGGGATCGGATGCAAGTTACTATTAGTCAGTCAATCTACTTGATCTAGAACACTAAATCTATTGCTTACAGGGAAGACGACTGATAAGGGGGTGTCGTAAGTGCTCGTCCATGATGTAGACTACCTGCCTGGGCTCTTAAATCCCAGTTTTCCCAGTTTTCCCGTGACTTACCCCTACTCTCTCAGGGTAGATGGGGGGAATAACAGGATAAAAGTAGGTTAAGGGGAGGGACTGTATTTGTGTTGAGGACTGTGCCAAATGCCAAGCACATATGTGTTCTACCGCCTGCCTGAAATTATTTAAAATACAGTCACCCTCAAAATGTTTCTACCTTTGCCCCACCCAGTTTACTCTACGCGCAAATAAGATTTCACTATATACCTGCGGAGAGAGTGGCCTGTTAGTATTTAACCAGTGGGTACATTTATTTTTAAGGTCAATATACGATTCCTCTTTACCTTGTTCCAGCATAGGGACCCCTACTAATACGACAACATATGGGATTGATGCAGGTGGTAAATCTATACATGGCAGACTAGTCTTTGCAACACGGTGGGTCAAAGTGCTCCCACAGGAAGCAAAGGTTTTATCTGTTCTGAATGTTTCAGATACCAAACTACCCGATCTCACTAGGTTCATATTCTCAATAGCTACTCCCCCACCTTGTAACACACTCCCAGAAATCACTATGTTATCAACCTCGGCATTTCCACTCAGGGAAGGTAAAGGTAGATTAGGAAGTAAGTGGATTCAATGGATTAATAGGGGCAGGGCAGTTGCATGGTACATTTGCTGTTGAAGCAGAAATCCCAGATACTCCTCCCGTTATACTACTGTTCTTAACTTGATTATGAGTAGCGGATGATTCAAAGTGCAAAAGTCTTTCCTCAATTGAAGAGAGTCTCTCAAAGAGGGGGAGACATGATTTGATGAATAAAGCTTCCATTTTAGCCCAAAAGGCCGCTCCTGTATAAGTCAAAGGGGCATTACCCAAATTTGAACAATTCTTTCCCACTGAGAGAGTTGGTGAACACGTTTCAGATATAAACTGTATTTCTGTGGTTTCTGTTGCTCCAGCACTTGTACATTTTAGAATTTTTGCATTTTTCTGTCTCTGGGGTCCTTCACCCCGCTTTCTCTTTATTACAGGTTCTCGCACCTGGGCCGACGCTTGTAAAGGGCAACTACTAGCTGTCCTCGTTAAGGCTCGGGACAATGCACTCTGGGCAGATTCTTTATTTGGCGGAGCAACATGTGAGATGATTGATACAGGTTCCAGAGGAGGAGAGGTGTTTACCAAGCTCACAGTATCCTATAATAGCTGGTTATCACATCCTGCTGAAGCAGGGGGATCGATAACCGAGACTGGTAGTTGCTCTGGTGACCTTGCGGGAATTAGCCCGCCCAAAGGTGACCATTTAGATAGCATAGGGTCCAGTGATAGACACCGTTCGGTCAGTTCTATTTCATGTGCTAGTACCGATGATGCTCTGATTAGAAACTGGTCCAATGACCCCACCACTGACCCTCCATTGGCCGTAAACCTCCCTTTTCTCCCTCTAGAACTCATCGTGCTTTGGAAGTCAATTCAACAACTGATCCAAAGATCGGTGGCACCAGATAAAAACAATTGCACAAACGAACAAACAGTCTTACAAGCACTGACCTTGGGATGCGGGACTTGTCAGAGGGGGGGCCCGGCCCGTCCTCTTCCGTGCTCAAACTGGCCCGCCCTTGGCCCAGGCTTCGCCCGGTGCGTGCCCGCACTCGTACCGTGGAGCGGATGGCACGGACAATTAAATACAAACAGCAGGAGGGGCTAATGCGCCTCAGGTGTTGCTGGCACAGGGTTCTTGGGACACGTAGTCCGTCTCTCACAGCTGGCAGGGGAGCAAGGCGAAAGTCTCCTTCGGTCTACCCCATCGTGTTCTATTTGCCAAAAGCAGTCTCCCTCGATCTATTCAGAGCGGGTGCCGCGAGCAGTTAAGTGCTGGAGAGGCTAATGCGCCTCGGGTGTTGCTGGCGCATGGTTCTTGGGACACGTAGTCCGTCTCTCACAGCTGTCAGGGAAGCAAAGGCGGCAGTCTCCCTCGGTCTATCACGTTGTGTTCTATTTGCCAAAAGCAGTCTTCCTCGATCTATCCACAGCGAATTGTGTATCTATACTAGTGTTTGTGGCTAGGCCATTTCATAAGTACATGACTACTAACTAGAATGATTACAGAGCTACAAACAGAGTGTGTGGTGAATTTATAAGTACTTAGGTATTGATGCAGTGATAGGATAAGTAGATAGCGCTGGATGGGTAATTAGAAAAGTGCATGTGACTGACAGCAGCATTCCTAGACTGCATAGGTACTAACTGGGTATTTATAGGAGTTTACAAATAGTATGTAACTGATCAGAGGTGTGCATAGATAGGTCATAGAATGTTATAGCTGTACTTGTGTTAGTGGCTAGGCTATTCCATAAGTACATGACTAGTAACTGGAATGAATACAGTGCTACAAACAGAGTCTGTGATGAATTTATAACTACTTAGGTTTTGGTGCAGTAATAGGATAAGTAGATAGTGCTGGATAGGTGATAGTAGAAGTCCATGGGACAGACAGGAAGATTCCTAGACTGCTTGGTTACTAACTGGGAATTTACAAGAGTGTATCAATAGTATTTAGATCGTTAGAGGTATGAATGCATAGTGCACAGAAAATCGTAGCTGTACTACTGTTACTGTCTAGGCCATTCCTTAAGTACATGACTAGAAACTGGATTGATTACACTGCTGCAAACAAAGTGCATGATCAATTTATAACTGCTTACATATTTGCAGACTGGTAGGATAAGTAGATAGTGCTGGATGGGTGATTAGAGAAGTAGATGGAACTGACAAGAGAATTCCTACACTACATAGTACTAACTAAATATTTAGAAGAGAATATCAATAGTCTATAGCTGGTTAGAGGTCTACATACTGCACAGAATATTGTATTTATGCTAGTGTTAGTAGCTACGCCATTTTATAAGTACATGACTATTAACTAAAATGATTACAGTGCTGCAAACAGAGTGCGTAGTAAATTAATAAGTGCTTTGATATTGACGTAGAAATATAATAAGTAGATATTGCCGGATGGCTGATTGGAGAAGTGCATGGCACTGACAGAAGGATTGCTAAACTACATGGCGTGCAGAGGGAGAGCTGCGGGCCGGCTAGAACAGGAACAGCTACGGTCCAAATACTATAGTAAAGAGTACAGGCCATCACCTTGCAAACGGATAGCTGCGACCGGTGATGTCGAAAGAGAGAGCATGAGCGCGGTATCGCCCAAAAACAAGTGCGGTATATTTCCAGTGTTGACTTGCATAGGTACACTTACGGGCCCAACGGCTCGTAGACGAACAGCTGCAAGCCAAACAATGGTTTGTAGAGGGAGAGCAGCGAGCTGGCGAGCTAGCTCGTAGAGGAAGACCTGCAAGTCGACTAACTAGGTCGTACAGGGAGTCCTGCTGCCCGGCTCAGAGGAACAGTTGCGGGTCAGTGGGCTGGCTCATAGAGGATCATCAGCGGGCCGTTGGCTTGCAGACAGAGAGCTGTGGGCCGGCTCGCATTGGAACAGCTGCGGGCCGATTACAATAGGGAAAAGTGTGGGCCGTCGGCTTGCAAAGGGATAGGTGCATGACAGTAATGTGGGGAGAGAGAGCTACGGGCCGGCTCACAGAGAAACAGTTGCGGGCGGACAGGCTGGCTCGTACAGGAAAAACTGCGAGCCAGCTCGCTGGCTCGTAGAGAGAGAGCTGCGGGCCGGTTCAAAGAGGAACAGTTGCGGGCCGGCGGGCTGGCTCATAGAGGAAGACCTGCAAGCTGACTGACTGGCCCGTACAGGGAGAGCTGCAGGCTGGCTCACACCGGAACACTTGCGGACTGACAACTATAGGGAGAGGTGCGTGCCGTCCACTTGTAAAGGGATATTTGCAAAACCGAGATGTGGGGAGAGAGAGAGCTTAAAGAGGGTATCTCCCAGAGAGAGCTGCAGTATATTTCCAGTGTTGTCTTGCAGAGGTATAACTACGGGCCCGAATGTTCACAGAGCAAGAGCAACACGCCGACTGGTCATTCACAGAGGGAGAGCTGCGGGCCGGGTAGCGCGCTCATAGAGATAGACCTCCGAGCCGATTGGCTGGCTGAGAAAGGGAGAGCTGCGGCCCATTGGCTCGAAGAGGGAGAACTGAGGGCCCACTAGTATTGTGAGAGGTGAGGCCCATCCACTTCTAAAGGAATAAGTGCGGTACAGTGATGTAGGGAGAGGGGACGTGAAGTCTGTATCTCTTAGAGAGAGAGCTGCGGTATTTTTCTAGTGTTCGTTTGCAGAGATACAAGAGCAACCTGGTTTGCAGAGGGACAGCTGCGAGCCAGTGGACTGGCCCATAGAGGAAGACCTGCAAGCTGACTGGCTGACTCGTAGAGGAATAGCTGCGTTCCATCGCCTCAAACAGGGAGAGCTGCATGCTGGCTTGCACAGGAGCAGCTGCAGGCTGACTACTATAGGGAAAGCTGCAGGCCATCATCTTGCAAAGGCATAGATGCGAGACAGCGATGTAGAGAGAGGGACCGTAAAGGGGGTATCTCCTACAGAAACAGCTGCGGTATGTTTCCAGTATCGGCTTGCAGAGGTACAACTGCGAGCTGGCTCGCAGAGAATAAGCTGCAAGCCCACAGTGGTTCGTAGAGGGACACCTGCGAGCCAGCGGGCTGCCTCGTAGTGGAAGACCTGTGAGCCCACTAGCTGGCTCGTACTGAGAAAGCTGCGGGCCAGCTCACAGAGGAACAGTTGCGAGCCAGCCGGCTGCCTCGTAGAGGAAGACCTGCGAGCCGACTGCCTGGCTCGTAGAGGGAGAGCTGTGGAACGGATCACAGAGGAACAGCTGCGGGCCAGCTCACAGAGTAACAGCTGTGGGCCGATTACTATAGGAAGAGGTGCGGACCGTTCACTTGTAAAAGGATATGTGCAGGACGTTGATGTTGGGAGGGAAAACGTGAAGTGGGTATCTCGTAGAGAGAGAGCTCCGGTATATTTCTAGTATTCTCTTGCAGAGATACAATAGCGACCTGGCTCGCAGATGAACAACTGCAAGCCAACCGGTAGTTTGCAGAGGGATAGCTGCGAGCCGGCGGGCTGGCTCATAGAGAAAGACCTGCGAGCCGACTGGCTGCCTCGTGGAGGAACAGCTGCGGTCCGTTGCCTCAAACAGAGAGAGCTGCCGGCCTGCACGCACAGGAACAGGTGCGGGCCAACTACTATAGGGAAAGGTGCGGGCTGTCATCTTGCAAAAGCATAGGTGAGGGACAGTGATGTAGTGAGAGGAAGCATAAAGGGGGTATCTCATTGAGAAACAGCAGCGGTATGCTTCCAGTATTGGCTTGCAGAGGTACAACTGCGAGCTGGCTCGCAGACAATGAGATGCAAGCCCACAGTGGATCGCAGAGGGACATCTGCGAGCCAGCGCGCTGGCTTGTAGAGGAAGACCTGCAAGCCCACTAGCTGGCTCATACAGAGAGAGATGCGGGCCAGCTCACAGAGGAACAGTTCTGAGCTGGCCGGCTGGCTTGTACAGGAAGACCTGCAAGCTGACTGCCTGGCTCGTAGAGAGAAAGCTGTGGGCTAGCTCACAGATGAATAGGAGTGGGCCGGCGAGCTGGCAAGTAGAGGAAAACATGCGAACGACTGGCTGGCTTGTAGAGGGAGAGCTGAAGGCCGGATCACAGAGGAACAGCTGTGGGCCAACTAGTACAGGGAGAGGTGCGGACCATCCACTTGTAAAAGAATAGGTGTGGTACTGTGATGTTGGGAGAGGAAACATGAAGTGGGTATCTCGTAGAGAGAGAGCTCCGGTATATTTCTAGTATTCGTTTTCAAAGATCCAACAGCGACCTGGCTCACAGATGAACAACTGCGAGCTGACTGGTAGTTTGCCGAGGGACAGCTGTGGGCCGGCGAGCTGGCTCGTAGAGGAAGACCTGCAAGCGTGCGGGCTCACACAAGAACAGCTGGGGGCTGACTAGTATAGGGAGAGGTGCGAGCCATCCACTTGTAAAGGGATAGGTGCGGACGGTGATGTGGACATAGGGAACGTGAAGGAGGTTTCTTGGAGAGTAAGAGTTCTGGTATTTTTCCAAAGTTGCCTTGCAGAGGTACAACTGCGGGCCCGAGGACTCGCAGAGGGACAGCTTATTCCTAAAACGATGTAATCTTTTAAACATATGCCACAGCCCTTTTGTAACATTCAAACTCATTACGACCTTCTCTGTATACTACAGATCCCACAAACATGCCAATAAAAGTATAAGTGCTATTTTTATACATAGCTCTATTATTTGATTCTTACAATTTTTATAAACACTACTGTTGGGTGTACAAAATGGAGAATGTGAGATGAGGAGGGTAAACAGAGGTGTAATTCCTAAACTTTTATTCTAGGATTTCTTTAATATACGTATATTCAGGGCTTTAGTAGGATAAAAAAATTGTGGATATCTGAAAGGTGCAGTAGTGTACAACACAGCTAAGACCCGGCCCACTTAAAGGCCTGCGTATATTCAGCACAGAGACACAACCTACCAATTTTCATCACTTATAATAACAGTTACTTTACTAGTGTGAACAAACCGTACACAAAATGTATTACATTTTTTTTCTTTTTTATCTCTCACACATTTATAAAATATCTCTTTTAAAGAAAACCCCCTCTCCACCTTCATTTCGTAACAACAAGCAATAAATAATCCCTTTAGCAGCATCTAGTCACTAACTACTAATACAGTGCAGTATACCCAAGTGTAAAGCACCAACACTATTTAGATTATATCTTAAATCATCATCAAATTATTCTAACCATGCATACATACAGAAAGCAACATGTATGTTCCATTTACTCTCCATGTAATCTGTGCACATTATGAACAGGGTTTCACTATAATATCTGTCTTCACTTATATTCAAATGTACCTCACAGTCTAAAATATAATACAACAACCTATGCATATGTAATATTTCCAATATAACACAGTGCAGTTGTATACCATTGAAACTGATTGCAACTACTTGTATATTAACAGCTTTAAGTGGAATACAAATGTGGCAACTGTCTTAAACGTGTGAAAGACCTCAGTACTGATAAGACTCGGACCACTTAAAGGCCTGCGTATATTCAGCAGACAAACACAGCCTGACAATTACCTTCACTAATAATCCCATTTACTTTAGCACTGGGCACAAAATCATGCAGAAAATATACATAAAACATTTTCATTTATTTTCTTATCTCTCACAAATTTATAAAAAAAAAATTCTGAACAAACGCTCCCCAACTACTTACATTTCATAACAATACTAACATCCAAAGCCTCCCAGTAACATACCAGACTTCACTGATATTTAAATCTGCCTCTTTATTTACAAAATGAGACTACAAATTGTCCACATAACATTTCTGGTTTTTGTTCCATCTCTGTTATGTTATTAACATATGCATTTTCTACTCTTACCCCTTCCCCACTATTTCCAGACTAAGAATAATTTGGAAACAAGTCATATTCTCTTTATCTCATCGCAATACATATACAAATCCAAATAAACGCTACATATAATTTTCAAAAGCATACAGTCTTTTAATGATGACAAGTTATATCATTTTTATCTGAAAAACTGCTAAACATATATAAAGTACTTCTTTAGCAATTAGTCACACTTTATCCCTGTTTTAGAATCAATGTGAAACACCACATTTCACTAACACTGTTACTTAGAAATAAAAAATACTTTCAAAGTTAAAAATAAAGCTTCAAATACTTAACCACTACTACACAACACATAAAACACCTTCTTAATTTCTAATTTACGTTCGTAGTTGGTTTGCAGATTCCAAATGTCACAAATGTATGCAATTCTTTCTTTATCACACAGACATGTAATGCACAGCTCTCATCAAGAATGGAACCAGTAATGGCACAATTTCCTTGTTGCTCCGCACATAAATATATGTAAAGAACAAATCAGAATAGTTCCTTGATTTTTTCAAATTGCAAAACTGCTATTGGTTAATTTTGAACTTTTCATATAATAATTTTTTTTTTAAATCTAGGGGCACATACAGGAGACTTTCTAGAACATTCTACAACACGAGCAGGTTAAAAGTTCATCACTTTTTTAAACCTGATGATATTTTTCTGCAACAATTTCTCGAACATTTAATGGCACGTGCAGGTTAAAAGTTCATCATATTTTTAAACCTAACGATATTTTTTGCAACATTTTCTCGAACATTTAAGGGCAGGTACAGGTTAAAAGTTCACCATTGCTTTAAGTACAAACACAGCTTTACATATACAAGTAGCAGGTGTGCTTGAACTAAGCAAATTTTATCCTATCATATGAACTCCACGTTCAAACTGCTTTTTATTAACCAATGACAACAATGTTTTTCCACAAACTAATGTGCACCCTACTTTTTAGAAAACAATGCTTTTCATCTCCCAATCAGTTATCGATTTGAATGAGAAAAAAAATTATGTTCCCTATCTTTAAACATATATCTTATTATACATATGGACTGCATGAGCTACAGACATCTATCCATACCTCCCAGCCATACCTTCAAAATGCTAGTGTGGATCGAAAGACATAGCTATGTTTTCTGGTGCAAGAGGTGTGCAGAACTGAGACGTATTGATTTAGACCTAGGTTTACAAAATGTGGACATTAAATGGTTTGGACACAGAGGATTATAGTGGAACCAACTGTTGCCTTTGGTTAAAACCGGTTTGCATCTCCAAGACCCTGGCCTCATGATTGTGCACTGTGGTGGAAACGACCTAGGCACATTGACTGGGGTAGGTTTGGAAATGCTAATGAAGAACACCTTTGAACAATTGATGCTGCTTTTGCCTCACACTTTCTTTGCATATTCCAATATATGCCAAAGACAGAAGTGGAAATGGTCAAACCAATTTTGTCCTTAGATTGAAAAATCTAGGAAGAATGTCAACAAAGCTGTGTCTGCATACCTCAGAGACCATAGAATGGGGTCGATCTACAACAACAACATACGTTTTGATATGGCTGATATCTACAGAAGTGATTGAGTATACTTCACAGATCAGGGAAATCGAGTTTTTCTGAATAACCTGAAGCTGTGCATTCGCAACTATATGTAGCTCCAACTAATAAACACAAGTGCTTTTTTTAGAGCCACCTTATATTCCCAATATCGGTTTGCAGAGTGACAGCTGCGATCGGGCTAGCACAGAGAGGCCTGCGACTGCAGCAGTATGTGTGTTTCTGCTCACAGTGTGATCTTAGGCACATGATCATGTCTGTCTCTGCAAGCAGTATGTGTGTCTCTGCTCATAATATTTCACTGTCTCTACAGGCCAAAAACAGGCCACCTATATATAAGCAAGACATAACATTAATTTCTCATTACATGTAACATCCTGGTCATGTGCCTAAGATCACACTGTGAGTGAAGCTTGATTCACCCATCAGTGTGATCTTAGGCACATGAGCAGGATATAACATGTAATCTACCATGTCTTTAAAAAAACATGTACTTTCATATTTTTAAAGACATCAACTGAGCATGTTATTCACCCAGATCCATTAAAAATCAAGCTTGGCTCACAGTGTGCTCTTAGGCACATGGCCAGGATCTTACATATAATCTACCATGTCTGTCTGTGCAAGCAGTATGTGTGTCTCTGCTCATATTATTTCACTGTCTCTACAGGCCAAAAACAGGCCACCTACATATAAGCAAGAGATAACATTAATTTCTCATTACATGCAACATCCTGGTCATGTGCCTAAGATCACACTGTGAGTGAAGCTTGATTCACCCATCAGTGTGATCTTAGGCACATGACCAGGATGTTACATGTAATCTACCATATCTTTAAAAAACATGTACTTCCATATTTTTAAAGACATCAACTGAGCATATTATTCACCCAGATCCATTTAAAATCAAGCTTGACTCACAGTGTGATCTTAGGCACATGACCAGGATGTTACATATAATCTACCATGTCTGTCTCTGCAAGCAGTATGTGTGTCTCTGCTCATATTATTTCACTCTCTCTACAGGCCAAAAACAGGCCACCTATATAAGCAAGACATAACATTAATTAGTAAATTGTTTTTGACACAAAGCAAAGCATATGTAATGTAAATCAGCCTTTTGTTGTATACTAGTGTTTATATCGTTTACTTATTGTAATTGCTATGTAATATGTTTGTAGTGGTCTATAATATGTTATTTTTTCTTTACCACAGATTATAATCATCTATACAAAGAAAAAACAAATATACCATCCAAACAAAGACGTGAAAAGCAGTATTAAAAAGAATTAAGGTCTAAGGAAAAACAAATACAAGAGTCAACCAAAACAAAATCTTCAGAGAAAAAAAAAATGCTCCTGGTACGCAAACTAAAAATTTTCTCAGGAACTTACTGAAATGTCAAAAAATAAAACGTGTGATTTCAAAGAAGAATAACACACCTGTAATTAGAAAGAAGAAAGTTTGTCCCTCCAAAAATGTTCGACCTGTATAAGGAGATGATATTGTCTATAGCAATAGAAGGATAAATCAATTTATTGAAATTCGTAGACGAATGTTTTATAACAGAATTATATGCAATTTATTAAAAAATTTAAAGAGGTATCAAAAAAGACCGCTTTTTACAAGACAAAAAAAAACATAGTTAAGATTGTGGATGAAGCATTTAAAGTGAAAAATAAATCGTTTAGTTTAGTAATGAATAGAATTCGTACACTCGATAAGGTACTCAATGTGTTCAAATCAAAATGTAAGTGGAGGAGAGTAATTAATCGGACTAATTTTTGTGATGGTTTTTCTGGAGAATGGAAGCATAGTTCAAGTTGTGAGCCATTTTTTAATGAAGAAAGTTACTTTCAGGATAATGATTTGGTGCATGCAGTTGACACCAGTGGTCGAGCATATGAGGTGAAGGACGGTTGTCCGGTTGAAAAAGAAGAGATTGTGCCTAGAAATACAGAAGATGTGTTAGCTGATGAAGTTTTAGGGAGATATCGTAAGGCTCCAGTGTATACTTGGAATTGTAGTAGTATTTGTAGTGTGCGACAGGATTCAATTGATTTGTTTCGCAGTTTCTTACGGACATATACTAAGAAAAGTGTCAAACAAAAAATGAAAATTTTACAAGAGTTAGATCCTTGTAGAGTGAGAGAAAAAACAGGTTTGTAAGGGCATTCACTGGCTTGTCTTTCAAGAAAAGTATGTCAGAGTGTTTTTCACCATTTTAGGATGTTAGCAGTGCATCATAATAAAGTGAGGAAATTAGTGAGAAGGTTGTATTATGCAAAAAGTCCAGCACTTACATTAAAACAGTTAAACAGTGCTCTTTTGCATGGAACTGAATTAGATGTGAAAAACATTTGTGATGAAAATGAGTTTTGTTACTTTGGTGAAAAAGAGAACAGTGCAGAAATTGATACAGTAATAGAAGGTAATGTAGAAGAGAATGTAGAGATTATAAGTACAGAAACATTTGAACATGAAATTACAAAGTTTAAGGTCAATTCAAGTGAAAGGCCTAATTTTACTTGTGTGTGTTGTCGACGAACTCATTATAAGCATCAGACTAGATTAGTTGATTTATATGTAAAAAGCGAAAAGAGAAATAATAATGAGTGGAAGGATTTTGCAACTTATTTGTTGGTAAAAAATTGTTTTGATTTGGGATCTGATCAACGTATCTGTAAATATTGTTATAATAAATTAAATAAAAACAGAATGCCTGCTAGAGCTGTTCATAATAATCTGGAGTTGGTAGACATTCCTTCTGAATTGATGGATTTAAATACATATGAGTCTATTCTGATTCAATGTGTGCATCCTTTTCAGGCTATTGTTCGCATGGAGCCTAAGACAGGGAAATTGCCTCCTTCAGATTTACAGAGAGGATTAAAGGGAAGAGTTGGTTATTTGCCTCTAGATTTTAAGAAAAATATTGATACAATTGGTGTCGAAAAAGTAGAAGAGGAACCTCTGGTTATTCTAGTTAATGGTGTTCCGACAAAGAGTAAGAAAATATGGCAAGAATTAGTGGATGTTAGGAAAGTCAAAAAGGCAACGTTGTATCTGGTGAAAAATAATCAGTACTATAAAAATGTATACGTGGGAGAAGAGGAAACAACTGTACAAGACGACACTGATTTCTCAGCTGGGCAAATTGAAAAAGTTGATGTCTCTAGAAGTGAAGAAATTTATGAACATTATAGTGTTCATCCATTGCGTTCCAAAGAAGTAATGGGGAATGCTATTGACTTGTTTCAAATGAAAAAAGCCAAAGGAAGTCCCATTAGTGTATGGGAAGAAAGTTTGGAAGCTCGTTGTTTTCCACAGTTATTTCCAACAGGTGAAGGTGGACGATATGACGACCGACCTGTTCAAATTCCTGCATCTGAATACCGGACTTCAAGATTATATGCAGAAGATCCAAGGTTTCGTCAATGCGTTCCATCTACTGTTTGAGAGTGACTTGTCTGGACTTTCTTATGCAGTAAACCATATACTGAAAAGTGGAACACATCTACACAATGTTTCGGCAAGGGATTTTATGGATGAAGTGAAACTGCAAGACAGTGTTTTGGAATCTCAGCTAATTAATCTCATGGCATGTAAGCGTGGTACTAACGAGTATTGGTACCGTCGTCATGGGGAATTGAAATGTATGCTAAGAAACTTAGGAACTCCTACATGGTTCCTCACTCTTAGCTGTGCTGAGTATGCTTGGGAAGACTTACTTGAATTTCTACGAGAGGCAAATAAAAACATTGAAAATATTGATTACAAGACACCTGGAGAACTGTGCTCTTTGGATCCAGTTAATGTATGCAGATATTTCAATCATAGGTTTGAAGCTATGATGTCTTTTATTACAAACAAAAAAAATCCTCCGCTTGGAGAGGTGTTGCATTTCTTTTGGAGAAAGGAGTATCAAGCAAGAGGTGCTCCTCACATACATATGCTGCTATGGATTAAAGATGCACCAAAATTTGGAACATATTCAGATGAGAAAGTGATGAGTTTCATTGAACAGTATTCTACATGTGCTGTTCCGAAAAGTACACAAGAAAACAATTTAAGACATCAAGTGTTACGCTTTCAAACCCATCGTTGTGGGAAATACTGTTGTCGAAAATACAAATCCAAGGACAAGTTCTACACGAAATGTCGTTTTGCATTTCCACGTCCAGTAATATCGAAAGGAAGAGTGAACAATTTTATGTCTTCTCTGCGACATACTGTGACAAGAAAATCACCCAAAAATACATACAACCTAAGAAGAAATGAGGAATCAAAATACATAAATGACTACAACCCAGTCATTTTGTCCATGTGGAATGCTAACATGGATATTTAATATGTTGCTGATAACTCTATTGCTGTGGCTCGATATGTGACGTCCTATATCACAAAATCAGAAAAGACGGAACTGAAGGAAATGTGGGAGGAATTTTCACATGTAAAGAGTCTAAGCAAGAAATTATACAGTTGTTCTCTATTCTTCCCACTCCGTGTGGTAACTTTCGACGTATCAGTCGACTTGGCTGGGCCCTTCGGCGGCATTTTCCCCCGTCTTGCGGCACCCCCACAACCACGAACCACCGGAAATCTGTGGCAAAAGTGAAATATGGGCAGCCACCGAAGACTATCGTTGTTATACAAGAGAAGCAGCGGTCCAAACATAAGGGCGCAGCTATATCGACCGAGTCCCACGAAGACGTCAAACACTGCTGCAAAACGCTGCTCGAACGCGGCTCACTTATGGGAGCACCCTCACTCAGGTGCACTCAGGTGCAGTAATAAAGAAGAAATACAATACTGTTTTTTTGGTTTTTTTTTCCTCTAGCTTCAGAGCTTAGCCACTATTCCGGAAACAAGGCGCTACCATTCTCCAATTTACGGTACCTTCCAGGGAGAAGTTATGATCCACTCCGGCCGGTGCTTGTTCCGTCAAACCTTGCAGGCGTTACCAGAAGCCGCTGCCGAGCATTACACGGCTCAGTCAAGTTCACACCCTCTCTCAGGTGCAGCAAGGACCTCTATGCTCCACTCCTTACCAGCGGTCCGGCCATAAGAAAAAATGCCGCTACTGCCTTTTTTTCCTTTTCCTTCGGTGCGAAGCTTTTCCCACAGCGCCGAAAAGAAGCGTTTACATCTCCGTGCACTTTTTATAAAAAAGGCGCTGTGATCCGCTCCGGCCCGATAACGTTGCTCGACCAAAGAGAACTGAGAATCCGGCTGCTGTATCACCCCCGGATGCCACATTGACTGGTGAGACTCTTGATAATATCGAAGCTAATAATGCTGCTATTATAAATGCGAAAAAAGGTGGAGACAGCCGGGCTAAAGCGGGACCTCTAGTGCGCGCAGTCAGGCAAGGAGGTGCTGCCGGTCTAGGGGTACAGACTCTCCCTGATATGTTCGAGCGGCAGAATGCTCGTAACACTGTATCTGCATCATTGATTGAGCTACCCGAGGGAGAGAATGAAAGTACTGTGTCTATAGCAGCGGCTCCCTCAAGTGTATTGATCCTACCAGAGGTGCATATGACTGAAACATTAAGAGAAATGGCTCAATTCAAGGAGCTGAATATAGACTCGGAGCTATGTTGTACTGATTGGTCTGAGTCAGTGCTCGAGAGGCAAATTATGGAGGTTGGAGCTGCTGTGGGTACAGAAGAAACTATTAGAGAGCACCAAGATAATTTAACTGCTGAGAGGGACTCTCCTGATATATGTGTTCAGATACAGGATGGTGCAGTGTTAAATGAAATGGGTGAACATTTTTACTCGCTGTATGAGGCCTCGCAGGAGGAAGAGTCGAATGCTATTCATAACTCTGATGACGATAGTGCAGTGAGCAGCTCCGAAGGTGATTCAAGAGCAAGCATGAACTCTCCAAATGTGACTGCTACCACTGTCAAACGGCGAAGGAAGAAGAGAAGATCTCAGAAAGGAAACCTTACCCCCCCGGGGGAGAATTCGAATGTGGTAGAAGCTATAATGGCGATTGAAAAAGGGGTTAATGGTACTCACCCACAGGAAATAGCGATGCAGTTAATAACTGGCCCACCACAGGAAATCACGTTAGCGACAATATATGAGACTATGATGAATCACAGAAGTGAGAGCAAGGCGGAGAATGCATGTATGCAGGCAACTTGCAGCAAAGTAAAAAATGCCATGAGACGAGCAATTAAAATAGGGACTGAAATTGCTGATGGGGTCACGGAAGCAGAGGCTCGTATATCAGCTCTTGAAGATCAAGCGACCATTCAAAAAACGGAGCTAGAGGCAATCAAGGCGCATAGGGATGATTTGAGCCACAAGTTGTCTGAAATGGAAAATCAGGCCCGTAGGAATAACCTACGTTTTTTGGGAATTCCAGAAAAGAAAGAAGGGACTGATGCTCGTAAGTTTATTGTGGGACTATTGGAAGAAGCATTTCCTGACCTGACTGCCTGGGATTGGTCTAAGGAGGTCCGAAGGACCCATCGGTTTCCGTTCAAAACTAAAACCCCCTGCCAAGGGGAGCAGATCCTCCCGAGGGCTATATTGGTATGTCTCAATAACTTTCGAGCTCGTGAGGACATTTATGCACTTGTACGACCAGATAAGAAATCCTTTGCTAAAGATTGTAGCTTCTTCGTCAGACCCGATTTTTGTCAAGCCACGGTCTCTAAGCGATGGCATCTTCGTCAACTGATCCCAGACTTTCAGAAAAGGGGGGCTGTGTTTTTTTTACAGAACCAGGCTAAATTAAAGGTTGTGTTTAAGGGCCAGACGAAATTCTTTTTGTCTGAAGTACAGGCTAAAGACTTTTTGGACACATTGGGATGATAAAGTGTGTAGTTATGGGCGTTCCTTGTGAGACTGGACCAATCTTCTGGTCTGAATTTTTTCTTTTTTTTTTAGGGTCTACCCTGGCGTCGTTATTGCTCTGAGGGGGAGAATTTATTGAGCTTTCTAGATTTCTTTTTTTTTCCTTTTTCTTTCAGGGTTTCAGTACCGTCACTTTTCTTCCATTTTTCCTTTTACTGTCTGTAAACTGTTTATAATTATGTTTGTGTGTTTTGGCCTTTGGAACTGGGGGAAAGGAGCCCGGTAAACCATTGGAAACAGGGACTGATGGTCCCTGGGCCTCATAGGATGAAGCGGGAGGGGGGGAGGGAGGGTAGGTCTGTAGTTGGGTGGGAGGATAGGGGGGGTCACGGGGGTTTGGTGGTGGGAGGGTGGGGAAAAAATCCAGCAGACAGGAGGCGCTAACAAAGAAAGAAACAAATCAGCAAGAAAGCATGTTAGATATATTATAAAAGTGGTACAAATCTTAAGTGTTGTTTTTTTTGATTGGGATATGAGCCAACAGCAGAGACAGCTCATAGTTGAAATAATTAATTATGTTACCATCTAGGAAAATAAAAATTTGTTCTTTAAATATCTGTGGCCTTAATGATCCTAAAAAGCGACAGGTCCTGGGGAAACTCATGCAGATTCTACAGGTAGACATAGTGTGTCTACAAGAAACACATATTCCATGGCACAACAGAGGGCATCTAAAATCAATGGCTATGGAATTTGTAGTGTGCTTGAAACAAACGGGTATGAAAAGAGGAGTAGCGATTCTGAAAAGACGAGGGTTTGGAAGTATTCTCAAAGTAGCAGCTGATAAATGGGGTCGCTGGGCCATCTCAGTGATTAAAGTAGGCCAAACGAGGTTTACGCTTTGTAATGTGCACGGACCAAATTTAGATGACGCTGAGTTATTTAACTTTTTAAATTTAGAACTGGCCCAATGGACTGTGCCTATGGTATTATGTGGAGACATGAATATTAGTTTGGAAGCAACTGTGGATATTAGATCTAACTATGTGTATAAGGGTAGAAAGAGGATGGTGTTTAAGTCACTTCAGGCTTTGATTTTGGACCATGGTTTATATGATGTTTGGAATTCAAAATTCTCAGAGGATGATGGCTTTACTTTTTACTCCGCTCCCCATACAAAATTCGTATGACTGGATTATTTTTTTATTACAACTTTATTTTTGACAAGTGCTAATATTGAGATTCAACCCAAGCTGGTCTCTGACCATAATCCATTGATACTCGAGTTAGATCTTGACCAGGGAGAAAGGGAAGAACCTCAACAGTGGTCGTTTGATAGGAAATTATTGTTGGACGGTGAATACCGTCAAATTATGGCCAACAAGATACAGGAATTTTTTGAGAACAATAAAGGCACTGCCCCATACCGATTGTCTGGGATACATTTAAGTCTGTGGTCCGTGGTGAAACTCTAAGTTTTTCTAAATTTAAACAGAAACAGATCCTGTCAAAACATCGACAGGACTTCAATAAAGCGTTTATGGCTGAGAAAAAGTTGGCTGGGGCGATAAGGGTCGGGGCGGAAGTAGCTGTACTTAATCTAATCCAGAAGGAGCTTTCTATTTTCAGGTCTAGGGCTTATGCAACTATAGCTGACGATATAGCAGCTCAATTTGCTTTAAATAAGGAGGAAGCATATGAATTTGGTGACAAAACGGGCCGAATATTGGCCAAAAGGGTTCAGGAAAATCTGCCTATACAGATATTTCTAAAGTAAAAGATCTGCAGGGGGTGCTCCAAGAGACTAAGGAAGGCGTGCTGACCGCCTTTCAAGGATATTATCAGGATCTTTACATGGAGAATGTTGGAGAGGTTTCATCAGAGGAATATTTAAATGAATTAATCCCAACCACACTGACTGATATGCAAAAGAACAGCCTACAAGTGCCACCAGGATGGGGGAAATAGAGAGTGCTATATAAGAACTTGCCGAGGGGAAAGCAATGGGTCCAGATAACATCCCCTTAGAATTCTACCGTTTTTTTAGGGCCAGTATGAGAACAGAGTTGATTGAATCTGTTAAGAAGCTTTTAAAGGGAATCCTCCACAGTCCTGGTCTAATGCTATAATAGTAGTTTTTAAAAAGAAGGGTAAAAAAGATACAGAGACGGGGTCATATAGATCAATATCTTTATTGAATTCGGATAATAAAATGTATTCAAAGATGATAGCTAATAGGCTGAACGACATGATGCCGGGCTTGGTTTCATTGAGACAACATGGCTTTATACAACATAGGGAAACCACGGACCACATAAGACGAATTATCTCAATGTTGGATTGGGCGCAGGGAGAGAATTCTCCGGTTGGAGTGGCCCTGCTGGACGCTGAAAAAGCATTCAACAGGGTCTCGTGGAGTTTTTTGTGGCAGGTCCTGGTGAAGAAGGGGTTTCCAGATGCTTTAATTAAAGCAATAAAGGCATTATATAAAGAACCAGTTGCATTTATAAGGATAGCTGGGAAACTATCAGGGAAGGTATCGATTGAAAGAGGGACAAGGCAGGGCTGTCCCTGCTCTCCCCTCCTCTTTGCTTTATATATAGATCCTTTTATTTTGTCATTAGAGAGAAATTACGCTATTAAACCTGTTCTGATTCAAAACTCTGAATTCAAAATCTGTGCGTATGCAGATGACATCGCGGTTGTTTCAAACGACATTGCCAGTTCCCTTCCTAGTATTATAGAGGCTGCAGCGACGTTTGGTCGGATTTCCGGTTATAAGCTAAATGTAGCCAAGACCCAAATTATACATTCTGAAGCCGGCCGACCAGAAAATATCAACTGTGATCAAGAGGCCACGTATTTGGGTGTAAAACTTATGGCTAACGTTGATAACATCATTTCAGCTAACTTGGATCCAATAATTGTTTCCTTGAATAAAACATTGGAGAGATTAAACAACTTAAAATTCTCGTTGGTTGGACGCACTAATATATTGAAAATGCTTATTTTTCCAAATTTTTTATATATATTTCGAGCTATTCCTTTCTTAATACCTTCCCATTATTTTGCCCGAATAGATAGAATGTGCTCAAGATTTCTATGGGGATATCACCAAGCAAGGAGATCTTTTAAAAAATGTAACTTATCAAGGGAGAGAGGAGGCTGGGGCATTCCCAATTTTCAATTTTATCATTGGATAGCATTATTCCAACATATGGGGGTGCTGGTCTTATCAGATGACCCTATTGAAGAATTTTCTGTCCCTTCCATTTATGAGATGCTTTGGGGCGAAGAGGCTAAACAATGTTCGAATCGAATAGTGGAACCAAGCTATTATAAAAAGATTAAATTTAAAATATTCTACACTGCTTACTTGGTTTGGAGGATAATTAAGAAAAAATTTCGAATCTCCTGTAAGTTAACATTGTATACATCATTTCAGAAGTGCCCTCTCTACCCTGAAATATTTAAAGATCAGGTGATGTTAAGATGGTCAGAGCGGGGGGTGCGGGATTTGGGAGATTTGTTTCAGGGGAAGAGCTTTGCCTCCTTCGACTTTTTACTGGGCAAGTACAAGCTGCAGCGTGCTGACTTTTTTAAATATCTCCAGCTTTGGAGTTTCTGTGAAGAGAAGCTGTTAAGAAATATGTTTTTCTTAGATAAAATAGAGATCATCGAAGCAATGAAAGGAAGGACTAAAATGGGTCCTCTGTATCAATTTCTTTTGGCAACGGAGGAAGATGATCTTTTGCCCATAGAAAAGGAATGGCAAGAGAAGCTGGGTATAGAGGGAATTATGTTGGAAAAAAGTTTGGAGATAGCTACTAGTGTATTATTAAATGGCTCTCTTCAATCTCAACATTATATGTCGGTGTTTGACCTGTACTACACGCCAGCTAAATTAACAAACTGGAAGTCTGGTCGGGGGACCCATTGTAGCCGTTGTAATCTAAATGCTGCAGATACTATTCATGTTTTTTTCCTATGTCCAAAGCTCTCTAAATTTATAGGAGATATTGAGAGATATATTAAGGAAGGCTTGGGCATTTGGGTAAAACTAACTGCACAATTGGTTATATTCGGTGCGGAAGAAAGTATATTGAGCAAATGGTTGCCAGCAGAAGAAGCTCTTGTTTTTTTATGCATGTCTGTATATAGATTTTGTATTACTTCGCAATGGATTGACCCAGAACCACCAAATTTTGTAAAATGGCAAGCTAAATTACTGTCAATATACCATCTTGAATCTTCTTTGTATAAACTTAAGGGTATTAGACGGAAAATGTTTGGGTATAAATTATGGTTACCAATTGAGATTTGGATGGGGTAGTAAGATTCTGTTGGCTTTATTTATTTAATCATGCATTTTTCTTTGTGTCCTTTGCTGTTTTTTTGTCTTATAATTCACGGAGCTATAATGTATTCATCTGGGTACTTTTTTTCTTGTCTGTCTGCAGGTATAAAAACTCAATAAAAAAAAAAGGAAATTATACAGTTACAGTCTAAAGATGTTGTCGCATCGACAAATTGGAGCATACGAATGTTCTGATCGGTTATTATCAGCAAGTCTATATGCCAAATCTAGAACCATCATTCGGGTGAGTCTAGGTCTTGCTGCAACACGAAACCGAGTTTTGAAATCTGTACAAGAAATTGAGTATTTGGAGGAGAAAGAACCAGACAGTACAGATATTTTGAAGACAAACATGTTGGATACTTACTATCCAAATAGAAGTAGTCATCTTGAGAATGTTTGTCTCTATGAAGTTCTGCAAACCTATACTTTTAAGAGGAACGTCACAGAACACATCAATAAAGGTGTATATGCTGTAATTGGAAGTGAAGGCTGGCTAGTGAAACAAAGAAAAAGCCATTTGATTAATCATCGAAAATTGAGTTGTGAATCTCCAGACAAAAGGGAATTTTATTACTTAGCTCTTTTGCAACTCTTTAAGCCTTGGCGAAGAGAAGAGGAACTACTTGGAGATTTTCTTACTTATGAAGATTTGTTCAATGCAACCAAGGATACCATAGAATGTCCTGTTTTTTCAAATTATCTGCAAATGTTGAACGAGGAAATACAGCAAGAAGCTACAATTGCAGCAGAGATTGCTAGAGACAGTTCTCAAGACAGTCAGAGTTCTGTTTCATTGAGTCAGGATCCACTTGGTGGACCAAATATACAAAATGAAGCTGCCACTGCCATGGATGAAGTGGAAAGAGCCATGGAACAAGTTCAGGAGGATGTAGTTAACTTAGAAGATTTGGAAAAAGAACTAAACGTTGAGCAGAGGCAAATATATAACGAAGTCACAGAACACATTGAGCATGGTTTATCTCATGAGAAAAAAGAGTGCTCATGTACATCATTTATACCTGTTCGACTGTACGTGAGTGGAGAAGCAGGACCTGGAAAAAGTTTCCTGATTAAAGCAATTGCAACGTATCTGCAGAAAAGAACGGAGTCATTGTTGTCTTGTGTTGTTACCGCTCCAACTGGGTTGGCAGCACACAACATTAAAGGGATTACTTTACATCGCTTATTGATGCTGCCAGTAGAGCATGATAATAAATTACAATACCACAAGATATCTGGAGAAGCTTGTTGGGAAGTTTCAAGAGTCCTAAAGAAAATGAAACTTGTTATCATTGATGAAGTAAGCATGGTATCAAATGTAATGCTTGCTTTTGTGCATTTAAGAATGCAAGACATTCTTAAAACAGAGTATTATGTGTTATTTGGAGGCAAACACATCATCGTTTTTGGAGATCTACTGCAACTAACTCCAGTGAAAGGACAGCCAGTGTTTAAAATGCTTACACATGAAGATACCAGGAAGTGCCTAGGAAGCATTGGAAATGTTAACATATGGTTAAATTTCAAATATGCGGAACTGCTTCAAAATATGCGACAGCCGAAGGATGAAGATTACAAAAATATTCTACAAGATATAAGAATAGGAAAACTAACTGAGCATGGCAAAGAAGCTTTACATGGACGATTAATTTCAAATTTGTTTCCAAATGAAAATATTCTCCCAGAGAATATTTTTATGAAAATTCCTGAAAACAAATCTGTTATATGCTTGATGCCAACTCTGAAAGAATGTTCAAGCTTCAACAACAAAATGTTAAAGTTGGAAAATTGAGAGATTCTGAAACTGGAAGCTATTGATAAAATAGAACATGAAGGAGCAACTATTATTTTGTCTGAAAAGTTGAAATCAAAATTGGATTCTTTAGAGAAGACAATATCTAAAACTGCTGGTTTGGAAAAGACTCTGTATGCATCTTTAAATTGTCGTATAATGTTATGACGTAATTTACATGTGGAAAGAGGTTTAGTAAATGGAGCAATGGGTCATGTTGTTGATTTTGTGAATTACCGAAATAGAGATGGAATTGAATTTATAAAAATTAAATTTGATGGTATTGAAGAAGTACAACGAATCAGTCGTTGTTCTGCACAATTTTTGCTTGTGAAAGATTTATATGTCCGCCGAAAACAGTTTCCTGTTTCTTTGGCATATGCAGTGACTATTCATAAATCTCAAGGTTTAAGTGTAGATAGTGCTTTGGTGAATATTGGAAGTTCTGTGTTCAAGGAGGGTATGGCATATGTTGCTTTATCTCGAGTCAGAACTTTATCAGGATTGTACTTGATTGATTTTGATGAGACAAAGATTAATGCAGATCTAAATTGTGTAAAAGAATATTATAGGTTAAGAAGAGAGTATGTTCCAAATTTACCTCAATATCCTCTATTTGAAAAGCGTGTGGGAGGCCGAAAAAGAAGAAATGTGAAAAATTGTAGTGAAGTTGTAGCAAAAAGAAAAAAGGTAGCTGAACCAATAATTGTAAGCAGAAACGAAATGGATTCAGTTAAAGATGTTGTTGGATTTCAGTTTGAAAATAGTTCTGGTGTCAACTGCTATGCTAATGTAGTGGTTAATTTTGTTTTTTTTCTCCAAACTTTACAAGAACAGATTGCTGAAAATTGTGATCAAACATTTTGTTGTTTATTAAATTCTGTATTAGAGAAAAGTAGCAGTGATAGAACAAAAATACAAAGTGTTTCTGAAATTTGAAATGTTTTAGACATATGTTCTGGTCTAAATCAATTTTCACAGAATATTCAGCAAGATTGTCAGGAATTTCTAATGTATATGCTTGTTGTTTTGCAAGATGAATGTGTAGATGTAGAACATCTTTTTGGCCTTTCTTATAAATGGCAACATGACTGCGACAATTGTTCGTTTTCAAGTAGTACTGACATACACACTGAAAGATTTATATATTTAACATTACCAGACTGTAAAGCAGTGTCTTTCAATAATCTAGTTAGAGAAGCAAATCAAAGCATGGTCTGTACTCAATGTAAATCAGCAATGCTATCAACATTATTTATACAAAGATATGGACAGTATGTTATTTTAATGTTCCAACGATGTCGACCTGATGGAACTAAATTGACAACATTAATTAAAAATGTTGTGGCTTCTCAATTATCAATTTCAGGAAGAACCTTTACAACTGCAGCAATTATTTACCATGATGGTCCTTCAACAACATCAGGACATTACACAGCTTATTTAAAATGTCATAAAGGATGGAAACACTGTAATGATACTCAATTGACTTTCAAACAACGTTTGCCTTCTGACTTACAAAATTCTTACCTAGTGTTCTTACAACCGAAATTTTAGGGAAGGTAATTGGCCTATGAAGATTGCAGCAGTTAATATAGCTTAGTTTGCTGTTCAAAATTACTTTCCGAGTGAGAGTGATGAAGATAATTAAAAACATGTAGTTCTCATAGAGATAGTATATGTATATCACATAGTGTGTGCTGTGAGTATTATAGAAAATATTTATAAAAAGTAACCTAGAGGTGGAAATAAAACTATTGTTTCATAATGTAAAAGATGTTGGAGCTTTTCTTTCAGAAACTCGGGTAAATGAGAGATTAAGAATACTCTGGACTAATTTCCAAAGAAAAGGACTTTCCATATACTATTTGGCCTTGTGGAAAAGTAGATGGATCAAAAGTGAGTTTAGATATGTTTTTTCTAAATTTTACATTATTTATTAAAAGATTGTATGTTTTTTTTAAACACAATCATTTTGATTGTGTTTTTTTTTGCCCGCTGTTATATGATGAGTAGTATTGAAGTCACTGTTTTAAGTGAAATTCAATATATTCTGAGAACAGCAAAAATAAACCTATAACATGTTGTACAAATTATTTTGTATTTTCTATTATTAAATATATATATTATTCTCCCCTTCTCTTATGCTCACTCACCTATTTCCACCCTCTATCACTCCTCTTAACTCACCCTCACTGGCCTTTTTTCACTCTCCCTCAACTCCCTTCCCTTATTCCACTTTCCTCACTTTCCTCACTTATTCACATTCTCCACTCCTTCACGGCCCTTTCCCTCTCTTGTTATAGTTAGGAATTAGCATCTAAAAAAACCTATGAAATTCACTGAAAAAACCATGTCATCAGTGATGTCATTTGAGATGTCATCAGTGTTGTCATCAGTGATGTCATTTGAGATGTCATCAGTGATGTCATCAGTGATGTCACTGACCATGTCATGAATGATGTAATATGTGACATCATCAGCAGTGGATTGCGGACGCGCGAGTTATAGTGAGTCCAACTAACTATAACGTGGGAATTTCAATGGTTTTGTATGAGTAAAATGTTTAGCTAACTATAACTGGTGTGAAACCTATGGTTTTTTCAGTGAATTTCAAAGGTTTTTTAAATGCTAATTCCTAACTATAACAAATGTGAAACCTATGGTTTTTTCAGTGAATTTCAAAGGTTTTTTAGATGCTAATTCCTAACTATAACAATTGTGAAACCTATGGTTTTTTCAGTGAATTTCAAAGGTTTTTTAAAAGCTAATTCCTTTGTATTTTGAGTTTGTAACCTACAATTTTTAAACAGTTTTTTTTATTAGCTGTTTTTTATAACATATATATATATATATATATATGCTCACACAGGTTGTCCACAAAGGAGAGCCCACAGCAGGAAGGTAAGTTCTTAGCGTTTAATGATGCGAGCTGCAACCTCTCAGTTGGAAACATTTACCAACATAATCGAGTCCTGAAAGCCAACGCGTTTCGTGCGTCTCGCGCACTTCTTCAAAGGCAGACTCTAAAAGGGTGTCTCCATGCAAGCACCCGGCGCTGGAATCACTTAAAGTACTCGCCCCAGTGGGCGGGGCAAACCCGTAGCCTTCTGGTCTCAGTGGTTCTTGTAGCGCTGGGCAGTCTTTATTCAAGTGAATTTGCATGCGTGCAACCTCTATTAAAAGTTCATTAAAACCCCAGTGGGCTGGTGAGAAGTCCCAATATGAGAGAAAGCATCGTAAACCTCGCAGCACGCAGCTCCCTGCTCCTTGAATGCTGGCGTCGGTTGGTGCCGGCACAGACCGTGTCTCCACGGCGGGGCTTCATCCGCGGCCGGACTAGCCACTACAAATGCTCACACAGGTTGTCCACAAAGGAGAGCCCACAGCAGGAAGGTAAGTTCTTAGCGTTTAATGATGCGAGCTGCAACCTCTCAGTTGGAAACATTTCACCAACATATTCGAGTCCTGAAAGCCAACGCGTTTCGTGCGTCTCGCGCACTTCTTCAAAGGCAGACTCTAAAAGGGTGTCTCCATGCAAGCACCCGGCGCTGGAATCACTTAAAGTACTCGCCCCAGTGGGCGGGGCAAACCCGTTGCCTTTGGGTCTCAGTGGTTCTTGTAGCGCTGGGCAGTCTTTATTCAAGTGAATTTGCATGCGTGCAACCTCTATTAAAAGTTAATTAAAACCCCAGTGGGCTGGTGAGAAGTCCAAATATGAGAGAAAGCATAGTAAACCTCTCAGCACGCAGCTCCCTGCTCCTTGAATGCTGACGTCGGTTGGGTCCAGCACAAACCTCTCCGTTGGAAACATTTCACCAACATAATCGAGTCCTGAAAGCCAACGCGTTTCGTGCGTCTCGCGCACTTCTTCAAAGTCAGACTCTAAAAGGGTGTCTCCATGCAAGCACCCGGCGCTGGAATCACTGAGTGGCCACTTGATAAAGGCTATATGCCGAAACGCGTCTTCTTTGGTTGTTTAGTGCACAATAAAGTTTTTTTGTGCTGGACTTACCTGGTGTGCCGTTTTTTCCTGGGAACCAAATCACGAAGGTGAACGGAAACAGTGAAGCACACACAGCATGGTGACTGCTACCATCTACGGCATCAGCGCTGCTAGGCTGAGGATCGCGTAAGCAGTGTTTTTGGATATATATATGTAGGTAGTTATAGTTAGGACCTAGTTTCCATAGGAAATCTGCAACATTCTATTGGCAATAACTTTGGCGCCGGTGGACGAATCTTTGCAAATTTCTTAAAGAAGATGGCCCTCTCGGCTCCGCTCCTTCCCTGAAAGTTTGGGGGGGATTCGTCAAGTGGGGGCGGAGATAAAAGGGGGGTCCCAAAACGTGTTTTCCCCATGTTATTTTCCATAGGACGATTAGACACATGGCTACAGGCCGAATGGCTGAATGGAATTATAAGAAAGTTGGCAAAAAGGTAGAGTCGGGTTTGCAGATTACGCTTTTCTTTAAATGGTGTAAATCCCTCCAGTAGTTGCTGAGAAAATTAAAGTTGAAATCAATGATACATCTATAAGCGCGCGCGGGTGCGCGCACCCCTGTGCGCGAGCGGAATTCTGATTTGCTGTTGACCGCCATTTTGTCAGTGCGAGTCAACATATTGTAGAGAACAAAGGGGCAGAACATGGAAAGGGGGCAGGGTGGAGACTCCCTGCCTGCATAGGTTTTCTCAGGGGGTCCATTAAGAACCCCCAAGGCCCAAAAAAACATATTTTTTTCTAAAAAGTTGCGAGGTGCGCGCACCCGGTTGTGCACCTCGATTTACAAGAGTGTGAAAAACTACAGTGGAGATCGTGGAAAGGGGGCAAGGTAGAGACTCCCTGACCCCCTAGGTTTTCTTAGGGGGTCCATTAAGGACCCCCAAAGCCAAAAAAACCATTATTTTTTCCCTAAAAAGTTGCGAGGTGCGCGCACCCGGTCGCGCACCTCGATTTACGAGGGTCTGAAAAACTATAGTGGAAATTGTGGAAAGGGGGCAAGGTAGAGACTCCCTGACCCTCTAGGATTTCTCAGGGGGTTCCTGAAGGACTTCAACGGGCCCCAAAAAATATTTTATCGACAAAAAAAATACGGCGAGGTGCACGCACCGTGCGCGCACGTCGACAAACAAACAGAAAAAAAAATAGTTAAATAACATATTTGAGAGTTTAGATGTTGGTTGGCTCTAAAAAGAGCCGTTGTGTTTATAAAGTGTTTTTGGTACCTACAAGTAAGTACAGATGCAGAGTCGTAAATTCAAAAGGAAGACTCTATTCCCCTCATCTGTAAAATGTACACCATCTCTCCTATAGATGCCTTGTATGTTGTGGTATATAGAACCCATGCCATAGTCTCTGAGGAAAGCAGAAACAGACTTATTCACATGTTTCCTTGCTTTCTCAATCTGTGGGCAATATTGGTTGAACCAGTTCCATTTTTGTCTTTGGCATATATTTGAATATACAAAGGCAGTTTGTGGAAAAAGTGACATCAATAGCCCAAAGGTGTCTTTTAAAAGCATTTCCAGACCTACCCCAGTCAAAGTGCCCAGGTCATTTCCACCACAGTGCATAATAATGAGGTCAGGGTGTGGCAGATGTAAAAAGGATTTTATCAATGGCATCAATTGGTGACATTTTAATCCTCTCTGGTCAATCCACATAATATCCACATTTGGTAAATCAAGGTTGAGAAAGCATCTATTTTCTGCATACCTTTTACTCCAGTATATATAGCTGTGTCCTATGACCCAAACTTTTAGCATTTTGAAGGCAGATCCAGTAGTACTCAGATGGGCTCTGTAAGTGAAATGGCAGTTAGAAGCTGAGAGTTTAGAAAAAAATATGGAAGAGGTTCAGTGCACTTGAAAAACTAGAAATGATTGGTTGTTTTTTACAATTCAAGATTGAAAACTAGGGTGCATGCTAATGTTTTTTTTAAAAGGGAAATTGCTATTGGTTGAGAAAACATCATCAAAACTAACAAAGCAGTGGATAAGCAGGTGTATTTGAAGGACAAACAGCCTTGCTGGTTTTATTTGCAACATTCAGATATGAACTTCTGACCTGTGTCTTCAGCCAGGTGCAGTATGAGGTGTTACCATGGTAACAGGCAGAGAGGGCAGAGGGGGATGGTTGAAGTTTATGTGACTTTGAAAATATTGAAAGGTAGAACCAATTGAAATGTTAGTTTGATTTTGAATTTGTGTGGGAAGAAATTTTAATTGGTTATGTACATGAATATGGGTCTGAAATGAGAGGGGATCTGTGCCATTATTCTGAGGCTGCGGTGACAAAAGCATTATTCAGAGATTCTGCATAAGAAAATCTGGTTTGTGACTGCCACTGTTCTAAATCTTCAAAAGCATTTTTAAAGGTGAGCCTCTAACTCTTTTTTCACTGCATTTCTCCTTTTATTATGCCTTAGTCACTATAACTGTTTCACTCCCTCACAGTCTGTCACTGTCCTTATTTTTTCTCTCTCACTGTTTTCTTTTCTTTCCACTACTCTTCCATTTCTTTCCTCTCTCTATAAATGATTTCCTCTCACTTACTACTTTTTACTTTCTCTTATTATGTTTTATTCCATACTCCTCTTCCCTCATCCTGATATCTAATCCCTCACTGTTACTGCTTTTCATTCACTCTCAGTACTTTTTCCTTATTCTCCTTCCTCACTTTCTTTCCTTCAACTCTCTTTCTTGACTTCTTCACTTCATCTCAGTTATTCCTTTTCATTTATTCGTTCTCTTTACTTTTTCCCTCTTTTTCTTCCTTATAACTGTTAGAATTTTCAGATTCTCCAGCGCCGGGACGCTTACGGGCAGCTGTGCGCTTTACAAGTCCAACACATTTACATTGTCACCTTGTAGTTTTGTAACCATTTTTGGTATACTGTAGAAAGGCAATAGAAAATGTTTTAAGAGCAGATAGTAATTATTTTACTGATTTGCAAGCTATACTGTCATGTGTCTAAGATCACACTGTGAGTCAAGCTTGATTTTAAATGAATCTGGATGAATAATTTGCTTAGTTGATGTGTTTAAAAATATGGGAATACATGTATTCTTGAAGTCAGTTAGGCTTTAGTATATGTATTGCTAGAGAATCTTAGGCAGCATGTCTGTCATGCCCATATAGGCTCTGTGCTGTGCAATAAAGATCCAGGGTGTGCTGTTGAAATGAAAAATGAATGTTATGTCTTGCTTATATATATGGTCAGTTTTTTGGCATTAGAGATGGTGAGATGGTATGAGCACAGACACACATAGTGCAAGCAGAGACAGACATGGTAGATTACATTTAAAATCCTGGTGAAAAACTTTAAAAGTGCTCATTTTACTAAAACCATTTATAACAGTCATTTCTTTAACACAGAGAACACAGCCCATTTGTTGAATATAAGACAGATTTGTTGGCATGAGCTGGAAGCCATTTTGTATTTCTGGCAGCCATTTTCTTTCCCATGTGCTCTCTCCTACCTTTCTGTTAACTGTCCTTGTAGCCTGTCTAGAGACAAACTATGTTTAACATACTCCACTTCACACATGCCCAGAAGGGCCTAACTAACAGAATGCACCTTCTTCTGTAGTATAACTCTCAGACTATTTTGACCAGGATCACAGAGAGTGTCAGGGTGAAAGAAAGAATTATATATGCACGTTTCTCTGTAATCTGTAAAGATGGTGCAGAGAGACAGTGAGATGGTATGAGCACAGACACACATAGTGCAAGCATAGACAGACATGGTAGATTACATGTAACATCCTGGTCATGTGTCTAAGATCACACTGTGAGTCAAGCTTGATTTTAAATGAATCTGGGTGAATAATTTGCTTAGTTGATGTTTTTAAAAATATGGGAATACATGTATTCTTGAAGTCAGTTAGGCATTAGGATATATACTGCTAGAGAATCTTAGGCAGCATGTCTGTCAGGCCTCTTAGTTCCCAAATAGGCTCTATGCTGTGCAATACAGATGCAGGGTGTGCTGTTGAAATGAAAAAGGAATGTTATGTCTTGCTTATATATATATGGTCTGTTTTTTGGCATTAGAGACGATGAGATGGTATGAGCACAGACACACATAGTGCAAGCAGAGACAGACATGGTAGATTACATGTAAAATCCTGGTGAAAAACTTTAAAAGTGCTAATTTTTCTAAAACCATTTATCACATTCAATTCTTTAACACAGAGAACACAGCGCATGTGTTGAATATAAGACAGATTTGTTGGCATGAGCTGGAAGCCATTTTGTATTTCTGGCAGCCATTTTCTTTCCCATGTGCTCTCTCCTACCATTCTGTTAACTGTCCTTGTAGCCTGTCTAGAGACAAACTATGTTTAACAAACTCCACTTCACACATGCCCAGAAGGGCCTAACTAACAGAATGCATATACTTCTCTAGTATAACTGTCAGACTATTTCGACCAGGATCACAGAGAGTGTCTGGGTGAAAGAAAGAATTATATTTGCACGTTTTTCTTTAATCTGTAAATATGGTGCAGAGAGACGGTGAGATTGCCTCTTGATTTAAAGAAAAACATTGAGACAATTGGTGTTGAAAATGTGGAAGAGGAACCTCTAGTTATTCTAGTTAATGGCGTGCCTACAAAGAGTAAGAAAATCTGGCAAGATTTAGTGGATGTTAGAAAAGTAAAAAAGGCAACGTTGTATTATACTATAAAAATGTATACGTAGGAGAAGAGGAAACCATTGTAGAAGAGGATAATGATTTGTCAGCTGGACAAATTGAAAAAGTGGTTGTGTCTAACCCTGGGCGTAGTGAGCGTAGTGGGGCTTCGCGAAGCTACGCAAAGTGGGCAAGAAACTACGCCCACCTGCGCACTGCGAGAAATGCGCATGCGCGGGCGGCCACGCATGCGCATTAGGGTTCAAGACGCGCACTGAAAAAGACGAGGGAGCCCCGGGACGCGCGCGGACCAGGTAAGTGGTTTTAAACTTATTTAAACATTGAAGGGGGTATTTACTGAGGGCGGGAGGGAGGCGGGTGGCGGGCCAGCTACGCTCGTCCACGGAGCATGCGTAGTGCCGGCTACTACGCCCGCACTGCAAAATGCGTAGCAGACGGCACTACGCATGCTCCGTGGACGGAGCGTAGCTGCCCGCCCACCCCTAGTTGTGTCCAGAAGTGAAGACATTTATGAACATTATAGTGTTCATCCACTGCATTCCAAAGAAGCAATGGGGAATGCTATTGAATTATTTTGGATGAAAAAAGCAAAAGGAAGTCCCATTAGTGTATGGGAAGAAAGCTTGGAAGCTCGTTGTTTTCCTCAGTTATTTCCAACAGGTGAAGGTGCACGATATGATGACCGACATATGCAGATTCCTGCATCTGAACATCAAGATTATATGCAGAAGATTCGAGGTTCCGTCACTGTATTCCATATTTGTTTCATCTTCTGTTTGAGAGTGACTTGTCTGGACTTTCTTATGCAGTGAACCATATACTAAAAAGTGGAGTACATCTGCAAAATGTTTCGGCAAAGGACTTTATGAATAAAGTCCAACAGAAAGACAGTGTTTTGGAATCTCAGCTAATTAATCTCATGGCATGTCAGCATGGTACTAACGAGTATTGGTACCGTCGTCATGGGGATTTGAAATATATGCTAAGAAACTTAGGAGCTCCTACATGGTTTCTTACTCTAAGCTGTGCTGAGTATGCTTGGGAAGATTTACTTGAATTTCTTCGAGAGGCAAATGCAAACATAGAAAATATAGAGTACAAGACACCTGGAGAACTGTGCTCTTTGGATCCAGTTAATGTATGCAGGTATTTTAATCATAGATTTGAAGCTGTGATGTCTTTTATTACAAACAAAAAAAAACTCCTCTTGGCGAGGTATCAAGCGAGAGGTGCTCCTCATATTCATATGCTATTATGGATCAAAGATGCTCCCAAGTTTGGAACAGACTCAGATGACACTGTAATGTCTTTCATTGAAGAATATGCAACATGTGATATACGCAAAAGTACAAAAGATAAGGACTTAAGAGGAAAAGTCTTACGATTTCAAAGCCATCGTTGTGGCAAATACTGTCGACGAAAGTTCAAATCAAGGGATAAATTCTATTTCCACGACCAGTAATTTCAAAAGGAAGAGTGAACAATTTTATGTCATCTTTGCGACATACTGGTACAAGAAGATCACCAAAAAATACCTACAATTTAAGAAGAAGTGAAGAATCAAAATACATAAATGACTATAACCCAGTCATTTTGTCCATGTGGAATGCTAACATGGATATTCAATATGTTGCAGACAACTCTATTGCTGTGGCTCGATATGTAACGTCTTACATCACCAAATCTGAAAAGACGGAACTAAAGGTAATGTGGGAAGAAATTTCTCATGAAAAGAGTCTAAGTAAGAAATTGTATAGCTACAGTTTGAAGATGTTGTCTCATCGAAAAATTGGAGCATATGAATGTTCTGATCGATTATCATCTGCAAGTCTATATGCAAAATCTAGAACAATCATTTGGGTGAGTTTAGGTCTTGCAAGAACACGAAACCGAGTTTTGAAACCTGTTCAAGAAATTGTATATTTAGCAGAGAAAGAACCAAACAGTACAGACATTCTGAAGACAAACATGTTGGATACATACTATCCAAATAGAAGTAATCAGCTTGAAAACGTTTGTCTGTATGAAATACTGCAAAGCTACACTTTTAAAAGGAACATTACAGAAGATATCGATAAAGGTGTATATGCTGTGATTGGATGTGAAGGATGTCTGGAGAAACAAAGAAAAGGACATTTGATTAATCACCGAAAACTGATTTGCGAAACTACTGACAAAAGGGAATTTTACTACTTAGCTCTTTTGCAACTCTTTAAGCCATGGCGTACAGAAGAGGAACTACTTGGAGACTTTGACAGTTATGAAGATTCATTCAACGCATCTAAAAATAGTATAGAATGTCCTGTTTTTAGTAATTATCCGCAAATTTTGAACGACAAAATACAGCAAGAAGCAACAATTGCAGCGGAGATTGCTAGAGACAGTTCTCAAGACAGTCAAAGTTCTGCTTCGTTGAGTCAAGATCCACTAGGACAACCAATTATCCAAAATGAAGCAGCCACTGCCATGGATGAGGTGGAAAGAGCAATGGAACAAACTCAAGAGGATGTAATAAACTTAGAAGATTTGGAAAAACAACTAAATCTTGAGCAAAAACAAATACATTATGAAGTGACAGAGCAGATTGAGCATGGTTACCACGGAAGCCACTGACGAAGGAGGAAGCACTGAGGTGTGGGGGTTGATTGGACCCTCTGTACCCTTCGCCCAGCTTGGCTCATGGGGCATTGTCTCCTCATTCAAAAAGCTTATATCATCAGTATTACTGACCGAGCTTTTTCACGTGTATCTATAAAGTCTATCCATACACATTGATCAAACATAACACTCTCTATCTGTGGGAGCGCATTAGTGAGTGACAGGGGGATCTATATTCCCGGTCCTGACGAAGGGGCATGTCGCCCCGAAACATGTTGACCCACACAGGAGAGCAAGACTAGTAACCCGTTCTTGCCCTCCGCCTCACCCCTTTTAACGATACCAGCCAGTGCCTATTAAATAATTTTTTCTAAACACCAGGCCAGGTATCTTTTAATTTCACTGTTTATCACTCCTGACCCCACTGACACTCACTCCATCATCACTCACATAGCACTCACAATAAAAAGGTGCTCCGGCGTAGTCGCTTGTCGCAGCACTGCCCCGTCCCGCAGCGGGGGCGGGAAGACCCCGATGATGAAGCATGACACCAAGGGCCCTTTTGGTGTGTGAGGGGTATTTTAACACACTGAGTATATTCCAACAACATCGGAATATGTACTAAATATTTTTTTCAGGTGGTCTCTGTTGATTATTCATGAGCATGGTTTAAGTCATGAGAAAAAAGAATGCTCATGTATGTCATTTCAACCTGTCCGACTATACGTGAGTGGAGAAGCCGGAACTGGTAAAAGTTTTCTAATTAAAGGAATTGCAACATATCGACAGCAAAGAACTGAGTTGTCACTCTCCTGTGTTGTCACTGCTCCAACTGGGTTGGCAGCACACAACATTAAAGGGATTACTTTACATCGTTTATTGATGCTGCCAGGAGAACATGAAAATAAATTAGAATACCACAAGCTATCTGGAGAAGCTTGTTGTGAAGTTTCTAGAGTCCTTAAAAAAATGAAACTTCTCATTATTTATGAGGTAAGCATGGTATCAAATTTAATGCTTGTCTTTGTGCATTTAAGAATGCAACAAATCCTTAAAACAGAGTATGATGTGTTATTTGGAGGCAAACACGTTGTCGTTTTTGGAGATCTACTGCAGCTAACTCCTGTGAAAGGACAGCCAGTATTTAAAACAGTTACACATGAAGACACCCGAAAGTGCCTGGGAAGTATTGGAAATGTTAATATATGGTTGCATTTCAAATATACAGAACTCATTCAAAATATGCGACAGACAAAGGATGCTGATTATGGAAATATTCTTCAAGATATAAGAATTGGAAAACTAAGTGAACATGGCAAAGAAACTTTACAGGCACGATTCCTTTAAAGTTTGTTTCCAAATGAAAATGTTGTGGCAGAGAATATAGATAGTAAAGTGGCAGAAGATAAGTCAGTTATATGCTTGATGCCAACTCTACAAGAATGTTCAATCTTCAATGAAAAAATGTTAAAGTTAGAAAATCAAGAAATTAAGAAACTGGAAGCTAAAGATAGAATAGAGCATGAAGGAAGTACTATTATTTTGTTAGAAAGGTTGAAGTTAAAATTGGATTCTTTAGAGAAATCAATATCTAAAACTGCTGGTTTAGAAAAGAATCTGTATGTATGTTTAAATTGTCGGATTATTTTACAAAGAAATTTACATGTGGAAAGAGGTTTGGTGAATGGAGCAATCGGTAATGTTGTTGGTTTTGTGAATTACCCAAATAGAGATGAGATTTAATTTTTAAAAATCAAATTTGATGGAATTGAAGAGGTACAAGTCAGTCATTGTTCAAATCGATGTTTGCTTGTGAAAGATTTATATGTCTGACGAAAACAGTTTCCTGTTTGTTTGGCATATGCGGTGACTATTCATAAATCTCAAGGTTTAAGTGTAGATAGTGCTTTGGTAAATATTAGAAGTACTGTGTTCAAAGAGGGTATGGCCTATGTTGCTTTATCTCGAGTTAGAACTTTATTTTGATGAGACAAAGATTAGCGCAGATCTAAATTGTGTGAAGGAGTATAACAGGTTAAGAAGAGAATATGCTCCAAGTTTACCTCAATATCCTTTAATTGAAAAGCGTGTGGTAGGACGAAAAAGAAGATATGAGAAAAAATGTAGTGAAGTGGTAGAGAAAAGAGAAAAAGTAGATGAATCTGTGATTTGAAGCAAAAAGAAAAAGGATACTACTGAAGAGGTTGTTGGATTTCAGTTTGAAAACAATTCTGGTGTCAACTGCTATACAAATGTAGTGGTTAATGTTGTTTTTTTTTCTTGAAACTTTACAGCAACAGATTGTTGAAAATCGGGACCAAACATTTTGTTGTTTATTGAATTCTGTGTTTGAGAAATGTAGCAGTGATAACACTAAAATAGAAAATATTTTTGATATTCTAAATGTTTTAGACATATGTGCTGGACTAAATCAATTTTCTCAGAATATTCAGCAAGATTGTCAGGAATTTCTAATGTTATGCTTGCTGTTTTACAAGATGAATGTGTAGATATTGATAGTCTTTTTGGCCTTTCTTATAAATGGCAACATGACTGCGACAATTGTTCGTTTTCAAGTAGTACTGACATACACACTGAAAGATTTATATATTTAACATTACCAGGCTGTAAAGCAGTGTCTTTCAATAATCTAGTTAGAGAAGCAAATCAAAACATGGTCTGTTCTCAATGTAACTCAGAAATGTTATCAACATTATTTATCCAAAGATATGGACAGTATGTAATTTTAATGTTCCAACAATGCAGACCTGATGGAACAAAATTGACAACTTCAAATAAAAATGTTGTGGCTTCTCAACTATCAATTTCTGGAAGAACCTTTGTAACTGTAGCAATTATCTTCCATGATGGTCCTTCTACAACATCAGGACATTACACAGCTTATTTAAAATCTCCAAAAGGCTGGACACACTGTAATGATACTCAATTGACTTTTAAAAAACGTTTGCCTTTTGACCTACCAAATTCTTACCTAGTGTTTTTGCAACCCAAATTTTAGGAAAATTAATTGGCCTAGGAAGATTACTGCTATTAAGAAAGGATACTCTGTTGTTCAGAATTATGTTGTGAGTGAGGGTGAGCAAATTATAAATAAACCTTGTATTTGAGATAGTGATAGCATCAGGTAGAGGTTTTACTAATGTTAGATGGTAGAGAACACGTTGGAACTTTTGATTCTAAAGGTTGGGAAAAGAAAGGTTAAGAGTACAATTAAGTAATTTGCAAACTAAGGACTTTACACATACTATTTGGCCGTGAGGAGAAGTATCTCAGAACAAAATGAATACTTCGGGAAAATGTTGTTAAAAGCATGCTTGTATGGAAGTTTATTTAGAGGGTATAAAAAATAAGTGATATTATTTTATTACTTTGTGATTGTTGGAGATGTAGCATATTTAAACAAGAAATTGCGAATTAGAGAAAAACATTTAAGATATGTTTTGTTTTTTAATATTTACATTATGTATTCAAATGTTGTATGTTTTTTTTTAAACACAATCTTTTTTTTGCCCGCTGTCACATGATGAGTAGAATTGCACTCACTTTTTTAAGTGAAATTCAATACATTCTGAGAACAGCAAAATAAAATATTTAAAATATTGAACAAATTATTTTGTATTTTGTATTGCGAAATATACATTATAACTGAATTGTTTCTTCTCTTCCACAGATATTATATTTATAAGGTAAGTACGACAAACAAACAAAAATATTTTAAGAACCTCTTACTTATCTTTCTCTCTTTCCTCACCCTTCTATCACTTCTGTCACTGTCACTGCCTTTCACTCAATCTAAGTCATATTCTCCCATTTCATATTTTCTTCTCTGTTCATCATTGTCATTCCCTTTCTCCTGCTCCTATTTCCTAAGTTTCACTTATTTTCTTTCGCTCACTCCATCTGTCAATCCCTTTCCTTTATTCCCCTTTCTTCAATGTCTTTTGCTAATTTTCATACCTTGAGTCTCTCACTTTTTTCACTCCATTTCTCTCTTCCTCTCTTTCTTTTTCTCACTCAGTCTAACCACTTCATTTCATTTCAGTCACACACTCTACCTCTCTTTGTCTTTCACTTACTCTCTTTCTATCTCTCTCTGTCATCCTTCCTCTCTTTTCCTTTCTATTTTTTTCACTCATACTTTCTTTTCTATTATTAAATATATATTATAACTCAATTGTTCTTTTCTTCCATACATAGTATATTTTTTAAAGAAAATATATTATAAAGTTACCATTATTTATAAGGTAAGTTTCACAAACAAAAAATATTTTTTCATTAGTATCTTACTTTTCTTTCTGTCTTTCACATTCTTTAATATCACTTTTTCTAACCTTCTTTTACTGATCTTACTCACCTTTTCTTGTTTTCATTACTGCCCTTCATTCACCTCTACTCTCCAAAAGTACTCTTCCTTCACCATTGTCTTACTTATGTTTCCTTTTTCCTTAATCACTTCCTTGTGTTGCTGTATAGCTCAATCTCTTCTCACTCCCCCTAACTTTCTTTCTATTACATCATCCCTCAGTGACCTTCAGTCACTCCACTTCTTTTATTCCTTCACTCCATTTTGTTCACTACCCTTCCTTAATTCTCTTTCTCACTATCTTTTGCTTCATCCATCTCTAAATCTCTTCCACAATTTTAGTCACTATAACTCAATTTTTCTCTCACTCACTCCCCACTTCTCATTTTCACTTACCTCCCTTTTATCATCCTCATACCCCTTCCCTCACCATCACTCCACTTCTCTTAACCTTCACTCCCCTTACCCTACTCTATTTCCCTCTCTCCGTCCCTTACACCCCTTCCATGTCTCTGCCCCACTCCCCTTCTCTCACCCACCCTCCCTCACTCTCTTTCCCTAAGTGCCCTTCCCTTACTTTTTCACTCCTCTTAACTCACTCCCCTACCCTTACTCTCTTTCTTTTAGTCACTGTTTGTCTCACCTTTCCTCACTCATCATACTCTCCTTTCCTCACTCACCATACTCTCCTTTCCACACTCATTCCCTCAGTCCCCTCCTCTCCTTCACTCAGTCATTTTAGTCATTCATTTATACACTACACATTCTCTCCCTCTCTCTCTCTCCCTCACCCTTCCTTTCCTTCACTCCTACTTTCTTTTGTATTGTGAAATATATATTATAACTCCATTTTTTCTTGTCTCCCACAGATACAATATAATGTGACATTATTTATAAGGTAAGTATGACAAAAAAATATCTTTTCATCACTCTAATATTTATTTTTCTCTTATTTCCTTTCTTCACTCTCTCTCTAACTCACCTTCCTTTTGTTTATGTTATTCCTCTTCCATCATTCTCTTTACTCCTCTATATTCACCTTTACATTCCTTCTCTCACCATCAGTACTCTTCCTTCACCCTGAAGTACCTTATCCAACTCCCTCTTTCCCCTCTCTGTCCCTCACTTCTCTTTCATATCTTCCTCCATCACTACCCTTGTCTTGCTGTATTGATCAGTCTCTTCTCACTCTCCCGTTACTCATCATCACTCACTCTCTTTCAGTCTCTGCACTTCTTTCACTCTCTTTCATTCACTTCATCCGTCAGTCCCTTTCCCTTACTCTTCTTTCCTCATTTACTTTTGCTAACTCCCTTTCCTTTAGTCTCTCACTTCTTTCACTTAATTTCTCTCTCTCTCTCTCTCTCTCCCTTTGTCTCACTCAGTCTAATCACTTCATTTCCTGTAAGTCACTTGCTCTCCCTCTCTTTCTCTCTCACTTTCTCTCTCTCTTTCTCTCTCCCTCACACTTCCTCACTTTCCGTTTCTGTTTCCTTGTCTTCTACTTTTATCTATTACGAAATATATATATTATAACTACATTTTTTCTTTTCTTCCACAGATAGCATATTTTAAAAAAAATATACCATAAAGTTGTCATTATTTTTAAGGCAAGTTTGACAAACAAAAAATACTTTTTCATCACTCACTTACTTTTCTTTATGTCCTTCCCATTCTTTAATCTCTCTCTTACTAACCTTCCTTTACTCATGTTACTCACCTTTTCTCGTTGTGATTAGTGCCCTTCATTCACTTCTACACTCCTTTTCTCACCAAAAGTACTCTTCGCTCCCCATAACTGACCTTGTGTAACCCTCTCTTTCCACTGTCTGTCTCTCACTTCTGTTTTCTATCTTCCTCAATTACTCCCTTGTATTGGTGTATCGCTCAATCTGTTCTCACTCCCACCTTACTCTCTTTCAAATACATCATCTGTCACTGACCTTCAGTCACTCTACTTCTAACACTCCTTCACTCCTTTTTGCTCACTCTCCTTCCGTTATTCCCTCTTTCACTCCCCTTTCCTCCATCTATGTCTAAATCTCTTCCTCTGTCTTAGTTACTATAACTGTTTTATTCTTTCACACTCCCTCAGTCTCCTTCTGTTTGTCTCATTCACTTTCTCTCTCTCTCTTTTTCCTTTTCTTTTGTCTCTTTACATAAATACTTGTCTTTCACTAACTTCTTTTTCGTTTCTCTTAAAATGTTTCTTTTTTAATCTCTGACCTCCCATTACACTTATATCCCTTCTCTCACTGTCACTGCTCTTCACTCAATCTGAGTTGTGTTCTCCCATTTCATATTTTCCTCTCTGTGCATCACTGTCATTCCCTTTCTCCTGCTCTCATTTCCTAGCTTTCCCTCATTTTCTTTCGCTCATTTCATCTGTCAATCCCCTTCCCTTATTCCCCTTTCCTCAACCTCTTTTGCTAATTTTTATTCTTTTACTCTCTCGCTTCTTTCAGTTCATTTCTCTCTCCCTTTCTCCCTTTGTCTCACTTAGTGTAATCACTTCATTTCTTGTAAGTCACTTGCTCTCCCTCTCTTTCTCTCTAACTCTCTCTCTCTCTTTCTTACTCCCTCACCCTTCCTCTCTTTCTCTTTCTGTTTCCTTCACTCCTATTTTCTTTTGTATTGTGAAATATATATTTTAACAACATTTTTTCTTTTCTTCCACAGATAGTATATTTTTTGAAAAAATATACTATAAAGTTGTTATTATTTATAAAGTAAGTTTGACAAACAAAAAATACTGTCTCATCAATCTCTTACTTTTCTTTCTCTCTTTCACATTCTTTAATCTCTCTCTTACTAACTTTCCTTTACTGATCTTACTCTCCTTTTCTTGTCATTACTGCCCTTCATTCACGTCTACACTACTTTTCCCTCCAAAAGTACTCTTCCTTCACCATAACTGACCTTGTCTAACTCCCTCTTTCCACTGCCTGTCTCTCACTTCTCTTTCCTATCTTCCTCAATCACTACCTTGTATTGCTGTATCGCTCAATCTGTTCTCACTCCCCCCTTACTCTCTTTCTATTACATCATCCCTCACTGACCTTCAGTCACTCCACTTCTCTCCCTCTTTCTTTTCCTTTTCCACACTCCCCTTCCTTTATTGTCTCCCTCATTCTCCTTTGCTTCATCCGTCTCTAAGTCTCTTCCTCTGTCTCAGTCAGTATAACTGATTTACTCCTTCACACTTCTTCACTCTCTCTTTGTTTGTCTCTCTTACTGTCTGCCTCTCTCTCCACCAGTCTTCCTTTTCTTTTCTCTCTCATTCCATCAATCCGTCTCTCTTACTCACTATTGTTTCCTGTCTCTTAATATGCTTCTTTTTCTCTCCCTGTCACTGCCCTTCACTAACTCTCACTCATCTTCTCCTACTTCATATTCCTATCTCTGTGCATCACTCCTATTCTCTTTTACCTGCTTCTATTCTCTCACTCCCCCTTACTCTCTTTCCCTCACTCCATCTGTCATTCCTCTTCCCTTACTTCATTTTCCTCATTCACTTTTGCTAACTCCCATTTGTTTAGTCCCCCACTCCCCTTCACTCCATTTAACTCTCCCTCTCTTCGTCTGTGTCACTCAGTATAACCGCCTCACTCCCTCTCACTCACTTGCTCTCCTTCTCTTTCTCCCTCATTCTCCTTCCCTCACCCTCATACCCTTTCTGTAACTGTCACTGCCCTTTATTCACCGTCACTCCCCTTCCCCTACTACCTTTCCTCCTGTCTCTCTGTCACCCCGGTTGTCTTTTCTGCTCTCTTTCCCTCACTCTCCCTCACTCTACTTCACTCGTTTAAATCCTCAGTCACATTCCCTCACTACGCTTTCCAAACTCCCTCCATTCCCTCACTCAATTTCTGTCTCCCTCACTCCCCACTTCTCACTTTCACTTACCTCCCTTTTATCATCCTCATACCCTTTCCCTCACCATCACTCCACTTCTCTTACCTTCACTACCCTTACCCTACTCTATTTCCCTCTCTCCGTCCCTTACAATCCTTCCCTGTCTCCGCCCTGCTCTCCTTCTTTCACTCCCGCTCCCTTACTCTCTTTTTCTTAGTGCCCTTCCTTTACTTTTTAACTCCCCTTAACTCACTCCCCTACCCTTAGTCCCTTTCTTTTAGTCACTCTTTGACTCACCTTTCCTTACTCACCATACTCTCCATTCTTCACTCATTCCCTCAGTCTCTTCCTCCTCTACACTCAGTCATTTCAGTCATTCATTTATTCACTACACATTCATTCAAACAAATAATGACACATTGTGTTAGAAATACAGCTATTTTTGGAGAAGTGAGTTAGTTCTGAAAATAACTTTTTTTTTGTTTTGTTGTTTTATATATTTTTTTCTTTTTTGAAAGTTTTATATATATATATTTTTTCAAACGGGAGCAGGATTCTTCAACTGCAAAACTGTTCAACAGGAACAAAATAGATCCAAACTTAAAAAAAAATTCATCTTCTCTGGGAGCATTGGTGTTCATTAATTCTCCGCTCAATCAGAGTGAGGCTCTGCTCCCGATACACAATAATTTCAAAGCATTTGTTGCATCTCATGTGCACTTTTCTGAAGAATGATCTTAAGTCCATTTCTGCAGTGGATGGAGATGCAGATGGTCCTGCTGATGATGTGCTGGCCACAGCTGGTGGCATTTGTGTGGCCAGGGCTCTTGTTGATGCCTGTGCAAATTGCACAGGGTGCACTTGTCTAACATGCCTTATCATTGTGTGTATTGAGAAGGAGTATTTTTTTGAAGGGTTTCCCCTTGAGAGAACAGTGCCACATATAGTGCATGTGACTTTCGGGGCATTCACTTTTTTTAGCCCTTCTGGTATAGTAAAAAATTTCCAAATGAATGATTCCTTCCCTTTTCTTGGAGGTAGGCGATATTCTTCCTCAGAATCAGAAGATGAATGCTGTCTTTCTGACATTTCTGAAAATTCTCAGGAAAGTGGAAAAGCTCCTTCTCCCACGAGAGTGAAACAGATAGTGAGGGAAGTGGGTGGGGTTTTTGAAGATTCTAGAACAGAAACTACTATGAACCAATGAAAAGTGTTGTTTTCGAGTCACATGACTTGACGTGCGCGCTCGGGTGCGTGCACGTGGTGGGCGCTCCCGGGCGCACACGTCGCTTCAAAATGGCGTTTTGCCCGATTTTCATAAAAGTTACAAAACATGAAAAGGAGGCAAGCTAGAGACCCCCTGACCCCCTAGACCTTCTCAAGGGGTCCCAGAAGAACCCCGACGGTGGGCGCTCCCGGGCGCGCACGTCGCTTCAAAATGCGTTTTGCCCGATTTTCAAAAAAGTTACAAAACGTGAAAAGGAGGCAAGGTAGAGACCCCCTGACCCCCTAGACCATCTCAGGGGGTCCCAGAAGAACCCCGACGGGCAAAAAACCCCTTTTTTTCTTTTTAAATCGCGAGGTGCGCAGACCCGGTCGCGCACCAAAATTGCGAGGTGCGCGCACCCGGCGGGCATGCCTAAAAAAAACTATTTTTATTATTATTATTATTATTTCATTATTATCTAAGAAAACACCTGAATATATTAAATTTTTTTAAATCATATTTTATTTAATGTGCACCATACTTTCAATCAATCAATCAATCAATGACATTTATAGAGCGCGCTACATACCCGTAGGGTCTCAAGGCGCTGGGGGAGGGGGGGTGCCGCTACTGCTCGAACAGCCAGGTCTTCAGCTTCCTCCTGAAGGAGAGGTGGTCCTGGGTCAGGCGAAGGTCGGTCGGGAGGGAGTTCCAGGTCTTGGCGGCCAGGTAGGAGAAGGACCTTCCTCCTGTGGTCGCTCTTCGGATGCGGGGGACGGCGGCGAGGGCGTGGTTGGCTGATCGGAGGTGGCGTTTGGGAGCGTAGAAGTTGATTCGGCTGTTGAGGTAGCTCGGGCCTTGGTCGTGTAGGGCTTTGTGTGCGTGGGTGAGGAGGCGGAAGGTGATTCTTTTGTTGACGGGGAGCCAGTGAAGGTCTCTCAGGTGTCCGGAGATGTGGCTGGTTCGTGGGATGTCGAGGATGAGTCTGGCCGCGGCGTTCTGGATCCGCTGGAGTCTCTTTTGGAGCTTGGCGGTGGTACCGGCGTAGAGGGCGTTGCCGTAGTCCAGTCGGCTTGTGACGAGGGCCTGGGTGACGGTCTTCCTGGTCTCGGTGGGGATCCACCAGAAGATCTTCCGTAGCATGCGTAGGATGTTGAAGCATGATGAGGAGACGGCGTTGACTTGTCTGGTCATGGAGAGGGAGGAGTCCAGGATGAAGCCCAGGTTGCGTGCGTGGTCCGTCGGTTTGGGTGCGGTGCCCAGGGTGGGAGGCCACCAGGAGTCGTCCCAGGCGGAGGGTGAAGAGCCCAGGATGAGGACCTCCGTCTTGTCGGAGTTCAGTTTCAGGCGGCTGGTCGTCATCCACTCGGCTACCTCTTTCATCCCTTCGTGTAGGTCGGCTCTGGCGGCGGCTGGGTCGTTGGTCAGGGAGAGGATCAGCTGGGTGTCGTCGGCGTAGGAGATTATGCTGAGGTTGTGTTGGCGTGCGATGGCCGCGAGGGGGCTCATGTAGACGTTGAAGAGGGTCGGGCTCAGAGAGGATCCTTGAGGGACGCCGCAGATGACTTCGGATGCCTCTGACTTGTACGGTGGGAGGCGGACTCTCTGTGTTCTTCCGTCGAGGAAGGAGAGGATCCATTCCAGCGCCTTGTCCTGGATTCCGACGTTGCTGAGGCGCTGTACTAGGGTGCGGTGGCAGACAGTGTCGAATGCCGCGGAGAGGTCCAGGAGGATGAGGGCCGCTGTTTCTCCGTTGTCCATCAGGGCTCGGATGTCATCGGTGGCGGCGATGAGGGCGGTCTCGGTGCTGTGATTGGCTCGGAAGCCGGTCTGTGAGGGGTCGAGGGATCCATTCGTCTCAAGGAAGGCGGCCATCTGCTTGTTGACGGTCTTCTCGATGACTTTGGCTGGAAATGGGAGGAGCGAGATGGGGCGGTAATTCTTGAGTTCGGTGGGGTCCGCTGTGGGTTTCTTGAGTAGAGCGCTGAGTTCGGCGTGCTTCCAGCTCTCAGGGAAGGTGGCGGTGTCGAAGGATGTGTTGATGATGTCTCGCAGGTGGGGTGCGATGACAGCATCGGCCTTGTTGAAGACGTAGTGAGGGCAGGGGTCAGTCGGTGATCCGGAGTGGATGGAGTTCATCGTTTGGATGGTGTCTTCGGTGCTGATCGGGGTCCAGGCGTGGAGGGTGGTGGTGAGGGGTGGTTGTTCGGTCCTGGTGTGCGTTGGTTGGTTGTTGAAGCTGTTGTGTATGTCTGCGATCTTGTTGTAGAAGTATGAGGCGAGGGAGTTGCAGAGGTCTTGCGATGGGGTGATGTCGTTGTTTCCTGCGCTGGGGCTGGATAGCTCTTTCACGATGTTGAAGAGTTCCTTGCAGTTGTGTGCGTTGTTGTCCAACCGGTCCTTGAATGCAGTTTTCTTGGCGGCGCGGATCAGCTGGTGGTGCTTCCGGGTGGCCAGCTTGAAGGTGGTCCTGTTGTCCGGTGTGGGTTCCCTTCTCCAGACTTTCTCGAGGGCTCGGCAGTTCTTCTTGGAGCTCTTGAGTTCGTCGGTGAACCATGGGGCTTTCTTGCTGCCGGGTCTGCTGGGCGGGGTCCTCAGCGGGGCGAGCTCGTCCGCGCAGATGCTGATCCACTTTGTGAGGTTGTCGGCAGCCTGGCTGGGGTTCGTAAAAGGATTGTTGGACATCAAAGAGCCAACGACCATCGTATATCAAGAGAGATGAAACCATGAACTTTTTATACATTATTGACTGTCTAACTGACAATTTCAATAACACGTATAAAGCAGGCAAAATTAGTAAGAAATGGACTGAGAATTGAAATACCGCTCCACACAGTAGGTAAGAACAAAGCAAATCTATAAAGAAATGCCTCACTCATCGGGCAACTAGTAAGTCATAGGGAAGAGTTCACAAAGACTTCAGAGCTTTATTGCATCAGTACAGTCCAAAGAGGTCTGAGACACGTGAACGTAGAGAGGACATGAGTAGGACTCTGTAGGGCAAGCAAGAGTTCATGTCAGACCCTGTTCGGAAGAACAAAGTCCAGATTCGGTGACAATTGTGCTACTTGGGATCGTCTACCACTGGAGTTCTGTGGTCCGGTCTATTGTAGCTCTGCAAATAGGCCATCTCGACTTAAGTCTTACAAAAAAAAAAGACTACAAAAATATCATTTTCACACACATAATAGTTAAGAATTAGCATTTAAAAATGTTGTAAATTCACAGAAAAAAACCTTAGGTATCACGCACGTCGTAGTTAGAAAGTAGAATTAAAAAACCTTGCAAATTCACTGAATAAAAAATAGGTCTAAAAACACGTTATATTTAGAAATTAGCATTCAAAACACCTTTGAAATTCACTGAAAAAACCATAGGTTTGACATATGTTATAGTTAGGAATTTGCATTTAAAAAACCTTAGAAAATCATTGAAAAAAACATAGGTTTTACACCAGTTATAGCTAGCTGTACATTTTAGTCATACAAAACCATTGAAATTTCCCCATCATAGTTAGTTGTGCTCACTATAACTCGCGCGCCCGCAATCCACTGCTGATGATGTCACATATTACATCATTCATGACATGGTCAGTGACATCACTGATGACATCACTGATGACATCTCAAATTACGAATACTAAAAATCCAGTAAGAACCATTGATAAAATGAAAGTGATTTGGAATATTTAAGATTCAATTTTCTAAAATAATGGGCAAATGTAAACTCAACTATTATATTGCTCAAGGAAAAACAACATCCGTTGAATAAAGTGAAAGTGCAATGGAATGTTAAAATTCCAACTACAGAGTTGTGATATTGGAACTGCTTATATATTCTGGAAAACTGTGTCTTGGTATATTAAAGTTCAAATTAGCTACTTGGTCAATGTGCAAAATATCGCAAAAAATATAGCAGCAAAAAAAAGGTCTAATAGAGACCCGTCTGGACTATTATTCTGCATCAATACCTAAAAAAGTCTGTGAAGTGCTCAAGTGCCTATGTGTGCATTGAAAGTAGTGCATAAACATCTAAGACATAATACATCTATAAAAGGAGCAGCTGTCAATGTCTGTTCAAGCCTGAACAGGCAATCCATAAAGTGCACTTATTAGACATATATAAAAAAACTGAAAAAGTCACGGTAAATACAGAATTCCACAAGGTCTAACACATCTTGATGATTGATTTCAGTAATCAGTCGAGAATTAGAAAAACAACCCTTATGTGGTCAGGAACACAGAATACATGGAGCATGTTGTAAAAAGTTGTACAGGTCCTCGCTGGTATTGAGGCCATTAGGCATGTTGGTGTGTAGGGGCAATATGAAATGGGTCTCCAACTGACGGAGAGTGTTTTCACGATTCCCGCCCCATCCGGGAATGGGAACGGCCCCTAGAATGGTATATTGAAGGTCCTTGAGTTTGTTATTATGGACCAGCTTAAAATGCCTAGCCACTGGGTAATTGGGGTCAGAGTTGACAATCGCCCTCACATGCTGTAAAATGCGCCTATGTACAGAGAGTTTCATACTCCCAATGTACTCAAGACCACAAGTGCAGCGAAGTTTATATCTAGCAAATTCCGTGCGGCATGTCAAATAATCCCTAATAAGAATTCTTTTATTACTGAATGCCGTGATATAGTCGGTGCTGTTGGTAGCAAAAGTGCACGCGCGGCAAGAATTACACTTAAAAAAGCCCTTTTTAGTCAGCCAAGTTGTTTTGGGGGTATTTTTGGGGCTTAATTTGACAAGAGCATCCCTCACTGAGGGTGCCATTCTGAATGTAATAGCCGGTATTTCTGGAAAAATGGTTTTAAGTGTAATATCAGTTAACACAATAAGCCACTGTGAATATATCATGTTACGTATCTTTTTTTCTTGCTGACTAAATGAGGTGATGAATCTCACATTCGTTTTGTCTGCATCAGATTTCTGTAGAGCAAGAGACAGTGCTTGATCTTTTTTAGCAATCAATAAATCTTCCCTGGGCGACAGATTGGCTTTCGTTAGTGCTGTGTTCAGAATCTCTCCAGTGTAACCTCGCTCAAGGAAACGAGAAAAGGCTTCATGTTGACATGTCATGCATTTTGATTCCTCACTACAAATATGGCAAATTCTGAGGAATTCACCGTATGAAATGCTGCGTATTATGTGGTGGGGATGGCACTATCTGCATGTCAAATGTAATTCCCTGCGGTGTCCTTACAATGTAATTTGGTATGCAATTTTCCCGCACTAACATACAGAGACCGGTCAAGAAATTCAACATTGGTTTCATCGATATTCGCAGTAAATGTCAAATTTAAATCATTGGTATTGATAGAATCAACATAATCACTGGCCAATTGTCTACTGCCCTTCCATATCATACAGATGTCATCAATGTAACGCCAAAAGTACATCACATTATTAGCCCATTCTGTTTGGTAATTGGCCCTGAGGACATGCTCCTCCCACCAGCCCACATGCAAACATGAATAGCTGTGGGAGAAGCACGCCCCATCACCACACCCCTCAACTTCTGGTAGACCTCAGTGCCAAAAAGAAAATGGTCATTGTGGAGACACTGCTCATTCATCTTCAGCAACATGGTGTTGTGTTCTCTCATGCCAATACCCTGTTCCTATAAATAAGATTTGACAGTCCACTTGGTCCACATATTTAGACATTTTTTCCAATGAACTCTTTTGTGCAGATATAATCGGCCTGCCAGGAATGGGAACTGTTTTCTTTGGCAAAAAATATAGAATAGGTGTTACAGGGAATTCCACTTTCAAAAAGTTCAATTCATCTTTGGTTAATAGGCCATGTCTTTTCCACTGCATTAAGCATTTCGTTACTTTCTCGTGGACCATACGCATCTCTTGTCTAAAGGATTTTCTATAGCATGATATGTCGCTCAGATGTCGATTAGCTTCTGCAAGATATTGATCTTTATGCCATAACACAACGTTGCCACCTTTATCAAACTTATTTTGATTATGATGTCATGTTTTTTGTGTGACGGTTCAGTTGATTTAGCTGGTCAATTACTCTCTCACTGAATATATCAACAGCATCTCTTTGCATGAGAGGTTGAAAAGTGGATGACGGTCAAAATGGGCTTGATGCTGGTTGATTAGTATTAATGCCCATATTCTGTAGCTCTTCTTGGGTGGAAACACTATGATCAATTTCCGGTTCAGTTTCAGAGAGATAAAGAACAGTTTGAAGCAACGGAACATCTTTTACCTGTAGAGTCTCAGTAGTTGTACTGTCAACTGGCATAGCAGGAATAGAGGGAGAGTATTTGTTAAGTTGGAGGAATGTCATCAATTTGATTTTTCTGGTGAATTTAAACCAGTCTATTCTCGTTTGATTAGAGGATAATGTGTTGATTGGACAATAAGGTATGTAGGTGCACATTAGCAAAATAAGGAATCGCAAAAATTGCGATTCCTTATTTTGCTCAAGCATTTAAGGAATCGCAATTTTGCAATTCCTTAAATGCTATGTAGGAATGAATTTTAAAATGCGATTTTGGCTTAAGGAATCGCAAAATACCACCTACTCCAAGTAGATGGTATTTTGCGATTCCCTTTCTAAATGCATTTTTTTTTAATTCAAAGTGCCATGTGGCGCACAGACATGCCCTTAGGGCATGTATGTGGGCCACAGGTACTTAGAGGCACATTCCAGAGATGCAACTGGTGTCCTTTGGACACCCTGGCACCCTTAGAATTGCGATTCTCAACGAATTTGAGAATGTATCCCCATTCATTCCTATGGGCCTCTTAGCCCATAGGAATGAATGGGGCACTCATTCCTTAATTGCGATTCGCAATTTGCTAATCGCAATTAAGGAATGTTAGAGATTCGCAAAAAAATTGCGAATTTTTACCTACATTCCATTTTGCTATTCTCAAATAGCGATTCCTTAAAAATCGCTATTTGGGAATCGCAAAATGGAAATTACCTACATATTCCCCTAAGTCCCAAGCACAGAATTTGAATTTCTGCATTTGTCAATTTTTGATTGGTTAAATTGATTATTGTTTTGCTGGGAATATGTACTTTGATTCTTCCATTTCTTTCCCTTGTACCCTCTGTTGGAACCACTTGCGGCATTTGACCCACCTCTCTCCGCTGCTCAGATTGCGGTATGTTCTTGTTGTCCTTGCTGTGGATGAGGATTTCTCGGTAGCAAGGTTTGTCTTCGATCCTCTCTGATAAAATTCAGTTCCTCAGCGGGTGACATCATTTTGATATTTATTGACATGTTATTAGGCATAGTGCATTCATTGTCATCTGAATCACTGTTGGAAGTCGGAGAGTCAATATCTGACTCCATAGTAACTGATGGTTTTGCACCAGAATCTCTTGACTCAACCACTGGTGTCTGACTGACAAGTGCTTGACACTTGTAATTATCAAACTTTTTTGAGAACGTGAAAATCCATCCTGTTGCATATATATATATTCTCTTCCAGTCCTGGCAGCAGCGAACAGTCAGGCACAGACTCCGTGAGATTGTGGCACAAAGTTTTAATGATCAAACAAGGGCTAGACTGGTTTCGGCGTCGTACCGCCATGGTCACTGATATATATATATATATATATATTCACTGAAAAAACCATAGGTTATAGACCATATATAGTTAGGAATTAGCATTTACAAAACCTTGAAAATTCACTGAAAAAACCATAGGTTATAGACCATATATAGTTAGGGATTAGCATTTACAAAACCTTATTTTACTCACACAAAACCATTGAAATTCCATATATAGTTAGTTGTACTAACTATATATCGCGCACCCGCAATCCACTGCTGATCATGTCACATATTACATCATTCATGACATGGTCAGTGACATCACTGATGACATCACTGATGACATCTCAAATGACATCACTGATGACATCACTGATGACATCTCAATGACATGACTGATGACATCACTGATGACATCTCAAATGACATCACTGATGACATCTCAAATGTCTTACATATTGAAGAATGAGTGGATGTATAAGTGTCTGGATGAAGGATTTAGTAGGTGTGTGACTGACTGTATGAGTGAGTGATTAAATGTGTGTCACTGAGTGCATGGGTTAGTGAGTAAACTGTCTTAATTTGTGCATCATTATGTCTGTTGTTCTGTAAACTGCTGCATGTGTTGATCAGTAGCTATATGAGTAAGTATATGGGTTATTGATTGGTTGCCCAAGTATTTGTATGGGAGACTGAGTGTGTGTGTGGGTGGCTGGGAGGTGTATGACTCTGTGCATAGATGTGTAAGCAGTTGATTCACTAGATATATGGATTCAAAAGTGCATGTGGAAACAGGTGTATGGGCGGTTGACTGAGTGCATTGGTGAGTGAATGGATATCTGAGTGCTACATGTCAAAGTAAGAACATATGTAAAACACAGTACATGTGAGAGTTGACATATATAAATAACTGTGCATAAGAGCCCGTGAATGTGTGAGTGGCTGTATTGATCATTGTGAACTTGTATCAGGGATTTTAATAGAGAGTAAATATGTGTTAGTATATGTTTGAATAAGTAAGGTATGTATAACTGTATAGTTGAGGAAATGGAGGTGTAATTGATTCTTTGCATGACTGAGTAGGTGTGTGAGTAACTCCATGGATGAGTGACAGTCCGTGAGTGTCTGTTTACACTGAGTGTATCTAAGGTTATTTTAGAGTCTGAAGAAGTTCATCGTATTATCACATGAATGATGTCATCAGTGATGTCATCAGTAATGTCAAATGAGATGTCATCAGTGATGTCATCAGTCATGTCATTGAGATGTCATCAGTGATGTCATCAGTGATGTCATTTGAGATGTCATCAGTGATGTCATCAGTGATGTCACTGACCATGTCATGAATGATGTAATATGTGACATGATCAGCAGTGGATTGCGGGTGCGCGATATATAGTTAGTACAACTAACTATATATGGAATTTCAATGGTTTTGTGTGAGTAAAATGAGGTTTTGTAAATGCTAATCCCTAACTATATATGGTCTATAACCTATGGTTTTTTCAGTGAATTTTCAAGGTTTTGTAAATGCTAATTCCTAACTATATATGGTCTATAACCTATGGTTTTTTCAGTGAATTTCAATGGTTTTTTAATAGCAAATATCAAAACCTTTACAATGTATTCTTCTTTAAATCGAAAAATATTTTTTACATGTTTTTAATACAATTTTTTTTAAATTATTTTTATTGTTTCGCTCCCGGTACGCGAACCGGTTAGCTTCCCGTTAGCTCAATTCGGAGCCGCGACCCGGTCCGCGAACCGGTAAACGTTCCGTTTGCGCAACTGTCGTGTTAGAAAACAACATCGTGACGCGTCGCGTCAGCATGACGTTTCGCGTTCTCGCGTGATACGTCATATGACGTGCTACGTTAGCGTACCCGGAAGCGCAGCGGTACGCGAACCGGAAGCGATCCGCGGCGCGGCGCCGACCGCGTAACGTAAACACAGCAGGTCATGTGACTCGGTAATAACACTTTTCATTGGTTCATTTCACTTTTGGTTTCCTAATGATGTAATACTAGGTCATGTGATCTAAAATGAACACTTTTCATTGGTTTAGAACTTTTGCTTTTCCCAAATGATGAAAACCCCTCCTTCTTTCCTCACTCTGACTTTCATCTTGGTGAGAGAAAACCCTTTATTTACATTGTGACATGGCTTCATTAGTAGCTTCAGCTGGTTCTAACCCACCACCTCCACCAAATCCAAAGAAGAGAGGACCACCTGCTGAAGTAATTTTACAACAAGAAGAGGAAGAACAGGAAGAGGAGGAAGAGGAGGAAGAGCCAAGGTTTTTGCCAGAGGAGCCCAGGAGGTATAATCGAAAAGAGAACTACATTTGGCAATTCTATAAATTTCCTGAGGGGCGGCAAAAAAAAGTAAATGCACGCTACGTGTTTTGCCGTATATGCGGTGATAGACTGTCAAGGGGAACTGAAAAAAAGTACAGTTACGGCAATCACACTATGCATCGGCATATGAGTAGGTGGCATCCTAATAATTATAGTGCTGCCCAGCTACGTGATGAGCAACAAAATCCCCTTCCGATGGCAAGAAGATCGGTTGTTCCAGAGGTGTCAGGACCAGAGGCGAGGGAGATGATCCCAAACATTCAAATGTTGTTTGGGCACGTGAAGCAAGTGTGCGTGCACTGCGGCGATTTCATTTGCTACAGGGAAAGTAGCATCATTTTGATTATGAGAGCTATTCAGAATCATGTTAATGTTTGTCCGAAACGCCCCAAAAAATAAATTCTTTTTTTTTTGTTGCTCCTGTTGAGCCCTTTACAATGGATCGTTTTTGTTTCCCCCCCCCAAAAAAACCAAAAAAAATATAAAAACGTTCAGAAAATACAAAAAAAGTAAAAAAATGTTCAAAAAATACTAAAAAAAATATAAAACAACAAAAACATTAAATAAAAAGTTCTTTTCAGAACTACCTCCCCGTTATAAAAAAATTGGTAGAATATTTGGAACTCTGCCAACCTCTATTTCTCTTAGTTCGCTCCCCGGAGCGCTACCCGATACGCGAACCGGAAGCTAACCAAAAAAATTATTTAAAAAAAAAAAGAACAGTAAGTATAAGGGAAGGAAACAGACAGTTATGTGAAAAGAAAGACAGCTCTAGGGAGTAAACAAGAGATACTGTTACCCACAATCCACTGCTGATGATGTCACATATTACATCATTCATGACATGGTCAGTAACATCATCAGCAGTGGATTGCGGGTAACAGTATCCTTAGTTTACTCCCTATAGCTGTCTTTCTTTTAACATAACTGTCTGTTTCCTTCCCTTATAGTTACTGTTCTTTTTAAAAAAAAAATTTTTTGATCAGTCAGAAACAGTGACATTAATAGAAACAGAGAGAGTGAACAAGAGTGAAGAACTATGGTCCTCCTCAGCCACCCTCAGAAAACCAAGGGGGTCAAGATACATCTACCGTGCCCCCTTCTACCCATTCTGAACATTATTTGCCCTCCATCTTGTATCTTGATTCGACCGAAACACAAAATGGTGGACTCCCGTAACGCTGCTGGTTTGCGAACCGGGCCACTTCCCGGGAAGCGGTCCAAAAAAAAAGGTGGGAAAGTAATTCACAGACACTAAGAGTAATAGAGACGGAGTGAGTGAACAAGACTGAGGAACTATGAGAAGAGAGGGACTGAGAAAAAGAGTGGAAGGAGTTGAGTAAGTAGGTAATAGAGAAAGGAATGAGGAAAGTAGCAAAGGCAGGAAACTGAGGGTTAAAGAAGTGAAGCAGTGGAACTAATAGTAGGTGAATGTGATAGAAATGTAACGAAAAGAGTACAAAATATTTACCTTATAATTGCCGTTAAATTACTCACTTTTTGTTTTTATACTTTCAATCTGTGAAAGAGAGAACCAACATTTGAAAAATATTAAAACATGTATTTAAAAATTACAAAAGACAAGGGAAAAGATTGAAGGACAAATAGTTGTTCAACAACTTTGACACTGACAGAAGCTTCTGCTTCTCCAGGCCCCCTACACAGTCCTAAAGATATACATTTTAAACTAACAGTATCTTGATGCAGATGAAGTGAGGCCTATCTTAAAACATGGTGCATCTTTTGCATTGCTCTTGTTTCAGAAAAGTGTCGCTTCAGGATGCCAATAACATGTCTCCTATCCAGAGGTTTGTTTGAGGTGAGGCCTACTCAGAGTTCAAGATGAGATTTACACTTGTTGAAGTGTACAGAGGAGATAATATCTGTGAAAGTCTACCAATGAAGTGAGTCATGTCCACTGCACTCTTCAACAAAGTACAAACCTCCTATGTTTCCCTGGACAGACCTAAACTTGATCTGCACAATGTGATTCGTAATGATAGGAAACACAGGTGATGTAATTGAAATACGTGCAATTTATTTTGCTCATTTCTCAATCACATCACTTGCGTTTCCTTTGCTTAGGTATCTCATTGTGCAGATGTAGTCTAGCATATGAAAGAATACGCAGAAGTGCAGCACTGTATGCAACACCTTTGACACTTACAGAAGCCTCACCTTCTCCATGCCTCCTACACAGTTCTACATGTACATCATAAATGCAAACAGTACAGAATTAATTATACATGTTAAATGGTTTATTTTTGCTGTTCTCAGAATGTATCAAAATTCACTAAAAACAGTGACTTAAAGGTATTCATCATATAACAGCGGGGAAAAAAAAACACAATCAAAATGATTGTGTTTAAAAAACCCATACAACATCAGAAATCAGAATTCAGAACTCCTTAAAGTTAACTTACTTTCCATGACGTCCAAGGATGTCCTATGAACAGCTTACACTCTTTTGTGCTGTTATTACTTTCAGCCCGCCACTTTCTGAAAGAAAATCTCCATCGTTTTTAAAAACACGTTACATCGAATAAATGACTTCTTGCTCTCTACCACAAGTTTCCTCAAGGCCAAATCTGGTCAGAGCCATTTATAACTCTTGGATTTCTTGTAAGCCAATCCCGTCATTTGGAATTTCCGCAACTTTCAGAATTAAAATGTTGAAGATCATTTTCACAATCCTGGAATAGTAATATCTTCCCCTTCTTGCTCAGTCATGTTCTACATTTCCTATGACACTGATACTGCTTACTATGAAGCAGACTTACACTACCTCTATGACTACTACAATTATTTAATTCTCTACATCACTTTTAATCACAAAGCAATGTAAAACAGTAGACAGCATTGCAGACTTACATTCCCTCTACTCCATGTTTTGATTGGCTGCTTCAATTAGCTTATAAAAAGAAACAGTTTTTCTGAACTCATTCAAAGTGCACATATTTCTCCATGACGTCCTATCCTCAAGGCCAAATTGTGTAGGAGCCATTAGAACTTCTTGAAATTCCACAGAGCACATCCCGAGATTATTTCCCTAAAATTTTGGTTTTAAAAACACCAGGTAAGAGTTTTTAAGGTCATACGGCAATTTTTTTTTGAAAATTAAAACAGAATCATTGCAGAATGACCAGCCATTTCTAGACTTTAAATAAGCTGTGTAATGTCCTGATGTTATTGAAGGGCCGTCATGATATATAATTGCTGCAGTTACAAAAGTCCTTCCTGATATTGACAACTGCGAAGCTACAAAATTTTTAATTAAAGTTGTCAATTTTGTTCCATCAGGCCTACATCGTTGGAACATTAAAATGACGTACTGGCCATATGTTCGTATAAATAATGTGGACATCATTTCAGATTTACATTGGCTACACTCCATGTTGTGATCAGCTGCTTTTACTAGTTTATTAAAGGAGACTGATTTACTGTCTGGCAAAGTTAAATATATAAATCTTTCTGAGTCTACACTAGTAGTGCTTGATACCATACAGTTCTCGCAGTCATGCTGCCATTGATAAGAAAGCCCAAACAGCTGATCTACATCTACACCTTCAGCATGTAATACATCAAGCATGTACATTAAAAACTCCTGACAATCTTGCTGAATATTTTGAGAGAATTGTGTTTGGCCTGAACATCTGTCTAACAGATTTCGAATTTCAGACACACTTTCTATGTTTCTTCTATCAGTGCTACATTTCTCTAACACAGAATTTAACAAACTGCAAAATATTTGATCAGAATTGACCACAATCTCTTCTTTTACATTTTCTAGAGAAAACAAAACATTAACCACTACATTAGCATAGCAGTTGACACCAGAACTGTTTTCAAACTGAAAACCAACAACATCTTCAACAGAATCCTTTTTGTTTCTGCTTGTAATTTTAGGTTCATTGACTTTTTGTCTTTTTGCTACAACCTCCCCAGTATTGTTCTCATTTCTTCGTTTCCGGCCTACCACACGTTTCTCAAACAAAGGATACTGAGGCAAATGTGGCGCATACTCTCTTCTTAACCTATTGTATTCCTTAACACAATCTAGATCCGCACAAATGTTTGTGACATCACACTCAATCAAGTACAATCCCGATAAAGTTCTAACTCGTGACAATGCCACATATGCCATACCCTCCTTGAACACAGAACTGCCAATATTCACCAATGCACTGTCTACACTTAAACCTTGCGATTTATGGATTGTCACCGCATATGCCAAGCAAACAGGAAACTGCTTACGGCGAACATATAAGTCTTTTACAAGCAAAAATCTAGCAGAACAACGACCAATTAGCTGTACTTCCTCAATGCCATCAAATGTAATTTTTAAAAATTCAATTCCATCTCTATTTCTGTATTTCACAAAATCAACAACATTACCCATTGATCCATTTACCAGACCTCTTTCAACATGTAAATTCCTTCTTAAAATTATACGGCAGTTCAAGCACACATTCAGAGTCTTTTCAAAACCTGCAGTTTTAGATATACTCTTCTCTAATGAATCCAATTTTGTTTTCAGATTCTCAGACAAAATAATTGTTGATCCCATATGCTCTACTCTATCAATAGCTTCCAGTTTCACAATCTCTTGCTTTTCTAAATGCAACATTTTGTTGTTAAATTTGGCACATTCTGCAAGAGTTGGCATCAAACATATTCCAGATTTCTTCTCAGTAATTTTCTGAAAAATATTCTCAGGCACAACATCTTGTTCTGGATATAAATATGACAGTAATTGTGCATGTAAAGCTTCTTTCCCATGCTCGGTCACTTTTCCAATTCTAACATCTTGTAGAATAGTCTTGTAAACTTCATCCTTCGCCTGACGCATATTTTCATGCAGTTCAGCATAATTGAAGTGTTCATCCTTCACATCACAAAATTTGCAAATCCTTCAGTGCAATTGCAAAATAAGGAATAGCAAATTTTGCTACTCCTTATTTTGCATCAAACTTGTTTGATACATACCATTTGTCTAATTAACATTCGCAAAGGCCAAAATTCGTAGAATTTTGATCTTTGCGAATGCTAATTAGCTTGATACATATGGCCCCAAGTGAGGCCTGTCTTACGACGTGGTGCATCTTTTGCATCACTGCTGCATCGGTTTCATGTGGTACGTTTTTTTTACACCATGACATATCTGCCTAAATGCATCAATTTTTAATGTTGTCGCCTCATAGCAAATCTTTTGCACCACCGCTGCATCATAAAAGTGACGCACAGTGGCACAAAAGAGGCATACACCTATCATAAATCTGTCCCTAGCATTTTAAATGATTAATCCAGGATGACGATAAAGTGTGGCCTATCCAGAGGTTTGTTTAAGGTGAGGCCTACTCAGGATTGCAGATTAAAGTTACGCTTGATGAAGAATACAGAGGAGATAATACATGTAAAGGCCTGCCAATGAAGTAAGTAATGTGCACTTTATTGCGCCAGTCATCATAAATGTATCCCTAAGCTTCTTATCTTGTTACAGATGAACCACCATATGTACCATCAAACTATTTTGCATTTCCTAAATAGCAAATTTTAAGGAATAAATAGCAATTCTTTACCATTCATAATTTGCAATGAGCAAATTGCTAATTGCAAATTAGCACCGCCGTTGCATCATAAAAGTGACGCACAGTGGCACAAAAGAGGCATACACCTATCATAAATCTGTCCCTACCATTTTAAATGATTAATCCAGGATGACAATAAGGTGTGGCCTATCCAAAGGTTTGTTTAAGTTGAGGCCTACTCAGGATTGCAGATTAAAGTTACGCTTGATGAAGAATACAGAGGAGATAATACATGTAAAGGCCTACCAATGAAGTAAGTAATGTCCACTTTATTGCGCCAGTCATCATAAATGTATCCCTAAGCTTCTTATCTTGTTACAGATGAACCACCATATGTACCATCAAACTATTTTGCATTTCCTAAATAGCAAATTTTAAGGAATAAATAGCAATTCTTTACTATTCCTAATTTGCAATGAGCAAATTGCTAATTGCAAATTACCCATTCATTTCCATGGGCTAGGAGGCTCATAGGAATGAAGGTTGCAATTTGCGATTAGCAATTAGCTCATCACAAAAAATGGAATTTTTTCAAGCGTGCAGGGGTATCTCAAGAACACCCTGCTGCACCCCTGAAAAAGAAATTTGGGGGCATATGGCACACATACATGCCCTAAGGACATGTATGGGCGTCATATGGGACCTTTTGTTTTTTAGAAAAAAATGCTTTTTGAAAAGAATTCGCAAATTACCACAAACTAGAAGTTGGTGGTAGTTTCCAAATCCTTAATATCATTTTTTACATATTTTTTATTTGATACATTGCATTTAAGGAATCGTAAAATTTGCAAATCCTTCAGTGCAATCGCAAAATAAGGAATAGCAAATTTTGAATTAAGGACATTTTAAGTCATTTCCATATGTGCAGTGTTTTGAAATTATGATTTGAAAATCGTTTTTGGGGAAAAGTAATGGTTTGCAAATTTATGACAAGGACATAATGGTGTATGCTTCTCTATAAGGCATTTCAGTGTCTCTGATGTCATTTTTCCCATATTACATTATAAGACCTTTCCCCATGGAGCACATTCCTTGTAAATATGCTCCCACCTGAGCATGGCGAATTTAGATTTTGACTGTTTGAGTCACATAACCATGTTAAAAGTGACCCAAAAAAATTGCAAACGTTTTAAAAAAACACATTCATGTGTCTTAAGGACATTTTAAGTCATTTCCCCATGGACAGTGTTTTCTAAGTGGCGCAAAAGAGGCATACACCTATCATAAATCTGTCCCTAGCATTTTAAATGATTAATTCAGGATGACAATAAGATGTGGCCTATCCAGAGGTTTGTTTAAGGTGAGGCCTACTCAGGATTGCAGATTAAAGTTACGCTTGATGAAGAATACAGAGGACATAATACATGTAAAGCTCTACCAATGAAGTAAGTGATGTCAACTTCATTGCGCCAGTCATCATAAATGTATCCCTAAGCTTCTTATCTTCTTAGACATCAACCGCCATATGTATCATATAACTATTTTGCATTTCCAAAATAGCAAATTTTAAGGAATAAATAGCGATTCTTTACCATTCCAAATTTGCGATGAGCAAATTGCTAATTGCAAATTACCCATTCATTTCCATGGGCTAGGAGGCTCATATAAATGAAGGTGCAATTTGCGATTAACAATTTGCTCATCGCAAATTAGGAATTTTTCCAAAGCTGCAGGGGTGTCTCAATAACACCCTGCTGCACCCCTGAAAAAGAAATTTGGGGGCATATGGCGCACATAAATTTTAACAACATTCCTTTACCTCAAAAACTATTTTCAAATCATAATTTAAAAACACTGCACATGGGAAAATTACTTAAAATGTCCTTAAGACACATAAAAGCGTTTTTTGATTGCCTTTGCAGCATGTTTGTATCACTTTTAACATGGCTATGTAACACAAACATTCAAAATCTAAATTTGCCATGCACAGGTGGGAGCATATTTACAAGCAATTTGCGCCACAGACAAAGGTCTTACACTAAAATGGGAAAAATAACATCAGGGACAGGCAATTGCCTTATAAAGAAGCATACACCATTATGTCCTTGTCATAAATTTAAAAACAATTCCTTTTCCCCAAAAACGATTTTCAAATCATAATTTCAAAACACTGCACATGGGAAAATGACTTAAAATGTCCTTAAGACACATGAAAGCGTTTTTTGATTGCCTTTCCAGCATGGTTGGGTCACTTTTAACATGGCTATGTAACACAAACATTTAAAATCTAAATTTACCACAGGACCCTTAGCACGTCTTCCTAAAACCTCATTACCTAACACCTCTTCTGCCTCTGTTGTCACAAGTTTTTCTTTTTCAACTGGACAACCATCTTTCACTTCATAAGCACGACCACTGGTGTCAACTGCATGCACCAAATCATTATCCTGGAAATAACTCTCCTCATTAAAAAATGCCTCACAGCTTGAACTATGCATCCATTCTCCAGAAAAAACTTCACAAAAATTACTACGATTAACTATTCTCTTCCATCTACTATTTCTTTTGAAATCAAAAATTGCCTTGTTTAGCTTCCTAATTCTATTGATTATCAAAATAAATAACTTACGTTTAATTTCAAATGCCTGATCAATAACTTTCTCAACTTTTTTTTTTGTCTTATAAAAAACCAGTTTCTGTTGACCTTTCTTAATATTTTTTAACAAATTGCCAATTATCCTGTTCCGGAACATTCGTTTACGAATCTCCCTAAACTGTTGTTTCCTTCTACTATCATGCACAGAGTTATCTCTTGCTCTAGCAGTAACATTTTTCATTGGCCTTTCCTTTCCATTTGATTTCCTTCTCGTTTTATGGACTGAAACATTTTCTGTAGTAATATTTTTTTTACTACACATATTTCTTATAAATTGTTTTGTGCTCTTACCCGGTGCTTTCTTCGTGACTTGACAAATCTTTTTGTTAGAGGACTGCTGCGTATTTTTTTTCACCTGCTGTCTTTGACGTTTTGCAGCCTTTATCTGTCTTTCTATTGTAGGCATGGTGAAATCTTGAAATGATCTGCAGTTGAATCTGTGGAAAAATATAATAAAAAATGTTATTAACTATTATTACCAAATAGTAAATCAGTAACAGTGATCAAAAACTTAACACACTACTTGACATTTTAATTAGAAGATTTTTTAGTCGTTGGCAAATTTACAATACAGAAATACCAGAAAAGAAATGACATTTATATTTATGTTACCTATGCTATTTTATATGTGAATCTGATCTAATTTTATGAGCATATTTTAATATTTTATTGAAGACACTACACATAACCTGCTTTTGAAGGTGTCTTTATTTTTAAATTAAACGGTTTACCTTTTTACTTTTTATTAATTATAAATTTTAAAAATAAATGTTTATATTTCCAAAGGCTCAAGCAGGTCAGCTTCCCATCCTATATCATATAATTCGGACAAATCTGCATCCTCATCACGCTCTTCTTCATCCTCAGGATTTAAATCATCCAAGGGATCAACATCCACTGATGTTTCAATTACAAGTTCAATGATGAGGTCAAAATCAACTGATTGCAGATTGTCGCTCATGTTGAGGTTGTCTTTATCTTTAAAGAAAGATAACAACAATGAGATGTTGCAGAGTAAGAGACAAATCTCACAGATTATAATAGTAAAATTGTTTAACAAGAGTAACATTTTGCAGCTATTATTTAGCCATGTCCAGCGATGCTGAGCAGGTGAAGCCTATGTCTAATTTTTCACTGAACAGGACTCATCTCTTCTTAACCTTGGATAAGCCTCACCGACTCTGTGTCCCCTGCACATACTTAAATGTAAAGGGGCAGATTTATGTTAAATGGCACATCCCCAGGCATGCACCAGTTAACGTGCACCACTGCTCTGCCACCCATGGTGTGCCGCATTTACAATCAGATAGGAGAAACCTGCGTCAAAACCCTGCGCCTGCTTGAACCAGGCATAGGTCTTGACGCAACATTGTGGAGATGGTGCACCCCTGAGCCTTGCTGGAGCTGCATCGCACTTGCGATACAACTCCAGCAATGCGCCACCTTAACGGCACAGATGCGTCAAGCATCTGTGCCGTTTTTGCCCCATGCTGCGCCGCATTGTAAATGCAGCACACCATGGGTGGCGGAACTGCGGCGCAAGATGACTGGCACATCCCTGGTGATGCGCCAGTCATCATAAATCTATCCCTAAGCTTCTTATCTTGTTAGAGATGAACTGCCATATGTATCATCAAAATATTTTGCATTTCCTAAATAGCGAATTTTAAGGAATAAATAGCGATTCTTTACCATTCCTAATTTGCGATGAGCAAATTGCTAATTGCAAGTTACCCATTCATTTCCATGGGCTAGGAGGCTCATAGGAATGAAGGTTTAATTTGCGATTAGCAATTTGCTCATCACAAATTAGGAATTTTTCCAAGGGTGCAGGGGTGTCTCAAGAACACCCTGCTGCACCCCTGAAAAGAAATTTGGGGGCATATGGCACACATACATGCCCTAAGGGCATGTGTTGGCGTCATATGGGACCTTTTGTTTTTTTTAAAAAAAGCTTTTTGAAAAGAATTCACAAATTACCACCAATTTACCACAATAGTTTGCAAATCCTTAATGTCATTTTTTACATATTTTTTGTTTGATACATTGCATTTAAGTAGTCACAAAATTTGCAAATCCTTCAGTGCAATTGCAAAATAAGGAATAGCAAATTTTGCTACTCCTTATTTTGCATCAAACTTGTTTGATACATACCATTTGTCTAATTAACATTCGCAAAGGCCAAAATTCGTAGAATTTTGATCTTTGCGAATGCTAATTAGCTTGATACATATGGCCCCAAGTGAGGCCTGTCTTACGACGTGGTGCATCTTTTGCATCACTGCTGCATCGGTTTCATGTGGTACGTTTTTTTTACACCATGACATATCTGCCTAAATGCATCAATTTTTAATGTTGTCGCCTCATAGCAAATCTTTTGCACCACCGCTGCATCATAAAAGTGACGCACAGTGGCACAAAAGAGGCATACACCTATCATAAATCTGTCCCTAGCATTTTAAATGATTAATCCAGGATGACGATAAAGTGTGGCCTATCCAGAGGTTTGTTTAAGGTGAGGCCTACTCAGGATTGCAGATTAAAGTTACGCTTGATGAAGAATACAGAGGAGATAATACATGTAAAGGCCTGCCAATGAAGTAAGTAATGTGCACTTTATTGCGCCAGTCATCATAAATGTATCCCTAAGCTTCTTATCTTGTTACAGATGAACCACCATATGTACCATCAAACTATTTTGCATTTCCTAAATAGCAAATTTTAAGGAATAAATAGCAATTCTTTACCATTCATAATTTGCAATGAGCAAATTGCTAATTGCAAATTAGCACCGCCGTTGCATCATAAAAGTGACGCACAGTGGCACAAAAGAGGCATACACCTATCATAAATCTGTCCCTACCATTTTAAATGATTAATCCAGGATGACAATAAGGTGTGGCCTATCCAAAGGTTTGTTTAAGTTGAGGCCTACTCAGGATTGCAGATTAAAGTTACGCTTGATGAAGAATACAGAGGAGATAATACATGTAAAGGCCTACCAATGAAGTAAGTAATGTCCACTTTATTGCGCCAGTCATCATAAATGTATCCCTAAGCTTCTTATCTTGTTACAGATGAACCACCATATGTACCATCAAACTATTTTGCATTTCCTAAATAGCAAATTTTAAGGAATAAATAGCAATTCTTTACTATTCCTAATTTGCAATGAGCAAATTGCTAATTGCAAATTACCCATTCATTTCCATGGGCTAGGAGGCTCATAGGAATGAAGGTTGCAATTTGCGATTAGCAATTAGCTCATCACAAAAAATGGAATTTTTTCAAGCGTGCAGGGGTATCTCAAGAACACCCTGCTGCACCCCTGAAAAAGAAATTTGGGGGCATATGGCACACATACATGCCCTAAGGACATGTATGGGCGTCATATGGGACCTTTTGTTTTTTAGAAAAAAATGCTTTTTGAAAAGAATTCGCAAATTACCACAAACTAGAAGTTGGTGGTAGTTTCCAAATCCTTAATATCATTTTTTACATATTTTTTATTTGATACATTGCATTTAAGGAATCGTAAAATTTGCAAATCCTTCAGTGCAATCGCAAAATAAGGAATAGCAAATTTTGAATTAAGGACATTTTAAGTCATTTCCATATGTGCAGTGTTTTGAAATTATGATTTGAAAATCGTTTTTGGGGAAAAGTAATGGTTTGCAAATTTATGACAAGGACATAATGGTGTATGCTTCTCTATAAGGCATTTCAGTGTCTCTGATGTCATTTTTCCCATATTACATTATAAGACCTTTCCCCATGGAGCACATTCCTTGTAAATATGCTCCCACCTGAGCATGGCGAATTTAGATTTTGACTGTTTGAGTCACATAACCATGTTAAAAGTGACCCAAAAAAATTGCAAACGTTTTAAAAAAACACATTCATGTGTCTTAAGGACATTTTAAGTCATTTCCCCATGGACAGTGTTTTCTAAGTGGCGCAAAAGAGGCATACACCTATCATAAATCTGTCCCTAGCATTTTAAATGATTAATTCAGGATGACAATAAGATGTGGCCTATCCAGAGGTTTGTTTAAGGTGAGGCCTACTCAGGATTGCAGATTAAAGTTACGCTTGATGAAGAATACAGAGGACATAATACATGTAAAGCTCTACCAATGAAGTAAGTGATGTCAACTTCATTGCGCCAGTCATCATAAATGTATCCCTAAGCTTCTTATCTTCTTAGACATCAACCGCCATATGTATCATATAACTATTTTGCATTTCCAAAATAGCAAATTTTAAGGAATAAATAGCGATTCTTTACCATTCCAAATTTGCGATGAGCAAATTGCTAATTGCAAATTACCCATTCATTTCCATGGGCTAGGAGGCTCATATAAATGAAGGTGCAATTTGCGATTAACAATTTGCTCATCGCAAATTAGGAATTTTTCCAAAGCTGCAGGGGTGTCTCAATAACACCCTGCTGCACCCCTGAAAAAGAAATTTGGGGGCATATGGCGCACATAAATTTTAACAACATTCCTTTACCTCAAAAACGATTTTCAAATCATAATTTAAAAACACTGCACATGGGAAAATTACTTAAAATGTCCTTAAGACACATAAAAGCGTTTTTTGATTGCCTTTGCAGCATGTTTGTATCACTTTTAACATGGCTATGTAACACAAACATTCAAAATCTAAATTTGCCATGCACAGGTGGGAGCATATTTACAAGCAATTTGCGCCACAGACAAAGGTCTTACACTAAAATGGGAAAAATAACATCAGGGACAGGCAATTGCCTTATAAAGAAGCATACACCATTATGTCCTTGTCATAAATTTAAAAACAATTCCTTTTCCCCAAAAACGATTTTCAAATCATAATTTCAAAACACTGCACATGGGAAAATGACTTAAAATGTCCTTAAGACACATGAAAGCGTTTTTTGATTGCCTTTCCAGCATGGTTGGGTCACTTTTAACATGGCTATGTAACACAAACATTTAAAATCTAAATTTACCATGCACAGGTGGGAGCATATTTACAAGCAATTTGCGCCACAGAGAAAAGTCTTACATTAAAATGGGAAAAATAACATCAGGGACAGTCAATTGCCTTATAAAGAAGCATACACCATTATGTCCTTGTCATAAATTTAAAAACAATTCCTTTACCTCAAAAACGATTTTCAAATCATAATTTCAAAACACTGCACATGGGAAAATTACTTAAAATGTCCTTAAGACACATAAAAGCGTTTTTTGATTGCCTTTCCTGCATGGTTGGGTCACTTTTAACATGGCTATGTAACACAAACATTCAAAATCTAAATTTTCCATGCACAGGTGGGAGCATATTTACAAGCAATTTGCGCCACATAATTCATAATTTTCTCCTTAAAGCACACTATTCTCTATCTAAATTAAAGAAATATTTTCTCACCTTAGCAAATACTTTGAGTTTGAAAACAGTCTCAGAAACACACCAATTTGTCTTCAGCAGAGCAAAAGGTATGCACTCCAGAGTCTGCAGCTATCAAAAGCACAGAAATGCTGTAATTCTTCACACATATTTCTCATGTCACCCAATCAAAACTCTTCCCTCACTTTTTTTCAAATGAAAACCCTTTCCCCCTCTGCCCTTTCTGTCTTTTCTGCATGGCAACCACCTCTTGGAAGACTTCTGGTGTTTGCAAGTTCACACAACTTTGTTGCAATTGAACTCTGAACTCTCAGTGCACCTGCATATCCAGTGCATTCTTTCATTTAATGATTTTTTATTGACCATTCAAAATACATCTTTCAAAGAACACATCCGTGCACCCTAACTTTCTGTTTTCAGCAATCAAAATCCACCAATCACTGTTACTGCTTCATGAACACAGAAACTCCACAGTTTTTTTCATTTTAAACTCTCATTTTTTCAACTGCCATTTCATTGCCACACTTCATCTGACTGCAGGAGAACCTTCTCTCACCATGTTTTCTGTCTGGATTGTTGGACATAGTTATATTCACTGGGCTCAAAGGTACGTTGAAAACAGGAAATTACCTAACCTCAATTTACAAGATGTGGAAATTAAGTGGTTTGGCCACAGAGGATTAAAATGTCACCAATTGATACCATTGGTGAAAACCTTTATGCATTTGCCCAAACCTGACCTGTTAATTGTGCACTGTGGAGGTAATGACTTGGGCACTTTGACTGGTGTAGGTCTGGAAATGCTTTTAAAGGACACCTTTGAGCAATTAATGGCACTTTTTCCTCAGACTGCCTTGGTATATTCAAATATATGCCAAAGACAGAAATGGAGGTGGTCAAACCAATTTTGTCCACAAATTGAGAAGTCGAGGAAGCATGTAAACAAATCTGTTTCAGCTTACATGAGAGACCATGGAATGGGCTCCCTGTACAACAATAACTTGCGTTACTACATGCAAGATATGTACAGAGGAGATGGAGTTCACTTCTCAGATGAGGGCAACAGAGTTTTCACTCTGAATTTAAGAATGTGCATTGGTACCTACTTATAAGTACCTAAATGTACCATAAACCCAAAAGCTCTTCTCAGAGCTACCCTACATCTGATCACTCACAATTATTATTTTACTCTAACATTTTTCACTAATTTCCAACAAAGTACGCTCCCTGGGGCGCTACCCGGTACGCGAACCGGGAGCTAATCTCGCGAATTTTTTTTTTAAATTGTTTTTTTTTCGCACATATAAGCCTCCTCAGCCACCCTCAGAAAACCTAGGGGGTCAAGATAACTCTACCGTGCCCCCTTCTACCCATTCTGAACATTATTTGCCCTCCATCTTGTATCTTAATTCGACCGAAACACAAAATGGTGGACTCCCGGAACGCTTAAGGTTTGCGAACCGGGGCGCTCAACGGTTCGCGTACCGGGTCGCTCTCTGGGAAGCGCACCATCAAAAAAGGTGGGAAAGTAGTTCACAGAAAAGCCACTGGAGACAATTTCACCAAATATAGATTAGCTCATACTACATACCAATCCCTACCATTTTCACAAATTTGATTGGAATTCCATTTAGTCATTTAGCCTGTAGACCTCTCTAAATACCCTGAGGTAAATTACTTCACAAAACACATCTGAAGTGTTGGAATTGACAACCAATGAAAATGTTACTTTCATTTTCTATTTTTTTTACCTGACATTTCATTGGTTATATACCTGAATATATATAAAGGAAGAGAAGAAAACACAGCCATTTTGACTACTACTTGCTGTACATTTCAATAGTATTTTCACTAATTCCTTCAACTTCTTTCTAAAGGTAACTTTTTATTTTTAAAACTGAAGTATATTGTGCACTATAAGTTTATATGGTAAACTTTTTCTGATAGATAAATACTATCCCTCTGTAGTAGTTATAGATTTAGAGAGACTTCTCTGTTATAGTTATGGATGGAGTTAGGCTTCTCTTGTATAATTATGAATTTACTTACGTTAAATCACATACACTTTTTTATATTCCTACTTCCACTATTATACTATACACTGCCCAAAGATAAATTCACTGATAAAAAATGCCTATCTAAAATTATTCCCAACATTGCCCTATCTCTACTAATATATATTTTTTTAATCCAAATTTCAGGCAAAATGGAAGGCGAAAACCAAGTTTCTTTTGAAATGGACCTGCAAGAGAGCAGCCAAGAATTGATTGATACAATTGATCAAATTGACATTGAATTTTTCGATGAAACTTGGGACAATGAACTACTGCAATGTGTACAAGCAGTAGATAACCTCCTTGCAAATGAGGACATTTTACACCCTCAGAGACTACAATGTATATTCCATGATAATTATGAAATTTCTGACAATGAAATGTTAGAAAGTTTAATAAATTATGAAACACAATCACATTAAAAAAAATGCTTAAAAAATAAAGAAAATAAAAAATAATCAACAAAAACAACAATCAATTAACATACAGCATTTGAAAAGTCTATCATTCATTTTTCATTGCAGTACGCTGCCCAGAACGCTTCCCGGTTCGCGGACCGGGCGCTCCCCACGCAAAAAAAACAAAAATTTTTTTTTGTTTTTTTTGCCCCGCGGGGCCCTTTTAAAACCTCCACATTAAACCTAGGGGGTCAGGGAGGATCTAGTATGCCCCCTTATGGTCATTTTCGCCTTTGTTTTGGCCTCCTCTTGTCTCTCAATCCTACCGAGAGACAAGATGGCGGCCGCTCCGGACTGTTTAGAATGTTGACAGACACCGGAGAGCCAATCAGCTTAGCTACGCGAAGTTCCGTTACGCTTAAGGTCCGCGGACCGGAGCGCTGCCCAGGGCGCGCTTACAGATATATATCTTTTTTTAAACGTTAATTTCTCAAAATCCACTGGAGCACATATATTGAGACCTAGAAAAGGCACATCGGGCTACCAGTCCCTACAATTTTGCCAAGTTTCATGGAAATCCATTCAGCCGTTCGGGCTAAAAGTGAGGCCAACCGCCCTATGGAAAACTCAATGTTAAAAACACGTTTTGGGACCCCCCTTTTTTCTCGGCCCCCCCTGGACGAACACCCCCGAAATTTTCAGGGGCTGCTCAGAAACAAAATGTTCCATTTTCCAGAAAATTTCATCCAATTCCGTCCACAAACGCCAAAGTTATTAGACATAGAATTTTCAAAAATCCCATAGGGAAAAAATCCTAACTATATATACCTACTGGCGACCGCCAGTAGGTTATATATATATATATATATATATTTATTTATTTTTTCACATTGCTTCGCCTGTGGAATAAAGACGAATGCAGACCCAGAGGTTTGGTGCTATTGTTTTTTATTTGATGAACGCCCAGCACCTGCGCTAATATATATATATAACATTCTTGGACACTGAGGTGTATGTGAAGAACAATCGGGTAGAAACAACTTTACATCGGAAGGCCACAGCCACCAATGCCACATTGGAAGCTATCTGCTAACGCATCTGCAGTGAGGAAAAGGAATGGGAAAAGCACAGTGCAGGAACCATCAAACGCTTCCAAAAAAGAAAATATGGTAAAAAACTTGATTGATAAATGTTGGGAGAGAGTCAATCAGAAACAAAGGTCAGAATGCCTGAAACCTAAAAATGATGAGAAAACCTCAGAAGAACCGATCAGGCTAATCCTAGATTACAGTCAAGAATCAAGAAAGATAGCACAAGTCTTGAGAAAAAATTGGAGAATTCTGCAACTTGATTCAATAATAGGACAGAAAATGGGAAAACATCCAGTTATAACATACAGGAGAGCCAAAAACTTAAAGGATCAATTAGTGCACAGTCACTTTATCAGCAAAAAGAAAAAAAACACATGTTTAAAAAAAAAACAGGATTTACAAAATGTTACAACTGTAAAGTGTGTGAAATTGCCAAGCCAACATAAGAAATAACGATGGCAAACAAAAAAGTCTGGCAAATAAGAGAACTGATAACTTGTAAAAGTCAATATATCATCTACATGATAGAATGTCCTTGCCAACTTTGTTATATAGGGAGCACAATCTGCGAATTAAAAAAACGCATATTGGAACATGTGCGGGCCACTGTGAATAAAGACAGAGGGAACGCGGTAGCCAAACATATGGAGACACACCACAATGGCAATTGGAAACTGCTCAAATTCTTCGGATTGGAAACCATGTCCCTATCAGAAAGAGGTGGCTATCGTGAAAAACTGCTGCGACAAAAAGAGTTGCGTCACATTTTGAACTTTCGTACGATGACTCCTTTTGGACTGAATCAGTCGGAAGAACTGTATATACATATATGAAAAAGACCCAAGATGAACTTCTAAAAAAAACTCCCTAATTGCTCATCCCTAACCCACATATCAATATATTCCATCATGAATAAAGCACGAACTAATGAATAAGACACGAACTAATGAAGGGACAAAAATGACCACGAAGGCCCACTAGAGGGCAGAAAGGAACTGGTTAGTTAAACGATGATTACTAACACACATCCCTAACAAAATGGAACTAGATTCTTTGGGTGAACGACAAAAACAGAAAGCATAATGTAATCACTCAATGTAACTTATCGTGCATGAAATGAATGTCAAAATTAAGTATAAACTAATCACGATTTAAATGTAAATTGTTATGAAGGGATGTTGTATGACATGAAATCCCAGAATTCCTAACATGGTAACAGGAACCAGGGTAATCACGTGCCTTTTGTGGGTGGGATCTCCTTTTTAAAAAATAATCAGCAAACAGAGGTTTAGCAACCGTGAACAAGGTAGAAGGAACTACCGAAACTCGTTGTTTTTTCGGTGATAATGCTGGAATGGATTGAAGAATAAATTAACTTTGTCTAAACTCACAAGTGACTGGAGTAGCGGCTTTTTTCGTTTTCTTCGGAACACGTTGTTGTAATATAATATATATATATATATATATATATATATATATATATATATATATATATATATATACTTCCAAATGTGCTGCCTCCTGGATAGAAAAACAGCACGCCGTGGACACAAACATTTGATTCAGTGGTGATTTATTCGAATTTATCTGTCAAGACCCAACGCGTTTCAGGGACAACCCCTTGTTCACGAGTGGTAATCTTGTTATAGTGTTTTTTAAAACAAACAGTCGTGTGACACATAAACAACATAAACAACAGTCTCAATTAAGTTTATGCACTTCGAGTCTTTTCTTTTTACAAAAAGAAAACTTGTTGAACAGTGAATAAAGTTAAATCATGTGTAAATTACTTTGGGCAAATGCGTGAAGGAATTTAAATATACTTGGGATTGAATGTTGGCAATAGTCCTCAATGAAACTTTATCGACATGGACAATGTTGGCTCCTCAGATTAAGAGACATATCTTACTCATATACGAGGCTCCTCAAAATAACGCTCCAATGTTTGGCAATAGTGCTATAGCCCAAGCGGGCAAAAATAATAATCACTGAAGACCACATTAATCTATGGCTTACAATTTCCGATGAATCTCATAAAATCAATAGTCTTTAGAGCACAGTGACTGATACGCTGGTATAGTCGGAAAGTTCATTCTATGTACAATTCGGCCCTTGTGGGCGATAATTCAATTGATGAAACATGATTCACTATAATTGTTCCCGAGATACTATCCAGCAAAATAAAAAGGTTTAATCCATATGAAATTAAATATGAGATTCAATAAATGTCTTATCTCAGAGGTGAGTATATCGATTATCTCTTCCTAATCTCAGGGAAAAGAATAGGAGCCAGGAGGTGGTCAGCCAATGTTCCATGTGTTTTAATGTAGAGAGACTTGCTAGCAGTGTCAGTTTGTCTTCAACTGTGGCATATGTTCCCATTCTTGAATTCTCTTCTATGTATTAACCTGTAGCCTAAACACAAAATATATTCACACTGTTAATATGTCTTAAAAGTGATACTAAACAAGAACCTAAAACATAAAAGAAGATTAATAACTGCAGGGTGGCAGATATTTGTTTAAGATATCGGGGGTAGGATGAAATGCCCCAGAACTTTTTTCATTTGATGTTCAGTCAAAGTAGTCATTCGCATGCATTACTTGTGTTGGACCCACTGAACAAAAACTTTGTGGCAATACCAAGTGTCATAGCGTATACCTTGTTCTTCATAGTGTACAAAAGGTAAATGGTTATGGCAATTATGTCATTGTTCTAAATACACTACAAAGAGAACAATCTGTGGAAGAGACCGTTATAGAAGGTTGTGTAACATACAGATGCATAAAACTGAAACATACTCCAATACACAATACATAGCGCAATGGTTAGTGACTCAGAAATTCAAGAGCATTACCCCAAGTGTACTGACAATTCTTTATCACAATTGTGTCCTTCAGGGGCCATTGTTTGAGAGTGTATAATGAGTCTGGACTCAAGACGTCTGAGGTCTGACTGACAAGTGCTTGACGCTTGTAATTATCAAACTTTTTTGAGAACGTGAAAATCCATCCTGTTGCTTATATATTATATTTGGAACTGATGTTTGCGGTGTTGAAATAAATTAATTTAAATCATTGTCCGCTAGCCTCCCTTTCTGTACCCTTTGTAAATACAGAACTAGCCTTACTGTAAAGGTTACCTTATTGTAATGTGGTGCACCTGGAATAATTGTTTCCATTAGTTACTATGTACATCTATCATATGTAGAACTTCTATGTCTATGACATGTAGTGAACATGAGGGTACAGTTACTATAGGCATTAGGATATAGGCTACACACAATATCCTATCACTTTCTGCATATGAGTGAATACCTTAACTTATATGTACTGAAAAGGGAGACAGACTGCTGATTATAATTTTGCCTGTTTGTTTTTTGCTACACTGAATGTATTTTCTTTCTACGTAAATTTTTTGCAATGTCATGGGTATATGGAACCTTCTATGTCTATGAGTTGTCTGGTAGCCCAGGCAACCAAAGGGAAAATGGTGGTTGTGTATATAACTGAGTCACTTACAGAACTGTACATGCAGTGATCAAGGCAGTCCTGCCGCCGAAATGCGTCTGTCTTTGTTGAAATAAATCGTCTTTCATGGCAAAACTACTCACGGACTCAGTGCCTGCTTGTTGAAGTGACTGTCAGGATGGAAATACATTGAAGAGATTCGCCGGAACCTGGACACCGACCCTCCTCGATCAGGAGCGCTGAGGATACGGACCATTTTGTAACAGTTCCTAGCGAAAGGAAAACTCAGCGCCCCCCAGTAAGTTGCAGAGAGATCGTCTTCACTATATCCGAACACCCAAGGTACCGCGGAAGGGGAGAGTGACTGATCGGTGTGGGAGCTGGAGGGCATTCACATTGTCAGGTAAGCTCCTCTGAGCGGGAGTCAGTGGTGCGGAGTGGAAATCTTGTGGTGCATGCTGGGAGAGGTAGTCCCGTACAGCGAAGTAAGACGGGCAGTGAGTGGCATAGAAGATAATTGTTTACCCTTTCAACGATGGCCAAGGAATGGATAAGAGAGCGCGAGGAGGCAGCTCTCGATGTCAATGATAAGGACTGTGGCACAGAACGAGCGCAGGCTGCCGACAAAGAGACAGAGCCGATGTTATCAAACAGCAGCACTAAATTACTTCATGACCTAGAGAAGCTCCGTAAAAACGAGATAGCAAAATGGTGGGAATGCAAGTCGCTACAAATGTACATGGATGTTGGGAGAATCCCCAGAGGGCTCCGAATCCTAGTGGCGCCCACATATGAGAATCCTGACCCTGAAATGCTGCGAGACTGGGCAGAGAACAGCGCTGAGTCTTCAAAAAGGATGATACAAATCTTGATCAAATACGCTCATAGTGACCGCAAAGTAATGTTAACAAAGATTGAAGCACTATTGAAAGAACTAGAAAAATGTGACAACCAGGAAGAAATCAAAAAGAAACTAGGGGAAATGACAACCAGAATGATAAAACATGAAGACTCAATTAAGGAAAGGAAAGCCACAAATTCCAAAGAGATAGGAATGATTATATCCGAAGGCAACAATTATCAGCCACTGCAGGAATGCATACAAAGGAGGTGGACCCAAGCGCATCAGAACTAAGTTCCGTAGTGGAATCTGAAACAGAATCAATAGGCAATATAACACAGAAACGTAAAGCGCCAACTGTAATACAAGAATTAGCTTTTTTACGCTTAGAAATACTCATGAGTAACTATGGGCGGAATTTGAGAATAGAATTCGCGGTCCGCAAAATCCCTGAATTTGTGCGAACTTGCGAATTTTTCTATTTTGGCGCATCCGCGGGTTTTTTTTCAGCGCGGCTACTGCAAACTTACCCATGCGGTCGTTTTTGGGCGCGACCATCTTGTTCGCGGGAGGAAAACAACTCGGTAACGCAGCGCGAGCGAGATTGTATTTTTGAAGTGCGAACAAGCAAAAACAATTTGCGAATTGCGGATTATTTGGCAATATTGCGCGATTCGCGGAAAGCAAAATTGCCAAAAATCCGCAAATTTTGCGAGCGGAACTAATTTTCAGCCCATGCTTACTCATGAGCCTCCGACCGCGTCCACTGCGCCAAGAGCAACAAAAGGGTAAAAACCAGGCGCAACAAAAGTACGCAAGAGAAAAAACAGATACTGTGGCAAGCAATGCACAAACACAACAAAAACCAAACAAACAAACATACAGAAGGAACAAGCGCAGATAATGGCAAAACAAAATGATACTGACAATAAAGACATTGAAAACACAGTTATTAACCTCACAAACATGGAATTAATGGAAATTGAACGGAAAACACTAGCCTTGGGCCTATCCTATTGTGAAAAAAACTAATTTTGAATACTTCCAAACCAGGATAGATTTCTTCCAATACGTCAGGAAACTCAAATTGAAAAAATACTTCTTCAACAAAGAAAATACAACCGCCAACCTGTCCATTAGTGAAGAAAATAGCACGGAAATTACAGCTACGGATGAAACCCTGCTGCAAGACCTATTGGAAATGGGATATGAAAACCGGGGAATGCCGGATGAAGGGACCTCATGTGAGAGGCAGGAGACATTAAGCCACCCATTCTCCCCTTTTAAGCCAAAGTCGACCTACACTCCTATGATGCCCAAAGATGGATTAGACATTTTTGCTGAAAATGTGGTCAGGGACCTCAAAAATCTTGCACTTAAAAGTAAAAAAAAATTCCCAAAAGCACATAACATCAATAGGACAATCTATAACAATGGCATGGGCAAAATCAAAGCGCGCCAGGATGTTGTGGTGAGATGGTCGGATAAGGGGGGAAATGTAGTGCTGTGGCCCCTAGAGGATTATAATGCAGAAGCACTAAAACAACTTGGTTAAAGGGAATGCTATTGCCGCATAGCTCCAACTATCATTGTAGGTGTACAGGAGAAATATCATAAATCACTATACGAGTGGAGAAATGCAAATCTGATTTCAAAAGCTGAATTTGAATATCTAAAAACTGACTATCCTGTGTCCCCCAAGCTATACCTTATCCTAAAGATCCACAAAAATACCACAAACCCCCCAGGGAGGCCTATCATTGCGGCCATTGGGGGTCTTTTTGAAAGTACTTCACGTTTCATCGACTTTTTCTTGCAACCCTTAGTGTGTGAACTCCCTTCACACATCAAAGACACAGGGGACTTCTCGACTAGAATATACGACGTCAACTGGACTGATGACTGTGTACTGATGACCCTCGATGTCAATTTCTTATATACAAGAATTCGACACAGAGATGGACTTAATGCTTTGCAACACTACCTGAACAAAAGACCAACAAACATGCATGAACATTCCTTGATGCTGTTACATATGGCAGAGTGGTGCCTTGAGAATAATGTATTTATCTTTGATAAATTGTTTTATAAACAACTTCAGGGCACAGCCATGGTACTTGCTTCGCCCCCAGCTATGCTAATTTGCATATGGGCTGGTGGGAGGAGCAAGTACTCATGACGGCACAAAAAACTACTATGACTGAAAATGTGGACATCTATGTCCGTTTTATAGACGACATATTTGTTTTATGGCATGAAACAATTGAAAGTGCAGAAAAGTTCGCCAGGGAGTTAAATGATAACAACTAGAACTTAACATTCACTAGTCATACCAGCAAAATCTGCATTCAGTTTTTAGATATTGAAATGTATGTAGAAAACAATTGTTTGCAAACTAGGACATACAGAAAAAGCACGGCAGGGAATGCAATCCTGCACGCAAACAGTTTCCACCACAATAGTGTCAAGGAAGGAATTCCATACGCTGAATGCCTTAGAATGAGGCGTAATTGCAGCACAGAGGAAGATCTCAGTAAATCTACCAACGAGCTCTTCAGTAGACTGCATAGAAGAGGGTACAAAACGGAGACTCTTGCTAAAGCTAAAACTAGAAGTGAGTCTGTAACTAGGGAAGACCTGTTATGTGGGAATCTAGGACCCTAGTGTAATTTTCCCGATTCATGTCCATATATAGGTATAAATCACCCAGTCCTTATATGGGTATAGGAATCATTGCCTTATTTAGTCTTAGCCTGTGCAGCCCAAATACGGCATGGCTGCTTCCACTAAACTCCGAGAATCCACAACGATTTCTTGGAAAAACCAGCCTTCAGCAGTCAGGGACTTCCCCCTGCTTGAATACTAATTTATCCAAGAACTCCTGGAGTTTTCAATGAACTGAGGCACTAGTGACGATATTATGTCCAATCTTACGTCAAACTCGGCACCTTCAAAGTATAAATATGCCGACATTTGCCCAGTCAAACACACAGTGGTTTAGGAACAGATCGACTAACTACTTGCCCGACGCCCTGCTGCTGCAAGTGCCGAAGGAAGCCGACCCTCCAACTGACGCACTGAGAAGACGCTGTCTTTTCTCTTGCCGAGAAATCCAGTTCCGGTGTTTCCAGGCTACCCTTGCGGGTTGCTGGGAGATCGAGTCCTGAGAGAGAGATACAAGACCTCTATCATTCTAAAGCCAAGGTACGGAGCTGATTAGACCCTTAGAGAATTCTTGGAACAGATTCTTGGCAGAAAATTACTAGACTTAAGCTACACCACACTTACTCCTCCCTCGTACTAGACTTAGGTTAGGTACACTGGGTAGGCGTATTTTAGAAGCACCAGTTGAGTACTTTTAGCCACTATTTTATCACTGTATGTATTTTATGCATTTTATGTATTCTATGTTTATGGCTTAGAAACCATATCATGCTTTTACAGTACTATTTTATAATACTATTCGTATTATATGCATTGTACTTCTTAACTAGCATTTCAATTGTAGCAGTGCATTTCTTATGCTTAAGAAATAAGACTGTTCAATAAATACTTTTATTGAAAACGCCGCTCTCTCTATTTCTAAGCAACTCTGGTGAAACGAAGCATGCACATCTGACTGAGTGAAATAGCCGTCTATTGTTTCCGCGACTCTAGAAATAAGTTTCATTCTGGGGAAACAAAGTTGTCATGTTATATGGTTGTCAGAGACTAATCCCTTCTTGTTTATTCGAGAAAGTTTCTAGTGACCTCTGAGCTAGCTGGCACTCACAATTAAGTCTAATATATTCGGCAGAGACCTAGTCGACATAAGTCCTACATCTAAGCTGCAGGATATATTATTCCAATGCGCAGAGCCTATTGGGAATATAGGAACTACACTACATGGCGCCCAAGTGGGGCAAGGCGATAATTTAACGCTAGATACTAGAGTAACTCAGTCGTGCTTTTCACACAGACCCCTTTTTCTCCCGTAAAAACTCCAAAAGACGTCTGGAGTGGGTGAAAGGATAATATCCGCCAAAACTGAGAAGGACAAAAAATCCTATGTATTTGTTTTTGGTTTATACAACGTTGAAGGATACAGTGTTCCAAAATATTGTGCACCTAATCTTTGTTTCCTTGAAAATTGTTCTGCAAACTCTTCAATAAGTAAAAATAATGGTTACTGACGAAGAATTAGCTGCAGCAGCAGCTCAAGTGATCTTAGATGACGCTGAAATCCTAGAAAATGACACGGATGCTATACTGCTCCCGGTAAATGTAAGGAAAAGTATAACTTAAAACTGATAAATAATGGAGTATCAGCAAGAGGTGGCAGAGTAATCTTTGTCATAGAGGTACATTAATATCGGCAGACAGAGGTATTCTATTCATGGATTCAGTTTCCAGCAGCAAATGCAGGAACACGAGAGTTCCACTACTACAAAGCAGAGGAACCTTCAGCGGAATACGTTCCTTTCGAGGACATTGAAATTCCATTAACTTACCAAGAGCCTCAGCTCTGGTTTAAAGGCGCCCTAAAGCATCAAAATCACATTACCAGACTCGGTCCACTAGGTAGACCAGGAGCAACATGGCCGGTACTAGCCAGCTATACACCACATCCAGACATTGAAAGGATGTCAGATGCAGAATTAATAGCTCAGCTAAAACAATTAATTAAAATACATAGACAATTGGTTCAATATTTCATGCGGACATTAACAATCCAACCAGCTGTAAGAATTCCACAGCACACCCCTTACCAGGGGAACACAAACAAAATCACACCACGGACTATACAGTCAGTCATTGGTAAACTACCAGCAAAACGAGAACAAATCCCGTTCTGGTTAGCACAAAAAAGTACTCAAATGGAGGCAGTATTTCCTGATCGTACGCCTCATGAGAAACACAGGATTCTGACAATCTGTTTACCTATGGGGATTGCACCACACATAGAGGACTGTGACACTTGGGGTACAGTCTTTGCTTCAATCTACACTAAAACACATGGTGTTCCATCCATGGCGGTAATACCAGGCGTTCTAAGACAGATTCAAAATGAATGCGGTCCAGAACCGGCTTTAAATCTAGGTATGAAATTACTGAAAGATTTTAAACAGGTTTTGGCTATATTATTAGCCAACATTAAAGGTGAAGCAGCATCAGTGGCAATCCACCAGAAATTAAAAGCAACAGACATTACTGCGCAACCATATGAGCTTGCGAGGATTCTGAGGACACAACTCAAGAACGGGGAATGGGCTCAGACAATGCTGGACAGCGCAGCAGAAGTAACCATAGTTCGCAAGATCCTGAAGGATCATCTGGAGACAGTGGACTTGAATGAATGCATTCAAGTTGAAACTGCTGACACCAGGGTTAGTGTACCCCACAAGTTATATGAAGTGACACTCCGGATGGAGGGGGACATAACTAGAAAAATAAGAGCACTCTTTTGGGAGAAGCTCTCTAAAGGGCTATGACTTTCTTCTAGCTGAACGAGACTGGCCACCTACAATTGTTAGGGAGTGCCCACACGGCGAAGAGATAATTATGCCAGCCTTCTCAAATCACATTCCAATCCATAATAAATATACATATGCCAGGAAATGGGCAGTAGCTCAGGCTCCAGCATTATATAAAAATCACGTAGGATGGGATGAGGACTCTCCTCACCACAAAATCCAGTTTAAAAATTCAACCTACTGCTCAGAGGCAGTATCCAGTCAAGCAAGAAGCTAAGAAACAAGTCAGGGAGATCTTAGATCAACTTGAATATCAAGGGGTGATTGAAACATGCACCTCATCTATGAACAATCCTTTGTTTCCTGTCTCCAAGCCAGACAATTCATATCGTCTAGTTTTGGAATACAGACACCTCGACTCTTGTTGCAAAACTTTTGCAGTACAAAATTCACATAGTGCAGCACTGATGAATAACATTGTGCGCAAAAAATATAAAACCACATTAGACATTTCAAATGGGTTTTGCTGTCACAATATTGCACCGGAAAGTAGGCACTTGACCGCTTTCTCAATCTTGGGGACACAGCGACAATTTTGCCGTCTCCCTAGGGATTCAAGAATAGTCCAGGGTTATTTTCAGCCAGAGTAACAGAAATACTACAAATGTACGATGATGAGGTATGATCATATGTCAATGACATCTATCTTACAGATGATGATTTGGACGTGCACTTGAAAAGAGTGAACACCACAATACTTGGGTTCGCTTCTGAAGGGTATAAATTCAATTTTAAGAAATCACGAATTGCCCACCTCAATGTCCTATTCTTAGGATACAAGTTATCAAGTGAAGGCAAAAGCCTGGCAGCAAACTTTCCAGAGAAATGTGTGCTGCTCCAACCTCCAAAGACGCTGAAAAACTTATAGTCAATTCTGGGTTTCCCGAATTTTGGAAGAACTTATGTTCTAAATTACGTAGAAAGGGTTAAACCTCTCTACGAACTAATCAAACCTGATTTCAAACCAACAAATTGGACTCAGAAACATACAGAAATATTGTGTTCCGTACAAACAGACATGTTAGCAAAAACACAATTAGATACACGCAACAATGCGCGCAATCTCATGATCCGTGTCTTCCCAGGGAAATGCGGATTCACATACCTGACCTTTAATGAAGATGAAAAGGTACCAATAGCAAACAAATCACACTTGTACACACAAGCTGAAATGAAATTCACTTCAACAGAAAAAATTCTGAAAGTGGTTCAAACTGCAGTAGCAAAAGAGAGAACTCTTGCGCAGGGTAAACGCATAATGATCGTTATACCTGTACCTGCCTTAGAGGCAGTGACGAAAGCTAGCATTCCAAATGCAAAAGCTTTACATCCGAGATGGATACAATGGGTTAACTCTCTTGCTGCAACAGACGTTGAATACGTTTTTGACCCTTATTTGAAGACACAAGAATTCCTACAATACGAATACGAATGTCCTCTGCCGACCGAAATTCTGCCTCTAGAACATTACGGCTGTATAATATATACAGACGGATCAGCACAGCCACAATTGGGGGTAAACAAGGTTATAGTGCTGCGTGCGCGATCGTTAAAGGTCGTTGGCACAAAGGTAAATTCAGACCTATGGTCACTAAAACTCAATCACTCGGAGACTGTACAGCTCAGTGAGCTGAACTACAGGCTTTCAAGATGGCGCTTGAAAATACTGTTTGCGAATTCCCCACTCTAATGGTGTACAATTCGTATTTCTGCGTTGAATCTTACAACAAACACTTGCAGAACTGGGTTCGAAACGGTTTAAAAAACTCAAAAGGTGACACAATTAAGCATAAAACGCTTTGGGAACAAGTAGTTCTTTTATAGAAAGAACTACAAAAGACTCACGTGATTCATACACTGAGTCATCAGCGTGATGGCGTTCACGTCGCAGGGAATTCATTGGCTGATGAAGCAACAAAGGCAGCTGTGCAAATGGCTTCCGTAGCTACAATCACTCGTTCAAAAAGAGTAATAGATGGTGAAATATTACTTGCAGTAAAAGCCTCAATAGAAGGCAGCTATGCAGCGTTACCTCTAAACTATCCACTCACAGATACATACATAATTGATGCAAACTCCGTTCCTTTTGCTCAAATCCCTGGAGTGGGGGACAGAGTAATTCCAAGCAGGAATCAGAGAGCTGCTTTGGTACACGAAGCAGATATGGGAGCGGGACTGAGACTTCAAGGGATCTTGAAATCTGTAATAGAATTAGAAAAGATGTACTGGTGGCCGGGACTGGGAGTTGATGTGTACAATTTCGCAATATATTGCCCTAACTGCATTAGAGATCGCAGCAGCGAAAGCCACCAGATACCTGACTACAGGGTAGCCAGCCCAGTTCAGATACCATTGCTAGACAGCATTAGGCTATCTACCTGCAAACGTCACAGTGGATGAATGCAGTCCCACATCTACTAGGACAAGATTTATTTGGATGTGACCCCAGCGCTCAGCTGACGCCAGAACTGTTATATAGTATTTGCGAGTCTTTATCGGCACATACGCAATTGGCACGCTACATTCTGACCAGGGTCCTGCGTTTAGCTCTAGAGCTTACAAGGAGGCCATGACTAGCTTGGGCGTTACATTGCGGTATTCTAGTCCCTTCCATTCTGTGGGTAATGCGGTAGTGAAAAGAAAAAAACGTGACGTAAAGCAATCCATAACAGCTAAGGTATTAGGTTCGGGTGATGGGTGGGTCAAACATCTAATAAGTGTCCAACGTAGTCTTAACAATCTGCCAAGAAATTCTCTGGGTGGAGTCACTCGGTATGAACTAATGTTTGGTACTAGAATGATAATCGAAGACCTCGATTGTCAGACTTCAGTGGTGGAACAAAAACCCTTTGATGTCGAAGATCGTTTGACTGTTTTACAGGACTTAAATGAAACAAGAAGAAGTCTGAGTAATATAATACAGAAGCAAACGCCCACTGAAGACAAACCACCTGTCCCAGCAAGGCATGTCTGGTTTCCAAAGTTTGGGGATCTGGTCAGAGAGAAAATCGCGGTGAAGAAGGAATTTGGGCCTTCTTACAGAAAAGCAGTACCTGTCTTGGCCATCCAAGGAACAAGATCCGTAGTACTACTGCCCCTTGCTGGTAAAAGGGAGAACAGAGTTATATCCATCGACCTGGTCAAACCACAACATGTAGCCGATAATAAGTAGAAAACCCAGTGGACTCCCGAGAAGTAGCAGACGACCAAATCTTGCTACAATTCAGGAGGTTCAAACTGAAAGACTTATCACTTTTGATAAACCTGCAGTAAGAAAAGAAGGACTATGCAACAAAGCCATGGAACTTGTACCTCTGGAAACCCAAATAACAGTTCGCCAAGACACACCTGTCTACAATGATGTGACATCTGACTATACAAACATGGTGAAACAAGAAACAGCACCAGTGATTTCAGGTAATCCTGATGCAATCCCAACAATTGACAGAACTGCTACTGGCTACTTTATCAACTTCAATATCTTTTCTGAGGATCCCAGTGAACCTGAGGAGGAGCCAGCAAAGACAAACTTCAAGAAAAAAGTAACAGAACTCCTTCATCTACTAGAAAAAACATATCTGGTTTCACCATGGGTTGAATTTTGGATTGGATTAGATATATTTTTCCTCCTGCTCTGGCTCATACTAGTGTTAAGCTTGGGAAGGATGATTGATGGAATATATAGTACTATGGACACAGCAAGTAAGAAAATCAACTTGGTCCTGAAACCTTACAAATCATCACATCGTGGCCTGTCAGCAGTGAACATCACAGCCGTTCCTATACCTGGGGTATAGCATGGGACAGAACGGATTATGACATCTATGGTCCAGTGGAATTATTGAAGATTTACATCAGTTTAAGGTTTCTTTAAGTGACTTTGACGCACCCAGTAAATTTTCTGATGATTGGGACTTTGAGACTGTAAACCACATGGTGAAAGATTTAGAAATGTCAGCTAAATTTACAGAACATGACTACTTAGAAGGGTCATCAGATTATGAACAAATGTATTGTTTTAATCATTATGGTCACCATTATTTGCATACATCTGCAAGCCCTAGAGATGTGTTTCACTACAATCAATGGGAACATTGTCCAACACCGCCAAAAGGCAGCAATAAAACATTTCAAGAAAAGTTTTCATACTTCTCAGGGTTTAATGTTACCAATCCAGAAACGTTTTATTTTAAAAATATAAATAAGACAGGTATGAAAACAAAGCTGACCAATACTAAACAAATTTATTCTTCAAAATTTTATGCTCAATTGTCTGCATTAGGTTTTAACTTTTGGAAAGACAACATTGAGACGAAAACTGTCTGGGGCACTAAAGATTGGCAGGTACAAGGTATAGAAGCCTTATTTAGAGCCTGCATCATCCCAGAACAAATTATGTTTTTAAATGACACTGTTCAACAGACGTCTTGTCTTGGCCTAGCTAAGATAAAAGATTTAAATAAGCCGTCTATACCCAAACCCACATCTGACAGTGATAATGCTACAGAAGAGGAGGTAGACGTACCTTATATTTTAAAACAGAACAGAACTAATCCTGATTGGAAAAAATGGTTAATCTGGTCAACAGACACAAATAACTGTCAAAATAGATTCCTGAACAAGACACAGGGTTTCAAAATGAATAGGCCAGATCCAAGATATTCCCAGAGACAACATCCAGGGATAGTAACCACTTACAGTGTAAGGAAACTGTGCCTTGAGTAGCTTCAGATATCTACACGTCCAGAAATTAAACAACACTTATCTTTACTTAAAGAGAGCAATGATTTGCGAGATTTCTCTAATAGAATTAGAAAAGATGTACTGGTGGCCGGGACTGGGAGTTGATGTGTGCAATTTTGCAATATATTGCTAGACAGCATTAGGCTATCTATCTGCAAACGTCACAGTGGACGAATGCAGTACCACATCTACTAGGACAAGATTTATGTGGATGTGGCCCCAGCGCTCGGCTGACGCCAGAACAGTTATAAAGGATTTGCGAGTCTTTATCGGCACATACGCAATTGGCACGCTACATTCTGACCAGGGTCCTGCGTTTAGCTCTAGAGCTTACAAGGAGGCCATGGCTAGCTTGGGTGTTGCATTGCAGTATTCTAGTCTCTTCCATCCTGAGGGTAATGCGGTAGTGGAAAGAAAAAAACGTGACATAAAGCAATCCATAACAGCTAAGGTATTACGTTCGGGTGATGGGTGGGTCAAACATCTAATAAGTGTCCAACGCAGTCTTAACAATCTGCCAAGAAATTCTCTGGGTGGAGTCACTCCGTATTAACTAATATTTGGTACTAGAATGATGATCGAATACCTCGATTGTCAGACTTCAGTGGTGGAATAAAAACCCTTTGATGTCAAAGATTGTTTGACTGTTTTACAGGACTCAAATGAAACAAGAAGAAGTCTGAGTAATATAATACAGAAGCAAACGCCCACTGAAGACAAACCACCTGTCCCAACAAGGCCTGTCTGGATTCCAAAGATTGGGGATCTGGTCAGAGAGAAAATTGCAGTAAAGAAGGAATTTGGGCCTTATTACAGAAAAGAAGTACCTGTCTTGGCAATTCAAGGAACAAGATCAGTAGTACTACCGTCCCTTGCTGGTAAAAGGGAGAACAGAGTTGTATCTATCGACCTGGTCAAACCAAAACACGAGGCCGATAATAAGTAGTAGGCCCAGTGGACTCCCTAGAAGTAGCAGACGACCAAAGCTTGCTACAATCCAAGAGGTTCAAACTGAAAGACTTATCACTTTTGATAAACCTGCAGTAAGAAAAGAAGGACTATGCAACAAAGCCATGGAACTTGTACCTCTGGAAACCCAAATAACAGTTCGTCAAGACACGCCTATCTACAATGATGTGACATCTGACAAACATGGCGAAACAAGAAACAGCTCCAGTGATTTCAAGTAATCCTGATGCAATCCTAACAATTGACAGAACTGCTTCTGGCTACTTTATCAACTTCGATAACTTTTCTGAGGATCCAAGTGAACCTGAGGAGGAGCCAGCAAAGACAAACTGCAAGAAAAAAGTAACAGATCTCCTTAATCTACTAGAAAAAACATATCTGGTTTCACCATGGGTTGTATTTTGGATTGGTATATTTTCCCTCCTGCTCTGGCTCATACTAGCGTTAAGCTTGGGAAGGATGATTGATGGAAAATATAGTACTATGGACACAGCAAGTAAGAAAATCAACTTGGTCCTGAAACCTTACAAATCATCTCATCGTGAAAAAGGAGGCCTGTCAGCAGTGAACATCACAGCCGTTCCTTTACCTGGGGGTATAGCATGGGACAGAACTGATGATGACATCTATGGTCCGGTGGAATTGTTGAAGATTTCACATCAGTTTAAGGTTTCTTTAAGTGACTTTGTCGCACCCAGTACATTTTCTGATGATTGGGACTTTGAGACTGTAAACAACATGATGAAAGATTTAGAAATGTCAGCTAAATTTACAGAACATGACTACTTAGAATGGTCATCAGATTATGAACAAATATATTGTTTTAATCATTATGGTCACCATTATTTGCATAAATCTGCAAGCCCTAGAAATGTGTTTCACTACAATCAATGGGAACATTGTCCAACACCGCTAAAAGGCAGCTATAAAACATTTCAAGAAAAGTTTTTATACTTCTCAGGGTTTAATGTTACCAATCAGGAAACATTTTATTTTAAAAATATTAATAAGACAGGTATGAAAACAATGCTGACAATACTAAACAAATGTAATTGTGCAAAATGTTATGCTCAATTGTCTGCATTAGGTTTTAACTTTTGGAAAGACAACATTGAGACGAAAACCGTCTGGGGCACTAAAGATTGGCAGGTACAAGGTATAGAAGCCTTATTTAGAGCCTGCATCATCCTAGAACAAATTATGTTTTTAAATGACACTGTTCAACAGACGTCTTGTCTTGGCCTAGCTAAGATAAAAGATTTAAATAAACCGTCTATACCTAAACCCACATCTGACATGATAATGCTATAGAAGAGGAGGTAGACGTACCTTATATTTTAAAACAGAACAGAACTAATCCTGATTGGAAAAAATGGTTAATCTGGTCAACAGACACAAATAACTGTCAAGATAGATTCCTGAACAAGACACAGGGTTTCAAAATGAATAGGCCAGATCCAAGATATTCCCAGAGACAACATCCAGGGATAGTAACCACTTACAGTGTAGGAAAACTGTGCCTTGAGTGGCTTCAGAAATCTACACTTCCAGAAATTAAACAACACTTACCTTTACTTAAAGAGAGCAATGATTTGTGAGATTTCTTAATGGCCCCTCGCAAACCTCGGCAAAAACGTTTCATATACGCCAGAATATATGCAGCATACAACGAAATATGGAAAGTGACGCAAATAGAAACTGCAGAAAGAATACGAGAAATTGATCGTATAAATTTAGAAAGAAGCCTCTCTGTAGTGGACAATGGGTTAACGACTCTGTCCTCCAGAATTTATTCTTTGGACAGCATCGTGTCATCTGCCATTGACATCATAGAACAAGACTTGTTAATGTTACAACATGGCCAGTCTCAATTACGTTCTATCATGCTGCTAGGCTGGACGTTGCAAAATCTGCGTTCAGGCTATGTGCCATGGCATCTAATCAATACCACGTCATTGTTTGCTGTATTTAACCTTACAGATAAACAAATCTCTTTGGCACAAAGAGGAGCAGACTATACGGTGCTAAGCATTGAACAACTCAAAAGATTACAATTAACAGTTTCTGAGAAGCCTGTCATTGAATGGATAATTCATTGCACCATTACAATACCAGTGACGTCTTTCCTGTTTTAGTATACCAGCGGGCCTGCATGAAAGGTTGGGTAAAGAATACATTAAGTCGACCTGGGTTTTACCATACACACACAGATGTTGTAATAGGGGACATGAAGCATTAATTAGTGGAAAGATTTGTAAAAACTCACTGAGTGGTACACTTCTGTGCCAGGGTATTAACTTGCACAGAGCCTGCGACGGTTCTAAAAATAACCTCTCTTGCCACCTGCACGGTTCCCCCTCCACAGCGATAGTACCAATTTTCAGGCAGCTATCCAATGGCAGCTACGGTATGCTCAATGATCACAGCTGTTGTGGCATGTTGCCAGGAAAAAGTTATCTTGTAACTGTGTCATCCACGGTCACTTGTTGTATGCAAGTATTGTATTCAAAAAGCGAGACAGAAAGGGAGACGGCTTTATGGCCTTCACTGAATATCTCTTCTATACGAATTGATACTTTAAGCAGAATGAAAGCCATTCTTTTACAAAAAACGGTGCCACTGACCTTGTCTAGAGAAACGTATGATCTGAAAGTAGCAAGGTCTTCAGCAGAGATACATGCATTATTATCAACAAACTGCCCAGTACATTTCGCAGAAATGTTAAGTCAAATCTTAAACATGTCTGATACCAACAGCATTGCACATGTATTTAAGATGATTTTTTCGGGACTGTTAACACCATTTGAAGCAGTCCTCGGCATTTTTCCAAATTTCGTGCACTCTATGTTCGGCGGCCTGGCTCTCATCTTGGGACTAGTAGCAGGAATTCTATTTTTATTCCTTCTGCTCCGATATGGCAAGTCCGGACACCAGCAACACTCAGACTACCATGGAACAATGCCTCCTTGCAATGAGATATCGTGAAAGGATTTCACAGATTCTTGGCTTGGCTCGTTTAAGAGATCTGAACACAACATGGTTTCTATCGTTCAGACCAATCTGGCAAGATTGCATCTTAACTGTTCTTCGCTGCCTGCTTTGCGGACAAGAATGCGTGTTGGACATTTGTCTTACACTTCCATCAGTACTGCCATCGGATGTGGACGCTTTGCTAGGTCCAGTAACGGCTCATGCATCGTGTTGCCCCCAACGGCTGCCAATTCTGATGATGGCATTCATTGAGGTCTCACCGGCAAGTCTAACTGAGGGTGAGACACAAGAAGATGCAGGCATACAGGTACCATCGACTACGGACATTGCTAATGCATCAAACGCTGATGGTGATGATCCACACTTCTGCACTTTTGATCTGCTAACTGAAGTGGTTCCACTTTCACCTACCACAGTAGACAGTTTCTTTGCGAGCCTAGACAATCTGATGTTTTCTCCTGAAACTCCTGAGAATAACTTTTGATTATTTCACACTGACCTCTGCAATTCGGCCTTCATTTTTCAAAACAATCCACTAATTTGAACTTTTTCCAAAATAGAACTTTTTGGTACAGAGTAATCTGCTTAAAGTGCTATTCTTAGAGAACAAGATTTCGTGTTTGAACTTCCTATATGACAATATTTGGCTTCAACCTCGAATACAAACACAGTTAAAAACTTATGCTATGGGACAGATTTCAGGTATCGATTGATGAATGTACTTTCGTTTTATTTAAAGAATATATGCACATGATTTATGCCTGATTTCATATGACACCTATAACTTTTGCATACAGTATATACTCATTTCATGTGAACAAACATATTTAAATGCATTTTTGTATTTAGGGGTGGGATTGTGAACACTTTGCTTTAGATATGTTCAGTGCTTAGGTATTATTGAACTTAATAATCGTGGAGTGGGTGTTATGTGGGAATCTAGGACCCTAGTGTAATTTTCCCGATTCATGTCCATATATAGGTATAAATCACCCAGTCCTTATATAGGCATAGGAATCATTGCCTTATTTAGTCTTAGCCTGTGCAGCCCAAATACGGCATGGCTACTTCCACTAAACCCCGAGAATCCATAACGATTTCTTGGAAAAACCAGCCTTCAGCAGTCAGGGACTTCCCCCTGCTTGAATACTAATTTATCCAAGAACTCCTGGAGTTTTCAATGAACTGAGGCACTAGTGACGATATTATGTCCAATCTTACGTCAAACTCGGCACCTTCAAAGTATAAATATGCCGACATTTGCCCAGTCAAACACACAGTGGTTTAGGAACAGATCGACTAACTACTTGCCCGACGCCCTGCTGCTGCAAGTGCCGAAGGAAGCCGACCCTCCAACTGACGCACTGAGAAGACGCTGTCTTTTCTCTTGCCGAGAAATCCAGCTTCGGTGTTTCCAGGCTACCCTTGCAGGTTGCTGGGAGATCGAGTCCTGAGAAAGAGATACAAGACCTCTATCATTCTAAAACCAAGGTATGGAGCTGATTAGACCCTTAGAGAATTCTTGGAACAGATTCTTGGCAGAAAATTACTAAAGTTAAGCTACACCACACTTACTCCTCCCTCGTACTAGACTTAGGTTAGGTACACCGGGGTAGGCGTATTTTAGAAGCACCAGTTGAGTACTTTTAGCCACTATTTTATCACTGTATGTATTTTGTGCTTTTTATGTATTCTATGTTTATGGCTTAGAAACCATATCATGCTTTTACAGTTCTATTTTATAATACTATTCGTATTATATGCATTGTACTTCTTAAGTAGCATTTCAATTGTAGCAGTGCATTTCTTATGCTTAAGAAATAAGACTGTTCAATAAATACTTTTATTGAAAACGCCGCTCTCTCTATTTCTAAGCAACTCTGGTGAAACGAAGCATGCACATCTGACTGAGTGAAATAGCCATCTATTGTTTCCGTGACTCTAGAGATATGTTTCATTCTGGGGAAACAAAGTTGTCATGTTATATGGTTGTCAGAGACTAATCCCTTCTTGTTTATTAGAGAAAGTTTCTAGTGTCCTCTGAGCTAGCTGGCACTCACAATTAAGTCTTATATATTCGGCAGAGACCTAGTCGACATAAGTCCTACGTCTAAGCTGCAAGATATATTATTCCAATGCACAGATCCTATTGGGAATATAGGAACTACACTACAGACCTACTGTTCAGAAACTGAGAACAAAGCAAGAAATGTGTAGCGGGGACCCCGAGACTCATCACATGTTTCAATGCTTATCACAACACAGTCAAAAAATATACTGTACAGACATTAGAACACAGTCCAGAGTGATCCAGTATTAGGCCCCACATGCCCTACAGTTCCAGCTATAAGCTTCAGAAGAGCTAGGTCTAAGCGTCAAGAGCTAGTACGCAATGCTCCATCAAGAGTGAACAGCCAGAATTGCAATAAAATTGACCTATCTATTCAGATCTACTACTGGCTTCCGGGATTCACGGACCGTCTTATTTATGAACACTAATCCAGTGTTCCATATTCATTCTGATTGCAGAATACTAACAAAGCCTAAGTACCACCTGACCTAGCCTAACTATTCCAGACGGGCCAACTGTTCAATAAGTCTGCATTTCCATTTTTTTTAGCCTTCAAAAATGCATAGATGAGATGGAGGACACATGCATAAATCTGTGCATACACCAAATTGTTGGTTGGTTGCGTCTGATGTTCTGCTACTGACTGACATACCACTCACCAAACAAACTACAAAAGGTTCCATGATGGACTGGGGTAAGCAGCACTCAGTGATGGAGGAGGCGTCACGCAGACCGCAAAAAAATTATGAACTCATTCTAACTAAACCTAGTATCAATCCATCCACCACTATTCCACAGCAGGACCATGGAAGGACTAGAGTCTCTCTAGCAATAGCATTACCTAACTTAAGTTCACTAAGGTAAACTCTTACATAATAATCAGCCCAAGCGAGTGCAAAGTTGCAAACAAGTAAGAGTAGCAAATGTAATTTACCTGCAATGTAAGCAGCAGTAATCGTCTTATTCGTCAAAAAATTATACACAATACTTATACTACTATATTAGCTACTCACCAAGTCCCACGACCTCAACACCTAGCAGGTCTAACAGGTTCTGCTCCCGGTCCAGGATGTCTGAACACCGGTGTGGCAGTTGGTTATGGGTGCACCGGACGCCTGAGCAGTGAAACACTGCCCAGGGCACCTTCGTCCACCTACGGTGACGCTCCTGGGTAGGCGACCCAGAGACTGGCCTGCCGCCTGCTACCAAGGTCAAGGGCAGCCACCTCCACCTCGGAAAAAAGCTGCCAGGTCTGCACCCCTGCAGGGCGCGTTCTGCCGTAAGGCAGACGGCTCTTGGGCGCAGGCGCCTTGCCTTTGGAGTGCTACCCTTTGCCATGGTTCTGGGGTGTGTGGGAGGCGGAAAAGAAAAGTTGAGAGGGAAAAATAAAGTTAGGGGGAAGAAGTACGAGCTTAAAGAAAGAAGTAATATAAAACAGTAGAAAAGTAAAAAAAAACACTGTAAAAGTAGAAATAAAATGCAAAGTATGAACTTAGGGACAGAGAGAGATAGATGATAAATAAAAAAGATTGCAAAGATTGAGGGAGGATAGAAAAGGAGGCCCAGAACCATAGCATACAGTGAAAAACAAGCTGGCCGGGCCCATTGTGACCGAGTGGGTAAGTTCGCGAGATATTTCCCCCGAACACGCAATAATCATCACGAACAAGTAAAACGCGTTCCTGAACATGACATGCACATCGCGAACGCGCTATACGCGACCCGAAACAGGTAATAAGGCATCGCGAGCGGGCGGGACAATTGAAAAACAAGATGGCCGAGCCCACAGGCGTCCGCATGGGCATGTTCACGAGATACTATCCCCCGAGCACGCAAATAGCGTCCCGAACACGCACAACGCGTTCCTGAACAAAAAAAAGCATCACGAACGGGCGCGACAAGCAACTACTCACGCTCGCGTAGTGCAAGGACATCTTCGCGTAGCTACGGGTAGCGCCGCTACGCAAACTACGCCCAGGCTTACTGTTATGTCAGAATGAGACATGCTGGGGGAAATCACATCTTGATTACATTGGCGGGTGGGGAAGTCTGAGAGTGGTGGGGCAAGGAGTGGGCTTATTGTTATAGTTAGGACCTAGCTACCATAGGAAATCCACAACATTCTATTGGGAATAACTCTGGCACCGGTTGAGGAATTTGTGTGTAATTTTCCAGAATTTTGGCCAGCTCCGCTCCGCTCCTTCCCTAAAAGTTTCGGGGGGATTCGTGATGTGGGGGCTGAGAAAAAAGGGGGGTCCCAAAACGTGTTTTCCCCATGTTAATTTCCATAGGACGTTCTGACAAGTCCACAGCCCGAACCGCTGAACGGAATTACGCGAAACTTTGCAAAAATTGTAGGGACTGGTACGCCGATGTGCCTCTGCTATATTTGGTGAAAATTGCTCCAGTGGTGTTTTTGAAAATTAACTTCAAAAACACATATATATCTATAGGCGCGCTCACCGGTACGCGTACCGGGGAGCGCACCCGGCGCACTACGGGAGTGCGCGAGCAGAAAGCTGATTGGCTGTTGGATGTCTGTCAACATTCTAAACAGTCCGGAGAGTCCACCATCTTGTGCCTCAGTAGAACCGAGGTGAAAAAAAAAGGGGAAATGATTAAAAGGGGGCAGGGTAGACACTCCCTGACCCCCTAGGTTTTCTGAGGGGGGCCTAGAAGGACCCTGAAGGGCAAAAACCGGTAATCCAATATAAATCCAACATGCTCTCAGGTTTTTGCATAAATCCAAGCAGGACACAAAAGTTAGAATTGGGGGTTTATTAACATCATAAACCCTACGTGCCGCATTTTGACTTCACAGCGGAATAGCAGGTGGCGCTCCCTTACATACACTTCCTGCTAATTATCAAAAGAGAAAACGGACACATTGCAATTCATAAAATCTTATGCATCTATACATGGTCGCCATCTTACAGTGGTCTAAATGCAGTTCTGTAATACAATTATTTGTAGACATGCAAAAAGAATAGCAGTTTGTACATGCTGTATATTCAACCACCGACTTGAAATTCAGCAAGTCTGATACCTAGTGTGTGTAGCGCGTGCTAACACATGCGGGGTCATAAATTGGGCATGTTGGTGTGTGTGGTTCTCTTTGGAGTGACATGTTGCCGTATCAGCTTGAGGATTACTGGATGGAGCTACGTGATCACGGTGGTGATCAGTAAATTCCCTAGTAAGTGGGAATGTGATTCTTGAAAGCATGTGAAGAGCAAAATACTCACTTAATCTAATATTGCATATATCTAGAAACTATTGGTGTCATGCTGGCATGGGTCCACAAAGGGAGTTTGAACAAGACACATTTATCCATGGTGTATAGGGAGGAAATCCACCATGGCTAGTTGGTTACCAACGGGTCGTCGGTGTTCCCTGATTAGTGAGGAGTGCAACTGGGTAACCGCATAACTCGCAAACCAGAGACTCGGATGATCTGCATTGCACGGATGCACAGACGTCTCTATTATTGTTCGTGATTCCCTGGTTAGTGGGAAAACCTGAAGAGAATCTTGTATTTATGTATATACCCACCAAAAGTGTGGTGCAGTCCCTTATCCCTGTGGTGAAAATATCAGGGAGTGTTTTCTAGAAACTACTGCTACCTTTCTGTATTCTTTGCCCTGTCTACCACCTATTATGTGCACATAAACTAAAAAATTATATTAATTAATGTAAATACCAGTGCAAAAGGTCTTATCTGTGGACATGGTCGCAGCAGAACTGTGTCACGCAGAAAAGGTTAGGGATCCCTCTGTCACAGGCACGATACATGGTCCCTTCCTTTCCTCCTGCAAGAGATGTGAAGAAGAGAGAAAAGAGTCATGCACACCAGCGATGTTAAAACATTAGTGCAACAAACAAATGTAACATTCTTTTTGATTCCTTAGGTACAGAAGTAGTCACAATCCTGTCTTAAGTGTGTTAGCTACTGTCTGTCACAAGTTGTGCCAGTGTCTAATTTTCTTGTAGATGTATAGCTATTTCCTCATCAAGGTTGTGTCCATTAGGAAAGCGTGTTGCCATCCCTATAATGTGCCTTGATTCTCGTTGTCTGAGCCTAAGGGTGGGGTTACCACCTATTTTGTTGCCTATTACCTGTTCTATTGGCACTGTCTGAGAAATTATGTGATTCAAAATGTCATGCAATTGGGCACTGTTTGTCTCTGTTACCGATTGCCCTCATATCTTGCCATATGGGTAGTACTCCCTACGTATCTAAACCTGCAGGGACATTCCAATACATATACCACGAAGGTGGTGCTACAAGTCAGGAATTGTTTGATACTTATCATGTTGTTGGTGCTAGTACTCCAGAACTCCTTCCTAAAATGGATGTTACTGCACGCCTTGCAGTGGCTGCGTGGAAAAAAACCTGCAAGTCTATACCTCTAGTCGTAGATGTATCTTTCAGATCACTATGCACTAGGAGATCGCTGAGGTTGCGGCACCCCCTGTCTGTGATCATGGGTTGAGTGGAGATAGTACTACCTATCACAGGGTCACCTTTGAGGATATCCCATTTCTGTATGATGGTCTTGTGTATGTGATTAGCGTTTCCGTTGTATGTGAAGATGATGCGTGTCTCTGTATTCTCAGTGTTATCTTCGGGTGTCTTGGCGGTATTACCAAGTACGGTATCTCTATCTAATCTCTCTGTTCGTTCTACAGTCCTCTTGAGGACCCATGATGGGTAACGCCTTTCCCGAAATATTTTCAACATGATGATTCTTTCTCTCAGGTAACCTTTCTCAGAGCTACAGTATCTTTTGGCAATGAGCATTTCCCCATAATGGATGCTCCATTTGAGGTTATCTGGATGGCTGCTCATGGCATGCAATACAGTGTTCCCTGCCGTGCATTTCGTGAATAGAGTAGTTTGTATCTTGTTGGACTTAACCTGTACTTTGGTGTCTAGGTACTCTACCTCCTTCCCACTGATGGTACTTGTGAGTCTAAGGTTTCTAGTGTTTTGAGTCAGTTTGTCTACAAACCTTCGAGCTTCCTGTTCGCTGCCATGCATATCACGAACAGGTCGTCTATGTACCTTAACTATAAGATGACCTTGGAGAAATCGCCGTTGAGGTTGATATCTTGCCTGATGTCCTCCTCCCATGCCCCCATGAAAAGGTTTGCGAAGCTTGGTGCGAAACATGTGCCCATCATGGTTCCATGGGTCTGCATGTAAATCTCATCATTAAACATTTTCTTTGGCCAATTCTTTTGTCTGTAGCTGAGTAGTTTTCTGCCAACCTGTTCTTAGAAGGTGTCTATATTGTCATGGTTCATGGTCGGTAAAAATGTTGATTTTGGTTTGAAACTGGTGCATGCAGCTTTATCATGTATGATTTCTAATTCATCTAGAATGTTATGAACCTCCAAACTAGTGCATGCCCCTTCTTGATCTTCTTGTAGCTTGTGTAATGCCACCATAGCGCCAGTGTCACCTATCATCAATTCCTCATCATGTACAGTGCGTTCTACTTAGCTTTCTACAAAATTTAAAAATATCTATTCTGCTATCTACATAGTTAATCGATACTGCTGAGCAGAACAACATACCTAAGCATAATGTTCTTTTGTCTGTGGTGCTTATAAGTCTGTGAGAAAGGTTAAGGATGTTTTGATTTCCAGTGGCATCATCCATCATTGCTGCTTCCTGGAGCGTTTCTGTTTGTATTCCACCTGCTCCGTTTCGCTCCCTCTTCTCTCTCCTCTGCCAGCACCTCTTACGCCTCTTGCCCTGGTAGCCCTTGTTCTTCCTCTTCCTCCTCCCGCTGTTGGAGTGTTCTCGTTGTAGTTCATATTGGTCGTCGTTCGAGTCGTCCGCCGGCTCCGTTCCATGAGCCGGTACTCGTCTACGTATCTCAACCTGCAGGGACATTCCAATACATATAACAAGAAGGTGGTGCCACAAGTCAGGAATTGTTTGATACTTATCATGTTGTTGGTGCTAGTATTCCAGAACTCCTTCCTAAAATGGCTGTTACTGCATGCCTTGCAGTGGCCGCACGGAAAAAAATCCTGCAAGTCTATACCTCTAGTCGTAGATGTGTCTTTCAGGTCACTATGCACTAGGAGATCGCTGAGGTTATGGCTCCTCCTGTATGTGATCATGGGTTGAGTGGGGATGGTACTACCTATCACAGGGTCACCTTTGAGGATATCCTATTCCTATATGATGGTCTTGCGTATGTGATTAGCATTTCCATTGTATGTGAAGATGATGCGTGTCTCTGTATTCTCAGTGTTATAATCGGGTGTCTTGGCGGTATTGCCAAGTATGGTATCTCTATCTAACCTCTCTGTTCGTTCTACAGCCCTCTTGAGGACCCATGATGGGTAACGTCTTTCCCGAAATCTTTTCAACATGATGGTTCTTTCTCTCAGGTAACCTTCCTCAGAGCTACAGTTTCTTTTGGCAATGAGCATTTCCCCATAATGGATGCTCCATTTGAGGTTATCTGGATGGCTGCTCATGGCATGCAATACAGTGTTCTCTGCCGTGCATTTCGTGAAGAGAGTAGTTTGTAGTATCTTGTTGGACTTAACCTGTACTTTGGTGTCTAGGTACTCTACCTCCTTCACACTAATGGTACTTGTGAGTCTAAGATTTCTAGTGTTTTGATTCAGTTTGTCTACAAAACTTCGAGCTTCCTGTTCGCTGCCTTGCATATCACGAACAGGTCGTCTATGTACCTTAACTATGAGATGACCTTGGTGAAATCGGCATTGAGGTTGATATCTTGCTTGTTGTCCTCCTCCCATGCCCCCATGAAAAGGTTTGCGAAGCTTGGTGCAAAACATGTGCCCATCATGGTTCCATGGGTCTGCATGTAAATCTCATCATTAAACATGAAAAAGTTGTTTGATAGGCAAAAATCTGATCACGTCTAATATCAGTTGTGTGTGTCCCCTGTACCTGATGTGTCTGCATTTGAGGAATCTAGCACAGGCTTCTATTCCCTGCTCATGGTCAATCACTGTGTACAGTGAGTTTACGTTCATGGTTATCAGTAAATATTCAGCCTGCCATTTCAGATTTTTGATTTTATTGAGAAAGTCTTTAGTGTCTCTTACATACGAGGGCAGTGTGTTCACAAACTCCCTTAAGAAGAGGTCAACGTAGTGTGATACATTCTCTGCAACAGTGCCCCTGGAAGAAAGTACGTGTCTTCCTGGGGGGTTATCCCTGTCTTTATGGATTTTGGGCATAAGGTACAAAACTGAAAGGACAGGGTAGTCCTTTTTGAGAATGAGTTCCTTGTCCTTCCAGTCCCCTAATTTCTTCCAGATATCGGTAATGCTGTTGTTGTACTCTGTCCTGGTGGTGGTGGTGTAAGTTCCTGTGTCATGTAGTTGTCGCAGGGCTTCCTCAATGTACATGTCTCTGGTGGGAATCACAATATTCCCCCCTTTATCTGTGGGCCTAATGATAATAATATTGTCCTCTGCCAGTTCTTGCAAAGCCTTCCTCTGTGCTAATGTTAGGTTGTGTTTAAATTTCTTCATTTTCTTTGGCCAATTCTTTTGTCTGTAGCTGAGTAGTTTTCTGCCAACCTGTTCTTAGAAGGTGGCTAAATTGTCATGGTTCATGGTCGGTAAAAATGTTGATTTTGGTTCGAAACTGGTGCATGCCGCTTTTTCATGTTTGCTTTCTAATTCAAGTAGAATGTTATGAACCTCTAAACTCGTGCATGCCCCTTCTTGAACTTCTTGTAGCTCGTGTAATGCCACCATAGTGTCAGTGTCACCTATCATCAATTCCTCATCATGTACAGTGCATTCTACTGAATGGTGTTCTGTGCATTTGATGTGTTTCAGTTTGTGCCACGTCTTCAATTTTAGCTTTCTACAAAATTAAAAAATATCAATTCTGCTATCTACATAGTTAATCGGTACTGCTGGGCAGAACAACATACTCAAGCATAATGTTCTTTTGTCTGTGGTGCTTATGAGTCTGTGAGAAAGGTTAATGTTTTGATTTCCAGTGACATCATCCATCATTGCTGCTTCCTGGAGCGTTTCTGCTTGTATCCCACTTGCTCCGTTTCGCTCCCTCCTCTCTCTCCTCTGCCAGCACCTCTTACGCCTCTTACCCTGGTACCCCTTGTTCATCCTCTTCCTCTTCCCGCTGTTGGAGTGTTCTCGTTGTAGTTCATCTTGGTCGTCGTTCGAGTCGTCCGCCGGCTCCGCTCCATCAGCCGGTACTCGTCTAAAAAAGTTTTGGACGTGTCGCAACATATCCTTCAGACAGAGAGCTTTCCAGTGTTCCGGAGACTTCAGATGCCTCTGTATTGGTGTCACTCGCGTTTGCCACCTCATCAATTGCTCTGGGTCTCTCTATTGACGTAATTTTTCCATTTGAGGTATCGTAGAGGTGGGCATACTTGCAACTAAAATTAAGTATCCTCCCAGATACGCAGTCTCCAAAGTCCTGGTGGAGTTTACGCTGTTTCCTCACCTTTATGTCATCCTCCACAAGTCTCAGCCTTCTCTTCATGTCCTCGAGATATTTTTAGATCAATTCTTGTCCTGCACTTTTTGCCAAATCATTTTTAATATGCAAAATCTCCTTCTTGATGTTCTCTCTGTCCGATCACACGTATTTAACAAGGATCTCCAACATGTTCCTCGAGCTGTTGGCTGAGTTGGCCGACCATTCCTCTAGCATGGCCGGGTCTGGTGAATCATACGAGAGAGTAATGAAGATTCCTCGGGGCACTATTTTCTTATCTATGTAGTCCTGCAAGGACGTCACCTCCCACCATTTAGACAATTCTTGTTTGTACAGTTTTCAAAATTTGAGTATGTTTAATGTGGTTGATTCTGTGCGGGTGGTTGCCGGGTGACTGCTGCCTACCCCTGGTGCACATGCAAACGGTGTCTGTGCCGCCTCTCTTCGCTCCCTTTCATCCTCCATACCACTGCGTGGGTTTATGGTACCTGTGCACAGACCAATGGAGCCTGCTGGTTGTGTAACCCCTCTATAAATGAGTACAGAGTTCCCCTTTCCGTAAAAAACGTTCAAGCTTCTGAGCTGAAAATGTGATTTTGGAAAATCCAATGCGAAAAACGAGTTTACTGTCTATACACTGCCATATGTCCCAAGTCCGAGTTGTTGCACAGCCAATCTGTGTTGTGATAGATCCGTGTTTTGATAACTCACTTGTGCTTGTATCGCTTAAGTTCTTATGTGCGTATGCACTCATCCCTCCCACGTACTTGTACCCGAATTCCCTTACCTTCACTGTGTATCCCGGGCCCGGGATAGCGTTAGGATTGGTACTCAAGCGGGATCCGGGACGTGATAGCCAGCTGCTCTTTCTTTTGATGAAATTCTCTGGTGCGGCCGGCCCTCGATCTCTTCTAATTCATATACCAAATAAAGACACTCCTTCCAGAGATCCCGGACCCGTAGAGGGGTGGCATGATGCCGGCGGAGAAAACCGGTAATCCAATATAAATCCAACCGGGGTTAACAATCGCGCTCTCAGGTTTTTGCATAAATCCATGCAGTACACCAAAGTTAGAATTGGGGGTTTATTAACATCACAAACCCTTTGTGACGTGTTTCGACTTCACAAAGTCTTGATCACACAGCGGAATAGCAGGTAGCATTCACTTACATACACTTCCGGTTAGTTATCAACATAGAAAAAAGGACACATTGCCATTCATAGAAGTGTACGTATCTATACATGGTCACCATCTTACAGTGGTCGATATACAGTTCTGTAATACTATTATTTGTAGACATGCAACAAGAATACCAGTTTATACATGCTGTATATTCAACCACTGACTTGAAATTCTGCAAGTCTGATACTAAGGGGTCCATTAGGATGGCGGGCGGATTGCCCCCGCCAGGCTGACGGTAGCCACCGCCAGCCTGGTGGGGGCAATCCGCCCGCCATCCTTCCCTGTATTCCCCCTCGCCATATTAGAATGGCGGGGGGACCAGGGCGGAGCAAAACACCGCCCGCCACTTTTCCCCCCCGGTCGCATTGTGGCCGGGGCGGAAAATGATTAATATGGTGGCGGTGTCAAGCAGACACCGCCAGCCATATTATGATGGGCTGAGGGTGATGCCTTTCCGTGGCGGCGATGCCGCCACGGAAAGGCATGCGGTCTTCACTCTGGGGGCCCCCTGTGGGCCCCCAGAGTGAAGGAGGGGGGTATTGCACATGGGGGGGACCTGTGGTACCCCCCTTCATTTGCATTAACAAAGCGGCAGGCACCGCGCAGTGCCTGCCGCTTTGTTAATGCAAATGCAGAAATGCTTTTCTAGCATTGTGGCGGGCGGTGCTGAGAGCACCGCCTGCCACAATGCTAGAAATGCAGGATGTGCCCGCCACTGTGGTTGGCACATCCTAATGCTGGCGTCGGGACCCCCGCCCTTAAGGCGGGCGGTCCCGTTAACCGATAGGGTGGCGGGTGGCTAATGGACCCCTTAGTGTGCATGGCGCGTTCTAACACATGTGGGGTCGGAAATGGGGCATGCTGGTATGTATGGTTCTCTTTGGAGTGACGTGTTGCCGTATCAGCTAGAGGGGATCACTGACAAAATCTCGACCAAGGAAATGTTGGCCTACAGAAATATCGATGCAGAAATATCGAAGGCAAGAATATCGACATCCTATCTACAACATGGTAAGTACAAAAATATCGAAAAAAAATATATAGATGTTAAAAATATTGATGTTAAAAATATCTTTTTTTCTGTAAAAATATAAATGTAAAATAAAGTAAATAACACTAATAAATAAAATAAACATAGTTAAAAATATCTAATAATGTTTAAAATTAATAAATAATACATATATATAATAATAATACATTAATTAAACATATACAGAAAATATATCTGCGGTGATTGTGCCCATCTTGAAAAAACCCGGTTCGGACCCCTCTGTGCCCGCCAATTTCCGTCCCATCTCCCTTTTGCCATTTCTGGCAAAGGTGCTCGAGCGCCACGTCACCTGCGCTATGAGCTCCTTTGTGGAGATGCATGGAGCCCTTGCCCCCCGTCAGGCTGGCTTTCGCCCCGCTCACTCTACGGAGTCCGTTGTCATTTCTGTCTTGGACAGCCTCAGGGAGGGTATGGACACTAACCAACGCCAGGCCCTGGTGCTCCTCGACCTCTCAGCCGCCTTTGACACGGTGGATCACACCATCTTACTTTCCCGTGTCAGGGCGGCGGGGATCGGGGGGACGGCCTTGGTCTGGCTTTCCTCCTTCCTGAGGGACCGCTCCCAGGCTGTTCGCCTGGGTGATTTTACAGCGGACGTCCGGAAAGTTCAGTGCGGGGTCCCACAGGGCTCCTCCCTCTCCCCCCTTTTATTTAATCTTTACATTGCTCCCCTTATCTTTTCTCTGCAACAAATGGAGGTCGCCGTGTTTAACTACGCGGACGATCTCCAGCTTGTGTTTGATCTGTCTTCTTCTCCCTCCTCTGCTCTCAATTTCCAATCTATCATGCTTCACATCCGGGACTGGATGAGCCACAACCACCTTAAACTCAACCCTGACAAGACCGAGTTGGTGTTGACAGGTGGTTCATCCAGCCCCTGGACTCCTTTGTTTTGGCCCCCTTCTCTTGGTCCCTCTCCCACTCCTGCTACCTCAGTTAAAACCCTTGGCATCAAAATTAATTCCCAACTGTCCCTTCACTCCCAGGTTAGTTCTGTGGTTTCTTCCTCTTTTCTTGCACTGCGTACCATACGCAGGGTGTCCCGTTTTTTTTCCTTTTCTGCCCTCAAGCTTATCATTTTGGCCATGGTGATGTCCCGCCTGGACTATGGTAACGCCCTTTATGCGGGTATCCCTGCATATAGTTTACGGCGACTCCAACTCATCCAGAACCAGGCGGCCCGCCTGGTTTTTAATCTTCCAAAATTTCATCACTCCACCCCCCTCTTGAAGTCTCTACACTGGCTGCCTGTTCAAGCCCGAGTTCAATTTAAGATCGCTTCCATCGCGTTTCTTGCTCGTCTAGGTTTAGCCCCAGCTTTTATCTCTTCTGAGATTACCCACTATGTTCCGTGTAGAGAGCTTCGTTCGTCCTCCCAGGCCCTTCTTATGGTTCCACGTTTCCGAAGAAAGAAGTGGGGAGGCTCTAAATTTGCCACCCTGGCCCCGTCCCTGTGGAACTCTCTCCCCCTGGAAATTCGATCCCTCACTTTGTACCCACAATTTCGGAAACAACTCAAGGCCCATCTATTTAAGAAATCTTTTGAATAACCCCTCACGGCCTCCTTCCTCTTTCTTTTCTCAGTAGTTTGTTAGTGGTAGCGCCAAGAAACCGCTGGTGTATGTGCGCTCTTACAAATAATTTTAAATTCAAATTCAAATTCAAATTCAAATTAAATTCAAATTCAATTCAAATTCATATAGTATATACATACTTAACAATAAGTTGTAATAATTATTTTAATAATTTATAAATTAATACAAAATATTATAAATTGCAAATACATTTACAAACATAAATCAAAAACATAAATAAAAAATAAAGAATTATGTTTAATACATAAAAAAATGTAAATATACTTTCAATATTTCTAAAATTAATTATATACTACATTATCTAAATGTATACAAAAAAATTAAATAGCTAAATAAATAAAAGTACTATTCAAAATCCATAAGTTAAAAAAATACAGTAATAAAAATGTTGGATAGCATAGAACTTAAAATCACCATTCCCACTCCACAGAGCGCAACAGTATAGAAACCGTTGGATAGCGTAGGGGTAAAAATTACTATTCCAACTCCAGGGAGTGCAACAGTAGGGAAAACGTTGGATAGCGTAGAAGTAAAAATTACTATTCCAACTCCAAAAAGTTCAACAGTAAGGAAAGCGTTGGATAGCGTAGGGCTCAAAATTATTATTCCAAATCCAGAGAGTGCAACAGTAGGGAAAACGATGGATAGCATAGAGGTAAAAATTACTATTCCCACTCCTGAGAGTACAACAGTGGGGAAAGCGTTGGATAGCGTTGGGGTAACAATTACTATTCCAACTCCAGAGAGTGCAACAGTAGGGAAAACGTTGGATAGCGTAGGGGTAAAAATTACTATTCCCACTCCAGAGAGTGCAACAGTAGGGAAAGCGTTGGATAGTGTAGGGGTAAAAAATACTATTCCCACTCCAGAGAGTGCAACAGTAGGAAAAGCATTGGATAGTGGGAGGGTAAAAATGACTATTCCCACTCCAGAGAGTGCAACAGTAGGGAAAGCGTTCGATAGCGTAGAGGTAAAAATTACTATTCCCACTCCAGAGAGTGCAAAAGTAGGGAAAGCGTTGGATAGCGTAGGGATAAAAATTACTATTCCCACTCCAGAGAGTGCAACAGTAGGGAAAGCATTGGATAGCGGGAGGGTAAAAATTACTATTCCCACTCCAGAGAGTGCAACAGTAGGGAAAGCATTGGATAGCATAGAGGTACAAATTACTATTCCCACTCCAGAGAGTGCAACAGTAGGGAAAGCGTTGGATAGCGTAGAGGTAAAAATTACTATTCCGACTCCAGGGAGTGCAAAAGTAGAGAAAGCGTTGGATAGCGTAGGGGTAGAAATTACTATTCCCACTCCAGAGAGTGCAACAGTAGGGAAAGCATTGGATAGCGGGAGGGTAATAATTACTATTCCCACTCCAGAGAGTGCAACAGTAGGGAAAGCGTTGGATAGCGTAGAGGTAAAAATTACTATTCCCACTCCAGAGAGGGCAAAAGTAGGGAAAGTGTTGGATAGCGTAGGGGTAAAAATTACTATTCCCACTCCAGAGAATGCAACAGTAGGGAAAGCATTGGATAGCGGGAGGGTAAAAATTACTATTCCCACTTCAGAGAGTGCAACAGTAGGGAAAGCGTTGGATAGCGTAGAGGTAAAAATTACTATTCCCACTCCAGAGAGTGCAAAAGTAGGGAAAGTGTTGGATAGCGTAGGGGTAAAAATTACTATTCCCACTCCAGAGAGTGCAACAGTAGGGAAAGCATTGGATAGCTGGAGGGTAAACATTAGTATTCCCACTCCAGAGAGTGCAACCGTAGAGAAAGCGCTGTATAGCGTAGAGGTAAAAATTACTATTCACACTCCAGAGAGTGCAAAAGTATGGAAAGCATTGGACAGCGTAGGGGTAAAAATTAATATTCCCACTCCAGAGAGTGCAACAGTAGGGAAAGCATTGGATAGTGCAAAGAAGTTAAATATAACATACTTATAAATAATTGTTGTAAATAAAATAATTAAAAATGTAATTTTTAAATAACTCTACATCATTTGCAAATACCCATTAATAATTACTAAAAAAATAATTACAATTAAATACTTAATTAACAATAAATACCAATAAGTAGTAATGAATAAATATAAATTACCAAATAATTAACTATTACAAATATCAATTACCAATTTAAAAAAATTAATTACCAATCAAAAAAATTAATTACTAGTTAAAAAATGTAATTGCCAATTACAAACATTAATTACCAATTAAAAAAATTAATTGCCAAATATAAAATGTCATTACCAATTACAAACCTTAATTACCAATTAACAAAATTAATTACCAATTAAAATAACTAATTACCAATTAAAATAATTAATTGCCAATTAATTAGAAATAAAGTAATTATCAATACCAATAACAAATAATTAATTACTTAATTACAATTTAAAAAAATTCATTACCAATAAAAAATAATAATTACCAATTAATAAATGTAATTGCCAATTACAAACCTTAATTACCAATTAAAAAATTAATTACCAATTGAAATAATTTATTACCAATTAAAATAATTATTTACCAATCAATTAGAAATAAAATATTTATCAATACCAATAACAAATAACTAATTACTTAATTACAATTAAATTACTTCCCACCCAATTCCCCTATAAACCCACAACCCGCTATAAAACTAAAACTCAAAATGTATTAAAAATAACGTACAATTACTAAAAATTAATAATTAATTTACTATAATTAAATTACTTCCCACCCTATTTCCCTATAAACCCACAACCCGCTCCAGTACTAAAACATAAAATTCAATTAAAAATAAAATTTTTCATATATAAAAAATAGTACACATATAATTTAAAACAAATAAAATACTTAACAAAAACATTTAACACATACAGATAAAATACATAATAAAATAGATGACAACAAACTAATATCGATATTAGTAACATCGAAATTAGTGACAACGATATATTTGATATCGATATTACTAACTTCGATATTACTTACATCGATATAATAAAAATCGATATTACTTACCTTAGGGTCGATATTCTGTCCAACGATATTCTTCACCTCGATATTCTAGCCCTTTGATATTTTTGACTCGATATTACCGTAGGTCGATATTAAGGAATCAATATTTTGACTGTGCACCTGCTAGAGGATTACTAGCTGGAGCTACGTGATCACGGTGGTGGGAATGTGTTTCTAGAAAACGTGTGAAGTGCAAAATACTCAATCTAATATTGCATATACCTAAAAACTATTGGTGTCATGCTGGCATGTGTCCACAATGGAAGTTTTAACTAGACGCATTTATCCATGGTGTATAAGGAAGAAATCCATCCTGCGGTGCTTGTATAATCCATACCCTACTCTCTCCATTCCACGTGAAAGGCAGATTAAGTCCTAGTCGGACTGGAAATTCATGTACTTAGGGAAGGATGTCTATTGAATTCAACATTTTTAGATAGAATTTGTACAGCACTGTATATACTTCACCGACTTACAGCACCTTATCACTTCTAGATCACTTTATAACCCATAAGTTATCTTGGCACCATTTTTCAATATGTTTTTGATTGCTTGTGACAGCCATACTGTGTTATTACTACACTAACTAAAAAATGGAAAAATAAAAAAATGATTAAGTTGTCATTAAGTTGTCAATATATTGCCTTTTGATTAACTCAAAACTGGTGTTTTCTTCTTCAATTATTGATTAAGTGTTCAATTATTGATTAAGTGTTAAAGCAATTGTTGTATCCAACAGTACCAACAAAGATTTTGGGCTAAGCGTAGTCAATGTAACTTTCTCAAATATTAAAGAATGGGAATCCTTATAAGTGACTCAATTTGAAGAAAAAAAGCAAACCTCAGTACCAAAAACACAGAAGCACAAAATGAAGTTCCCATGATTAATAACCTCTATGATGGTAGCGAGAAAAGTCTGCTGACTGAGTAATCCAGTCAATACATCATCACAAAACAAATATGAGGAAGAGGAATTAATCAATCCGAACATTTGTAAAGCGCACTACTCACCTGTGAGGGTCTCAAGGCACTGGGGAGAGGGGTGCTGCTACTATTCGAATAGTCAGTTCTAGAGTAGCCTCCTGAAGGTTAGAAGGTCCTGGGTCTGCCGTAGTAGGATGGGGAGGGTGTTCCAGGACTTGGCAGTGAGGTGGGAGAATGATTTGCAGCCAGTGGGCGCTCTTCGGATGCGAGGGACAGTGACGAGGGCGAGGTCGGTGGAGCAGAGCTGGCAGTTCGGGGTGTAGAAGGTGAGTCGCCTGTTGAGGTATACCGGTCCGGTGTTGTGGAGTCACTTGTGTGCATGGGTGAGGAGCTTGAAGGTGATCCTCTTGTTGACGGGAAGCCAGTGCAGGTCTCTCTAATGGGGTGTGATGTGGCTGTGGCAAAGGATGTCGAGGATTTGGCATGCAGAGGTGTTCTGTATGCATTGTAGTCATTTCAGGAGTTTGGCCAAGGCTCCAGCGTAGAGGGCGTTTCCGTAGTACAGCCTGCTGCTGATGATGGCCTGATTGACCGTTTTTCGTGTCTCGTGGGGATCCACCTGTAGATCTTGCGGAGTATGATGGGGGTGTTGAAGCAGGAGGATGAGACAGTGTTGACTTGCTTGGCCATGGAGAGTGTTGAGTCGAGGATAAACCCCAGGTTGCGTGCATGGTCGGTGGGCGATGGTGCTGCTCCCAGTGCGGTCGGCTACCAGAAGTCGTCCCAGGCTGAGGGGGTCGTGCTGAGGATGAGGACCTTCGTTTTTTCCAAGTTCAGCTTCAGACGGCTGTTCTTCATCTATTCCGCGATGGCTTTAATTCCTTTGTGGAGGTTAGTTTTGGCTGTGAGGGGGTCCTTGGTGAGGGAGAGGGTCAGCTGGGTGTCGTCGGCGGAAGAGATGATGTTCCGGTCGTGCAGTCGAGTGACTTGGGCGAGCGGTGCGATGTAGATTTTGAACAATGTCGGGCTGAGGGATAATCCTTAGGGTACGCCGCAGATGATGTCGGAGGCTTCGGAACAGAAAGGGGGGAGGCAGATGCTCTGGGTTCTGCAGTAGAGGAAGGAGGTGGTCCATTCCAGAGCCGTGTCTCGGATCCCTGTGTTGTGGAGGCATGCGTGTAGGGTGCGGTGGTACACAGTGTTGAAGGTGGCTGATAGGTCCAGGATGATGAGGGCCGTGGTTTCGCTGTTGTCCAGTAGTGCCCTGATGTCATTGGTGGCGGCGATGAGGGCAGTTTTGGTACTGTGGTTGCTGCGGAACCCAGACTGGGACGGGTCCAGGATGTTGTTGTCCTTGAGGTAGCGGGTCAGCTGTCTGTTGACGGTTTTCATGATGACCTTGATCAGGAGCAGGGAGATGGGCCGGAAGTTCTTGAGGTCCCTCGGATCTGCCTTGAGTTTCTTGAGTAAGGCGTTGATCTCGGCGTGCTTCCAGCTCTTCGGGAAGGTCGCGGTCTCGAAGGAGATGTTGATGGCCTTGAGGAGATGGGGTGCGATGGTGGCGCTAGCTTTGTTGAAGATGTGGTATGGGCATGGGTCTGACAGAGAGCCGGAGTGGACGGTGTTCTTTATTTTAATGGTGTCGTCGTCATTTATGCTGGTCCAGGTGAGCAGGGGGTTGATGTGGGTGGTGTCCGTGTGGTCTGAGGTGTCGGTGGGTGTGGGGCGGTCAGGTTGTTGAAGCTGTCATGGATGTCTGCAATCTAGCGATGGAAGAAGGTGGCAAGGGAGTTGCACAGGTCTTGGGTTGGTAGGGTGTCATTGGTGTGGAGCTAGGGTTGGAGAGTTCTTTCACTATATTGAAGAGCTCTTTGCTCTTGTGTGCATTGTTATCGAGGCAGTCCTTGAAGGAGGCGCTTTTGGCGGATCTGATGAGATGATGGTGTCTGCGGATGGCGTTCTTGGGGGCTGCGTGGCTGTCCGGTGTCTGTTCGCGGTGCCATTTCTTCTCTAGTTTTCGGCAGGTCTGCTTTGAGGCCTGCAGTGAACAAGCTGGCTTGCTTGTTGGTGCGTCTGTTGGAGGGTTTCTTGATCAGGGTGAGAGTGTTGGTGTAGTCGTCGATCCAACGCCTTAAGTTGCGGGCCGTTGGGTCGGCAGCTGGGTTTCATGCGAGAGTGGTGTTTAGCTTGTCTTCGGTGATTTTGCTCCAGCTGCAGCAGGGATCTGTTGAGTGAGGTGGTGCGTGGTGGGTTTCCGGAAGGTAAAGTGGACGCAGCGATGGTCGGTTCAATGGAATTTGTGGTATGGCTGAAGGTGACGTGGGAGCTTGCGGAGAAGATGGGGTAAAGCATGTGACCAGCAGGGTGGGTAGGTGTTGTGACGAGCTGTCTGAGACCGAGGTTGTCAATCAGGGTGGTGAAGTTGGTGTTGTTGTTGTTCTCGAGGTGAAAGTTCAGGTCGCCGAGGAGGATATAGTCTGTGGAGGCAAAGGCGTGCGTGCTGATGAGGTCGGTGATGGAGTCGCTGAACTGGGGCCGGGGTCTGGGGGGTCTGTAGATGAGAGTTCCTCTGAGGGTGGTGTTGGGATCAGTGTGGATCTGAAAGTGTAAATGTTCAGCGGTGCTGAGGGTGTCGTCGGTGCAGGTCGTGACCCTGAGGGTGTTCTTCTGGGTGATGGCGATTCCACCTCCTACTCCGTTGGTGCGTTCCCTGTGGGTGATCTTGTAGCCGTCTGGGATGGCTATGGCAATGTCAGGTGCAGAAGATGCGTTCATCCAGGTCTCTGTCAGGAAGGCGACGTCCGGGGAGGATGGGTCAAGCAGTGGGTGGTTTGGCGGCTCGGAGGCTTGTGAAGGTGCAGCTCCGACAGGAAAAGGATCCTTTGGTGTTCTTCGGGGTGGCCAGAAAGCAGCTGTATGCTCGTCCGGTGTTGATTGCATTGTGGGTGTTGGCGTCGTAGCGGCGGCAGGTATTCGTGGTGTTCGCGGGGGCCAGGTGGTCTGGCACTGGTCATGGTCCAGGTGCGGACGGGCACAGACAGGTAAGCCTTCGGTGCGCCAGTGGCGAGGCCACACAGCGGCCTCCATATAAGGGGAGGTTAAAGGGAGGAGCAGCTGGGAGGCGGGAGCGGGGCAGCGAATTGGCGAGCAGGGGGGGCGGGGTCGCAGGGGACGCAGCGGCAGGAAAACCGAGAAGGTAGAGCTGGTGGAGGCAAAAGTGCACAATGCAGTACAACAGTAAAAAAAGGAATAAGAGGCAAAATACAAAAGGGCACTGTTAGACCTGTCAGCCCTTTGGGTGATCCCTCCTTATTTTTTCTCTCCCTTTCTGCCTCCCATTTTTGCACATCCCTAGCCCCTGTCACTCGAAAGCCAGACAGAGATCCACAAACCAGCAGAGGCACACAGGATGGCTAAGGAAGAAAATGCCCACTTTTCTAAAAGTGGTATTTTCAAACTCTCAATATAAAAATCATCTTTACTAAAAAGATGCATTTTTATATAGTTCAGGCATACTAAACTCCATCTTTCTATTGTATCCCAATTGGAAGTTATACGTATAAGATGTTTTAAGTAAACTACTAGTCCATCCTATGGGACAGATAGCCTTTCTATAGTCAAAAACAAAATAAACTTTATTTTACTATTCATATGTGTCACACACATCAGTACATGTCCTACCTTTCACATACACTGCTCTCTGCCCACAGGGGTACCTTGGGTCTACCTTAGGGGTGGCTTACATGTAATAAAAGGGAAGGTTAGGGGCCGGGCCTGGCAAGTGGGTGCACCTCGAGAGACTGCATGCAGACACTGCAGTGGCAGGTCTGAGACCCCATTGAAAGTTTGCTTGTGTGTGTGGCACAATCAGTGCTGTAAGCCAATCATGGAAACACCAATCCATATTCACAAGTTACGGAGGGAGCACTTGCACTTTGGCTCTTATCAGCAGTAGCAAAGTGCCCATCTAGACCGGCAACATGAAATCCAGCACACACCAAAAATACAGCAGGCAGAGGTAAAAATACAGGGGGAAATTACGCCAAGCGTGCCAGGTCTAACAGAATGGATCTGATTGTATCTGTTGTCTTGAATTGGGCGCGACTTCCAATGCAGAGAAGTGGTAGCCAAACAAACTGGGGACTCTCTGCATCATTTGTGTGCCCTTGGATTTGCTGCATCAGGTGAACTTTCCTGCTGGGCTCCTCTTCTTGCCATTCATCCAACTACTCGCGGAACCCGCTTTGCCGGTCCCGCGTCGTGGAGGAGGTCTGCGGGGGACTTGCTGCTAATACTGGGGAGCCGAGGGGCAGTGCAGGGGGCTGCGAGTGTTAGCGCGGGGACTCCATCTCCCAGGAGTCCCTGCTTGGCCAACTTGAAACACCTGGCCCGCTCTCCCTGCTAGCCCCGCCCCCTGGGCGGACCAAACCCAATAAGAAAAAGACCTACTGCCGCTGCGCGGGAGCGCCCCGGGAGAAGCCCGGGACAAGGGCGGGCCCGTTTGTGCCCGTTCGTGACCGGTCTTGACCGGACCGGGCCCCCCCTCTTGTATTTGTTGTCTCCCACCCCTGCCAGCCTCACCGGCCTCTCATGGCTGGACGTGAAACGAGGAGCAAGACCTCGCTAGCCGGAGGTTCCACAGTCGGAGGTATGGAAAAATTTCTTACTAGAGCCAATACAATCATAGACATTGAAAAACGCCTGTCCAAAGAACTGTCGGCTTTCAAGAGATCTTCCCTGGGAACAATAGCTAATGCTAAAACCCCTGAAAGGCCCGTCGATACCGTTACCAGCGATGTGGCCGGCAACGCCTCTATATCGGAAGTTGACATACAGGCTTCACTTGACATGGACATTTTGGTTACTGAAATACTTCCCGAAATTAACTTAGTCCTTGATAATAATGTACCCTTTTCTCCTGAACTTGATGTTACTATTAATAATGCTCTGTCACAGGGGGTTAATGAAGGGGCTACTGCTAAACGCAAGAGGACCTACAATAAGAAAGCTGGTAGAAAGTCTAAATCAGCGAAGTTACAATATGACACCATTTACCCTCCAATTAGTCCAACCCAACCCTTGATTAGCAATGATATATTATTTGAAAGATTGGGTGCCCTATTTAAATCGATTCTATTCCCTCTAGAGGCCAAAATAGAGCGGATAGAACTCAGATTGACAAATATAGAGAAAGTCACAGCTGCTATATTGGCTAATTCCGACAAACCCAGTAACCCGAGTACCTTACCAACTACCCTTACTATCCCTGGTCCCTTACCAGTTAAAGAGGCCCTAATTATCACCTGCCCCCCAGTAGGCCCCCAGGGCTCCATTCAGGTTAATTACAACGTTCCCATGCAACAAATATCTGGGCTGCAACCAATTAATGCTAACGCAATTGGGTTAACGGTTGAAGGCCAAATAGATTCCCCTGCCAAAGAACTTAGAGCCCCTAAACCACATTTGCCAGACCTTCCACCTGAAGCAAACCGTTTTATGGTAGTCTTAGCAGGAGCTCCTATGTTGGAAGCCGGAGAAGCCGAAACCTTTAATTCCCTAAAAAGCAAAGTTGTTTGGCGGCTCAACTGGAATAGACCGCTTCCGGCCCACCTCCACAACGAAATCATCATGGTAAGGAGGGTGCCATGTCTGGGTAAAAGTGCTAAGACCATAAATGGAGACTGTATAATGGTCAGTTTCAGAGACCCTAGAACCGTTTTGCATATCTGTGCAGGTTTTAATAGGTCCTTTGACTCCACCATTCAGACCCTCCCAGTGTCCTTTTTCTTTCCATCTAATCGTTTGAACCATGGTAGAGGCAGAGACGACTGGACCAGAGTTGAGCGGAGGGGTAGACAAAGAAGATACGATGTAAGTCCGGCCATGTTGCCCCAGTATGCCCCCTTTTGTGATTTTAATCGGTTCAGTTGTCTAGATGGTCTAGATGGAGTTGACTGACTATCCCCAGCCCATGTTTCAAGATTTTCCCTCCCTGATACTGGTAATGTTTTATTGGCTCGAGAGGCTGAGATAAATGAAATGTCTCCCGTAGAGTGCTTGCCAATGGCTGTAGCCCCTATGAAGTCACCTCCTCCTATTACCATTAAACCCCTAGAGCTATCCCTGGAAACAGATCTAGCTGATGCCTCCCACCCATTAATCTCTTTGGATATACCAGAAGAGCCGTTAACAACCTTAGTGCTCCCAAGTGACCCTGGGTTCGAAGAGTCTGTCTCTTGTCCCCCTGGTTTTAAAATAGCGAGCTGGAATATCGCCGGTTGGCGACAGAGGGTGTCGTCTCTGGGCTGGAGGGAATCCATTTCTAAGTTTGACATCCTCTGTTTACAGGAGACATGGTCCACGACAGATATCCATTTTGATGGCTTTGTGACCTACAATTGTCTAGCACAGGAGTCCAACATGGGTAGGGCAAAAGGTGGCCTTGTAATTTTATTGTCTGTGAAATTTCCAGTACGTGTGAGATCCCATTCTACTGTAGGATCTCACTCACAAATTCTCAGGTTGGAACAAAGAGGGGGCCGTGATGCTTTGTTAATCAATCACTACAACAATATGTTTGATTCCACGAGTACCTGTGTTGTAGATGAACTCGAGATAGCTGTTAAAAAAATTTATAGAGATATTCGTAAGCCTTGCGATATTATCTGGGGAGGGGATTTTAATATTCGGACTTGCCTCAACTCTTTTACAAATGTATGTGGGCTTGACGGGGATAACGGGGAGAAGCGGGCTCATTTTACCCACACTCCTTATGGCGACTCCCTTAATTCCCTTTTGTTAAATTTTGATTTGTTAATCCACCAACCTGCTGCGGATAAAGAGGGTAATATTGCACTGACTTTTGTTGGGAGGAATTCAGCCTCCGTCATTGATCATCTACTGTTATCGGTGCATATTGCCCCACTCTGTACGGTCCCCATCATTGTTGATTTTGGTATTAGTGATCACAATGCCATTACTATGTCGACCTCCATCAGGGGGACTATGTTTAGTTTTAAGCGCAGGATTGTTGATGAGATTAACCCTTGCAGGCAAAATGGTATACGGATTAAATGGTGTGGGGACAATTCGGATAAACTGCTCCGGAAAATAGTGGGAGCAGGTTCTGAAGAGCTACTCCGCTATCTTGATGTTGATGCTGCCCCCTGGTGCATTATTGCTGATTTTGAGAAACTCGGCGATATAATTAAAAGGTCCCTCACTATTACTAAGGGTATATCCAAGAGGGCAGTTTTAGGATGGTTCGACAGAGCCTGCACGAATTCGTTACAAGAACTAAAGAGGGCATTGTCAAGCCACCCTAGAAATAGGGATGCCGTTACACTTCTTAGGGCGACCTATAAACACCAGTTGACCCGTAGAAAACAGGAGCTAAGGGAGCAAGCCTGGGACAACTTGACCAAAGCGGCGGAGCTGCGTGACAGTAAGTTATTCTGGAGTACTGTCAATAGCCCATTCCTCCAAAAGGAGGAATTTCCAGTTTTAACTGCCCAGGTTAGTGAGGATAGCTGGGTCCAATATTTTACAGGAATCTTTGATCCAGCTAGGGAGGATCAGGCTAGTATTAGTGCTGATATTACAGGACTTAAACAACCCCTGGGGATTACACTACAAGAAGTAGATAATGCCATCCGTAACAGCAAGGGGGGGAAGGCTCCAGGACCGGACGGAGTTCCGGTCGACCTGTACAAAACCGATCTGGCACTGTGGAGCCCCCTCCTGACCCAGGTGTTTAATGCCTCTGTTAATGATAGTACTCCCTCTACCTGGAGCGAATCCATAATTTTGCCGATTTATAAGAAGGGAGATAGAGGAGAGGCCAAGAACTACCGCCCTATCTCCCTTCTGGATTCCTCGTTAAAAATTATGAGTAGGGTCATACTGTTAAGATTGGAGGATTGGGCCGAAGCCAATAATATCCTTGCGGACTCCCAATATGGTTTCCGGAAAGGTCTCGGCACAATCGAGCAGTGTATTAATTTAAATCTTATTATAGGGAAATGCACTAAAGCTAAACAGGGCTCTTTATTTCTCTGCTTCGCAGACCTTTCCAGTGCTTTTGATTTGGTGGACCATACCCTCCTGTGGTCCACCTCACTCGAAATGGGAGCCCCGGCAGCAATAATCTATTTTTTAGCCAGACTTTACAATAAGCTGTCAGCCCAGATCCGCTTTGGGCAAGCGGGGGAATGCACAAAGAAGATCAAGATTAAATCCGGCATTAGGCAAGGTTGTGTCTTGGCCCCGCTACTTTTCTCCCTTTTTATAAATTCTATGGAGTCCGACTTGAATTGTGTCCAAGCTGACGCTCCTCAAGTTGAGGGTCAACCAATACCGGTACTGCTCTATGCAGACGATACTGTCCTACTCTCGAGAACTCCAATAGGTCTTCAAAAACTTATGAATCACTTTTATGATTTTATTCAAGGGAGGAAATTAAAAATCAATAACTCCAAGACTATTATCATGGCTTGTGGGAAAAAGGTGAATCCTCTTAAATCATTTCAGTTCAAGGAACATCGAATCGAGGTTGTGGACAAATTTTGTTATCTAGGCATAACTTTTAGTAACAGTGAGGCGTGGGCACCGGAGCTACTCAATGTTAAGGCCAAGATGGCAAGGAGTCCTCAGGAGTTTTTCGCTTCGCTTCTAAATTAGGCAGTCATCGCATCCCTGATATGTTGAATGTCTACCGGCACAGATGTGCTTCGATTGCCCTTTATGGATCAGGAGTGTGGGGACATTGGAACCAAGGTGACCTGCAAGTAGCCGAAAACCTATTCCTTAACCCCTTCGACGCTCATGACGAGCTGGGCTCGTCATGGCGTAGCCTCCTCGCACGCTCATGACGAGCCCAGCTCGTCACGTAAAGTGCGTTTCCGCAAAACCCAGCGTACGGGCGGAATTCCGCCCGCACGCATGCGGTTAAGAGACTCCTCTGTCTCCCTCCCTCGGCATCCACTGAACTGATCCACAAAGAGGTGGGGCTGGAATACTTGACTGACCTAACAGGATTAAGACCCTTTATGGCATGGAGGTCAATCTGGGCTAAGGACGAAACTGGATTTACCAGGCGAATAATTCAAGACTGTCTTCGCTTGGATAAAGCCCGCCAGATCCCTTGGTTAAACTATGTTTTAACTTCCTATAAGGAAATTTTTGACTTGGACGTTCATAGTGACCCCTTATGTGCCATTAATATACCTAAACAGGTGGTCAAAGGTGTTTTTTTGGAGAACAAATCTAACAGGCGTAAAGAACAATGCAGCCATTTTATAACTCATGTTTTTTTATTTTTCCAACAAGGAGGAAGGTTATGGCATGCCTAAGTATTTAAAAGTAATTACTAAACAGTCTCACCAGTTCGTTCTCACAAGGTTGAGATTAGGCATTGTTCATAACCTGGTGGCATTCCCAAAGATGAAAACCTATACCTCAACACCATGCCCGTGTGATGGTACCACCAAACTAAGCATGTTGCACTTTATGCTAATTTGTCCACTGTATATGCACCTTCGTATCTGTTATCTCAAACCTCTTTTTAAGAAATACTCTGCGTCTACAATTGCTACTGCCTTGAGATTACTTTTTGCACTTGCTACCCCGGATATCTGTGTTTTTACTGCAACCTTTATTTTAAAATCAGTGTCCATTAGAAAAAGCCTGGAATTTTAACATTGCTCTTTGTATAATTAGTTGCTGCTAGGCCCATGGCATTGCATCCATTCGTGTTGTCCCATTTTTTTTGTAATATATTGTAATTCTTTTACCTTGTTACAATTTTAATGTGACTTTTTTGATTCTGTGTGCTTTTATGATTGTTTATTGAATAATCGAATAAAGCTTATGAACTGAACTGAACTGGTGTCTTGTTCTGCTTCATTTACCAGAAAAGTGATTGCTGAAATAATCTACATATGCTGCATGTACATATTCTACATATTCTGCATAGGGTCTGAAAAAGGACAGGATAATGTGACACAGAAAAGGAAGAGATGGGTAATAGTCATTGAAGTATAGAGCTTCCTAAAGGACTAGCTTTCCTTTTCTTACCTTACCTAATTTAGTTTATTACCAAACATAGATGTATCTTTCGGTTTGGCAGCTGTATTCTTACAAAATAACACATAAGTGATACTCTTTATGTAGCATACTAATTTGTGTTGTGGTCTCATATTGCCATGTATAGCTGTTGCATCATTGTGTAGGCAACAATTTCGTTTCGGGATGTCAAGTGTGACCATAGAGAAGATCCACCTTTTATCATGGACCCAATGTTGGCCTACCACTTTCAGGAAATATCCAGATATGTGAAGTGTGACTAGACATGCATACCTAGATCTCTCTTCACTGGACCAGTAATGGGCAAAGTATTGAGTATAGATATACAAGGCAATGTTGCGCAAAATGCAAGGATGATCTTACACACTGCGTCCGTGGAGTACAGTTGGATCCTGTTAAGTAATTAACATATCTACAGGGCATTGAATACATGCTTTAAGATGATTCAGTGATGGTGCTTGTTCTGCTATACCTCTGTGAGGCACAGTGGTGGAATAACAGATGGGAATGCAGATAGGGGGACCAGTCATATGCACCCCCCAGACATGGATACATATATTTACTCTATGATGAAATGTGTTTCACATTTCATACATGTACAACTTGAATCAGGGATCATGGAAAGGATTGTGTGTGTGCTAGCCACTGTAATGTCACATCCTGAAACAATAAGTAGTCACTGTCTATGTCTACAGTACTTACTTAGCACCACATTTCATCATAATCACTTGCAATAACTGGAATGCTGTTGACAACTGATGCAAGATGAAGATGGCATGTGCTACACCAGCAGGGTACACATGAATAAAGAGTCCTCTGGCATTGCAGAAAGCATGGCTATTGTTTTCCAATAGGAATGACTGTGATAATTAGGTGTGGCCTGCTGGGGCAAATAAAGTACAGCATATAGAGGAAGTGGCTACAGGCATACTATTGCCTTGCTATCCACTGTCTGCCATGTAGCATGGTGGTACACTATTGCACTTTACTACTAAGCCATCTTGACATTGGTGAAACCACCTGGACTGGCTCCCCTATAAAATACCAACAAAGGCCATGCTGGTCTACTTGAATAATCCAGCGGCAAGGAATCGTGGGCTGGGATGGAATGGCATTTGATTGTTGACATTTTGTTTTTACAACTGACAAAAGATGTTGCATCTCAATGTTATTCTTTCTTGACATAAACTTGACACATCTTAGGCTGCCATAAAAATTTCTCCCATACAATATTCTTTGAATATCCTTCCTTTCATGCCTTTTGTAATAGAACCTTCCTTTTTCAGCAAAGCTGACAGGCCTAACTTAAGAAAATGTGTAAAGCATTCAGAAGTAGCCAAACAGTTAAAAAGTCAAAAATGGAACACAAGCAAGATCCCACTCCAAATGTATAACTTTAGAGAATAATTAAATAAACAACAGGGCACCAAAATACAATAAGGGGAACCAAAGATATTAATTTTTAAAGTTTTAAATGAAAATAGCACCAAAAAGCATTCAGCATTGGCCGCAGTCATCTGGTTGTGCTGGTACCTAGTCATGATTTACGGCTGACTGCAATAGAGCATGGGTCGAATATAGAGACCAGGTTTGAAAGTTTTACTAGTTAAGACTTTGGCGGTACCACCAAAGTCATTCGAGCACCGCCCTCAGGATTATGATTAAAATCCTTGGTGGGCAGATGGTGCTGCGACAGTCCCATGGTGGTGCCTGTCTAAAGCTCATAGGAGAACCTTAGATAGGTATTGCTGTGGGACCGCCATAGCACGTTCCTGCAGGGAATGTCATGCATTGCTTCCCATGCAGGAACTGGGGGTGCATATTTACAGGGGGGCACAATATGTGCCCAATGCAGGCTCCCCCAGACCCAGAGGCACAAGGGGGCTCTTTTAGTGCCCCCTTTGTAGCCTCACTCCACTCATTTGATGGCGTTCTCACCGCTATGAAAAGAGTGGCGGTGAGGAAACTCAAATTATGCTCAGTGGTGCCGCTGCCGCACCACCAGCATATTTTGCTTCAGACAGCTGTGAGACTGTCACTGGATCCTCAAGATGTTCAGTGGCAGCTCCACTGTCCCACTCATAAGGCGGTGTACGGTACTGCAGAATGGAGATGGTCAGACCGCCACTGCGACTACGGTGGTCCATCATAATCAGGTCCTAAGTCTCTAAAGTGGAAGTCAGAAATCCTCAGCAGAGCAAGGCCGCAGGCTTGGGTAAAATGGGCTCCATGAGGGTGGATAGCTGTCTGATGAATAGGAGAAATCACAAACTTTGCACCCAAGGAATATACCTCGCTTGCCAGATAATTATGGTGCTTTCACCTGGTGAAGATTTCTATGTTTGGACTTAGGGCCTGATTTAGATCTCAGTTGACAGATTTCTCCGTCACAATGGTGATGCATAATGGGATTTATACTTAAGCGGACGGGATATCCATTGTGATGGAGTAACCCATCCGTCAAGATCTAAAGCAGGTCCTCAGTCACTTTTTTGGAGCACAGATTCCTCCAAGCTTTAGCTGATCAAGGTTCCATGAGGCCGGATACCTTGTCTGGGACATCCCACTGTAATGGATTTGCTGCTACTGAAAAGCTCTTAGCGGAAGGACCCTGAATCTTTGGCCCACTAACAATATACCTTTGGAGGATGACTTGGCAGGTGTGTCTCGGTCTTCCAGAAGTCTGCGCTCAAGGTTTTTCAGGATATTAGGTGGAGTAATGTTTAGCAGAGCCAGGGGTTCCAGTACCAAAGGAATTGGCACTAATTTTCAATGCAATTACATTTTTTTGTTTCCATGAATGGAGAAGTGCAGGTTGAATGAGGAGGGCACATAAACTGATGGCATCAAGAACAGATGCATAGGCACGTGAAAGCATTGGTGTTTCGTCTCTCCCCGCCACACAAGCGCACAAACTAACTAATCAATGAAAATATCACTTATAACGCAAAGATTGGATTGGTAAGGTCATTATGCTGGGATTTTTCTCAGGGAAGTGACTGGTAAATGTAGGGTACTTTTGTGTGTGTTGTCCCAAGCTATTTAGAAATACAATGCCATCTATATATATAAAAACGAATGTTTGTCTGTCTGTCTGTTTGTCCTTTATGCATTACTACACCATTCATCCGATCGCCATGAAACTTTGGGAAGTTGTTGAGTACACTCCCGCGAAGGTTTCTGGCATAACATTTTTTTAAATATCGGCCCACCAGGGCCCTCATAATCTTTCGAATACTGATATATGCACAAGACGGAAAAACAACAAATCGTGTATCCACAAGCACTCGAATAAATAAATATAATTAAAACACCATTCATCCGATCGCCAGGAAACTTTGGGAAGTTGTTGAGTACACTCCCGCAAAGGTTTCTGGCATAAAAATGTATTAAATATCGGCCCCCAGGGCCCTCATAATCTTTCAAATTCTGATGTATGCACCAGACGAAAAAAACAAAAAATCGTGTATCCACAAGCACTCGAATAAATAAATAGAATTAAAACGACACTTTGAAATGTTTTCCATATTAAAATGAATACGTTTCAATAAAAATGACACAATGTAAATAAAAATGATTAACGCCTCTCTCTCACAAGGAATACTTCCGGAATGCCTAAAAACTGGACAAGTAGTCACCATTATAAAAAAAACGACAGCGGACCCGGCTGATCCAAATAACTTTCGCCCAGTAACCAACATCCCTTTACTTGCCAAACTAATAGAGAAATGTGTACAAAAACAACTTAGCGAACACATAGACAATTTCTCCCAACTGGATGAATGCCAATCGGGTTTCAGAACAGGTCACAGTACTGAAACATCAATTCTACATATAGTCGATGATGCACTACAGGCCCTAGACCAAAATAGATTATGTCTACTCATCCTCCTAGACCTATCGTCTGCATTTGACACGGTAAATCATGCAAAATTGCTAACAGGCTCCAGGACAGGATGGGAATATCGGGTAACGTGCTGAAATGGTTTGATTCCTTCCTCAAAAATAGAACGCAAAGATTCCTGGTCAACCAAGCTCTATCACCTGCATGCCCTAACACGATCGGAGTTCCCCAAGGATCTACTTTATCTCCTTCATTGTTTAACATGTATGTCGAACCGCTTACGGATATTCTTCGAAATTCTAAAATAGCCTTTCATATGTACGCGGACGACACACAGTTATACATTAAAATCGCATCTCTGGAAGACATCAAATTAATCAATGAGGCTTTACAAACAACATTAAAATGGTTAACATCCATCATCTCACCACCTAAGAACCACACAGAGTCCAAAGAATGGTCTAAAATGATCACGGCGCTTAACTGCACCCCTACTTTAGTTGATTCGGCGAAATCGCTAGGAATCATACTCGATGAGAACCTTGATATGAAATCCCACATCAAAGCAATGGCTAAAAGTGCCCGTTTTCATTTGAACTATATTAGAAAAATGAAACCTTTCATTTCTAAGGCGGATCTCAAACTAGCAGTCCACCCACCGCGCCGGACACACACTCGACGCAGTCTTCTCCTCCAGCAAAGACGTCAGCTTCAGCCACGCCACTGAGCTTCAATGGACAGACCACAGCTGCGTCCACTTCACCTTCAAGAGAACGACGACCCACCACCACCAGCAACAGACCGCCCGTAGAAGCTGGAACAAGATCACGGCAGACCAGCTCGCCACGTCCCTGAGCCAGCACCCTCCTGCCAGCTCAGCAGACCCCAGCCAGGCCGCCGACAACCTCACGAAGTGGATCAGCAACTGCGCGGACGAGCTCGCCCCTCTGAGGACCCCGCCTAGCAGACCCGGCAGCAAGAAGGCCCCATGGTTCACCGACGAACTCAAGAGCTCCAAGAAGAACTGCCGAGCCCTCGAGAAAGTCTGGAAAAGGGAACCGACACCGGACAACAGGACCTCCTTCAAACTCGCCACCCGGAAACACCACCAGCTGATCCGCGCCGCCAAGAAAACAGCTTTCAAGGACCGGCTGGACAACAACGCACACAACTGCAAGGAACTCTTCAACATCGTGAAAGAGCTTTCCAACCCCAGCGCAGGAAACAACGACATCACCCCATCGCAAGACCTCTGCAACTCCCTCGCCTCATACTTCCACAACAAGATCACGGACATACACAACAGCTTCAACAACCAACCAACGCACACCATGACCGAACAACCACCCCCCACCACCGCCCTCCACGCCTGGACCCCGATCAGCACCGAAGACACCATCCGCTCGATGAACTCCATCCACTCCGGATCACCAACCGACCCCTGCCCTCACCACGTCTTCAACCAGGCCGACGCAGTCATCGCACCCCACCTGCGAGACATCATCAACACATCCTTCGACACCGCCACCTTCCCGGAGAGCTGGAAGCACGCCGAACTCAGCGCTCTACTCAAGAAACCAACAGCGGACCCCACCGACCTCAAGAACTACCGCCCCATCTCGCTCCTCCCGTTTCCAGCCAAAGTCATTGAGAAGAACGTCAACAAGCAGATGGCCGCCTTCCTCGAGACGAACGGATCCCTCGACCCCTCACAGTCTGGCTTCCGAGCCAATCACAGCACCGAGACCGCCCTCATCGCCGCCACCGATGACATCCGAGCCCTGATGGACAATGGAGAAACAGCGGCCCTCATCCTCCTTGACCTCTCCGCGGCCTTCGACACGGTCTGCCACCGCACCCTAGTGCAGCGCCTCGACAACGCCGGAGTCCAGGGGAAGGCACTGGAATGGATCATCTCCTTCCTCGACGGAAGAACACAGAGAGTCCGCCTACCACCGTACAAGTCAGAGGCCACCGAAGTCATCTGCGGCGTCCCCCAAGGATCCTCTCTGAGCCCAACCCTCTTCAACGTCTACATGAGCCCCCTCGCGGCCATCGTACGCAAACACAACCTCAGCATTATCTCCTACGCCGACGACACCCAGCTGATCCTCTCCCTGACCAACAACCCCGCCGCCGCCAGAGCCAACCTGCACGAAGGGATGAAAGAGGTAGCCGAGTGGATGACGACCAGCCGCCTGAAACTAAACTCGGACAAGACGGAGGTCCTCATCCTGGGCTCCTCGCCCTCCGCCTGGGACGACTCCTGGTGGCCCCCCGCCCTGGGCACCGCACCCAAACCGACGGACCACGCACGCAACCTGGGCTTCATCCTGGACTCCTCCCTCTCCATGACCAGGCAAGTCAACAACGTCTCCTCGGCGTGCTTCAACATCCTGCGCATGCTACGGAAGATCTTCTGGTGGATCCCCACCGAGACCAGGAAGACCGTCACCCAGGCCCTCGTCACCAGCCGGCTGGACTACGGCAACGCCCTCTACGCCGGGACCACCGCCAAACTCCAGAAGAGACTCCAGCGGATCCAGAACGCCTCAGCCAGACTCATCCTCGACATCCCACGAACCAGCCACATCTCCGGACATCTGAGAGACCTGCACTGGCTCCCCGTCAACAAAAGAATCACGTTCCGCCTCCTCACCCACGCACACAAAGCCCTACACAACCAAGGCCCGAGCTACCTCAACAGCCGAATCAACTTCCACGCTCCCAAACGCCACCTCCGATCAGCCAGCCTCGCCCTCGCCGCTGTCCCCCGCATCCGAAGAGCGACATCAGGAGGAAGGTCCTTCTCCTACCTGGCCGCCAAGACCTGGAACTCCCTCCCGACCGACCTGCGCCTGACCCAAGACCACCTCTCCTTCAGGAAGAAGCTGAAGACCTGGCTATTCGAGCAGTAGCGGCACCCCCCCCCCCCAGCGCCTTGAGACCCTTCGGGTAGGTAGCGCGCTCTATAAGTGTCATTGATTGATTGATTGATTGAATCATTGGTAATCTCGAGGATTGAATACGGTTGCACTGCTTTAGCAGGCTTACCCGAAATCTCCACAGCACCACTAAAAGGATGCCTCAACGCAGCTGCAAGAATTATCACCGGGTCGAGAAAGTTCGACCATATCTCTCCACACTTGAAAGCATTAAACTGGTTACCATACAAAGCCAGAATTCAGCTAAAAATGGCATGTATCACTCACAAAGTGCTTCACTACAATACTCCAAGATACCTTTCCCAGAAAATTGAACTATCTGGAGGAAACAGACCATCTAGGAGTGCCAAGGAGTTGATGCTGAGACCACCCATCTTCCGGAAGAAGAAAACCTACGATAGAGCTTTCTCAGGAGCAGCACCCAGAATCTGGAACTCTATTCCCCCAATCATTAGAAAAATAACAAACACAGCGTCATTCAAGAGGGAAATGAAAATATTTCTAATGAGCAAATACTTCCCATAGACAAGACTGATCATTTTAAGCTCCATGTTATACTATGGTAACCCCTTTAATTTGTAATCAGTTTGTAATTAACTACGTTATTTAACCAGGTATAGCTGTATTATTCAAAACTGTGTCTGTTTGCACTATACAAGATTGTGTCTATTCTACCTCATGCAATGTAAAGCGCTCTGATACCCAAGGGTCTTGTTCGCGCTATACAAAAACTCTCTAAATAAAAAAAATTAAAAAAAATTAAAAATTGTTTTTTATCATGATGAGTTTCCTTGAATTTCCTTTCTTCGGAGATCGCAGCAACACGCGACGGGTAAGCTAGTAATAAATAAACATCAAAGGCTAAACAATATGGAAGATGAGAGTAGGGTTCAGTTGCTGTATGCAATGCATTAGAAGAGCTGAGCTACACTGAAAGAAGAGTTTTTTGTAAAGGAGCTAGAAGAGAATACACAGCATAACCAAGGGCCAGCTTTGAGGAGCTATAAAATTCATATACAAAAATACACTCAATATGTTTGCTATACTACAGTATTCAAAATACACTGTCATGGAATATACTGATCCAAAAGATGGGATATAATGAAGTTGGGAAAGGTGAAATGTATGATGCACAACCACATGGTCCATCATCTAAAGTAAGACTATAAAACAATAGGGGTATTGAAACCAACAGTGTAGTGTAGCCTTACAGAGATTTGTTGACTTGATGATGTGTACATCAAATTCTGTTGTTTTTTAATTTACCATTGAAGGGGGAGGGTTATCCCTTGCAGAGAGGCTATTGTTACACAAGTACTCGCAAAGTGTTGTGAAATATCTTCATTTGAACTGCTTTCAGACCAGCTCCAAAAAGACTCAATATATTAATTTACTACAATAGCCAAAATGCGGAGGCATGGGTTATCAGGCCAAAATACCAGACAAAATGAAGTTAGTAAATATAAACTTTGGAATAAGCAACTACATTATCAGTAATACAAAGCAAGACTACAAGCAAAGAAAAGGATACTTAAGCCTCTGTTGGACGTGGACCTTTTTGCAGGATCTCCCCCAGATTTTGGCGCTCTATTGCTTAACCTGTTTTTGTTGGCATTAGTACTCTGTGCACTTTTTCCTTGCTAACCATAGTAAAGTGCTTGTGCTCTCTCCACAAAACATGGCACAATTGCATTGCACCCAATTGGCCCATTGGGTGTAGTCCCCATGCCTTGAACTATTGGCATCAGTTGAGCTCCTTCTGTGAAGAATGTTGAAATTCTGAAGTTTTGAGCTCTTTGCTACCACAAAAGGCCCAGTTTGCGCTAAGACTCGGCCACCCGTGGAGCTCTGGTGGGCCCAACTCTTTGTACTACAGCGATCGCTAGCAATGATCAGCAATGCAAGATCTGCACTTTGCTCCATAGCGATGTCAGCCTGTGTAGTCCGGCCTACTCTTCACACTACAGAGACAACTATCCGGGACACTCTCCCTGCTCCTCATGGCTTCCTCCACCATGAACTGAACTCCTCGCGCCTGACTTTGAGAAGGAACATTTTTCTGCAGGACTAACGTGGTCCCTGTATCCAACCTTTGCGCCAACCTAGTTGGCCTAAGCCTTTGACTTCCTGGTCTCGCATGACCACCAGTGGAGCTTTGTGCTATAAGGTGCTGTACCTACTTAAAACTTTAAAATTGAATCTCTCTCGATTTACTGATTGGATTTTCGTCATTCTGGTAGTGTTTTATTTATTAAAATTTACTTAATTTTTCTCAATTGGTTTTGGACTATTGGTGTATTGTGTTTTCACTTAATAATTTTTTGGGTGCTGCATAAAACTTTACACATTGCCTCTAAGTTAAACCTGACTGCTTTGTGCCAAAAAACCAGAGGGTTAAGTACAGGTTAACTTAGTTTCTTTTGTTGTTCACCTTGACAAGGATTGTGGTTGATGCAGGAGTGGGGCTTCCATTCCCCTCACCCAAAACTCAATTCCATACAGCCATTAGGTGCACCTTTGGGTGATTTGGTGGCTTGATGGCGTAAGTGCCTCTTTCCACTTTCCATTGTGACTTCCTAAAGGTAAAAAGGGGATGTGCAACGAGGAAAGGTGATCCCTTACAAAGAGGCTGTAATTAAACAGGCACTTGCAGTAATTTGTGAAAAAATTATATTGAAACTGCATCTGTATTAGATTCATATTTTCTACTTTGGCTTTCTAGAAACAAAAAGTGGCTGTGTTGAATGCACTGTACTTCAGTTTCTACAATTGACATTTGTATGTATACTTTCTTCCTTTAATGTGTTCAATGGTAACCCATTTTAAATTTGAGCAGACATCTAGAAATCATTTTCTAAGCAAGTTATTTTCTTGGAAGGACAAAGAATGCATTATACATTATACAGACTCCTTTAAAGACAGCGAATTTGTCTGTTTTTAACTTTTTTTGGTATATGATGAAAACATCAATAGTCCTTGGAAAAGTGGCAAAATTAAAACAAACAAACCTTGAGGCAGAAAGAGAACTCAAACTTTTAGAGGGTTGCGCCAATTGAAGAAAGAAATAAGGAACCATCAAGGCCTACCAGTCTATATACAAAGTTATCAAACAAGAGTCCTTAGTCCAAATATAGTCCAAACGGTATGTTAGACCTACAACGCAACTTTTACGTAGCATTCCGTTACAACGCAGATTTTACAACGCGGGATCCATTACATCGGATGTCATTACAATGCATGGCATTACATCGCAGATGCTATTACAACGCATACTATTACATCGTAAGTATTGGTAAGTATTTAATTTTTTTTTATTTCATTTAATATTATTTAATTGATTTAATTATTATTAATTATAAAAAAAAATATTTATTTAAGTTTTTAAATATTATAAATTAAATATAGTGATTTTTTAAATAAGTATGAGTATAGGAGTATATGTTTTGGGGTACTGAGGTATATGTTTTGGGGTGTTTGGGTATTTATAGGTTTTAGGGCAGGGTTTGGGTTTTGGGGTACAGGGGTGCTTTTAGGTTTTAGGGCAGGGTTTGGGTTTTGGGGTACAGGGGTGTTTTTAGGTTTTAGGGTAGGGTTTGGGTTTTGGGGTACAGGGGTGTTTTTAGGTTTTAGGGCAGGGTTTGGGTTTTGGGGTACAGGGGTGCTTTTAGGTTTTAGGGCAGGGTTTGGGTTTTGGGGTACAGGGGTGTTTTTAGGTTTTAGGGTAGGGTTTGGGTTTTGGGGTACAGGGGTGTTTTTAGGTTTTAGGGCACAGGGGTGTTTTTAGGTTTTAGGGCAGGGTTTGGGTTTTGGGGTACAGGGGTGCTTTTAGGTTTTAGGGCAGGGTTTGGGTTTTGGGGTACAGGGGTGTTTTTAGGTTTTAGGGTAGGGTTTGGGTTTTGGGGTACAGGGGTGTTTTTAGGTTTTAGGGCAGGGTTTGGGTTTTGGGGTACAGGGGTGTTTTTAGGTTTTAGGGCAGGGTTTGGGTTTTGGGGTACAGGGGTGTTTTTAGGTTTTAGGGTAGGGTTTGGGTTTTGGGGTACAGGGGTGTTTTTAGGTTTTAGGGCAGGGTTTGGGTTTTGGGGTACAGGGGTGTTTTTAGGTTTTAGGGTAGGGTTTGGGTTTTGGGGTACAGGGGTGTTTTTAGGTTTTAGGGCAGGGTTTGGGTTTTGGGGTACAGGGGTGTTTTTAGGTTTTAGGGTAGGGTTTGGGTTTTGGGGTACAGGGGTGTTTTTAGGTTTTAGGGCAGGGTTTGGGTTTTGGGGTACAGGGGTGTTTTTAGGTTTTAGGGCAGGGTTTGGCTTTAGGGATAATTAAATTATATTTACCATTTTAAAATTAATTGAAATATATTTAATAAATTAAATTAATTATTTTACATTAATTACATTTTTTAATTAAATTAATTAAATTAAATAAATTAATATTATTAATTTAATTTAATTTCATTATAAAAAATATGTACATTAAACTAATTACTTTTTTTAATTAAATTAAATTAATTACAATTTTTATTATATTTACATTTATTAAATAGATATTATTTTATTAAATTAAATTAATGACAATTTTTAAATGTCTTTTAATTAAATAATTAAAAAAAAAATTAATTACAATAAACTAAATAACATTTTTAAAAAAAAGTCAACTTTCCTATACTTACGATGTAATGCCATGCGTTGTAATAGCATCTGCGATGTAATGCCATGCATTGTAATGACATCCGTTGTAATGGATCCCGCGTTGTAAAATCTGCGTTGTAACGGAATGCGTTGTAATACAACGCGTTGTACTGACACCAATCCGTCCAAACTGAATAGCAGAGTTTCAGAATAAATACAGAAGTCTTGGCTTGCGGCCAAAAGTCACTGGCTATCTTCACTCTCTGTTTTAACAATAATGTTAAGATCCACCCCTGATGCAGAGATTATATGGCTGGCTCTTGCAAGGCCAGAAGCTTCATGGGAATAAATAACACAATGGTTTGCGAGGGAAACAGTGAGGACTGACACACTGGGAGACGGATCTAAAGGAGTCAGATGAGGCACAATAGCTGTAGACAAGGAGGGGATGGTGGTAGTTAATGTGTGAAGCTGCCCAGAGACCATCTCTCTGAGTATCCAGACCCCTTTCATAAATTCCAGGATGCCCTGAGAGAGTGCTCCCTGGTTCTCTAGAATTTATACCATCACCTCCTTGAATACAGCCATGGGAACAGACTCAGTAGGAAGGGACTGTGCATCACAATACAGGTGCCAAGTGTCAAGGGTAGAACTGCTACTTGACTCATGATCTTCCAGGAGGACACTGGGAGGAGAAGAAGAGGCTGGGGGGCCTCAGGAGTTTGGGAGGGGTGTGGGCAGGCCTAGATGATGTTGGTGCCTGCTCTAGGGACATCATCTACTGATCTTCTGCTTGAACGCCAGAAAGATATTCTAAATCTTCCTCCTACACTATGGTGGTGCCCACTTCCATGCTCCCCACTCAGTGGAAGGCTGCTTAATTCTCTGGGAGGATGGTTGGTTTCTCCTCCTTGCTGGTGGTATCAAGTGGATGTGCTCGCCTCTGAGTGGAGGGTCTCCGTTTTTGCCCTTGGTCCTGTACTGATGCTGCTTTGCCAACCCCTTGAAAAAGTACAAACACAAAAAAGGAACTTTGTTAAATCATGTGTTCATTAATACTTAGCTTTTGCCAACCCCTTGAAAAAGTACAAACACAATAAAGGAACTTTGTTATATCATGTGTTCATTAATATTTAGCTTTTAAATTCTTGCTGGCAATGTGGTTATTTTATACATATTCTGTGCTTTCAACGGAAAAGGATGTGAAATAGAAGGACATTATTTTGCTATTTCACAATATAGATCCAATTTCCCACATTTCAAGTTGATTGAAGGTTAGGTGAGAGTTTAGTTATTTTTTTTGCAAAATGTTAAACCTTTTGAGAATGTTGCTTCACAACAAGTTACAGTCATGGTTTTTCTTGGAGTAAATTTACAGAGCATTGTGAAAGATGTTAAAGATTGCTAAAGATGTAAAATTGGTTTATATTTGTAGAACATTAATGTGTACACCTATAATGTTAAGCACTGCATACATATGTTGTTTAGGAAGTAAAGTAAAAGTACACATTGTCAGTATTTCCCTATTGCCAATAACTGATTTGTATTCAAGACAAAGAAAACAAACAATAAACATGCATGTAATTACAGCACAAACTTTCTAAGAAGCACAAAACATGTTACAGAGAATAGGTAAGGTTATGAGAAAGATCACAGTAGACACATGACAGTATATCAATCTCAAAACTCACTTCTAATGACATGTCGAATACAAAGGTACAGCTAAATACCATCTCTTTGCTGCTCAGACTCTTCCAGCTGAGCATGGAAGTTTGGCCAGGCAACTTTCAGGACCCTCTGGTACAAAGGTATCATGCAGGATCCTGTGTATGTGGCGGCTGGGAGGTCAAGGCCATAATATCGTGGGCCTTAATACAGACCCAGTGATGCTATTCCTCCCTGCACTTTTGGCACCACTTCCCAAACCGATTGTGGACAACCACTGCACTGCAGCTTGTGATAATGTCCCTCTAGATTTGGGCCCAGTCTTCATTGCCCAGCTGGGTATATGGGCCGCCATAAAGTTGAGGGTACATCTCTACGACCCCTCCCTTATGATGGACAATTCAATTTTGGTAAAAGGGAGGGCCTTCTCATCAAGTCCCTCAAACATGTTAGGGGCAAACTTTGAGGGAGTTGTATGATGGTGCAGGGCGTGCCTCAGTGGTGAGCATGGCTCAGAATAAAAAGAAAATGTCTAACTTGCTTACATCTTCCAAACCATTTAATTTTTTTATTTTTTTTATTTTATCTTTTTATTGAACTCAATCCAGACAGGTACATAAAGAAGAAAAAAAAAAAAGAAAGAAACAAACTACAGAAAAGTACAAGTTGAAATCATAAACCATCATAATCATAATCATATTCATATTCAAGGGCTTCACATCGATAAGGAAGAAAGAATAGTACAATATTTGATACAATAGTTGATACAACATCTTTGTTGAGCCAGAAATTTCCCCCATTAATTCACGAGATATATTACTTCAATAGCAAAGAGTTTTTAGATGAATTACTGTTTCATATATTATAGGTTAAATGTTACCTTCCATCCCATCAAGCAAAAAAACTAGATAGATGAATTTATTCCTGCTTTCCAGCTCAAAACTGGAGACCAAATCGATTCGCCCATTTTTTTCCACTTAAGCCCTCTTGTAGAATATATGGCCCTCTCGAAGCTGAAAACAGCTAAAAAACGAGCCAGCCACATCTGGAAGCTTGGTGGTTCGGCTTCTTTCCAGCGGGCCGATAAAATAATTCTAAGTACCGCCGTACCTATAAATAATACATTTTGCTCATTCTTTGATAGAGCAATCGATGAGTCATACCCTAAAATAAACAATGAATCTGTTTCTGGAAGGTTATGGCCAAACAGCGCCTCCCAGTACTTAGCAATCATATGTTTGATTTGAATGAGTTTGGGGCAGCTGCTTAGCATATATTTGCACATATTTAATGTAGTCCCCGTTAGAGAGATGATATTTATCCTTAACATCTAAAAAGGTGGTTTCTAAGTCATGTACAAAAAAATCTTTAACACGCAGGATTCCAAGTCTCTGCCATTTCCTTGCTATAATGTCGTTGGAAAATGCCAGGGTCGCCTGCGTATACGACAAGGAGGTATATCTATTCCATTTACTAATGTGCAAGTGTTTAGTAACTTTGGCCCAAACTTTTAGTGCCCCGTTTATAATTTCGTAGTTCCGATCATTGTTATAATCCCGTGCCTCAATCTGTTGTAAAAACAATCCATTAGCCTTATCCCCTAGTAATAGCTCATAAATTGAGGGTGGAGTATAGTCATCGGGGGTTGATATCCTTAAATTAGAGCTAATCAGTGGTGTCATTTGTTTAAGAAGTGCGGCCCAGTGATACATACTAGTATTAGGTATTGCCAGCCCACCTCTTTCGCTAGGTAGAGACATTAACTTGTGAGACCTTCGGATTTTACCATGTTGCCAAACAAACTTAATCATGAGGGATTCAAGAGTTTTTAAGATCTTAGGATCAATGGCCAGTGGAATTGCTCGAAACAGGTAAAGGCATTTAGGGAGTATATTCATTTTAAGGAAATTAGCTCGCCCTATAATAGACAAGTGGAGCCCATTTACCCTATCCAAATCTTTTGTAATATTTTGAATCAGTGGGATGAAATTATGGTTAATTATGGTTTTAACAGTGGGAGCAATAACAATTCCTAGATAAGTAGCATTTGCCGCTCTTCTTTGATCTTTATAATCGATGTTATCAGTACATAATACAATTGTCTTCCTTTTGTTTAAAGAGTATCCAGAATAAATGCCATATTCTGTAGTTATAGTCTCAATTTCCTCCATAGCCTCAATCGGGTTCGATGTTACAACCGCAATATCATCAGCATATGCTAATACTTTAGTAGAAAAAGGGCCAAGGACGATTGGGTTAATACTAGGGCTCTCAATAAGTTTCAAAATTAAAGGGTTAATATATAGGGCAAATAATAAGGGGGAGCAAGGACACCCTTGCCTCGTACCTCTAGTTATACTAATATCGTCAGATTCAGACCCCATCAATTGAACTTTAGCTTTTGGAAATAAATACATTGATCTTATCGCCTTAATACATTTGGGGCCGAAATTATTTAGTTGCATGATTGCCCACAGGAATTTCCACGAGACGCGATCAAACGCCTTCTCGGCATCTAATAGTATCATTGACATTCAGCCCCCTGTGACCATCATGGCATCAAACAAGGCAATTACCCTAGATGTATGGTCCGTTGTTCCTTTGCCAGGAACAAAGCCATGTTGCCACGGGGAGACGATTTGCTCAATAACACCACTAAGTCTCGTGGCTAACACCTTGGCATATAATTTAGAATCCGCATTGATTAAAGATATGGGGCGGTATGACGTTAATTGCTGAGGTGATTTCTCTTTTTTAGGGAAGACAATTATATTTGTTTTATTCCAGGAGTCCGGGGATACCCCGTTCCATTGAATATCTAAAAAAAGATCATGAAGTAGTGGTCCCAACTGAGAGCTCAGAATTTTATATAGGTCTATGGGTAGTTTATCAGGACCGGCTGCTTTGCCCGATGCAAGTGAGGTTAGAGATAGTAATACTTCATCTAGTGTGATTTCTCTTTCCAGATCCTGGCGTGTAGTATCATCTAATCCTTTTATACCCTTAGTATTATTAAGAAAGTTATTCAAAAACTCGTATTCTGTATTTAATAGCGGAGTAGAGTCTTCCGTATATAGATTCTGATAATACTGCTGAAATAGCGAAATAATCTCATATGCCTGCGTATATGATTTACCATTATCAGTTATTAGTTTTATCTGATTGGAGACATTCCTTTGCCGGGTGTGTAGTGCCAGCTGTCTCCCCACTTTTTCCCCATTTTCATAAATATCTCTCCTATGAGCACTGTAAGTCTGAGCTGCTTTTTGACTAAGGCTATTGTTTAGCTCATTTTTTAATAGAGTAACTAAATACATTGACTGTGTAGCATCTGCCCCGTGGGAAATAGCTGTGGTATGATCTTCTTCCGCCTTAGCCAAGGCTATTACTTTAGTATTAAAGTTATTCTTATTTAACTCTCTCGTCCTAGCTTGATAGCTAATGGTCTCACCCCTAAGGGCAGACTTAAAGGAATCCCATACTGTATTTCTGAGGGCACTAAAACGGTTGATATAAAAAAATTCCTCCGTCCATTTTTTAATGTGTTCAATATAATCATTATCAACCAACAGTTTTCGATCAAATGACCACTGTCGAAACTGCTTTCGATCGCCAACTGTCAGTGTGAGAACCAACGCATTGTGATCAGATAGGATTTTAGGACATTTAGTAATTACCACCTGAGTCACTAAATCCCTAGTAGAGAAAATATAGTCTATACGGACATGTTTTTGATGTGGGTGGGAAAAGTATGTACATCCTGAGTCCTGCTGATTCTTAACACCCCATATGTCTACTAGCCCCAAACTATTTGTGAGTCTCCGGATAGCCTTATACACTTTGGGTTTGCGTCCTACATAACTCTGCAGGTTGTGGTCACTTTGATCGTTAAATAAATGTGTTTTTAAAGAGATGTTAAAATCCCCACAGATAACTAATGAACCTTGCCAGGTTGCAAGCTCAACTTCAAGTAGTGAGAATACTGTCGGATCATCCTGATTAGAACCATAGATTGTACAGATAATCAGACCATTTGCTAATTTCGCTACTGCCCATCTACCGTGTGGATCAGAGGCAGCACATGTAGCTTGGCCAAGATAGGTTTTAGCGAGAATCGCCACCCCTCTTATATCTGATGTTTGGGTAGAGACGACTAACAGGTTATATCCTCTGAGCCTCAATTGTGATCTTTTAACCCATGAAACATGCGTCTCTTGTAGACATAAAATGTCTACAGGATTAAGCTTTACTAATTCACACAGTCGACGTTGTTTTTCCCTATTTAATAAACCCCCAATATTCCAAGTTTGAATTTTCAATCTAGCCATTAGTCAATGAGTCAGCATTGATAAAAAGCTCTCTAATTCTCTCATTGTAATTGTCAAGGAACATTGACTTCTTCATCATACAGTTATTTACTTTATTTATAGAGTTCTTGTAATTTTCGAAAAAAAAAAGCTTTACCCTCTGGATCAGGTTCTTTTCCTTTTTCCAACCCCCCCAAACCCCCCCCCCTTTGCAGGTCCCTCCCCCTCTGGGGACCCCCCCCCTACATTTAGTAGGCAATCGGACTCTACCAGAGTCCTAGTGATGCTAGCAGTGCAGCGCCTGAGCCACCGTATCCGCTTTAATTATGTAATACAGTTTTATCCTAAAGGAATAGAGAGTTACAGCTAAATAATAAGCAGTATATCATTGAAACAAAAAGAGAAAATATTGCATAAGTATACATAAGTGCCAGGTAATCCAGCAATAATAAACTGATGGTAGCTACTTAGCTAAGAGATTCAATATTCAATGTTACACCATTACCAGCCCCTATTTGCTAATCTCCTCCAGATACGCCTGCGCTTTAATTTCTGAGATGAAAAATTTGGCCTGCTCTGCCCATACCACCTTTAGTTTTGCGGGATTATTTAAATAGGCCTGGGCCCCCTTTTCTTGAAAGGGTTTAATTAAGGAACGTAGTCGCCAACGCCTCTCCACTGTAGCATGGCAGAAGTCAGGCCTAGTGAAAAAAGAAACCTCATTACAGATAAGTTTATGATCGGGTCTAGCTTTCTCGGCCACTATTTGTCTCAATAAAAAATTCCCAAAATAGATTAGGATAGCACGGGGATAAGGACCAGGTTTAGCAGGAGGGTTAAACGGCATCCTGTGAGCTCGTTGGATCTCAAGTTCCCAGTTCCAATTTGTTAAGTCGGGCATAGATTCCTTGAACAGTTTAATAACAAAAGTGCGTACATTCTCCCCCTCCATTTTTTCCGGAATTCCCAACAGGCGTAGGTTATTACGGCGTTGGCGATTCTCAAAATATTTCAACTTCCATTTCATATCCATTAGCTCAGCTTCTTGGAGTTTGATCTTCTCTATGTTTGCTTGAGTTTCATTTTCAATAGTCAGCACTCTTGCCTCAACTTCCATAACCCTTTCACCAATTGATTTACAGGTTTTGGTCAGTTTCTTAACCACACCTTGAATCTTGCGTAGAGCCAGCCTAGATCGTTTACTGTCCTCCTCTGTCTGTTCCCTATGGGCTGCGATGGCCTGTAAAATGGTTTCTACCGCGGTAGGGGGGAGTACATATTGATTAGACAAATCTGTGCTGCAGGGGCCTCGTTGTTTAGTCCTGGACAAGGGTTTGGGTTTTGATTTAATTGTATTTATTTGTGCCTCCTCCTCTATACTCCCTTCCGTTGAGGATGAAGATGTAAAAAGAAGGGATTCACCATCTTCATCATATTCCAGGTCATCATCATCATACTCTACACTAGAGTTTGCTTTGTCTGATTCTCCGTCCTCAGTCTCGGCCTCTGCTCCTGTTTCATCAGAAAAAGAGTAGAACACATTCCCTTCTTGTTCAGCCTCAGCAAAGGTAGAACATGTTGGATCTTTAGGCAGAGATCCCTGAGTTATAAGTGCTCCCTTGTTCCCATCATTACTGCCAATCAGCGGTTGAGGGTCAGTATTTACATGGCCATGAGTTAGAATAGGCCCCCCCAAAGGCATTTCTTCCATCGCAGTCATTATGGAGGAACCCCCTGCTAAGCCCTGCGTAGGTAGTGAGGAGCTTTGAACTGCTTGATTATCTTGGGGCAAAGTATCAACCACTACCCCCATTATGTTCTCACCAGTCCCTGAGAACGACATTGAGAATTTTGAAATTGTATCATCTTGTATGTTTGGAGAGGTGATGATAACGTTCGGAAAGATGATCGGAGCAGTATTAGGATCTATTTGGTCGATAATGTTAACGCCAGCAGCACCATTAGTAACGCTCAAAGTACTTACAGTCAGATTCTCCTCCGGACTCTCCACTGGTGTAGCTTGCGAAAGGGAAGGGGCACTTTCCTCTAGATGTTGCAAAGGACAATGAGACCTCGAGGGCTGCTCTCGTACTCGGAGAGTGTGCTAGGGTATCTTCTATATTCCCTGCATTCCCTGGAGCCCCCTGCTTTCTCCTGAGTAGGTCCATAACCGTGTTACCGGGACTCGCCACTTCATGAATGCTGTTTATTTTCCGCTTTGTTGCTAAAACCTCTTGGCGTGGTAAGCAGGCGGTAGGTGTCTGCTGCGTCTGTTTCTTCGTCTTGGCACTGATTACAGGAGCACTGGACACAACACCTCTTTCACTGCCTTCCCCAGCTTGCTGCAACTGTTGCTCTTCAAGCTCCGCCTCACGGAGTGCTCTTGCCGCTTTTGCAAGTCTTGCTCTTGCCGCTGCTGATGAAGCCGATTTAGACAGCATATCCACAGCTATTTTCAGGTTGGTGAAGCCTTCAAATGGTGCTAACTCAGCTAAATTCAATAGCTCCACAACTGCTCCTCCCAGCCGTAGGCACAAGCTGTTAATATCTAATTTCTCGTCGGGGCAGTCGAGGCTGACCTTATTCCGCACCGGTGAGTTACTGCAGAGCGCCGAGGAAAATTCCGCGTTCAACTCCGCCCTGAGCTCCGCCCTGAGCTCTGCGGAGTCACTACACCAATGCTGCCGCTTCCGCTGCCGCCGAAAGACTGCCGGTGCAATTCTAGAGACAGCCCAACCAAGTAATAATACCAACTCTCTGCAAGCCGCTGGCAAACCACATTCATAGAGGGAAGGTTGCGTGATGATAACGGGTGAGCCCATGTTGTTTTCTCTAGCCGGCCTTTTGTTCCGTCCCCTCCTCTTCTCTCTCAGTAAACGTGGCAGAGTGGAAGAATCTGTATATAGTTCACCCTGTTGAAAGGATCGATAGAATCATCTCATCTCTGCCGCTACCGTTGCAATCTTCAGTCTTGAGATTTCTCCTCCTAAGACAGCTTCTTCAACATAGCCTCGGCTGGGGATTTTCACTGGTGATTGCCTAACTTCCTGTGCGTATATGTAATTTCCTGTTAAATCACTGTAGGAGGAGCTCTCTGCCCCAAGTGAGTAGTCTGAGTGTGAATTTCAGCAACAAACGTACATGTAGTAAAAAACACTGAAATGTAAAAAGCATTGTAAATATAAACAAACGTGTTATGGACCTAATATATGTGTCATTTAAATAGCTATTTACTGTTTAACCTAACCCATGAGTCTCATTGTCATGTCTGAGGTATTGTGTTATAATGTGGGTGTGTGTAAGTGAGCCCAATATTTAAAAATGATAAAGTCACTTTTTGCTAACACACTATGTAATCAAAGTTGTCTCAGGATGGTAGTTATGGACAGTGTGTTATATGTCCAAGATTAATGACTGGCAACAGACTGTCCAACCACGTGAATGCAGTAACCAGCTCAAGAGAGAAAAGCGTTGAGCAGCGATTCCCGCGCATGCATACCCTAATCTCTCTTATGGGCCCACACTGGTTCCCCGATTGAGAACGCAGGTGAAGGTGAATATCTTTCTGTAAGCCCTGTTGTTTAGTAATGTTGTGATACACACAAAAAAGGCTACTGTAGGACTTGGTCCTTCTTGGCTAAAGTTCCCTAAACGTTTTGCTTTCTCCCTAGACCTTTTTTCTGACATGGTGTTGCCAACTTAGATGCTTTGGTCACTTTGCCACTGCTGATCAGTGTCAAAGTGCAAGTGCTCCCTGTGTAAATTATAACGGTAGTTGATTGTCCATGATTGGTATGTTTGCCTTACTAGTAAAGTCCCTAGTAAAGTGCACTATGTGTGCCAGGGCTGGTAATGCAAATGCTACTGCAGCCCTAATTGTGCCACCCACACAAGTAGCCTTAAAGAGAGAACTCAGACCTGACACTGCAGGGCCTGCGCACAGTTTGGTTAACTGCTATGTTCTACTAACAAGTACACCCACTTACCAGACCTTCCCCTTCCCCTTCCCCTTATATGCACATCAGACACCCCTATGGTAGGTCCAAGGTACCCCCTGGGCAGGGTGCAATGCATGTGAAAGGTAGGACATGTAGTAAGGTGTGTACCATGTCCTAGCAGTGAAATAATCTCAGTTTCGTTTTTCACTGTTGAAAGGCCATCTTGCCCATAGGATAGATTGGGGAGGCTGTGTAATATGTTTTCCAGCCTTTCTTTCCAAAGGCTTAAGATGGAGAGGTGAAGTTTAGTGTGCCTGAACTCAGAATGTTATAACACATCTTTTTATGAAGATGTTTTTTGCATTGTGTGTTTAGAACCCACTCTTTTAGAAGTGGCTGGGTTTTTCTGCTCTAACATTTCTGTGTGTCTCTGTGTCTCTGCCGGGTTGTTGATTGACTGTCTGGATTTGAACGTGATAGGATCTGGGGAATGTCTTGACCCAGGGGAGGAGGTGAGACAGCAATAGGCTGACCTGCATCTGGAGTGTAGGGGCAGGAGTAGCCCCTAGAGGTGAAGAGACCTGGGTTGCTGCCATAAAACAATTGCCCATCTCCTGCTGAGTGAGAATCCATACCCCCACTAATCAAAGGAAGAAGGTGTCACTGGCAGGGGGGCACCCAGAACTGGTTTGAACAGGGGTCAGAGCCCCCCTGAACAGAAATACTTCAAATACATTTAGGGGTATAACTATGAGAGCTGAAGCCCCTAACTTTGGAAAAATGGATTGATCAAGATGAACAAGACTGAAGCTACTTCGTGGTTAAGAGGAACCTTTGCCATGGAGGAAACAACTGAAGAAAAGGACTGACCCTTGCTGTGTGTTCTGGGGCTGGCCTGCAGTTAGCTGTTTTAACCAAGGAGAGGCTAAAGGGACTTTGCTGTGTGTTGTGTCCCCCTGCTTGAAAGGACTTTGGTGTGCTGTGTACTGAAGTAACTTATCACCAAGGGCCCGAGGTGAGCTGGCTCCCTGTTGCGGAAACTCAGGAACACAAAAGTTTCCAGGAGAGTCATAGCAACGCTGTATGTGTGTGCTTTGTGCAGCCTGAGACCCTCGTAAGGAGTGCCCTGTGATCGTGGGCATCTGGAGTCCAAGCGAGTCCCAACGACGCTGTGTGTGTGTGCTTTTTGCAGCCTGAGCCCTTCGTGGGGATTGTCCTGTGATCATGTGCACCGGAGTCCAAGTGAGTCTCAGCGACGCTATGTGCGTGTACTTTGTGCAGCCTTAGACCTTCATGAGGATTGCCTTGTTATTGTGCATCTGGAGTCCAAGTGAGTCTCAGCAACGCTGAGTACATGTGCTTTGTGCAGCCTGAAACCTTCGTGAGGATTGCCTTGTTATTGTGCACCCGGAGTCCAAGTGAATCTCAGCAACGCTGTGTGTGTGTGCTTTGTGCAGCCTGAGACTTTCGTGAGGATTGCCTTGTTAACGTGCACCCGGAGTTCAAGTGAGTCTCAGCGAAGCTGTGTGAGTGTGCTTCATGCAGCCTCAGACCTTCATGAGGCGTGCCCTGTGATCGTGAACCCGAAGCTCAAGTGAGTCTCAGGGACGCTGGGTGTGTGTGCCCTGTGGCAGCCTGAGATCTTCATAGCAGTAGCGGCCCAGACCGGCAGTGCCGGAGGAGCTGAGCCGCCGTCCCGAGACAGCAGCTGCCAGAGCGGGTCCTCGAGCCACCCTCGGCGTGGGAGGGCACCAGACCCACTGCCCGGAATTCACAAAGATTGGATTGGAGGCCCAAGTCGCTGGAAGAGGAGAGGAGAGTGAGGTTGCACCCCCTAGATAACGTGTGTCGACACCTGGGCGTGGTGCGGGCTCGGAGGGTGACGCTCTCGGCCTCACTCATTCCGGCAGAACAAGCCTCTGCTTTAAACAAACTACCAGATTAGTGTACTACCCATTGCATTATTCCTGCATAACGAACTACCTGATTGTCATATGGCGCATTGCATTGTTTTTGCACAATGAATTACCTGGTTAGCGTATTACGCAATGCATTTTTCCTGCATAACAAACTACCTAATTAGAGTGTTACACATTGCATTTTTTCTGCATAACGGAGTACCTGATTGTTGCGTTACGCATTGCATTATTCTTACATAGCTGAGTGCCTAATTGTTGAGTTACACATTGCATTCATTTTACATTGTAAAGTGCCTGGTTCTAGCATTACAAACTTCATAACATTGTATTAGGACTACAGTGGAACGTTTAGAAGAGCTCATTAATATCGCCAGAACTTACAAGGATTGCTTGCCTAACAACCAGCCAGGAGGATTTTCACAAATATGCATATGTTGGATTTACATCGTGTGGTCTTATCGTATATCTTTTTATATAAATGTATAATAGTTTTTATGAAACTTGTGTGGAGTCCATTTGTGGTATCATCATTGGGTTGCTGTGAGCGTGGTTTACTTTACACATTTGCCTTGAAGACAAGCCTGGCTGCTCGTGCCAAGCTACCAAGGGGGTGAGCGGGCTATGTGAGAAGGTGTCCTTCCTTTCCCTGACGTGGAAACGAGGGTCCCTATTTGGCCTAAGGTACCTACCTCAGTCAACCAGGGATCCCGGGTCTACCAACTACATTAATTATGCACACAACTACTTTGGAGTACACTAGCACCTAGTGAAAGAGAGTATACGCAAAATCTCCTGAAAATATGACAAGCCTCATAAAGGGACCTATATTCTAATTAACTTACATTATGCATGCCTACCTACATGCATTGTGTGTCAGGGTAATGTTTGTTCATTTTACTATAGACAATGAGTATTAGGGCAGAAATGGCTACCCTTAATACCACAATGCAAGCCCTGAATGGGTGTGCTTACTTAACAAAAATCCACGGGTCAACAAATTCACCAGCAATCAAATGACATGCAAGAGATGAGTTGTTGTGTGCTTACAGGAACTACAACAGACGTGAAAAAGTCTCCGGCATCACAGAGAGTCCTCACGTTGATGAAGTGATAGAGGTGTCTGTTGTGGTAAAGGTGTGCTGTGCAGTGGGGTGAAGTGAAGTGCAATGTGAGTGCAGTCAATGGCACCTAGCACACAATGGAAGTAGGCAATGGCATAACATTCACTTTCTATCCTTTGCCTTTCCACCAGTGACTTTGGTATGGTGATAAACTGGTGCACTCTTCGGTTGATGAAAACATTGGGACCGGCTTGCCAGTGAGATGCCAACAATGTCAAAGGAGACCCTCTGGAAAGATCCAGTGACCAGAAATTGAGTGCAGCTGGGATAGCATGGGAGCAGCCTGTTGATGAATCCAGCTCCTGTTCCCAGTCAGAAAGCATGTCCAAGATCACATCAGGAGGGAAGCGGTATCTGAACAGCTTGCATGGAAATCCCAAAGATGTTTATCCTTTGCCTATAAACCCTGTCTCTTCTCCGCCTCAAATCATTCCTCATGAAAATAGGGAAAACTCACAACCATTTGCAATGGCATAGTGAAGACGGAGAAATATTTTTGCTGTGTGTGTTCCTTTTGTATGTGGTCAGCCTATCTGTGATTGGTTGTTCTTGTAATGAGTTTCTGATGGATATGGGTGGAGGACTTGAAAACTGTAACTACTTCATTAGCAAGTGTGTTACAAGTGTTGAATGCAATGTTACTTATATCTTTAGTGTTTGAAGAATAAGTTTCAGGAAGTTATATTTAAACTATTCCAATTATATTTATTTATATTTATGAAATGATGATTTTTTTTATTTCTAGCGGTGATGTACAATTATTTCATTTAAAAGTATTATTTATGATAATATTATTTGAAACACATAAAGGAAATTATTTACAATTAATTTAATTGCATTTGCTTTAAAAATCAAAGAATTTTCATAAAGACATTTATTTAAGTCAGTATTTTTATCATTGAAGTTTCACAAGTACTTGTTTTACCATTAGTTGCTATGTGATTTATTTTCCCTTTATTTTTTATTGAAGGGTTTTGTAGTACCAGTGATTAGCCATGTGTGGTGCTTGACTTACTATTGTTTTGCATTTTACCGTAGTAACTTTAGAAGGGCAGTTTATGAATATCAATGGTCTTACTCTTTTGTGGATGAGTGACATCCTGCTAAAAACAAGTCCCTTCCCCTTCTGTAACCTCTCTTTACTTCTCCCTAGTCCCTTCCTCTTTTGTACTAAGTCAGCCATTTTATCCATTCACTCTGTCCAGTCCTTCCCACATTTGCTTCCAAAATGTGTACTTACATGTGCGGCGACCCCACAGTCTGGGCAGAGATCACTGCACATAAAAAGATAGGACATGTGGAGACGAACCCTCTGCATGTAGTTTGTGAATGGCCTTCTGTAGTACCTTTTGTAGTACTACAAAACATACTGCAAAGTGCAGTTTGTGAACCAGGCCCACTATGTGGAGAGGTGTGGCTCACTGGTTAGAGGTGGCAGACCTGTAAGCAGAGAATGGCCCGGGACCAGGGTTCAATTCCCGACGCTGCAGGGTCTTGGACCAGGGTCAACGGACTTGATAATTCTCACCTCAGTGCCTACTCTAACCAGGGAACACACTCAGTAACTCTGGGCATTAAGCTTGCCTCATCTCTACAACGGCCCCCCACAGACGCCGGGGATGCCTGGTTTCACCCTGGAGATACCCAGAAAGGGACCATCTCACAGGGAAAACCAGGACGGGTTCTGCAGCGGTCTACAGCGCCAGGACACTCTGGTAGAGTAACAGTGCGCTTTACAAGTATCCCACATTTCCATTTACATGTTTGCTGTACCTCCATAACCAAAATGCACTGGCATTGGCTGCTCAGCCAAAAGACCGGATATAGTGAAGTTGGTGAAGATGACGTGTATGATATGATATACAACTACTTGGTCCCTAATTCAAAGTCATAAACTGCACATTTATGTTATTTGTTGTGCACCCTATTCGGTTATTTTTGGAAAATATAACAACATGTCATTATGACAGCAAATTAAAACAAAAGAAAACGCAGGGAGATTCAGTGAATAGGAAAGACTGTGTTGATTTGAAGGGCTAAGACATCCAAACAGTGAGGGCTTCCAAAACAAATTAGTAATAATTAAGTAATTAAATGTTCTTGTTTCTGTAATGAATATGCCTCAAAGAACACACACTTGCTTTTAATCACAAGCTAACCATCTAGTAGAATGGGCTGTTTAACAAAAGGCTATGTGATGATAGTGACCGAAAGCACACTCTCTCTCCCTACTATAGCCTTGGAGTCTGACATAGCAGGCTCTACCAGCCAGTAAAGGCCAGCTCCAGCGTTTTGGTGAGAGACTTTAATAAGGGAGTGGACCTTCAATGGCCGGTGGAGCCTGCTACAGAGGGCTCTAGGGCTATTAAAACATTCTGCCTCTAGAGGGCAGAATTTTCTTATTTGTAAAACAAAGGCACCACTCAGCCGGAGGGGGTTGAAATCCCTTTGGGCTCTGTGCAGCCTTTGTTCACAGCTAAAGCTGTAAACAAACATTAGAATATTGATGCTATGGGCTTCTACCAGCCAACAGAATTCCGGAGCACTCCATTGTCTTCAATGGAGCGCGCTACATTCTAATGTTCTAATTCTTGTTACTGTACCTTTTTTCTAAGAGAAACACTGCCTTCCAGGCGGCCAAAGGTATCTTAGTCGGACGTAAAAGGCAAGGTCTACTAATTTCGCTAATGCTAGTTCAGAATTGTTTATTGTCTGTCTTTCTCGTTAAGGATTCTGGTTTTCCCTTCTGCCAACGAGGTTCGCTGGAATATGCATATCACTATACACAATCTTGACAGCAATGAAAATCAAGTAAGCAAATCTTCAGCTTTTCTGAACTTGGAATTATTGTAATTCTTGCTCTGATCTCGCAGTGCAAATGATTTTGAAATGAGCAGGTTTTGCAAACAATGGAACACAGTTGATGGACAGCGGGGTAGGCCATATATCAATCAATCAATCAATCAATTAATCACTGCATTTCTAAAGCGCGCTACATACCCGTGAGGGTCTCAAGGTGCTGGGGGGGCGCTACTGATCGAAGAGCCAGGTCTTGAGAAGTCTCTGAAGGCCAGCAGGTCTTGGGTCTGTCGTAGGCTGGTAGGGAGAGCGTTCCAGGTCTTGGCGGCGAGGTAGGAGAAGGATCTACCGCTGGCGGTGTTTTTCCGGATACGAGGAACTGTGGCGAGGGCGAGGTTGGCTGAGTGGAGGCTACGGGTAGGGGTGTGGAAGCTGAGACGGTTGTTGAGGTGTGTAGGTCCGGTGTTGTGTAGTGCTTTGTGTGCGTGGATGAGGAGCTTGAAGGTGATCCTCTTGTTGACGGGGAGCCAGTGCAGGCCTCTCAGGTGGGGTGTGATGTGGCTGCATCGGGGGACTTCGAGGTTCAGTCGTGCCGAGGCGTTCTGGATTTGTTGTAGTCGTCTCAGGAGCTTGGTTGTTGTTCCTGAGTAGAGGGCGTTCCCGTAGTCGAGTCTGCTGGTAATGAGGGCCTGGGTGATGGTTTTTCTTGTGTCGGGAGGGATCCATTTGAAGATCCTGTGGAGCATTCGGAGGGTGTTGAAGGAGGATGCGGAGACGGCGTTGACTTGCCTGGTCAAGGAGAGGGTGGAGTCGAGGATGACCCCCAGGTTGCGTGCATGGTCTGTTGGTTCCGGGGCTGTGCCTAGCGATGTGGGCCACCAAGAGTCGTCCCAGGCTGATGGGGTGGGTCCGAGGATGAGAACCTCCATCTTGTCTGAATTCAGCTTCAGTCTGCTGTCCTTCATCCAGTCGGCTACGGCCTTCATTCCTCTGTGGAGGTTGGCTTTGGCAGTGTGTGGGGGTCTTCGGTGAGGGATATGATCATCTGGGTGTCGTCGGCGTAGGAACTGATGTTGAGGTTGTGTTGTCGTGCGATGTGGGCGAGCGGTGCCATGTAGATATTGAACAGTGTCGGGCTGAGGGAGGATCCCTGTGGGACGCCGCAGATGATCTCAATAGTTTTCGAGCGGAAGGGAGGGAGGCGGATGCTCTGGGTTCTGCCGGAGAGGAAGGAGGTGGTCCAGGCCAGGGCCTTCTCTTGGATTCCGGCGTCATAGAGGCGAGCTGATAGGGTGCGGTGGCAGACTGTGTCAAAGGCTGCTGATAGGTCCAGGAGGATGAGGGCGGCTGTTTCTCCTTTGTCCATCAGGATCCTGATGTCGTCAGTGGAGGCGATGAGGGCGGTCTCGGTGCTGTGGTTGCTGCGGAAACCGATTGGGAGGGGTCCAGGATGTTGTTGTCTTCGAGGTAGCGGATTAGCTGTTTGTTGACAATCTTCTTTGTCACTTTTGCCGGGAATGGGAGCAGGGAGATGGGCCGGAAGTACTTGAGGTCCTTGGGGTCTGCCTAGGGCTTCTTCAGAAGGGCATTGATCTCGGCCTTGCTTCCAGCTTTCCGGGAAGGTTGCTGTCTCGAAGGAACTGTTGATTGTTTTCCGGAGGTGGGGCGCCATGGTTGTGCTGGCTTTGTTGAAGACGTGGTGAGGGCAGGGGTCCGATGGGGATCCGGAGTGGATGGAGTTCATGGTTTTGATGGTGTCTTCGTCGCTGACATTGGACCAGGTGGTCAGGCGACTGGTGCGGGTGGTGGTCGCAGGGGTTGTGGACTCGGTGGTCGGTGCGGGGGTGTCAGTGTTGAATCTGTCGTGGATGTCGGTGATCTTGTGGTGAAAGAAGGTGGCCAGGGAGTCGCACAGGTCTTGTGATGGTGGGATGTCGTTGGTGTTGGAGCTGGGGTTGGAGAGTTCTTTCACGATGCTGAAGAGCTCCTTGGTGTTGTGTGCGTTGTTGTGTAAGCGGTCCTTGAAGGCGGTCCTCTTGGTGGTCCTGATTGATGAGTTGGTGGTGTCTGCGGGTGGCGTTCTTGTGGGCTGTCGGGCTGTCTGGTGTTCGGTCGTGGAGCCATTTCTTCTCCAGCTTCCGACAGGTGCGCTTCGAGATCCGCAGGTCTTCGGTGAACCAGGCGGCTTTCTTGTTGGTGTGGTTGGTTGTGGAGGTTTTGAGAGGGGCGAGGGTGTTGGCGCAGTCGTCGATCCACTGTTTGAGGTTGGTGGATATATGGTCCCCACATATTTGACTAACCTCTAAAATTGAAAGTATTACTATCCCATGTTCATACATAGTGCCAAACCTGAATAACATAAGCATCCGCAATCCACTTTCTTTCAATAGAAAATGCTACGTACAAGATTAGTAACGCTGCTGGTCATGGCCTGCCTACTCATGGTTTTACAAGCGCATTATAGCTCTACTAAATACTTTAGTTTAGTACAGTAACCAAATGAGAACCTTAAAAAATATATTTTGCAAATAAAATATTAGAAACTTAAACCATTCCCTTTTCAAACACCAAATTATAATTACCTAGGCAATTGCTGACACCCCAGGCCACATCAATGGCATTTTTAAACAATGATTTGTCTTTTATGCGCGGCAAATGACCTATTTAAATGTTGAAGTTACATTTTGTCTCTAATGAAACGACATTACCATTGTATACATTCTAAAATACTGACAATTTAATTAGAAAATGAGCCTGTGTGTCATGCAGCAACATATGTCAAATTACCCTTCTCGTTCAGAACCATCCTACACACTTTTTATAATGAGTGAGTAATTTGTGCAAATATGTTTTTTGGAAGAATATGTAAATCTAACATTGTTTGGCATGTATTTATGTGACTCTCACATGCACATTTTATTATAAATCAGTTGTACTACTTTACTTATGCTATCAATTGGAAAGCTTTTTGCTTGTGATAAAAATAAAATATTCTGGACTTTCCTAACCTAACTACTATTGGGGTTTTATTATTGTCATGTATCTTTGAGTATTGTCCTGGTTCTGTGTAATTAAGAATTAGAACAATTAGAATGTTCTATGGATTTATTTAGTGGTAATAAAATGTTGTAGATTCATTGGAGCTGATGTGCTGCTGTTTGCCTGGGCTTTGCTTGCGGTTGCCAATTAAAAAAAAGACTTACAAATTACTTCACGACTCCTGGATTGATTACAACAAGAATTTGGCAACAAGCTTGGCAACCTCGTGGACCCACTGAGTGCCCATTTGTGTTTTCATGCACTTTGCGGTTTATGCATTGATTCAGCACACTCTTGTACAAAATTGCTGAGACAAGTGAAGCCAGACGATCTACTACGTTGTTAAGAGGTACCCTGCGTTTCCTGCGACATCCTGGTGCGTTTCTACACCTTTTTGGCTGTTTTAAGGATCCGACGAAAGCACCGTTAAGTACGTTGTTATTCAAACTTGCCTGCTCACGCCGTGCTGTCAATGCTCAACTGCGAGGGCTCCTCTGCCTCAGTCTCATGGATCTTCATTCCAACGCTCCAACGCACGCATACGGAACGCGCATATTCTTCTCATCACTCTGCATCGATGGCTGCCTGTCTACATAGGAACGCACAGTCGTTACCGCGACGTGCCGCCATCTTGGATTATCTCAATAAACTTCACCGACGCTCTCGGTAAGTGACAAGGGGGCATATTACCAAGGGTGGCGATAGGCAATTATCGCCAATTTAGCGGCCGTTTTCGGCTGCTAAGCGACGATAATTCTATCGCTCTATTAGCAAGCTGTCGCTAACTGATGTTAGCAACAGCTTTTAGACGATAGCGAGCGGTTTGGGGCCCGCTTTGCATCTCAGCGATATTTATCGCTAATGACATGCAAAGTGGGCATACCCAACCTGTTAGCGACTGAAAGCAGTCGTTAACGTCGCTATCGCCTATTAGCAAGGCAGGCGTAGCAATGGAAATAATCCCGCTATCGCCAAAACCCAACTCCTGCTCAGACCAGTTCTTAGCCATGTTATCCAATGGGAGGTGGATTACATGGCTAAGAGCATTTAGTCGCTAATGAGTGAATATCGATGTATTCTCAGCGATATTCACGCATTTCGCTTGATTTTTATCTCTTTTGAGATAAACCTTGCTAATAGCAAGTTATCTCAGCGATAAAAACCGGTGATGCGCGGCGATAAAAATATTGCGGCTAACGCTACTTAGCGATAAATATCGCTATTTGAGGGTAATATGCCCCAAAGTTTGTTCGTTTTGTGTAATTATTAATTTAAAAGAAAAGATCTTAAATATTAGCGATAAAGATCGCTTTCTACATCAAGCTAGTACCAGGAAGTTTTTTAATCTGGGCGACAACGATCATTGTGTAAGTACTATTTTTACTCTTTATTTTTGGTTGTTTGCTGTTGAATTCAAAGTATAACAATATCAATATGTCCACACCAGAAGAACCACCCAGAAATAACTCCTCATTCAATCTTAACTCACACAGAGAATGTGTATCTTCTTTTTGTAATCCTAGCATACAATGGCTTGAATAGAAAGAGTATTTTTTAAATTACATTGCTCACCTGGAGGATTGCAGTGTTTTTTTTCCCCAGAGAGGAAAAAAAGGATTTTAATGTACTGCTGTGGCCCATTGAAGATTATGTCTCCACATTAAAAAAAATGTGCCATTACTTGTACATTTGGTAACCTTCATAATGATTTGGTGAGGGACCAAATTATATTGTATACCAACAACAAATCTATTCGAGACAGGTTATGGGTAGATGGTGATTCAAGTCTAAAAGACATAATGGCTATCGTAAAAAAAGCTGAGTTATCTGAACGTTATGTTATGTTAAATGGGTTTTGTAAAGAGCACAGCTACTCAGTTGAGTGTCCCGGCGCTATGTGTGAAGATTGAAATCGCTATACTGTAGTGACCGCTGAACTGGGCGTTAAAACTAAAACAACCATGTTTTCAGTGATTTCTTAAATGCCAGGAGATCCGACATCATCCTTAATTCCACTTGCAAATAATTCCACAGTTTAGCAGCTTGCACCTGGAAGGAACGTCTCCCGATGCGGGCTTGCAAATATCTGGGTGTTCGTGCCAGTTGAAGTGCTGAAGTCCTGAAAGTGCGTTGAGGGCGATAGAATTGAACTCTCTTCACAATATTTCCAGAACCTCTGCCGTGGAGAGCCTTGAAGGCGAGAACCAAGGCCTTAAATTGGATCCTCTTACAGACTGGGAGCCAATGCGGGGATCTCAATTGTATCGTCATGCGGACTCGAGGGCATAAGTATTGCCCTGGCTGCTGCATTCTGGTCCACCTGCAGTCTAGACAGTAAATACTCTAGTAGCCCTAGGTAAAGTGCATTCACATAGTCCAACCTGGCGATTATCAATGCTTGGACCACCATTTTTCTGTGGGTGATAGGCAAGAGAGGTAGAAACTGCTTCAGCATCTTAAGCATGCCGAAGCATGTGCCGACCATTGTCTGAATCTGTGAATGCATGGAAAGGTCCTCATCCAACTTCACCCCCAGATTTTTCACTGATTTAACAGATGTTGTAGGAGGGGACATGTCGGCGGGCCACCACCTGCGCCAGACATTGCTGGGGCGGTTGCCAAAGAAGATAATCTCCGACTTCCCAGAGTTGCACTTAAGCTGGTTACACTATAGCCAGAAGAACACTTTTGTTAGACAGCTGTTAATCCTGTCTCCATTAAAATCCATTTCTTTGTTGCAGGTGAATAGCAGCTGCGTATCATCTGCATATGATACGATTTTTGCTCCATATTCCTCTGCTAGATGGAGCCCTGAGGTACACCCACCTCTAGAGGAGGGATAGGGGCGGCGAAAGGAGGCGACCATACTGTTTGCTGGCGGTCTTTTAGAAAGGAGGTAAACCAACTGAACACCGGACCCCAAGACCCACACTCCCGGAGTCTCAGGAGGAATCGGTCATGGGGGGGCGGTGTCAAAGGCCGCAGATAGATCCAGCAATATGACTACGGCTCTGCCACCTCTGTCCATAACCTCCTTTATGGCTTCAGAGACTTCCAACAGTGCCGTCTCCGTGCTGAAATTAGCGCTGAATCTGGACTGACTCGAATGTAGTAATGAGTTAGTCTCAACAAAAGCGGTAGTGACGTTGTTCACCGCTTTTTCTAGGGCTTTAGAGAAGAAAGGGAGCAGAGATATTGTCCTGTATTTGGAGGCTAACTCTGAGTCCAATGATGGTTTTTTCAATAGGGGTAGAATTTTGGCTCTTTTCCACCTATCAGGGATGTGCCCCATCTCCAAAAGAGATTCAGGATCCGGTTGACCGCTGGATTAATGATCTCCGCGGTCGAAGCCAGAATGGGGACATGGCAAGGATCGGAGGGGGCACCGGATTTGAGGCCATTCATGATATCTAGAGGCTTTTCCATGGAGATCCTCAGAAACTGTTCGAAAGAAGGTACTTTGGCGTGTGCTAATAAGGAGACAGGTGTAGACCTGTCTCTACACATTGGCGATGTTGCCAAAAAGGACTCCTGAATGTCTTTGATCTTATCAAGGAAAAAAGTGGCCATGCGACCAGTCCATTCCTCCATAGGGGTAAATGGATTCACTGCAGCTGCAGGGGAGGAAAAGTCACAGACTATTTTAAAAAATGTCCTTGCTTTTGTTCGTTGCAAGTTCTATTCTGGCAGGGAGAAAAGATTTTTTTGCCTCTGTGACAAGGTAACATTAAGTCATGAAAAACAGAGGTGGCAGATTCTGTCAATAAAATGAATGAAGGGAAAGAAGGAATTTCTTTACTCCTATGCAACACACCAGCAAGAAGGATTTTAAAAAGTCTGATCGCATGGACAACGCCAGGAACCCAAACTATGCATGTTATAGATGCGGAAGCTCTGCTCATTCCGCACGTTTCGACATATGTCCTGCTAAGTCTCCCAAATGTATTCAATGTGTTTTAATTGGGCACTTTGCCAGAGCTTGCATGCGCTAAGGGAAAAAGGAACCTAAAGGTGAAGTTGCATGCATTAAATAGAGTGATGATGAGCATTCTAGCTCTGAAGAAAGTAGTGATAATAGCAACTCTAAGTTTAACGAAAAAAGAAAACATTTAAATATCTCTTGTCAAGGTGGAAGCAAACCTAATTGTTGGGTCTCCTTTGGTGGTGTTTCAGGTAGCTGCAGATTCTGGTTCTTTCTACACCATAGTTGCAGAAAGCATTTGGTTTAAACATTTTGTGGATGTGGTGGGGGATCAGTTAGAGCCTCTAGACATTTACCCTGAGAGCTTCACTGGGGAAAAGATTGATGTTATTGGTTTTAGGCAACTTGTTTTTAGACATGCTTTATATAAACTATATGTGGCTAAAGAGGGACCCTCAGTTATCAGATAGAAGGATCAAAAAAGCTTAAGATGATCCTAGACCCCAACAGCCCAGAACAAGTTTTAAAAGCTTGTGAAGGAGAAAATACTAAGAACTGGAATTTACAAGAATTTCCAGATGTTTTAAATGGTAAAATCGGCAAATTGAAAGGTTTCGTCCATGTTATTAGGCTAAAACACGCAACATTCCTGTTATCGTCAGAGATGAAGTTAAATTGGAATTAAACAAATTGTTAGAAGCTGGTATTATTGAGCTTGTCGAAGCCTCTGAATGGGTTTCTCCGATAGTGGTAGCTAGACGAGCCAACAGCAAGATGCTTCCATGTGTGGATATGAGAGGTCTTAATGATAATATCATCGTAGATCAATGTCCTCTTCCACGATGAAATGCTTATCTTGACCAGAAATGCCATATGGTTTTTAACCTTAGACCTGTCTGCTGCTTATCATTAGGTTGTGTTGGATAGAAAAAGTAAACATCTTACGTTTTTTTGTACACCTTTTGGTTGCTTCCAGTTCAAGGGTATGCCGTTTGGTTTAGCTTCTGTGGCTGCCGTCTTCCATAGGCTTATGCTTGAATTGTTTGATGACCCAAAGGAAGTAAAAAAAATTCAAGATGACATCTTGATTATGGGTAAAACTATTATAAACAAAAATAGGGGGAGATGGAGATAGATGTTAGGTTCATCCTCCAGACTGTGTATAGTTATTAATGAATCTGTAAATGACAGATCAGAGAACATAACCAAAGACAAGGGCTTCCGCTAAGTGCAAAACAACGCCCCAAAACTAAGAAGAGAGAATTCCCTTCTTGAGTCCCCTCACTCACCAAGGCTTGCCCCTAGGTGACATGCTTCATTATTGGGGCATCCCAGACAGCTACTGTCTGGGGCGTGCTGCAACATGCGGAACTACGTAGGAGCAATTTTTGTGAAAAAATGTGTAGTGCAGTGTTAGGGGGAGTAGTGATGGTGATGCTAAAAATTCCTAGCTAGTGAGCGATTAATTTATTCCTGCTCCTAGTTGGTATAGATAATAAGGGGTTAATAGTAAGGAGGAAGTCTAACTGTTATGTGCATACTTTCCCTAATGTTTGGTCAACATGTTTCGAGGTGTCCCCTAAACCTCTTCTTCAGGACCACATTGGGACCAGCCCAATGCAGAAAAACTATCCTATACTAAAAAAATAATATATTGAAGAACAGATGCACACCTAATGTGTGAGCACCAAATGTAATAAATAAGGTTGAAATAACACTCATAGTATTTGTACAAGAGAATAGTACATATTGCCTGCCCACCTCTCACGTGGGCAGATCCAAACCATTTGCAGTGCTTAAATCAATGCGTTCCTCTATAGTTTGTGTCGGTGCTCTTAGTAGTAAAAATATTTAATTAGTGCTTGTATCCAATGTGACACCTTGGAACACATGGGACAAGTCTATTGTGAGATAGCATGGTTAATCGTTAAAAACATTGGTAAAAAGAAAGAAACACTTGTGAGCAAACATTACAAGACAAAACACACATATAAACATACTGTTCAAAATGTGTAATTACATACTTCTCTTTTGGCAACACTGTGCCTTATGGCTTGCCAGGGTGGAGGGGCTTGTAGCAACCCTAGAAGAATGTATATAAAGTATTTGAATCAAGAGAAAGAGAAGGGCCATGGGTAAATGTGAAATTCTGGTTAGTAATTCCCCATAGTGTGGCCTATTTTAAAAAAAGAGAAATTTTCCGCAATCCTGGGTTCCTGTTAGGTAAGAAAAGATCTTACTTGGCTCAGCACTTATCCGTCAATGGCACCTACTCGTACCCGGGCGGACCGCATATTAGCGTGTCTTCAGCCCGATGTTCTTTAACTACTGGCAGGAAAAAGCGCAGTCATGTTCATATGCGAGTAAAGACTAGACCGCAGTGGTAAGAAAATGGCCACCTTATTTCGGAAATTTGTCTGCACCATTTTGGGACGATCATTTTTGGGGTTGGAATTTTAAAACTGGAAGATGAGTAAATAATATTTTTTGTCTGCATTTTTCGAGGTGATTACCACAACTAAAAAGAGACTAAGACAAAAAGAGAACATGAAAAAAAGACTATTTATCAAGGTTAATGGCCATTTCATTATTGGCAAGGTTTGTGCGCCATATTGGAAGTAAAGGCTCGAATTGGTCCACCTCCAATATTTAGTTAAAAGATTATCAATTGAGGTGTGGTTAGTGTGGTGTCAACCTGAGAGGAAAAACTGCTCTCAAGCCTATGTTTGATAGCGAGGCAGTAGGATTTAGGCTGTTGCTTTGTGTGGTTGTGGATGCGGTCGTTCGGTAAGTGGAAGTTCCTTGCATCATGCCAGTGGAATTACAAAAGCAATTAGGGGTCTCACGTGCGAGTTTGTTTGCGGTACCTTTTCCTGGAGGTAATTTGAGCACCATCCGGTCCTCTCATCTGAGATGTAAATAAAACAGTCCCAGAGTGGTATCGGAATGGTTAAATCTGTATCTCCAATGTACCCAAGGTGTAGTTCATCTTGTGAACTGTCCCCATGGGATATTATCATTCAGGCCTATAGTTTCTGTGTGCAATTTGAATACCCATATTTGCTCTTTTTCCTGGAGCTTCTGTTCTAAATTGTCACAGTGTGTCATATGTTCTAACACCACCCATTGCATGTCATTCGGGGTGTGTTTCTTTTCATTAGAGTGCACCATCATCATTGTGCTTGCCCTTTGGCACGTGATGTTGCTACGCTACTCACATATTCTCGTGCTGATCTTTCTAGTAGTCATGCCTACATAGTGTAGGTTACAGCTACATGTGATTGTGTATATCAACCCTGAGCTGTTGCATGTGGTGAACTTTCTTAATTCCCAAGTTGTTTCTGTGTTGAAAGTCACCTTCTTCATGGTAGCAGTTAGGTGGTACTCACTGCAGTTGCCACATGAGTGATGGCATGTGGGTTACATACTGATTACCTGTTGGTTGTTCTTGAGTTGGGATTTTGGGAGAGTGTGTACTAGGATGTCCCTGAGGTTCTTGCCTCTTCTATGTGAGAACATGTGTAGTGGATATTTCGTTTCCCACTGTTGAGGATGCTCCAGTGCTTTTTTACTATCTTAGAGACTGTATCCGATGCTATGTTAAATGTTGTTATACAGATGGGTCTTTTGTCTTTTTCTCTGTCCTCTTTTTCATGTTTCCAGAAGAGCGTCCCAGTGATTTTTGGCTGCTCTTTTCTTTGCTTTATTGAAGGTTTTAACAGGGTATTTTCTTCTCCAGAGTTTTTCCAATAGCTATTGTGCGTGTATTTCATAATCCCTTATTTCTGTGCAATTCCTCCTGAGCCGGAGAAATCGGCCAAAAGGGAGGTTTTCTTTCTGGTGGCGAGGGTGAAAACTGTCAAAAAGTAGTAGGCAGTTCTTGGCAGTGGGTTTAAAGTGAGTGGTAGTCTTAAGAGTCCCTTCTGCCGCATAGATGTTGAGATCTAGGAACACCAATTCTGATCTGCTCATGGTGTGTGTGAATTTTAGGAATGGGTCCTGTAGATTGAGCCACTGGAAAGTGGTTTAGGATGGATACGATACCAGAAACAATGGGACGCCCTGGGGGGTTTTCCTGTGACTTATGATTTTTTGGGATTGTATAGAAATAGGGCACGGCTGGTTGGGTATTGGTCATGAATTCTCCTTCTTTATTAGTAACCCAATCATGTGTTAATGCTTCTTCAATCCTGCTGGTAATCCCAATTTGTAATCGGTCTGTGGGGTCTTTTTGATGAGTTCATAATTTCTTTTGTCTGACAAGAACCTCAGGCATTCACTTCGGTATGTCTCTGTGCTCTGTAGGATGATGCCACCGCCTTTATCAGCAGGTTTTATTGTGATGTCCCTGTTGCTGGCCATTTCCTTGATGGCTTCTTATTCCTTTTGGTGGTAATGTGAAATGTCTTTATGGTTCTTGGATCCATCACTCCTACTTCTTTTAGAACCGCCTTTTCAAAGGCTAATGGTTCTATCGGTAGTGTGACTGATGGCAGTGTACATGTAGATTTTGGATATAAGCCAGTGTCACCTATATGAATTTCCATAGTTGGTTTGTTTTAAAAAAACACCTGTAGCTTAATTTTCCTTATGAATTAATTCAGCTCACAGCTGAGCAAGAACTTATCTAAAGTTTGTGTAGGTACAAAACCAAGTCTTTTTTCTAGGACCATCAGTTGTGTTGTTGACAGGGAAGTTCCTGATAAGTTTACTATTAGGGTGGGTTGTTGCTGGTTTTTCGGATGGTTCAGTGGGCCCATACTCCTCGTGTTCATCCTCATTTGTTCCAGGAGTTATGCCTATTGCACCTGTTCTCCACTCTTGATTGTTCCTCTTTGTATGCCTTTGTCTCTTCCTAAAAAAGGAAACGATGATCCCGCGTGATCTTGCTGTGGGGCTGTTTCCCAATAGGTGTATGGTTGTGGTTGGCATTGTAGGGGGCCGTAGTAGAATGGTGGCGCAGGGAATGGTGGTGGTTGGTAAGGTGGCCATCCAAAGCCCTGACCTCCTCTGTTCCTCATTCTTCCACTGTGATTACGCCAGCCTCCTGTGTTATTCCTGCGGCCTAAGCCATTGTCTGAACTCGCAGAACCTGTGTCAGATCCATTGGTATCTGTGTTGTACCCTGGGTTTTTGCGGGTCAGGTGATAGTCTTCTCTGATTTAATTGTATACCTTGTCGTGGTTAAAATCCATAGCATCTTTTTAAAATTTTGTTGCAGGGATTCTGCTCCTACACAGAACTGTGCACAGAGACTTGGGACCTCAGTGAATTAGAGTGTGCCAAAACACACCTTAGTACCCAAAATCCCCTACCAGACTAGCATCAGTGTCACATTGGCTCTTCCAAAAAACCAATGATTAGACAACCCAGAACATGCGACTTAGGTTACCTCAGGCAATGTGGAAAACATAAACACTCTTTCGTTATACTCTCATACCAGTCCAAAACAGTGAGTAAAAAGAGACACGTGCAAGTTTAAAATATTTATTTCTAACGCTGTGTTCTAATGCGCAGAGTCTTAGCTAATACAAGCAGACATATTATCAGAAACAAGATTGTCAGCATAGTTACTATTCCATGCTAAATGGAAACAGGTTTAAAATATACCTATATTTCACCCTCCCTTGCTAGTAGGTTATTTTATAACTACAGAAGGGGCCCGATGTAGGTAATTCTTATTTACCACTTCTTAAATACCGAATTTTACCGATTCGGTATTTAAGAAGTGGTAAATATGAAGGGGGGAGATGTAGGTATTTCCAGATGTGTAAATACCGAATCTTTAAGATTCGGTATTTACCGAATCTGGAAATACCGAATTGGTATTTCCTATTGATTCCTATGGGCTGTGAAGCCCATAGGAATCAATGGGCAATACCGATTCTGTAATTACAGAATCGGTAAATACCGATTTTCACAAGGGTGCAGGGGGTGTCACTTTGACACCCTCTGGCCCCCCCAAAACAGGCTCGGGTGCCATGTGGCAGGCATACATGCCCCAAGGGCAGGTCTGCCTGTCATATGGCAGAGGTGTGCATGCACACATGTGCATGCACACCGGAATCGGTATTTTACCATCAAATTGGATTTGATGGTAAAATACCGATTTTGTAACGCTTGTGGGACTCAGAAGAGTCCCACCTACATCTCAAATTTACCGAATCGGTAAAAATACCGATTCGGTATTTTACAGAATCGGTAAATTTACCGATCAGTAAATTTACAGATTCTGTAAAATTAAGGGCCCAACATACCATTTCTGTAATACCGGTCGGTAACGGCCGAAAATACCGATTTTCGGCCGTTACCGACCGACCTACATCTGGCCCAAGGAGGCCCCATACCTCTGGTATTAACAGAAATGGATCACATCAAATTCTGCACAAGCTCTCAGCATACGAATGTTCTCCAAGTGTGTGTGATCATGCCTACGCAGTGCATTATTAAACGTGCCAATATCAGAGGTGGCCACAGCTGCATCTGTGTTATGTCTAGAACGTGCGCTGATCAGTCCGAACAACAACCACAGTGTTAAAATAACCTTGAAGGCCTCGGCACTCACTGTTCAGACTAAGCTTACCAAGCAAGGCTACTAATGTAGAAAAACATGTTATTCTCGTCTGAAGCAAAACACTCTGCTAAACTCTAATCATTTAATAAAGTGTGTGCCGTGTGCAGAAGGCAGCAGAAAGGAAAAATGGCGTTTAAACTTCCAATAAGCTCATGTCAACCTCACACTGTGTGAATGCAAGGCTCAGCCCCACATCAATTTCTGGTATTTAGTGTCTTTTAGTGTTATTTCGAAATCTGTCATTGCTTTGTTCAGTTCCTCCAATCTTTTTTTCAGCTCTTTTGTTGTTTGGAAAGTTTTGAGTTTGACCCCCAAAGTGTGTATTTCTCCTTTGATCTCTTGTGACAGGCGTTCTGCTGTTTTTATTATGAGCACTAACCAATGTCTTGTGCAATGCCAAGAGATTAGCGACCAATCTTTTTCAAAGGCCTTACCTTGCTGAAAGATAAAAGGTTTGTTGCGTACTATTAGTCCTCTTGGCGCTGCATTGACCCTTAAATATTAAGTGATCATTACTCCATGGATCATTGTTTTTATCTGATTTCTTTTCAACTCACTTAGTTCGTCCCAGCATTGAGCTGCCTCATTACTGTCCCTATTGGGTGTTTCTCCGAGAGGGATCATGGAGGAAAAGATTCTCTCCACTTCCTCCTCAGGGAACATAAGGCCAGTTATTTCTGCCATGTGGGTAGTGGAATGTTGTGTGATGTGTGGTAACGGGGTCTCCCACCGCTACGTGCTGTAAATATTATAACCAAAAATAGGGGGAGATGGCGGTAGACATTAGGTTCATCCTCCAGACAGTGTATAGTTATTAACGAATCTGTAAGTGACACATGAGAGAACCTAACCAAAGGGAGGGGCATCTGCTAAATGTGTGAAACAATGCCCCAAAACTAAGAAGAGAAAATCTCTTCTTGAGTCCCCTCACTCACCAAGGGTGGCCACTAGGTGACATGCCTCATAATTGGGGACAGCTACAGTCTGGGGCGTGCTGCAACTTGCGTAACTACGTAGGAGACCTTTTTGTGAAAAAATGTATAGTGCAGTGTTTGAGGGACTGGTGATGGTGATGCTAAAAATACCTAGCTAGTGAGCGATTAATTGATTCCTGCTCCAAGTAGGTATGGATAAAAAGGGGTTAATAGTAGGGAGGAAGTGTAAATGTTCTGTGTATACTTTACCTAGTATTTGGTCAACATATTTTGAGGTGTCTCCTAAAACTCATCTTCAGGACCACATGGGTACCAGTCCCATGCATACCACTCCGTGAGAAAAACTATCCTATACTAAAGAAATAATAAAGAACAGAGGCACACCTAATGTGTAAGCACCACATTTAATACATACGATTGAAATCAGACTCGTAGTATCTGTTCAAGGAGATAAAGTGACAAAGAGATTAGTACATATTGCCTGCCCACCTCTCATGTGGGCAGGTCCAAACCATATGCAGTGCTTAAATCAATGCATTCCTCTATAGTTTGTGTTGATGCCCTTAGTAGTAAATATATTTAATTAGTGGTTGTATCCAATGTGACACCTTGGAACACATCAGACTACTCTATTGTGAGAAAGCATGGTTAATCATTAAACACATTGGTAAAAATAAAGAAACACTCTTTAGCAAACAGTACAAGACAAAACAAACATATAAACATACTGTTCACATTTAGTAATTGCATACTTCTGTTTTGGCAACGCTGTGCCTCATGGCTTGCCAGGGTGGAGGGGCTTGTAGTAACACTAGAAGAATGTATATAAAGTATTTGAGTCAAAAGAAAGAGCAGGGCAATGGGTAAATGTGAAATGCTGGTTAGTTATTCCCCATAGTGTTGCCTGGAGGAAAAAACAAGCTTTTCCAGGGATCCTGGGTTCCTGTTAGGGAAGAAAAGATCTTACTTGGCTCAGCACTCCTCGGGCAATGGCACCTACTCGTACCCGGGTGGACCGCATATTAGCATGTTTTCAGCCCGATGTTGTTTAAATACTGGCAGGAAAAAGCCCAGTCATGCTCATATGTGAGTAAAGAGTAGACTGCGGTTGTAAGAATATGACCACCTAGTTTCGGAAATTTGTCTGCACCATTTTGGGAGTATAATTTTCCGGGTTGTATTTTTTTAAATTAAATCAGTGACATTGTAAAACTGGGGGATGTGTAAATAATAAATTTTTTCAGCATTTTTTGAGGTGATTACCGCAACAGAAAAAAGGCTATGACAAAAAGAGATCATGAAAAAAAGACTAGAAACCAAGTTTAATGGCTATTTCATTTTTGGCAAGGTTTGGGCGCCATATTGGAAGTAAAGGCCTGAATTGGTCCACCTCCAATATTTAGTTAAAAGATTATCAATTGAGGTGTGGTTAGTGAGGTGTCAACCTGAGAGGAAAAACAGTTCCAAAGCCTCTGTATGATAGCAAGGCAGTAGGATTTAGGCTGTTGCTTTGTGTGGTTGTGGATGCGGTCGTTCGGTAATTGCAAGTACCTTGCATCATACCAGTGGAATTACAAAAGCAATTTGGGGGTCTCATGTGGGAGTCTGTTCGTAGGAACTTTTCTTGGAGGTGATTTGAGTACCGTCCGGTTCTCTCATCTGAGATGTAAATAAAACTTTCACGGAGTGGTATTGGGATTATTATATCTGTATCTCCAGTGTACCTAAGGTGTAGTTCATCTTGTGAACTGTCCCCATGGGATATTATCATTTAGGCCTATTGTATCTGTGGGCAATTTGAACACCCATCTTTTGTCTCTTTCCAGGAGCTTCTGTTCTAAATTGTCACAGTGTGTTATATGTTCTAACACTACCCATCGCATGTCATTTGGGGTGTGTTTCTTTTCATTAAAGTGAGCCGTCATCCGTGTGCTTGCCCTGTGGCACCTGATGTTGCTATGGTGTTCACATATTCTCGTGCTAATCTTTCTAGTAGTCATGTCTATAGTGTAGGTTACAGCTGGTTGTTATCATGTCTTAATTCCCAAGTTGTTCCTGTGTTGAAAGTCACCTTCTTCGTGTTAGCAGTTAGGTGGCCCACACTGCAGTTGCCACATGGATGATGGCCTGTGGGTAACATACTGATTACCTGTTGGTTGTTCCCGAGTTGGGATTTTTGGCGAGTATGTACTAGGATGTCCTTGAGGTTCATGGGTAGTGGGATATTTAGTTTCCCACTTTTGAGGATGCTCCAGTGCTTTCTTACTTTATCCAATGCTATGTTAAATGTTGTTCTACAGATGGGTCTTTTGTCTTTTTTTCTGTCCTCTTTTTCATATGTTTCCAGAAGAGCATCCCTGTGATTATTGGCTGCTCTTTTCTTTGCTTTATTTTTTTTTTTATTTTTTTTTTTTAAAAACCTTTATTGTGCAGTATCATCAAACAATGACGGGCCTACAACCATCCGGCCGGCCTCGACGTCGGTCTAAGCACATTTCACAAGTTATACGGTGACTCAGCAGTATATCAATACAAATTAGCAAGCATTCAGAGTTACACTGGAGATCGTCAGACTGCCGAGAAACAGGAGAAATTAAGGTTCATTTTTAAATTTTTAAAGGTGTATTTTAAAGTATAGAAACTAAGAAGGATCAGAAAACCATACAGGCCACCGAGGGCAAGAGTGGGCAATGCCTACCGAAGGATATCTAACGAACAATGAAACATAATCAGATTATCGGCACAAGAACACAAACGGAAGGATAAACAACCACTAAATATATGTCGTGCCGGTCCTTACCCACCCCATACCAAGCCACCACACTGACCCAAAGAAAGAAACAAGAAGATAGAAGAATTAAGAAAAGGAGAAATAAAAAATAAGGCCCATAGAACCTAAAACGGACAAAATAAATCCCCCCCTCCTCACCCCCCACCCTACACACATGCAGAGGCTACGGCCTACCCCCCCTAACAGTGTGCCTGTCGCCCAAAAAAGAGTACCCGAAATATAGACACAGAAATAGGAAAGAAAGAAAGGAAAAGGAATCATATAACCCGGAGGAGGGCCATACATATGTGCTCCCGGTCTCCCCAGCCACAAGTTTATTCTCCACCCCAAGAGTAAAAGGCAATAACAGCAAGCAACAGTCATAGTAATGAATGGGGAGAGTTATCACATAGTGCTCAGCTGAGGATGTCATAGGGACGTGTCAATCCGAGTCTCCGCCAGCCAAGCAGCCATCAACTGTGAAAGGGAACCATTCAGCCCTGGCCTGTTCGTGCGAAGCCCCCTAAACATGGCCCCTGAGGAACGCCCGCCCCATCCAACACAAAGGAACAAAATGGCCACGCACGGCAGAGGAGAGGTCTATGAATACAAAATGGACGTTGCCAGTTACCAATGAGTCCATCTTCCCCGTCGAACATCACCCCCAGGTTCTCCCGATGACACTCATTCCACAGCAAGGAAAGTGGGGCTCGAAAGGAGGAAGAAGTCACGGGGGTTAACAGCTGCCAAAACATTGTCCGAGCCAACAATGGCGATACCATGAACAAAGTCTCAGTCCTCGGCTGAGAGAGATACCCTGCAGCGTCACAGGAACTGGCGGACGGCTGTCCGCAGGCACCAACACAGTTAGGGATAATCCGCTCCCCTCCGCACTCGTGTGAAAACATAGCCGCCCCCTCAAGAACAGGAAAAAGCAAATCGTCGCACCCCTGGGAGCAGTCCAGCCGTAAGCGCCCCAGATTGAACGCAATGTCGTCAAGCTTCTCTCCCAGTGCTCGGGAACTGTCCCTCCATGCAGATCGTAGGTCCCCAAGAGCAGCAAGAACGGCGCCACAGGATAGCTCAGGCTGTAGTCTCCACATCTCAGCCGTACGAGATAACTCGCACGCCCCATCGCACAGCGCATCGATAGGCAGGGTAATGCAATCTGTCCCGCTCAGGGAGCCAGCAAGCGCTTCCACCATTGAGGGAAATTGATGATAAAATGGGGGCGAAGTCAGCACCGGCAAACAGTGGTCCAAGTTATCGATGCCAACAAGGCACGCTTCCAGGGAGAGATCCTCGGTAATAGCCATCTATTTGTTAAAGCAAGGCCGGGGCAAATTCGGGAGTAGTCCGCAAAAACCGGGCGAATTCGAAAATGGGGTCGATACCGCTCACCTCCAGCGTTTCACAAATAAGTGTATTCCCAGTGAGCCCCCAGCCCGTAGATGCACTCCAGTCGCGTGTTGCGAGGAGCCGCACTCCGGCAGAGAAAGTCCGTTACTTGTCCCCTCCGGCAGTCAATGCGTCCCAAAGGACCGGCTCCACCCCGGCCCAGCTGGCCGCTGTTGATCAATTAGCACCCGGCGGTGTTCAGCGGCATAGGTCCCGGCGCCAGGGCTGTGGAGGCCACCGAACAATTTCCCGTTTATCTCCGGCTACCAGGCAGGCAGAGACACCGGGAGAACACGAGCGATGACAGCGCGCATTCACCAGCAACCCGCTGCAGCGCAACCTCAGGATGTCGATCAGGATTTCAGTGCGGGGGTCGAGGACTAGCGGTGCCGGGAGCCTACACTTCTGCTCCGGTCGCCATCTTGGCTCCTCCCCTTTCTTTGCTTTATTGATGGCTGTACACAGGGTATTTTCTAGACCGGAGTTTTTGCCTGTATTTCATAATCCCTTATGAAATACTTCCAATTCCTCCTGAGCCGGGTAAATTGGCCAAAAGGGAGTTTTGCTTTCAAGTGGCGAGGGTGAAATTGTCATAAAGTAGTAGGCAGTTCTTGGCAGTGGGTTTAAAGTGAGTGGTAGTCTTAAGAGTCCCTTCTGCTTCATAGATGTTGAGATCTAGGAACACCAATTCTGATCTGCTCATGGTGTGTGTGAATTTTAGGAACGGGTCCTGTAGATTAAGCCATTGGAGGAGCTTGTTTGCTTCAGATTCGTCGCCTTTCCATACCATAAGGACATTGTCAATGTAACTTCTCCATTCCAGTATTTTTTGTCAGTGTGGGTTGTTGTCTGACAAAATCTTGTGTTCTTCTAAGTGGTAAACGAACAATCCTACCACACTTGGAGCAAAGGTGCTCTCCATGCTCTACACTCTACACCCCTCCTAACTTTACGACTTTCGGTATTCACGAAAGGCATTTAGTAGTAGTAAAGTTAGGAGTATTTACAATGTTCCAGAAAAAAAAAAAAACATCACTGCAGATTTTTTTGTTAGAATGTCCCCTCCCGTGAGGGACGTGGATGCCAGCCCTTGGAATGATGTTTGTGTTGCAAGTATATTTTTGAATATTGATGAATGGTTTACAACAAGAGGAATGGGAAAAGGCTCAAAAGGAAGATGAAATTCTTAACTTGGTCAAGACCAAAATTCAGTGTGGATGAAGTTGTATTAAATCGGAACTGCTGAGTGAATTAAAAGCAATTTGGGAAGTTAGAAAGGTGCTAGGAGCGGATGGTTTGTTTGTTGTGAGAGGAACCAAGATCATTGTTTGAGGAATAAAGTTATTTCTCTGTGTCTAGAGGGCCACGTTGGTATCACATGCACTAAGAAGAACATTAAATGATTGTATTGGTGACCAAAAATTGATATTGAAACTGAAAGTTTTGTGTGTTCATGCATGGAACGTGGGAGTTCTGACAATTCTCAGAAACACTGAATCGTCGCTAAAGTTCCTTAGGTTGTCCTTCTCTACCTTGGGATGATGCTGCTTTGGACATTATGGGTCCTATTGTGTATATTCTGGTGTTGGCGGATTTATTTTCAAGGTGGATTGAACTTAAGGTTGTCGATAAAGTTGAGACTGGTAGTGTCATAAGATTTCTAGACAGTGTATTTTTGACTAAAAGTTTTCCCAAAACTATTCTTACAGACAACGGGGTTCAGTTCAAGTCTGTTGAAATAAAGGAATTCCTAGAGGTTGCAGGGATTTCACATAAATTCACTGCACTTTATCACCCTAGGGGTAATGGCATTATTAAGGGTGTGTTTCAAATGGATATTGAAAACATGATGGTGAACTTAAGAAAATGGTATGGTCTTACTGGGCCATGTGTCATGATTCCATTGGTGAAAGTCCCTTTGGAGTTATGAGGGGCTGCATTCCCCATTCTAAGGTTAACACTGGTTGGATGGATAGAGGCAAACAAGTGGAGTGGGATGCAAAAAAGATCAACTTCACAACTATAGAAAAATAAATACTTTGATATGAAACATGGTATCCGTGATATGAAGTTATCTATTGGTCAATGGGTGCATGTGAAGCCTAATAAAAAGGTGGTTAAGGGTAAAAGCAACTTCAGTGCTCCTGTGCAAATTGTCAAGGTCATGAAGAACACTGTGAAATTAACTGATGGTAGTGTATGCCATATGAGTCGCTTATCCTTAGTTAAGAATGTTCCTAGTCACACGTGTCATGTTGCTCAACCTCAAGGACGCAAGCAATTCTATTGGTGGATTGATGTCAACACCAAGGGTTTGTCTTCTGCCAGTCTTGTTGATGCTGATATTTGTGTTCAGAGTGGAGATGGTCTGAGAAATGATGCTTGTCCTGAGCCACGTCTTAGTTCAGAGCAAGATGATTTGGGCGGAAAGAAAGTTAGCACTTTTGGTAGAGCCATTGTGAAGCCCAAGTGCTTTGAAGGTTTCCCATGTGATTCTTAATTTCTCTTTTTATCTTGCGCAGTCTTACCAGCTTTTTTCCCAATTTGTTCTGTAAGAATGGGGATGTGTAGTGTTGGGGTTTTATTATTGTTATGTATGTTGAGTATTGTCCTGGTTCTGTGGAATGAAGAATCAGAACAATTACAATATTCTATGTGTATATTTAGTGGTATTAGAATGTTGAAGATACATTGGAGCTAACGTGCTGGTGTTTGCCAGGAAAAATTAAATATTCGGCACTTTCCGGACCCAGAGTTACACACACCTCCCCCGTAGAAAAGGCATTTTCCCTGTTAGATCCAACAACTACTCTTTATGATACGTAGACAGAAGTCTCCATCCCTGTCGACAATACATAGTATCAGCGATGGGTAATAGGGGTGTGGCTTGGATGCCACAGCATGATGACGGCCATCATGTGAGCTCCACTAGGTCGCGGAGCCTATTTGATCTTTTTTGACGCAAATTACGGAGTTTACGGGCATGAATGGTAGCCCCATACTCATGAAACACTGGTGCGTGTAGCGACCACTTTCATTCACCGGCAGATGTAGCGTGACACCTGGAGGCTGTGGCAGTGATTTCTCCCTCAAGGAAACGGGGGTATCCACCATTTTAAGACGCGGCCCTCGCAATCCTTTTTCCTCAGACAACGAATACCGACTTCTAATAATGGCCTTCACTATCATGCCGCAGGTATGTTGCTTTCATTGCAATAGTCTCAGATCACTCCTCAATTAATGCTGCTTCTTTTTCTGCTTTTTTATGAATGTCATGAAGAGAGGACAACAAAATGAAAATAGAAAAAGCTTTTTCCAGTTTTTTAAGAATTCTTCATGTACCTGCATGCTATGAAGGCAGCCTTTGTATGACAGCGTACTTTTGCCATTTTGCGGCAGTGTTGTGGGTCATGCTTGAGGAAGAACTTTTTACTGTTACTATTTTGTGCTGAATGCGTATCTTCCATTTTTTTAATTCTAAAAAGTGTGCCCTGCATGTTTTCACATAGTAATTATCGTATTTTTTTGTGGTGACGGCACTTTTTCAGACTGAGGTAATATTGGATATTACTCCTTTTTCTTCATTGACTATAGTAATATACTATTGTGCCTCTACTCAATCCAACACTTTCACTCATCTTTGAATGATCTCTATCTCTACCTTCTTCTACTGTGGCATATGGGTCGTAGTCAGCTATTACTTATTACTCATTGATCTCTTCCACAACTCAAGATGGTGAATGACCTTCATACAACATCTAGATCTTCCTCCTTAGGCGCTAAACCTAAGAGACATAAGAATGACCCACCCTCCCCCATTCATACCTCCCAAAATCCTGCACTGGACTCTATTTTAGAGGAGGTATGTGGTCTTCAGCCCTTTATGGTTACTACTAATGAAAAAATGAAACAAATTGAAGACCGATGTATAATCATGGAGGGCAAGGTCATGGACCTGACCCCAGGACACCCCCACGCCGCACGGCCCTCCAGCTGTAGGCGCGTTCCCTGCCCCAGCCCCACAGGTCCGTCCCTGACCTCGGTGCCCCCTTGCTGCCGCTCGCTCTACCTCCTCCGTTGTTCTCCGCTTTTTCGTCGCATTTCCGTCATTTGGTTTTAATTGTTTTAATTGTACTTTTCTCTTTGTAATATCTCAGTTTTGTGCCTTTTTTTTAGGATTGTACCCCTGGTCTGGCCCCCCTGCTTCCCGCTTTCCGCCGCTACTCCCTCGTGGCCCCGCCCACTTTTTTCCTTCTGTTACCCTATTGGCCGCCCCGCTCCCGCCTCCCTCCCACTTCGCCTCATATGGAGCCCACGCGTACGCGCAGTGGGTGCGCCGATTGTGCACCGAAGGCACGCCAAAGGCAAGCCCGTCTACGACCGTCCGCGCCTGGACCGCGCCCAGCACCAGGACCCCTGGTCCTCAACGATGCCAGCGCACCCGACGGACCTACGACGCCGCCACCCTCCGCGCACTCAATGCCGGCCGGAACCCCGCCTGCTACCGAGCCAACCCGAAACGCACCCATGGACCCTTCACCTGCCAAGTCTGCCGATTCACCTGCCTCCGAACCTGCACCGCACCCGCCAAGCCGAGCACCAGAAACAACCACCTCAAGTGCATCCTGCTCAACACCCGCTCCGTCCACAGGCACGCCGTGGAACTCTGGAACCTCCTCGAAACAACATCACCAGACGTCGCCTTCCTCACAGAAACCTGGATGAACGCCTCCTCAGCCCCCGACATGGCCATAGCTATCCCGGACGGCTACAAGATCACCCGGAGGGACCGCGTCAACCAAACCAGAGGAGGCATCGCCATCGTCCACAGAAACACCATCCGCATCACGACCAACTCCGACGACACCCTCAACGCCGCTGAACACCTTCATTTCCAGATCCACACCGACCCCAGGACCACCCTCAGAGGCACTCTCATCTACAGACCCCCGGGACCACGCACTCAATTCAGCGAAGCCATCGCAGACTTCATCAGCCCGCACGCCCTCACCTCCTCAGACTACATCCTCCTAGGGGACCTCAACTTCCACCTGGAGAACAACAAGGACTGCAACACCGCCGCCCTGCTGGACAACCTCGCCAACCTCGGACTCAAGCAACTGGTGAACACCCCCACCCAATATACCGGCCACACGCTTGACCCCGTCTTCTCCTCCAGCAAGCACATCTCCTTCAGCCACTTCACCAGACTACTTTGGACAGACCACAGCTGCGTCCACTTCAACTTCAGGAGAACTACGACCCACCACCACCCGCAACAAGTTCCCCGCAGAAGCTGGACCAAGATCACCGCCGACAAGCTCACCACCACCCTCAGCCAGAACCCACCCCCCAACACGACGGACCCCGACAAAGCATCCCGCAACCTCACACTGTGGCTCACCGACTGCGCTGACGAACTCGCACCACTGAAGAAACCTCCCAGCAGACCCGGCAGCAGGAAAGCCTCGTAGTTTACCACCGACCTCAAAAACTCCAAGAAAACCTGACGCATCCTCGAGAAAGCCTGGCGCCATCGCCAGACACCAGAACACATGACCGCCCTCAAGATTGCCACCTGCAAACACCACCAGCTGATCCGCACCACCAAGAAGACAGCATTCAAAGAAAGACTGGACAACAACACCCACAACAGCAAGGAGCTCTTCAGCATCGTCAAAGAGCTCTCAAATCCCAGCGCCTGCAACACCGACATCACTCCCTCGCAAGACCTCTGCGACTCTCTCGCCTCGTTCTTCCACCGCAAGATCGCCGACATCCACAACAGCTTGTAGTGTAGTTCCTATATTCCCAATAGGCTCTGCGCATTGGAATAATATAAACAGCAGTGTAGACGTAGGGCTGTGGTCAACTAGGTCTCTACTGACTATATTAGACTTAATTAGTTTTGCCAGCTAGCTCAGAGGTCACTAGAAATAGTGGAATTCGTGTGTCACAGCATGTGCTGCTGGAAAATGTATCCATGAATAGAATACCTCTGTCTGCCGATATTCATGGGCCTCTACCACGAATATGACTGTACCACCTCGTGATGATACTCCATTTTCTATAAGTTTTTTTGTTATAGTTCTTCTTACATTTACCGGAATGAGTATAGCATTCGGGTCTTTATCTTGGAGACTTGTGTCATCCGCTAGGAGTTGAGCTGCTATTCTAGCTCTCTCCCTTTCGTCTTCACTTTCCCCCATTTTACTGACAGAAGGTTTTGTTGCAGATCAAGTTTCAAGGAAACAAAGATTAGGTGCACAATATTTTGGAACACTGTATCCTTCAACGTTGACTAAACCAAAAACGAATACATAGGAATCTCTTCCTACTAAGTTCCGGCGGATATTAACCTTTTACCCACTCCAGACGTCTATTGGAGTTTTTACGGGAAAAGGGGTCTGTGTGAAAAAGCACGACTGAGTTACTCTAATGTCTTGCGTTAGATTATCGCCTTACCAAACATTGGGCGCCATGTAGTGTAGTTCCTATATTCCCAATAGGCTCTGCGCATTGGAATAATATAAACAGCAGTGTAGACGTAGGACTGAGGTCAACTAGGTCTCTACTGACTATATTAGACTTAATTAGTTTTGCCAGCTAGCTCAGAGGTCACTAGAAACGTTCTCGAATGTTCAGGAAAGAGTTAACTCTCCTGATTTAGACAAGAAGGGATTAGCTTCTGACAACCGCATAAACATGACAACTTTGCTCCCTCAGAATAAAGAGTGTATCTCTAGAGTCGTGTGAAAACAATAGACAGTTATTTCACTCAGTCAATCGTGCATACTTAGTTTCACCAGAGTGCAGAGAAATAGAGAGACGGGCGTTTTCAATAAAAGGTGTTATTTATTGAGCAGTCTTATTTCTCATGCAAGAGAAATGAATTGCCACAATTGCAATACGTATCATGAAGTAAAGTGCGTACAGTAAAAGGAGTATTATGAAATAATACTGTAAAAGCATTGATATGGTTTCTTAGCCATATGATACTTTAAAATGGATAAAATATATACATACATAAAAACATTGACTAACGTACTCAACTAGTGCTTCTAATATACGCTTACCCCGGTGTACCTGACCTAAGCCTAATACGTGGGAAGGAGTAAGTAAGTTGCAGTTTAAGTTAAGTTGGTTTTTGCCAAGAATCTGAATCAAGAATTCTCTCAAGGGTTTAGTCAGCTCCGTACCTTGGTTCTAGAATGTAGGAGGTCTTGTATCTCTCTCTCAGGACTCGATCTCCCAGCAACCCGCAAGGGTGACTGGAAACACCGGAGCTGGATTTTATCGGCTGGAGAAAGACAGCGTCTTTCTCAGTGCGTCAAGGGAGGGTTGGCTTCCTTCGGCTCTCGCATCAGCTGGGCGTCGGGCAAGGAGATAGCCGCTCTGCTCCAAACCACCGTGTGTTTGCTTAAGGCAACGTTGGTATATTTATACCTGAAAGGTGCAGAGTTTGACGTAAGGTTGGACATAAGACGTCACTAAGAACTAACAGTTCTTTCTGGACTCCAGGAGTTCTTGTGCAAATCAAAACAAAAGCAGGGGGAATTCCCGGGCTGCTGGAGGCTTGGTTTGTTTAAAGAACACGTTGTGCTTTCTAGGAGTCTATGGGAGTAGCCTTGCCGTATTTGGACTGCATGGGCTATTACTAAATATGGATATGATTCTTATGCCTTTATAAGGATATTATTTATTATAACCACATGAGGGCATAAATCGGGAATATCGAATTAGGGTCCGAGATAGAAACACAACACCCACTCCACGTATTATGTCAATCATTACTAAAAATACTAAGCAATAGTAAACATATAACGATGCATGTGTGTTTACAACCCACCCCAAAATACATAATTCGCATTTGAAATGGTATGTGGTAAATACACCGAAATGAGTATTGGTACTGTACGCTTTTCAAGCAGTGTTATCATTCAGTTAAAAAATGCATATATGTATCAGCTGAATGAATTGCGATAATTACACATGAAATGGCTCTGAATACAGAAAAGAAGGTCGAGACCATTTCATCACATATTTATACAATACTGTACATGTACTAGAGGCTGAGGTAAAATATTGTCTCTAGTATCTCTAAAAATAGAAGCTCTGTTCTTTAAGAATAGTTCTACTTTAAGCAGATTACTGTGTGCCAAAAAAAAGTATATCTTTTGGAAATGGAAAAAATAATTTCTCTTTCAGGGGAAAAAATAGTTCCAAATGATTTCAGTAGTTTTGTTTATCAAAATTGAAGGCCGAATTCAGAGTTCAGGGAACGCTGTGTACTCGTTGTTCAAAAAGTTATTCTTTTTGTTCAGGGTAGAACATCATTTCAGACAGGCTTGCAAAAAATTGGTCTACAACATCAGTTGAAAGTTTGACCAAGTTTGAAAATGCTGAAATTGTGCATATGTGAGAATGATTGCTATCATCGATGTTTGGATCAGCAATGCTCACAGACGGTTGTACCTGTTTGGTGCTGCTTTCCTCTCGTACTTCACCGCCGCCTACTCGTGATGGTGAAGTCTCAACGAATGTCGTCATCAGAATGGGTAACTGCTGGGGACAACATGATGCATGAGACGTTACCGGACCTAGCAAGGTATCTATATCCATTGGTACTGCTGATGGTAGTGTAAGACAGACGTCCAACCCGCATTCTTCTTCACATAGCAGACTTCGAAGCACAGGTAAGATGCAATTTTGCCAGATAGCTCTGAATGAAAGAAACCATGTTGCACTTAGATCTCTTAGCCAGGCTAGTCCGAGGACTGTAGTGATTTGGTCTCGGTAGCGTATTGCTAGGATCGTCTCTTCCATCGTAGCTGGAGTTCTGTCTGTGGCTTGGCTTGCCATATCGGAGCAGAAGGATCAAAAATAAAATTCCTGCTACGAGTCCCAAAAGAAGAGGCAGGCCGCCTAATACAGAATGGACAAAATTCGGAAAAATGCCCAGAACTGTTTCGAAGGGTGTTAACAGTCCCGAAAAAATTGTCTTAAATACATGTGCGATGCCACTGGTATCATACATGTTTAAAATTTAGCTTAACATTTCTACGAAATGTACGGGGCAATTTGTTGATAATAGGGAATGTATCTCTGCTGCTGTCCTTACAACTTGCAGATCATACGTCTCTTTGGACGAGGTTAAAGGCACAGTTGTCTGTAAAAGAATGGATTTCATTCTGCTTAAAGTATCAATTCGAATAGAAGAGATATTCAAAGAAGGCCATAACGCAGCCTCCATGTCTGGATTGCTGGTTGGATACAATACTTGCATACAGCAAATTACCCAGGAAGTGACGGTTAAGAGATAGGCTTTTCCTGGCACCATGCCACAACAGCTGTGGTCACTTATTAGAACATAACTGCCGTTGGAAAGCTGTCTGAAAAATGGCTCTATCTGTTTTGCAGGAGTGCCATGCAGGTGACATGAAAGGTTATTTGAAGACCCTTCGCAGGCTCCATGCAAGTTAATACCTTGACACAGGAGTGTACCGCTTAGTGATTTTTTACAATTGTTACCACTAAGAAATACCTCTTTTTTCCCTTCACAATAACATTTGTGTGTGTATGGTAAATCCCAGGTTGATTTGATGTATCCTTTACCCAACCTTTCATACAGGCCTGCTGGTATATATTTTTGACAATACTTAAACTGGAAAGTTGGTATTGGGATTGTAATCGCTCCATGTATTATCCATTCAATGACAGGTCTCTCTGACATTGTCAATGGTAATCTCTCAACTTTTTCAATGCTCAGAATCGTATAGTCTGCTCCTTTTTGTGCCAAACTGATTTGTTTATCAGTAAGGTTAAAGATAGAGAATAATGACGTTACGTTGATTAAACGCCATGGCACGTAGCCTGAACGCAGATTTTGCAACGTCCAGCCAAGCTGTACAATAGAACGTAATTTGGACTGACCATGTTTTAACATTAGTAAGTCCTGCTCTATCATATCAATAGCAGATGATACAATGCTGTCCAGTGAACATATTCTGGAGGACAGAGTCGTTAACCCATAGTCCACTACAGAAAGTGATTTTTCTAAATTTATACGATCAATTTCTCGTATTTTTTCAGCTGTTTCAATTTGTATTACTTTCCAAGCTTCGTTGTAAGCAGCGTATATACCGGCGTATATGAAACGTTTTTGACGCTGTTTGCGTGGTCCCGGTATGAAATCACGCAAGTCAGCACAGTCTTTAAGTAAAGTCAAGTGTTGCTTAATTTCAGCCAGTGTGGATTTCTGTAGCCATTCGAGGCATAGTGTCCCTACACTGTATGTTGTAACTATCCCTGGATGTTGTCTCTGGGAGTATCTAGGGTCTGGCCTGGTCTGTTTAAACCCCTGTGTTTTGTTCAGGAATCTATCTTGACAGTTATTTGTGTCTGTGGGCCAGATCAACCATTTTTTCCAATCAGGATTTGTTCTGTTTTGGTGTAAAATATGGGATACGTCTATCTCCACATCTGTAGTGCTATTACTATCAGGCATGGGCTTCGGAAAAGACGGTTTGTTTAAATCTTTTATCTTGGCTAGGCCAAGACAAGTTGTCTGTTGAATGGTGTCATTCAAGAATAATATTTGTTCTGGGATCATGCAGGATCTAAATAATGCTTCTAAACCTTGTACCTGCCAGTCTTTTGAACCCCAGATGGTTTTTGTTTCAATGTTGTTTTTCCAAAGTTCAAAACCAAATGTAGACATTTTGTCATAACATTTTTCAGAATAAATCAATTTAGTATTTGTCAACATTGTTTTCATGCCTGTCTTATTTAACATTTTGAAATAAAATGTTTCTGCATTACTGTTGTTAAACCCTGAGAAGTATTGGAATTTCTCATAAAATGTTTTCGAGCTACCTTTTGGCGGTGTTGGACAATGTTCCCATTGATTATAATTTAAAACATTTCTAGGTTGAGCAGATTTATGCAAACAGTGATCACCATAATGATTATAACAATATAACTCTTCATAATTTGATGAACCCTGCAAATAATCATGTTCTGTAAATTTTGCTGACATTACTAAATCTGACATCATATTATTAATATTTTCAAAGTCCCAATCATCAGAGAAAGTACTTGGTGTCACAAAGTCACTTAAGGAAACTTTAAACTGGTGTGGATATTTCAAGAGCTCAATCGGGCGATAGATTTCATAATCCGTTTTGTCCCATGCTACCCCACCGGGTATTGGATTGGCTGTGATGTTCACTGGTAACAGTTCTCTTTTCTCGATGTGAGAGGATGTGTGAGGCTTTAGGACCAAGTTGATGTTCTGACTTGCTGTGTCCATTGTACTAAATTTTCCATCAATGAATTTTCCCAAACATAGAACCATGATGAGCCAAAGCAGGAGGTAAAGTACACCTAACACAATCCAAAATTCAATCCATGGTGAAATCAGATAAGTTTCTTTTAGTTGGTGAAAAAGTTGAATAATTTTTTCTTCATGCTCGCTTGGATCTTCAGAAAAGTCATCGAAATTGATGAAGTAGCCAGATGCAGTTCTGTCAATTGTTGGAATTCTTTCCGGATTCTCATTAGTCTTTGCATTTTTCTTTGTTTCATAGCATAGTGTGAGGCTACATTGTTGTAGACAGGTGTTTCTTGATGAACTGTTGCAATTTGGGTTTCATGAGGCACAAGTTCCATGGCTTTGTTGCATAGTCCTTTTTTATTCACTGCAGGTTTATCGAATGTGATTAGTAGCTCAGTTTGAACCTCTTGGATTGTAGCAAGATTTGGTCTTCTGCTATTTCTTGGGAGTCCACTTGGCCTACTACTTATTATTGGCCACATGATTGTGGTTTTACCAGGTCGATGGATACAACTCGGTTCTTCTTTTTACCAGCAAGGGGCGGTAGTACAACTGATCTTGTTCCACTGACAGCTAAGACAGGTAATGCTTTTCTGTAAGAAGGCCCAAATTCCTTCTTCACCGCGATCTTCTCTCTGACTAGATCCCCAATCTTTGGAATCCAGACAGGTCTTGCTGGGACAGGTGGTTTTTTCTTCAGTGGCTGTTGGCTTTAACTTTATATTACTCAGACTTCCTCTTGTTTCATTTAAGTCCTGTAAAACAGCCAAACGGTCTTTGATGTCAAAGGCTTTTTCTTCTACCACTGAAGTGTGACTATCTAAGTCCTGAATATGCATTCTACTGCCGAACAATAGTTCGTAAGGAGTGAAACCTTTTAGAGAATTTCTTGGCAGATTGTTAAGACTACGTTGGACACTTGTTAAATGTTTGACCCACCCATCACCCGAACCTAATACCCTCGCCGTTATAGATTGCTTTATGTCCCGGTTTTTTCGTTCCACTACCGCATTTCCCTCAGGATGGAAGGGAGAAGAGTACCGCAATGCAATGCCCATGCTGGCCAGGGCCTCTTTGTAAGCTCGAGAGCTAAACGCAGGACCTTGGTCAGAATGTAGCATGCCAACTTGCTTATTTGCCGATAAAGACTCGCAAATCTATTATAACAGTTCTGGCGTCAGCCGAGCGCTGGTGTCTGTATTTTAAGTAACTCTAGTCTTAATATTTATGGGATCGCGTTTCTCCTGCTGGATTTTTGCGTATAGATAGCCTTATGCTTTCTAATAGAGGTGTCCTGGCAGTAGTCTGGTCCGGTTCACAACTGGGATCTCGGTTGCAGTTTGGACAATCCTTTGCAAATTTGTAATGTTGCAGGCTCATCCCCGGCCACCAGTATTCTGATTGTAATTCTTTAAGAGATTTCACGATCTCTTGGTGCCTTAGACCCTCTCCCATATGTGCGTCTACTATTAATAAGACTCTCCAGATCGTGTTTGGAATTACTCTATCCCCCACTCCAGGGATTTGAGCAAAAGGAACAGAGTTTGCATCAATTATGTATGTATTACTGAGTGGATAGCCGAGAGGTAATGCTGCATAGTCGCCTTTTAATGAGGCTTTTACCGCTAGCATCGTTTCTCCGTCTATGTGTTTTTTAGAACGCTTTTTTGTGGCTACGGAAGCCGGTTGAACTGCTACCGCTGTGGCACTGTTAGCCAATGAATTCCCTGCAACGTGAACGCCATCACGTTGATGACTCAGTGTATGTATCACGTGAGTATTTTGTAGTTCTTTCTGTAAAAGAACTACTTGTTCCCAGAGCTTTTTATGCTTTATTGTGGCACCTGTGTCATCTTTGTAACCGTTTTTGATCCATGTCTGCATGTCATTATTATAAGACTTGATGCAGGAATGTGAATCGCACACTATTAGTGTCGGGAATTCACGATCAGCATTTTCAAGCGCCATCTTTAGAGATCTTATTTCAGCTCGCTGAGCTGTACAGTTTCTGAGTGATTCAGTTTTGGTAATTAATGGTCTGAATTTACCAAAGCGCCAGCGACCTTTAACAATCGCGCACGCTGCGTTGTAGGATTTTTCCTCTACATCGTAGTGTTGTGCAAATATGTCCATGTAGATTACACATGTGTACTGTTCGAGAGGCAGAATTTCGATTGGCAGAGGATATTCTTCTTCATTTTCTAGATTTTCTAGTTTTTTCATTTTTGGGTCAAAATAGTGCTTCACGCCTTCTGCAGCAAGATTATTTTCCCATTGTATCCATTTTGGATCTAATGCCACTGCATTTAGATTGCGTGGGCTTGTTAATGCCTCAAGGGCTGATTCTGCTGTTAAAACAGATATCCTCCTGCCTTGGGCTTGGGTTCTTTCCTTTGCTACAGCAGTTTGAACCGCTATTAGAAGTTTTTCAGTAGAACTGAATTTCATTTCAGCTTGTGTGTACAAATGTGATTTGTAAGCTATTGGTACCGTTTCTCCCTCATTAGAGGTCAGGTATGTGAATCCGCATCTTCCTGGAATGACTCGGATTACAAGGTTGCGTATGTTTTCGCGAGTTTGCAGTTTTGTTTTAGTTAACATGCCTGCTTGTAATGTTCTTAAAATTTCTGTGTGTTTCTGAGTCCAATTGATTGGTTTGAAATCAGGTTTTATTAACTCATAGAGAGGTTTAACCCTCTCTGCATAATTTCGAATGTATGTTCTTCCGAAATTCAGGAAACCTAGTATTGATTGTAAATTCTTCAGCGTTTTAGGTGCTTGGAGTACAGCACATTTCTCTAAGAAATTGTCTGCTAGGCTTTTGCCTTCACGTGATAATTCATATCCTAAAAACAGGACAGTTAGGTGAGGAATTCGTGACTTTTTAAAGTTGAATTAATACCCTTCAGCTGTGAACCCAAGTATTATGGTGTTCACTCTTTTCAAGTGAGTTTCCAGGTCATCATCTGTGAGATAGATGTCATCGACATGAGATAATGCCTCATCATCATATATTTGTAGTAACTCTGTTACTCTTGCTGAGAATAATCCTGGGCTATTCTTGAACCTCTGTGGGAGTCGACAGAATTGTTTTTGCGACCCCATTATTGAGAAAGCGGTCAAATACCTGCTTTCTGGTGCAATGTTTTGACAAAAGAATCCATTAGAGATATCTAATGTCGTTTTATACTTTTTACGCACGATGTTATTCATTAGTGCTGCACTGTGTGAGTTGTGTACTGCACATGTTTTGCAGCAGGAGTTTAGGTGTCTGTAGTCCAAAACTAGACGATATGAATCGTCTGGCTTGGAGACAGGAAACAAAGGATTGTTCATTTGTGAGGTGCATGTTTCAATCACCCCCTGAGATTCAAGTTGATCTAAGATCTCCCTGACTTGCTTTTTAGCTTCTTGTTTAACTGGGTACTCCCTTTGTGCAGTGGCTTGATTTTTTAACTGGATTTTGTGAGGAGGAGAATCCTCATCCCATCCTACATGATTTTTATATAATGCAGGAGCTTGGGCTACTGCCCATTTTCTTGCAAATGTATATTTTAATGAATTGGAATATGATTTGATTAGGCAGACATAATCATTTCTTCGCCATGAGGGCAATCCCTGACAAACTATGGTGGCCAGTCTTTCTCAGCTCACAGGATGTCATAGCCTTTTGAAAGGTTATCCCAAAAGAGACCCCTTACTTTCCTAGTCTTGTCCCCCTCTATACGAAATGTTATTTTGTATAATTTATGGGGTTTGCTAACTCTGGTGTCTACAGTTTCCACTTAAATGTATTCATTCGTGTCCACTGTCTCCAGAAGATTCATCAAGCTCTTGCGAGCTATGGTTACTTCTGCCCCGCTGTCTAGCATTGTCTGGGCCCACTCTCTGTTTTTCAATTGTGTCCTCAGTATCCTCGGCATGTTTTATTTTAATACTGGCTACCTTCTTTCTTGGATATTGTAATTTTTTACTTTGATGAGCAGGTTCCTTGTCTTTGGACTTGACGTGCTCTTCTTTGTGTTCTGACCGTCCTCTTCTTTCCGATTTCTGTGAGGAAGTCTGAAAAGATCGAGAGGGACGTATATCAATATCTTGATATCTGTCAGGGTTTCTCAGTGTTTCCCTATCTCTAAGGTTATATCTTTTCTCAGAGGGCTCCCTTTGGGGAGACTTGCCACCTCGTTCTGGAGATCTATATCTCCGTTGTGGAGACCTTCCTCTGGACTGGAATTGTTTTTCTTTGGGAGTGGATTGTTTATTTCCATCCCAACTCTTTTTTGGAGTGTTTAGATTATTTTTAACTGGTTTCCCACCCAAACTATCTCTACCTAGTTCTTCATAGGATTTTTCTATGATTCTGGCAAGTTCAAAAGGTTGTTCTGCTATATCTGTTTCTTTCAATTTCTGGAGGTACGTTATATCGTCCATTGCCAATTCAACTAATTCTCTGTATGCCTTTTCAATTCTTTTAGTTTAACTAAAAGTTCTTCGCTTGACATTTTTTCAATGTCGGGCTGTGGTGTGTAGCAGGTTAGAACCGGCCACGTTGCTCCTGGTCTACCTAGTTGACCGAGCTTGGTGATGTGATTTTGATGTTTTAGGGCGCCATTAAACCAGAGCAGGTGCTCTTGGTAAGTTAGTGGGATTTCAACGTCCTCGAAAGGAGCGTATTCCTCCGGAGTTTCCCCTATTTTGTAATAGTGGAATTCGTGTGTCACAGCGTGTGCTGGTGGAAAATGTATCCATGAATAGAATACCTCTGTCTGCCGATATTCATGGGCCTCTACCACGAATATGACTGTACCACCTCGTGATGATACTCCATTTTCTATAAGTTTTTTAGTTATAGTTCTTCTTACATTTACCGGAATGAGTATAGCATTCGGGTCTTTATCTTGGAGACTTGTGTCATCCGCTAGGAGTTGAGCTGCTATTCTAGCTCTCTCCCTTTCGTCTTCACTTTCCCCCATTTTACTGACAGAAGGTTTTGTTGCAGATCAAGTTTCAAGGAAACAAAGATTAGGTGCACAATATTTTGGAACACTGTATCCTTCAACGTTGACTAAACCAAAAACGAATACATAGGAATCTCTTCCTACTAAGTTCCGGCGGATATTAACCTTTTACCCACTCCAGACGTCTATTGGAGTTTTTACGGGAAAAGGGGTCTGTGTGAAAAAGCACGACTGAGTTACTCTAATGTCTTGCGTTAGATTATCGCCTTACCAAACGTTGGGCGCCATGTAGTGTAGTTCCTATATTCCCAATAGGCTCTGCGCATTGGAATAATATAAACAGCAGTGTAGACGTAGGACTGAGGTCAACTAGGTCTCTACTGACTATATTAGACTTAATTAGTTTTGCCAGCTAGCTCAGAGGTCACTAGAAACGTTCTCGAATGTTCAGGAAAGAGTTAACTCTCCTGATTTAGACAAGAAGGGATTAGCTTCTGACAACCGCATAAACATGACAACTTTGCTCCCTCAGAATAAAAAGTGTATCTCTAGAGTCGTGTGAAAACAATAGACAGTTATTTCACTCAGTCAATCGTGCATACTTAGTTTCACCAGAGTGCAGAGAAATAGAGAGAGACGGGCGTTTTCAATAAAAGGTGTTATTTATTGAGCAGTCTTCTTTCTCATGCAAGAGAAATGAATTGCCACAATTGCAATACTTATCATGAAGTAAAGTGCGTACAGTAAAAGGAGTATTATGAAATAATACTGTAAAAGCATTGATATGGTTTCTTAGCCATATGATACTTTAAAATGGATAAAATATATACATACATAAAAACATTGACTAACGTACTCAACTGGTGCTTCTAATATATGCCTACCCCGGTGTACCTGACCTAAGCCTAATACGTGGGTAGGAGTAAGTAAGTTGCAGTTTAAGTTAAGTTGGTTTTTGCCAAGAATCTGAATCAAGAATTCTCTCAAGGGTTTAGTCAGCTGCGTAACTTGATTCTAGAATGTAGGAGGTCTAGTATCTCTCTCTCAGGACTCGATCTCCCAGCAACCCGCAAGGGTGACTGGAAACACCGGAGCTGGATTTTCTCGGCTAGAGAAAAAGACAGCGTCACTCTAAGTGCGTCAAGGGAGGGTTGGCTTCCTTCGGCTCTCGCATCAGCTGGGTGTCGGGCAAGTAGATAGCCCCTCTGCTCCAAACCACCGTGTGTTTGCTTAAGGCAAAGTTGGTATATTTATACCTGAAAGGTGGCGTGTTTGACGTAAGGTTGGACATAAGACGTCACTAAAAACTAACAGTTCTTTCTGGACTCCAGGAGTTCTTGTCCAAATCAAAATGAAAGCAGGGGGAATTCCCGGGCTGCTGGAGGCTTGGTTTGTTTAAAGAACAGGTTGTGCTTTCTAGGAGTCTATGGGAGTAGGCTTGCCGTATTTGGACTGCATGGGCTATTACTAAATATGGATATGATTCTTAAGCCTTTATAAGGATATTATTTATTATAACCACATGAGGGCATAAATCAGGAATATCGAATTAGGGTCCTAGATAGAGACACAACAAGCTTCGGCGCACAAACCACGCACCCAACCGCCGATCCAGCGCCCCCAACCACCACCCTCTGCAACTGGACCCCGGTCAGCACCGAAGACACCATCCGCATGATGAACACCATCCACTCTGGCTCCCCTACCGACCCATGCCCACACCACATCTTCAACAAAGCCGACTCCATCATCGCACCCCAACTCCGGAACATCATCAACAGCTCCTTCGCATCCGCCACCTTCCCGGAGAGCTGGAAACACGCCGAGCTGAGCGCCCTCCTCAAGAAACCCATTGCGGACCCCACGGACCTGAAGAACTTCGGCCCCATCTCGCTCCTCCCCTTTCCAGCCAAAGTCATCGAGAAGACTGTCAACAGACAACTCTCCGCCTTCCTCGAGACCAACGGATCCCTCGACCCATCACAGTCCGGCTTACGAGCAAACCACAGCACCGAGACCGCCCTCATCGCAGCCTCGACGACATCAGGTCCCTGCTCGACAACGGGGAAACTGCTGCCCTCATCCTCCTGGACCTCTCAGCAGCCTTCGACACCGTCTGCCACCGCACCCTGATACAGCGCCTCAGCAACACCGGAATCCAAGGAGCGGCCCTGGAGTGGATCATCTCATTCCTCGCCGGAAGAACCCAGAGAATCCGCCTTCCCCCATTCTGATCCGCGGCCACCGAAGTCATTTGCGGCATCCCGCAAGAATCCTCACTCAGCCCAACCCTCTTCAATGTCTACATGAGCCCTCTCGCAGCCATCGCCCGCTGACACAACCTTAACATCATCTCCTATGCCGACGACACCCAGCTGATCCTCTCCCGCACCAACGACCCCACCACCGCCAAAGCCAACCTCCAGGAAGGAATGAGAGACGTCGCAGAATGGATGAAGATCAGCCGCCTGAAACTGCACTCAGACAAGACGGAAGTCCTCATCCTTGGACCATCTCCCTCCGCGTGGGACGACTCGTGGTGGCCCCCTGCCCTGGGCAGCGCACCCAAACCAACCGACCACGCACGCAACCTGGGCTTCATCCTGGACTCCTCCCTCACGATGACCAAGCCGGTGAACACAGTCTCATCATCCTGCTTCAACACCCTGCGCATGCTCCGAAAGAACTTCCGATGGATCCCCACAGAAACCAGGAAGACGGACACCGAGGCCCTCGTCACCAGCCGTCTGGACTACGGGAACACCCTCTACGCTGGAACCACAGCCAAACTCCAGAAAAGACTTCAGCACATTCAGAACGCCGCAGCACGACTCATCCTGGACATTCCTCGCCGCAGCCACATCTCTACCCACCTGAGAGACCTGCACTGGCTCCCCGTCAACAAGAGGATCACGTTCAGACTCCTCACCCACGCACACAAGGCTCTCCACGACATGGGCCCGAAGTACCTCAACAACTGCCTCACTTTCTACACACCCACCCGCCAGCTCTGATCCGCCAGCCTCGCCCTCGCCTCCGTCCCACGAATTCGGAAATCCTCCGTCGGAGGAAGATCCTTTTCCTACCTGGCAGCCAAGACATGGAACTCCCTCCCCACTCACCTACGGCTGACCCTGGTTCACCTCTCCATCAGGAAACAACTCAAGACATGGCTGTTGGAGCAATAGCGACTCCCTCTCCCCCCCCCTCAGCGTCTTGAGACCCTTACGGGTGAGTAGCACGCTATACAAATTCTTGTGATTGATTGATTGATTGATTGATGGAGCTTGAAAAGCGTGTTAGGGATCTCCAAGATGTCTCTACTAAAATTCCTTTGTTAGAGCAAGAAATTCATGAACTTAAACTTCATACTGAAAACTTGGAAAATTTCAATTGAATGAACAATCTTCGCCTTCATGGCCTGCCGGAAAATATTGAAGGTCCAGATATGTTCTCCTTTCTGAAAAAGTTTCTGCCGGAGCTCTTAGATCTTCAATCTTCATTACCTCTTAACATACAACGGGCGCATCGTTTGGGTCATCTTCAACCTAACTCTAACAAACCACATTGTATCATCATGCTTTTCTTAGAATTTACTGAAATGATTCATGTCTTGAAATCAGTTAAATCCAAACGACGCCTCATATGGTCAAATCATAATATTTTTATCTCACAAGATGTTTTAAATGCAACAAACGCACGACGCAAGGAATTTTTGGCTCTTCGTCCCTACATGAGACTCTTGAACATTCAATATAGTATTCTCCACCCTTGTTTCTGCAAAATTACACATGAAGGAAGGTCACATTCTTTTAATGATCCCACTAAACTGAAACTCTTTCTCAATAATATCTGTCCTCGTAATATGGAAAACTAGTGTTTTAATATTTTCTTAGTTTTACTAGTTAATTGGTTGTTGTCATTCCTATAACTATACCTTTCTCCTCTTTCTCTTACTTGTTCTTCCTTTAAACTATCTTTTCTATTTCCTCAAATCCTTTTTCTTCACTCTTTATTTCCTGTTATTGTTGCTCATTTTACTTATTCCTAAGGCTTTACATTATTTATTTATTTGTACCGCTGTCCTTGCTTGTGTTGTCACCTTGCCCCCCTACGTCTTGTTGCTTGTTTATCTTCAGATCTGGATTATTTTCCTTGATCTGCTTACATCCCTTATTGTTCTGTTTTTTCGTCTTTAATCTCTTTCTTTCTTCTCATATCATCCTATTGTCTTACTACTGTTTTTACTACGGTGCATTTTCATTATCAATGTTTTATTTGTATAAATGTCTTTCATTATATTTTTTCAAGTGCTTATCTTTCTTTAACATGTTTCTTGTTGGCTGTGTGTTTTTAGTGTTACTTGCTGTTGTGTACATTTTGTTTTTTGTATTTACCTAATAAGTGGTGTTTTTGCAGTTGTTCTCCTGAAGTGTATCATCTCCATTCATGTTGTACCCACCCTTCCCTCCATTATGTGTAATGTTGTCACGTGGAATGTTCGTAGTCTTGGAAACCCCGCCAAAAGACAAAAGGTACTCTCTCATTTATCTAAATTGAATTCTCCTGTTTCATTTATTCCAGAAACCCATTGTAATGATGTAGAATCTCTTTAATTGAAAAGACAATGGGTGGGTCAAGTTGTTTATTCTCCAGCCTCTAACGGAAAGGTGGTGTAGCTATATCGATTAATGTAAAATTTTATCTACACAATGTGATAGTGATGGACGCTGCGTAATGGCTAAGGTTGTTATACAAAATAAAGAACTTTTTTATTGAATATTTTGGCCCTGTTAAATCAGACCCGAACTTTTGGAATAGTATTAAGATCTTACTATCTTCTAATAATGGACCCAATATTATTGTTGCTGGAATTTTTAATCAATGGTTAGACCCATTTTCTGACAGACAATCTAAATGTACATTTAATCCTGACAAAACTCATAAATTATTTCAATCTGCCATTGCCTCTTGTCCATTATACGATGTTTGGAAGACCTGTAACGCTGATACCCTTGAGTTTACTTGTTTTTCTAATGTTCACCATACTCGCTCTAGAATTGATTATATTTTGGTTAGTAAACCCTTACTCCCATCTATTCAATCCTCGGAGATTGGATCTATTTTTATTTCTGATCATGCCTCTGTTACTTCTACTATTGATCTTTCCCTGAGTTCTCCACAAATTAGTTGTTGGAAACTTAATAATTTTTGATTGTCAGGCACTGTTTTTGTACCTGAAGCCACTACCTTTATTAACAAGTTTTTTACGACTAACAACCCTTTAGACACACCCTTTTCTAACAATTGGGATGCCTTTAAGGCTTCTTTCCCTGCTTTTGCTATTGCATACTCAGCAAAAAAGAAGAAAACAGCTAAAGCCAAGTATGCAACTTTATTAAAACAACTGAAACTATTGGAACATAACTATTTTACTTCAAAATCCTCCTCTGTTCTTCATGAGTTGATTAAGACCAAATCTGCTGTTAACAAGCTCGCCACAATTGATGCATGCAATGTTCTTCTTAAAATTAAATCTAAATATCACAGGGGCCAAAATAAAGCTGACAAAATGTTGGCCAATTATTTAAAAATTAAATCTGAATGTAAAAATATAGGTTCTATTTTAAATTAGTCTACTGATAAAGTGGTGGCCTCTGATGATGATATTGCAACTGTATTTCATGATTATTATCAATCATTATATAATGATCCCTCTGCTCAAAATGTTCACACCTTTTTTTCGGGCCTGCCTAAAATCCACCTTTGCTTCCAGATAAATTTGAATTACTAGAAGCTGAGGTTACTCTTAAGGAGATAATGGAAGCCATTAAATCCTTAAACAAATCGAAAGCACCAGGTCCCGATAGTCTCTCTGTTGAATTTTTTTCTACTTTTCCTCTATTTTTGCTCCCAAACTTCTAGACATTTTTTACTCATTCATTAGTGACTCCAAAGCATCTGTCTCTTTTATGGAAGCTTTTAATTGTCCTTATTCCCAAACCCGATAAGGATTATTCCCTGTGTAAAAATTATCACCTATTCATTAATCAATTATGACTGTAAGATATTTGCTAAAATCCTTGCCACTCGCCTTGAGAGTAGTATCCCACTACTGGTTAACCCCTTGCTGCTGGGAGCAATCACGCGTCACGGTAGGCGTGTGCGGAGGACGACCCCCGGCTGTTCGAATCCCGCCCACTTGTTTAAATCCCTGCACAACACGAAACTTCGCACCTCATGCAAGAGGTTAAGATAGATCAAACTGGTTTTGTTAAGGGCAGATTGGCTTCAGACAATGCTCGTATGTTTGCTAATGTTATCTCCTTCGGAGGAAAGTACAAATCACCACTTGTAGTTTGTCATTAGATGCCGAAAAGGCTTTTGATCGCATACATTGGCAATTCATGTTCACTACACTCAAATGGTTTGGTTTTGGTCTAAATTTTATTTCTTATGTTAAATTGTTATATTCTTTTCCTCATGCCAGTATCTTTGTTGATAACCATTTTTCTAAATCTTTTCCGCTACATAGAGGCACACACCAAGGCTGTCCCCTTTCACCCTTGTTATTTGTTTAAGTCTTGAACCTTTCCTTGTACGTATTCAAATCAATTCATGTATCTCTTGGCTTCTCACATCATTCTATAGAAACTAAATGGTCAGCATATGCTGATGATATCCTGGTATATATGTCTGATCCTAATACCTCCCTCCCTCCCTTTTTAGATGAAGTTTGGTTATATTCTAGTATCTCTGGATATAAGTTGAACTTTTCTAAGACAGAGGTTCTAACCTTGAACTCTCTTTGTTATCAATATATGTTTAGTAATAATAGTTTTACCTGGTGTCCCACAAAAATTAAATATCTTGATATTTGGTTTTCCTCTACCTTATCTACTATCATTAGTTATACGTTCAAAGTCCTAATTACCAAAATACAATCAATACTTCTTTCTTGGTCTCCCCTTCATTTGTCATAGTGGGGTAGACTAGATACTATTAAAATGATGATCGTACCCCATGTCCTGTATACATTATCCATGTTACATTTCCGGATTCCTGCTTCGTATTTTTCACAAATTAATTCTATTTGTACAAAGTTTTTATGGAATAACAAACATCCCCGAATTGCTCTAATGACACTTAAGCATCCCAAAACAGAAGGAGGTTTACGATTTCCTGAGTTTAAATCTTATCACTCTGCATTTTTAATTCGTCAATTTTTTGCTTTAACTCCTGACTTTGCTGATATCCCTATACCTCGTTGAATTGTTTTTGAGCGATCCCAATTAAAAGATTTTTCCTTTAGAGATCTACGTTATATGTTTAACTGCACCATCATATCAGATAATCCTATTTTAAAATACTCCCGACAATTTTCATATAATATTTTCTCAGTCAGTTTAGATTCATATCAATGTTTTTGTCTTCCAAATTTTGGTATAAATAATGTATCAAATATAAACGTAAATCATTTTATTACAAACATTGGAAGGAGAAGGAAATTATTTTTATTCATCAACTAATCCAACATAATTCAGTTATTCCCTTCCATGAGTTACAATCTCAATATAGTTTACCTGACTCATTCTTTAATGAGTATCTTTAAATATCAATAGCTTTGCAGTCTTTATTATCTTCCAATAATTTCCCTTTAACTTCTTCCTTACTCATTTCACCATCACCGTTATAAAGTATTTCTCAGGAGCATAGGCCTAAGGCTGCCTTTATTTATAAGATCTTGTTATCCCCTGTTCCTGAACATTCTAAATCCCATGTCGAAAAACTCTGGGAAGCAGATTTATCTTTATCACTTCCTTTCTCTGCGTGGGATAAAATATGGCTCAAGTTATTTAAAACTTTTAGTGCCACAGGTATTACTCAATCCCTTTACTTTATTTATAGTATAACTGTTGTTACCCCTGTTTATATTTCCAAGTTTTCCCCTACAACCTCATCCCTATTTTGGTCTTGTTCTGAATCTTCTGGGACTTTAGTTCATCAACTTTATGAATGTTCAAATGTATTAAAGTTTTTGCAATCTATTTGGTCTAAATGTATGATGATATTTCAATGTAGTATTCCATTAATGATACAAAATGTTTTTCTAGGTTCCTCCTCAACTGATTTTGATGTTCCTAAACATATTACTTTGTTGTTCGATATATTTATTTCTATAGCGTTTAAAGTGATTTTGTCCTGTTGGAAAGATAACTCTAAATTATCACTATTAACTTGGTGGAACTTTATTTGTGATGAACACAGAATTGCTACTGTTTCCTCTCTCTCTCTCTCTCATAAAATTAAATCTGACCTACTTAGGCTACCTTTTACCTCTTATCTTTCTTCACATGCACCTGCATCTTATTTTCTCCTAAGTTCTAAATCCTTTCTCCTTTCTTTTCTTCTTCTCCTCTATATCTCTTTCTTTCCTCTTCTTTTCTTCCTTCCTTTTTCTTTTTTCTTTTCACCTCTTTTTATCTTTTCAGCTACTGAATTATTTACTCATGTTTTATCTTTTCCTCTACTAAATTGCTTACTCATATTTTCTCTTTATATTAATTGTTATATTTTTCCATAATGTGTTAATTTGATTGCTATATGTTCTCATTTTCTGAAAACTTAATAAAAGTTTTTTTTTTAAAAAGAGAGATGGGTAATAGGGAATTACGGGGATGTTTTTCACTGAGATATTCTAAGTGCCAACAAAAAGACAACGGGAGCGAGGCTTATGTTATCTATGCTGTGACTCAGAGCTCTAAGGTGAAAAACATTCCCATAATTCACTTTTTACCCATCCATAAAGTTATATTTACATCTGCCTCTGCTTTCAACTGCTTTGCAGGGGTACAGGAGTGATGGGGGAGCCATACATAACAGAGCACACATAACATACCTATGTTTTTGCCTACCCTATCTTCACTTCTCCTCCATGAACTGTGCTCCCAGCTTCCTATCACTGCTCTGGGGAAACCAGCCAGAGCAGCCAGATATTCCATTAGGACGTACCAATAGTGGCGAATAAGTTCTGTTACTCACTCTTGATACGTCATAGCAATAAAGTACCGGATTCAGAATCCAGTTGTTCACGCTAATGGCTCTCTTTATACTTTAAAAATCAATCTAAGAGCCACAATTACTAAAGTTTTGCTCTGGTACTCGTAGGACACAACCAAAGTAAAAGATAGCATCGATTTACTTACAATTGTAAAGTGCCACATGCACAATACTAAATCGTATTCTGAGCATTTGTGAAGCTCTTAACCTATGGGCCTATGAGTCTTTCTCGCCCTCACTCTTATCTCTTGATAATATCTAGAGTTAGATTGTTACTCTCAAAATATAATGTTTGGTAGCAAACCTAAGAATAGAGAGCATTGGGCTTTGACAGAGGACATATCATGACTAGTCTCAAGAGGGTATGGTGTAGTTTGATTTTCCTGGCTGGCAGGGCATGGCATACTTTCATCTTCTTGTGCTGGAAAAAGCAGATTGTTGGTCAGATCTTTGCAATGAAAGAATGTGACGAATTGCCTAGGATTCAGCAAGACTAACCTGAGACATTGCGCAAGCCTTAATGTGATTGGGGCTTTTGGTTTGATTTTGTTGCCATAAATAAATAATAATAAATAATATGTCCATTTAAAAAGCGCAATGGTTACACTAATGCCAGTGTGTCCCCGCGCTGCGGTAAAGTCGACCGGAGAGCAAGACCCAAGCCATAAGCACCTATCCTTGTGGAAAGAGGATAGTTTTTTCCTAAAGCATCTCTCCTGGGACTCCATCCGGAGTTCAGTCGGGAGGGCATTCCATTGTTTAGCTGCCAGTAGTCGGAAGGACCGTCCGCCCATCCTGACCTTTTTAGTAACGGGAACACATACCAGGCCTACCCCCCTGACCTCAGCTGACGTGAAGGAATGTACAGGGTCACATGATCAGCTAGGTACAGAGGGGCTTTTCTCTGCAGAATCCTGTGACAGATACAAAGTGCTTTAAAGGTGACTCTTTCTCTAATCGGGAGCCAGTGAAGCAACGCTCGTGCTGCTCTGGCAGAAGACCATCTCTTGGATGCCTCAAAATGAGGCGGGCGGGTGCGTTCTGCACTCCCCGCAAATGTAGCAGGCATCTGGCTGGTGCGCCTAGATACAGAATGTTGCCATAATCTAGGCGCAATGTCACCAGCGCATGGACCAACGTCTTCCTAGCCGCCATAGGTAATAAGTCCAAGGTTTTTCGCAGGACCTTCAGAATCCTGAAGCAAGTCCCTGCCATCCGCTTGGTTTGGTAGTTGAAGAAGAGGCTAGAGTCCAACCAGACTCCCAGGTTTTTTGCCTGAGCACATGGTGTAGGTGTCTCCCCCAGATCTTGGGGCCACCATGTCGTTTACCACACACCTGGGGCCCGCCCCACCTCCAGCAACTCAGTCTTATCGCCATTCAGCCTCAGGCAGTTGTCAGCCATCCATGCCGCCAATTCTTGCATGCATGCCCTGAAGCTGAAGGCAGCCGACTCCGGTGCCTGGGTTAGGGAGACCACCAGCTGTGTGTCATCGGCATAGGATACGACCCTGATCCCAAACCCCTCAGCAATCTCTGCCATGGGAGCAACATAGATATTAAACAGGGTAGGGCTCAGGTTCGATCCCTGCAGCACTCCCTGGTTCAATTTGATGACCCTGGAACGGTGATGGATTAAACCCAGATCTGTGGACTGGGTGTGAGTGTTTGATTGGATCAGATGCTCCGTCCATCACCACCCCCTTTTGTACCGCTTTGTTCGCCATAAGTTGGCAGGGTATACTCAGACGTGAGTCCCTTTCTCATTTTGCCACTGGATTCAAGCAAGCCTGGCTGAAGACGGCTGTAATGCCAGAAACCGGTCCCCTAGGAAGCTTCAGTCCAGACCAGGGAAGGCATGGCTTGGCAGTTCGGGCTGGACTGTTCCCATGAGGCATACGGTCAGACTGATTTGGATATGGCCATGTCTGAACTGGGGTGGCAGAGTGGGCTAAAGAACGGTGATGGATTAAACCCAGATCTGTGGACTGGGTGTGAGTGTTTGATTGGTACAGATGCTCCGTCCATCACCACCCCCTTTTGTACCGCTTTGTTCGCCATAAGTTGGCAGGGTTTGCTCAGACATGAGTCCCTTGCTCATTTTGCCACTAGATTCAAGCAAGCCTGGCTGAAGACGGCTGTAATGCCAGAAACCGGTCCTAGGAAGTTTGAGTCCAGTCCAGGGAAGGCATGTCTTGGCAGTTCGGGCTGGACTATTCCCATGAGGCACAGGGTCAGACTGATTTGCATATGGCCATGTCTGAACTGGGGTGGCAGAGTGGGCTAAAGAACGATGATGGATTAAACCCAGATCTGTTGACTGGGTGTGAGTGTTTGATTGGTTCAGATGCTCCGTCCATCACCACCCCCTTTTGTACCATTTTGTTCGCCATAAGTTGGCAGGGTATGCTCAGTCGTGAGTCCCTTGCTCACTTTGCCACTAGATTCAAGCAAGCCAGGCTGAAGACGGCTGGAATGCCAGAAACCGGTCCTCGGAATCTTGTTTCCAGTCCAGGGAAGGCATGGCTTGGCAGTTCGGGCTGGACTGTTCCCATGAGGCACAGGGTCAGACTGATTTGCATATGGCCAAGTCTGAACTGGGGTGGCAGAGTGGGCTAAAGAACGGTGATGGATTAAACCCAGATCTGTTGACTGGGTGTGAGTGTTTGATTGGTTCAGACGCTCCGTCTATCACCACCCCCTTTTTGTACCATTTTGTTTGCCATAAGTTGGCAGTGTATGCTCAGACGTGAGTCCCTTGCTCACTTTGTCACTGGATTCAAGCAAGCCGGGTTCAAGACGGCTGGAATGATAGAAACTGGTCCTCGGAAGCTTGTTTCCGGTCCAGGGAAGGCATGGCTCGGCAGTTCAGGCTGGACTGTTCCCATGAGGCACATGGTCAGACTGATTTGCATATGGCCATGTCTGAACTGGGGTGGCAGAGTGGGCTAAAGAACAGTGATGGATTAAACCCAGATCTGTTGACTGGGTGTGAGTGTTTGATTGGTTCCGATGCTCAGTTCATCACCACCCCCTTTTGTACCACAGTGTCAAAGGCGGCACTTAAATTCAACAGGATTAAGGCCGCCGTATGAACAGCATCCACGAATTGCCTGATGGAATCCGTGGCAAAAAGCAGAGCTGCTTCAGTTGAATATCTGGCTCGAAAGCCGGACTGAGTCGGGTGGAGAAGGTCATGTTCCTCAATGTGTGCCATCAGCTGTATATTCACCACTTTTTCGGCCACCTTTGCGAAGTATGGCAAGAGGGAGATAGGGTGTAAGTTTTCTAAGCGCTCTACTCCAAGGTTCGGTTTCTTCGGGAGCGGCAAGACCACGGCTTCCTTCCAGCATCCTGGGACGCAACAGGTATCAAAGGAAGTCGCTACCAGGTGCCTTTTAAAAGGCTCCATACATTCCAAACTCCCTTTTAACCTTTTCGGAGGAGCTGGGTCCCTAGGGGATCCAGACTTAATACTGCTACATATTTTAATCAGTTGTTCCGGGGGCATACAGAGAATTTCGTCAGCCCCCCTCCTTCCACCACAGGTTCTCCATCTTTCAGCCCCATCTCCTTGCCCCTAGCCGCTTCCGGGAAGGTGGCGTAGATTTTTTCCACCTTCTCGGTAAAAAATTCGGCTATCTGATTACAGAACCGCACTGAGCCCTCAACTGGAGCGGCTAGGCTGGTAATGGAGGTTAACTCCTTGTAAACCTTGAAGAGCTCCCGGGTAGAGCTACTGGCTGAATCTATCTTCTCTAGAAAGTAGTCCGCCTTGGCCTTTCTGACTAATTTGTGGTAATTCCTTAACTCCTTTCTATAGAGCTCTTTCCCCTGCTCTGAATAGTCTGCCCTCCAGATCCTTTCCCACCGTTTACATCCCGCTTTAGCTACTCTCAGGGGTTCTGAATACCATGGGGCTGATTTCTGGGTTCTGAACTGTTTTTTCTTAGCCCATGGGGCCGTGTAGTCCAGGGCCTTAGTGATGCGTCTATCTAAGTTTTTACAGGCTGATTCCGCATCACTACCCCCCGGCGGGCCATCCTGCCCTAGGGCCTTGTTAAAAAGCCCCTGCGAGAAATCCCCCCATCTCCTACAGACCCCTATCTTGCTGATAAGTATTTGTCTCTTGGTCATCGGACGTCTGATCGTAAATGGCATCAAGTAGTGGTCCGTCCAGATAACAGGGAGGGGGGTGAGGACCCCAATATCCTCCCAGTTCGTAAACATAGGTTCCAAGAGATGTCCTTTTATATGAGTGGGGGCAGTAGATCTGAGTTCCAGTTGAAACATGGCCATTTCCTGGCAGAACTCACTAGCAATGGGGCAGGTCCTATCCTCAAGGTGCAGGTTCAGGTCCCCAAGCACTATGAATTTCTCATAGCGTAAGGCGGGTTGCGCTAGATAATCCAGTAAACTGGACACAAAATCTTTAGCTTGACCCGGTGGTCTATAAATTAGAACCCCCTTCATAATGTAATTTTGGTCCACCTCAAGTGTAAAAAACCCCGCCTCACACTCCACCAGGCTGATATCTTCCAGCGTACAGTGGGCACTGTGTTTATGGATAATTGCGATGCCCCCCCCCCCCCTGCCCCCTCCTAGTCAAATGGCTGATTGCATAGCCCTTAGGAACTGCTTCTATAATATCCAGGGCCGACTCCTCATCCAGCCAGGTTTCTGTAAGAAACAGGATATCAATTTGGTTATCGACTTAAAGGTCATAGACCTCAAGTCTATGTTTCCCCAGGGACCGGCAGTTTATCAGGCAACACTTAAGTTCACTGGTTGTTTCCTCGTCCTCCCCACCACCACCGAGGGTAAATGGACATAATCTGCAGCTTCTCCTCATATTGTCGCACGCCATGTTGTGTTTACAGCAGTCATGCTATGGGTGCGCATCCCCAGTAGTTCTTGGGAATTGTCCTGAAATTCTGGTCTGTCCCGGGCAGGGGTACGGGCCCCTGGCCCCGTCCGGCCGCGGACGGGCACAGACGGGCTCGCCTTTGGCGCGCCAGTGGTGCACCCGCTACGCGCGTCTGCTTTGCGGTCACGGAAGCATCTCATTAAATAGCTGCCTATTGGCAACTAGACCGCTAACTGGCCCCCAGGAAGTGCCTGGCTCTCCCTACCCCGCCCTCCGCGCAACGGTACTAGTTACTGCGTCGGACCGGGGCGGGTAGGCGTCAGCGTCGAACCCAGGACACAGCAAGGTAAGTAAATGCCCCCAACAATTTAAAAATGGTTATTAAAAAGATTATGGTGCAAAACTAGCACCTCAACATGAGCAGTATCAGCGATAAAAGAAATCAGTGTCAATCAGGCCAGAAGTGTAACAGCGGCAACAGGGCTCTGCCACCGCCCAAACTCACCGCCACGCGAGCAGGCACCTCCCTTCCTTTATCCTGCCTGTCTGCTGGCAACTAGACCGCTGAAAGGTCGAGCTGGGCGGGTTCAACATACTTTCATCTTTTAATCCTCACAATGTGTAGGGTCCACAGGACAGGACCAATACCTTATGAATTAGCAAGGATCGCTAGTGACAGTGCAGCCAGCTGCAATGTGGTTTGGGGTGCTGGCATGGCTCAGCATGTTTGATACTTCTGTCAATAAGGGCAGATTGCAGGTCATATCTCCGCAATGCGATTGATCAACAGGATTGGACCAAGTGCTCAGGTTCTAGAAAGGTTATCCCGAAAGTATGTGACGAGCCTTAATGCGGTATGCAGTAGTTTGATTTTTCCTGGCTGGCTAGGCTCAGCATACTTTTATCTTACAATGCTGATAAAGGTGATTGCCGTTATATCTTCATAATGGGAAGGGCCATCAGGACAATACTAATTGCCTAGGATTCACAAAGACTAGGCAGAAACATTACAGCCAACATTCATGTTTTTGGGGATTGTTTGGTATTTCCTGGCTGGCAGAGCTCAGCGTACTGCATATCTAATGATGATAAAGGCAGATTTTGGGTCGTAGCTCAGCAATGCACCTGGTCAGCAGGATGTTGCCAAGTGCCTAGGAAGTAATGAGGCTAACTAGAGACATAAAAAACAGCCTTTAAGAAGTAATGGGTAGTGTAATTGCCCTGCAGTGTGCCTGAATGATCCAAGACCAGAGTTAGTGAATGACAAGTGAAGGAAAAGTCTCTACTCTTCCAGAGCAGAACAAAGCTGCAGTATCCAGTGGACTGAATCAACCCACTGGGCTGGCTAGAGCCATCCTTTAGAGGGTTTGTGCTGCATATGAAATAACAACTATTGACTGCAATTTGTTTAATTTAAAGGCCTGTTGCTAGTGATGAGAGCAGAGGTTATCAGTGGTGGGGGCATAGAGCAGAAGCGGACAACACAAAAGAGCCTAGAAGGGAAGTGAACTTGTAGAGGTATAGATAAAGAGTGTTTTATACAAGATTCACAGGTCAGTGAAGAGCTGGGCTAAGACTGAACATCTTGAGAACTACCAGCTCAGTGCCATGCTGCTGTGCTGGGCGAAATACTCGAAGCAGCATAATTCCTCTTTCACCGCATTGTCTATTTTTAACTCTAAAATGTCATTCACTACTAATAATGAATGTGGCCGTTGGCGGAGCTTGCTCGCAACCAAGATGGCCGCTTGAGCTGTGAGCTCCGGGATACCATCAACATATACATCATTTATCCTGTGACTGCATGACCTAGAGAGAGACCGGGGCTGTGATATGCGCTCCTGAGGACTCCCGCAACAGATAGACCTAACTCTGATGCTGCTACGACTAGCACGCATGAAGTTCTGAGGCCCGGACAGCGACTGCCCTTGCAGGCCCGATCCCCGGGCTAAAGAGCCGCAGTGCGATATTAGCTCTGATGTGCTGCCGCCTGTGATATGGAGTGCGGCCTCCGCTGTTTGTGCTTGGGCACCTTACTGCACGGACGAAGACGGCGGATCACCTACGGCTGCCTCCCCTGCAGAGTGTGTATTGGACCTGCTAGAGATGGGCTAAGCGCTGGAGGCAGTGACTGCGTGGCTTATAACTAGCTTGGGACCTGCGGCAACTGAGTGTATTGATCTGCGCTGCGGGGCTCAACCGAGTACCCAGACTCGGTTTGCTCAGACTGCAACTACTGCAGCTACTATCCAACTGATTCCCGGATTGTGCTCTTTGCCGACGCGCACTGGGTGCTTTAAGGAATGATGAGCGGGATCCGCCATTTTGTGGTCGTGATCTGCTGACGGACGGTGAGCGGCATTGATATCTACAGGCTACGGCGCGTCCAGGGGCTGCTCTGAAAGGCTGGTGGCGAGTTTGTAGAAGAACCTGTGATGGCTACATGCATGAGGTGATTGCTGAGCCGAGCCTGGGTGTCTATTGAAGATCACTGTTTGATGTTCCCCTGGCCATTTTCCCCACGCTGGAGTGTGAAGTTTGGCACGAGGAGCTCTTTCCTGCTATGGCCGCCATCCTTTGAGCCCTGTGACTAGTTGCATCTGCATGGCTCCACTGGTGCAGTCTGAGAGACCTAAGGTTCTGATTGTGGGGACAGCAAATCCAACGTATAACCTTAGTTAGAGGCTGGCATGGCTGAAGAGTCTGCTGGATTGTGTACCACACACGCTGTGAGTACTACCTGAGCACCGAGCTTCTGTGCTGCAGCTTCGGAGACGGGTTTGGAGCTCTTGGGCTTGGAGACCGTGCCTTGCGCATATCTAGACGCGGGCATACCCTGTGCAGTCCCGTGAGGTGCTTCCCCCATACTGGTTAGGTGTGAGCCACGGACTCTGGTGGAGGCACAGACACTTGGTGGTTGGACTAGCCCTGGTGAAGGGGCTTCTCGGCGACCAGTGCGCACAGCCCGGTTTGCAGTAAGGATGGGCAGAGCGAAACTTTTGTTTGAGCAGAAAAAATCAAAGTCCCCAGACGCTTTCACTGACAAGCAAGCGGAACAAACTAGATATGTCGGAACAAAGGATCACGGAAATGGAAGAAGCGCATACTACCCTGGACACTGATCACAAACAACTTGGCAAGGTCCTGAGGGTCCTGCAAGATAAAACTGAGGACTTGGAAGCACGCTCTCGTCGCTGTAACCTTAGAATCACGGGCCTGCCGGAATCCACCCCAACTGGGAATATGGAACAATTCATCAAGAAGCTACTTGTCTCTTTGCTAGGAGAGGGGACATTTTCTGCTTTATTTGTGGTGGAGAGGGCCCATCACTCTCTGGGACCCCACCCGCCTCAAGGGGCGACTCCTAGACCGATCATTGCAAAGTTGCTTAACTATCGAGACAGGGACATTGTGTTGAAGCCGGCTAGGGAAAAACAACCTGGGAAAAACAACCTTTGGCTTATGAGGGTTCCACAATCTTGCTGTTTGCGGACTTCACCACCCGGGTGCAGGAAGCGCATCGACAGTTCATGAAGAAACAATTTTTTGACCTTAGCAATGACTACGCCATGCTGTATCCAGCGAGACTCCGGGTCAACAGACAGGGCCGTTCCCACATCTTTACCGACCCAAAGGCCCTCCAGAGGGCCCTGAAGGACTGGTCCAAGGATCACCGCCGTAGTTCGGAGAGGCAACTACTCAATGAAGCAGCAGGAGGACCACTAGAGGAGCAGGACTGAACACTGCATGGCTCCTTCTATTGATAACAACGGTACCGGGACAGAATTTTGAACATGATGGATAGCTAGATGGACCCGGGTGTTCCGGTGGCCTCAGATGAGGGGGGGGAGGAACACAATTTTTTGTTTATGCCACTTGTTTCATGGGGAGCGTTGAGGGTGGACACTGGGGTAGTGGCCGCAGGAAGATTGGAAAGTAGGCTCAGAGACTCATAGGTGCTTATTACTAATTGGTATTATTCCTACACTATTGAGATTAGCTGGCCCTGGTCCTGGAGCTGTCGCTTGCAGTGCAGAATCATGACCCGTATTGAGGCTGTGGCCGGAGACTCTCTGAGGCATGTAGTTGCACATTTAGCCCTGACGGTGCTTAAGGGCAGGTTCTATCAAGTTTGGAAAGTATACCTATTGGTTGAGCAACATCCGCCCACGAGTGAATCACACTAGGGGGGTATTCTGGTTTTGGTTGGGGGGGTGTTGGGTAGCTTAAAGGGATGTCTTGCGGCCAAGTTGGGGATGTTCAGTCGTGGTTGGGGGGTGGGCTGAGGATATTGTAATGTTTTTTCTGATGATGGAGGTTTTTTCTCAGCTAGCACTGAGTGTACTTGACGATTGTTTTCTGCACAGGTTCAGATGCAAATTTAGTTTCTACACTTATGATGGTGGGACTCAGCAATGATAATGCTCCTCTGACGTTAGATACCCTCCGAGCACTTACGTGGAATGTGAGGGGGCTAAATGATTATAGAAAACTTCGTAAGGTACTGATTTATTTACGCAGGCATGATATTGATGTGGCTTTATTGCAGGAAATGCACCTCCCGATTACTTCCCCACTGGTTCGTAGCAGAGGATTGTTAGATAACATACAAACCTCCGGTTTTACTACCCACATGCGAGGGGTTCTGACCTGGGTCAACCCAAGATCCCCATATACATTGGTACCCCTCGACTCGGACGGGGATGGCCGATATGTGATCTCCAGATGTCAGGTGAAGGGTATGATAATTAATATTTACGGCCCTAATTACGACTGCCCGCACTTTTACATGGTACTTACACACACAGCGAGTAAATATACAGAGGGTCACTTTCTCGGGGGGATTTTAACCTAGTAAGAAACCTGAGCATCGATAGATCGGGGGCCCATGAGGCACCCCTCTGCTGCTACTAGAACGCTGGAAAGCGCTGTGGGTGGTCTAGATATTTGTGATGTCTGGCGCTCGCAGTGCCCGAAGAAAGGAGGCTTTACTCACTACTCAGCTTTCCACAACCTACATACCCGCATTGATTACTGGTTGGCTTCTACGTCACTATGTGGTAACACCAGTGGGTGTTCGGTCCTCCCTCGCTCTCTGTCTGACCATTCCCCCCTATTGTTAGTCCTAGCCACGCCTAAGCAGGCTATTCCACCATTCACCTGGAGGTTCCCACCTACTCGCTGCTGGGTTCGGTATTTAGGACGGACCTTGCTGAGGCTATTGAGTGTTTTTTACTATCAATGTGGGGGTCAGTGGATTGTTTTCTGGTGGTCGGGGAGACCTTCAAGGTATATATACGCTGCATCTCCATAGCCAAACACTCAGGTGTTCTACGTTCTATCCGACAGCGTCTGGCTGATTAGGAAAGGAGACTGGGAGTCTTAGAAAAATGTCTACTAATGTGCGCTGACGAGGAAATAACGTGTGAAATTAGGGAGTTGCTGGGAGAATATCAGAATGCTGCCGACAGTGAGGTTAAACACTTAGGCAAATATGCAACGGCTCGGGTTCAAGGCGGGTGGTGCGGTCGGGCTCAGTGCTGGCGCAAATGTTGAAGGCAAAGCGTAGTAAAACGCATGTCACTGAACTCAAATCGGCGGAGGGTGGCCTGCTAACAGAGGAAACAGGTATAGCCGATAGGTTTAGACAATTCTATGCGGAGTTATACAAAACATGTTCTTCTGACACAGAAGAGGAAATTTTAGACTATCTTGCTCATATTAAACTGCAATTTCTCACTAACACACATCGAGAGTTTCTTATGCGACCTATAGAAAAAGAAGAAATCCAATGTGCCCTATCGAGTATGAAAGCTATGAGCGCCCCAGGTGAAGATGGCCTCACGGTTGCCTTCTATAAGGCTTTTTTGGACATTCTACTCCTGCATCTATCCGCACTTTTTTTTTTTTTTTTTTTGAAAAGCAAGACTTTATTGATAATATCCAAGTACATTACATTCAGGCGCCTACAACCCTGAGGCCGGCTGAAAGAGCATCGTACGTACGATAAATAAGCAATGGCGCCGGTTTACTCTGGCTGTGAGCCTTCTACGGAACATTAGGCATGTCGGACTTCCAAAAACCACTATTCTACGGACAATACAGCCGCTTGCATTTTATATTTTATGTAAACAATAAAACAAAGAACTAAAAACATGACTCAACATTGACCGACACAATAGTACTCGTGGATCTCTGTATCAGCTTATCGCCGTTAGGTGTCGCCTCTGTGGGCTGCACTCAAGACTACCCCCCCGTGCGTCCACCCCCCCTCAGTTGTACTCACTATGTCGCATACTGTGTAATGCCCTCCTGCACAACATTCCACACTCCCCAACAATTAGACATTGTCTATCTCATTGTCAGAACTATCGCTATCATCCTCTGGCAATGGTTCGCATATGTCCCCTCTGTAGGAGTTCCATTGTAGCCAAACTCCATTCCACTTGCGCGGATTGTCTCTCATCTTGTATACTGCCCTCTCTGTTATCATGAGCGTGTCCATGTTTCTGATCCATTGCGCCAGCGTGGGGAGCTCCGCCGTCCCCCATTTCTGCGCAATGTCCCGTTTGGCCACCATGCAACCTATCGTGACCCACAGCTTACCATAGTGTGTCAAGTCAGTAGGCCCCCAGATATTTAACAAGCATACCCTTGGGTCCTGTGCTACAGTGGTATTTAGTGTCTGTGCGATGGTACGGAGCACCCGTTGCCAATATCCTACGAGGCATGTGCAGCTCCAGAGTGTATGGAGGAAAGTGCCCTCCCCACCGCACCCCCTCAGACAATAAGGATTATCCGCTCTCTGCAATTTATGTAAAGCCACTCTAGTGTAATAAATCCTATGTAGGACTTTCAGTTGTACCAGGCGGAACCTAGCTGATATGCTGGCTTCACGTGGGGACGCAATAGCTGCGTTCCATTCAGGTTCGTCAAAATCCCCAGGGTCTTCCACCCATTTATCTTTTAGTTTTCCCAGTGGCTCTGGTAGATTATTGAGCAGTTTACGGTACGTTAGGGACGTCGCACCCTCCCGTATATAGTCCGTAAGCAGACGGTCTTCCATCGGGGAGGACTCCGGAGGTGTGGTGCCCGGTGGGATCGCTGCCAGAAGGGCATGTCTGATTTGTATGTATCTGAACTGTTCTGTGTTGCCTAATACATATTGTTGTTGAAGGGAAATGAACGGGACCACTCCCTCCCTGGACCACATGTCACCCACAGTTGATATCCCAATGGTGTCCCACTGCGTGAAGCCCTTAGTACGTCTCAAATGGCCTAAAGCTTTAGTGTCCCACAGCGGGGTGAGTTTCGTGATGATCCCATCCCAATGTAGTTTCGATTGCGCCTTATACCATAACTGCACTGTGTGTTTGGTGGGCCCTATCAGCTTTGCAGCAATACCCTTGTGATACAGAGGCGCCAACATGCTGTTAGTACCCAGTTGGGCCCGGTCCGCCTGAAACGCCGGGTCGTCCTGTGGGGCGTGGATCCATTTATTGAGAATCTTGAGCTGTGCCGCCCAGTAGTACAACTGCATATTGGGTAATGCGATACCACCGTCGTACCAGCTCCTGTTGAGTTTCGCGTGAGCAATTCTCGCCGGCCGATTCCCCCACAGTAGGCCTGATATCAGTGCAGTCACCTTCTGAAAGTAACTGGGAGGTATTAATGTTGGCGCATTTTCGAGCACATACAGAAAACGCGGAAGTGCCATCATTTTGAACAATGCTGCTCTGCCTAGCAGCGTCAGTGGAAGTCTTTGCCAGTGGTGTACATCATTACGCAGTCTGAGGAGAGGGGGTTGTAGATTACGACTAGAGAATTCTGCCGCATCTCGAGTGACATATATTCCCAGGTATTTGAAGGATGTGGTTGCCACTTCCAGTGTGCACGAGTCCGGTAGGGTCGGGAGTGGACTCTTGAGTTCATAAATTGCTGATTTCGACCAATTAATAGTGTACCCTGACACCCGCCCATGTGAGGTGCAGATGGATAGGAGGTTTGGGATGCTGCTTTCCAGATCTGTGAGATAGATCAACATATCATCAGCGTACAATGACACTCTGTCTTCCCAGCTAAGATCCCACCTGATCCCCCTCAGTAGTGGCGTATTCCGAATAGTGATCGCAAGAGGTTCCAAAACTAGTGCGAAAAGGATGGGCGAGAGTGGGCATCCCTGCCTGGTTCCCCGTCTATCCGTACTTTTTGATGAAATGTGTGTTTCGGGCACAATGCCGCCAACGATGAGAGAGGCGATCATAGTTGCCATCCCCAAACCGGGTAAGCCGCTGGAAGAATGTGGGTCTTATTGCCTACTCTCTCTTCTCAAAGCTGACACCAAATCATTTGCTAAAATCCTTGCTAACCAATTAGTACCCCTGGTCCCACTATTAGTTGCCCCTGAGTAGGCTGGTTTCATCCCTGACAGGAACCTCACCTATAATCTTCGTACGGTGTTTGGGGCCATACAACACATTAAACAGAGCTCTAAAGCGGTGGTGGTCTTCCTCGACATGGAAAAGGCCTTTGACTCCGTCAAGTGACCCTTCATGCGCCGCGTGTTGTCTAGAAAGGGAGTGGGCCCGGTCTTCCTCCAATTGATAGGTGTGCTATACAACGCGCCTTCCGCTAGAATTAAAATAGGAAATTTGGTAACGGACCCTATCGCCATTACCAGAGGGATGAGACAGGGGTGACCGCTGTCTCCTATATTATATGCTTTGGTTGCTGAACCCCTGGCGTGGGCGTTGAGAGAGTATCACTCCCCAAAAGGTCTTCAATTTCCAAAATATAAACTCATAGTGTCCACCTACACGAACGACACGTTAATATCTGTTTGTGATCCTGAAAGTAATCTCTTTTCAGTCCTACGTGAGGTGGTGCACTTCGGGGCACAGTCAGGGCTGCGGGTCAATTGGCCTAAATCCATTGTTTTCCCACTCACACCAACCATGACACCATTCGAACCGGAATATCTGTTACAATGGTCTACGGATGCAATATACTATTTGGGTATTCAGATACATATTGACTCGGAAACGGTTTTTAGAGAAAATTATGACACTGCTGTCAGCAGACTTGAGGACAACATTGAAACCTGGATAAGGCTGCCCCAATCTTTGCTAGGCAGGATTTCTATCATGAAAATGGTGGTGCTCCCCCGGTTTTTGTTTCTTTTCACGAATATCCCCATAGTTTTACCGCGGTCCTTTTTCCACAGAATCACCACATTGTTGATAAAATTGGCTTGGGCGGGTAAGCAGGCGAGGGTTAAATGGCAGATACTCACTTTACCGTATCACCTGGGAGGGTTGGGCGCACCAGATTTAGATTTATATTACAGGGCGGTGCAAAGTGCGCAGGCTTGTTATTGAATGCATGGCTCACCAGAAGTCCCGCATCTCCGCATAGAAACGATAAATGCTGACCCGCTCCCGCTGCCGGCCATGATATTTGAACCTGCTGATCACAGAACAGGAATACTTGATTCCATTAATGCGACCCGCCACACCTGGCATCACTTGTTGCAATTACAGGCAGGGGATCTCCTGTACTCCCCGGCCACTCCGATCGAATGGACTCGCTGGCTTCGCATGCTTTGCGCTCATTGAAAATCCAGCCGGCTGGGGATTTATTCCATAAAGGTGCATTTAAAGTCTGGGAGGACTTGGACTACGCTTCCAGTAATACCCTGCTACAGCGATTTCAGTGCCACAGGACGCAGCAAGCATTGCGTGACATATTGGGAGAGGACCTTCAAGAACCCCCTGAGTTGTTGGAATTGACCTACACCTTCAAGACTAAGTCTCCCTGTAAGATAATCTCTAACATATACAAGTTGTCAATATCCTATAGGGCTAATCACTTCACTATAGCCAGGCTAGCCTGGCAGCAGGATTTACAGCGAAACATAGACAACCCTATGTGGGGTTACTGTTGTGCTAGCACGGAACGTATTTCTTTAAACGGCAGGCATAGGCTGATTCATTTTAAGTATTTGAATAGAGTGTACTACACGCCAGAGAGGTTACAGAGGTATGGGTTGAGGGACAGCCCAGCTTCGGAAAGGTGCAGGGCACAGCCCGCTGATTTCATGCATCTAGCTTGGTCTTGCCCAGGGGTGCAACAATTTTGGGAATTGGTTTTCAGTGAATTGGGGAAAATAACTGACTCAACACTGCCAGTGGACCCTGCACTGGCACTTGTGGGATTTTCTAAACACACGCCCAAGGCAATACGGAGATTGGTCGACATGGGTTTACTCATGGCACAGCGTAGGGTAGCGATTAGTTGGTCTAGTGGCCCTACACCTACCATTGCACAGTAGTCACACAACATACATGTCTACTAAAGAGACTGTTGTGAATGGTTCTGGGGCCTCTCAGTTAGATAACACTTACCCTACTCCTGTTAATTGATTTAACCTTTGTTATTCTTTTTCTGCAGGTGTGTTTCACATAATATGTGGCCCGTGCACTTTAGTTCCCAATTTAACTCTTTAGTGCTGCCTGAAGAGAATGAGTTTACAGATTCAGTTTATTGTGCGAGTATTCCGCCATGGAAACTTATTTATAAGTTTATGACATGTTTGTGTTTTGTGCATTGTTTACACCTATTGGTCATCAATACGAGATACATGCTTTGTTATGTTGTCACACTGTGCACTGAGATTGCTCTATACCAAAACGTATTAAATGAATTAAAAAATAAAAATAAATAATGAATGTGGCTGTTGTTCTGGGAGGAAGTTTCAGAAGGTCAGGAGGATGCCTCATTATATAAACTAGACATAAAAGGGTCTCTGGGATCCAAGCAAAGTATTGAGCACTCATGTAGGGTTGAGGACATCAAGGAAACACTGGGCAAGACGATTTACACTTGCACTTTGAGGGCAGCAACCTAGGGCTTTCTCTCTGACCCTTGCATGTCAATGCAGGGTACCTGCCCAGATGAGGTTTGATTTATAACTCAATTAGAGCTTACCCAACTGGTGATCAACTGTCTTTGAGAGCCTAAGAGGGTCTGGGGTGTGCAGCCCTGATCAAAATGTGGGTTTCCTTCACCATAGTAAGTGAAGATTAGTGCTTTTAAAGTTTGTGTAGTTTCTGCTTAGATTACCAGTCTTGTATGTGTTCAGCAGTAGAGAGGGCCATGCTCAAAAACAAAATAAATAAAGTAAAAGGGTGCATGGCTATTGTTTATATCACCAATTCCCATTCTTGCCCTTTGGGAACCTCTTATTCATTCAACAGCTTATATGGGTGGGACAAGTCGCTCTATGGATTAGTGGGGCTTCCATGAATACCCCTCTTGTTGGTGTACATGAACACAGCATCCTGCTGGTTAGTTGTACTTATAATTATATTTTCTGTATCTATCTCTCACATACCATCTGCCATCACACCATCAGGCGCTGCATCCCATATCAAGTGCACCCTGATGGTCATCGCGCAAGACATAAAAAAGCTTTCCCTATAGGCCCAAAAGAAAGATAAAGACCCTCCCAACCACACACCCTACATGGTGTGGTTTTCCATCTGTGCGGGTAAGTGCTTCAGCACGGCACGTAAGGGTAGTTTAATGCTTTACAAATGCCACAATACAATGCACTCATTTGTTATTAATGTTTCAGTAAGGAGAGCGTACCCTACTGCTCATCAAAAATTAAGCAGGTCATAGCCATCCAGCTACCAAAGAAACTTAGGCCCAATTCCACAAAGCTGCCCAGCTATAAAGTTGTGTAAGTTCCTCTCTGAGGTTTAGACGCGTTTTTTATTCACTTAGGAGAAAGTCATCACAATACCCACAAGAAACAAGATTCTAGGCCAAACGAAGCTAGTTTGGTGAGTTGTAGGGAGCTCCGCCGTCCCCCATTTCTGCGCAATGTCCCGTTTGGCCACCATGCAACCTATCGTGACCCACAGCTTACCATAGTGTGTCAAGTCAGTAGGCCCCCAGATATTTAACAAGCATACCCTTGGGTCCTGTGGTACAGTGGTATTTAGTGTATGTGCGATGGTACGGAGCACCCGTTGCCAATATCCTACGAGGCATGTGCAGCTCCAGAGTGTATGGAGGAAAGTGCTCTCCCCACCGCACCCCCTCAGACAATAAGGATTATCCGCCCTCTGCAATTTATGTAAAGCCACTCTAGTGTAATAAATTCTATGTAGGACTTTCAGTTGTACCAGGCGGAACCTAGCTGATATGCCGGCTTCACGTGGGGACGCAATAGCTGCGTTCCATTCAGGTTCGTCAAAATCCCCAGGGTCTTCCACCCATTTATCTTTTAGTTTTCCCAGTGGCTCTGGTAGATTATTGAGCAGTTTACGGTACGTTAGGGACGTCGCACCCTCCCGTATATAGTCCGTAAGCAGACGGTCTTCCATCGAGGAGGACTCCGGAGGTGTGGTGCCCGGTGGGATCGCTGCCAGAAGGGCATGTCTGATTTGTATGTATCTGAACTGTTCTGTGTTGCCTAATTCATATTGTTGTTGAAGGGAAATGAACTGGACCACTTCCTCCCTGGACCACATGTCACCCACAGTTGATATCCCAATGGTGTCCCACTGCGTGAAGCCCTTAGTACGTCTCAAATGGCCTAAAGCCTTAGTGTCCCACAGCGGGGTGAGTTTCGTGATGATCCCATCCCAATGTAGTTTCGATTGCGCCTTATACCATAACTGCACTGTGTGTTTGGTGGGCCCTATCAGCTTTGCAGCAATACCCTTGTGATACAGAGGCGCCAACATGCTGTTAGTACCCAGTTGGGCCCGGTCCGCCTGAAACGCCGGGTCGTCCTGTGGGGCGTGGATCCATTTATTGAGAATCTTGAGCTGTGCCGCCCAGTAGTACAACTGCATATTGGGTAATGCGATACCACCGTCGTACCAGCTCCTGTTGAGTTTCGCGTGAGCAATTCTCGCCGGCCGATTCCCCCACAGTAGGCCTGATATCAGTGCAGTCACCTTGTGAAAGTAACTGGGAGGTATTAATGTTGGCGCATTTTCGAGCACATACAGAAAACGCGGCAGTGCCATCATTTTGAACAATGCTGCTCTGCCTAGCAGCGTCAGTGGAAGTCTTTGCCAGTGTTGTACATCATTACGCAGTCTGAGGAGTGGGGGTTGTAGATTACGACTAGAGAATTCTGCCGCAACTCGAGTGACATATATTCCCAGGTATTTGAAGGATGCTGTTGCCACTTCCAGTGTGCACGAGTCCGGTGGGGTCGGGAGTGGACTCTTGAGTTCATAAATTGCTGATTTCGACCAATTAATAGTGTACCCTGACACCCGCCCATGTGAGGTGCAGATGGATAGGAGGTTTGGGATGCTGCTTTCCAGATCTGTGAGATAGATCAACATATCATCAGCGTACAATGACACTCTGTCTTCCCAGCTAAGATCCCACCTGATCCCCCTCAGTAGTGGCGTATTCCGAATAGTGATCGCAAGAGGTTCCAAAACTAGTGCGAAAAGGATGGGCGAGAGTGGGCATCCTTGCCTGGTTCCCCGTCTATCCGCACTTTTTGATGAAATGTGTGTTTCGGGCACAATGCCGCCAACGATGAGAGAGGCGATCATAGTTGCCGTCCCCAAACCGGGTAAGCCGCTGGAAGAATGTGGGTCTTATTGCCTACTCTCTCTTCTCAAAGCTGACACCAAATCATTTGCTAAAATCCTTGCTAACCAATTAGTACCCCTGGTCCCACTATTAGTTGCCCCTGAGTAGGCTGGTTTCATCCCTGACAGGAACCTCACCTCTAATCTTCGTACGGTGTTTGGGGCCATACAACACATTAAACAGAGCTCTAAAGCGGTGGTGGTCTTCCTCGACATGGAGAAGGCCTTTGACTCCGTCAAGTGACCCTTCATGCGCCGCGTGTTGTCTAGAAAGGGAGTGGGCCCGGTCTTCCTCCAATTGATAGGTGTGCTATACAACGCGCCTTCCGCTAGAATTAAAATAGGAAATTTGGTAACGGACCCTATCGCCATTACCAGAGGGATGAGACAGGGGTGCCCGCTGTCTCCTATATTATATGCTTTGGTTGCTGAACCCCTGGCGTGTGCGTTGAGAGAGTATCACTCCCCAAAAGGTCTTCAATTTCCAAAATATGAACTCATAGTGTCCACCTACACGAACGACACGTTAATATCTGTTTGTGATCCTGAAAGTAATCTCTTTTCAGTCCTACGTGAGGTGGTGCACTTCGGGGCACAGTCAGGGCTGCGGGTCAATTGGCCTAAATCCATTGTTTTCCCACTCACACCAACCATGACACCATTCGAACCGGAATATCTGTTACAATGGTCTACGGATGCAATATACTATTTGGGTATTCAGATACATACTGACTCGGAAACGGTTTTTAGAGAAAATTATGACACTGCTGTCAGCAGACTTGAGGACAACATTGAAACCTGGATAAGGCTGCCCCAATCTTTGCTAGGCAGGATTTCTATCATGAAAATGGTGGTGCTCCCCCGGTTTTTGTTTCTTTTCACGAATATCCCCATAGTTTTACCGCGGTCCTTTTTCCACAGAATCACCACATTGTTGATAAAATTGGCTTGGGCGGGTAAGCAGGCGAGGGTTAAATGGCAGATACTCACTTTACCGTATCACCTGGGAGGGTTGGGTGCACCAGATTTAGATTTATATTACAGGGCGGTGCAAAGTGCGCAGGCTTGTTATTGAATGCATGGCTCACCAGAAGTCCCGCATCTCCGCATAGAAACGATAAATGCTGACCCGCTCCCGCTGCCGGCCATGATATTTGAACCTGCTGATCACAGAACAGGAATACTTGATTCCATTAATGCGACCCGCCACACCTGGCATCACTTGTTGCAATTACAGGCAGGGGATCTCCTGTACTCCCCGGCCACTCCGATCGAATGGACTCGCTGGCTTCGCATGCTTTGCGCTCATTGAAAATCCAGCCGGCTGGGGATTTATTCCATAAAGGTGCAGTTAAAGTCTGGGAGGACTTGGACTACGCTTCCAGTAATACCCTGCTACAGCGATTTCAGTGCCACAGGACGCAGCAAGCATTGCGTGACATATTGGGAGAGGACCTTCAAGAACCCCCTGAGTTGTTGGAATTGACCTACACCTTCAAGGCTAAGTCTCCCTGTAAGATAATCTCTAACATATACAAGTTGTCAATATCCTATAGGGCTAATCACTTCACTATAGCCAGGCTAGCCTGGCAGCAGGATTTACAGCGAAACATAGACAACCCTATGTGGGGTTACTGTTGTGCTAGCACGCAACGTATTTCTTTAAACGGCAGGCATAGGCTGATTCATTTTAAGTATTTGAATAGAGTGTACTACACGCCAGAGAGGTTACAGAGGTATGGGTTGAGGGACAGCCCAGCTTCGGAAAGGTGCAGGGCACAGCCCGCTGATTTCATGCATCTAGCTTGGTCTTGCCCAGGGGTGCAACAATTTTGGGAATTGGTTTTCAGTGAATTGGGGAAAATAACTGACTCGACACTGCCAGTGGACCCTGCACTGGCACTTGTGGGATTTTCTAAACACACGCCCAAGGCAATACGGAGATTGGTCGACATGGGTTTACTCATGGCACAGCGTAGGGTAGCGATTAGTTGGTCTAGTGGCCCTACACCTACCATTGCACAGTAGTCACACAACATACATGTCTACTAAAGAGACTGTTGTGAATGGTTCTGGGGCCTCTCAGTTAGATAACACTTACCCTACTCCTGTTAATTGATTTAACCTTTGTTATTCTTTTTCTGCAGGTGTGTTTCACATAATATGTGGCCCGTGCACTTTAGTTCCCAATTTAACTCTTTAGTGCTGCCTGAAGAGAATGAGTTTACAGATTCAGTTTGTTGTGCGAGTATTCCGCCATGGAAACTTATTTATAAGTTTATGACATGTTTGTGTTTTGTTCATTGTTTACACCTATTGGTCATCAATACAAGATACATGCTTTGTTATGTTGTCACACTGTGCACTGAGATTGCTCTATACCAAAACGTATTAAATGAATTAAAAAATAAAAATAAATAATGAATGTGGCTGTTGTTCTGGGAGGAAGTTTCAGAAGGTCAGGAGGATGCCTCATTATATAAACTAGACATAAAAGGGTCTCTGGGATCCAAGCAAAGTATTGGGCACTCATGTAGGGTTGAGGACATCAAGGAAACACTGGGCAAGACGATTTACACTTGCACTTTGAGGGCAGCAACCTAGGGCTTTCTCTCTGACCCTTGCATGTCAATGCAGGGTACCTGCCCAGATGAGGTTTGATTTATAACTCAATTAGAGCTTACCCAACTGGTGATCAACTGTCTTTGAGAGCCTAAGAGGGTCTGGGGTGTGCAGCCCTGATCAAAATGTGGGTTTCCTTCACCATAGTAAGTGAAGATTAGTGCTTTTAAAGTTTGTGTAGTTTCTGCTTAGATTACCAGTCTTGTATGTGTTCAGCAGTAGAGAGGGCCATGCTCAAAAACAAAATAAATAAAGTAAAAGGGTGCATGGCTATTGTTTATGTCACCAATTCCCATTCTTGCCCTTTGGGAACCTCTTATTCATTCAACAGTTTATATGGGTGGGACAAGTCGCTCTATGGATTAGTGGGGCTTCCATGAATACCCCTCTTGTTGGTGTACATGAACACAGCATCCTGCTGGTTAGTTGTACTTATAATTATATTTTCTGTATCTATCTCTCACATACCATCTGCCATCACACCATCAGGCGCTGCATCCATATCAAGTGCACCCTGATGGTCATCGCGCAAGACATAAAAAAGCTTTCCCTATAGGCCCAAAAGAAAGATAAAGACCCTCCCAACCACACACCCTACATGGTGTGGTTTTCCATCTGTGCGGGTAAGTGCTTCAGCACGGCACGTAAGGGTAGTTTAATGCTTTACAAATGCCACAATACAATGCACTCATTTGTTATTAATGTTTCAGTAAGGAGAGCGTACCCTACTGCTCATAAAAAATTAAGCAGGTCATAGCCATCCAGCTACCAAAGAAACTTAGGCCCAATTCCACAAAGCTGCCCAGCTTTAAAGTTGTGTAAGTTCCTCTCTGAGGTTTAGACGCGTTTTTTATTCACTTAGGAGAAAGTCATCACAATACCCACAAGAAACAAGATTCTAGGCCAAACGAAGCTAGTTTGGTGAGTTGTACTAGTCCTATTGGCTCTCTTTTGCAGCCACTGACACCTTGGGCCATGATTTGCTCCTAGATTACACGGCGGGTGGTATAACATCCCTTAGTAGTCGCACTTTACAAGAAACCTGAATGATTGATTGATCTCTAATATAGCATGTCTGGATTACAGCCTTTCTCCCTCAGAGAAGCCAAGAGGTTGAACGTGGCCAATGCATTTTAAACTTTGCCCTTTTACATTGATGGGTCCTTCAGGGATCATACTGTTCCATAGGAGGTCTTTTACTTTTTGACACACAAAAGTACAAATAAGGATTCATAAATTTATCACACTTCAAGTGTTCGAGAAACAGTTACTTATTCTTAATCATTTCAATCTTGGAGCCCTTAAACCACGTGCCGAACTCTAGGTGCCCCGATCCCCTGCTTCCTCTATTGTGAGAGACACCTATTAATTCATCCTTATTCTTTTCATATAATTTACATGCATCAGTATACAGGAAATTACCAACACTTGTTTCAAAGAGAGTCTCTTTAATCAAGGCATACAAAAAGTTGTCGATTTAAGAAACTCTTCTTAGATTTATGCCTTGATAAAGGGGACTCTCCTCGAAACAAGTATTACATTTTTTCTGGATACTGATGCATGTAAATTATTTGAAAAGATTTAGAATGAAGAACTACTTCTTTAACTACACCTGAAGTGTGAGGGATTTATAAATCCTAGGTTGGCTTTTATGAAACATGAAATAAAAGCCCTCCTATGGGACGGTATTAACAGAAAATTCAGCATTGGTGCTTAGTGCAAGAGGTGAAGGCTCCAGGCTTTGACATATCACCCCGATTTGAAGTCCTTCAGGGATTATGTTTATCATTGCTCATTTTCAAAGTCTATATGTTGCAACTGACCCCTATGTCAGATGTATGACATGGCACCAAGATCCAGATCCTTGAATGTCAAGGCATGGCTTAAAGTTAACAGGCTTTGACTTAACAGTGAAAAGACTGTGGGCTTAATGCTAGGGGATAGATTGACATTAATATGGCTATCCAACATGTCCTTCCCAGTATCAACAGTTACAGAGCTATGTAAGAATCATTTTTGGCACCCATGTGTCCTTCTAGCAATAATTTCAGACAGTGGACTCATGAGATGGTTATTCAGCACCAAGGAATGCTTGGAGATGTTGCTGCAGCCTGTACAGAGTAAGGGAGGGAGAAGATGACACTGTTGGTAGGACAGTGAGTGCCTGGTATGGAGGACATTGCTGAAGTCTGGGCGGGGACTGAAGCCGCTGCAGGTCTGTTCTAGTTCCTCGTGTGCTGGACTGCTGTATAGCCATGAGACGTACTTTTGCCAGTGGCATACCATAAGCACAAGCAGCCCCCGTGGTGCGGGGGGGCAGGAGCTCCAGGGGGCCCTCTCAGCAAAAATGATAGGTGGTGGGCGGGGGAGGAGGTGCTGTTGCATCCAAGGAAGACAAAATGTAGAAGTATATGATAAAAGTAGGTTTAATCTCAAAATAAGTACAGCACTCAGATCCATCAGATTGTTCTTCTGTCAAGCTCCAGTCTTCAACTAAAGAGCTGAAACCCAACATTCCAATACTGCTAGGCAACATAGTGGCTCAAACAAATACGATTCTAACCAATACAGTCCTAACCTATTTTCAGTAAAAAATATAAACCATATAACAAAAGATACATACAAACACAGAATACAACACACCTCCCCCCCTACAAGAAATACAAAATAAACCAAGTAATATAATCTTCAAGGGATTTAGGTTTATACTTCAATCTCAAGCTAGACCTAAAAGGAGAAACAGAAACATTAGAAGAAAACATAACATCAGCAGACTCATCAGCATTCTCAACACAATTTCCAACATTTTCATCTGACACTGTACCATCATGTGAAAACGTACCTTCCTGGAGTACACAATCACCCTCCAAAAGTTCCATCCCATTCACGAAAGCAAATGAACCAGTCGAACTACCAGTAAAATTGTCAACCTCAGACGAACCATGAGAAACTTTGCATCCAACATTTGAACCTTTAATTTTTGCAATGTTTCTCTTACTCCACCATTTCACCCCAGACACCTTAACAGCAAGTTTCCCCACTTGAATAATAGTTGTTTCAGAATAATATTTCGAACCTCTCACCTTAAAAGGTCTTCTTATTTTAATTATATCCCCAACATTGAATGTGACATCCTTAACATGCCTGCTTTCATCATATCTGATTTTTGATTTAACTTGAGCAAGTTCAACATTTTTTTTAATTTGATCAAAACAGGGAATAACCTTCTCAGAATTACTCTTTCTGACAACCCATTCAGGAGACAGTTCATTGAAGGATTGCCTACCTCTCAGCAAAGCAAATGGGGTCACCCCTCTAGTTGAGTGTGGAGTATTATTGTATGACCAAATTCTGTCACTAACTATCTCTTGAACTAGCAATCCTGAAGATGACGCTAACTGCACCGAATCTTTTAAAATACGGTTTACTCTTTCCACTAATCCATTTCCTTGTGGACTGTACAATGCAGTGGTGAGATGTTTAATACCCAGATTACTTAAAAAATCTTTCATATTGTGAGAAACAAATTGCACCCCGTTGTCCGAAACGAGATAAGATGGTATACCTTCAGATCTAAACAGTTGCTTCAAACATTTGATCACATTCTCCATGTTAGGTTCCCTCGAAAATTCAAAAGAAACCCACTTAGAATGATAATCAACTATTGTCAATATGAACCTTTAACCCTGGTTCAACCCTCCTATAGGTCCTAGGAAATCCATACCCAATTTCTCCCTTGGTTTTTCAGGAAAGACTACAGGACACATAGGGTAATTCACAGTACCTAGCGATTTCTCAGCATGTGCACATTCAACACAGTTATTCAATGATGTGTCCACACTGATGTCCATTCCTGGCCACCAATAACATAACCTCAACCTTTTCTTAGTGCTAGTGATCCCGCCATGACTTTTGTGTGCAATAGTGATGATTTTATTTCTGATGGCAGTTGAAGGAATGAGAAGCGAACCTCTCATAATGAAATCTCCTTCAATACTCAATTCCTCCTTAACTTTAGAAAAAGGAAGCAAATCTCTATTTATTTGATTTTCTCTTGGCCACCCACTTGAAATATATTTTTTGATAATGGTTTGACAATTATCTAGTGATGAAGCTTGAATCCACTCAAATTGAGAAATAGTTCCCTCAGTCAATTTCAAACCATCAACCAAACTGACCACCACTTCCTTATCATCAAGAACAATTTCAAAGTTAGGATCCTTCGAAGGACACCTCGATAAGAAATCAGCTGTGAAGTTTTTCCCACCTGGTATATGTTTCATAACAAAATTATATTCATAGAGTTTGGAGAACAAGCTAACTAGTCTTGGACTGGCGCTTCTTAAACCCTTATCGTTCCAGATAAAAATCAAAGGCTTATGATCTGAAACTAATACAAACTCTCGTCCCCATACATATGTTGAAAAATGCCTAACACCCCACACAAAAGCCAACGCTTCTTTTTCTATGGTGCTGTAGTTTTTTTCTGATGAAGTAAGTTGACGAGATGCAAAAGCAATGATATTTTCAGCACCATCAGTCATTTGACTAAGTACTGCACCTAAGCCAGCATTGCTAGCATCAACAGTGATGTAGGAAGTAGAACTTTCATTGAAAGGCTTAAGAGCTGGGGCATTTATTATTAAATCTTTCAAACTTTCAAATGTTAGTCTTTGTTCATACCCCCACAAAAATGTAACTTTGTTTCTTGTCGAGAGTCTCAAAGGTTCACTAATAAGTGCAAAATTTTGGACAAACCTAGACTAGAATTCACCCAAGCCCAAAAATGATCTCAACTGATCCTTATTAGAAGGTTGAGCACATTCACAAATTCCCTTTAATAGGTCTTGTTTAGGGCTTATACCTTTGTGAGAAATAACGTGACCCAAATATTCCACCTCATCCAAAAGAAATTTGCACTTCTGTTTTTTAACCGTCATGCTATAATCTTTAAAAATGATCCAACTTAATGAGATGTTCTTCAACAGTATCAGTGGAAATTAATATATCATATTGATAAGCTAAAACATCCCCCACATCACCAAAAAGATGAAACATCATTTTTTGAAAGACCGAAGCTGCTGAAGCTAGGCCAAAGGGTAGTCTCAAAAACCTGAAAGCTCCAAATGGGGTGTTAAAAGCAGTCAAATCCTTTGACTCATCGCACAACTCAATTTGATGGTAGACTGCCCTCAAATCTATTGTGGAAAAAACTTTAGTACCTTTCAATTGAGCTAGCATGTCTTGAATATGTGGCAGGGGAAAGCAATCGACTTGTATATTCTTATTCAAAGATCTTAGATCAACACACAGTCTAAGTTCGTCACAAGTTTTTTTTAAGCTCGAGGACTATGGGAGAAATCCATAACGAAGAATCAATTTGTTCAATCACACCATCTTCACACAGTTGAAGAAGATGCTCTTTAAGTTTTCCTCTGATACTTAGAGGAACGTGCCTGACCTTGTAAATTACCGGAATGGCTTCAGGTTTCAGAATAATTTTATGCTCAAAACCCTTAACCAAACCTAATTTATCTGAAAACACAGCTTCATGTTTCTTAATTATCCTTTCTAAAGGAGAACACTCAGTGATCCAAGAGCTGACATTGTTGGGACAATCTAAAGAAATCGGATTGCTAGTACCTGGTCTCAAAACCATTCCAAATGTTCCTTGGTCTTTCCACCCAAGAATATTATACCATTTTTTCGCTACATAAATTTTAGATACAATAGTTCTATATTCAAAAGTGAGACTGTCATTAAAATACCCCATCAAGTCGATTTGTTGTCCATCAAACGTCACCGTGCGTATATCAGGGGGCATCAAGTCGACCCCTTGCCATTCTTTCAGAATGAAGATATCAGAAAGAATAGTGACTGGTGATCCCAAATCTACTGTAACTTTCACAGACACATGGTCAATCTTGATATCACACACAGGATCACTACTACTCGACTCACCTTGTGAATCTACCATGTCTACAGATAATAAGATGTTTTTTACTGTATGCTCTTCCTCATGACTTACTGAATCATCAAAATTAGCAGCTTCAACATACATTGTTTTAGCCTTAAATTTACATACTGCAGCAAAATGCCCGATTTTTTTATACAATTGGAACATTGTTTCTTTAGTGTAGGACAAGAAGGAGAATTGGCTAAGTGTGATTTTGAACCCCATCTGAAACATTGAAATGTTTTGTCAACTTTTTTCCATTCACTTTTAGAAGAAGATTTATCTTTATGGGTTATAGCTTATGAAGATTGTTGCGAAACCTTGTTTACAGATTCAGTGAGTGGGGGTTTGTTATTAGCTAGTTCTTTGGAAGCAGAAACCTACCTTTCAATACCCCTTGCTATTTCTAAAGTTTCTATAAATGAAGGGTTTCTACAGCATAGTAATCTTTCTTGAACTTTGTTACTGTAACAATTTACAGCAATTTGATCCCTAAGATATTGTTCAATTGGACCTTCAAATTCACAAGATGCAGCAAGTACTCTTATTCTGCTAAAAAATTATCAACATTTTCATGCTCACGTTGTTTACGAGTGTAACATTTATGTCTTTCTACTATTATGCTTGGCTCATCCTTAAAATGTTTTTCTAACCTCATTGCTGCTTCAATATATTCATTCCATGTATCCGAGGATGGACGAATTATTGGAGGCTGATGATCAAAGATTCTTAGCCCTTCTGCACCTAAAGCATTATAAAGCATTGCATTTTTCCTTTCAGGAGAAAACTTCACTCCATCAATAACAATAATATAACTATTAAAGGATTTGTACCTCTGGGTCCATTTAATTTTTGGAGTACCAGGCTCTGAAAGAAAAGGGGAAGGAAGAACTGCAGTTTGGAGAGCCATGACGTGTAGAAGATAAATTAGTGGAAAAAGCTAAAAGTTTTGAACAAAAGTATAGAGCAGAAAATTAGCAAAAATAAATGTAAAATAGTCTCAATAGAAGTGCACCACAAAACAGCAAAATACTAGTAATTTACAAAATAGAGTTATGGAAGTGCACTACAAGTCAAAGCATAATCTGTGCACATCAGCAAACTCACAGAAAGCAGAGAAACTTGCTTCAGAAGACTTGCACATTAGCTCTGCAAATCAGCGTTAAGTAGATGAACCACTGGGTTAAATTCGTAAGCAATGAAACCTTCCGTGGTAAGTTGTGGAGATCGGCTCATCAAAGACGCAGGAACGTAAAAACAAGCATCAAAGTGTTGCCAGGAAACCAACCAAAATGGCCGCGTGATGACACGATACGTTACGTTGCGTCGCGTGATGACAATGACGTTGCGCAATGACACAAAGACGTAGAGATGAAGCTGCATCAGTGGAACAAGGTGACGATGAAGAAGGCTGCCAAGAGAATTCCAAACAAACCTGTAAGCGTCTCTCAAAATTTCAAATGACGAGTATGACCCAGCGTATCTTTAAGAGGTTTTAAAAGATGCCCGCATAGATCATAAACAACACCAAAAGTCCTTCATAGTCCATCATAATAATCCTTGGAGTTAGCGAGTAGGCTGAAGTGTGGAAAGTAAAAACAGCTGAGATTCCGAAGAAAGGCTAGATCAAAAAACCAATGAGTATTCCTCGCAGCTCAACTTTAAGCAGTACAAAGTAATCCCAGATCAATAAACTATGCCAATGAGCATTCCTCATTGGTTAACTTTAAACAGTATAAAGTAATCCCCGCAATAATACTAATTTCTATTTCTATGAGCTTTCATCGAGGTAAATCATCAGCTGTATGCAGCGAAGCTCCCAATAGAAAATAGATTAATATAGCAAGAGTAGAAAATTTGACTTATCTAATCAGCAAGGGAGTCAATCATCAGTTTCAAGCAGGATTCAAGAAAATTCAATTGAGTTGAAGGTCAAACAGGAAACACTGAAGTTCTGGCAGGATCTTCTTGAAAGGTTTTTCATAAAAATGTGGGTCCTCAGGGAGTGCTGAAATTTATGTTGCATCCGAGGAAGAGAAAATGTAGAAGTATATGATAAAAGTAGGTTTAATCTCAAAATAAGTACAGCACTCAAATCCACCAGAGTGTTCTTCTGTCAAGCTCCAGTCTTCAACTGAAGAGCTGAAACCCAACATTCCAATACTGCTAGCCAACATAGTGGCTCAAACAAATACAATCCTAACCAATACAGTCCTAACCTATTTTCAGTAAAAACATAAACCATATAACAAAAGATACATACAAACACAGAATACAACACATGCCCCCTCCATGTACTTTGCAGGGGGGCCATTCAAGTTTTGTTAAGCCACTGACTCGTGCAAGGGAGGATTCTCTGTAGGACAGTCCAACTGCGGGGCATATGAGACTGCCAAAGAGCCCTAGGCTGCAGTGGGGACCGTTTTTCATTGCCTCATAAATCTGCTCCAGCGGCATTAGTATTAATTAATTTTAAACGCTGTAAGATTGGCAAAGTACAAAACTCACAAAGTATAACAAATAATTGCCAGCATAGGAGTTCATGACTTCTGAAACACAGGGGCGTCTTAACAGTATTGTAGGACCCCGGGCAAAGCAGTACACTGGGTCCTGCCTACACAACCACTCACAGGAATAAAAATGTTCAACAAAAAATGTGCGGTCAATTTTGCTCTGCATGGGGCCCCTTTGTTCATGGGGTCCCAGGGCAACTGGCCAGCGTGCCCAAGCACTGAGATGGCACTGCTGAAATGCCTAGTCAAAAGTAAAAGTAAGCAATTGTTCACAAGAACTGCTTTTGGGACAGAAAGGGGCTTTTACAAAACCACAAAACAACAGTGTTCCCTTTTCCACAATTTATCAAAGGTAATGAACCTAGTGGGTCACTAACATTTGTGCACCCTCCCTGCCTAACTTGAATATAGTCTATGTAGGAGTTACCAAATGTACAGACTTATGCAAAACAATTCTTCAACAAAATCAGTTATTCACACATGCATTTACAATTTCAGTGATTTATTCAACAATTTCTTAAAATATCAGTATTTTTACTGTAGTCATTATATACAGCATTTCCAAAGCAAGAATCACAATTTAAAAAAAAACAGAAAAGCATTTCCATTAAAATCATTAAAAACACAATTTATTGCACTAAATCTTTTCCTTTTGGATCACTTTATAATTAATGAAGAACAAAACAAATTGTCGACGCAGCGTTTCGGTGACATGCACAATCTTGCACCTTTTTCAGGACCTTGTTCTTAACATGTATATCTAAAAGATATATAATGACACTTCATTAGACCCTGCCCATGGTGATATTCATCTTTTTTGCTGTCTTTACATTATGCCATACTAATTCTTAACCCTATTATTTGGTAACCCCACATGACAATTCAGCGACTGCATTTTTACAAAAGCCCCTTCTGCAACAATATATTATTAGTTATAAATCTCTTACGAACTACTCGCTACACACCAAAACATAGATGATAGAGCACCAGTAACAGATAGGGTGATGTCAACGTAAAAATTCGGTATCGAAATTAAGTTTGAAAAGAGTCCGTGATCGGTGGTAAAGTCCTACGGTGGGCATATGTTGTTTGTTTTTTAACTATGTTTTTCAAAAAACGACATATGTGGAAATGTTTGGTTAAATAAAAGCTTAAAGACCCATGGAAAAACAAGTTAGGGTGGAATAACTCGATTATTAAACACATGTATCCATTACAAAATGGCGGCCGTCCTCGGCATATAAAACCGAGCACCCCCGGGCAAATGAATCTAATGACAATCAGGTGAGCCGACTTACTAATTAAGGCCCCTATAAAAGAATCACCCAAATCCCTCTGAAATTCATATGCTGAAAGAAAACTGACGAGGGAGGACGTCGGGCCCAATCCACCAATTTTACGAATAAGTACTCTGGGGATCGAGGAAGGACCGGGAGGAGGAATCTGGTAGAACAGCGGGCTAGAATACCCTAACAATAAAAATTACTTTTTAATTCTTCCACAGTCTGTAATAATTGGCCCAAAACTCTAAGATTGAGGACCTTCATTAAATTAAAAAAGATCAAGAAGAAGGAACAAAGGGGAACCAAGACACCTTATGAAAATATAATTAAGGTAAGAAATCCCTTTATTTAAAGACAATACTTATGAAAGGAACACATTAAATAGTGACTAGAAATATCCCAACTATATTTCAGATCTAAATTCAGGATCCTTGGACCCTTTTAACCCTAAGATGTCATCCCACCCCAAAGAAAAAAAGAAACATTAGCGTTAAGAATAATATGCAATAAGGGGACAAAGAAATAACAGTAAGGTGATAAGGGAGTAACCATCTGAAAAACTAAGATAACCCCTTTTTTTAATAGAAAAAAACAACGCTTTCATATACCCTACAGAGAAGAAGTAAGAAAACCCCTCCTGTAAGGTAAATAGGAACAAACGCTTACTCAGAGGGTCTGCACTTAAAAGGTGGGGGAGGAGAGACAAGAAAAACCTAGCTGTGTCCATTAGGAGATTATATAGAATTTTTGTTTTAATATTTTTCCTAGGGCATACAAAGATATAACATACTCGGATCCCTGACTATATTACCAGGAAGGAAATAACTCCTAGGTAAGAAATAGAACTCACTAGCTTAAGCGACTATAGCAAATAAGAAGATAAGGACAAAATAATCATCCTTTTTTTCTCCCCTGAATTACAGTTTGTCACAAGGGGGAGCTGCCGAGTTTTTAACTACACAAAATATCGGAGGTTCCTTTTGGAGCCAATAGGTATGCGCATAAAATTCATTGAATCCCCAAGGGAGAGGGTGCGCCATATTAACAGTAAAAACCCAGAAGGGGCTTTTGTAAAAATGCAGTGGCTGAATTGTCATGTGGGTTTACCAAATAATAGGGTTAAGAATTAGTATGGCTTAATGTGAAGACAGCAAAAAGGTGAATATCACCATGGGCAGGGTCTAATGAAGTGTCATTATATATCTTTTAGATATACATGTTAAGAACAAAGTCCTGAAGAAGGTGCAAGATTGTGCATGTCACCGAAATGCTGCGTCGACAATTTGTTTTGTTCTTCATTAATTATAAAGTGATCCAACAGGAAAAGATGTGGTGAAATAAATTGTGTTTTTAATGATTTAAATGGAAATGCTTTTCTGTTTTTTTTAAATTATGATTCTTGCTTTGGAAATGTTGTATATAATGACTACAGTAAAAATACTGATATTTTAAGAATTTGTTGAATAAATCACTGACATTTTAAATGCATGTGTGAATAACTGCTTTTGTTGAAGAATTGTTTTGCATAAGTCTGTACATTTGGTAACTCCTACATAGACTATATTCAAGTTAGGCAGGAAGGGTGCACAAATGTTAGTGACCCACTAGGTTCATTACCTTTGATAAATTGTGGAAAAGGGAAAACTGTTGTTTTGTGATATTGTAACCCGTCCCTTTTCCGGAAGAAGGGTAACTCCCTTTTGATTTTTGCTTTTACAATACCGCAATACATGTTTAAGACCTGCTTTTTTTCTGGTAGCACTTGGGTTGTTTCATTCCTGAATTGGTATCACAATGTATGTAGCTTAACAGGTTCAAGGATTCCTATTGATGCAAAACACGGCTCTTATTGAGATTTGTACAGTCTACCATTGCAAGGACCAATCACATTATAGCTCACTTTCCAGGTTTCGGGAAATGATTGGGCATGAAGAAGACAGAATAATACTCCTGAAAACTGTTTCACGAACAGAAACATTCCATCACCATCTGAACAGGCACAGAATAACTAAAGAGATCTGCCACATACCGCTGACCAACAAAAGACTCTAATTTAGTTCAACACTGCAGGGCCTGTCTAGCAACATGATATGGCTACTTCTTGGCATCTTACAATGACAATCAGATGTGGGATGATAGTAACAAAGTCCATCCCAGCAGATCTCTCCACCACTTCTCCATTTAACCTATGGCTGCTCAGAACCATAGCCTTTAAACAAAATATCTCAGAATGGAAAACCCGGTACAGTAAACAGTTATGTGGCCTGTGAGAAATTGGGTTGTTGGTTGAATGGGGTGACTCCTGTTCAAGCAACAGCCACAATCCCTATCAGAGTGAACCACAAAAGTCAGTAAATTAGTCTGTGCTTAACCCTGAGACGTTTGCACAAAAAGTAGTCAGGGTTAACTTAGAGACAATGTGTAAAGTATTTATGAAGCACACAAACAATAACAAGACAAAACACAGCACAAATAAAATCCAACACCAATTTAGAAAAATAAATACATTTGAATACATTATTTGACACCAAAATAACAAACATTTAATCAGTAGAACCAGAGTTGTGTTTTTTTTTTTTTTAAACTAGCAGCTAAACGATCAAAGTGCCAACTGTGGATATCTGGTTGCATGAAACCAGATCGAAGTCGGAAAATATTGCTGACCATGATGGAATCAAGTACAAGTACATGGTTGGTGCTTACTTTTGGACTTAGAAGAAATTTTGAAGGAAAGGTTCAGAGAAGGTAAAGTTTCAGTGGGTTGAGGCTGCAGGACTTGTCTAGGAGGGTTGGTGTCATCTGAGAGACGTATTATAGATTTCCATAGATTTCCATATTCAGACATAGCCACTATTTTGGTAGCTGAAAATCTTCTGTGGGACGAAGCTTTAGCCGATGAGAGTTCAAGGAGGCCGGATACCCGTTTGTTGAAGGACGGCTGAATAGGATTTTCTGCGGCGGAGAACAATACATTGGGAGCTACCATGATTTTCCTCTGATTCTCAGAGCAGTTTTTAGCCCAAAAAATGAAGGTCCTAAATTTTGGATTTTGGCTACCTGGGCACATTTAGCACCACTACCAAGGGTCCAGGACTTGAGGTGCTCCACGTGGGGGGTTAGGATTAACTCAGGCTGGGTCTAGGTATGGATTCAAGATAATCGAAGCCTTATATGTCCCTGAGCTTCTGATCAGGAGGCTAGAAAACCAGTCTTGAGAGTCACTCTTGTAGTCCTCAGTGCAGGTGATGAAGCAGGGTTCAAGTAGCAGGGCAGGTCTCTGAGGGTTCAAGGCAGGCTCCAGGCAGCAAAGCAGTCCTTCCAGGTGGAACAAAGCAGTCTTGTGGAGTACACCGCTGGCCACAGCAGCAGGCAGACCCCTGAGACTCCTTCTGCAGGCCCACCCAGTGAACTGAAGAGTTGGTTGAGGATCCCCTTTTCATACATGGTGCCTTTTTTGAAGTAGGAGAAGTTTCTAGATGTTGCCACTTGCAGTCCTTGGAATTTCCTGACTCTCCTGCCCTGGCTCCAAGCTGGTTTCAAGGACACTGCAGTGGTTACAAGTTCTTTGTGGGAAGGCAGAGGACAGTTATTCATTTGCGAGTGCGCCTGCGCCCAGCTCCTGCCCCATGCTGCCAGTGGATGGCCCATTCATGCACACCTAATCCCTTCATTGTATCTCTGTCTGGGAGGAATAAACAAAGTCTGACTGCGAACTACATCCAGTCATGTGACCCACGATAGGATGCAGGCACCAAATAGAGTAGTGAAAGAAAATGTCAACTATCTAAAAGTGACATTATCAAAAGTTGTAATTTAACATCTGACTTTACCATTAAAGATGTTTTTAATTACAATTTCTCATACACCAAACATGAACTGCTTACCTTACCACAATCAAAGTTAGCATATAGGGTAACCCAATGTTATCCTATGGAGAGGTAGGCCTCTTAGTAGTGAAAAAAACATTGAAAAGTTTTTACTACCAGGTCATATCAAACTTAAAAGTACATGCCCAACCTTCTAGTACCACGCTGCCTGCCCTACGGGCTACCTAGGGCTACTTTATGGGTGACTTACATACAATAGAAGGAGAGTCTAAGGCTTGGCAAGGGAGTATATTGCCAGGTCGAATTGGCACGTTAAAACTACATTTGGGCTGCAATGGAAGGTCTGCAACATGTTTTAAAGGGCCACTTAATTGGGTGGCACAATAGGGCTGCAAGCCCAATACCAGCATTTAATTTACAGGTCCTGGGTATATGGGTACCACTCTACAAGGAAATTCTAAGTATATTAGATATGCCAATCATGTGTAAGCCAAATTTGATATGTTTTAGGGAGTGAGCATAAGCACTTTAGAACTGGTTAGTAGTGTTAAAGTGCACAGAGTCGTAAGGCTAGCAAAACCAAATGCACCAAAATTAGAAGGGGACTTGCATTAATTTGGCACTGGTAGATCTTAACGTCCTCCTAGGCACATACCAATGGAACTTTTTCCTGAGAAATCCTGGACCAATGGCCTTAAAGACTATACAGAGAGTGGCCCAGCTGACAGCTCCCTGAGATGCCGGTGGGTATTGCTTAACTGCGAAACCTCAAGAAGGTGATTTAAAAACCCTGACCCAGTGGCAAGAGGTTCTCTGGGGTCGTGACTGGCCTGGTAAGTATGGGAGGTGCACTGCATGGTGGCTTTAGATGTGACAGCCCCTTAAATCGAAGGGCAACTTGCTAGTGACTCCTCATGCTATGATAGGACACGTGTGGCTTGGAGCCCCTTGTGAAATATCCTTTGAGCACTGTAAGTGATTGGCACTCCTGTGGAATATTCTTGGAACACTGGTGCCGGGGTCTGCAGCAGCCTGCAGCCTAGAGGCTTGTGGGTGCTGCAGCCACCAGTGGTGTCTGTGCCTAGACCTGCGGAATACAGGCTGTGACAAATGATGTGTGAGGCAAGGCTCGGGCCTGCGAAGATTCCTCCTGACTTAATGTGAAGGAGGGATAAGGCTGAACCAACAGGAACATTTTTTGGGCAGGCCTTGCATGATATGCAAAGGACCATGGTACATCGCAGACGAGGCATGTCCCTTGCTGGATGTAAATGAAACAATAAGCTGGATAATGAGCTTCCCATTAAAGATGTGCCTACTCTTATGATCTCAATTTGACCATACTGAACCCATGGGTGCTAGACCACTGGAGGGTTCCTGGAAATAACATTACCATTCCTGGCCACTCCAGAGAGGAGGGAGTGAAGGGCCATATTCCAAGTTACTGTATTTTTGAAAATGGTCATCTCTGAAGGGTCACCCCAAACATTTTGCCGTCCTCATCCTCTTTTGCTGAATTCTTTTTGTTGGCCTTAAGACTTTACCATTACTAACCGGTACTAAGTTACACATGCTCATTTCCCTAAATATGGTATCATTGATGTGTATACTTGATTTATATATTTGCTTTAACTGTAAGTCCCTTGTTAAGTGGTATACAATATACCCAGGGCCTGTAATATAAATTGCGCTGGTGGGCCTGCAGCACTGGTTGTGCCACCTGCCCAATTAGCCTTTCAAACCTGTCTCAGGACTGCCATTGCAGAGCCTGTGTGCAGTTTACTGCCACTTTGACTTAGTATTTAAAACCACTTGCCAAGCCTTATACTCCCCTTTTATTACACATAGGTCATTCCTAAGGTAGGCCTGAGGTAGCCCTAAAGCCAGGGTGCTGTATAAGTAAAAGGTGGGACATGAGCTTTTAAGTTTTATATTTCCTGGTAGTGACAAACAAGTAAATTATTGTTTCCCTACTGTGAGGCCCACTCTTCTCAGAGGCTATCAGTGGGGATTCCTTCACTTTTAATCTGTAATTCCTGATAAGAAAGGAGTAGTTAAATAATGTTTCATATCTTTGGAATATTAATGATAAATCCTCTTTTGTGCTACATTTGGATTTAACATTACTATTGTAACAATGCCACTTTTAGAAGGTGAACATTTCTCTGCTCTTAACTTTGCTCTGTATGCCTTGCTACCTGTCTCCAATACACATCTAGGCTGGGTGACAGCTACACTTCGTGTATTCCCTCTAGGCTGCCACAAACACAGGAAGGATGGTTGTGACAGAAGACTCATCTGCATTCTGATAGTCTTCCAGGGCAGAAGGGGGAAGGGAGCTGACACATCTGAATAGACTATGTACTGACCCCACACAAAGGACTGATTACCCCCCACAGATATCCTGGCAGACAGCACTGAGATGAAAGGGGACAGTACACTTCAAGGAGCTGCTTTAAAGTCACCCCCCACTTAAAAGGCACATTTGGGTATACATACTGAGGCTCTGACCCAACCAAATCAGTACATTACTAGTCCTGGAAAGAACTTTGCTGTAATAAAGACTGCTATGATTTAATGATTTCCCCCTTGCCCTTGCCCCCTTGACTTATCCGAGGAACTGCTTCTCAGCTTTGCTGAGCTCCCCTGCAGCTTGCTGATCTCTGCCCTGCTGAGGAAAAGGACTAGCCCCATCTCACTTGAACCCATAGTACCATACCCTTCCATGTGGAGTGCCACAGGGCTCCTCGCTGAGCCCATCACTCTTCAATGTGTATGTTTTGGAACTGGCTCCGCTAATTCAGAGTTTTGGTTTTAACCTTACATCTTATGCCGATGACACTCAGATTGTGGTAACAGCATACAAAAATTGGACCTCCCCACCCTACAATTTCAAAATTGCATGCCTACCGTCAATCAATGGATGAATACTCATTGCCTTAAACTATGTTATGTTATGTTATTCACATTTTTAATGCGCCCAGATGCTCCAGCGAAGGAGCGTCCTGGCGCAGGGAAAGGTGGACATAACACAACACTAAAACCAGCAACAAAGAAGCAGGGACACTTAAAACAGGGAAGAATTAAAACAAAAAGGTTTTCAGGGCCCTACGAAAGGATATTAGATCATCCAAGAGGCGGATTTCCAAGGGAAGCGCATTCCAAAGAGTTGCAGCTTTCACTCGAAAGGAGCGTCCCCCCATCCGGCTGAGTCTAAAGCGGGGAACAACCACAAGGGATTGGCCGAGAGATCTAAGTGACCGAGTTGGAACGTATGGAGAGATAAGTTTGTTGAGTATCTCAGGGGCCGACTCTTGCAGAATTTTAAAGACCAGGCTAAGAGCCTTAAAGTGAATTCGCTTTTTAATCGGTAGCCAGTGCAAGGACCGCAGAGTATTAGAGGTGGGACAGGTCCGTGGCAATCCGACCACCGCCCTAGCCGCTGCGTTCTGTACCCGTTGTAAACGAAGGATCTCGGCTTGGTTCACTCCTAAAAGGAGTGAGCTGGCGTAGTCCAACCGGGAGATAATCATTGCTTGGATGACCAGCTGTCTTGTAGGAGCGTCAAAAAATTTGAGCAGAGGTCTTAGCCCGCGTAATACCCCAAAACAGCATGCCGCCACTCTCTTGGTATGGGTCACAAAGCTTAATGTGTGGTCGAGCCACACTCCCAAATTCCTGAGTTCCAGGACTGGTGCCGGGGCCGGTCCCAGCTCGGGTGGCCACCATCTGTCCCCCCAAAGGTCCGCATCCCTTCCAACGATCATCACCTCCGTTTTTTTCGCGTTCAGCTGGAGACAGTTGTTATTCATCCAGCTGGCCACCTCTCTCAGTCCGTTTCAGAACCTGGGGGCATCCTGCTCGGCATCCCCGCTGATCGTAACCGCTAGCTGAGTGTCGTCGGCATAAGAGACCATGGTTAGGCCCCACTGCCTGGCGACCTCAGCCAGCGGCTGCACGTACAGATTAAAAAGCGTGGGACTCAGCGAGGAGCCCTGGGGCACCCCCAGGTCCAAAGGATGGTACTTGGACTGAAAAGGAGGGGTGGCAACGCAGAAGGAGCGATCACTAAGGAAGGAGCGGAACCATTGCAGAGCCGAACCACAAATGCCAATGTCCTGAAGGCGCTGTAGAAGGATGCGATGGGAGACAGTGTCAAAGGCAGCGCTCAGGTCTAATAAAATAAGCGCTGCCTTTTGACCTGCATCCAGCACAGTCCGCAGATACTCAACCATTGCCAGAAGGGCCGTCTCCGTGCTGTGACCAGCACGGAACCCATTCTGCATGGGATCCAGGACATTAGCTCGGGTCATATGTTCCGCGAGGGCCAGATTTACATGGGCCTCCATAACTTTGGCCGGCCAAGGAAGCAGAGAGATAGGGCGGTAGTTTTCTGGTTTTAACGGATCCAAAGATGGTTTTTTTAGGATCGGGGAAACCACCGCTTGCTTCCACTTGGCAGGAACAAGGCCCGAGGTCAGGGAGAGGTTAATCAGTGAACACACTATTGTGCGTCCCTGGAAAGCAACATCCCTGAAAAGGGCAGATCTTAGCGGGTCTGCAGGCGAACTATGACGAAACAGAGATTTCGATTTTTGGCAATTTGCTACCTAGTTGGGGCAACATGTGGTGGCAAGCAGAGATGAGTGAGCCCCCCAAACCTGTGGTAAAGGTAAAAAATCTGGGGGGGGTGGCTGGACCACAAACTCTCTCTTATCCAACACACTAATGCAACGGTTTCGGCCAGTCATTTTTTTATTAAAAAGGTGAGGAAGATCCTGTAGAAACTAGAAAAACTTGACTACTGTAACTACTGTAACAGACTACTTGGAAACGTACAGAAGCAATGCTTGAAAAAACTTCAAAGTGTACAAAATTCAGCGGCACGGCTACTATCTAACATTCCTAGGAATAATTTGGTCACCTCTGAAATTCGAAGGTTGTATTGGCTTCCAGTGGAACAACGGATTACATTCAAGGCACTCTCTCTTGCCTACAAAGCCCTGAGCCAAAAGGGTACGGTCTTTTTGCAGAATCTTTTTGCCTGGTATGAACCTACCAGACATCTTCTCTCCTCTGGCACCAAACTTCTGCAGGTGCCAAAAATCCGCACCTTACAATGGGGCAGTCGCAGCTTCCATTTCTATGCCCTCTAAGCTCTGGAACTCCCTTCCGTTCGAGCTCAGAAGCGCAACCACCCTCAACTCCTTTAGAAAGGACCTGAAAACCTGGCTGTTCCAGAACTAGTTGTCTGTTCAGACCCGCCCCCATCCCTAGTGCCAAGACACCTCCAGGTATACGTGCACGTTATATATTAAAATACCATAACATAACATAGTGACTCCAAGGGCTTGCTGACGTGCCTCCTGTTTTCTTAAGTCTCAGGGACACAAAAGACATCCTACAATAAGGTTGGTGCTGCTGGACTCTGCCAACTGTGAGGCCGACTCTTGCCTGAGGCTCCCCTCTAGTTGTGGGCCTCAGAAGTGGGCTCTTGCAGCTTTTTCCACATTGACATCGACACAGAGGTGACTCTGTCCAATCTTAACTAAGGCATCACCTTCAGTGCCGAAGAAGCAGGTGCTCGACAACAGCGATTCAACACCCGGCGTGGATCAACGCCAATGAACTGCACAACTCAACATTGACACAGCACTTGCATTGCAAAGGAGGTTCGACATTGAAGCTTCCCTTGACAGTGAGGAGCTATGCCGATGCTTGCTCCATCCATGAATCTACGATGACGACCAGCTTTCTTGACTTCTCACCTCGATACTGCGATGCTTTGCTTTATCCAAGGTACTTTGTCAGCTGGACCTGTCTGAGTCCTGTTGGCTGCCTGCCTTCAATCGCAGTCAGCCTGAACTTTGGATTGACCCTGGTCTAGTGCGATATAAAGTAACCTTTTAGGGCTATTGACGTCTAAGCACTATTTTTCGCTAATTCTTTAAACATTAATATATCAACTTCTACTGATTGGATTTTTGTAATTCTGATCTTGTTTAACTTGGATAAATATTTTCAAATTTACTAAACCTGTGTGGATTCTTTCTGCGGTGTTTTCCTTGTGTTAATGTGTGTGCGTATGTGTGTTGCACAAATACTGTACACATTCCCTCTTAAGTTAAGCTTCCTGCTCTGTGCCAAGCTACCAGACGGTGAGTACAGGTTATTTTAAAGTGTGTATGCAGCTTACCCTGACTAGGATTGTGGTCTCTACTTGGACAGAGTACATACCTCAGACAACTAGGGGCCCAATTTCTAACACTGGATGTGGCTGGTCTGAATGCAGAAGGAATCTGAATAGGCTTCTCACATGTCCTCAAAGAAGGGCGCATCTTGATGCATTGTAGGAATGTGGGGTCCTTCTGCATGGTTAGCCCCACTTTTTGCCTGGTGTTGCTATGTTTTACTGACTATTCTGACTGGGTTACTGATAATCAGGACCCAGGCCCTGTCCTTCCTCCCTAAATGTAGCGCCTAGATGCCTCCGGGCATTCGAGCGCTATATAATTTTTAAATTCAATTTAATTCAATTAAATTGGACATAGTGAGTACTTAGGTACACTCCAGATTGGCTACTGGCCTACCCTTGAAAGTCCATAGTATATGGTACTAAGGTACCCAGGGCATAGGTACACCAGGGGACTCCTATGGGCTGGAGCGTGTATTATGCCACCCGTGAGAGACCACCCAAATAGTGACTATAGTCCTGCCATTGCAGCCTGGGTAAGCTGGTGCTAGCACCACTTACGACAGATATAACTTTCTTTTTATCTGGGATTACTACATTCAAAACTGATAAGTCCCCCCTAAGGCAGGACTTTCAATCCTGTATGGTGGGGTGTACAGTTCAAAGTGTGAGGGTGCCCCTTCATGAGCAGGACACCCCTGTAACCTTCAGAGTTTATTTTCCCGGATTGTTATTGCAACAGCCATTAAGATACATAGAGTGGGCATGCGTCATTACGTGATGACCATCTCCAAACTGGTTGTAAAGAACCCTGTTGTGTTTGGTTTCAAACATGGTGAAATCATACCCCCACACTGTAAACGGTGTGAGAGGTATGATTCCATGCACTATAAAGATCCTCAGGGAGGCCCTCAGTGCTCCCGGTACCAGTCTTCCAGACCCAGACAGCAAACTATGGCTGCTGCCGAGCATAGAAACTGCCCCCTGCTGAGCTGATCTTGAGCAGGGGAAGGCAGGACAATAGGGGGCACATTTACAACAAAGTAACGCAGCACGGTGCTGCAATTCATTTTGCTGCGCCGCTGCGTTCGTTTGGAAAGCACAGAGGTGCCACATATTTCCAAGAATATGTCGCATCTCTGTGCTTCCCCTGCGCTGGCGCACAAACTGCAGCCATGCGCCGGCACAGGTACCCTTTCACCATGGTGCAAGGATGCCTGCGTCGTGGGGAGATTGTTTTTGTGCAGGAAGGGACACCTTTCTGCACAAAAACAATCACTAGAGGCTTTTTCCTCTTTCAATGCCTGCTGTAGAATGCAGCACACATTGAAAGAGGCAAAATTGAGGAGAAATAAAAAAATGTCTCCTTGTTGCGCCTCGCTACGCCTCCCTGGGGAGGCATAGCATTCACCCGCATCTACAGATTTACGATTTCTCATAAATCTGGAGATGTGTCTTGTTCCATGGGTGTTGCGTTGGCACACCCACAGCAACACCCATGGAACACCCTTCCATGCACAGTGCTGCGTGTGAAGGGGCCATAATTACGAGGAGAGGAAAAGTCACGCAGGGTGGCTTTTCCTCTCCTTGTAAATATGGACGAGCCCCCTGCATCACCAGTACGTCACGAAAAGTGACGTGGTGGTGGCGCGGTGGGCTTGTAAATCTGCCCCTATGTTTCCTGTCACAGGAAGGTGTGACCTCTTCCCAGGACTTAGTCTATTGGGACTGGATGGGGGTGCTTGCCAGCACCACTGAGACCGTTTGAACGGCACTTGTGGTATCCTCCTTGCATACTCCAGTTCAAGCCAGTTCAGCGAGCCGTTGGCTCCCGCTCTGGTGTGAAACTGGACAAAGCACATGGGAGTATCCTCCCACTATCCAGCCCCTCCCGTGGGAGGGACCCTTGAATTGTCCCAACCCTTTCCCAGGGGTAGTTAGGGGCTTATCTGTGGGTGGTTCCCTTGATTAGTCGTGAGAAAGATTCAGATCCAATACCACTTCTACTTCAACCATTTGGGCACTCTGGACTTTGCTGGACTTAACTTTGTGAACCAAGACTGCAGCTGGCAAGACTCCTGCTGCTCCTGGTATCGTTCTCCTGCAGGTCTGATGCAACATCTGTGCCTGTGCTCCATACAGATTCTTCACAGGACCTGTGGACATCCAAGACACCCGAAGGAATCTCCCTTGGAGTGAAAGAGTCACTCCCATGCATCTGCAGGCACCACAACACAGCTGACTGGTCTGCTGATCCAGAGCTACCACAGACTGTGAAAGGCTCAGCAACACAGATGGCAGTTCTGCAACTCCCCCAAGGTCTGCTCTGTATTCTCACTGAGTTTGAGGCCAGTATCCCTTGCTGGAACAGAACCCCTGTGCACCGCATTGACTTTCTGTTGCCAAGGTTTGTTGGCTCTCTCCTCCAGAGATCTTCGGGTTCCAAGAAGCTCCAGCCTCAAGCATCTCCTACAGACAAGATCTTCACCTGCACCACATCCTTTGCACCGTGGGCTTTCATCCTTTGTTGAGCTGCTCGAGGTCCTCTTGCGACTACTGTGCCTGCGGACCATGGGCCCTCTCGAGGGTATTCTTTGGCTCCAGTGGGCTCACCCGCTTGCTAGCAACCGGCTCTGACTTACCTGCTCGTGGTGAGTCCCTTGGACCTTGCTGGTCCCAACACTGCCCCTTCTTCGAAGACTACATTGGTTGCCTTTGCCAAGGCGTGTTGGTGTCCGTGCCGGACACTGACCACCTGATTCTTGACATCCGTTATGGGACAGAACATGAACAGCTCCTGGTCTTCCTCTGCATCACCTGGTCCATACAGCTGCAACTTCAAGGGCACCGTCAACTCTTCTGCATCTCTGATATCGGTGGGCATTCATCTTCCGTGCCTCCTGGTCACTCCTGAGTGGCATAGACTCTGTTCCCTCTGCTTGCATGTACATCTCACCTTGAATCCACATTTGGGTTCCACCATACTCTTCTCACCTTCTTCATCAGAGGCATCTTCCTGAAGTCCTCCATTGTGGTCTACTGCGGTTTCCGATGCCACGCCTCATCTAGGTGTAGGTATCTTAGTTCCTGGGGTATCCACATGTGCGGTTAATCTCCAACCTTCTGTGGGGTTTCTTCAGAGTCCTCTAGGAAGGGTCCTTCTTTAAAATTGAAATTGGGACTGACCCATTTACTTGAATTGAGTACACGGTCATGTTCCCACTCTGCACATGACCTCTGTGGTGTTCCTAGATACTCACCTTAGGTGGTTCCTTGGGTCCCAGACTCTTCTGGGTCCACTCTTGACTTGAGTCACGGTTTGCATTTCACTATTTTAGTATATGGTTTGGTCGCCCCCCTGGGGACCACTGCTTATTTGTGCATCTTGCTTATTCCATTGACTAGTATTGTGTGAATTGTGCATCTCTGGGTAAGAGATACTGTACCTTGTTAGTGAGTGTTAATAATGAATACATATTTTTTATAACTACACCGTGTGGTTCGTTTTCACTTAACCCATACCATAAGATTAAGTGCTGGTAAAACAAGCTGCTTTACACTCCTTCTGGACTACGCCTGAAGGTTGCTCTCCACAGCTACCACTTAGAGAGCTTTATAAGGTTTCTAAGACCACTAAAATCACCATAAGGGTTGTCTGGATTAGTGCAGGATGCTACACTTACAAAAGTGAGCACCATATACTCAGCCAGCCTCCTACAAGCAGTCTCCTGGCCTATTTGGACAAATTACAGCTGCAAGCGGAACTAGAGGGGCCATGCAGATACAACAAGTCACTGACGCACAGCCTCTCACTCTGTACTTGACGTCTAATCTCCAGAAGAGCCTCTGAACTTTTGAAATGGAACTTAGAGTGGATATGAATAGGGACATAGAGAAGAACCTGAATGAACTGCAAAGGATCCTTAGCACCAAAATCCTGGAGCTTTGATCTGATGTTGGCTTAGTGGGTCAGATTCTGTTGGACTAGGAAACCAAAATAGATTCACTAGAAAATGTGAAGGTAAATGACTCTTTCAGTAAAGGGGCTATGGACCACAAGCTACAGGATGCACTTGCCAGTTGTGCTCCCTAAATATTGAATCAACAATATTGATGGGACAGAAAATCGAGGAAAGGATATCGAAAATATAATATTGACAGCTAAGTAAGTCTTGATTTTCTATACCTGACTCCACATTTACATGCCTTCGTGGTACATATAAATTCAAGATGTGTATATGTTGAGTTAGGAACAGTAAATCCGTACCTCCCTATAAGCACTTATCTTTCGATATTTTGTTTCTCGATATTCTGTCCTCAATATTGGCATTCCACAATATCCTTGGTGTTCATATTCCGTAGTACAACCCACTTTGCAAAATTAAAGGCCTTGAGACTAGCCCCTAGTGGGAAAGCCTGATAATAATACTAGAACTGGGAGTGAACATTTAGGATTCTAACCAGGAAGTTTTTGTAGTGGCCATGTTCTCCTTCCTGTTGCGTGACTGATAACAGGTGGTGTGCCTTGACTGGGTTAGCCCTAAAATATCTCCAGCACCACAGAAACCAAGAAACATTCTAGCCAAGTGTCTCTACTTCAGAGAAAGAGGCAGTGTTTATGAAGGCATTTGAAAAAGATGAAATCTCCTTTCAAGACCTTCCCTTTATTATCTATCAGTACATCTTTCAAGTTACTCTTCAATGCTGACTAGACTATTGACCAATCGCCAGAAAGCTGAGAGGTGATAACATTAGATACACATGGACATATCCTTTGATTCGAATTTTGAGAAGGAAGGAACACAGTGCTACATCATAAATAAGTGTCAGGCTATCCAGCAGTGGGGCCAAGCCTTTGGAAATAGACCATGAAGGACTACCAGACTGGAAGACAAACGAAAATGAATTGAGCATCCTGAAGGGTCACACTGCTTCACAGTGTGGCTCAGGGGATCAATAATGATATTAAACATTGGACTATCAGAGTACACACTGATAAGGCTTGCCAAGTTGAGTTTGGCTCTAGGTGCTTCTTTCTTTCCGTTCTCTGCCTTTTCATTTGGCTATTGGTTGGAGGTCTGGTCTGGGCAAAAAGGATCGATGTCGTGGGAGAAATTATGAGATGCAGGAACTGCCAATGATATTGGTGCTAATCTCAGATGGACCAGAGGTGTGTAGATCCACCTTACTCTCTTTGGCTTTGATGCTTGACCCAGCACAGGAATTTCCTTGTCCATGGATTGTGGCAGTAGTTTCATGTTTTTAATTTGGAAGTTTAGAGGGGAAGTTGTAGAGTTAGGGGTGGGGCAATCGATCTGTACGCACTTAAGGAGGACATGAGATTGTATGCTATTTCTTGGTATGAATGTTAAAGGCCTGAACAATTAAGAGAAGGGCAATATGGAAGAGTCTTAAAAATAGTCAGCATGACATCATGTGCTTGCATTGGAATCATTTATTGAGGAAAGTTCAGGTTAGGATGAGGCACAGAGCATACCTTACTGCACACTACTCTTCAGCTGCTACCAATCAACGGGGAGCTGACATTCTCCTTAACCAAAACTTTCCTTTCAGAATCTCAGAAATTAGAACTGATAAGAAGGGTCGGTATTTAATTCTAGTTGGCACCCTGTACATCCACCAGATCACCTTTGCTATGGTATATACACCAAACGCACCACAGGACACACTATTATTACATTCTCTGGAGGTATTGGCATATATTGCGAGGGGCAGTATTGTTTTTACAGGATATTATAACAAAGTTTGGGATTTGTAAAGGGACAGAGAGAATTAATGGCTAGGGAGTACCAGACCATTTTTATTTCTTAAGATCTTAAGAAATTGAAAATAGTATTCAGTGAATTCAGTGAACTGGATCT